>NC_051200.1:8364249-9614249 GCF_015220075.1 Falco rusticolus | reverse complement strand
AGCAATAATACAGCACTGTGTAATAAAAATTGAAAATTCTTTTCCCTAAGTGTAAATATAAAATACCTCTGGGGGACATATCTAAAGGAAGAGTGTTTCAATAACACATAGTTAAACTCAAAATTATATTTTTCAAAGCTATCCAAGTATAGTCTAATAAATAAACCATAAAATAAAACAACATTTTACAAGGAAGACTCATACTGTATTTCAAGCTTTTTGCCACTCTTAAAATCATTATTTAATACGGACAGTTTTAGTCACAAAATTTCAAGAGTTTATTCAATATCTTTTATGTGCTTTACAAGGTTATTAGAGAATTTATTTTCTCTTTCCCTTACAGATTGGAAGGTGGGCAGTGATATATGAGCTTTCACATTTTATTTATTCACCAAACTGTTCCAGATGTGATCCCATCATTTATCCACTGACACATCAAACCTGCTGTGTGACCTTTACAGTGACCTCTTTACAACATTTGCTTTCATGCTCTTAAAGTTATAGCAGCTTAACTGCTTGCTTCAGTGGGAAGACAAGAGGCCTGATATTGGGGGGTGGGGGTGGGGTGTGTGTGTATAGTTTAAAAATAATAAAAAATTTAATTCCTATCCTACAATATGAAAACTAAGTCCAGGTGGTAAACTAGCTAGTGGAGTTCTATTCCCAGAAATGTTTCAATCATATTTTACTCCAAACAGTATTTCACTCCATGGACTTGGAATGTACTGGATTTGCACAGGCTAAATTTAGCAGGCACTAAGTCTTTCTCCACTTCTTGTGATCTGCCAAAGGAACAGGTATTCTTGGGGTGATATGCTTTCCCTTACCATATACATCACCAAATAGAATGAGGGTCCATCTGCAGCTTTCCTTCTTAAAGGGAAAAAATTGCTCATAGTGCACCCAAAATTTCCATTAACCAAAAATTACCTACACATTATGACCTTAGCAATATGCAAAAAAAAGAATTTTGGCATCAAGTCTTAGGGGGTCAGTGAGTACACGAAAATATTTCAGGTACAGATCATTCAGATCAGTCAGCTCCCCAAGCCCAGACATGGCCAGCTGGGATTTTCCAAGTCTGGTGAACTTTTCCTTAGCATTTTTTTTTTGTTTGTTTTATGTACTTCTACATTTGGGCTGATACCAGCAGTAGACATATCTCTGTTGTGGTTCACGCAATATTTATGGCCCAAGAGGTACCAGGGAGTATAAAGAAGCAGGCGCACGTACACACATATGCATACACACCCCCCCACACACAGTCTGCACCCAGGAGAGCTCTAGCCAAGGGATGAAGCTTTGATAGCACAAAAAAGATGCTGCACGCCTCCTAACTAACAACTCCCCACACTTTAATTTCACTTAGAAAAGTTCCCACCAACTTAAACAGAAGTGTTCAAGTGATGTGTAAGTAAGAAACAAGTGAAACCTGGGAAAGGCTGTAGTGAGAACTTCTGGATGGCCTCCTGGTTTGCATGCGCTCAGCTCTTTGCTCCGTGCACGCCCACTGCGATTCATTTCACAAGAATGCCTGAGTTTTTGAATTCATATCAAAGCAAAACCTGGATTGTGAGGCACTGAAGAACCTCCCAACCTTTTTCCTTGTCCTTTCTCTCCTCCCTTCCCTCCCTCCTGATCACAAAGGTTATCAGGGTATATACCACTGCAGGGCAGACATCTGACCAGCCTGAGGTACCAAGTCACCTGAGCCCACACTGCAGAATCATGGTGTAAAAAATAAAAGAGAGGCAGAATAAACCCTGCAACCACCTTTCAGCAAGCCCTCCCCAGAGCTGTATGCAGAGAGCTATGGTTAACCCAAACACAGGCTTCTATTGCAGTGACTTCTGACACAGACCGAAACCCCGAGCTGAAGCTCAGCCTGTAAGATTTACACTCAGAGCAGAAAATCAGATTCACTCCTGCCACATTTTTCCCCCTTTGTAATGCAATGTTCTGACAACGGCTTTTACTTTATATTTTGTTGTAGAAATAATGAGGTTTCAGAGTAAGAACTTAAACAGCCATTTTTTGCAATATTAGTTCGTCAATAATGGAAAAATGACATCAAAGAAAACACACTTGTTTCTTTAGGTGTAAATCAAAACACAAAGCAAAGCCAGCAGAAAACCCATGCATTAACCTCGTGTGCTTTGACAACAGATGAACAGTACAAATAGTCGATCTGAAGATGCCAGTGGGAGAATATTCCAAAGGTACCTGGAAGTACCGCTTCCAGGTTAAGTGATCACAGAAAAATTACAGTAACACACCAACCACCACTCAGTGATTAATTCTCAGGAAAAAAAAAAAAAAAAAAGTGCAACCCTGTTTTGATCACTTCTCTGGTTTACAGGCTTCCATTTCAGCTGGAGTCATGCTTTAAATAAACAGAGCTGAGATTTGAAACTTTTTAAATAACACTCAGGAACAAAATTCAAGTGAGCTCCCCTGCTCGCTTTCTATCACTTATCCCTGCTGGCAAAGGAAATGCAACTGTTGGCTTTTGAAAGCCACAAATTTGCAAGGGTCTGGGGCGTGAGCTGGCAGGAGGCTCAGGCTCCTTGATGTTTGTAATTGAAAAGGACACGAAGTAATGAAGTAATTTCCCTGTCCCTATTCTCCATGTTTATCAGAGGCCTGTCTGCTGTGGAGGAAGGGTGACAAGGTAATCTGAGCCTCCACAGAAAACCTGCTTTTTCTCCAAAGTTATTTAGATTTCCATGAGCGCTGGCAGAATTTTGGAAGGAGTCCAGGCAAATGAAGGAATTTGGCTGCTCTGAAAATATCATACAGGAACTTTAAAAATTGAACTGATTTATGCCCTGTAATGTTTTCAATACTGTATAAATTAAGTTTGAGTTCTTAGCCTGGATTTTAAGAAGAAATTTTATATGTTATGTGCCATGAAAGAACTAGAGGAAAAAATATCTTATTGTATGATAATTCCACCTCTCCTATAAGAAGTGCTAGACTTTGCATATATAATGTGTTCAAAGGAATAATATGGAAAATGCATTACTTTGTAGCATCAAAGGATGTTCCAGAATACCTTGAGGTCCTGACAGCTATTTGGAATTTGCTAATATCACACAGCACTGTGAAATATATTAGCAATATAAAGTTTATATGTTCTGTTCACCACCAACTGACTGTAGAGCTGGGCTTGGGAACACTGTAGGCTTCTGAAGTACAGCATCTAAAAAGTGTACCCTAATTGGAGGGAGAAAATTATCTCCTACAGAGGACTGCTTAGAGCCACCTTTAGTCTTTCATGTGCAGATGGCAGCGTCTGGGCTTTTGGGCTTTTTTCCCTTGTGGACGTGCTAGCCTGTGTCAAACGCTTCCACGGCATAGTCTCAGGAAGTCCTCTAGCGTCAATAAACAGCCATGTGCTTTCTGAGGCTTTCTGATAAACTGTGAGGTTTTCAAAGGAACCGCAATTTGCACATCTAACAAACATAAATATGTTTAGCCATGGTGCCTTGTCCTCAGTCAACGGAGATACAGCCTGTAAATAGCTAAATACGTTTTCCTCTTGTAATCAGCCACGGACACAACCTCAGCTGGGGATCTGAAGGTTGAGTCACAGTCGATCCCTGATTTGATGAATCACCAGCCTCCTCTGAGGTTTGAGTCTTGTTTCTGGTTCAGAGGTCAGCATGTACAAAAGGCCGTTACCAGTGAGCCAGCCACCTCTGCTAACACACACACGCTGCAAACCAGCACTGCAACCCCAAACCGCAGAGCTGCAGAATGTGCAGCTCAGTGCTCAAGGTGGTCCCCAGCAGCAGCATCAAGAGGCTGAGAAGTGGTAGCTGCCGTTCAGAAGTGTGAAAACAGAAGCTTAGGAGGAGACGGCTTGCTTCTGGAGCCTGAAAGAGTAATTGGGAAGTTAGCAGAAACCGACAGAGTCGCCAGAGGAATGAAATGATAAAATTAAAGCTGTGCTGGCTGCCAAACCTCCCTCCAAAAATTTAGGAGAGCAATCCAGGTGAGGAGCAGTTCACCAGGCAGTCAGGAAAGAAAAGTTATTCATCAGGCAACCCTTCCGTAAGCAGATGTGTACCTTCAGCGTGCAGGTATGTGCGGGGTTGTCACTGGTGTTTCCTATGGAGTGGAAGGGAACAGAACCTATCGTCCCTAACTGCTGTTACGTGACACCATTCTTCCATCCCTTCACTCTGCATCATCCTTTCAAAAGAAGAGCTCCAGATTTTCTGCTTCCAGTCTTCAGCCCATGATTACTTGTAACCAGTGTCACCACCTGGCACGTATTTGTGTGCAAACACAACTTTCCACATGCAAATGAGACAACTATTATAACAAACCTTTGGTACAAATGACTGTGCATGGGCAGATTAAAGTAATTAAAAAAAAAAAATAATGAATACATTAACAACAGCTATGCTTTTCCAGGACAGATACATCTCTCTCTCTCTACTGTGTGCCATTCCTGGTGTTTAAGATACATGTTGCCACACGGTCCTCTGAATCAAGGCAACAACCATTCTCTTCCTGCTTTTTGTGACATTAATATCTTCGAACCCCTTGTTGTCTGCTGGGACAGGCAACAGTCCCACCCTTGCAGCAAGCCATCACACTATACCTTTCTCGTTTTTCCAAAATGCACAATTTTTGCCCCCCACTGTATGTCTATAATCCTGGCATGCCTAAAGCATGAACAAGAACTAACCCCAAACCAAAACCACCTTTCATACCTGTGAAAATGGAACAGCCATAAAATCCAAAGCTGTTCTTAGGTCTGTGGAGAAACCTAGAAATGTAACCTACTGGGAATGGGTGTTTCCACAGAGACTCCCAGCAGACTGGAGAAAGCTCCAGATTTACAGTGTAATGAAAATTACATTTCATGTTATATTTTCCACTGTGTGGCTTTTTTTTTTCCCCTCTGCTGTAGTATTCTGCAGGCCTTAAAGAAGTGTCCCTGTATCTTAGTACACAGAGGTCTTGGGATATTACTTGAAAACAGTACACCAAGAGGAAATTGTGCAATCAATTCCATGAGAATGCCTCCCTCAGCAATAAACACTGCCTGTGCCAAATAAATGGGTGATGTGCGTCATAAATTTCCTTTTCCTGTCAGAGCAGCCACAAGAAATGGATGAAGTTATGCACATTTGTATAAAAATAAAAATGTGTTATTTGCTCTACAGCATACTGTGGACAGGGCACTGCAAGCACTGAGGAGCTGCAGAGCGCCTGTTCATGCTGCCAGCACCGAGCAGCCGAAGGCAGAGCTCCTCACACACAAAGGAAAGCTCATCCAGTTTTTCTCACAGTCATATTATGCCAGTTCCAGCCTAACTGGTCACAAACGATGAAGGAATGTCTTAATTTTTGCATTCAACTTCAGCCCCGATCAAAGACATCTTGTTAAAAAGAAGGTGTTTACCACTCGCTGCAAATCAGACCTAGGCACACAGTCTTGGCTGAACAGCCCAAGCCTGACAGTCCAAAACCACTAGCTGTCGGACTAAAAAGTCAACATGTTTTATTCTTATTTTTCCCATTGACAGCCTACAGAGCGAGAAACTGGCTTTGCACTTACCTGAAAAGGACGCAACCCACCACCCTGACACACCGAGTTCAGCTTAACTGGCTTAGATAAGCACAGGACACCAACTAACGCCGCTCAGAAAGCTCACCCCAAATGGAGATCCAGACTATGGCAACAACACAGTTTTGGACTACTTTATTTATTTTACTATTCTCTATTCAACCCCATTCTGGTGTTGCTCCTAACTGCAGCAGAGCGTTACTGCAATCGACAGTGAGACCGTCTGACCCTGAGCACCTCCGTGTGCCTGCGCAGCGATGCCATCCGCACGCCTCACCCATCTCCGAGGACTCTTCCTGCCCAGGACGCACACTGACACAAAGCAGTGTCATCTCCGCCTCTCCATCACTTCTGGTCGCATCCCTCCTCAGGCAACAGCTCTTCTTTACCAGCCACTTCCATAAGATTCCTGGCTCAACTGGGGAAAAGAGAGAGCTGTCATCACTGATATATTAGAAATACAATTCAAGCAGCTGCTATTTGTGTTTTATTTTTAGACGACTGTTTTTTTCCCCCAGACTGATCTCAATTTCTATAATATTATTCTATTTCCTAGGTCAAACAACATCTGTTGTATAAAAAGGAAAGTGAACTCATTTGCATTATCAAGTTTACATCTTTCCGTTTATATTTTACTATAATTGCCTCACTAGGAATTGCCCTGCTCTGCCTCCTGATACTTCATTAACTACTGGGTCCATGAGATCCTGGTGTAAGTTTAGCATTAACAACCACTGCACAGGCCTTAACCTGGTAAACCACAGCAGGGTTTACAGGCTGTGCCCATACCAGCCCCAGAAGCAGGGAGCAGACAGCTATGGGTGCAGCACCCTCCTCCCACCCTTGATGCCTGCCCCGTAAACGCATCGACAACCTGCCATCCCTGCTGCCACGGAGGGCTTGCTCTGGCCACGACAGCAGTCACTGGTGCCTGTCTTTAGCGGTCAGTGTAGGCACAACCACAATCTGTCAAAAAAACCCCAACATATAGAGACATAACGTCAGCAACTGTAAACTAGCATCGCTCTCTAAAGCATGCTGTCCGGTACACCAGCTGGGTATCTGCCCTGGTTCGGCTGTGGGACTGGCACCAGTGAGTAAGGGTACTCTGTCCTGTTAGGGCTCACAAACGGCGAACTAAAGCAATCCAGAAAGTGAAAACCAAGTTCCTACATCCAAACCCAATCTAGTCCAGCAAGAGCAAAGTTATTCAAACCCACGGAGGGCTCTGCAACCCTGGCTCCGGCCACTATGCCTGAGGACCACTGGCAGCACTCGGTGCCTTTGTTTCATTCTTCTACTTCTCAAAGAATAGAGCCAGAGGAAAACAAAAAACTAAAAGGAAAACTCCCAGCTCTTTGGAGGCACAAGATGAAATCAATGGCATTGATTCGATCCCAGCTGGCATTTCATACGCTGAATCGCCAGTCTCTCCCCCTCCAAGTCAAAAGGAGCCGAGAACTAGAGCAAGCAGGACAGAGAAAGATAATAGCAGTTCCCCAGATGTGTTTCTCATGAGCAAAGATGTTATTCTCATGTTTGGTCACCTCTGAGAAGAGCAATTGGTTCAGGCATCAGGGGACAGACCTGCACAGGAGCCAGTGAAGAAAGGGCTCTCTTGCCTGAGGGGACAGGTAGGGACCTCAGGGAGCCAAAGAAACTCTGATGAGGTCCCATCATTTTTCCTGTGGTTCATACCTGACCTTTGGTGCTTACTTTCCTCCTCTGCTGCTACCTCTGCTCTTCAAGCAATAATGAGGATCAGAGCTGTAACAGTTTCCATCACATCTTTCATTAAAAAATGCTTGATTTTTCCATAAGGCTTTGATCTAAGAAAATGACAATTTACAAACATGAAAATCTTTGCTGGTACTTCCTAAGGTTCAGGGAAAAAAAAAGGCTATCTCCATATGTTCACATTTGTTCTT
The DNA here is from genome assembly GCF_015220075.1 of Falco rusticolus. Classification (NCBI taxonomy): domain Eukaryota; kingdom Metazoa; phylum Chordata; class Aves; order Falconiformes; family Falconidae; genus Falco; species Falco rusticolus. Next base: position 9,606,737 of record NC_051200.1, on the reverse strand, counting down.
TTAGGTAAGTAAGCCTGTTCCCTGTAATTCTACTGAACTGCTAGGACATGATGGATTTCCTCAGCAGACTTTCTCCCCCTGAAGACAGTACGAGGAGCCCTCGTGCACAGCAAAGAGCACTCAATGTGTGTAGAACTGATTTTCATTCTGGTCTGAACCTTCAGTATATTTCTGAGCAGCAGCAAAACCTTTATTGCTGATCATGAGAGCAGTAATTTTGCTAGCACACAGCTGGCCACAGGAACATCCCCCCGGTTGTTTATGCTTTCTGCCAAGGATGCAGTCTCAGAGGAGCACACAAACACCCCTCTGAGCCATCCTCCTCCCAGACACAGCTCAGGTAGGAACATGAAGCTGGCCTAACTTCACTTCCAGAGGTGACGTGAAGGACGCTTTCCCGCTTGAAACACAGAAGTTGCTCCTCACAACATTCCTTTTGTGAGACCGAAGTAAGATATGTCCTGTGGGTGAGGATGCAACCATCTCGCTGTAGCACAGGTGGCTCTAAGTGAGAGGATGGAAGCAGCTGCACCGTCTCTCATGTCTCAGGGCTGCTGCCCAGCCCACTGAGTGGCTTATACCAGACAGGTGAAGTCTTGCAGGCCTTCAGACAAGACAATCCAAAGGCCAAATATCTGCAAAAACAATTTGTTCCCAACATCATCTCTTTCACCTAGATTTTCTTGTTGAAACCTGATGGGGAACAGGCACTTTTGCCACGGTCAGCAACAGTCAGAGCATCCTGTGCCCAGCACCTGGCCTTTTGCTCCACAGTCAGCTCCACCCCACGGCAAGGCAGGGACCTCCAGACTCCATCGTGTCCAAAGTCACCCTCTGCCAAGAAACCCCTGAAATCAAGGGGGAGGTTTTAGAGGGACATTGTGGACTTGCATCTCTACACCCTAGAATTACAGTGCTCCTGGTCTAGAAAAAACTGCTGGGAGTTGCGAAAGAGCAGGATTTTGTACAATGGCTTGAATAGTTGACAGTTCCAGTCTAGTCAAAAAGCCTCACAAGAAGGGCCTGATTTTGGAGCTTGAAGTATTTCTTTTCCCAAAGGGCACTAGTGTATGGAGAACCATGCCACGGTTTTTATGGTTAACTGAACATTTCTTTTCAATCTCTGAAGGGCTTGGGGTTTGTTTGAATTGTGAATGATGGCTCATGTCCCAGCTCTGTGTGTGACATACTCCTCTAGTGACAAAGTTCACACACTGAGCCTCAGTCAAGAATCCACATGTACCCTGAAAGTTGCTGGCACCCACAGCGTGTAATTAAGATCATATGAGACTCGGCATTTCTTTCCCTTGCCCAGCTACATCCAATAAAAGGGCCAAATGACTCTCTTTGCCCTTAAGATTTGGAAGGTAAATCCTACAATTTGGCTTTTCCTCGCACGCCTTCATTTCTAGCTGTAATTTCTATTTAAATGTTTCTTTACACTCTCCACAACAACCATTGTCATGGTACATTATGCCATGACCATTTCCCGCAGGATAGCAAGGCAGTATTTTCAAAAGCAGCTAAAAGAGTTAAAAGCAGAAGTCTCCAGTCAAAATCTTTCCAGGATGAATGGTTCTAGGAGCAGGGACATTATATGAGCAGCACAACATGGATCCTCACCTCAGTGGTGCCAAGATGTTATTTTGGCAAGTTACTCTAAAGATCTGAATTTAAAGGGAAGAAAGGTTGGTTTGGCAAGTTGAAATAGCAAGGATAACTCCACAGATAATATAGCAATAGCTGATTTTGCTTCAGCGGATTTAAACAGCAATAATAATAACAAGTTTCCTTTTCTTATTAGATACCTATTTTATCCTTTTGTGCATCAGCCTGTTGATTGTTGTATCAGTTAATGAAAAGAAAAAACCCAGTATTTTAGACAAAATTAATTGATATCATTTAAGCTGCTGTCATGACTTTGACTTATATGAACAGCTTAAGGTAGACACAAACCTAAAATGCTCAGCCTTCCTCCAGTGGTCAGGGCTTACTGAGAGAGGAGCAGAAGAAATGGGTATTATGACAGTTTGTCAAGTGCATTTCTTACCTGGCACAACTGCATTGTATTTACTGGCTCTGGGCATTGATTGACAAGCTTACCGTAATCCACGGAAAGCAAAAATAAGATTCTCTTGTACAGCTCAAACGAAATCAGCTGTCCTTTATAGCTGGGTAAATTCAGAGCAACTTGCTGAACTTGCCCTGAATGTACACCAGTGAAAACAAAGGAAGATTTGGGTACTGAATTTTTTATGATTGGAAACAGCCACAGCCTTGTGAACTCCTTTGAGCGTGGAAGGAAAGCCACATCTGAGAATTTTGATGGTCAGTTTGTGTAACATTCCATGCCTTGCCTTCAGTTTGATTGCCGAGATCCTCCTCTTCTACAATAAGGAATTTGATTTCCTTTCATCCAAATCTGGGGGGGGCGGGGGGGGGGGGGGGGAAGTATTGTTCCCCCTCCTGCACAGCCTGTAAAACTTGTATGACTTAAAGTAACAACCATCTTCGCTGGAGATGGAGCTCCTTCAGAAATCAGCAGCAGCAAGGTGACTAAACAGTCTCACTTCTGGGGCAGGGGTGGAGGAGAAGCATTATATTAGGGAAAAGACAACCCCACCCCCAGACTGGGAGTAGGAGAGACAGAGGGAAGAAAAGAGGAAAAACTAATAAAGAAAGATGAGAAGGAGGGAAGAGAGCAAGAGAAAGACAGGGAGAAATAAATACTCTGGAAAAAAATATAACTGACTTCAAAACTCTCAACCTCTGTTAGAGATTAAAGGGAAACTCTTCGTGCTCCTCAGATTTCATCTTTAAATGATGAATGGACAGGGTGGGCAGAAGCCTGAGGAGGAAAACCCAGTGCTCTCACCCTTGCTCGCAGGCTGGGTTCTGCAGGGCTGCTCTTTGTTGCCTCATGCTGCAGCACACTGGTACAGTGACCAATGATGCCATCAATATTCCAGGTGGGATCTAATGCCTTTTACAGCAGACACAGATCACCTCTTTCAGTTTTCATCCTGTCCCTCCATTAATGCAGCCTTGTCTCTTGCTTGCCCTTTTACTCCAGCTGTGATCTAGGGGGACAGTCTCAATGATTTTTCCAAATGAAACTAACCCCCCACCCCCATCAAATCCCTCTCTTAATCCCTCTGCTGAATGTTTGCTCTGTTTAGTACATATTCCCCAGTCTGATTCCCTGCTCACAGATTAATTACTTTGCATCTCTCCTCATTGAACTCCATTTTGCCATTTGTTAGCAGACACTGAAGAGATTTTGGCCCTGGTGAATCTTCTTAGGTTGTGCCCGGTCTTGGGGAGACCTTACACCAGACGATCTCTCCCCTCAGCCCACTGCAAAGCTGGAGTAACTTCTTGGACATCAGCAGCTCCACATTTACAGTGTTTCTGAGGAGCAGGCTCACTGTTTTCAAAGCCCACAAATACACTGACTGCTCTGGAACACGCGGCAGCAGAGCAGCACTGGCAGCCCCTTGCTGCAGCCCCAGGGACACCGGTGACTCCAGACCACACTGACAACTGTTCCCACCCAAGAAAGCCATGAAAGGGCTCAAGCTGATCAGGCTGGGAAGGCACAAGGGGGTCTAACTAGGATGCTTTGCTGCTGGTGGTGCCAAACCTGGGCTGCTTTAGCGACACCAGCATGGTGGGGCACCTCTGTGCTGTCTGGATTACACATTACAGAGGTCCTGAAACAGTCCCAAGAACAGCCTTCTGCCAGCTTGAAAAGTTTCATCTGTGCTTATTGTCTCATACCTGCCCTTGAGCTGTTTTTGATCCAACAGCCTCTATTACCTCCTCTTCCTTTACCTTTTGCCTTAGCTATTAATCTCTGATGTGGAACTTTGTGAAATGCTCTTTGAAACTCTAAGCGCACTGCTGAATTCCCCTTATCTAGCCTGGCAGTAATATCTTCAAAGAACTCCAGGAGGTTAGTTAAGTATGACCTCCTCTAGCTTGAAGCTCAGCTTCCCAGCAAGCCCTTCACTTCATTGCTAGAGATGAGAAGAAGAGGACGGGGAACTCTGGGACAAAGAGGCACATCACTGTTACAAAAAAGCCAGCAGCAGACACAGCACCGCTCTGGCTGCCCAGCACATTTTTAAATTACATTGGTGACACCAGACTCCCTGACTGCATTTTCTGTTTTACAAGGACCCAATGCAAATCGTGTCTCGCAGGCAAGCTGCCACTACCCACACAGAGGAGGACTTTTAAAGAGACACCAGGGACATCTGAAATAAAGCTGAGGACCCAGCTGCACATCCCGCACCTTTGGATACCCCCTCAAGCTCCTTTAACACCTGCCTGTTGTCATGTTCTCATCTTTCATGCCCTCCAACCATGGAGCCATTTCAGACTTATTTAATGCTACAGGAAACGTTTTCACCATGAAGGTGCTCAAACATGAGAACAAGCCTCCCAGACAATTATCTCCACCCTTGGAGGTAACTGAAAGTCAGCCAAAGTCCTGAGCAACACTGCCCATCTTCGAAGTTGACCCTGATTTGAGCAGGAAAGTGGACCACAGAATATATTAGAATAAGGTGATTTTTATCTTGTCTTTGGACCCAGCCCCATCTTTCAGCTCTTAATTGGCGATTCCAGGAACCCAAGCCTCACTGTAACCTGTCCACTGCCTTTCCAGAACCTCAGCTGGGATCAGGTTCAACTTGGTGAGTTCCCTCCCTTCTGCACCAGCACAAGCAGTATTTAAAGTTTATCTCTGCAGTAAAGCGAGCCCACATTTTAATTCCACCTTCACTTGCCTTGTGCAGAATTTCCCCTTGCACTGTGCTTCCTGCTCCCTCGCAGAGCACCTTGCTGTGTTTCCATTCACACATCATCTCTCGCTGGTTTCTCATTTACATCATAATACCGGAGTTGCTGTTTACACTGAGCTGCACAAAGGTATGTTTTACATCTTACTGTGGTGTGATCATTAACATCACACTGCTGGCCCCAGGGAGTTTCAAGACTGGATTCAGATCCGTCTGTCCTGTGTTCCCAACAAGGGTTCCCCCTGCAGGCCTGAATATTTTGGCAGGAGACAATTCAAAATGTGCAGAACGCTACATGTCAGGCAGAATGTGCTACCTTAAGATGATCTGTTATATGTGCTTGTCATTTTTGTTTCTTACCTCTTTAAAGAGCAGCCTCCTCAGAAATCATGGTGCAGTCTATGCTCCATCACAACAAAAGTGTAGGTATACCTGCAGCGAGGTAAACTCCCTTAACATACTCAATTTATAGATAAAATCCCCCCAAAAGAATAAAAAAAGACACACGACAGAATTCCTTCTTTACAATTGATACAAGGTTAGGAGATTTTGGTGCATTCTCTTTATATGTTTGCATCTCAAAGGTATGTATAATGTTTCTACCACCCATATCTGCATGGGCTGTCTGGAAACTAAAATAAAGACACACGTGGCAACGCTTCAGATTTAAAACACAGAGCCACGGAGCGATGCGGCTCTGAGTGTTAATCAGGGGGGGAACCAGGTGTTTCAAACGTGCTAGCAGCCACGCTGTCCACAAGCAACGGGATCCAGGCAGGGGGAAGGAGACATCTGCTTTGGAAGTAAACATCCACCTGGCAACCTAGGTGAAAACAAGAGCTACAGAGAAAAATGAGGATGGTGAACCCGTCTTTTCCTTATCGGAAGTCCTGTAGAGGTTCTGTCTCTTTGAGGGTTGGTCTTAGTAGGAAATAGTCCTTTTTTATTTCTCCTCAGTTGCATTTACACCTAGGGCTTACCGCAACTGCCTTTGAATTCCTTTCCACTGTGTCTACCTACCCTTTGCTCAAGTACCTTAGATCAGATACCACAAGATTAGGTTTTAAGGAACATGTGTAGATGGACAAAAACCATAATTTTTTTTACCTTCAAGTACGAGAACAGAACTTAGCTCACTTTCTGCCCTCTTCAACATCTCCTCCTCTACGCCCTTGGAGGGAAGAGACACGTCATCTGCACTGGTGGGAAATGTTCTTCAGCTTTGAGGACAAAAAGTCATTCCTAACACGTGGCACAGAGTAAGCTCGAAACTACAGCCTAAAAGTGGCTGGGTTCTGTGAGGGAAATATGAAAAGAAAAAAAATTACTAGCAGAATATAAATTTGACAGAACTTATCCTAAACAATAGCAATCTCTGTAGGCTTCTCAGAAGTTGCAAGGCACACACTTGCAAACAGAGTGCCCTCAGGAGAGATCCACAACACAAACTGGGCCCCTAGGCTGGCTTTGGGCTGCATCCTTTCATCTGTAATACACAGCTCTGGCTGACCTTTAACTAAGGAAAATAAAAAGGGAGGTGACTGTTATTGAGTCACACAGATGAGAAAAAGTAAGGTGTGAATTACGATGGGGAAATGGAGAATATTTACAAAATCCTAGGAGGCAGAGTATTTTCAGAATACTTCCGGATGGGGCAGACACACTAGCAGCACTGGTTTTGCAGAAGTGGTTGCTTTGGTGCAGGTTTGCCACTCGCTTTCCCTAGGTTTTCTCAGGATAGATGCCTGAAGTTTGAGATTTCAAATTCCACCAGCACTTTTGAAAATCTTGGTTCCTTTTATGTTCCCACAGTGCTCCAATAGCTGTGTAGCCTTGAATTTACTTAGCATTAAGTGCTGCTACAAGAGTCAAGACCAGTGTCTGTCTACAAAGCTGCTGTGTCCGGAATGGCAGATTCAGACGCCAGGATATGGCAGGGAAGCCATGCCACCCTCTTCTCCCTCACTGCAGGCAGCAAGCTCAAAGAGAAAGGGAGATTCCTCAGCACCTGCCCAACTTTTGTAGATGAAAAAGAAAAAAAAAAATCTCAGGATCATTCATTTTCTTTCAGTGCAGGGCTACAAAGTTCATATGATAGTGTTGCACAGATACTCAGACTGGCTTCAAACAAGCTGCGGTACAGCCAGCAATGACGGTAACACATTGTCCAGCATAGGCTGGATAATAACCATCACCAGTTCACTCCCTTCCCTGGGAGAGCTTTGCAATCAACAGTGGCCACTGTCTATCCTTCGCTACATGGCTCACGGTACGCAGGGTAGGTGGCCTGCAGCTAGATCAGCTACACTCATGCCTGCTGGAGGAACAGAAAAACCCTCCCAGCTGCCTCACCTCCATAGGTCTCACCCGCTCCCCAAACACATCCAGGGCTCCAGGATCTCTGCCCTCGCCGACAGGCCCAATGCTGCCTGTGCTTGGGGCTGCAGGGGAGAGCCCAGTGGCTGCGCCCGCTGCAACACAACTTCATGCCAGTCACCAGGGTCGTGTGGAGGAAGGTGGAGGAAAAAAAAAAAAAAAATCACTGAGAATTAATCAAGCCATCATCAGCGGCTCCAGGTGCAATAGCTGTACAAGAAAAACAAATAAATCAACCCATGGTTAAAAATAGCCCTTTTGATTACTGTCTTCAGTCTTCGTCTAAAGACAGCATAACGACATAACGTTCTCTCAGGAACTAACCCTTGTCCAATATTTTATGGCTCCTGCCCTTAGAGCTAGTCGATACTTGCAGAAGATAGAGAGGTGGATTGATTGGAAGGAAAAGATACCCGAACTGTCCGCGCTCGCTCCCACTGCCGGCTGGGGTGACTGGAGGGACCCCGGTGCCAGAACAGCCTGGTGGCCACGCACAAGCTTCAGTGGCCAAACAGCTACATCGGTGAGCCCTGCGGGCAGCCAGCCGGCACTCGCCTTGGGCAGCTGAGCTCTCAGGAAGTTTACATGGATATCCACGTCCCACAGCCGGAACAGCTATACTGCACCTCTAGGAGCTCACGTCTACCTGTAGCTGCGAGTTAAGGTTTACAAGAGCCATCCCCAGCAGGCTGCGCTGGCTGCCCCCGGCGTTCCTAAAACAGGGCAGAAAGAGAGATGTAAAGCAGGAAGTCAGTAATCCATCGCTAACGTGTTAACTCCTTCAGAGTAATTTTTAAACATTACCATACCCGCAAGAGAAAAACCACTTTCATGAGCGCTGTCATTTCTAGCAGATTCTCAGCCAGGCTCCCCGGCCTCGGTAGAAAACCTCGGTTTAACGCTTAAAAACAGACCGGCCCACCGACCGCAGCTAACGGCGCTTGCGGCCCCCGTTACTTTGCCGGCGGGACCTGCTGCCGTGAGTTACCGGTGCGGGGCCTGCCGTGCTGCGGGGGGGCTGCGCCGGCGGCGGGGAGCGGCGGGGAGCGGCGGGGAGCGGCGGGGAGCGGCGGGGGACGCCGCCACCTGCTGCCGCCGCCCCGCGCTGCAGGCGCCGCGCTCTGCCCTGCCCTGCCCTGCGCGGGCAGCAGCGGCTGCGGGCCGGGACGTGCGGGGGGCCGGGACGTGCGGGGGGCCGGGACGTGCGGGGGGCCGGGACGTGCGGGGGGCCGGGACGTGCGGGGGGCCGGGACGTGCGGGGGGCCGGGACGTGCGGGGGGCCGGGACGAGCCGGGGGCCGGGCCCGCCCCCGCGACCCCCCGCCCGGGTCCGCCGGCGCCGCAAAGGGCCCCGCTCGCTCCCTGACGCTGAAGGAGCGCCGGTGGCTGCGGGTGCCCCCGCTGCCCACGCAAACCGCCTGATCCTTCCCGAGCCCGGCTAAGCTTGTGGCCTCAATTAAATCCCGAGGCAGTAAATGCAGCAGGTTAATCGGAGGGCTTGTTTCTGAAAACCCGCGTAGCCTCAGTTAATGTTAACCGTGGCATCTTCCCGTTTCAATACCTTCTCGAGAACCAGCAGCCGGTGGCTGCTGTCACGCTATTCAGTTTTGCGATAACGGTCTTTATTGTATTTCCATTTTTAATCATCCCAGTTATTATTTCAGTCTCTCCTCACATGAAAGTTTTACCCTGAATCCAGCATGCGGATAATGAACCCACACCTCATTACGTGAAGTGTCCATCATATTTAACCTAGTGCCACCAGTACCAGGGATCACGGTGGGGCCCCTGCAGCCCTGCCGACCCAAACATTTGCACCACCAGCCCTTAGGTATCCCATATGGTCAGCTCGGATGCGCAGCCCTTCCTTTCCAGCAGTAATTCAAGCAATATAATCATCATTGCACGTTGAATCATCTATTAAGGGTAACACAGGGCCAGTTCCTCCTTCTATTTAAAGAGGAAAAATCACTCAGATTATGATCCTCACTTGCAGTTTGTTTGGTTGCTCCAGCATTCATCTTTGTTTACATAGGACATGCAACCTGTAAATCTAAGATTTGATGAAATGGAAAGATGTTCCAGGAATGTTACACATAAATAGATGGCCTCAGTGTAGTCTGAGTCATCCAGACTGATCTTTTCAGACTTCTGACCTCACGTCATTTGCCCAAGAATGTTTTTATTTATCCAAGTACCAGCAACACTGACAGCAACAAGTCCTCACCTCATAACTACGTGCCCTCCTGCTGGCACCTGGCACAAGGGCTCTCAGATAATTATGAAGAATGAGAGTTGGAGTTTTTCTGAGCTGGCAGGGAGGAGGTACCTGGTCCCTATGGGAAAACCCTGAGAACTAGGTAGCTCTTCTGAAATCATGCTCCAAAACTGATCCTCTGTCTCACTACACAGCGAGTCACTGACCCGGCTGCACAGGAGAACCAGGAACCACAATCCTGCACTGTCCAAACCTGCTTCAGTGGCTCAGCACACCACAGCCTCCCGACAGCAGAACCACACCAGCCAGGAGCTTACTGCCCCAAGACCTCTTCGCCTGCACAGTGCGGTCTCCTCCCTCACTCCAGGTGAGTCACGGTTACAGATGGTTGTGTGCTCCCTCCTGTCCTCCATCCCTCAAGGACAGCACACTCTCCAGGCAAGTGCCAAATTCAGTGCTAGGATAATGGAAGAAATTTAAGTAATATTTAGACATCTCCACACCAGAATAATATCTCACAGTAACACACCAAACTCTGAGAACTGGCTGGAGCACGTTCAAGTCTGTTTGCAAAAAAACAACTTGTAAACAAGCAGCAATAAACATGCAGTTTGACCTGAGAATGACAATGAAATCCTAATGTCCCTGTGTTACTCCTTGCTTTTTAATCTGCACAGGTTGATAGAACCCATCTCCGCTGTACGCCCACTCGTATGTCAGGTCCATCTAGCTGTTTGTGGGACCGGCATCTCTACATACTTCCACAGGTGAAATAAAAATAGGAAAGGAAGGGTTTTGGAAACATAACTCAAGTCTTCAACATAACTTGAAAACTACTGAGTAACAGGGTGACATTTCCAGAAACATGTAGATGATGCAGGTGTATACGAGTTAAACCAACAAAAGGACATGGCTCAGATCTTTTGTGTTCTCCCAGAGGACTTTTTATGCCATTTAGTGGGCCACGCTCCACCCACAAACACATTTTCACAAGCCGTCCGTGGCTTTCATCTTTTGCATATTTTAAATTAGGACCTAAACCATCCAGCTCATGGAGGCCCTGATGGGTGCACAGACTAAGGCACCATCATCTCCTCATTTCAGGAGACAAATGGCTCACAGAAGCTCCAAAACAACCCCACTGGGCTTTGCCAAGTTGCATGCATTTCTTGCAGCAACCTTCCATTGCCTGGTTTATCTGTGATACCTACGGAAATACGCTGTTTCTAATGAGACTCCTTCATGTCCCTTAAATTCACGTAACTTTGCTTCATCGGAGAGTGCTGAAGCACAGTGATCAATTGTTTCAACTGGCAGCTGGTTTCTTCTAACAGAGGCTTGCCCACTCCACGTGGTGTCCACCTGCAGGTGGCACAGTGGTCTTGAAATGCTGGGATGTTGCTGCCTAAGAGCATGAGCCTCATCAAAAAGAGCAGGCCAGCCCATAGAAATGCAACCACAGCCTTGCAAATGGCAAGTTCAAACTCAGGATCTGCTAAATATAGCTTGTGTAGTGTGGGGAAGTCATTAGACTCCAGAGTTTTCATGTAATTAATGGTGCACCTAAGCACCACCTGGAATTCGCAGAATATCAAGGTAGTTGTTAGAAAAAAAATATAAAATATCTCTCTTCTCAGTGGCTGCATTCTCCAATGGTAAAAATGAAGAGGAAGACCTCATCCCACCTCACAGGGCTGCTGTGAAGAGAAACTCACTGAAATCTGTGATGCCGTGGTAATGGAGATCCTTTTGATTTTGGGCTATTTCTCTCACTGATGGGCTTATTAATGTGAAAAATATGCATGAAGGAAAGAAAATACAAATATTTATCAGTATATTTCCATTAAAAAATCAGATCACCACCATTATTTTTAGCTATGTTAAAACCAGCATGTATTTCAGAGTGAGATCACTTCTCCATCTTTATTAATAATTCCCTATTGTGAACAAGAAGAGTATCATTTTCCTTACACCTTCAGGGAACAAACAATTTTCCCATTTTCTACGACACTAATATACTTTTAATGGCTGTAAATTGTGCACACATAAGAAGTGAAAGATTCCTATCATTTCAATCTACATGAAAGTTTCAGCTGCAGCATTTACCTTATTCTGACTCACTGATTTTAAAATTACACAAATGCCCCCACAGATCTTTTGAATTAAAATAAGATACAGCTTTTGGTTTAAATGTGAAGTTAGTCTCCTGAGGTAGGCAAATTAATACTGTACAAATCCAGATTCCAGCATTTTTTCCACATTGAAACAAGTGTTTCTTGAGAAAATTTGAGTTGTACCTGCACCCCCCATGTATCCAATGACCCGATTTGGAGCAGGACTTTGATTCGTCACCACATCAGGCAACAAATTCCCTTGTGCCACACCGGGAGCAAGGGCAGCTGAATCACAAGTGGAGGATGGGTTGAATGAACCCATCAACCAGCAGCAAAGGAGAAAGCAGCAGCTGCGATGAGATGCAGGGCTACACTAGTTCCTCTTAAGACCACTCCTACCTTGCAGCATAACATCCACACCTTTTGCCAGAATTCATTTTGCACTCAGAAGCCAATTTAGTGTTACCTTATTTGTGACAGTAGATCTGCTGCTGCAGTCCACAATCCAACAGGAGCACATTTCTATCTCTGCTGGCTTTCTGTGACCTAATGGTGAGACACCGACTGTGACTAATCAAATTATCAGTAGCTGAAATAAAAGCACAGAAGTGGCCCATCCTAGGATTTTTCTGTTAGCAAGACCTTGCTGGAGAAGAGAATGTGCAGCTGTGTGAGCAATTACAACAGCGCAGACAGTGTTCACTACTGAGTGTCAAGCCTAGGGTTTCCAAAACTTCTGCTAACACCCCCTTCCAGCCTCCACACTGGAGTAACACACCCCCAAAATGAAGAAAGCAGGCACAGGCTGTTTGCACTCCATGCTCAGAGGCTGTGCTTTTCTGCTGTGTCCTTTTATTAAAGGTCATTCATCAAGCGCAATGTCAAAACACAACTTGTCTTCCAACCTGGTGGTACAATATGTCCCAGATGTATCTAGGAAACATCCCAGTAACTGGGGGGAAGAGCATGTTCCATTTTGTAGGGGGGGGGGAGAAAAAAAAAAAAAGGCAGAGACAGATGTCACCATGCAGCAGATAAATTCAGAAGCTCAGAAGCTACGGCTTCTGGAGGAGAACAATACATTCATAATACAATTATGGCAGAATGGGAAAAAGACTGATAAACTAAATAGCCTTAACTCACTCCCCAAGTTCTAAGTGGTGATGTGTTCACTGGTTTAACTTTCCACCAAGATTACAGCTGTGTGACATTGGAGCCTATGAATTTAGATAGCTCATTGGTTGTAGGAGACTAAACACGTACTCGTATCAAGTATGTTTTCAGATCCTTCAAACATGAGGAGAATTCAGGTAGAGTATCATGTGCTACTGCCGCCTGGAGTCTCTGACACAACTCTGAATTTCTATTACAGCTTTTATACATAACTTTCAGACTTCATTAATTCCGGTGGAATTATGATTCGTCTTTCACTTTTTTAAGGTTACGTGTGACAAAAAAATTATGCTTTCAATTTGTAAAACCAAATACCTACGTGGGACCTGTCGCCACCAACAGAAGCTCCAAACAATCACACTGATGGGGTTAATTGGCATTTTAAAATAAATCACTGCCTCCAGATTGATTTATTTCCCCCCCTCTCTTTACACAACATTACTGCGTTTCTCTATAATTATTCAATGCTAAGTTCATGGTTTTGAAGCAGACGACTGCAGACTTAGGAAATGGTGTTTGATTTGTTGCCATGGAAACATCTTCCTGTAGATGTACTCTAATCCCATGACAACTCTGTCTCTCAAGAACCATTTTTTCTGACATAATAAAAATCTGATCAAGGTCAGATTTAATAACAATCTCAGTTCCCAGATTTTATTTCGTAAAGGTTTAGCAGAGTTTTTTGTTTTTTCTGAAGGGATTCTCTGGAAACTTTATTTGTTTTCTTAGCTGGGTTGGAATTTATTCCCTAAAATACACAAACCTGGTGTGGTGTCATGTTAATTTACAGTGCACCTTTTGTTATGGTATAATTGCATCATTAAAAGAAAGTTACTTATAATTGTTTATATTGTCTTGACAGATGTTAACATTTTACATAACATTGTTCCCACTAATACATACATTTGGGATATCAATAATGCTTATCGTTTCCTAACAACTGGTGTTTACATAGCAGCAAATGCCAGTGTAGCTTAACTTTCATTAAGCTACATGTTTCTTACTATAATGTTTTTCTGAACTATTTATCACAGGCACATTCAATCCCGGAGGACTTGAGACAAGTGCCAATGCTTTATGTGTTCCACCAAAAAAACAAAACCAACATACGTACATGAGAGTCATATTAACACAAAAAAGTGACTTGGCAATATGGAACTTGTAAAGAGCTCAGCTATGAGTTTGGGGAATTTTTTCCCTTCCTCAGCACAACCGTATTTGCCCTTCAGCAGGCAGGTACCCACTGAGGCCTTTGAGCAGTAATAGCTCTGTAGGAGGAGACACTCAGATAATGCAACTCAGCTACACACTTAAGGTTGGACTTCCAAAAGGCAGTTAGCTCCTGACAATGCTGATAGACAAACAAAGAGATTTCAGAAATACATTTTCACCCATCCCAGTCCAGCCCCTGGGCAACTGAGTCTTTAGGATTATATGGTCCCGATGGATGGGGGAGGAACCGAACATAGATCTACAGTGGGCACTTCTCCATTTATGCTACTTGTCCAGCACATCATAGCCCTAGAGAGAGAGATCTTACATGCTTATTGCACGCTAAGGCCCTTATCAAAAAGAGATGAATCACAGCCTAGAACACACACTGTTTCCAAACTAACTCAGGAGCAAAGGTCTCAGACCTTCACTGTCCACAAACCAGACCCAAGACGGTGAAGATAACATCTGTGAAGAATATACCCTTCCTACAGCAAGAAATTATTTTCCCATATTAGTCTTATCCCTGTCAATGATTCTATTAAAGAAAACATACAATCGACTCATTCTGCCAATGTGAATAGTGGTCCTGGAACTCCTTAACACATTGCATCATAATTTTTTGCATCACAGCTACCCGTATTTCTTCTTATTCCCCCAAGCACATACAGATGAACTTTTTGTCTGTATCTTTTTAACCATCCAACACTAAACTATTTGATCTGCTCTGGAAATTGATATCACACCCTTGTTAGTGGCACTCACCATCCTGTATTACAGTACTGTTTTGGATCCACTCATAGGCCACAGTGGATCATGCAAGATACTCTACAAGATACATAGCAGAAAGTCCTCACCTCAAAAGTATGGGTAATGGTCTCTGCCCAGTATGGTCTCTGGCAATCAAGTTCACCCAGTAAAGTATCGTGGCAAAGACAATTTCTGGGACCATTTTAAAAATGTCAGGAGTTTGTTCAGCAGACATTTATACTGTCATGCAAATGTATCACCAAGATAAATGAAACCACAGAAACCATCATTTAAAGTTAGGATTATAAAAAATTTTGTACATTATTAACTTGTTCAAAAACAACAGCTTTTCCATACTGATTTTCAAGTATGACACCGCAGGCAGAATATAAACCCTTCTCATGGTCCAGAAAAAACTGAGCTACATCTGTTCTTTGACATTACAGGTGATAAAGCATCACTTTGATGGCTCTGCTGAGATCAGAGCACGTCCTGGGTACCACATAGACACACACTAAGATACAGCATCTGCCCTGCAGAGCTCTCATTTTAAGTACCATAAGACAGAGAGAAAAAGAAATTATTCCTATTCCTGTACAAGTCAGGAAGCTCAACCCTAGGCTTTAGGTACAAGATTGTCCTCCTTTTTGCGTTATCAGTACAAACAACGATTATTGACAGTATTATTGTGACCAAATAAGAAAAGCTGAGACAGCTTCAGTGAAGATTATGTTGTGGCATACAAATCATTTAAAGCATACATGTTTGGCCCATAGGCGCTGAGACAGAAAATGCTGATGTTACTGCTGTCAAACTTGAAGGTCCTGATCAAAAACCCTACGCCCTTTCTGCTGGATGTCGTAAGCGTGCATACATTTACACACACCAAAAGACGGTTTCTGGTCTGGAAAGCAAAGGGTCCCACCAGGATACAGCTGCAAGATCCATGCGTCAGTAAGCACAGCCATTGTTGTGCTGTCAGTCTTTCAGCATTCAATCGCCAGGTGAAAATGCAACATAGCAGGAAAGGCCACCCTGCACGGCAAGTCAGTTGGGCACTCTGCAGCAAAGAGAACAGCAAATCCCGCTCACCCAGGCTGCCCTGCTAGCTTCGTCAATAGAGTCAGCTAAGGCATTTGTGCTCTTTGCCATGCTTGCCTTCAAGCCTAAAGAAAGAGGCTTTAGTGACTTATCACAGCAAGTGGACCGATATCGCACAATAGGTAAGTGGTGCGCAAACATAGGACAAAAGGACACTATCAAAACTAATGAGCTCAGAAGTTACTTCGACGTTAAAGATGATCAATATCTATTTTTCTTCTGCTGCTTACTCCAAGCAGGCTCCCTAATCTGCCCTGTTAAACACTAGACCTCGATCACTAACTACCAAGAACAAGTTACAGACAGAAACATCAATTCCAAATATTGGCTGATTTTCTATTATTTCCTCTTGGAAGCAATGTCAATCCTCAGCTATTTTTTCTTGATCATTTTCTATTGCAAAATAAAAATGACCTAAAGAAATCTGGGTGGGTGGGTGTTGTTTGGGGTTGTTGGGGTTTGGTATTTTGGGGTTTTTTTTTGGTTTATGGTTGGGTTTGTTTGGTTTCTTTTTTTTTTTTTTTTTTTTGGGGGGGGGGGGGCGGGGCGGGGCACAGAAGGAAGAGATTTCAGAGCCTGTATTTGGAGCACTAGTAAAAAGCAAAGTTGCCTTGACAACTGTAGCCATCTTTACATAGTAATTCTCTTTGCAGAGTAGAAGTCTGTTTTAATTCTTCATTCTTCCTCTCTGCCTACAAGAAGATCCTCTCCCACTCCCAGATAAGGTTTTGTCACGTATACACTGTTTTTCCTTCAGTGTATACCCAGGGTACAGCCTGATCTCATTGACTAAATCTGGAGGTTTAATAGATGCTATTTGACTTTTAAAAGCATTTCATATTAAGAATTTCAGATTTAATTGACAGATATTCAATTTCAAAGTCCTACTCTCCTCTTCATAAATTGCTAATAGTATTTTATCCGAAACAGAGCTAACCTAATAAACAGATGAAACTTTGTTGTCATTTCAGCTGCTCAGAGCTCTGGGCTGTATATAATTGCTCTCTTCATTTTACAGTTCTTCTGCTTCAGATTAAACTTTTTCAGGATGTTGCAACGCCAAAACATGCATTCCAACAGGAAATCAGCATCAAAGGTAATGGGCTCACAGACATCTTTGATGCTTTGAAACCAGAGGAAGAGAAGTAACTGTTTAATTTACAACAGTTACTGCAGAAGAGCAGAGGAGGGGAAGAAAGAAAAAAACAAAAACCACCATGACTAACGGGCACAAAGGAGAATTTGGTGCTGCTACTCAGCTGCGTTACCTACGCCAGCAGCCCACTGCTTGGACCCAATCCACCGCTGGCGCAGTCCCAGCTCTGACTCTGACCTTGACCCTGACCTTGACCTCAGCCCCACACGCTGGGGGCAGCGACAGGACCAGGACCCCCCAGTGGGGAGAGTGGCACCAGCCCAGCGCTGCCGAAGGGCACTGCCAGCTCCGCCGCTTCCCGCTGGAAAGCCGGCCGCTACCAGTGGTAGGAAACCCTTTAGGAGCTTCATTGAGTAAACCTGCCAAGCCAGGAATGAGCAAGGTGTTAGGATCAGGGCTGGGTGGAAAGCAGTGGTCCTCCTTGGTGTGATGCTTTGAGTAGTCTTCACGCTGACAGAACAGTGAGGAGAGTTGTTTTCCTCAACAAACTAAAAAGACCAGCCAAATAAAGTAATCCTTTACGACAAAAATTTCTTCATGCTGGGGGTTGGAGGGGCTTCCAAAAAAGAATTTGAAATTTTCAAGAACAGACATTTTTCACCAATTATTGGCTGGCAATTTTCCATTCAGTAAAATCGGTCTTCATGGATTGTCTTTAAATAACTCTAAGTTACAACAGCAGCACCCACACATCTTCATACCTTCACAGAAGTATAAACTTATAACAAAACAATTGTGGGGATGTATGTTAAATCATGGAGACTCCACCCTCGCAGACACCCTCCGCAAGGAGTAAGTAACAACCCAAGGACGTTGGGCAGGTTTTGCTCCACACACTCAACCAAAAACCCAGATGCTGCATGGAGATGTGTGGGTACACACCTGCCTCCTCCCTCACCTTCAACACCCAGTGGTAGCGCTTTGAGAACAAATTTAATACAAAATCTGGCCCTTTTCACCTCAATACGCAGAACTGGAAATTGTATTTCCTCAGTTTGAAGGTTTAAGGCAGACCCTCGCAGGTTAGTCAAGAGAAGTAGGTGGCAAATACAGTCAGAAGGGATCTTCCCACCGTGAGCAAGCGCACGCGTCAGCCACCTGCAGCCAAATGCACCCTGCAGGGTACTGCTGCATCCGCATGTACTGCTGGAAGAAAAAAAAAAATGCAGCAACAGTAAGGAATGAAGCTGAAGTAAATGTGTGCATGTGTGCATGCATATGCATAAACACAGACAGAAAAGCAGACACAATGATTAAGCACATGGACTTGAAATATAATTTTAAAAGACTCAAGAAGAAATTGTAAAATATCCTTGTTAAATACCATTTTGGTTCAATGAAAAATTTTATTGTCATCAGATTTTGAAGAAGCAGGAATTTAGGGTTTTTTTTCCCACAGTAAAAAAAAAAAAAATCATGGGTAAATATTCCCATTTTGCCATTTACAAAACTGTGGACTATTTGTTTTCATTGAAATGTTTGTTCTTGCTGAATAATACAAAAGTACACTTATATTTTTATAATCTTTTATAACCACAATTTAAAATGCTTGAAATAAAGACTGACCCCTTCTGAACCAGATCATGTTATCAGGATATTTTTTTCTTTTGAAAAAAAGACTTTCGTACAGGGTCAGTTCTTCTGTCAAGTGACAACGTAATCTTTAGGATGGCCTAAGACATCATGATATACTGGAGCTTTGGCTCTGGTATGCTGAGTAATCTACTACAAGACACCCATCACTTAGAGCCTCAGCTTCCCTTGTTGTAAAAGGGTACGACGACTCTGTCTTTACAAAGCATTTAAGGTCTGTGGATGAAGTAAACCATATGATAATTGCCATCAATCAGAGCAGCATCCAAGCAACTAACAGCAAAATGTGGCTCATCTCCCAGACTAGTATTTGGATAAACACACATAGAAACAAATAATCAGACAAGGGAAACCTGTTTTCATAGGAATCACATGTAATAATAAGGATCTTCATTATACTTTTAGGAGGACAAAAGAAAATAAAGATGAGTGGACACACATCTAACTTCTCTTAAAGACTTGTATCTTGTTTGTAAAGTCAACTGGCCCCTGTTCCTCCTTTTCAGAGGAATCTTTGATAATTCACATGTGAAATTAAAGGCATCTTATTTATTCAGTTATTTATTATTCTCTGTAAAATGAGTTAGGAATTTGTCCCTGTGAATAATGCTAGCCATAATAGTTAATTTACTCCTATTCATTGGCAGTAATAAAAATGTACAAGGGGATGCAGAAACATTATTATTTCTTGCTTGAAGTGCAATTTCATGTGGTGAGAAAAACATGCTAATACGCTGCAAAGTGCTACAGGAATTTAGTTCTCAAAGGAATGGCAGTATTAAATGTATTCTGACAAGAAGGGGCTTTGGAAGGGAAACATTTATCTTCATAAAGTCATTAAATTTACTGAGCAGCACCGCATTCTTACTGCAATCTGCTCACTCCATTAAAGGCAGAGCTGTGGAACGGTCTCTGTTGTATTAGGAGCATCTACATTTTTGAAAATTGTAATAATGGGGGAAAAGAAGACTCAAGGAGGGGGAAATAATATATCCTTCTTTAAAAGAACCCTCTGCATTAAAAAAAAAAAAAAAAAAAAAAAAACCAGCAAAACAACAACCAAAGCCAAAAACCCCCACAAAAACCACCACCTCTAGAAATCGCCACTCAAAAAGAACAGGTTTCACTGCCTACTTCTGGAAAGAAACATATTATAGGGGAACCTTGAAAGATAAGACTTTAAAACACTGAAATGAGGACTATCGGCTTTGAAGGCATTGGCAGCACAAACTGGCATGAGGGGTGCTCAGGGTAAAGGGGTGGTAACAGCAGCTCTGCACATTCATATCTGGCCTGTAACTACCTGCTCATGTTCAGGCTTATGGCAATAAAATGGAATTAGGGCAAGCAGATAATTCTTGAAATTGGAGATGCTGCTCTCAGTGCCATTTCCCATGCAGCTGGTTACCTTATTTCTCTTTGTCCTTCATAGCTAGGTATGTTTCAAGTAAAAAAATAAAACTTCTGAGCGTATTGCAGTGCTTCAGCAACATTTTGGGTGAAGTCTCCCATGCCAGTCCATACAACCCAACAACCCAATCCAAGGGCCTGGGTTAAAGTCACACCACAGTGACCTGCGTAATTGAAAAAGAAAGTCCTTCCTGCAGAGGAAGGAGAAGTATTGTGCCAGCCAGGAGAAAACTAACAAGGGTTATTTTGATAGAGAACTTAGTACACTAACTCCAAAAAGAAAACAGTCCTGAAGTCAGTCATGCCTCAGGTGGGAAAATTGTTGCACAGAAGACACCAGAACTAGAGGACACACACTGTTCTTTTCTAGTCCCATCACAACCCTCTTCAATGACCTCTAATGCACCCACTGGAGAGACTGCCTGCGCTTGCTCTGAGTACAGCAAACATCAAGAACAGAAAGCTAATTAAGTACCAGTCAAATATGACAGTAACACTGTAAAACTGTATTGCTGAACAAGTCAGAGGCATCGACAAAATCTTTACTGCAGGTTTTTTACATCAATATCACAGGGTGCTGAAGTTCCCCAGGAATTCATTTCGGACACAAGGCAGCAGAAAGCCAGAATGTTAAGACCACAAACCCACCTGCCTTCCCAACCACAGAACAACACAGCACACAAACACCTTGACAAGAACAACTATGCGAGCAGCAGAACCTGAAGCTCACGCTCAGCATGACTGAACCTATCTAAAACAAAGGAAGAGCAAGACTCTTAATGCCTCTATTCACTACAACAGGGAATAGCGTACCTCCTTTAATTGGTTTTGTTATCATCACATCCACACTCTCAAATGCCCGCAAACATTTTTACTTGGCTCACGACAGCAAAACAAAATGCTGATAAAACTAATCAACCCCATTCTTACAGAGGCTGAATGCAAAAGGTTTCAAGTGGCACAAGTAAACTTCTCATCAAGCTCTTCCTCTGTAAACAGACAATCACCATCAAGGCCCAGAAGACAAGGTATTCACTGGTTTCTGGATGCAGCAGGTCTGAAGAATGACTTTCTAAAGGCTTTACACCACAAGTGCATCAGTCCCGCAGATGAGCGTTCTCCCACACTTAACATCTGGGTTAAAGGTCTGAACCTCCTGGCTTTGTTCTGCCTCTAAACATGCCAGATAAATACAGTGGGTAGAAATTAGATAGCCTGCAGAATAATTGTACAATCATAGCAATTTCTAATATACTTGTAGCTGGCTGCAACCTTGCTGTAACATAGAAGGGGGGAAAAAAACCTACATCAGGAAACCACAGACTTCCCTAATGGGTTACAGTGCATAATTGAGTATAAAGAATAGTTATTGCCTGAACTACAGTTGAACTGAGATTTCCAGCTTCCCTAGCAAATGTTCTGCTACTGCTGCTAAGCTATAGTAATAATTTCTAATTGTGTGGGTTTTAAGTGAAAACAGTAAGAAATGCTGTTCGATTGGTTACCGTAAACTATTTTTTTCTAATGCTATCAGGTCACTAGAATGAGCCCTGGAAATCAGAGGTATTTTACCTAAACAACACTAGCAGAAGCTGGAAACTAATGAAGCAATGCTGTGGTAGCATCACGCCCATTACACGATTAGAGGGACAACATTGGACACCATGAGATTGTCACACACCTTGCTAACGAACCATGGTTTACACACATTTAATTAATTAATTATGGCTGAAGTCATTCACTGCTAGCCCGCGACTGCTTTATTATACACAAACCTGACCACCTTACAAATACCGCACTGGAGTGCTAATGAGCTATTAAGTGGGACTGCACGTTACCAGCAATTTTGTGGGAAATCAAGTAATAAGAGATCAAATATCAAATAAAAGAGCTTTTAATCCAAGTGAGATAATTAATTGCACCTCCTGTCTCACAGCTTTCCTAGTACTTTACAAGAAAAAAGAGCTTTCTCATCGAGTTAATTTGATCCTATTGCCAAAAACTTTTTTAAATTATGAGTGCCATTTAGCAAATATGACAGGAATTATTATTATTTACATAGCTGTTTCTCCTTGGGATTCCCACAAACCCCAGAGACATCGTTCAAACACCCAGGGGAAGATGGTCAGTAAGCCCAAAGAGCTGAAGAGATGGGTGAAGGAGCAAAGAGGGAAGGTCACCGTTTCTGCATCAGAGCTAATAATACTCCGCCACTTTCCCAGATCTCATTTATTCCTCAGCCGTCCATCTGCTTCTCAAAACCACGGAGAATACAAGCAGGGTGCAGAGAACATCCAGTGGACTGACTTTGGCAAAAGCCAGGGAGAACTGCAGTCCTTGCACTTAAGGCAGCTCCCGAGGGCAGGCACGGCAGAGGCAGGGTCAGAGCCTGCTCCCCCAACATCACAGCTTGGTAGACTGCACAGAACAGTCTGCAACCACCTCCATAGCCTGAAGTCCCCCTGCACCTGCACTGCTCTGTTGATCCCCAGGACCTGTTGTCCCTGCACATTCCAGCCTGGAACAAGAAGGCACTTAAGAACACGTTTTTTTTACTCACCAGTTGCATTTATAAAGAAGCCACTAGCAACACCATGCAACATAATTTTAGGTGCTCCTAGACTAATCAGGAATGAACTCTGCTCTGCCTCTACTTTTCTTTTTATTATAAGGATGACCATAAGACAGCACAGAAGATGACCAGAACGTGTGAGGAACATTAAAGCAGGCTGGGTTTTGGAGTCAGGGTAATCAACAGCTGAGAAGGCCCAAGCTCAGTTTTATACCCTAAATAGGACTCTCCTGCATTCCTCTTTGGCTTGTACCTGTGTATGTTCAAACACGTTGTACATCCCTTGGGCCTTGATAGAGCTTTTCTTCTACAGTTTCAGTTAAACATAGGCTGGCCATGACTTCCATAACCCCCATGAAGTGTCTAAAGTAATGTGATAAAAGCATACTTCATTTCTCCCTGGATCCAGAATTAAATGTTTACTATGCTTAAAAGTCTTACTGTTTAGTTCACTGGCTCATACCATCATCTCTGTTATCCAATTACTTCCTTTCTACATGGCTTTTTCCCCCTTAAAACTTCTAGTTTTTCAGCATTCCACAGCCAATCATTAGTTAATTTCTGTTGACTTTTATCATTTGTACTCTTCCTAATTGGTTTGTCACATTCCTATTTCCTCTTCATCCCCTTTCCATTTTTATTTTCCTACATTCTAACTTCCTCCCATTTATTTCCCTCCTACATAAACTATGATTTTTATTGATGCTGAATGCAGCCCGCAGGCCAAAAATAATAGTCAGTCCAAAACCAAGTGATCACAGTTCTTCAGTTTTTCACAGATTAATTTCAGAAAAGAGGTTCTATTTGGCTAAAGTTCTTTTTCTGTATTTCTAGCTACTGAAGAAGCTGCACATACAATAAATATTTAATAGAAAATCCCCTCCAGCTGAATTCAGGCCCCACAGCATCTCATTACCATGTCTTAGAATAGCATCCTCATTGTCACTTGCTTAATTATGGTAAGAAAGAGTTGAATTGTGTGGCTTTTGGGATCAGAAAGTGATTAAATTCACTTGGCAAGACTTTGGATATCTCATTATGATCCTCATTTAGCACTTCTAACTGAGTCCATTTTTAATTTTTTTTTATTTTTTTTTTTTAGTTTTCTAGAATCATGATCTGGGAAAATCTTTCCAACAACAGCAAGTATTTCCTTAACATTTTTCCTTCTTTAATACAAATTTCTGCCATGAAAAGAATCACGTAAAGATTAAAAGCAATTTGATGTTCTAGTGCACCACTGATCTTTTTGAATGACCGTCACCCTTATGGAAAAAGGAACTGAAACTCCCTGGAGTGCACACCTAAATTGTGATGAAACCCTCTTTCCTATGCACTAAGACTTGCCCTCCATAAGTGATCATAAATGACAGCTTGCTCCCGAGCAATGCCCCAGACCACTACTCTCCAGCAGTTTTTTGAAATCCTGTCTCCTCATTTCAAGTGGGAGCATCAGCACTCTGAAGATGAAGATGAGGGTGCTGCTGGGAAGGAGAGGGTTTCTGCTTTAAGAGTTGCTAACTTGCTCACAGGAAATTTGCTTCTGTGATGTAAACCAGCAGAAGAGCTAGGTACCATTATCAATCACAATCAACACATCAAAAGATGACTCAAGTGATGCATAAGTGCCAGATATCTGCACAGGAGGTTAATTTTGTCTAAAAAGTCAGATGACAAGAGGGTGCTTTATTAAAATCAACACACATACGGTTTACCAGCACAGATACAGTTCTCGTATTAGTATTGGGAAATCATCTTAATAGTATCCTAAGAAAAACTCTCAGTGCAATGGCTGTATAGTCAGAAGTAGATAGGTTGCTCACAGACTGATTGGTACAAAACTTTCCAAAAACAGCATCACAAAAATACACCTTTGTGGGTAATGTTTGTGCTAATTGAGTCCTATCTCAGTGCAGAAGCACCGATGAAAGTATCTTCCTCACAGTGAGATACAAATAACATACCTGTAACCTCTGAAATTAACCATCATTAAAGAACAAAAGACTTTGAAGAGCAAGAATAAGGACTGGGTATTCCAGGACTTTTCTTCACAAAAAGAAAACAAAAGAAATACTTCCTACAAACATCCTTAGCAGTCTTTACAACCAACAGCCATAGCTGCACAGTGGTTGCTACATCTTTGTTTTGTAGAGATGTAGGCAAATGAAAGAAAGTACTTTAAGAAGCCCTGGAGCAATTCTACTGCAAGAATAACTGAAAGAAGTAATAAGATACAGGAAATCATGAATCATCTCAGCATCCAATGAGGCATGCACATAAAAGATAATTTCTGTTTTATATATGCAAAAACAGAGATGGGAAAAGGTTATGTGACTTTGCTGAAGCTTACACAAAAAGCCCAATATGACCTGAGAAACAGACCTTAAACCCTTACTACTGGAAAATGTGCTCTGACTCAGCATAGCACCACCACTTTTAGTTTGCTCCAATACCTGGCATGCTAAAATGGCCAACTACACCCTCCCAAGTCTCATCCAGAAAAACACATAAAACAAGCGTACTTTATTTTCCAAAACCTAGTCATCGAGTGCACCATCAGCAAGTTTGCTGATGACACCAAGCTGTGTGGTGTGGTTGACACACTGGAGGGAAGGGATGCCATCCAGAGGGACCTTGACAGGCTTGAGAGGTGGGTCCATGCAAACCTCATGAAGTTCAACAAGGCCAAGTGCAAGGTCCAGCACCTGGATCAGAGCAATCCCAAGCAGAAATACAGGCTGGGCAGAGAATGCATTGAGAGCAGCCCTGGGGAGAAGGACTTGGGGGTGTTGGTGGATGAGAAGCTCAACAAGACCTGGCAACGTGCACTCACAGCCCAGAAATCCAACCACATCCTGGGCTGCATCAGAAGAAGCGTGACCAGCAGGTCGAGGGAGGTGATTCTCCCCCTCTACTCTGCTCTCATGAGACCTCACCTGCAGTGCTGTGTTCAGCTCTGGGGGCCCCAACATCAGAAGGACATGGACATGTTGGAGCTAGTCCAGAGGAGGCCATGAAGATGGTCAGAGGGCTGGAGACCCTCTCCTGTGAAGACAGGCTGAGAGAGTTGGTGTTGTTCAACCTAGAGAAGAGAAGGCTCCACAGAGACAGACTTTTTAGTAGGGCCTGTAGCACCAGGACAAGGGGTAATAGTTTTAAACTAAGAGAGGGTAGATTTAGATTAGATACCTGGAAGAAATTCTTCACTGACAGGGTGGTGAGACACTGGCACGGGTTGCCCAGAGCAGCTGTGGGTGCCCCATCCCTGGCAGTGTCCAAGGCCAGGCTGGATGGGAGTTGGAGCAACCTGGGCTGGGGGGAGGTGTCTCCCCCCATGGCAGCCCCCATTGTAGGGGGCTGGAACTAGGTGATCTTTAAGGTCCCTTCCAACCAAAACTATTCTATGATTTCTTTCTTCTTTCTTTCTTATCCCTGTAGAAAGACGACTTTTTTTGAAGATCTCCCAAGCACACATTCCCCTTTCTGAGAAAGAAATTTTAGGACTTCCTTCTTTTCTGGTGTGAATTTACCCCAAGAGGGTCAACATCTGTCCACCATAGCTGAGGATTTGACCCTTTTAGCACAAAGAATGCCACATAAAAATTTCTAAGAGCTGGATAACATCCTAAAGATATCTTTAGCTACTCCGAAGCCCAGATTTTGATGACTGGTAGTTTTACTTAATTTTATAAACTACAAAATATTTGCAAGCATAAACATTTCTTCTACCAGTTCTTTAAAGTGTATTCAGAGAAACAAAAGAAAAAAAGAAATGGCAGAGAGAAACTTAAAGCCTCAAGGCCACCATCAGCCCAAGGATTTGTGGTTCTCCTGAGTGCATTTTTTTTAGTGTCTCTGTTCAAGATGGTACAGGAGATTGACTTTTAAGGTTGATGGTATTGATCTAATTCACAGCCTTATACTCATTTATCATGATTCTTTAATCAATAGTCTAGCTACTTAAGATACTAGGAGTTCGGGTCCTTATTTATCTAGATGACATTTTGATAGCACCTATCTCTTCAGGGGCTCTTGTCTTTTAGGTCAACGCTCCAGTTCACCTCATCTTTCCCCAAGGTGTGTAAGCAGTGGGAAGACATTAATGTCACTCGCCACAGTGTATGTCTGGATGTGACAACACCATGTTCTGAGCTCCTCAGCAGGTTGAATCATCGTAAAGGCACACAGGTCAGGTGCTGAGCTGGTGAGAGCTGATGTCCTTTCAGTCAAGTCACACTAACTTTCACCAGCCTGAGCTCTTTCCTTCACAACCCACCTAGGTCCCTTTACTTCTAAGACAAAAGGAACTGTTGAAGCTTAACCAAAATACGATCCCAAGTACAGTACAGCAGACTTCATTGTTTCATCCCTTCACCTTTTCCTCACTTACCATCAAAGGTAAGCATCAGGAGAGGGTTTCCTGTCAGCCTCTTCAATAAAAGCTTCAGTTCTCCACAATGAACCAACTTATCTGGAGCACTCAATTGTCCCTGCATTACAGTAGATCCACTCCACGCCTGAAGTTCTAACAAAATATGTGCTGGCAATAAGATTAGCATAAAACCACACTTGTGTATCTAAGCACAAATTCCTGATTCAGTTATTCATCTTAAAGATCATTCTTACATTGATGGTTTCTGTTAGAATGAAGGATTTTTACTTTTATTCCATGAGATGGCAAAGGTTAGTTGATCTTTGGCTTTCATTGCAAAAGCAATGCACCTACACCACAAAAGACAGCTGAACACTTCAGTAAAAGCAAGCTCAGAATAAACAGAAACCTGCTGGCCCTTCATGCTGAAAAAATAAACCATCTCAAGCTTTGAACCATTAAAGAATTGTATCCTGCAGCCCTAGTCCCACCGTACGGTACTGCATCCTCAGCCGGTGTGAAGTCAGGGAAGTTACTTTTAGTTTCACAGCTGAGCATCTGGTCCCCTGCAAACAGGCTTTGCATTCCAGTGGCTGAATTTCTTTCAGCTACTGTATCATGCAAGATAAAGAACACAAGGGATAGAAGCCTGAGCCTTGGAAGTGAATCATGAACCCCTTGAAAATTTGCCTGTTTCAAAATTGAATCCAAGCGTTCAATCTCTTGCATGTCTCAGTAACAGAGATACAAATATCCTGCAATTTTTTTCCACAGCTAGGCCCAGCCTCACCAACTTCTACCTAAGCAATTCTCTCTGATTTCACACAGACCAAAACCAACGCTTTTTGGTCTCAAATCTTTTCTGAGACCAGCTGGGAACAGAACAGCATCCACAAACTTCCAAGACATGAAAAAAAAAAATAAAAATGCTGTAAGTTGCAGGAGAACTGGAGAGAAGGTAAGAGTCCAGAGACAACGTGTTTTCATGGCTCTATGAAAATTCACTTTATAACCTTTTGCTATGGTTTACAAGAAACCATCGCTCTACAAAAGAACCCCAAACTTCCTAAAGCTTATTTTGATTGGGTAAGCATTAAATAATTATAATTTACAGATGTAAATGCATTTATATACATTATATATATATAACATGTATATAATACATATATATACACAGATATATAATATGTATAAATACAGATATAAACATGTCGTCGGTGGTGCTGCTGTCATGCTGAACACTACTTGGTTTTTGAAGACATTGCACCCGTTGCAATAGGACTGCTCAGGAACCACAGCGTTACTGCAGTCCGGGGCTACAGGATCCCCCCTTTCTCCTGCTACAGACATGTCTTCTCACTAGAGTATGGCGACTCTGCAGACTTAACTGCACGGCTGCTACTGAGTTTTCAGTATGTCACCATATTGGCTGCATGCCACCACAAGGCTCACTCAGTCAAAAATTTCCATGTTCCCCTGTCACTGTGAAGCCTTCCTATCCCATAAACCTGCTTGTTCAACCTCACTGTTAATTATAATCTCCCGTCACAGCACTAGAAGACAGGATTATCTCCACTGAGGTCTATATAGTTACAGTGGCACAGTATGGACATGCTGCATCCAGTCATCATGTAACCATGAGCTTCAAGTCATTTGCATCTGAAAAATAAATTTCTTCTATTGCTTTAGAAAGGAGAGAAAGCTAATTCCCACCCACAGATTTTCCCTAAACTCACTGTAACACTGTGGATGAAATCTACCCCTGTACACGATCTTCACATTCACTTCCACCTGTAAAAGAGGTTTATCAAGGGGAGAAGTGGTACTTGAACCTTCTGCCGAGCTTCTGTACAGAGGGGTGAATTTCACCAGACTCTTTACCCAAAGTCATTGCTTCTCAAATCAGTATAACAACTACAGCTGCTCCCTGACATGCAGTGAAGTGCCGTCTTTAAGAAGGTCTGCCACAGCTTGTATCTCAAAGGCAGAATAAGTAATGTGGGGTGACAGATGCTTTCATAGCTGGTTTTGCATTGTAGAACTTACACAGCACATACATAAATATACCTGCTACACGTGCAAGAAAGACTTTATTTGTACATTTCCTTCTTGTCGTATTTAATTCATACACGCACACAAGCAGTCTGCTATGTTCCAACTTGGCCAAACCCTTGTTCACCAAACTATCTTCCCTCAGCACTGTAACATCCTAAGGGCACACAACTGAGAGAAGAGGGAAAGCCTATTAAGTGATGAGGATGCAATGTTTATAAAAATTAAAATGTGTGCCGGGTGTTCGGGAAAGAATGAAAAAAAATATTCAAGAGCTGCATTGAAGTATGCTGAATAATTTTAAAATATTAAATCACAGCCTTAATTACTATGTCTCTAATCTCATACAGTCACACTTCACTTTGAGGCAATTTGTGATTAAATAATAATACTTTAAGGCAAATAACAACACTTGGCACTTTTATAGTGCCTTTTGCCTAATTAGTTTGGGATTAGTTCCTTCGCATTGGGTATGGGGCTTTGAAGATATAAAGTGCTAAGTATCATTATGACCTGAGGATCTCAAAGCATTTTACCCATATGCATTAATTAAGCCCCAGAGCGCTCTTATGAGGTAGGTAAGTATTTTTCTGTCCCTCTGAGTTTGTCAGGGCCAAACGGAGAGAGGACTGGATGGTGTTTTCAAACTTGCAGACACGTTCTGATGTGCGCAAGCTGCTTTCCTGGACTGGGCGCTGCCATTGCGCCCCAACCAGAAGAGTATGTATATGAGCATCTTCCCATTTAGCTGTAAGGCTCTCATATCAGAAAACTCTGCAGTGACGGCTGGGCATGCCCAGAACTTCTGGGAAATCAGATTGTTACTTAGGAAAATGCTGCGAGAGTTCATTCTCACCCTCAGGATCTCCAGTGAGAAAGCTATCCTCATTTTCTTGGTCCAAGTCTTACGGACACAAGGAGTGAAACTGAAGTATTCCAACAACTCAGATCCAAGGATCTATGTGGTGGAGTCAGATATGAAGTCACAGCCCCCATTTCAGGTTATACAGTCCTTGGGACTTCTCCAAAAACACAGGTTTCTTGTCTTTTGTTTGTTTCCTCCAAACACCAGAACTTGGAGGCAGTCTAAGGATCACAGGCTGTTACCAAAGAAAGGAAACTTCTTCCTTTTTAGTTCATCCATTATGAAAACATAAATCAGCAATAAGAAGCTACAGAATCTTCATTCTATTTATAATTAATATTGTACCTGAAGCAGTCACCTGCAGAAGAAAGAGGTATGAAAGGATTTCAACTTACTTTGATAATTAAGGGTATTTAGTGTCCTTTAAACATAAAGTTATAAAAAGAGGAAATCCACAATCTGCCTGAATGTTCTTAGTTCAACAAAGTCTTTGAGTTGACAGCTAATAATTAATTAACAATGAATGGTGTCTTTCAGCCTGTCACCGTGATTGACACTATCATCTTCTGAAAAGTGAAAGATTTGTTAATGTGGCAGACTACAGTCTGGGAAACATTAAAGCTTCACAATTCCCACTGCTTTCAGCTAAATGCTTGACATGACAGGTTAGCGAGCTTGAAAAGAGGAGGAGGTGAAGAGAACAGCAGCAACCTCTGCCGGTGGCAGCACGGCTTCCCTCCGAGCAGCGCTTTGGCTACTGACAGACAGGACAAATCAGGATAAAAACGACCTGACAGGCTCCGAAAATCCAAACTGCTGGAGGCTGGGTCAGTAGGCTGGGAGGCATTCAGCCGTGCTGTGCTGCTAGCCATCCCTGGTCCCTGGGCAGACCCCACGGGAGGGCTGCTGCACCCATCCTTCCCTCCGCCAGCACCCCTGCGCTCAGCAGGGCAGCTCCTGGCTCATCCCGGCGCAGCCACCAAAGAAATATGGAACAGCTGGCTGAGGCAGTCAGTAACTGGGAGCTCATTTTCAATTATACGTATTTGTTGATCTTTTAAAATCCTATTTTTACAGACGCTGCCAAAAACTATGAAATATGTGTTCTAACTTAAAATAACTGACCTAATTAAACTAATTAAGCAGCAGAAAGATACTTCATTCTAGTAAACAAGGAGTCTTGCCATCTCGCCCACTCAGCATTGCTACTGTCTACCATGGATCCAACTTCTCATCAACCTTCCTCTCCAACCGACTCTTGGCTCTCCTTCAGCCTAGCTCTCAATGACAGCAACTTCCATGCTGATCAGCCCCCTGTGCTCATGGCCACTCATTTCCCCGGCCTCACAGCTGCAGGTCTGGCTTGACTCTTCTGCTGCAGAGCCCTTCTTCTACAACTGCCTTTTATTAGCACTATCGGCTTTCTCCACCTCATTCCCACTTTGTGTCTGTCAGCTTTTTCACAACTCCGTTGCATCAGGTGTCTAGCACACAGGAA
Organism: Falco rusticolus; assembly: GCF_015220075.1. NCBI lineage: Eukaryota > Metazoa > Chordata > Aves > Falconiformes > Falconidae > Falco > Falco rusticolus. The sequence goes on along the minus strand of NC_051200.1, from coordinate 9,575,471 downwards.
AATCTTTTATTTGCTTTCAGACCCCTCCTCACTGCCTTCCTTTCTCTCTCCATTAATAAGGTGTCTCTTGGCTTTTCACACTTAACAAGGTCTCATTTTCCAAGCTTCCATCCCAGATCACCTCCATTTACACCACTTCAGCTCTGCTCATACAGAAGAAAACAGCTCCAGTAGAACCGTGGAGACCAGAATTACTTCGTCCTCCATCCCCCTAGCAAAGTTTGCTTTTCTGATAAAAATAAATCCACCTCCACAATTCATTCTGCCTCCTATTCTTTATCCATACAAGCTTTTGCCAGCTTTCTACCAAGAAAAAACCAAAAAGGCACAAGACTTTTAGACAGTTGCACGCCTTCCTCTTCTTTCTGCCTCTTTTCTCCTCCCTTCCCATCATAGAAACTACTTCTGCCAACTTCTTTAGTTCTCCAGGAATTCTTCTCATCCTCATCCCATTTCTTATTTTCCTCTGTGTCTTTGTACTCCCAGCATTACCATATTCCATGCCTCCCTGCTCAGAAAGTCCCCACGCTGGCTCTGCTTGCTTCTCCACCTGTTGATCCATCCCTACTCCAGTCTTCACATCCCCACTGCACTGATTCTGTCTGCATCATGGTTTTGGCTTCCTCCCCCTGCCCCAGCTTTTTCACACAGGAACCGGTCAACCCTACTGTCACATCAACATTCTTCTCCCTGGCCTTCCTAATGGAATCTTTCCCCACTACCATTCCCTCCCAAATCACGTTGCAAATAGCTTTATTTTTAGCTCATGTGTTGCTGGTTTTCCCCTTCCTCCTTGGGCTCTCCCTTCTCTATTATTTATGAATTGCTTGCCTTGAGTTTTGAGGCTGTTCATGATTTACTGACACATCCCATTTCCTCTCATCTGCTCCCAAGATGTCAGTTCTTGCCTCCAATCAGCCCTTGGCACCAAACTTCCCCATTTGCTACTTTTTAAAATTAGGACTTTCTTGCTTTCTTTGCTTCCTCCCATGTTGTCCCCTCACACAGGAAACAACCTAAAAATTAATTCATTCTGTTTTTCAGAAATTCTCCTTTCCATTAATGTCTACAAAGAAACTGACAACAATAGATCATTTTTAGCTCAGATATCTTCAACTAAAATACTGTTTCCTTACGCTATTTGTGCTGCTGCCTACCAGGAATGGTCAAAATCCCTAAGCAGATCTTCTAGTTGCTACAGAAATATAAATACTAAATAACAAAAAGAACTTGGAACCAGAGTAGGCAAAGTACACACAATTTATACCATTTGCTCCTTGCAGAGAAAACTCCGGAGACCACCTGCAAATAAACTAACAGCCCCACATCCCTAGCAGGCTTACATGCCAATATCTATGATGGAGGATACTCAAGTGCTATACACTAGTTTCCCAGTCTCCTTCAGGTGTTGTTTTCTTTCCGATTTCAAAGAAAGAAATGCAGGGAAGAGCATTAAAAGCCATCCCCCCCTAACATGCAGTCTCTCTGAAGATAAAATTTGGGGAGCCTTGCATTAAGTATGCTAAAAACACTGCAAGCTAACAGATGCACAAGAGTGCAACAACTTGGCTTCTGTGGGACTCCTGCAAGCACAGTCTGCTTAGTAAAGGCCTTAATTAACAACTTTGCAAAGGACAATGAGATTATAACAATTATTCACTGCAGGCAGCCTGTTTTTTCCTCCTCCAGTCTCCAGCATTTGCTTTAGCCTGCATTCCAGATAAATATTTTATTCTGTGCAGGCAGAAGGTTCATTATATAAGTGACAAAGAGAAAGCATCAATTGCCATATACACAGATCCTAATGCACCTGGTTAATGTAGTTATAATATGTCACTGCAAAACATCTTGTCAGCATTTTGTAATTAAAAAAGAAAAGCTACTGCAATAATAAAGGCAATGTTTTTAACAGAGACGAGTATCACATGTAAGATGATCTTTCAAAGCAAAAATAGACATTACCAAAGTAAAGCCTCGATAACCTTGCCCTACATACTTCAGTACCCTTGAATGCTCTTTGGCCCAATAAAGTACCCTTTTCCTCTCTACAATAGCACTATTCAGATAAGTAACACTGACCAATCTACAGGGCTGCAACATTTTTCAACGGACAAAAAGCGTTTCTTTCCCATTGAGTCAGCAGGATATTTATTTCCTTCTAACAAAGAGTTTTCTGAACTGCTGAGAGATTTGTCAAAACGGAATCACAAGTGATACATTAAACAACCAGAGGGGAGAACTTATTATTAGGCATTAAAAGAGAAAGCTGCAAGTTTACAAATAAGAATAGGACTGTGCACTTGACTTTGTAAATTCTCAGTTAATGAGAAATCAAACATGAAAGGCAAACATTTAATCTAGAGTAAATTTAGTCATTTAAATCACAGCCACTTGCAATCCTGCTGTCTTACACTTCATAATACACAGTAAAGGGCAACTAGTACAGCATAAACACGTGCCTGCTCAGTGCTCCGGAATACGCTGCCGTTATTTAAATGTGAGTTATCAAACCACTAGAAGGAACGTTATACCAGCTCCCTCCATCACAGCCTAGCCCATAATAAAAGGCAGGGCACCGAACTGGCCTCAGAGGGTCTTGGAGCAAGACAGCACCTTTCCTTTCCCGAGGACATGACCTGCTCGCAAGGCTGGGAAGTCTCACTGCCTTCCTCTGGCGTGATGAGTCCTGGGCGGTTAATTACAAATGCCCAGGTGGCCACAGCACACTCAAAGAACTAGTGTTTAAGATTTACTCAAGAAGGAAGGAAGGGTGGCTTTACTTTCCCACAGGCCCACCACCACATCAAATCTGGATGTCCTACACCCCAGATTTGAGCCATGAAAAGGGCAAGGAGAGAGGAACATATGCTTCCTCCATCACCCTGAGGATCAACTACTGTATTTTAGCAAGGGACAACATAATACAGCAAAGACTTCTCAGCTGTATACACCGGCCTGACACAGATGCTTTCTTGCTGCCACAGCTCTAGAGAAAAAGTTTTAAGATTTGCTCATTCTTGAGCTCTTCCCATTAGCTAGACTAAGTACCTCCCTGCTCAGCCAGCCCTCTGTCCAGAGTGCACTGGGAGGCATTTAATTTCTCCTGTACATCCTAAAAGCCCCAGGTGTGTGGTCACAGCAGTGGATTGCGCCCCAAAAGTCAGGCAGCTCAGCATTCACTGCTTGCTCTCCATTGATGATCCTGACATTTCTCACATACAGCATAGGACTGGAAAAGACCTCCTGGGTCACCAAGCTTACCAGATCATAGTACTGGCAGACACCTCAGGCGGCCATTTAGTTCATCCCTCTATCCATGGTGAGATCAGGGCTGTAAATATGGTATTTGTTTTTGAAGGTCTTCAGTGATGCAGACATCACAACTTCCCTGACAGTCTCTCTCCCGCTTTCACTGTCTTCCCCATCAGTAAGGAGTTTTTTCATCAATATTTTGAACTTTTTGCTTCAGTTTAAGGCTATTAATTCTTGCCCTATCTCCATGGACAAAAAATACTAAAAAAAATAAAATACTTAAGAACAGTAATGCACAAAAATCATACACCTAACTTCTTCCAAATTTGACCTATTAATCTGTAACAGTAAGAGGAGTTTTTTAGAATTAAAACTCTTCCTGGTTTTGAAAACAAGCCCTATGTGGCATGAGAACATGACAAGAATCTGAGTGGTTTTTTGCAGAAATTTTTATGGAGAAAAGTACAAACTATGTCCATAAATTTGCTATTCACATAACTAATGATGTTAAAGAAATCCAAATGCCTAAAGATAGTAAAGGGGCATGCATAGCTTAGAGATGGAAAGGAAGATTAGCAATAACAGAACTGTTATGGTTCTTGATTTAAAAGGCTTCTTTTATTCACCATTAAAAAGGGACTCATCCCACCATTTCAGAATTTCAGTCTCTGTGGTTGAACCATATCCTGGATTATCATGCGCTAACACAATTATCCTGCGGGCAGTCAAATATAAGCTTTCCTCTCCTTTCCTGTTCATCTCTCATGTACCTCCATGAGCACACATGCCGTTCCACTCTAATTCGGTATCCTCCAGCACAAGCAGTTCTTCATCCATTACTGCAATCAAGGCTGACGCTGGAGGATAAAACAAAGAGAGACAAAACCGTACTGGAACTCAAGGAGAATTGATCTATGCTGTGAACACATATTGAATAACAAGAGGAATATACTGGTATTTATTGCAATCTGCCCATGGCTAGAACAGCTGAATGACCCCTGTTATATGTATATTTTCAGTGTTTTACAACCTTAGGAAGAGCATTGATAAGAATACATAGACTAATCAACCCATTAAAGATTCATTAATACAGTATTAGAATGTGGCAGTTGGAACCATTTCCATGCTAGGGATTCCTTCTGTCCTAGGTGCTTTACGTGCTCCAATAACATTTCCTATAAGGAACGCTTGGGGTTTGGGGGTTTTGGTTGGGTTTTGGTATTATTTTTTTTTTTCAATCTAACATTTCTCCATAGCAGCAGAAAGTTAATCTTTATTTGATGAATGCAAAAGCTTAGACAAACCACAAACGCACTATTCAGCATGTCAAGCTTACAAAGGAAGTTCTGGTTCTATCAGGTTTCCACACCACATACAGCTGCAACATTGGCTTATATTACTAATCACTTGCAGTATTTGTGTCTTGGGTTGTAACAGATGGTGTTTGTGAGGCATGCAAAAGCTTCAGATAGCCAAATGGTACAGCAGTTGAGATAAGGGAAAAAAAATCCTCAAAACAAAATACCCATCCCTACTGCGGAGGCTGGAATGTGAGCAGTGTTTAAATTATTCCTAGTCTCCGCAAGCACAGCGGATTTACAGACTCTTAACCCTAAATAGGACTAGATTCAATCTTTCATTTTTCATTACCCCAGTAAATCTGCACAATGCCAGCTAATAGACGTGAAGCACAGCAACACAAGACAAACCACAACACAGGGAAGTTACGTTCCCGATACTTCGAGAGGCCTGGGCTCCAGATTACACCAGTACAACTCAGGTGTAGCTCACAGATGGTAATGTACTTTCGGTAACATCTCCGTTCTGATGGCAAGAAGTAGTACCCCGTATGCTAAGGCACTTGAAAATTCAACATAATGCACCATTAAATTAATCCAGTCACCTGTAGAGAGTGTAGTGACCTGCTCTATAGTGGCCCAATAAGCTGTAATTCTCAGTGCTGAGCTATTGGCAGGTAATTTTTAGGGGACTTCTACGAGCCTCCACCTCTGGGGAATCATTTTCAGCCATAAGCTTTTTTGCCTACATGCTGACCTGGCTTAATAGACACTGAATAGATGAAGGACACAACGCACATTTTCATACCAACACTTAACTGACTGACATCTCGAGAGATCTCTCAGAAGTTACACATGCTTAACAAAGAAAGGAAGAAGCTAGAGCCCAGGGTAGCTGCCAGTCAAGACTACCTAGGCTTGTTTTGAGATGAAAGAATAGAATCAACAGAACTAATTTCTGTCAACTCTTTGCTGAATTCAAGTCAATAGTACGTCTTGATAATAACATTCTCAAATAACACAGTAATAAATTTATGACTGTTTGCCTATTGCCTTTCATTAGGTCGTGATCATTCAGCAACATAGCATGGGCGTTAGATGAGGAAAAAAGCATACTTCATAACTAAAAATTGTAGCTGATATTGTACTCTGGACAAAAAAAATAGCCCCTCCCCAATTCCTATTGCTCATTCTTTATCTTCCTTTTAAGTTAAAAACATAGGAACAAGAAAAAGATTAGGTTTTCTTCATTCAATAAAAGAGAATGCTTCTAAAAATAATTTGGAAGAAAGTCCTTTTTTATAAATAAAACTTTTAGAAGATACTCTGACCACTGCTAGACACCATTATGCAGAGCTGACTTGCATTATATCAAACACAGTTGGGCTCACTTATTTCTCTATTTCTAGGGGTTGTTAGCACTGAAAAACCAACCTGCATTGCTTTTAAAACTCTTCCAACATGCAGGCTTCAGATTCTCTCACTACTGGCTAGTGGGCTTAATTTTATGGTGATATTCATACTGCCTTCACTTTTAAAGCTGTCTAGTTTTGTTTAAATGATGATAATATTTAAGCACAATGCCAGTCTGAACAGCCCTTACTACAGGTTTACATGACCTTGACAAGCAGCAGCACTGACATTTATTATCAGTGATACTGGGATGATATTTTTGATGTCTCACTATTAAATTTGGAACCACTGAAGAGAAAAAGATTTTACTGTTACCCTTTGTTGAAGCAGGTTCTGTAGAGGGATACTCAAGAACACCACCACAGAATCCTGTTACTGCAGCACACACAGCAGAGAATTAGTACAGCATTAAAATACAGAAAAACGTGCTTGACTGGGCCATTTCAGATAACGCGCAGGTGGAAGTGGAACACACCATTCACCGAGGATTTATATCAGCACCTCACAAAACACAACTGATCACATCTTTCTGTGGTAGCAAAACTAGTCATCTGCCCAGCTAATCAGCACTTCCCTTTCTTCCTCAGCCCATCAAGCTTACAAAGAAATCAGTACTCTGATGCTCCTCTGAGTGCTTTCCAAGGGCCTGATCCTGAAAGAAGCAAGTGTTTTCTCAGGTCTTCTCTCAGAGAAACCAGAAGAGAGTTGAGATAGACCTCAGCACTGCACACAACAGGCACGTGATGTAGCTCTCTGTTTCTGCAGAACAGTGAAATTATGAGGAAGTCAACAGAAGTGGAAAAAAAAGTCTCAGCATATATAGCCCACAGAGAGCCTCTGAAGAAACCCAGTAACTACTTCTAGTTGTACCAGAACCTCATGGATAACCTCAGAGAGGTCACCTCTGCTCTTCCTCAGGCATTCAATTTATCTTAATATAAAGAGAAGGCATCAATCATCAGCACTTTTTTTTTTAAACCATCACCTGTATCTCAGCACCTGACAAGGCTTTACTTGCTTCCTCTCATTGCACAATTACAACCATGGGCAGAAAAAAAGAGGCATGCTCTGTCAGACACACTGCGAGGCCGGTTTTAACACTAACTACTCCTGCAGCGAGCATCATCGCATGCATTTAAGTGGCAATTCTGATATCTAGCTCCTTCCCAATCTTTTTTGTTCCACAACAACCCAAATACTTCAGTGGCTGATCAGGAAACACTTCTGCCAGTTATGTCTTCTACTGCTACCATCAATGACAGACCGAACATATCAAATTTGGGCTGAAAAAAATCTCTCTACTTGTGGAGCTGAATGTGGAACTAACCTTCTGCCATGGGAATACACCAGATATTGAACCTGAGGTTGCTGGCACTAAAAGCAGAAGGTCTGAACTGGAGACCTTCCTACGTGGCAGCCATCTTGCAGTACACGTTATCAGCATCTTAATTGTACCAGCTACTAGAAACACAAAATCACATGCTACAGTAGCACAAGCTACATTTTTAGTATTATTAGGCAAAATCCTGGGTCACTTGATTTCTATTAATGATTAAAGAAGGAAACGGTTTCTCAAAGAAGCAATCAGTCTTGCTAAAGTGCGTGAGCATAAACTGAATCAGAGCTTTACATTTTATGCAAAAATAGAAAAATATATGCAATAGAGCCATTAAAATGCATGTGCATTTGTGTGCAAGTTCTCTTTCTTCTCTTCCTTTCCTTCCCAGCTTGATAACTATATTGTTGATAGGAATAAAATATCAGCCTTTACTTGTACACATACCCGAGATCTTGTAAGTCATTACAACGTGTTTTTGAGATTTGCCACTTCACTGCTCTATAAAAAGCTTCCTGAAAAAGTATTAACAGATGGCCTCTTACTCTCTGAGACTGTTCGCAATACACCAGATGGCAACCTGAAAGAGAAAATCCAACTTACATTTTCAAAACTGAAAGAAATGTGACAATATCCTCATAATAAATATACAGCATGAAGGTAGCAATAAATGATCCGTTTGAAGAAAACTGGTTTTCTTTATTTAAGCAGTGAATCCAGCCCTCATTTTATAACATATTGCAGAATGCCTCATATCCAATGCTGGAAGTAATTTCTGATGCAAGCAGAAAGTTTGCTTTAAATGAGCAACAGATTTATGAGAGGCAAGGTTATTTGAAAGAGTGAAAAAATGGGCCAATAGCCTTGGGGGTTAAAACTTTGTGTACTGGATCCGTGGTATCTGGTTTGTGTCTGAGAACTAGTCAGTAGGTTGCAGTGGTTTTGCTATTAATGTTAGAAGTATTAAACCAAACTTGCCAGTCAGGCCCTCGTTAGGGGAAGGCAATAACTGCTCCAGATACATACTGCTTTCAAGCTTTCTGGTTCACCTGCTAGACAGCAGCTTAGCTCAGCTCACAGAAACTGGAGAGCTCTGCTAAATACGATCAACAATTCTCAGTGTGACCAGCTGTTCTTTGGGGCGGGGGCTATCACTTAAATGAATCAGGATATCTTTCAGATAGAGGGAGTAATCCCTACCCCACAACAGCTCCCACTAAAACACCACAGGGACCACTGCCGAGGTTAGAGACGTCTTCCAGCACATATCAGAAAACCTAAAAAGAGGTCTTCATACTTGTACAGTATCAGCATGATGGGACTTCTTTTTTGGATAAAGTTTTGAGGTATCACTGCAATTTCAGTGACATTCATCTAAGTTGTGATCCTGTTTCTAAGGCAAAGCCCCAAGGGATTCTGAAGAGATTAAAACAAGAGGGGAAGACAAGTAACTTTCCAACTATGTCACATCGTGGATCAGTGTAATTGTTCCTAGCAAGTTCACCTTTCATGTGCAGGACACACCTGGAAAGCCAATTCCTTCCTCCAAAGAGGTACCTCGAGACTGGCAGTGGAAGCGCAGATGCCTACACCTGCCTTCATGGAAACACAGAGTTATCTGTTGTGCCATCAGGTTTTAAGCAGAATTCCCTATTGAAGTCAATATGCCATAAGCACAAAATTGACTCTAGGGCAAATTATAAAATTACAAACTAGACAGCTGTCCTACCACTGCCCATAAAAGGAAGCCATTTCTATAAAACTGTGATTTATTATTAATAATATAAAATATTTATAATGATACCAGATGTATGACAATTGTCACAGAGAGAGTTTCCCCTCTTTGCTTTCTCATTGGCAATAAGCCCATTTTCACAAGCTATAAACAATAACAAAAATAACTCTATGGAGATAAGGCAATAACAGGACTAAAGCTGGGCTTCCTGTGCAAGCCCACCACCACGTAGCTACGACCTCTTCTGTTAGTCCAAGACAGTGGACTGTATCAGCAGATGGGAGAGTTTCAGGGAAGAGAGGAAGAAATCTCCAAAGTTCCAACCCTTTAAAGTCAACTGCAATGGGCCGACAGATCTCACCTGGAGGTGGAACAACCTGTTCACCCCAAAACATTTTTTTAGTTGCCTGTTAATGTTGTACAACTTATCTGTTGTACAACTTCCAATTAGACTATAGATCCATAATGGTAAAAACTACACTCTGCAAAAATTAATCTTCAGAAGAACACAGGATAAAGTAACATCCCAGTGTGAATATTATTAATGCTTTTTCAGTCATTGTCCAGGTTGACCAGTATGATGCTGAAGTGGCAGCGTGTACGTGGTCTTTTGTATCTGACAAAAAAGCCACTGTTTTAGGATCTTGAGATTGCTCAATTTGGAAAGTGATAGTATCATATCCCCCTAGTTTTATTACTCATTAAACTGCTGTTTGTGATATGACCTCACCTCACCCAGCTCCCAGCCGGTGCTCATCACCTTCTGGAATCAGGCCAGACTACACACTTTACCCCTTGCAACAACATACTAAAGCACATCCCCTAGTTGCTCTGCTACCTCCATACAACTACCACACTCCTTGCAAAGCCGCTTGAAAAAATTAGATACGTTACTAGGAAAGGGAATGGTAATTGCATTGCTTTCATCTGGCTTCACATAGGTGCTAAGTTCTGCAAGGCTGGAGCTGTGTCTTAGGTCATATGTTCCTTCCTGTTCTGGCAGTCCTCTAACTTCTTGGTGAGCTAAATCAAGAGAAGGGCAGGAGGGCAGGAGGGGAAGGGGAAGGAAAAAAAAAAAAAAAAAAAAGTATTTTTTGTTGCATTATCAAGCCGAACCAGCTCCCAGGGAATCAGACACAGACCAACAGAAGGGCGAGGGCAGAGCCAGCCAGCTGTGAACAGCAGCAGGGCGATGTGACCATCCCTGCTACTGGCAGTCAGCTCAGCCACAGCACGAAACCTTCCCCCTGTGACGGTTTGCAGTGTCTAGCCCTGAGAATGGGAGATTTGAAACACTGAACATTTTCTAGGAAAAAAACCCCAAAACAAACCCTATGGCACTGCTCAAACTAGAGCCTACCTTTGTCATTGAGTGAAACAATGCAAATCTGCTAATCTTAGTGCCTTTCATGCAGTCACACCAGCAGGGAACTTTATTTACTTCATGAAAGAGGTTAAAAACCCCAGAATTACCACTACATCTCATTTCCCCTATTCATTCAATGATGAAACTCATGAAAGTCCCCACTTCTACCTCACAAGCTTGGGTTTCCATTTTAAAACAGATTGAATGACAGGGGATAACAGATGACGACGGCCTGTCACCATTCACTTCTGAAGCTGGCAGGCTGGAGTGCAGCGCTTTGCCAATGTACAAGCTCAAGAAACAGAGATGCCAGACCCTAAGGGATGACTGCACTGGGCTTTTAAAAGCAGTTATACTGTTCAACCTTCAATCAATGTCTGTTGTCTGTGAAGCTCTTTTTGCCTTGCTAGTGCTAAAGAGGGAGGTGCTGGTATCACACCAAGTGGGCCACAGTTACTAATCGCGAAACTTGCAAGTTGGCCACAGGAGCTGAGCTGCTGTGTAGCCTGAAGGCTGCCTGGAGAAGGGAGCTGAAGAAAAGGACACCACTTTTCAGCCTGATGCAGTTCCAAATGTAACTATCGTCAATAATATCCTTACAAAACTAAACACCAGCCCTCAAACTCACATCCATTGTCCTGCCCATAACATTTCCAAGGCATAATCATTTCTTAAAACCAGCCACTTTTAGACTAATGCACTTTGCTGCTCCAACACAAGAGGTCTGTGTTTGCAGCTCACAACAGGAGCCCCACTGACCTGGTTTCATATCTTTTAAGTTTTCAGTTCAAATTACACTGAGAGTTTCTTAATGCAGACATGACTTTATATTCCCTCTATACAACAGGTTTCCTGTGAACTTGTCTACACAGACAATAACCAACGTGCACTGAGAACATGTCTCAAGACTTTGTTGTATTCTTTCTTATGCTGCTTCTGAATTTAAGGGGGGGTGGACTTCTTTTAAGAACAAGGATTTTCTTTTAAGAAAAAAGGCAGCAGAAAATTAGCTCTTTGGCTCAGTTTTGAATCAAGCTTATGAGAAACCTATATTAGATAGCATAGCTACCCTTACCCTCTTATTTTAGTAACATATTTTTGGGGTGCAATGAGCTTGGTGGAATCCTGGGGGTCTGGACTGATGGCAAGCCTGTCACTCTTGATTGCCATTACCTTGACAAAGGCCTGCATCTCATCTTTATTTTATTCATTAGAACTACACCACTCATAATTGTTGTTAATATTTTACATTTTAGAAATACTAGATCTGGCTCCACCCCTACTAATTCTGGCATAAATCACAATGTAGCTTGCAAACATAAAACTGGTGAAGGAAGGAAACAGGACTTGTGCAAGAAGACTGTAGAAATGCCTTGGCCGAGGTTTCATTGTGTGTGTGGGAAGAATCAGCTTAGCTGAGACAAGAATGCTGGGAAACAGCAATTTCTCCTTCATAAAGAATTAGAGCGCAGCTCTTAGGAGTGCAGCATTCAAATAAGAATCAGCATTTTAGCTGGAGACAAATGCACTAATCATGGCCATGAACACAGCTGAACTAAATGTCTCAGCAAAACCACTCAGTAATGGCATTAGTCATGATAAAGGAAATCAGTATTTTCAGGATAGGACACACTCAAAGAATATAAACAGAATCCTTTGTGCCTGCTTCTATGGAGGAATGATTCAGACTATGTATTTGAACAACTTGCTACTAAAATAACAGCACAGTTCAAGACATCCTTTAAAGAAATGTGTCTGGAACAGAAAGAGCTGCTCCATAATTTTTTTTTTAATTGTCCAGATGACCAATTCCTCTATCACCAAGCAAGAACAGTTTAGTAGAAGAAAAAAGAATGGAATTATTAAGGAACAATAAGTGTTCTTTTTAAAGTAAATTGAAACACAAAAAAAAACCCCACTCTATTTTACCTTTAAGCATTCCTAAACTTTCCCTTTATTAAAAAGTAACTGATCTATTCCATACTCTATGAGTTGTGAGGATGTGATAAATAGGACTTTGAGACTATTTGTAAAGTAATCTACTTCTAAACACCTCTGCTTCACACACCAACCTTTTCTTCCAAGCTAGCACATGAGCTAGCGCTGTGTGAAGAAAATGCCAATGCAACAGATTATATCAAAATTCAGCAGTAAAAATTCCTAGAAATCACATTTTTTCTAAACTACATATCACATGGAAATGTGCAACTTACTATGTAAAACCAAATTATATTAAAAGGGTGATACATTTTCTTACGGTTGAAAATCTGGAAGCACTACTTCCAACATGCTTCTGATATGAAAAAGCAGACAATAGAAGCATTCCACTACTGCGGTCACATATCTCGGTGACTTATAGCTGATGGTGATTAACCATATCACAAGTATTCATTTCAAATGCCAGATACGGGGTCTGCGGTAGCCGGTACCCCGCGTGTGCCGGTCTGTCTCCGTTCCTCGATGTGTTACTGACCTCTAGTCGAGGAGCTCCGGAATTACAGGGCAGAGCCGCTCCCACATGCAGATGGCATCTGAAGAACTATTATAAAATCCTAACAAAGAAGCTAAAAGCTGAAGGGCTTTTGCCTCCTTTCAGCTGCGGTCACGACGAAGAGGCGATGCAAAGTGTAGACAAGCACTGCCTGTAAAGCAGGTGGAAGGCTTACACGCGGTCAGTGCGCGAGATTCCATGTATGCACGTCATGTTGGCACTTCCTAGTTTTTAGTTTTAGTGCCTTGTGACTCATTTAAACCTTTTAAGGAAAGTGAAGTGTTATTGATCTGCAATCAAGGATAGGAGAAACTGAGAAAATCCAGACCAGGCTGCTGTTTCAAACCAATAAATGTGAGAGAAAAAGGAGAGATGCAAGAGAAACGCGAGAGCCTTATGAAGTCTAACAAGCATAGAAATTCCATCCTGTGCTACCAAAACCTTGCCACATAAACCCAATACATTCCTGAAAAGTGAACAGCTGACCTTAAAACACTGATATTAAACACAGATATTAAGACACCAAGATATTTTTTTCTAGCTGAAAAGAAAGCTTACTAATACTCAGTTACCCACTGAGGCAGGTCTCTTCAGCCCACTGGCTCCCTTCCATGGCACTAGCACTGGGATGCGTGTGCCACCGTCTTCTGGCACTGGTTCAGCAAAGCATTTTAAACACATACTTAGCTAATACACTTAAGTGTCTCACTGAATAGGAATGTACTTAAGTGAATGGCTTAGTGCTTTGCTAGTTCAGGGCCTATCTGTATTTAATAAAGGTAAATGAAGGTTAGCACTTAATTATTTCACAACATGAATATTGAAAGAATCCTTAGACAAACCACCACTTACAAAGGCAGTGAAAAATACTGATCTCATTTGCATGGCTTTATATCAGAAAGAATATCACTGCTTTAATATAGAGCAACATAAAACAAATACAGAAGGTAATACTTGCTGGAAACACCTCGAGTTTCCTGGAAAAGAGTAATTGCAGGCAAGAGTAACAGTTACAGAAACAAATAACCCTCAAAAGAAATGAGAGTTTGCAAATTCTTCAAAAATGAAGATCCATTTAAAGCAAAACCATCGCAGCTTCCCTGTCCAGAATGCTATACCTCCAAAATAAATAGTTTTAATCTGTGCTAATCTTATTTCAACAAAGAAAAGCTAAAGCTGGTGACAAAAAAATGATTATACTATCAAGTTCAATAAGCCAATCTATTTGTTTAAAACATCCCTGACCTTGATTTTGTTTAGTAAAACAAGGTATCCAAGTTTTCCAGCAGAGCAGATAAAGGAAAAAGATGAGTATCCCCACAGCTGCATGTAATGAGGGCTCCCTAAAGTAATGGATCACATCCTTCTTGCTGTGAAATATTCAAGAGGGCTCAAGTAAAGAGAATCATTTCCTTCAGCACAAGATCAAACTCACTTTGAAAACAGGAACACGTGGGAAGTTATTAGGCTAGGCTGTAGGTTCAATCAAGGATAGATATTATACACTTCATACCTGCCAAGATTTGTCTTCTAGGAATTATATCCTAATTCTATTACCAGGGGGGAAAAAAATATCAGAAAAGGCTCCTTTTTTTAAAGCTGCAATAGCAGACACTGAGATCAAACCAAACTTTTTCCAGACGTGATTAATACTTAACCTTTTATTAGGCAATTTGTTGGGAGAAAAAGCCCTTCTTTAAATTCACTGCAGCTCTCTGGCCAGGGGAAGCGTTTCTTTGGCTCCGCAGGGGCTGGGTAGCCTGGCTTTCCAGGAAGGAGTAGCGGGAGCCCGAATGTCCTTCCAACAGCAGCGCTGGGGTGAGCCTGCAAGGCAATACAGCAGTGCTTGACGGTGGCGGGGTAAGAAGGGAAATGGAAGAAAAAGCTGCTGTTCCATTTTTCAGAGAATTACTACAAGCCTTTTCCAGTTGCGCACTTGTCCTTTATGTTAGCGTCTCCTTGACTACTTTGTGTCATCTGTAGACCACATTGGGAAAACTTTGGAAAAGCCAAAACAGCTGTGGGTTAAAAGCACCAGGTAAGAAATCAATGTCATTTTAGATCCGTGTCTGCTCACAATTCTTGCCTGAAATTAAGTAAAAATTTCAGCTCACTAGACTGGAGTCCCCCTTACCTGTAAAAGGTAAATCTTAATCTTCCCCAGCTGCCCCCTCTCTCCTTTCGTCTTGAGCCCTGGGGCACCGACACCACTCTCTTCCCACAGCACTGCCAACAGAAACGACATAAACCCAACTCCAGCCTTCAGCGCTGTGCTAACATGAATAATTATTTGTGGAGCTAGATTAGAATTGTCATTTTTAATACCATGAAAAGATGCATGAATTAGGATTTTTTCCATCACTTTCTTTTGCCAATATTTTGAAGTTTTCTTGCAAGATAAAAATGACAAAAATATTCTGCTTTAAAAACTTGAATTAACACTTGTGAAATGAGCCATTTCCTTTTGACAAAGGTGAACACTTTCATTCTGAGGTCAAAATTTTTTGGTTTGACTTTATTATTTTCACAAAGTAATTGCATTCTCATTCATTATAATACCCTTTTATATTGTGTCAAAATTACACAATATAATAGAAATTGAAATAAAATTGAAGCAAAGGTCCCTGATCTTATCAAAGCAAAACTTTTCAATAAAACTGTCACCAAGGCAATATCTCAACATAAGACAGTTTGATTTAATCAAACAAACATTTTCCTGACAAAAAAATGACGGCAGTCAGATGATATTCAGCCAGCTCTTAAAACCTCCAGAAAAGATGCATAACCAAGACTTTGTTCATACCTCTTGCAGCCCAACACAGCCCTGAAGCATGACCACACTCTGCTGTCATTTGTATCTAACTTTACCAAGCAGCTTCAGAGGGCTGTCTGAGAGGAATCCAGTCCAGATATCTGCTAAACATTTAGTGCAGGCTGGCCACGGAGCACGTTCAAACAGTTCGGAATATGTAACCTACAGGTAACTGCTCTTCAGTTACACAGAAAGGCGTAAACTGGGAATTTTCAGCACAGGTGTATAACATCCTGGAAATTAAAGGCTTTGATTCTACTGTGGCATCGGGACCAAACAAAAAGAGCAAGGGTTTTGAATACATGGATAATGCCAAATTGAGTACACTCAGGACAAAAACCACAACACAGTTCAGAGGTAGATTTTCAAAAATGTTTCAGAGAGAAATTCAAAGAAATTTTGCAGTCAACCACAATGTGTACAAAGCTTACAGATTTTATACCTAAAACACAGAAATAAATTAGAGCAGAAACAGGAAGATGTGAGTACCCCTAGATGTCTGCAGTGCCTAAAACCAGATATAAAATATTTCCCTTTCCAGTCTTTCTCTCTAGATTTCTGTTCTTTATCTTCTTGCTGGATCCTAATCTTTCAGCTCATGACTTTATATCCGATTTCACTGTTCATTACATATTACTGTTCCTTTCCTCTCTGCTGCTTCAATCTATTATCCCAGCTCCACGTCCGAGTGCACCTACAGAAATATCACAAACTTTGCCATTTCCTCTTGCTTACTCAAAGCTCCATTATAGTTGGGCCCTTCACACACTGTGTGATAAAAATGTTGTTCTACTATTCAGCATTGAGCCAAGTGTTAAACAGAGGGCAATAGGCTCTTTCTGCTGCTTCATATGGTGGATCTTGACATTGGTAGGCTATCTTCTTTCATAAGCAGAACGCCCACAGACTTTAAAAGGTCTGTATGTGTAGGCAGAGTCGTCAAGATCCACCCGTGCAGATCTGAAGATAATTTTCATTAGCTAGGAAGTCAAATACAGAGGCATACAAAGTTTTGACACCGAGTCATCTTAACTTGGCTGGCAGTTTCTGATGCGAAGAGCAAGAAGGTCTACAGCCTACAAAATTGTAAAGTGCTGGAAAACCTAGTTACCAAGAGGGTAATTTAATTCTTTATGTAGCATTTCACATTTGAATGCTAAGTATCCACTGGGGGGGGGGGGGGGGGGGGGGGGGAGGGGGGAAGGGAAAAAAAAAAACCAACCCAAAATCATTCCACCTTCAAAGAAGGGTCTCAGCTGCAACCACCACACACTTCCCAAATACAGTCAGTGATTCTCTCTATCCTAAAGGTCTGAAACATAAGCTGAGCACAGTGCCCTGCAAAACCTGCGTGTTGACCACGGCACTATGGCCATTTTGCCAATGGTGATATTGCTGCCTATCAGAGCAAGCACACACTAGCACAGGGAATCCCATCCTTCATGCTGTGGAACACTCGTTCCAGCAGGGGACTCCACTTGACCAATACAACACAGCAGCAAGTCACTAATACATAGTCAACATGCAGCAGTGATTAATTAGGTAACATCTGACCAACAGCCGGGACGCTCAGCTGCCTTTGCCTCTCACCACACAAAAACATTTGCAACTCACACAGCCAGCTATTAATTCAAAATGTACCCCATTTCCCCCAGCAAGCACAGAGCACAGGCCAAAGGGGGGATTCCAATCTGTTGCACAGCACAGTATGGAGCTACAGCATTTCCATATACTCCAGCATGCACAGCATGCCTGAAATTAGACCCAAATCTTTCCTTTGCAAACAGCATGCCGTAAACAGTCAAGTGCTACAAAGTACACCCAAATACACAGCAGTCTCAATTTTTTAAAAGATTCCCATTGTTTCTGCTTTGTACATAGCATATTTTTTACCTTGCTTTAAAAACTTTGATTTTGGGCTGTTGTACATCTACACACTAGAAACACTGTCATGAGTTATGATTGACTGATGTACAGCTGTTTAGGGACCAAAAATTTAATTCCATTGCTTAATCACTCCTGTACATTAGCTTATTAACAAAGGCCTGTTTATTGAGTCTGCTTTGTGCCAAGTGCTTACAACGGCTACTCTGGGGTCCCCAGTGTAACCTCTCCATCCATGTACCACAGGTAACAATTCCTGCTGATGCAGCATCATGCTGTTCTTCCAGCTGTTCAGGTGCCATCCTGAGAAATAGGGTCAGCACTGGCATCTCATTTATTTCCTGATGCTTGGCTTGCATCCTCTTCCCTCTAGAGAGAGCGCTGTTCACAAGAGCACTTTACTTTTATTGCTCCTGTTAAGCTCTTTTGCTCTTCGGTGGAGTTTGCTCAACCTAGCAAAGCCCACAGCTCAGGCTCTCCAGAAGCAGCAGCATTTTGGCTGGTTTGAAAAAAAATGGGCCTTCTCCCTTTGCCTCTGCTGGTTTTGCACTTTGCTCAGCCAATTCCCTAACAAAACTCACTCACATAGCACTTGCAAGAGCAAAGCTTTTTTTACTGCTATGACTCACTCGTCCTCAAAACCATTAAGCCTCATCGCAGCAGTAGCAGAAGGAAACGGCTCAGTAAGTGGACAGCAGTCCTGCTCAGCGACTTGTGCAATTATTCAAGAATGTCCTTGCCTTGAGCACGTGGATACCAGTCTTGATTCACTAGTTGTCAGAGACAATTCTGTTTCATGTCTCCCCAAAAGATTACTGGATTTTGATTAAGAAAGGTCAAGGACAGCTTTTCTCTTCCAATATAAAGAGAATGACTTGAGAGAAAAAATACTCATCACCTAGCATGAGGACTTTTATCTCCACTTGAAAAATTAAATCGCCTGAAGTGATGGGAGGCTTAGGGCGGGCTATGTACAGGAATTTTTTCGTGCAAATAAATCCCTAAATAATTTACCTACGTGCCATAATTTTAAGTACCCCTGAAAAAAGTCTGTTTTACAGTTGTTTTAGCAGAGGACAACACGCAAAGCTCAGGTAGCCAAGTCTAAGATAATAGCCATTTGCCTGATCAATTTTAGATGTACATTGTGTTACTGACCTAGCATACCAGAGATTTAGATTAATCCTTAACACTTGAATACATTCCCCAAAATAACTTTCCCCAATAGCTGATTTTCCTTTAAAGGAAAGCGTGTCAGAGATACAATTAGCTCCAGCTGCAGACTTCCAATCTCTGCCTGGCACCAGCCTCAATAAAACACACCTTCAACCAGTGTGAAATTGGTGTAGCTACGTTGAATCTGCTACATGCAACCGCAGTATTTCACACTAGCTGAAGATCTAAGTATACATGCCTAAGTGTGGTAAAAATATGTTTTCATCAGGAATAATAATGCTGCAGAACACACAGCATCTTGGGCTGACTAAAACAAATGACAAGTTCCTAAGAAATATATTCTTCTAATTGAGTTTAAGGCACTAAATAACCACTGTCTTCTAACAGAGACTCAGATTCATGGCGGGTATCTCTACATTAATTAGGAATAAGACTGTCACATGGATTTTAATGAAATAAAGTTATGTCTCTGGTTTCTCTAGGATATTAAAGTCAATTCATCCGAGGAAGACAAGTAACGGCTGGATTTTTCTTTTTGTAGGAACTGAAGCAGTTCATTGAGGAAGGTAGCAAGAGTTAGCACTGTCTGAGCAAGCTCTTAGAAGGTACAAATTCTGAGCGCCTCAATTACCAAGATGGAATTGCAGAAATCCAGAGGGGTAATAGAACACAAAAAAAAAAACAAAAAAAAAAAAAAAACAACCCACAACCAAAACTACTGCCATCACACTAAAGTGTACCTCATGAGTGTGAGCTTAAGGTACAGATAGCACTTAAACAAAATACTCAGCAAAAACATTTCTCTCTGATCCAAGCTCCCCGACGTGTTTACTTTAATGTATTTGGCCACATGGGAACTACTTAGCAGCATAGCTTGGGATAACTAATGGTCCACACCCTGTGGTGCTAAACACCACACTAAAAACAAGATGGGAGGCTTTCAGCTATCCTAGTCCAAAACCATGACTGCCAAGCCCCACTTAGTGCATCTAAGTGCAAACATCCAAGTTTGCGTCTCTGGATGTGCACTGAGCAGTTCAGCAACTACAGCAACCAGCAAGCTACAACAGCTAAAGGTTTCCATCTCTTTTCACCTGTGTGGTCTCACTGGGCCAATCCTCATGAAAAACCACAGAAGAGCATACTGGTGTTACCTTAACCCTTCAGTCTTACTTAGTGTTTCAGTGATGAAAGCAGTTTTTTCATACACATTAATTAAAACTGCAGATCCCCTCCTGAATGGTAAGAAGCATGAATCTCCAAATCAAAGCTTTTTATTTAAAATAATTAAATTTTGAATGAAACACATGAAATTTCTCTCAGCTTTAGTTAGAGGTAAGGCTGATGACAGCAGACATCTCAGTCCTTCACCACTACCGACTGTCTCCTTGGCCACTCCAGCCCCAAGTCTCCCAGGTAAAGTGGACAGGACCCATTTACTGATGACAGACATTCTCTGTACAGCCTTTCAACACAGAGAAGTTTCTTTTTTTCCATCTTTTATACCACTAGTTTCAGCACAGATAATGAATTGTAATGATTTTTAATTCTTTAGCCACTACGGAAGACCAGAAATGTTTCACATATGGGCCTGCATACCCTGTGTGGCCTTTTCAGAAGCGTTGTGAGCTTGTGTTTGAAAATACAACTGCAGAAGTTCTGACTACTTCAGCGTAATAAGGCCTGTAACAAGACAAAGGCAATAGCTAGTGTTTTGATACAAACAGGATTTTAATTTGATCCAAGTGTCCTCTGTACAACAGAAAAGTTTTTTATAAAAAAGCAAGTGTTACTTCAGTTGCAAGAGCATGCACAAAGAGGTTTCTGAACCCTAGTGCTTCAGGAAGCCAAGAATTTTTTTGAGCAAACCACCATGTGAAGTATTGTTATAGATGTTATAGTCCTGGTTTGGATCAGTCTCCACCATGTACAACTCTCCTGCATGGATATCCTCAAAGTTAGCACTGAAGTTGTTAGGATAAAACTGAACCCATACAGTATACCTGTAGTCCACTGTACGCATGGAGTAGCCCATGATTCTGATGTCTTTCAGCTTTGGCTTGTCAGAGTTCCACTGAGGAGTGTCTGCAGGCCTGGGATACTGGCTGAAAGCAACAGGTTCTTCATTAACACACCTGTAAGCGTCATCATACCCATCCTTCTCTTCCTCCACATTCTGTTCAGAGGCATTAAAATACCGGACAATGCTTGCCCCCTCAGTGCACAGCGCAACATGAAATGAAGTCTCTGGGCACACAGGAGGAACCTGCAGGCCAGCAAGTTCAGCGAGCGTTGAAAACAGAGACACAAGCTCAACCACTTTTTTGCTTTGCCCTACAGGAAACATCAAAATACAAGTTACAGAACATGATGGTTTGACAGACACTGGCAGAACATTTTAGAAACTTTTTAGATAACTTTAGTTGGTGTTCTATTGAAAGTGCTTTGTACTAGATTTGTGAAAATCAAGACAATTAAGGTGTGGCAATTAGCTCTGAAGATGCTAGTCTATGCATTTATGATGTATTTTTAACAAGAAGATTTTTGCTACCATTTTCTTTTCTAAAATGTGCAGCCTTCAAGATGATAATGCTCATTACTTTGAAAAAATCTCTTCACAATGGCAAACTATTGACACTGGGATTTGCTTTAACACAAGAGTGCCTCCATCAAAACAGTTTCCAGCACCACCATTTTAAGTATAGATACTACACAGAGAACGTTTACTAATCACTGTTGGAAAGACAGCCTCCACGACTACAAAAGGTAGTATAAGTATCCTTTTAGACATCTACACCACACAAAAATAAATCACTGTGTTAACGCAGACATCTAGCTGTTTCCACTAAAGCAAACCTAAGCAAAGTGAAAGTTTGTGTCCAAGGATTCCCTTCACCATCTTTTCCCTCATCAGTACAAGAAGCACAGCCAATGACACTGACTCAAGCTGCCTGTAGGCAAAGAGTATTATTACATCACCTTTCCTTTACATATTGCCACTGCAAACAAAAAATAAATGCTGGAAATTTACCTTGAGGTACCAAGCCTAAAATATGGCTAAAAGGGTCAAGGTAGGGGAAGACCCTCTCTCCTCGACTAATAGAGGAAGTTGTCATTCCTGGTACGTAAAACATCAGCGGCACACGGGTGGCAACATCAAAATTGCTGTATTTTGCCCATTCACCATGTTCTCCCAAGGACCATCCTAGATGACAAAGAATACAATTCAGAGCAGATACTGGGTTAGTAGTAAATTTTTTTCACTGTAAATTGACTCTGGCTGTTAAGGCCACTGGTCTGTTATAAAGGTTATATTAAAAGGCAAATAACAATCTGTATTTAATTACAAAAAGATTTTTCTCTGATGGGACAGCTATTTCAACAACCACCTAAACCTTGCAACTTGATACTTTTATTAAGGAAATAATTACACCTTTCCTTATTTCCCCTACTCTAGATTAGAATTAGGAAATCGGCATTAAAGCAGTAGCAAAGAGGAACTGGGTTGTGTGTCAGTGCCTGCAAGTCTCCAGATCAATTCCAGAAAGCACTCATTTAAATTCTGGGCAGTTGCCAGCTCTCCATTACTCCTGTTAACACTGTAACTGAACATCCCTTGGAGCTAAGGCTGCTATCTATGCCAGATTGCCATATCAGGATGTTACCCCTGAGGAGGCAATAGAGATGAAAACTCTTTAGCTCTCCTCTTCCTCTTGGAAGAGATGCCAACATGACTTCCTTCCAGGCAGATTTATTGCCAACTTCACTTTGGGGGAAGACAAAGGAGCTCCATGACAGCTACGTTAACACATGGGGTTTTTGGATCACTTTGCTAGCCATGGTGCTGGAAACACCAACTGTTTACAGACAACCACACCAAGGAAAAGCGGATTTCAGTTTACAACAGAAAGTCCAAGTCAAAGTGGCAAGTCAGAAGGAACATCTAGAGTCACTTTATTACCAGAGTATTAATTCTATTGCTCTGCAACACATAAGGGCTTGTTTATACACACACACTCACAGAAGTCAACCCAAATTAACTCAAAATGTGACCTGAAATGTAGTTAAGCCATATCTTGGTTTAAGTCAGCTAATTCATCCCCCAATTAAAGGGACCGGGGGAGGGGGCAATATTTAATGAATATTAGAATATTGAAACAAATATTAAATGCTTGAGGTATTTGTCCCATGATTTAAACTCAGTTTTTTACCACTAGGATCCAGGCTGTGCAAGACCTCAATTATGAGCCATATTGCTGTTAGTTTAGATGCTCTGCAAGGAGCAATGACAAGTGCAAGAAAACACACTTCAGCAGTTAACGACAAAGCCTGTCACCCACTATACCAGATGGCTCTCCACAAATTGTAAAGGGGGAGGAGCAGTCGCTGTCCTCTCACAGCACTGCTCCCAGCAGCTGTCGCTCCTTGGGTAGGCAGTGGGAATACAGCAAACTCAGCCCAGTGTCCTGGCAGTCTCATCACTCACTAGCAAACCCTCAACCTAATTAAAGAGAGGTGCCTGCAGGGGGACAGAACCATACAGCCACAGAAGCCTCCGTCAGTCCTTTTAATTAGAGCAGCCAGACCAGCCGGATATACAAGGTATGGCAGCTCTCCTGTACATTATATAAACACACACTTGATCAAAATGCCAGCACCGAGTCGCACAATTAAGTTATTAGCAGAGAGCTGGAGAAAAATTTAAATGCTTACCATGATCAGCAGTGAAAACTACTATTGTGCTATTGGAGAGCCCTACATCATCCAAAGCATTCAAGAGCAGGCCAACTTGCATATCCAGGTAAGAAACTGCTGCATAATAGCTCTGACGAATCTGACGCTACAAGTTAAGAAAACAGGGGAGGGGAGAAAAGTTAGCTTTTCCCCAGACTCACACACAGGAGAACCAGTGAATGGCTGTGTAAGCAAATGAACTAAAGGACTTTACTTGTAAAACTTTATCTTTTTTAAGTGGCTGTAGCCTGATTAACATCCCAGAAAAGGTAAACAGGGAGGGGGAAGTTAGAAAATTCTATCTCCCAGAAGTTTTTTCAAGCAAGATGTTGTAAACCAATCAGCCCTGCTTCTCTCAGCATCCAGCCAGTGCACCTTATTTTGGCATAAGCACTGGAAAGTAAAAGTCTTGCAAAAGAAGATATACCAAGTGATGGCTTGAAGCAGATAAACAGATTCAGATAATGAAACAAACACAACATTGGTATCTGCTACAAACATTCCCTTGTATACAAACCAGGAGCACATACTACTATCACTAGCTGATGGCTGATCTCTTCCTCCCCACACAGGCTAGCCTGACTGCAGTTACAGCGAAGGTTTGCATACAAGGGTAGAGGAGACAGTGTGCAAGGCAGGGAATTCATAGTATTTGCAAACTGTCAGTTGCTGAGTACTGGGGAACATCTAAGAGCAGCTGACTGGTCCCTTGCATTTGAACAAGTTAAGGCAGTTTGACTTCAGTGCACTGTACTGGCAGCTTACCTGGAAGTCATCTGGAAGTGGTCCATAGGGGAAACTAACATTTAATGCTTGCACATCATCCCTCTGCCTGATATCCGTCCAGGGGTTGTACGCCACAGAAGGTAGTTTCTCAGGCACCCAGGGATCTGGGGCTAATGTGATATTTTCCAAGGGGTACAACTTGAGAAATTCCTTTACAATACAAACACACATAAAGACTGCCCTCAGCTCTAAGGTCTATTGCAAACTTACTGTTGTAAAGCAGCAACCATTTCCCCTTGCATGACCCTTTAATATTCTTACAGTTTGCAAGGTTTCACTCCCCTTCTCCCAGAGGGTAAAAGCAATGCTATGCTAGTCAGTCCCAAGCAATTCCTGAAAAATACTGAGTTAGTAAGTGCCTAAAAACAGCCTCCTGTATCTCAAAGCAACACAAAAATAGGAGGTTCAACATCACTTCCTCTGAAATAAGTAGGAGTTTTGCCACCAACTCAAATAGGGAATGGAGTACAAGATCTTGTAAGGCCTCATTATGTCATAGTCCATCAAGCTGAACACTATCTCCATACAACAGCAGTCACTCTTAAAGAGGTAGAAGCCTGGCTTTTGGCTGAGCAGTCACAACTCATCCTCATTAAGCATTCTAAAACGCACCATAGGTGACTGCTAAAGTTACACCAAATCAAGGCTGGTTTTCAGCTTGCTTTCCAGAAACAATAGCAATAATGCATTTGTGGGAACACCTTTGAAAAGCAAAAGTAACACTTGTCTAAGTTCCTTTCCTTGCAGGCTCCAGTTCCCTCACCTGAGGGTACCTCAGTGGGATATGTGGTTTGTGGTAACCGACAGCCAGGAAGAATTTTTGCTTGTTGGTTTTCATAACATTCAGTAAGCGTATGGCCTCTTCAGTGCTCTGAATATCAGGCAGAGTACCACTGGGCATTTCTGTCACATCTACTGGGCACACCAAGTTAGCATAAAGTTTTCCATCTTTTCCCCTACAAGTCTTAAAAAAAAAAAAAAAAAAAAAAAAAAAGAGTTAATTATGGAAGTTGTAAAAACAAAGAAGAAATCCTCTGTTCCGTAACTTTCAAACTAATTTGTTTCTCAATCTTTCTACCGACAAAAGACTGCAGATTGGATATGAAAAGAAATTTCATAATTTATACAAACACTAGAGGTGCCAAGTACATTGATGAGTGAGCAGACAGCTTCAGAAGTTGAAGAATGCAACTTCCATGTCTATGGAAAAGCAGAATCATCTCTAAAG
Organism: Falco rusticolus; assembly: GCF_015220075.1. Lineage (NCBI taxonomy): Eukaryota > Metazoa > Chordata > Aves > Falconiformes > Falconidae > Falco > Falco rusticolus. The sequence continues at coordinate 9,549,960 of NC_051200.1, read as the reverse complement.
CTGGGCAGAAGATTAAATGTAGTCAAATGGGAAAACACACAGCTTCTATGATGAATAGTATGTCTGACCTACTGGCAAGAAGGCAGAATTTGGTTATGCTACACACATGCATTTTTACTCCTTTTGATCCCAAGAGCTCATAGAAAGCTGCCTGGAAGCTAATGACTTCATTTCTGAGCCAACGCCAGCGATGGCTGTTGTATAATCAGTGAAGAAAGATAAGTTAGACTAAACAGTTGCCAGGAAAAGGTGGCCTCAGCAGGGTATTAGGGAGAGTTGCTAAATGAACATAAAGAAAAGTATGTCATGGATACAAATACTGTTGCTGTTAAAACCAGCCTTTTTCAGCAGTAAATGCAAGAACAAGGCATCTCCAAGGCTGTCTGTAGCCTCATGGCTGGAGCTTCTAGCTTTGTAGCATATAGATACCAGCACATGATGCTATCGCAACATTGGCATAAACATAAAACACATTCTTTTGGGCCACGCTTGAGAGTAACAAACGTTCCAGAAAACTGAATCAGATAATATAGTAACAGATACTCCAGGATTCCTCCCCCTCCACCCCTTCAGCCCTGAGCTCTTTATTGAATTAAGTTCACCAAGCCTATTGACAATGTTTTGTCACTTACTAAGCAGAGCAAGATTAGCATGGAAGTTGACAACTGCACTTTTCAGATAAAGGAATTAACGATCTAGACACAAATTAAGATTACTCTTTCTTGCAAGCACTTTTATATCTCAGTAACTTAAGTTTCCAAATACTAATTTAGAAATACTGAACACATCAGCAGGATGGGCACATGGATTAGCATGACACACAACTGGAGACAGGCCTTCTGTTGAAAGACTAAAACAATATCAAAGCAGCTGCTTCCCTGCACAAGGTTGTAGTCTCACAAACCACAGAATATAGCCTGTGCTTGACACAGGGAACTTGATTACATCCTGACAATTCTGACCTGTTAAGGTCCCACAAATCACCCTTACCTTATCATTTTCATACTTTTCAGCTGAAGGATGAAAGGGTGGAATGGACCAACTGTATGGGTAGTCATCACTGTAATTGGATGAAATCCCTGAAAAGGGGAAATCATTAGAGATGCTTTAATAGTTCACTTAACCAGGAAGAGCTCAAACACAAGTTTATCTTGTTTCCAGTTGTTCGTCTGGTATGGGGGTTTGGCTTTTTTTTAGGGGGGGGTGGGGGGATGGGTTATTAAATATGCTAAATGAAGAAACATTTCAAATTATTTTTGACCATTAAGAAAAAGAAAATCAAGAAATCAAAGTCAAAAAGTTTCAGACAGACATTTTTTCCTGAAATACACTCCGGACAGGTAAGGGAGACTCAAGCCTCTTGAAGAGCCTAACTTCAGGGAATGACAACAAAAAAAACCCCACCAAAAAAGCATCATTAATCACAGTTTTCATGTACATCCTTAATTAGCTTTACTATCAACTGGAAGCCCATATATCCACACAAGTTTAGTTCTGGGATAAAGAACTACCAAAAAGAGGGTCAGTTTTGCATTATTGTTCAACTCGGTAGTGTCATTGCTTTTTAACTAGTGAACTAACTTCATATTTATTTGGTAGTATTAGCCACACGTTCTATATCTCCTATCCAGACAGCCAGCCTATTACGAAACATGACACGTGTATATGCAGAGCTAAGACAATGAGCCTGTCCAGTAATTTCATCTTCGGTGGATACCTCACTTCCAGACATATTTTTAGAATGTTAAGACATTTGTTCCCACAATCCCTAGACAAGATGTGCAAATGTTCATTAGATAAGTCATCTAATATATTCATCTCTAATACCTTAAGATTTAAAACCAAGGCTTAAAGACAACCTACAATCTTTGTACAATCTGGCTCATTATTACGATTTCAGTTGTCAACATAGGAAAGAATCAGTTGATACTTATATGTTTGTGAGAATATACACATTAAGCACATGTTATGTTAAGGAGATGACAATTCAAACCATACCAGGATGAAAAACTTTCCCCACAGATAGGGTCACGTAGCCATTTTCCTTGAAATACTGGGGCATTGTGGAATAGTTTCCTGCGTGTACTCTCCAGTAGGAGTAGAAATCATACAGTCGGGTAGTATCAGGTCTGCGTCCAGTAAGAAACGACACTCTACTGGGAGCACACACGGCTTGCTGAGGAGAGAGCCAGACAAAAAGGCCATCAGTTCAGAACAAAAAACAAAACACATACAAACTGGCTTAGGTGTAGCTGGGCAAAACATCAGAAGGCTCAGGAACTGCAGTGAAAGTGTTTCATATCACTTCAAGCTAGAATGAACAGCATCCTCGTGAAGAATACCAATTCCCTATTGCAAACTTTTAGCAAGATATAAATTTACATCTCTATAATTCTTCTTCAAATAACCAATTCATAAGCACTAAAAGCTTTCCTTATGAAGGTAGTAGCACAAAAAGATAAAGGTCAGGTTGTGTTAAAGACAGTGCTTTTGAAATCTAGCAGCTCACACAGAATTAAGCAGAAGCAGCAGACGGATTGTGCTGACAAAAGCCCAAAATCTAGTTCATCTGGACTGCCTTAAGAGTAATGACAAGAATAAACATATAGAAGGTTCAGGTTATGGTGCAAAGGCCTCACCAAATCCATTTCAGATTGGCAAGGGCCAAGAGTTATTGCTTTAAATTCCTCATAACTGGCCAGAATTAGGCTCAAACTTCTAGTTTCTCAGCAGAGAGAAAGTTGGGAACATATGCATCCTATGCAAAGTATTCAAGTAAAGAACAATTAGTGAGATTTTGACTCCTGTATGTGATGCTTGCCACACAGTCTGTCCTTTCATAAAAGTCTATAGGATAGATTACCTCAAAAGAAAGAAAAAAAAAAAAGTAAAATATGATCTATTACAAACAGTAGAAAAAAAGAATTCTTATTTAGTAAAACAGCATTTTTAAGTATCTCTTCGCTGCTAACAGTGAAAATGCTTGAGTCACCTTACACTACTCCAAGGACTACACAAACACCATAATTCAAATGTTCCGTTTTCATAGTTTTCTCACCTTAGTGAAGAAGAAGGTCCATACAGCACAGCTCAGCCTGACCATTTACTTTCTATTGGAAATACTTATGGTTAATAAATACTTGCTTTTCCCAGCGGCCTGCCCAGCACCTCCGGTGACAAAACCAGCAACTACTTTGCATGGAGAAAACCTTCACATTAAGTGATTTACCTCACCTGTGCATACGCATTGCTGAACACAACGCTTTGAGAAGCGAGTTGATCGATGTTTGGAGATTTCACAAGCTTATCCCCGTAACAGCCCAACGCAGGGCGCAGATCATCCACGACTATCAACAGGACATTCAGGCCATCTGCAAAGAAACAGAATTAGGAACGTATTAACTGCAGCTCCAGTAAGCTGAGGCTACTTTGTGCAGATTTATCAGTTTCTAACCCTTAAGTATACTTAAAAATTCAAAAAATAAAAACAACAAACCAGCAAGAACATCTAACATCTGTGTAAGGGAACGTAAATAGTGGGATTAATTCCTTCACACATGGAGCCCGCGTTCGGCCCGGCCAGGCCCCGGTGCGTTTCCCGTCCCCGCAGCACACCCCGCCCCGGGACCCCGCTCAGGAGGGGGCCGGACACCGGGAGGCGCGTTACGGTCCCACCGGCTGCCGCAGCTTCGCGAGGGGCGTTAAGGCACAGGCATGCCTCCGGCGGCGTTTGATTAAACATTCATTAAACACGGATTTTTCTCGGAGGCGGCCGGCTGGGCTGCGGCCCGCAGAGGCACGGCCCGCCGCGGCCGCCCGGAGGCACGGCCCGAGCCCCGCCACAGGCGCCCCGCCCGCGGCCCCGCCGCACCTCCGGGCCCCGCCGCCGGCTGCGGGGCGAACGCCGGGGCGCGGCGGGGAAGCCCCAACAAGCAGAGACAGAGCCAAGCGGCCGCACGGCTGCGGGCAGCCGCCGCCATCTCCCGGAGGACCGGCGGGGGCGGGCGGGGCCGGCTTCAGGCTTCCCGGCCCCGCCCGCCGGTGCGGCCCCGCCGCCGGGCCCAACCCGCCCCCGTCCCAGCGGCTTCCAGGCCGCCGCCGGCAGGGCGCCGTTCCGCCGCGCGACCACACGGTGGCGCCGTGGCCCCGCGCACCAGCTCCGGCAGCGGCGGGGCGGGGCGCTCGGGCGGGCCGCGGGGGCGGACACGGGCAGAGCAGCCCGGCGGGCACCGGCAGAGCGGCACCGGAGGGCAGCCGCGGCGGGCACCGGAGGGCAGCCGCGGCGGATCAGAGCGCGGTGCTGAAGCCGCAGCCGTTGCAGGGGCAGCGCTGCCGGGGCGGGAGCTCGCTCCGGCCCTTCCCACGCTCGTTCCTTCCCGGAGCCCGCGGGCACCGGCCGCAGCAGCTCCCCGGGGAGGGGTGTACTCCGCGGCGTTCTGGCCGTTCTTCCTTCCTCATGCAAATGGCTGTGGGGAACGGGGAAACCGAGGTTCAGCATTCAAAGACGCCGTCTCGGAGCCGTGTGTTAATCCGGTTTGCTAACGCTCCACGGCCGGTCACTCGGGGCGGAGCAGCGCCCACGGCCCCGGGACGGGACACCCACCCCAGCCGCTGTCCCCTCCCCGTGGCGGCAAACGTGACAGCGGGAACTAGTTTTATCAAAAGCCCTGGGATTTTTCATGGTTTCCATCCACAACTGTGGAAGATTTATCGCCACTGTTTCTCTGAGGAACAAAGTCACTGTTTACTCTACAGATGCTTCCCACTCTGCAACTGGTGGGTTACCAGAGACCAACCAATAAAGCTGCTCACAAGAAGCTTATAAAAGGATGAAAAGTCCATAACTATGTAGCCTTAAACGTTTAACAAGCAGGGAAAGTGGCAAGAACCATGCCAGCATTGAAAATACACATACAGCTGCCTTCTCACTCACTCACATGTGAAAACCGCTGTGACAACAGCACCTATGTGGCATGTGGGTTTGTCTTTGCTAGCAAGTGTTAGGTGCTCCTCTGACTACAAATGGCACATCAACAGTGAAATGTACCGGCAAATATCAGTGTCTTTAGCATCAGACTATCAAAAAAAAAAAAAAAACAAAACCACGAAACCCAACAACTAAAGGGAAAAGCCTCCATTTACAGAAAAAGCCATGCATCTCAAGTGGAATCTATAATTTTATTCTTTCTGTGCTTCAGGACTGTGTTGGTTGCTCTTTCTTATCAAAATTAAAATGTTGGCAGCATGAGTTCTGAGACAGGAATGCCCTAATTGATCACTGTTTTTAAGCTGAAGACTATCATATGGAAAGAAAATCGATAGCCGAGTGTGGAAAGTTCAGATAGCGAAGCCTGCCTCGTCAGGGGCAGGCAGGCAGGTGGATTAGACCTTTTGTGCTGCTAGGATTGTGCAAACTGGTATTTCTGCAACTTTGAAGTTATCTGCACTAAGAGAAATTGCCATGAAAATAGTCTTATATCTGGACTTTCCTATATGCTCCTCCTTTTTTTTGTTGGTTTTCGTTTGGGTTTGGGGTTTTGGTTTCCCCACACACACACCTAGAAATGTTAATTCAAAGGGAAAATAAAGACTTTGAAGGCTTGTCTGGGATCTCCACATGCCGTATCACTTACATCCACTGCTCTGCTTCTGGGTATCAGATGCAATTAATCCACAGCATGTCCAATGCATAAATAGCACAAAGCCCACGCATGCTTTCTCAAGATGCTGGACATATTGCACACATGCACATCAAGAGGAGAACACGTCTGATAAGCCAAGCTCTTCTTGGGTGGGCTGGATCTCCTGCACATTTGCTGTGTTGGTGGCTCATACAGTACCCCCAATACATACAAGGCACAGCACATTTAGTGCAAGTTCTCTATACATGTAGATGATAGAACAGAGATAAGCCAACCATATATATTAAACTACATGTGCAATGGAGATTATGAAGCAGAAATACAGGAAACTGTGTCTGGAGAATCTGAAGCAGTAATATAGGAACTTCACCCTAACACCACCAAGAAATTCCTAAAAATATTCCCCAAGTTAATGGCTTTTTTCACTGGAGAGTGGGCGTCAAAGCTTAAAGCACCTCAGAAACAGACGCCACCTTTTACTCATTTCCGAGGAAGCTGACAGATCTATGAAACTGAATAAAATTAAATCTTTTTGTAATGCAAGGTAACCATTTTGTTAAAATACCTATAGGAATACTTCAGAAGAGAGCAGATTTATCAGAAAAACTATAAAAACCAGCAAGTGTAAGCTAATTAAGAATATACAATTCATCAGTTAAGCATCTTCAGGTGTTTGCAAACAGTACTGAATGCCTTAGTTGCCTATAACTGGTTTGCTTTGCTAACTTTTTAAGAGAATGGGATAGAAAATAGCCTGTTTCTCTGCTCTATAATGAAGCCTACCTGAGGCTTGAACTATGCTGTTTATGCACTCACACCATAAGCTTACCAGGAGCATCAGCTAAAACAGTCTGTCACAATCCTATTGTTCAGTGGGATGTGTGGTTTAGAAGTCCAACACATTATGTATTATACAGTGTGTGCATACACATCCAAGCACTTACACTTTCTTTAAACTATTACAGTGACGTTTATTTTTATGTGGATCTTACAGTTCCTTTCTTCACAGACTGGAAATGCTGGAATCAAACCAGGAACACTGTTACTACACATACAGTTACTACAGTGTACATGACATGCAACCAGCTCATGAATATTATTCAGTGTATTTGATGATTGCATATTTTGAAATTAATTTTGTGTATAAGCAGTGTATCTCACAGATATCAGCAGCTCTCCTAGCACAGATCAGTTGCTGGAAATATATGGAACACTGCATCCCCAAGTGACTCTTCATTTGGAGAATTTTTATGGAAAAAGCAAAGGAATTCTTTTGCTATTGCACATGCATTTAATTACCATAATGCCTGCCTCTCTCAAATGCATAATACATTAAGTGGTACTTGATATGGTGTCATGGTTTAACCCCAGCCAGCAACTAAGTGCCATACAGCTGCTTGCCCACCTCTCCCCACCCCCCTCAGTGGGATGGGGAGGAGAATCAGAGAGAAGGTAAAATCCATGGGCTGAAATAAGATGAGCTTAATAATCGAAATAAAATAGTATTGTAATAATAATGATAACAACAACATTAATAATTACATAATCGTGACAAAAAAGGAGACAACAAAAAGAGAAAACCAAAACCCAGTAAAAGCAAGTGATGCAAGTGAAGCCTGAAATCTTTTCACATATCCCACAGCGCACTCCGGGATAGGGATCACATACCTCTTGTTCTGCCTCTTCCTTCTGTTCTTGTGGTGACCCTGCTTCGTCCTCCTTCACTAAACAAGCTGCCTTTCCTGTCCATTTCTTCTTGTGTGTAGGGGCGACTGACCCTGGCCTGGGTGGTCCCCTGGCTCAGCCACAGTGCTTGTCACAGGGGTTGGAGTAGCCGCACTGTCTGTCATTCTGTTCTAGATCCAAAGACCTTCTTTGCCCCTCCAGGGTGCTGAATGGTGCTGAACAGGGCTCGGTACACATGGGCCAAGCCCCGGCACATTGCAGTGATTTGTGTCTCTCTGGAATTGCCAGCATGACAGCATACTTTTCCCAAATATGTTACTAGGTTGTTTGGGTTCTGCACTTGTTCAGGGGTGAAGTTCCAAAACAGTGGAGGTACCCACTGTCCTAGGCACTGGCCCATACTATCCCACACACTCTGACACTTATAACTATCCACTCCTGGGACAGATCTCTGCATGGTATTCTTAAATAGTTACTTAATATTAAACAAGATCTGGAACACATTTAGCAACATGCTGGTTCCTAGCAATACGATCATGCTGGTTCCAACATCCCAAAGATACTCAAGATTTTCAAAATTCTCAAATGCTACTGTAATTAGCCTGGTGGGGAAGGAGATGTGAGAAGATGCCTCCTCTAAATGTTAGCTCTCCAAGGAGAAAAGGTTAAAGGTGTAATTGTTAATAATTTCTGATAGATGGCTCCCCAAGTACAGAGATGACAGCAATGTTGAGTACAAATATCTGATAAGTCTCATGACTAGGAAGTCTATAATATCATAAGCCAGTGTTACAAAGTACAACAACATGATAGCCTTAGCCCAGTTCACACAGGTGATAAACAGCACAACGGGGAGCATATACTGCAAGTGAAGTATTACATTATGCAACTTTAAGAAGCAGCATACCAATGCTGAGAGCAAATAAATCAACATCTTGACCAGCGACTATTAAACTAATATAATGAATGCTTATAACAAAGTTGTTCTAATGTGTTCTAGTCAGATCTGTTGTTATCTCAGCCCATGGTGCCCCACATTAGGCATCAAAAAGGACTGTCGTGGTTTAACCCCAGCTGACAACTAAGTACCATGCAGCCACTCACCCACATCCCCCTGCCCCACCCTGTGGGATGGGGAAGAGAATCAGAAAGAAGCTAAACTCCATGGGTTGAGATAAGAACAGCTTAATAATCAAAATAAAATACAATAATAATATAAGAATAAAAATTGTAATGAAAAAGAAAACAACAGAGAGAAAAACAAAACCCAAGGAAAACAAGTGATGCACAATACAGTTGCTCACCACTTGCTGACCCATGCCCAGCCAGTCCCCGAGAAGCACACAGTGGCTCCCAGCCAGCTCCCCCCAGTTTATATACCGAACATGACGTTTTATGGTATGGAATATCCCTTTGGCTAGTTGGGGTCAGCTGTCCTGGCTCTGCTCCCTCCCGGCTTCTTGTGCACCTCCTACCTGGCAGAGCCCGAGAGACTGAAGAGCCCTTGACTCAGGGCCAGCACTGCTTAGCATCAACTCAAACATCAGCGTGTTATCGGCATTGTTCTCATACTAAATCCAAAACACAGTTTATTTTCTTCCTAGTAGCTGGTGCAGTGCTATCTCAGCTGAAACAAGGACATATGATTTCCTTGTTTGCCTACCATGAGTATTGAGCAATCATCGTAAGTTCAGCCAACTAGAGAACAAATTTCACAAGGGGTGGGGGGGTGGGAATCTTTCTCAAACAGCACACAAGTTCTGATGCTAAAAAGCAAATGGGGGTGATGCCAGATGAATGACTGCAGAGATTAAAATCACAGCCCTAATAGTATGTCTTTGACAAACTGGTCTCACAGCTCAGATGTCCACTCCACCCAGGATGTACGGGCATTTGAGCTGCCTGTCTTTCAGCTTCTGAGCTAAACGATTGCTGTATTGCATATGATGAGTCAGGACTGTAATAGGAAAGGTTAAACCTAAACCTTGCCTGAACTGGAGACCGCTCGTACAACACTCATCAGCCATTTCGCGAGAAGTCCCAGAAGCCCTTCTGAATGTCAGCCTCTGCCACCTGCCACCACCACTGATCATCAGATCTGACAATCTGATAGTTTAGCAATATGCTGAAGCATATACTGAAGGTTTGGGTGTCTACAATAGTGCTTGCACAAGTGTTAGTAACGTAGATGAGGACACCAGCATAATAGCTGAATATCTTAAAATTGCCTATTTTCTATGACAGGCCCACATTAAGACATGGTAAAAATCCAGCACAGCAATATTTTTAGTGGGAAAAATCCTATTAATACAACTCTGTAAGAAATAGTTGTACTGTCAGACCCCTAGTATGAAGTAGCATTTTCATTCCTGAGGATGCCTTCCAAGAAAGTTTCCACATGTATACTTTCTGTTTAAGGGAGGATTTAAGCAGTTTCATTTGGAAACTGTACTCTTCAGTGTTGAAACTTGAGCCAAACCCCAAGAAACTAATAGGTAACAGTCTCTCAAGTCAGCATGTAAGAAATAGGTTATAAAGAAGTTAATGCAAGTATCAGAGAAATAGTTTTATTTTTCTTTACAAAGTATATGAACAACTTGGCTTTCTCTGCTGTTTCCCTATGCTGCAAAAGGGCTTTGATCCTCCTCTGCTGGATGGAGGACAACAACGTGCCAAGGAATAGCCTCCAAGATAGGAAACAAAACTAACACTAAGACTTGCTGGTGTTCTTTGTTTCCTCTGGCAAGCAGAATAAAGTGTCTTTTTAAGACTAAGTGAATACGGTCAGGCAATATAACATAACCCAAGTGCTGAGCTCCGCCTTGGAAGGATGTCTCAGCTCTTCACATATGCATCCTGTCCTTGCACATGTCCCCCAGTGATTTCACCAGAACTTAGCTCAAAACAGTAACTGCAAATACCACGGTAGATTCATGATTAAGTCTAAGGGATTTTTCTGCACCACTCAGTAATTCTAAGAAAGCAGGTTTTCACAAACAAATGGCTGGGCACTGTGATCTGTTCACTCAAACTGGCAGAGGTGCTGTTTTCAATGAATTAATATAACTGCACAAATATATTATTATTTATTTCTCATGCATTATAAAATGTATTTGACTAATCACTACAGGAAGCTTCTGATTAGGGATAAATAAGTTTGCCAGACTTTTTTTTTTTTTAAAAAGCACTGTTTTCCTTTTTGATGAAAATTATTTCTGTACAGACTGCTATGACAAAAATGAGAGGCCTGTTAAACATATTAACACCTGCATTACTATCTGTAGCTTTCTCTGGCAGATATGGTGAGGGAGTGAAATAGCTATAGCAAACATGGAGCTGCCTGAGCCACTGAGACATAGCATTGATAAATTAATTTTTGAAAGATTCCATAGGTCTGCTTTCAGAAGCAAAGGAAACATACTTTTAAGTCATCTGTGAACATCAGCACTCAAGTGTAAGCTAAAAACATCTCATCAGAGGCACATGCATAGACTTTTTTTAACATTCCTATAATAAATAATAGGATAGCATTGTAGCCTATCCTTGCAGCCCGATCTGCAGAGCTATGCACTAGAAAACACATTGTAGGCCTTAGATAATACATTCCTAATCCAAAAATACTCATTATAAGCTTTCATTTCATATACAGTTACTTCTCCACAGCTGAAGTGTGTCATGCAGATCTGCTCACCTGCAGCACATTCTCTTGTCACAGCACTCTCCAAACTATCAAGCTGCAATAAGGTCTTTTATCACCACATACCAGCATACTCTTCATAGTCAGCCCCTCTGCTGCCTTCTCCCAGTCTCACCTCACCCAGGGCCCACTCGCTCTTCTTCCTCCTCTGCTCTCTCTTCACTGGCTCTCAACCACTTAACTTAACCAGCCGCAGCTGCACCTTATCTTCATCGGCCAACCGTCGCCCCTGAAGCCAGCCCACAGCTGTATATTATCAATGTTAATTAACCCAGCTTCATTCCTCTACCCTCCTTCTCTCCCAAGTCCTAGTTTAGCAATCTCACACGATGAGTTTTCCCAAGCAGTATCGGAATGTATGTATGTAAATGTATGTACATATGTAAAGTATGTAGTATCAGAGCTGTTTCTAAGATACCATTTAGATTGACTTCAGAGCACTGGGCAATAGGTAAGGCAGGTGCTGTTACCCCCCCCCACAAGCAGTGAATCAAAGGCACACCTCAGTCAGGGTTTCTCCCGTTACCTGTTTGGCCTGTAAATGTGGCAAATTAGATGCTACCAGCTCCGTCTCTGATGCGCTGGCCAGAGAAGAGATGGGTGGATTAAGGAACTGGAGTTCTTCCTGACCTCCCTGCCCCTGTTGCAGGAAATGTGCCTGCAGTTCAGGCAGCACTCAAAGCCCTCACGCTGTGCCCAGCTCAGCGAGGGCAGGCGAGCACGCTGCAGCATAGCCCCGAAGAAATAACTTTCACGCACATAAGCGTTGACATAGGCAATTTCTCAAGTTACATGGAGAGTACAATAAAAAGATAAAGCCTGCAAACAGGAAAGCCTGTGTAAACAAGATGTCATGTAATACCACTGAATTCTTTAATGTGGGTAGCTGGCAAGGACTGGTCTATTATTTAAACATCTACAAACGCTGTTTTATTTGCTATTCTGGATTAATAATTGCTGTGGATTTTAGCTAGTGTCCTGCTTTCACCAGGGATAGGGTTAATTTTCTTCTCACTAGCTGGCACAATGCTAAGTTTTGGGTTTATTATGAGAATAAGGTTGATAACAGACTCATGGTTTTAGTTGTTGCTAAGTAATGATTATGATGTGTCAAGGACTTTTCAGCTTCTCAGGCCCTGCCAGCGAGAGGGCTGGAGGGGCACAACAAATTGGGAGGGGACACAGCCAGGGCAGCTGTCCTGGACTAGCCAAAGGGATATTCCATACCATAGAGCATCATGCTGAGTATATAAACTGAGGGGAGGGTGTTGGCTGGGGCTGGCCAATTGCTGCTCAGGGGCTGCTGGGCATTGGTCAGCGGGTGATGAGCAACCGTATTGTGCATCACTTGTTTTCTTTTTTTTCCTCTTGGGTTTTATTCCTCTCTCCCTCTGTCTCCTTTTCATTACTATAGTAGTAATAGTAGTAGTAGTATATTTCATTTTATGTCAATTATTACATTTTTCTTACCTCAACCCATGAGTTTTATCTTTTTCCTGATTCTCCTCCCCGTGCCACTGAGGAGGGGAGAAGTGAGAGAGTGGCTGCATGGTACTTGGCTGCTGGCTGGGGTTAAAACACAACAGGCAGTATTTTGGATGGCATCCTCAGTGTAGTTACAAAATACAGTTGTTAAACCAGAAATAATCTGACCCCCGTTTACTGTTAATAGTGAAAACTAACCAATCCTTTATTCCCCTTGCTACAACTGTCTTACAGGGGAAGTGAATAAGCTCATCAGTATTCAGGTATAGCTAACAGGGAGATCACCTTCTGTTAAGCAACTCTCCATCTCAAACACTAAAACCTTGCAATTAGTAATTTGACAAGGACACCAAAGTACACAACCACGTTGCTCTGACTAAGGTGATGTTTTCTGTAGTGTCATTCTATCTACAAAGCACGAGAGGAGTGATTCCTGCAAAGGCACAGATCCTGACTCCCATATACATGCAAAGTGAGGGATGCAAAGCAAGAGCCATGAAGGTGGAAGCACAGTGAAGGATAAGCAGGGATCTGTAATTAGGCAAAGCAAGGCAGAATTAAAAATTGCTCAAGGTATGACAAAGTGACACTTTTTGTCATGCTTGACTAAGAACAGTAGTAAGACCAAGAGACGTAGAACTAGCAGTTGTAATAGTGAATAACAAGGACTTTTGACAAGATCAAATTCTTCCTTTCTCTGCTATCTCCTTTCTTCACTGTTCACCTTAGGGAACAGATCTGTGATTCAGAACTAAAAAAACCTTTTTCTCACAGCCACTGTAGATGTTTCTTGTACTGCTCCGAGTTTACCATGTACACAGTAGGAGGCTGGTTCCATTACTGTCCCAGTAGCATCCAAATTCTAATTTGCAACACCATAGAAGCTGATCTACAGCTACCCATGAGTGACACTGTTTCTTGTGCTGAAAATGGCCTATACCCCCGAAGCATCCCATCAAAGTGCCAGATATGACCCCAGTACAGAACAAGATCCGCAGCAGACTTTCTGGTCCACCAAATGAAAAACTCTTGAGAACCACATCTGCACAACAGTCACTTTCCCAATTCAATACAGAACAGTTTGAGATACAACGCATCAAGTATTCAGAAATCGGTACTATCCTTAGTATGACTGCAGGATGGAATAGCTTGTGTCTGGTTACTAAAATAATGATTCTACCTTTCATTCTTTTGTCAGTGTAAAAGAAAACAAAAGTCAAAGATTATTCCTGCCTTACCTGCACCCTCAACCTCCTGCCATAATAGCTGTTGGTGTACTGGATGCCAAAGGCCCTATGCTGAATTTACTCAGCGTTTTTAAGCATGCCACTTCAACAAGGTAACTAGTCCTTTCTGAATGCCATCATTTTCCTTTGAGTCAATGAGACTCAAAGGTGTTTTGCAGAAGCTGTTTGATGAACAGCTCAAGCTAGTCTGCCCTTTCCAACACCTTTTTTCCCATAATTTGTCAATAGTATTCTATGATCCAAAAGGTTCAGGTGAAAACAACAAAGGGACAAATGTGTTGTAGCATGTATTTGTTTAAGTGAGATAATATCTCTGATCACTTTTTATGTAAGGGATTTCACATGTACCATTTTAAGTCATGAAACGAATCTCATGAGCCACCTTTGCTTTGAAATGGTCTAGCAGCAATAAGCTTTGCACAACAGATTTGCTGGGAAAAGGTAGCCATAGCGATAGTGGTGAGCAGCAAAATATGAAAACCCCAAATCCATCAGAAATGAGCTGGAAAACCAGGGGAGTAAAATAAAGACAAAGCCCCTGCAGGTCTTAAAAGGTGAAGCTGAACATAAATTGCAACTTTATAAGCATCAGCAACCAAAAATAAGTATTGATCTAGCTGTCAACTTTCATGAACATGATAATGTTATATGCCTTCTTTTAAAAATAAATAAATAGAAACCCCTTTACACATGTTCAGCAGAAACTCCAGCCTCAGCTGAGCAAAATTTTCTGTTGCTCTGGGCAATCACCAGGGAGGCACCCAACCAAGCTGCTAAGGAGGGGAACAGTTGTAACCTGGCTACCCCCTCTGCGGTGCTGCCTCATGGGCAATGCTCCCATCTGCCTTTGGAAACCAGCAGGCCAGGGAGCGTGGAGGCAACTGGAGGCTAAGCGCTTATGCTATTTCAATACTTTGAGCACAGAAGTGTTTGTTTCTTCACTAAGAAGATTTCGTTCCCTTGATAAAAGGATTGAATTAAGAAACAGGGAGAAATGGGAGACAAATAGATTCTGGTCCAAATTGTGGTCACTTATTTTGTCCATCTAGAACCTGATTTTCCAAACTTTTCTTGTTAGATATCCCTATAGTACAGGTTTGAATGAGCATAGCTCCTCATCACTACTACGGCAGGTGTGAGTGGACTAGGATCTCACACACAGGTACCCAGTGGGTAAGGAATACAAAGTGGGGAAAGAGGTACAAGCCAGTCAAGCCTGGTTTGTATCCCACAGACACAGGGTAAGATTCAATTGCCTTAAAGAAGAACATTCTTTCTCTTCCTGAAATTCCTTGACTCCTTCACAAGACACCTTTCACCTTCAGCAACAAAAGTATACACAAAGTGATGCTTCACTAGACAACCCCAACTTACTGCAGGAATCCTGCAGGGAAAAACCAGCATCTGATCATGCCATTGAAGATTGCTTTGCAACAGCTTGGCTGTGTGAGAATACCAATGCTTTTTTTTTTCTTGTAAGATATACACATGTTCACTACCATCCCAGTTAAAAACCAAATGCCTGATAGACTTATGTAAAACTGAAAGCCCAGGGAAGATAAATTACCTCATGCTGTCCTCTTAGACATTCTTTGTGAGCTTGGACTTGATAATCCAACAGTCTTCTTTGGACTGTTGAGCTAGAGCTTTCTGATTTTAATGTAGTATTTAATTTGGACAGCTCCTAGATGGTTCTGAAATGTGCAGTGGGTTGACCCTGGCTGGATGCCAGGTGCCCACCAAAGCTGCTCTATCACTCCCCTCCTCAACCGGGCAGGGGAGAGAACATAACAAAAGGCTCATGGGTCAAGGTAAGGACCAGGAGATCAGTCACCAATTATCATCACAGGAAAACAGACTTGACTTGGGGAAATTAATTTATTACCATTCAAATCAGAGTAGGATAATGAGATCTAAAATAAAACTTAAAAGCACCATCCCCTCACCCCTCCCTTCTTCCCAGGCTTAACTTAATTCCCAATTTCTCTCTGTCCTCCCCCTGAGTGGCACAGGGGGATGGGGAACGGGGGTTGTGGTCAGTTCATCACACATCGTGTGCTGCTCCTTCCTCCTCACACTCTTCCCCTGCTCCAGCGTGGGGTCCCTCCCACGGGAGACAGCTCTCCACGAGCTTCTCCAACGTGGGTCCTGCCCATGGGCTGCAGTTCCTCATGCTCTGCCCTGGGCTGGGGCCTGCAGGGATGTTGTTCTCACACAGTCTCACTCTCTTCTGCTTGTGCAGATTTGTTTTTTCTTTTCCCTTCTCAATATATTATCCCAGAGGCGCTACCGCTGTCGCTGATGGGTTTGGTGGTGGCCAGCGACAGGTCCCTCTGGCTGGCACTGGCTCTGTCCGACATGGGGGAAGCTTCTGGCACCTTCTCACAGAAGCTGCCCCTGTAGTCCCCTGCTACCAAAGCCTTGCCATGCAAACCAACTAAAAAATGCCATGTTGCTAGATCTCAGACCTGAAACCAAGGTAAAAAAATAAAAAGCTCATCTCATTGATCTTCTTCACTTTCATTCCCTGTCTCCCATCCAATTTTGTTAACAATTGGTTTCTTGCTTCAAGGCTGAAACATCATAGACTTAAGTGAGTTGTATGATTTTTAGATATCTTTGTGTGTCTTTTCAATTTGGCAAGATATTAGTAGGTCTTTGTCAAAGAATAAAATGCAGCAAGCAGCTGGTTGGTGTTTTATCTCTGCAAAAGCCATGTAAATTTGCCAGAATCACACTGACATTTAATCTGATCCTTTTCCTTGAATACAGTGCAGAAGGAGCGGTGTTATATCCAATTACTGATAAGATAAAGCCTGGTGTATCATTGTCCTGCATCACTGGCTAAAGTATATGTTGCACAGCGTTACAACATCAGAGTGCCAGTATTTTAACCCATATACTATACTGTTGCAAATAATTGCATGGCTGCAAGGCATGTTGAACTGAACTCGCCTCTTGTACACAAAATCCACAAACTGTTCTTCGATTTGGTGGCATTTAAGCACTTATATTGTGCTATCTGGCTTGACTTCTGAAAGAAATCCCGAGGAGTCATGGACAGAAATCTTGTTTGAAGTCAGTGGTATCTCGACACACAGATCCTTGAGATTCTTGGAACACCTGACTTGTGTCAGCACTAATGTTCTTAATCTGAATAATGCTTTAGGTAAAGTTACTAGGTGTCTTTACTTAAAGAAGGAGGAACGTAAATAGTTGGAAGCTCCGTGTTGCATGCAGAGCTCCCATCAATTTCCCTAGGCATAATATGATAGGCACAATCAGTTCCTCTAACTCACAGACTCTGTCCTTCTTGGTGAAAAGTTCCATTCCCAGTGCAATTTCCTTAGTTAAAATACAAATGTTTAGTGAAGACAAGAGCTTCTAATTTTCATTAGAGTCCACAAGTCAGTCTCTTCACATGAATTATCAGGTCAAGATAAAGCTCAAATTGCTTTCCCTTCATAACATGCAGGACTGATCAAGTAGAGGTGGAGTGGAAGTTTACAAAAATCGTAGCAAATTTAGAGAAAACACAAGCAGAATTGTACTACAATTTTTAAATTACTTAGAAACTTCATGTTAAACACCTCTATATTCTTCAATTATAAGAACAAAAATTATAGAATTAAATTACTTTGTGTTGGAGTAAGGTGATGGTATTAGTCAACCACGTAATGAATTTTATAGCAAAACCACAGGAATTTTATATCAAATATTGTACCTGTACAACCAGTCTTAGTTTACTGTATTAAAATTAAATGCAACATTTAAAGGTAAACCAAAGACATGCTGCATTTCTATTTTATAAACTACTTATGCATTTTTCCCCCAACTGTAAACTTAAACATTATCTTATTAAAAAATACTTCAGATTAAATGTTATCTCTTCTATTAATATAAGGACATTTCTGCTGCAGATACATCTTTTGGTAATGATAAACATGAAAAAAATTTATAATAGCAAAGAAATGTGATGCTTTGCTGTTTAAAAAAACCCTATTTGGTAAATTCTAAAGCCAGAATAAACTACTGCAGGGCGAAAAATCTGCGTTTTGGTTAGGTGTGTTTAGAATTTGATGGATATTACTTTTGGCAATTAAACAAGAACAAAGTGTGAGCTGAAAGAAAATATGAAAATCAGCACTATGGTGACTTGAACAGACAAAGTTCAATAGCAATTAAAACCCCAAAACTCTCCAAGGGATGTGACAGGAATATCAATGAAGAAGTCACATAGTGACAGTATTTGAAAAAGCCATTAAAAGAAGCAAAAATCAAGTCTCAATAGTTCCTGGATCTGTTTACTTTTAATTAATGAAGAAAATGTTACCTGAAATACTTGATGAATACAGCACATTGGTCAAACGACAGAAATCTAAACCTGTGTCAGGTTGATGTGTGTCCTCCAGTTAATACATAAAGACCTTACTTTGACTTCATTTGAGTCAATAAGGATACCGCCACCACTGATTTTTGTAAAAGCCATATTGGGCTCCCAGTTCAATCACAACAAAGCCCAAAGCCACTGTGGAGCTGGTTTGTTGGTGACTATGTACTGAAATCTCCATTGATGTAGAGACCTGACAAATTTTTGGTGCAGGACTTATGCCAAAAGTCAGAAACACAAGAAAAGAAAACCATGCTGCTTCAATGACAATCAAGAAGTCGCTGAAATCATCCATAATTCTAAACACTCTTGACACTGGGAGATAGATCAGCTATGGCACCCACAGCACTGATCTGGCAGGAGAGGAAGGCCTAGGAGACTTGCAGGCTGTTCTTACCATTTTAAGGTTGATAGCATCTCTAACATCTCCCTGTGCATATGACAGCAAAAATAAAATTTACTCACTTTTCTCTTTGGTTGGAGTTCTCTTAAACAGCCTTTGTCTCTTGTAGCTCAGTATCCCTCAGCTGGTGTCTTCCTGAAGTGGTCACTTCCTTCTTTTCTCAGAATTATATCTCCACTGAGAAAGTTATGGGACTTACTTAAATGGTTATGAGTTCAGCTGCTCCAAGTAGCCTGATAGCACAACAGACTTGCAAGTTAAACAACTGCAAATAAAAGTCATGTTTTGTGCTGGATATTATTCTTGGGTTTTAAGAATAGAACAGTATAATAATTTTGCCAGGACAACATGTGTGATCTGATCCACCATCAAGGCCTAACGAAATGAAGAAGGCCTTGAAGGAAAGCATCAACCCTGACAAATCACCTTTATTAGGAAATAGATGGGATTTATTTATATAGCAGTAGTCCAATGCCTTCTTTTCCAGCTTTATTTCAACAGGTCCTAAACACAGTGGAAGGGAAAGGAGTGGCAGAAAGCTCAGGCAATATATTATCATAAAAAATGGATAACTTTGAAGCTGTGGCGAGGCAGGGAAAATATTACATAAGAAAGGGGCATGGAACATGACATTTTTAAATGAGCTTCCGCTCAACAGGAAGACAAGTAATGAGTAAAACTAGCTGAACAGTTTAAGATGGAAAAGTAAAGCATACATAATTAAACCAGACACATCTTTTGCAGGTGATGTCAAAACATTGTGTTAAATCCTGCTCTGGTCAAACAGCCGCACAACAATGCATTTTCTAGCATCCCACTGGCAGGACAGCTTATGAAATTCATAGTATTTTAGTAGGATAATTTGTTTCACATTACAGTCCTAGCTGACATTAATATAAACAGCAACTTGCTGAACTCCTCCTCCTCCTCTACAAATGGTTTTCAGGCTGGAGAATACTAATTTAGGGGCACAACATCCAACAGGGAGATGCATATATAATGATTTAAAGCCTTTGTCCTTAAACTAACTTCCCAAAGAGGACACGATACAATATTCTTGCAGAAATTATTGAAATCTTGATTGAAACTGAAGATCCTAATTTCAAAACTAAGCATCTGTGTGTAATGCCAATGACAGTAACATCTGTGTAGATACTAGATCATTTCTGCTTTTGACTGTGCAAAATTACAGGCTGGTCTAAAGATTTTATATTTATTGGCCAATCTCTTCTTTGTGAATTACCGGTCAAACTTTGTTTATTCAGTGAATAAATGTTAAGGGTAAGGCCTACAGTAAAATCAACAGAAATTTACATGGGGATTTTCAAACCTGGAGATTTGTTTTTGTAAGCAATTTGATGTTTTGTCATAGACCATGAAAGATGATCTTAGAAACAGTTCATGGCTATGCTGTCAGACACACAAGTCAATTATCACCAAACTGCTGTCCTCCCTTTAAATGTTACCATTTTCCAGTCATCTAACAGTGACACTTTGAGAAGTCTGTAAAGCAAACAGGACATATGAATTATAAGGTATGTTAGGAGTCAAGGCTGACTGTCAACAGAAAAGCAAGCTTGACAAATTAGAAGGATGATTCAAGTTTTGTTTCCTTCACTTAACTCTGGCCAGTCAAGGACAGGGAACCTCCTGGTTTATGTTTTTCAAGCAGAATAAGAATACAAGTAGATGGTCTATGAAAGCAGTAATGGCAGTGACTATAAAATAGACACTCTATATGACTTTGAACTAATTTGAGGAACGAGATATATGGAATGAAAACGAAATGTCTGTTTGGCCTCCAACATAAACTATCTCAGGGGATTCAGTTCAGTCCCTAGTGTTCAAGCCTCAGCCAGCAGAAGACAGGAAGTCTTAACAGAAAGCAGATGACTTGTTCCTTCTTTCATCCCCTCCCCATATTCCTCCTCCCACTCTTAAATCACCATAAAATGTAAATGGAGAAATATTATAAATCTTTAAGTTCAGACAACACCTTGGTTTTTCTTTACTGCCCAGCTCTCCTCAACATCACCCTCACAAGTGTAGTATCTAGCCATAGCAATCAAGAAACCTGAGACCACCAAAAGGTCTAAGAAAGCTCCTAAATATCCCCATTGCCAGTTACTTGACTTCAAGCCAAAAATTTAGCCCTAGCTTTCCTGAGGTAACAGTACAAAAGTATGTCACCTGAGCTTAACCACAAATTTAATTGGAATTTAGTCATGGCTAATGACATAGTAACGGTTTCAGGTTACATGAAAGTCACAGCTTCAGCATCCAATTTAAGGGGTAAAAAATTAGGATATAACAATTACGACAAAAATCTCTCTCTTTTAATATCGTATCTCCTATGAGACAGAAAAAGGGCAAGCATATGATCCTAAATCTCAAAGGAATTGTTAGAATCAAAAGGCAGGTTGTTTAACTTATCTAGGGGTCAAAGGTGTTGCTGTTATTTTCTCATTACTGACTCTAATATAGAGCTTTTACTATAAAATATCAGCTGTTTTCTTGCAGCACTATAAACTTTTGGATCGCATTGTGAAGGAACATGTGGATTAACTGCTGAGATGAGGAAAATAAATAATTTTCATTTCTATGCTGTGAGATTTACCTGAAGGTGAACTGCTGGATGGAGGTGACATCAGAGCCTTCTGTCTGCATACCACATCATTTTGGTTTTCATTTTACGAGGCAGAACCAAAAAAAGCATGTATCCTGCACTAGCCACATCTCAAATTGCTTTGTACTGTCTCTCCTGGGTCTGAAATCCCACAGCAGTCCTGCAAACAAAAGTTAGCACACTGTATAAAACTTCCCAGATGCAAATAAAATGTCTTTAAAAAAAAAAAAACAACAAAAAAAAACAAAACCAAAAATGACCATCTGAGCAAGCTAAAAGCCACTTAAAGAAACTCCCCAGTCAGGCAGAAGGAAACAAAACTCATTTGGCTCTGAGTAGAAACACCACTTACTACGGGTTACCAGCTGCAAATGCAGGCAGCGTGAGACAGCGATTTCCCTGGGGGTGTGCACACACCTGCACACAAACACACACACCCTGGCACCCAGTACCTGTCCGCTCTGGGCTGGGCACTGGCTCCAGCCTCCCAGCACCGCTCGCCTGCACCCACAGTTGTTGTTGTCTCTATCCCTACAAATGGAACAGAGGATCACATGAAGGATGAGCAGGATGGTGAAAAGGAGGAGTGCAAGGAAGACAGCCTTTGTCATCAGGGACACCACGGGCCGTACGTCCCTGGGTGAGGGTGGGAAGCTGGGACGCAGCAGGAGGCACTCCTGTACATGTGGATGTGTGCCACACACACGCATGGTCGCACCCCAGGGAGACCTCTGGGGCTCCTGTTCAATCCCAGCCCTGCCTGCCAAGTCCTTCCTTCCACCATCTTTCCTGCACCTGCTGCGTGCCCCCTGCACAGCTTTGTTGCTTGCAGAGAGAACAAGTTATTTTACAGGCAGAAAAATGTCACCCACTGTGTTTGTCAGATCTAACAGCAGCCAGGTCTTAACTTTTCCTCCAGAGAAGAGAAGGGGGAAAAGTCTACTATCTTTTAGGGGGCTAAATTTGCTATATGTTTCTTTAGGGGAAAAAGTAGATTAAATGAGTGGAAGTTTTCTCAGCTGTGGCATCTGCATGCTGGCTCCATCAGCAAAGAGCTGTTTACTTTCTGTCTAGTTACCTCCTTGGTTTTTTAGCTTCATCTCTATCATGTTTTCTGGAACTAGCGATTTCTTTCCTAGTTCTTTGTCCCTTGCAGAAACTATTTTGCTGCCTGGGCAGTCAGCCAAACATTGTAACTGCAGAAGAAATCTTTCTTGATTTACTCCTACAGACCTTCATGCATCTTCTCAGAAATGGCATGCTGCTTTATTAGCCTTCTGAATTATTAATAGGTTTCAAGTTAAGATAATTCCTTTTTAGTATTATTATTTTTTTTTTTTATGATTGCATCTGGCTGAGGATAATGCTTACAGGTACTGTCTTGTCTAGTAGCTTCTTTATGCATTGCAATAGATATATTTTATCTTGGATAGCTACATAGAATCATAGGATCATTGAGGTTGGAAAAAACTTTTAAGATCATTGATTCCAGCTGTTAACCTGGCACTGCCAAGTCTACCACTAAACCATGTCCCTAATTATGTGTTATCTACATGTCTTTCAAATACCTCCAGGGATGGTGACCCAACCCCCTGGGCAGCCTGTTCCAGTGCTTAACCACCCTTTCAGTGTAGCCATTTTTCCTAATACCCAATGTAAACCTCCCTTGGTGCAACTTGAGGCCATTTCCTCTTGTCCTATCGCTTGTTACCTGGGAGAAGAGACCACTATGCATAGTTGTTGTCTTTTCCAAACCATCAATGCTCAACTTTTGAAAAAGCAGAATGAAAAACAAGGTTCCAGTTTCCAATTTTTTAAGCCTGGTAAATCTTTCATTCCTTAGAAGCTTTGCCACAGGTCCTATCACATGAGCACTTTTCATCTAATCGGTCTCTGGAGGCTCCCTAGCCCTCATCCTTTCCTTTCCTTCTCTTTTCTTTCATTATGTTCTCATGCTTCTCTGTCATCCTGATTTCTTACCAATCTCCTCACACACCCTCCCCACTGCCATTACTCGTGCTGGCATGTCCGTTCATGTAGCCTTTGACATACCCTTGCCTGACCAGTTGAATATATTGGGCAGAAAGCTCCTGGCGTGGAAGTCTGTCAGCTGCTTGTGCTGTTGCCAACAGAGCTAAAATTGTATCTACTGTTTTCCAGTGAATATCTCCAAATGAATCATATCTTTGAGTAGCTATGCATTAGCAAATGAATACTCGTAAGGTCTACAAGTAGCTATGGCATTTAATAAATCACATTGGGTGTAATCCTAGATTCTTAGCTTGTGTAAATTACCAGTCCCATTAGCACTAGATGAAGACTTAGACCATTTGTCAGTCCTTTTTTCATCTTTCTGCAGAAGCTAGACCTTAAGATATGATTGATTTTCTTCTTTTATTAGCATTGCACTTGCAATGTAATCTTGATTAGTGAGGAGCTATGGGGATTTTCTGTTCAGAAAGAGTCATCAGATAATCTATCCTGATGTAGAGTCATCACATAATCTGCTATATAATTTCATAACCTTTGTTACAGTCAAGCTCATTGACTTGAGTTTGATTACAGAATCACAGATTGGTTAGGGTTGGAAGGAATCCCTGGAGATCATCTAGTCCAACCCCCTGCTCTACAGCAGGTTGCAGAGAGTCATGTCCAGGTAGGTTTTAAATGTCTACAGAGATAGAGATTCCATAACCTCTCTGGGAAGCCTGTCCCAGGGCTCTGTCACCCTCCAAGTAAAGAAGTCCTTCCTCGTATCCAGATGGAACTTCTCTTGTTGCAGTTTGTGCCCACTGCCCCTTGTCCTGTTGCTTGGCACTACTGAAAACTGCCCGGCCTCATCCTCTTGACACTTGCCCTTAAGATATTTGTAGACATTGATGAGATCCTTGTTAAGAAAAAAAAGAAAAGAGTTCAGGGACAAGTTGGACTGTATGAAAATTTTATTTGTGAAAAAGTTGTGATAATTGTTAAATACATAAGGTATGAAATAAGAAGGAAAAGAAAAAAGAAAAAAAAGAAAAAAGAAAAAAGAAAAAAAGATGAATTAGAGGAATTGTAGAGCAACAAAGCTGGGTTAATTAACATTGATAATGTACAGCTGTGGGCTTGCTTCAGGGGCTGACGTGGATAAGGTGCAGCTGTGGCTGGTTTCTGCTAAGTAGTTAAATACCTCTAAGGGGAGGAAGAGAAACCTGGAAAAAGCAGAGGGAGGGGAGCAAGCATCCTGGATGGGGCAAGAAATAGGGTGGATCTGGCCTGAAGAGGATGAAGAAACAGCAAGGGCAGTAGATGAACTTTTGAAACCTTGTGGGGGACTGGTGGCTGTGCTGGGGCAAAGGTGTGGGAATTACTCATTGAAGTTAACCTGGCATGGGGTGGTAAAAGCCTTGTTGCAGCCGGCTAGTTTTTATAGTGCTGTGACAGATCGCCTCCTGGCCTTCCCTTCTCCAGGGTACCCAGGCCCAGCTCCCTCAGCCTCCCCTCACAAGGAAGATGCTCCAGCCCCCTCATTGTCTTTGCAGCCCTCCACTGGACCCTCTCCAGCAGTTCCCTGGCCCTCTTGAACTGGGGAGCCCAGAACTGGACCCAGCACTCCGGATGTGGCCTCACCAGGGCAGAGCAGAGGGGCAGGACCACCTCCCTGGATCTGCTGGCCATGCACCTCCCAATGTTCCACAGGGTCCCATGGGCCTTTGTGGCCACACAGGCACACTGCTGGCCCATGGGCAACTTGCGGACCACCAGGACTCCCAGGTCCTTCTCAGCAGAGCTGCCTCCCAGCAGGTCAACACCTGGCCTTACTGGTACATGGGGCTGTCCCTCCCCAGGTGCAGGACTTTACACTGGCCTTTGTGGAACTTCATGAGGTTCCTGTCCAGGCCTTGCTGAATGGCAGCGCAGCCTCTGGGGTATGAGCCGCTCCTCCCGGCTGTGTGCCATTGCCCACGGGCCTGTCCCCCCCCAGCCAGGCTCTGACAGCCGGAACACAAAGCAAGTCAACGCAAATTCAACTCCACTGAAGGAACTGGATGGAAACACCATTCTTCACCGTGCACTCTGACAAACTGTATGGGTTAAGGTTTTGGGGGTTTTTTTGTTTGTTTTTGTTTTTTTTCTCCAGTAACAGCTGTGGAATTGTGCTAGTCCATAAAAAAACTTTTTTAGGTGTAAGCTGAAACAGGCCATGCTGATTTCCCAAAATGAAGCCAACTTGCTTTTTATTTTTTAATATATACTTTAAAAGTTTCTTAGCGAGTGCTGGATTGTGACAACTTTCCGCAGAGCTGTTCCCTAAGCACCATACGCACACCGCGACATGCCCCCACGGCCACGGCGCCCCCGACCCCTCCCTTCTCCCGGTGGGGAACGGCCTGCCGGGCCCGGGCAGGGTCCCAGACAGGGGACGGGCGCCCCCCGCCTCCCCCCGGCCCGGCCCGGCCGCTGCCGGCGCTTCCGCCCTGCGACGCGCGCACGCGCGGCGTGTCAGCGCGCGCCCGTGGGCCCGGTGCGGCGGCCCGCTGCCCGGCGGGGGAACGGCGCCTCGCGGCCTGGCGGGCGGCGCGCATGCGCGGGGCTGCCCGGTTCCGGCGGGGGCGGAGCGGTGGCGAGGCCAGGCCCGGCTCCGGTGGCGGCGGCCGCGCTATGCGCGCCTGGTAGAGTGCGGCGGGGGCGGAGGGTCGCGCCGCGATGAACCTGCGCGGCCTGTTCCAAGATTTCAACCCCAGGTGAGGGCGCTGAACGGGCGGCCCCGGGCCGCGCCGCTTGCGCGGGGTCCGCTCGGTGGCCGTTGTTGGGCTGTGCGCGGTGGCGGAGCGGCACCTGGCCCGGCCGCGGCGGAGCGCTACGCTCGGCGGGCGGAGCGCGTCCGGAAGCGGCGGCGCGGAGCGGCCCGGGCTGAGGCCGGTGGGGAAGCAGCGCCAGGCCCGGCACAGCCGCTCGCTGCGGGGCCGCGGCGCGGTGGGTCGGCCGGGGCGGGGACCGGCCTCGGCAGCGCGGTCCCGGCGGAGGGCGCCGGTGCGTGTGGCCCGGAGCGGCGGGGCGGGCGGTCGGTCCCTGCTCCCTGCCGTGCCCGGGGCGGCTGCAAGCGCGGGCGGCCCTCACCGGGGCGGCAGGCCACGTCCCGCTCCTTTGCTCTTCCGTTTTACTATGTAACTTTCCTACGTTCCTCCAAAGTCTCCGTCAGATTTTTGAACGTTTCAACCGGATGACCCGGGGTATGAAGCTTTCTGCTAGAAAGCTGAGCAACCTCGTGCTCTAGAACCGGCGTCTGACATACGGTAACGGCTCAGGTTTTGCAGGTGCGAAGGCACCGTGCTTAAAGATACTGATGGGCCGCCTTTGTTCAGAGCGAGCTCTGGGCTCTCCTAAAATGAACAAGGCAACAGTCACTCCAACGTGGGCTTCTGCCGTCTTGCCGAGCAAGTACGGATACTGGAGCTTTTAAGGAAGCTGAGCAAATGAGTTCGATTCCACCGGCTTTGCAGTTACCAGGCTTTTTAAGACCACCAAATAAAGGCCTGCAAGTAACTTGTGCGGGGTGACATGAAGTACTGAGAGTCCTGGAAAAGTCTTGCTCTTGAAAGAAGCCTTACATGACTGCAATTACAAAAAGCTGTGTTCAATCGGTTGTTTAGACAAACAGAAGGGCAAGCAGTGCTTCAGGAAATGCATTGTTGCAGAGAGGCTGAAATAAACAGTTTCCATGTGCGTGGTTGGAAGTCATGGAAAAGTAGCAACAGAAGTTCCAGAAGCTTATAAAGTTTTGTTATTGCTAAGCGATGCTTGCAGCTGATTTGGATGGTCTCTACGTGATGAATGAGCAAGCTGAATGCTGCACTTGTGCAGATAGCTTAATCTTGAATGTTTTGATGTTTACTGGAATGCTCAGGGAGCAGTGGTATTTTACTATGTGGCATTTTACCCCTGTGTTTATGGAAGAGCCAGGGAAACTACAAATTAAACAAATATTGAATGTTGGCAAAAGTATGAATACCTTAGGAAGCTTAGGGATATCTGTTGCTACGAAGAGAGATTGTTTTGTATCATCCCATCCTGAGGTAGTTTCATCAAACATGCAAGGAGATGCTGACACAATAAACTGCACTTTCATTTTAAAGGAGCAGCTAGACACTTGTTCAGGATAGAGACAAAGCAGCTTGATATCTAAACAAGGCAGTGCTGATCCAATTAATGTTTTGCATTTGATGAGAGTGAAAGTGAGTAGTTTGTTGTGCTGTTGGAGAAAGGGTGTAGTATTCCTGACTATTGCTGCTTTACTCTGTTCCTTAGGTTATCAGTGTTTTAAAATACATGTAATTACTTCACTGAAGTGGTATTGAAGCCTAATTACGTGTTTTATAAAGCAGTCTGTGAGCCTCCAGTGAATGGGTGGGGGGCTTTTTCCATTCCTGTAATGTGGGGAGATGATAATAGAAATGTAAAATGGTTTGGGTTGGAAAGGATTTTAAAGACCATCTAGTTCCAGCCCCCTGCCATGGGCAGGGACCCCTCCCCCCAGCCCAGGTTGCCCAAAGCCCCATCCAGCCTGGCCTTGGACACTGCCAGGGATGGGGCACCCACAGCTGCTCTGGGCAACCCGTGCCAGTGTCTCACCACCCTGTCAGTGAAGAATTTCTTCCTAATAGCTCATCTAAATCTACCCTCTTTTAGTCTAAAACAATTACCCATTTCCTGTTGCTGCAGGCCCTTCTAAAATGTCTGTCCCCTTTCTTATAAGCCCTCTATAAGCATTGAGAAGCTTCTATAAGGTCTCCGCGGAGCCTTCTCTAGGTTGAACAACCCCAACTCTCTCAGCCTGTGTTCACAGGAGAGGAAATGAAGTACTATGTAATTATTGTGTCTGATTTGTGGTGGTACAGTTGCTGTGCCACTGCTCTCAAGTGTTGCAGATACATTTACTCATACTTAGGTTGACTAGATGATAAAATGTATCAACATAACTATATTAAACTTGTAAGCACCATCCTCCCTATTCCAGTTAAAAACTTCACTCCCTAATCAGTAACTTAAAAGTTTAACCTTTTTTTCCCATATAGTGTTGCTTTTTAAAATAGAATATAAAAATAATCTTAAAAAAAATCTCTGGAGTCTGCCTTATTACAGTATGCTATATTTTTTAATCTTTAGTTAAAATTAGTGTGGATAAAATTACATGAATTATGTAACTTAGGTTTTGACATTCAAAACTATCTCATTTGATTTGTATGAAAGAACACATCTAAAAACATGTACAACTGGTATATTTCTGAGCCTCTAATAATACAGCTCCTGACTGGATCCTTGTGGGAGGGAACTATTTATAGATGTCCATTCATTAAGTTTGTCATACAAGAATGCTTTTGAAGTGTTCCCTTGAAGCAATGGTTTTATAAGTGAAAGAGATGACTTATGCTATATTTATGATGAAATATTTGACTCTTCAGAACTGATTTGATTCTTTGCGAAGAAGTTTGACAGACGTTTTCTGATTAAATTTCAGCTATGACTGATTTTCTTGTTCTTTACAGAGTTTGTATTGCCTGCTTCAATTTCTGACTTTTCTTTTGTTTTGTTTAATAGTAAATTCCTTATTTATGCCTGCCTGCTGCTTTTTTCTGTGTTGCTCTCTCTACGGCTGGATGACAAAATTCAATGGAGTTACTGGGCTGTATTTGCTCCAATATGGCTGTGGAAGTTAATGGTGATTATTGGTGCCTCGGTGGGAACAGGAGTGTGGGCCCGAAACCCACAGTATCGGTAAGTTGAGGTTAATTATTTTGCAAAACGGAGGGAACATAATATGTTTCCCATACTGTATCAAATTCATAAATATTTTTTTAACAACATAAGATAGAGTATCCAGAAGGTTTGTTTTCAGTGTATTTTAAATAATTACCATAACCTACGGTGTATGCAAACAGCTTTATTCAGCTAGGGAGGTCTTACTCCTAGTTTATCGCAAGCTTCAACACTGCTGTCTGTGGGAAGCTAAAACTTCCATGGAGTGACTTTTTCCACTTTTCTGTTAGAATGCTAGGAATTCTTTGCTTCAGTATAAGCCATAGAGAAATATGTATCTTCATATGCACTAGGAATCTACTGTATATAACTAGATTATTTTCTAAGTCGGTTTCCTGAAATGTATAGATCAGCCTGAAGAATATTGATTTTATTTTATTTTTTCTCCTTGGTGCGCCTATAACCTTAGTGAACATACGTATGAATATTCATCGATTCTTGAACATGCTGTCAGCACTGAGAACTTTGTCAGGCTTTAGTTTCAGTTTTATAAGAAAAATTCAAGTAGTATAATACACTAATATAGGTAAATGTGTAACATTTGCAAAGTAAGATGTTTGTGGGAATAAATTCTGTAAATTCCTTTTTATTTTTTTCGAAGTTGGGTAAAATACTTTAAATGTGCAGCTTTATGGGCATGAAATCCTGTTACGTCATCAAGAGTGTAGTTCAATAGTGGCTATTTGGGCATAATGTGTATATTTATTAAAAACAAGTGTTAATACCTGAAACATAATGATTTTTAACAAAGTGTCTTGGGACGTTTGCAGGATAGTGTGCTCTTTTATTGACACGTAAACTGAATGCTTCCTTATCCTCTCATTAGAGCAGAAGGAGAAACCTGTGTGGAGTTCAAAGCTATGTTAATTGCAGTAGGCATCCACCTGCTACTGCTGATGTTTGAAGTTCTGGTGTGTGACAGGATTGAAAGAGGAACCCATTTCTGGCTTCTGGTCTTCATGCCATTATTCTTTGTATCTCCAGTGTCAGTTGCAGCTTGTGTGTGGGGATTCCGACATGACAGGTCCCTGGAGGTAACGCTTTGTTATGTGTAAAACTTGTGGAAATGTGAAACTCTATCAGTTCCGTTACAGTTAATCTCTCCGTAAAGCATGATATGGATGACTGCATCAATTGAATTAATTGTTTGCACTGACCTGCAAATGTGCATGAAAAATCAGGATCGGGAAGAACATAATTTTTCTAGTTTTTTCAACTACCAAATTGCAGCATGTTTTAAACCTGCCTTTTTTTCTTATTGTGTGTTAAAAGAACTCACCACAAACTCTGCGATATGGACTAATACTAGACACTAAAATGGAGGGTTCTTAAGAAAATTCTACTGATAGTAAGAACTGTTCCTAGGAGAACTGAACTTCCAGAGCCCTAGATAATTAGAGTTGAAAACTTCTTACTATCTCAGTCTGTGTGCTTAAACTTTAATTTGGGAATGCAGATGGTAGACATAAACAGGTAGGATTTTATTTTCTTCCTCTGTCTTCTTGCCGAACTCACTCCTTTTGATTTGGGAAGAACTTCACAAGGATTCTCAAGATCTTCCCACAGTTGTGGCATTTTGCAGTAACTTTAGAGTTCTTATTGAATTGTTCTTTTTAAGGATTTTTTTATATGACCTCAAACTACTCCATGACAATTAAAAATCAGATTTTTTAGATAAGGTTCAGCTTTTTCAGTTGTTTTAATTTCAAGGGAATATTTTTCTAATGTTATCATATGCTGAATTTATCTCTAGAGAGAAACATTTTTGGCAGGTGATAGTTAGGATGGCTGGTAAACTGATACTTTAAATTGTTGATTTAAAAATGTTGCCAATAGCCTTTCATTTTGCAGAGTTCTAGTCATGTTTAACCATTCCTAAAAGTCAAATTTGTGTGGAAGTACTTGCCTTCTACTGGATGATGCTTGATTACCCATTGATTTGCAGTTGACTGCACAGCTGCTAAGTACCAGCAGAAAAAAAATATGAAACCCCCTCACCCCTAAAAGGCAACAGCTGTCTCAAAGAAAATAACTTAATGCAGTTAACTGTCAACTCTTATTTTCACTATTTTGTCATCTTCATTTAATGCTGTTCTATTTACTGTTCTTTTTAGTCTGGGAAGATTTCATTATTTGTTTCATTTGCTAGAAACATAAGAGGGGCCAGTCTTTAATCCAGGATATTAATTTTTGGCATAAGTAATCAAAGTAGTTGTTAATCTATTATTTTCATAATTATTTAATCTGAATTATATTGTCTGCTTCTTCCTATTCTGAAACTGATTAGGTGATAAGTATGTACATACTGGTGTTTTGTCTGTGTATCATGGGGGCTCAGAAAAAGCTTTCTTTTGTGTGTTGTGCTATATTTATAGTCAACAAAGCACCATTTATTTAAGTCATATTTAATTCATTAAATTGTGAGACCAGCCACTCCTAATGTACATGCACTTGCCATATATAGCTCAAATGTTAACTTGGTTCTAAAAATTATTTATAGTAATAGATCCTCCAATTTTTTTATTTTTTTTCTCTTTATGTACTCCTGCAGTTTTCAGGTTGCTTGGTCTTATGCTTGAGTGTGGGGTTTGCTGGCCTATTCTTTTGAGAAAGCCAGTGGTACAAAATTATTTTAAGTGTAATTTTCCAGTGTTATTAAAGCTACCTGTACTTCAACAGTGAAGATTTCAGTGCAGTCTCTGAAGTAGGCAGTACCTGCTGCCTGTTGGATTTTTGACTCAACTCATTATACTGTGAGTTTCAAAGGCATTTTTCAAACAGATCACAGTACACACTAACAATCATATGCTAGTGAAAAGTAGCACATACTGTCTGTCTTCTGAGAAATATTACATTTCAAAGATGCCTTACATAACTATATGGGTTTTTTTTAAAACGGAAGATGTTTCTAACTTACATTCAAGCTTCACTTAGCCTTTCAGATAATAATTCTCTGATCTTTGAAATTTCTACCCATGTAGGGTTGCCCATAAACTTTAGAAACAGATTCTTGCTGGGTCTGCTGGTGTTACATTGTTTTACTTCGTTCAAGTAGACACAAACTTGATTTTTTTTTCCCCAGTATAATTTTGGGTTAGTTCTCATAGTGGCAAGAAGGACATGCATAAGTCTTCCATTAACATTTTTAATGGGAAGTATTGCTTTATTGTATTGCCTCAAAACCCAAGTGTCTTTAGTGTAATTTAAAAGATCTCTGAATTATACAGTAAATGATTGAATCTGGTGTCATCTTCCACTATTCTATGTATTTTTCCTTCCCTCCAGGTTGAGCTGGGACTTTAAATCTTTTTTTTTTTTTTCCAGTCTGTTCAGTTAGGCTTTTCTTATTCCTGTAATCATGCTAATAAGTGTTGCAGATAGTGATTCTATTTTATGTTTTGTTGGTTTTTGGTTGTTTTTTTTTTAATATCAGGAAAGCCTTTCTTCAAGAGGCAGCTGCCTCTACATTTACCCTATTGGGATCACAGCCTTCAAATTTAGGGATGCTTAGTGATAACTAATTTAAATGCAGATGATGTTCCATATTGCAGTGATAAGCATGGAGTCAGAAAAGTCCTTTGACAGATTCTTTGCTTATGTTGGAAACAGCTTTATCATGCTAAGAGTTAACTAATGTATTTTCTTTTTCTAGCTCGAAATCTTGTGTTCAGTCAATATTCTACAGTTCATATTTATTGCACTCAGACTAGATGAGATCATCAGATGGCCGTGGCTTGTATGTAACAAGTGTTTTCTTCTTACCCTTGTTTAAATGCTGAATTTCCTAAAGATATTTACTATAGTGAACAGTCAATGTATGACTGGAGTCCATCCTTTTTACAAGGGACTTTTTATAAGGGCATGCAGTGATAGGACAAGGGGCAATGGCTTTAAACTGAAAGAGGGGAGATTTGGATTAGGTATTGGGAAGAAATTCTTTACTGCGAGGGTGGTGAGGCACTGGCACAGGTTGCCCAGAGCAGCTGTGGGTGCCCCATCCCTGGCAGTGTCCAAGGCCAGGCTGGATGGGGCTTGGAGCAACCTGGGCTGGTGGCCCATGGCAGGGGAGCTGGAACTAGGTGACCTTTAAGGTCCCTTCCAACCCAAGTCGTTCTATGATAATTTTAAATTGTTTCAGCTTGATGGCATTTACAAAGCTGAGGAACCCCAGTGAGCTGATACGGGTCATAACAGTGCACACTGGTTTTCTGGTAGAGATTGTATTAAAGAGCATTGCACTTAAAATCCTTCTTCTTGTTTAGATTTAATATGTGAACTTTTTTTCTTTAAAAATCCCACACCTGAAACAAATGTTACTGATAAAAATGTATTGCTGTCAGGGGGAAAAGCAGTTCATTTCTTCTTCTTTCAGGTTGTTTGTGTTCCACTGTGGATCTTGATGTCCTTTCTGTGTCTAGTAGTGCTCTATTACATTGTATGGTCTGTTCTGTTCTTGCGCTCTATGGATGTGATTGCTGAGCAAAGGAGGACACACATAACGATGGCTGTCAGCTGGATGACAATTGTAGTTCCACTGCTCACATTTGAGGTAGGAAAAAGCATCATGAGTTTTATGTATCTTGTTCTTTTTTCAGTGAGTAATGAATGCTGCTCTGTCTGTCTTTGAACTTAAAAAAATAAGAATACTACTTTTTGTTTTGGAATAAAATATTAACAACAAATATGAAAGAAAACCAAGAATTCTCTGTTTCTTTAAAGTGGTTTGTTGTTTTGGGGTTTTTTTTGAGCAAAATATACATCTCATTGGAACTAACTACATGTTTCTGTGGAGGCTGTTTTCACAGATGTGTGAACTTAAAGATCTGAGATAAGCATATGTTTTAAGAAGCATGAAAGTGGTGTTGCAATTAAACTGACACTAATTTTTTTTACAATTTAGATCTTACTAGTGCACAGACTGGATGGGCATAATTCTTTTTCTTTTATACCCATATTTGTTCCTCTCTGGCTTTCACTCATAACTTTAATGGCAACAACATTTGGACAAAAAGGAGGAAATCACTGTAAGTATTTTAAAATTGTAGAAACAGACTGAAACTCAAATCTTACTAAAATACATTTAAGCCTTGTATTTTCAAAAAGGGATTTTTTTGTAAATTCTTTCATGAAAACATTCAGATGTCTTACTGTTGTTTTCAGGTGATTTTACTAAGTTTTCAGTGTTTATAGTGTGTCTTGCTTTCTTTTACTTATAAAAGCATAACTTTTGCTTGAACTCAACTCGAAATCTCAATGGGATTTAGTTGTAACTTTAGCCTTTTATCCTTCCTTATTTCCATGGGTTTCATTCTTGCGGGACGTGACTGGATCTTTCTACTCTGGGTTCTGGAAATAGTGTAGCACGTATTATTTTTAATTAGCATTTGTCCTAGTAGCCTGAACTAGTATTCTCTTTTCTTTTTGGCCAAATAGTGCTCTGTTACTCTGTGCTTACTTGCACCTTCAGTTGCCTGAGTGGCCAGTGTAGATTTACTAGGCTTTATCTGCACCACAGCTAGTACTGCTGACAGCAGTGTTCGTACTTTCAGCCATCTAACATTACTGAATCAGTGCAGATGAGTAGCTTTTGCCATCCACGTTGCAGTTATGTTCCTTGTTGACAAGACAATAAAATGTGTTAGGATTTTTCACACTTGAAAGGAAACAACTGTGATGTTTGTTATATAAACTCACTTCAGTTTTGGTGTGATTGTGAAGTATATTGAGAGTTTCTTTCTTTGGTCATGACTGAGCTTATCTCCATACATTTTATATTGTTACTGTATGGAAAATTGTTACTGGTTGGTTTTTTTAATTTCATGCCTTTGAAAATGTATGGCCAAATGAGTCTTTTGGAAAGCCACGTGTCATTTTATCTTCTGTAGGGTTAATAAATATTTATGTAATTTTTTTAAAAAGACTCTTCCCCTAAAGTGAGCCTCAGAACGCTTGTGTGAAAATCCACCTTTACAAAGTGCTAAGCAAAATACACCAGTTGGCCATGAAGTGTAATCTCTGCAAAAAGATGGGATTGTATGGGATATTTCCTGGCAAATGCTTAATAATTTGCTTTTGTTCAGTGTGAAAGAATTGACTTGGGCAGGCTGTTCCTTTTAACACTGACCTTTGGTATTGGCTAATCTGTGCCATCTCTGAATTATGAGTGCCACTTACTTAAATGTTCTCTTTCAAGTCTTTGCATATAGCAAAGTATATGACAAACACAGAATGTGTATTGTTTCCTAATCTAGCGCAGGTAATACCAACATGTGGTTGGTAATTCCCATGTGGCACTGATTGCTTTGAATTGACGTGCAGAGTCTTTTGTTTTCTTCCTCTGTGTACTGATGTGAACTGACACTTCTTAACATGTGAAATGAAATGTATTCTTGCTGTGGTAGTATAGCTGGTAACTTCTACGTACGGATATACACACATGTGCAGACATGTGCAGAGGCATACAAATGCATGTATATGTTCTCTGTACATCTGTATGTAAACTGAACTATGATATTATGATAGGTGTTAAGTAATGCACTGAAAAGCAGCACTAACAAGTTTTATATTCATATGCAAACAATCAAGAGAACTTAAACAAGATTATGTAGGCAGACTACAGAAATTTTCATTCTGTTCTGCAGTAATGTGAAATTAGTATTTTATCATTTTTTTTCTAGGGTGGTTTGGAATTCGCAAAGACTTTTGCCAGTTCCTGCTTGAAATTTTCCCATTCTTACGAGAGTATGGAAATATTTCTTATGATCTTCATCATGAGGATAATGAGGATACAGAAGAAACGCCACTGCCTGAACCACCAAAAATTGCACCAATGTTTCGAAAAAAGACTGGAGTGGTCATTACACAGAGTCCTGGAAAATATGTGATTCCACCTCCCAAGTTAAACATTGATATGCCAGATTAAGATGACAGTAGCGTATTAAACTTGAACTGGGAATCAGCAGACAAATATATTTCATCTCATGCCTTGTCCCAATTACTTTAAAATAGGTATTGCTGAATCAGTGGCTTGGATTATACAAATCAGAGATCTTGAAGATAATCTGAGAGCTTTTCCAGAGATACATAGTGGTCTAATATGTGAACCTTCCTAATGGGTTGGTTGCATGCTTGCCTGTATAGTATTTATATGAACATTTTAGCAGTGTAATATATTGTCCAAAAGTCTTGTTGTGTACAGTGTAAGTATTATCTAAAAGTATTTTTTTAAAAACCCTGTATGAAATGCCTATGCTATTCCAGGTGTCTTTTAGATCCTAAATATATGTTTGATTTCCATGTCTGTTTTAAATGCTTTGGGGGGGATGCCTTAGCATAGTACCCGTTCTTTTTCTGTTCAGCCACAATCATTGGCTTAACCACAGAGGCACAGGTGTGTTGCACTTCTCGGGAAAAACTGGAAAGCTTTTTGAGGGGGAAAGTAGAATGTATAGCAACTTACATGATGTTTTTGAGTTAGCTATGTAAATTTTCATGTAAGTATTTCAATTTTTGCACTGGCTTGGGAGTTAAATGTTGCTTTTGTTGCTTTTCCAGTCTCATGTTTTAATGCTTCTTGAGCAGCATGTACACTGTTCTCCCATTAGACTGGCTGTTTAATAAGCTGTTCCTTCTTGCATTGTGCATGCAGTCTATGCCAGAAACATTAGTTGTAGGTTTTACAGCTGTCAAGTTAGCTGGTATAAATATCATAGCTTGGTCTTCATTACCAACTTTGTGTTGGTGTAAATGATTAAACTTTTCAAGGTAGGAACTTACTGGTATAGCATTTTCTTGTTTGAAGAATGACTTCCATGTGCTTTTGAGACATTTAGTCTTTAAAACTTATATTCCAGCAGCCTATAAAAACAGATCGTAGAATGGTTTGGGTTGGAAGGGACCTTAAAGACCAACTAGTTCTACTCCCCTGCCATGGGCAGGGACCCCTCCCACAAGCCCAGGTTGCTCCAAGCCCCATCCAGCCTGGCCTTGAACACTGCCAGGGATGGGGCATCCACAGCTGCTCTGGGCAACCTGTGCCAGTCACTCACCGCCCCCACAGTGAAGAATTTCTTCCTCATAGCTCATCTAAATCTACCCCCTTTCAGTTTAAAGCCATTGCCCCTTGTGCTATCACTGCAGGCCCTTGTAAACAGCCCCTCCCCAGCTCTCTCATCGCCCCCTTTATGTACTGGCAGGCTGCTCTAAGGTCTCCCTGGAGCCTTCTCTTCTCCAGGCTGAACCACCCCAGCTCTCCCAGCCTGTCTTCACAGCAGAGGTGCTCCAGTGTCTGATATTCCCACATCCTTGCAGCTGCACAGTTTAGGCAGCTTAAATACCACGGGTTGTGTTTCTTTAGTGTTAGCATGGCAATGAGAGCAAAGAATATATGGATATTTCTGCATGTGTGAAGGGCAAGTGCCCGAAAAACTCCAGACAGGTGGCACTTTCATTCCTAATGCTGCAGAACTTCCTCTTTCTCCCTGTGGACCAGCTACGAGCTGAAGCCACAGCCCTGTCCTGTCCTACACTTAGAATTTTGTTGCAGTTCTATTTTTTGGCTTTTGAGTCAAAAAAACCCAAAAACAAACCTGTAAATGAAAACCAGTAAGTGCTATTTATTTTGCTAGGAAATGGACACTGCTCTGTGATGTCGTGGCAGCGCAGCATGGGTGTCGCAGTGATTTTTGAGAATTCTCCCTTGGGTTTTTCAGTTAGCCACTTCCTTTCAGCTGGCTGTCTGGCAGGACATTCTAGCTGCTAGGGTTCAGCTGAAAAACTTGAAAAAGTTTAAAAAAAATAACTTCAACACAGCTTTCCTTATTGGAGACTTCATGAGATTCTGTTCTGGCCAAGGGAGTTGATTTGTCAGGCTTGATGACTTCTCTTTGTCTAGCATGTGACAAAGGAGCAGCTAGTGGTGCTGCCTTTGGACCTCTGGTAGAAGAAAGCTCTTTACAAACTTTGACTAAGCAACCCTGGTCAGGAGTGTGTCTGAATTCATCTGAGAGGTGTAGCAAAGGCAATGCCTCTACGTGCCTCAGCTTTCCAAAGAACCTCTGGGATGTTGTTGAAAGCAGTCAGTTTGAGTCCATTTGGTGAGTGACAACGGAAAGTGTGTAGTGATTCACGAAGAATTGTTCAGAGGAAGTACTAGCAAGGAGAGGATGCCTGAGCATTTTTGAAAGTGAGAGCATGAAAAGCTTCACTCATCGTGTCCCTCTGCATGGATTCACCAGAAAGCTGTGGCATTTTCTAAAATGGCTCACACAATGACTTGCTAGCAGAAGAAACAGCTAGGGAGGTATGTTGGATCCTCTACGTGCAAACTCTCAGAATATTCTAGTGGGATGGATTTCTGTTCCAGTGAAATAAGCCTTTACTGCATATGAAATGAGGATGGTACCAAATGTTCTGATTGTCATTTGTTTCTGAGGAACAGTAGTGCTGATAAAGTATGTTAGTTATTTCAAATTACTTTGAACACATAAAATGAAAAGATGGTCTCATTGTATTGGGATTTTTCCCCCTGTATTTGCTATGTGTGGTGTTGTAACAGATGTACACTTTCTTGTGGCATTTGCTGAAGGCTGAGTAGGTACGTGTCAGCATCATATAGTTACCTATATGTTCATTCCATGCTAAAGTGGCTGAAAAGTAATGGGTTTTGGGTTTCTGAAATAGTTTGTATGCTTTTGAAAATCCTGTGCTTCTCTGCTATCAAGTGGCAAAACCACTGGTTACTACTTATCACACCATTTTATTCAGCCTGAATATCAGGTTTAGAATGCCCCAATAGTCCTTTTTGATAGCCATATTTCTCTCTTGCAATTAAGATTCTCAGTTCTTGTATCTTTGTAGTTTCTGGTCTCAAGACGGTGGCAACTCTTTTCCTTTGCATTTTTTAGTTTTGCTTCTACTACAACCCACATTTTAGAAGACATTTTCTACACCTGCTAAAAAAGTGTAAGTGAAGCTTTGGTCCAGAAAAATCAAACACCAGCAGAATTTTCACCAGACACAGAGTTGCATGCATGCTGCCAGAAAAGAAAACCAGGCGTTGAGCTTGCATGGGAAACCACTTCTGAGGAGGAGAGCAGTGCATTCACAGCAGGTCCAGAGGAGAACATGCACAGCTCTGCACCCAGGACCACACCTCCCACCTCTCCAGCTGTGCTGGTAGAAGCTGCTGCTCTGTCTGGGCCACCTGCGGGCCAAACTCTACCATACTGCCACTGCCTGGCATGCACCTGTGGTCCAAATGGCAGACCTGCAGGCAATGCTCTTGGACCCCCTACCCGGGGCATGCTAGGTGTACCTTCCACAGCTTTCTTTAGGAGACTGTTCCCTTGGACTATGCACATTCAAAGTCCTCCAATAAACTACCTGAATACAAAGCCTCTGCCAGTTGTTCCACCCTGGGTTTATATGGCCATGCCTATGCCTGTAGGCTGTGAATTCTGAAAACTCTAGAAGCGCCATAGTTAGTGACTTCTATTTGTTACTCTTCATACTTGTCTGTAATTCAATATTAGATTTTTCAAACCTTACTGATGTTTTTCATTTTAAATGAGAAGTATTATAATACTTCCTTTGATTTTGTACAAGGACCTTTCTAACAAAGGCCTTTGTAGTAAGGCATGTCACGTCATAGAGCTATATACTGCAGACTGCTCCCCCCATCATACGCACAGCTAATGTATTTATCTGTGACTGAGGAAAATCTGGTCCTTTCTGGAAGTTTTACATTTACAGCACATAATGTGCACCATGCACAGAAACCTTGTACAGCAAATCTTCGCCACTGAGCTGCCCCTAGAACTGGCCTGATCTTGGCTGACTTCTTTCTCGGTGGTCCCACAAATGTACAGGTAGGAGGGGGTTGAGAGACATGTCATAGTGATGATGGCAGCATGGTTGGTTTTTTTTTCTCTGGAGGTTCCTACAAACTCTTTCTTCCTCATGTAATCAGAGATGCATGCATCATATAATATGGTTGTATTTGCTCACATTTTAAATCAGCATGTAATACATCAACCATTTATTTAAAAAAATGGCATTTACTTTGAGTTAATTTATACAGGAAAAATCTGTTAAACCAATAATTTCCAGTAATGGTCATAAAAATTACATCTTATTCTGCCTCAAAAGAGCAGTTCTTCAAATGTATTTGTTATTTCAAACAATTAGTTTTGGAAGGGAATCCTAAACAACTCACTGGGTTTCAAGATGCTGACTTCTGAATGACAAGTTTGCATTTACGCAGGAAAAATAATAGTGAGGGGTAACACCTAGGCTTCT
This sequence comes from Falco rusticolus, assembly GCF_015220075.1. Classification (NCBI taxonomy): domain Eukaryota; kingdom Metazoa; phylum Chordata; class Aves; order Falconiformes; family Falconidae; genus Falco; species Falco rusticolus. The sequence continues at coordinate 9,509,686 of NC_051200.1, read as the reverse complement.
GAAGGGATCAGTTCTTCAGGGATGTCCACCTGCCACACACCTTTTCCCCCTCTGGCAGGAATCGGTTCCAGGAGCCATCTTGGATTTGAAACAACAGTCAAGTATTTCTGTTCTAGGTTACTGAGGACAGCTTTGTTTTCCAGCTCCAGAATCTTTTCAGGAGGTAAGTTTTCCGGATATAGTGATGTCTCTCCAATGTCAATTAATCCTGTATTATAAAATTAAAATTAGTTGGCTGTTTGATCTCTTACAGAGAAGCTTTTCAAAAGTAATTTTTGCAGAGGACATACAGAAAAGGCTGATTTGTTGCCAGAATAACACAGTATGAAGCATGCACACCTCAGATCAGTGTCATTCACTGCAGAGTATGGCCTATGTGGCTGAACTTAGGTTGGTGAAGAACAGGTGAAGCACGCACGCAGTTAATAGTAATCACAACTCAATGATACAGAGTGCTGTTAAAAGAAGCCTGCACCTAAGAAGATGGGAGTTTTGGTAGCAGCTGAGTTATATTTGGCCTTGAAACAGCTTCATGAAAAAAAACTCTCTCTGCTCTTATCAGGACACTATTCTAACATTTTGAGAACATTAAACTATCTGGGAATTCCTGCTCTCTGGAACCGTTTTATTGTCACAAAATGGAAATTCTATATTGCTTAATAATTAAAAACATTAAAGATCAAAGAAGCTTTGATACCTACTTCACAACTTGGCATACAATTTATGTCAAGGTTACAATCTGCATGTTACCTAGTACCTCACAATGTTCAGCACTATAGAACCAGAATAATTTTCCAGTATATTTGATAGAAGAAACTTGTTGCACAGGAATAGCTAAAAATATTCCAATGAGAAAGCAAGACAGATGGTGTAACAAAAGACATGTACAAGGAAAGAGCACAAAGTAAGTGCTGGATAAAAACTTTGTAAGTATACAGTACAGCAATATACATTGTATTTCAGTACAAGATAAGCAAAGGAACACCATACTAACTTTGTCTTACAGAAACAGATTTCTTCATTGCTCAAGTAACAAGAGCAATGGAGCATTTGCTAAACCAAAATAGGATTTATTTAATAGTCAAACATACAAAACACTGCAATGCCATGACTTCACTTGACTGAGTACTGTAAAAACAGTTTCAGCAAGGGTTCCTAAGCTCAAAATGCAAGAAATTTGGCACTGACAGTTATTATCATGAAACAAAATAATATGCAGTTATTATTTTATCTTATATAGTTATACTATCTTACTGCATGATGAGTTAGCTCAAATTTTATTTCTTGTACAGACTTTAGAGTTGGACTAAACATTTTAGTAGAGTGAGTTTATTTTAAAAACTGAGGCCTGACTAAAATTATTTATTCTAAAGGTCAAAAATACTTCACATTTCCAACACAATGAAAAAGAACAAATTGTATTTACAAGTTCCCTCACTGACCTCAGCTTACAGTGAGAATCGAAATAGCCCTCCAGTCACCACTTGGGCACCATTCCTTCAGAGTAAGTGTTAAAGCAATGTTATGATAAGCGTAACTGTAACGCAGGTGCATATTTAACTGTTAGCCGATTGAAAGCCTGCTTCGAAACTACAATCCAAGGTTGCTTACCTGCAATAACTCCTCTGCCAAATCTTTCCCCTTTATCCAGCAAATCTTGCACTTGTTGTGGTGTCATTCCAAATCTATTCAATAGAATTGCTCTCCACGTTTCATCCTCCCAGTCCTTAACAGCGATATGAATGGCAATGGTGCAGTTCTTGTAGCCTGCTAGCAAAGGACGCCAGCGAGTCTCTACTGTTTTGACTTTGTTTAGGACTAATCCTGCATAGGGCTGTCGGAAGGAAAGGCAACCAAATCGCATCGTTCTCCTGGCATCGGAACCCCTTTATTTCCTGCAAACAAACAGAAACCTGACATGAGTCTTCACAAACGCGTCTGTGACCACGGCAAACCCACCGACCTGCCCGAGCAGCCGCCCTGGCGACGAGCCCGCTGCGCTGCCGCCCGGCCGGGGCCCAGGCCGCCCGCACAGCCGCGGCCGCCCGGAGGCGGGATGGCGCCCCGTCACCGCCGCCTGCCCTCACCGCGGCACCGCGCTCGGGAGCCGGGGGATTAAAAGCTGGCGGCTCCGCGAGTAGCCCGGGGCCGGCCCCCCCAGGGACGCGATCCTCCACGGCCACCGTCGCCTCCACGGCGAGCGCTAGGCCGCCCCGCACGCCCGGAGGCCCCGCAGGGCCCGCGGCCGCCCCTTACCTGGCGCTGCCAACTCCGCACACGTTCCTCCGCTGGCGCGGCGCGCTGCCGTCCCCCCTCCGGTGCCGCGGGGGGAAGGTGGGTGACGGGGACCGCCGGGGCGGGGCGACGGGACGGGCGGCCCCGCTGCCGCTGCTGCTGCCGCTGCTTGTGGGCGGCGCGCGGCGGGGGGCCGGATTCCCGCGCTGCGCCCCCCCGCGCGCGGCGCCGTGAGGGGAGCGTCGGCCGCGTTGCGCGCCCGGCTGCGCGGCTGAGGGAGCGAGGCCGGCGCCCGGCCATGCGTGTTTTCCCCGTGTGCCCGCTGGTTATCCCGCGGAAAGGGCGGCTACCTCACGCTCAGCCCACCGCGGCGGAGCGGGGATGGCCGTTACGGCCTGGCGAAGGCCTCCCGGAGGAGCGCGGGGCCGCGGGTGTGTTGTGGGGGCTGCTGAGGGGAGAAGGGAGCTGGGGGTCCCCCAGCCGCGGCTGCTCGTGGGCCTTAGCGCTGGCGGTGGCCTGGCCGCCGGGGCCCACCGTGAGGGGCCTGGGAGCGCGATGGCAGCAGCAGGTGTCCAGCATGTCCTGCCCCGCTGCAGCATGGCGCTTGTGCCCGCAGTTGGAGGGGTGTCCGGAGGACCTCACGCCTCTGCAAGTAACCAAAAGCCTTTTGGCACACAAAAACTCGGTGGTTTTTTTACCTCCCTGCTTGCTTTGGCCAATAGCTCCTCTGAGAGTTTCCTGAGGCTTTTCATTCAACCCCACTAATTGAGGAGAATCTCATGTATATACTGTTGCCATTTGAAATGTCAATTTCATGTCAGTTTCTCGACTTTGTAGTACAAATATTTTGAACAGCTCAGCGATTGTTTGACAACAGAGGTTTCATCTGTGCTAGTCTCCTTGTGATCCCTGGTAGGCCACCCCTGGCAGCAGGGAGCAATATGTGAAGGCTTAGTGAACACAATAAAAATCAGAGATATGGAAAAGGATGATTTGGTAAAGGGGGGTAAAACAGATGTATGGTCTAACTATATTTATTCAGTTTTAATGAGATAACCGATACATATTTTTACATTGGTGAAGACATGTTTTAACAGAGTTCATTTCCAACACAGACAAATAAAGTGACCTTTTTAAGGCAGACCCTGGTGCTAAATAGCAAAGAGGCAGTGAAGAAGGCTATTGATGCAGCAAGTGGAACAGTTGCAATCCTGCCTCCATTTCTGCAAGTTAAACAGTTGGTCTTGCTTGAATATCAGCGAATATAGAAGATTAAAAATGCGGATGCATCTGTATCCAAATAGAAATCAGAGGAGAGTTATCTTTCCTGTAAAGCTGTATCTATCTGTTGAGGGTTACAAATATGAGAAGTATTTGAGGAGCTTTTCCATGCATGCAGCATCTTAGAGAAAGCAAGCAGGGAGGAGAGAACATTCATAAAAGGGAATGAGTTTGCAGTACAAGTAAGGAGAGACAGGCAAGAGAACAAAGGAGGAAAATGGGAAAGATGGAAAAGAAATATTAGTAATATTTACAAACAGGAAAGAGAGCAATCACCAACGTCAAGTCCTGATATTGAATACTAGTTTCGGTGACTTAGAACTTCTTCTATGCTCTATTGAACCATATTTTTCAACCATGAGATATTTCAAAATTACTTTAACAATTGCAGGAACTCAAGGGTGGAAAGAGAAATGTGATCTGCCAGAACTCCACTGAAAGAGAGATGGGCTGTTCTTTTTACTTGAGAAAGGCAGAGGAACTTCATACAGCAAAAGGTAAGATTAAAGAGGTTTGTGTTTGTTTGTTTGTTTTTGTCCAGGTCTGTGACTTTGTGAATAACAGGTGTTTATTGGTAAAACTTTGCATGTAATGTTAATATTCTGTAACTGCACCGGGCAGCACAGATGATTCTTTTCTGATAATATGCACTTCAGCTTTTATGAAAGCCATTTTTTGTGTACACTTGACATACATCTTCCGTGAATGTTGTGTATTGGAAAGTATTTTATGGCTGGTAGGCTTTAACTGTTGAGACCTGTTTTTTCTTATTACCATTTTCTGAAATTCCTACTGTTCTCATTATCCTTTTTTTCCCCTGGATATTTCCAATATCTTGTTCAAAATGTTCCAGATGGAGTCATTCCAGTCCTTTATACAACACCATAATGACAAGAGAAATTAATAGATGACGTGAATTTAAACTCATTGTAGTTTTTACAGGGTTATTTTTTAAAATGTTCTTTGGCTTTAAGCTATTTCCATCTTCCTAGATGTGCATGGTTAGTTGAAGAACCTGTTGAATCTGTTTAGAGTTGCAAGTATGTTATGAGCTTTCATGCTTTTTTTGGTATTGGCTTTTGGTATTTTTCCACTGCATAATTACAGTTTATGTGAGGGTTAGTTTTTTTGGGGAAAATACAGGCAAAATTTTTTTGTGTTGTCTTAGCTTTTTTTTTTACGCTGTATAATTTATAGCAGGTTTTGTATCATGTGTCTCATCACATAAATAAATGGATTTTTTGCTTTTCTTGATGTAAGCAAAAATCTCCAAGGTAAAATCTCAAGTCTAAAAGTTCTAATTGAAATGTAAATAGCACAAGAGTCATGTGCTACTACCAAAGGTGAATAAACATGTTGAAAATCTGTCAGAAAACTAGTTTACTTGGTTTGTAGAAACTTTGTCCCATATATTGTAACATTCACTGGAAGACTTCAAAACAGTTTATAGAAACCTAAATAAGGCCCTGAAATTCTCAATTTTTGTGTATGTGTTCAGCCTTTTGTGTGATGAGTGGTAAAGTGAATTTAGTAGATTTCCTTAAGATATAAGATAACGATTTGAGGTGTACAGCAGTGAATATTAAAAAGAAAATTCATTCTGCTCTTAGCAGATGATCAGTTTATGCTTGAAATACTAGATGCATGTAACTGTTCCTTTGTCACTGTGATTTACACTAATCCCAAATTATCGATCTTGGCACATTTACTCACATGAGGATAATCTCAACAACAGGAAATTCTACAAGTTTGGTCTATACTTCTGTAAAGTATACTTCATTTCAGTGTCTCTAAACTAGCTTTCCTCAGGGTGTCCCTAATTTTGGTTTTGATAGAATAAAGACTGCATAATTTCAATTATAGAATGTGTTACTGCTTTCTGTAGAGTTAAAACAATGCCTCATCATTTATAAGGACTCAGGCCTGATCTCACCTAGATAGGCAAGCATTTGCTGTGTTTCTTGTCAAATTCACTTAGCAGCTGATTTTACATGATTCAGTACACAGCAATAGGTGCTGGTATATCTTGGGTCAAAATCAGGTCAAGGTACTTGATCAGATACAGTTCATTTCAGAAGTGAGTAAAGATACAGTGCCGTATGTTCCAAGATATTGGAGGTCAAAACTGAAATTTCAGCTGTTAATAGCCCGTGAAATACAATACAATACAATACAGTTATTTGTATTGTGGTCACTATTTAATAGTCGACATTCACAAGAAGCTGTGATCTCTTGGCATGTGAACACCCACAGCATTTTCCTGCATTTTCAAACATCAAAGAGTGTGAAGTGTGATGCTGCAACTCTGTATTCTTTTGGCAGCAATTCCATCTTAAGGATTTCTACCAACCTTCTACATTTTCCCTCCTTTCCCTTAATTTTACTTTGTGTCTCATTCTAATATTGTAGTTTTTCAAAACCTCAGTACATGCTGGAAAACCAGCTTCATATTATTCTTATACTCAGATAAAGAACTTAATATTTTTGGATGAACTAAAGTACTTCCATTTTACCATGCTGTTCTATATTTCTTTGTATATATTATGAGTAATGATGATGGTCTTAAGTGTTTTAGTAAACATATCTGGAGTTTCTTTAGATGATTCTCTTACTACAGGCTTTGTTACAGCACTGTATTTTATGAACAATTATCTGAAAATGCAAATCGGCGGTTGCCTCTTCTTTTTTTACACACAGCCTCCACAGCATATACCTCTCATGAGTAGAGTACGTTTCTGGTTTTTAACATATCATCAATATTACTATCCTTGTCAAAAGTTTTGGCACTATAAATAATCAGTAGCCATAGTTTGTTGATTACTTATAGCAAAATTTTCCTGTGTCTGAGAAATATTTTTATGAGGTTTCTCAGTGTGGATAGCTTGGTGGTAAAAATGCAGTTATATTTCAGAGTGCTATTCAAGAATAAAATGCATACATACTAAATTTTCTCTTACGCAGGTTTCAGTATGCTTTCATAGCAGATTGTGTGTGTATGACAAATCTTATATAAGAACATATACACTGTTCATTTATTTATTTTTAAATACCCAACATGAAAGCATAAGGTGCAAGCTTTTAGCCTCTGGCATTTGTTTGCAGTCAAATGCACTGCCTTTCATAATGCTATGTTGTAGTAACTGTATAGTGGTATGTAGTAGCTAATATAATGTAAGTTTTTTTTCTAGTTTAATGAATGTGACTTCTTGTCCATATTACAGTTTCTCTCCAGAAAAACAAATCACTGCAGAACTTCGTCCTTTGTTTATCAATATTAATGGAGGTAGTGTCGTTTGAAAATGAAGTGTATTGTTGTGATGTAAGAAAGCCTTGCTTTCTTGATTCAGAACTAACTCCATAAATCAAATTTAAAAGCATTATTTTTTTGTACAGAAGAAATATACTTAATGGACAAAGAGTGCAAGGAAACTTTCTGGCACACTGCCAGAAACTAAAAATGAATCTAATGTGCTTTGACTGTACTAGGTGTTCTTTTCTGTTTGCTTTCTTCTGTTCAAGCAGCTGAGTTCAAGTCTTCTAACTTCAAACACTTGAATTAATGGCTTAAGAAAATATCTGCACGCACACCTTTGTAGAAAGTGCTTTGAGTGATACGGAAACATGTAAGCTGGACAAAGATGAATTGTGACAGAGGTTTAAGAAGGATTCATGTTCTGGGGTCAGACAAATTAGCATTGAGAACAGCCTGTAGTCACATAGTTGCAGCTGAGATGGAAACTTCAAAACTTTTCAGATCTTCCTTTTGCTATGGAAGACATTAACTTTTTTGGAGTATATACACATACATTTTTGGCAAAGGGGCATATGTTTAGTTGTGTTCCTATTGCGGATGCACCTGAAGCTGCGCACATTGCTTGTATAACTTTGCAGGGTATGCAGTGGAAGAAAGACCCAGCAGTTCACATGTACTGACACAGACCAGATGTGATGCAAAGTAGCAACAGGGTTCTTAGTAGCATGCGAATTGACCTCCTATGCTTCTGTCATAGATGAGTTTTTCAGCCATTTCTTTGCAAATTACTGGGCTTTTTGACTGAATTATATTTATGGCATAAAAAATAGGACATGCATAATACCTAGGTGAGTCTGTATGTAGTTGGAACATTATTTCACTGATATTCATGTTGCATTCCAGTGCCTGACTTTATAGCACCCTTTGCCCTCAAAAATTGCCACAAGTGTCTGATTTTCTCATTTGTCTGGGACTGGGAGGAAAACATTGTTATTTCTCTCCAGAATATTTATGCTCCGATTGAAAAGTTTTCCAAACACTGATGTTATGATTTGGAGCTGTTATGTAAGTGGAGTCCAAAGATTTCTGATAGGCAGATGTCTTGTCTTCCTGCAGCTGTGCTTATTCTTCTGTGTTATTTAAAGCAGCTAAATATGTATATAAAGTACCACTCTGTGCCTCCTTTTCTTTTTTTTTTTTTTTTTTTTTTAGTGAATGGTTCTTTTCAGTACTGAACAATTTGCTAGACACCCCTAAACCCCCTGCTCCCCCCCAACATATGCAATGTCCTACTTTGTCCCTTTTAAACATCCTCTCTTGTTGCTGACTTTTCCATGTATTTGAACTGGGTGTCAGTTGGGTGGACATGAGACAGGCCAGGTCTGCTGGTGAGTTTTATCTGTTTAGTGATTTATTTCTAAACTTGAAGGTTGCTAATATTCAGAGACCATCCTGGTCCTCCTGCTTTTCTGAAGGTTAAAAGAAGGTTGTAACTGTAGGCTGAACACCAGGCTAGCTGATTTAGAAACATCTTGTGTAGTTCTCCGTAGCAATCTTTTTTTGATTGAGATACGTGGCTTCATGCTGAGGTAATCTGCAGGGGAAGGAGAGCTTGTAGTAATGAGCTCTCCTTCCCCTGCTGATTATTATGTCCAATCCACAGGTGACTATGAATGCCGTACGTGGCTGCATAAAACATTTTTAAGGATAAGACCGATCAACACCTTTGTATGGCCGTGGGTCTACAACCAAGGCTCATGACCTCTAAAATGCCGAATTTTTTTTTAAATGAATCTGCACTCCTGCTATCAAGGGGGTAGGTATCCTTACTTCATCTGATTGATGCTGTTCATCCATCTTTATAATTATTTCAGTTTTTAACCTATTTTCAGTTGTAAGGTGTTACTGGAAGTTTTGAAAGATCATTTAGAACCATTTCTAATAAATGAAAAGTTTACACTACCTGTGGCAGCTAAAATATGAATTACTTCCTTTGTTTCCTTAGTAACATCTACCTCACATGACACTTCCAATGCTTAGGAATTCTTGAACAATTTCTGCTATGTTTGGCTAAGTACCTTTTGATTCTGCCTCATCAGGAGACACTTGAAGAAGGAGGAGAAATGAATTGTCTCACCATTTTGAATTAATCACAAACAATATTCCTGGCAAGACCTACAAGAAAAAGAAATCATGTGCAGAAGCAAATGCATTTTCAAACTGGCCCTGTATGTTATTTTGTAACTGAAACATTTTTTAGCTATTGATAAAACACTAATATAATGGAACATGCATTTTTCCTCTCTGAATCCAAACTAGCAGACTAACTAACTAGCAAACACTATCTTCACTGAGAGAAGTGCCTCTGCATCAGGGGTCAATCCAGTTTGTTTTCTTCTTGTCTTTTTTGGTTGGTTTTTTTGGTAGGAGTTCTTTTTGTTTGTTTGGCTGGGGTTTGTTTGTTTGATTTTGTTTTGTTTGGCAATATTGATGTCAATATAGGCTGTGTTAGAGAAGGCATCAATAAATCGGTGGTTATATTACTGGGAAGGATGTTATTAAAGAACTTAGGAAGGATGTTGCTTCTAGCTGCTACAGGTTGTTTTTCTATTCTTACTGTCTAAAAAGATAAAATGGAAACTTATAAAACAGATGTGTATATAGATGCCTATATAGACTTGATGTGCATGTTTATGATCAAGACGATTAGAAAAATGCGTGAAAGCCAAATCTAGAAATGGTTAGTTTGCTGGGAGATGGTTAAAACTGTTTTTAGCATTCTACATAAGATCTAAAAACAGATAGTTAACTTCTGACTTTCTCTTTCTAGTATGCACATGTGTGTATATTACTTCAGTGAGTCTTACGGGTTTCACTGCAGTAATAACCATTTTATCTATTTGTCGTTGATTTTTACACATATTTTGTCTTGTATGTATGTATTGAAATTTTAGGTCATATTTTAAAGTAGACCTCATATTTTCTCTGCATTTTCTTTTGTTTTCAGGATTTTTTCATATATATTGGACTTAAATGCTCTCTTAATTGTTGGCTATCTTGTCTTCCACTTTCCTGTTGTCCCCGTTAGTAAATACAGTGTATTTTTATCATGCATGTCTAATTAGACAAAGTGTTACCTTTTCTTAGGCATGCTTTCAAAGATAAAGCAATATACTATCAGTTATTTGTATAGTGTTAATTTAAATGTATGCTGGAGTACTTCATATTTTGTTTTAATCATGAATCGAGATGTCAGATGAACCTCATTTCTAATAGATCAGCTAGCAGAAATTAGAATAAAATATAGGCTAATTTTGTCCAAAATCTGAATGTATCTTAATTATGAAGGTAGATTTGAACTGAAGTCTTACATCCCCTTCATTGTAAGCTCTATAAAATAACCTGTATCCTATCAAAAACAGAGCTCAACATAGAGCAGAGCCCTTAAATAAGAGATTATTTTTTTTCTCTTCAAAGTTTAATATGCCTTCTTCATCTCTTATGGTTAGGTGAGCTGGACCAGATTTTCAGAGTTTTGTTCATTTCACGTTGCCATCTTCCCAACCTATGTTTCTTAGTGTCTCCCGGCTTTCCCCTAGGTGGCACCGTGACCCACAAAACAGCTCCCGTAGACTTCAAGTAACAGAACTACAGATGGGGTTGCTGAGTGATGCAAACACGTTTTCAAACACTGCTTGGTCGTCGTTTAACCACTTGTACTGTTTCTTGGAGACAACATCGTTTCCATACTACGTCAGAAATAGTAATGATTAGAACACAGACATCAAATTATTTTAGTAGTATGAACTATTATTTGAAAAATCAACATGGAACTATCTCATGTAGATAATTCCTTTGCATTAAAGGGAGGGAGGACACTGACACTTTGTGAAATGCAATAGACTGTGGTACACTTCTGCTTATTTGGGTAACAAAGAGCTACTGTTGCTTGTACAGAGGTTCATTTAAATCTAACTCTGTTTCCTACTTCCAGCTTCAGTCCCAGTCCTGCTTTGCTGCCAGTATCACCAGTTCTTCTGCACCTCATGCATTGTTTCTTTAGCTCCTAAGTACAAATACCTTTGGGGTAAATGAAAGTCCTGCTTCTCAAGCATGCTGCAATTAAGCAAAAAGAATTTAATCTGGTGGTCTGAAAACCCCCATAATTAACTTTTATGGGAGGACTACACTGTATGATCAATAGATGCCTGTTTAGTCTTCATACTCAAAGTCAAGAAAGCATACCAGTCCTTCTGTGGAACAGAGGGCAATAGAGGCTTAATGATGAGGAAAAAAGTGAAAAGCTATTCTTAGTCCCATAGTCTTCTTACACATGGAAGAAGCCTTATGTCTTCTGCAATATCTGACAGCAAAATAGGAGCAGATGCTTTAGATAAAAAGGAGTGGTGAATCTTTTGCAGTTAGTGTTTTATTGACAGTAGAGCTTAAGTGGAAAGGCAACATGCTATCTGCTGCCCAATCGTACAGGTTATTTGAGAATTTTCACATAATAAAAAGGGTGATGGGATTATTAGTATCTCTGTATGTGATGGTGTCTAATAATAAGCTAATATTATGACTAGGTTTTGCAGTCTTCTGTTTGGAGCATGATTCTGGTTTTGTACTGATTTTCAGAGTAAATAAAACCTATTTTTGTTGGAGTAAATGTGATTATCATAGTGAGATCAGTACTATATCCTAGAACACTTGTATTGGAGACTTATCACAGCCTAACTGAACATAAAAGAAGGTTCCCCATGCAGGCAGATTATTTTTGCCATATAAAAATAAGTTAGAAATTACAGTAAGCATCAAATAATGAAATAATTATGAATCGTACTACTCCTAAGTCTGTCATTGTTGGTGAAAAGTTAGTTCTTAATTTTCATGTCTGCGCAGTTGTAGCTGTCATCTGATTACTATCAGTTGCAGATTTGAAGTGCTATTAACAAAAGTCTAGAACACTATTTTCCCACATATTTTCTTCCTGGTCTTAAATTGTTAGACTGATTCTTTGTGGTTTTGTCCACGTTAGAATTTGCCAGGGTGCAGAGTTTGTGCCAAGGACCTGGCATTCCCAGGATTTATATTTCAGGGGATCAGACTAGCTCTGATTGGATCCCTTGGGTCTGTTTCACATCCTACAGTAATTTGCTTCAGAGGTTCCTGATCTGAACTAAAACATCAATAGAAATGCAACCTGTATCTACTATATCTGAGTACCAAACTGATGATGATGTCCCATAAGCAATGTGTAAATTTAAGTTTAATTCACATACATGCGTGCACACATAGCATTTTTAATAGGTCTCATTGTCTAGTTACACTTTCAAAAAAGTAACAGTCCAACTTCACAGCAGTGAAATAGTTGGATCTTTGTTGTACCTAGGCTCTCTTTGGCACAGGAGGAGAGAGAATGCTTGTTTAGTAGAAAATTCTAGTTCCTTTTCTAAGAACATATTGCTTTACTGCTCATCTAAGAGGCGTTCTCAAACAGATGACTTACATGATTGCTTAACAAAGCAAAGTCTTACTAAGTTACTTTCTTCCATTTTAATGCAGCATTGACCTTGTGAGTTGAAATTCATGTCTGGAAAGACAGGATTCTTCTGTGATTCACTTGATGCTGTGGTGCTATGGATCAGTAGTCTCTTGATCAGAACTGCTTTACTACGAGGCATCATTTCTTTCCAAATATTTATTGTGGTTCCAGTTCATGGATTTGGAGAAAGTCCTAAAAGCAGAGGATAGTCTTTTAGATTGACCAGTCTGGTACAAATGTTCTATGTTTAATATATGCTTGTATAGTGTCATTCCAAAGGACTGTCAACTTTTTTATCTAATTGCTGGTCAGATATTAATGACAGAAGTAATGGTACACAAGATTAGTAATACTTTTTTTGTAAAGAAAGAGGAAGTTGGGGCTGTGTGGCAGAAATGATACATCGGGAATGGGCTGAACAAGGGGTTCTTTTCTAACAGAGAATTCAAGTTTTGGTACTACCTTGAAGGTGTCCAGAACCCTAGTGCCTGTATTGCCCTGTGATGTCAGTTCATAGGGTGTCTATTAAAAGTATACTCAAGTGCTACAGTAGTAGTAAGTTCAGTATCTCTGCTTCCATTATTTAATTCCTTATTTTTCATTTTGTTACATTATCCTGTTATTTCTTAAATTCATGTTTCTTTTGAGTGTTAGATGTTTGGTCTTGTTCAACCAAAGTTTATTAAGTTTGATATTTTATAGGAATAATTTCATGTTTATACTCTAAATTTAAACTTTATGATTAATCTGTGCATGTTCCCTTTTCAGTGCTGTATGAATAGTATTTTTTTTGCTATCTCTTTTGTTTTATCACCATGTTTGGGGGGGTTGCTAATAGTTCTGTATTTTTACTTTTTTATGTAACCAACATTTTACAGTATAGTTCCCTTAAATATTTTTATTCCTTTTGCAAACATTAGTTAGAAGGAAGGCCAACATTTAGAACATGATTACATGAGTTTAGCCTGTGAAGATCTGAACACTTTTAATTTATATGTTTACTGCTGAGAATGCAGACAGAAGTTTGTGAAATGGGTCAGTCAGTCTAGAACTGGGAATCAGCAAGTCTGTCACTACAACCCTCAGCAGAAGGAGGTGTTACCACCTCTGGAAGGTGTCTTTTCTCTACTTTCTTGTTAGGCATCTGCATACATGAGGAATGGAACTATATAACTAAATAAGTAATAGTAATCCTTTGTGGTACTTAAACATCTGGCATACTTGAGTTTAAAGTGTGCACAGAAATTACCAGAGTTAAAATTAAATGTAGTTAAATCTGTACAGAGCCTGAAAACAGCAGTTCTAGATATAAATATTTAAACCTACTTGAAGTCTGATATATCAATTTTGTCAGCACTGAAGACAGTAGAGCCTCCAGTGTTGTTAGTGCCTGTGAAAATGAAATACAGCAAATGCAATGTAACAAAGTTGTGCAACTTAAGATTCCCACATGTAAATTGTTTCCATGTTCAGTACTTAAAATCTAAAGCCACAATGTTTTTTTGACCTCAGGAGCTATGGAATGATGTTGGTGGTAAAGAGCAGGACTGTGAAGCCCCTATAGTATTTACTTGTATATCATCTATTACATATTCTATTGCTGTTTAAAATAGTTGTATCATACATCACAAACTATGAGAAACTGTCACCTATACTGTATGTTCTACTTAAACTGAACATCCTTACTAACCTGCATGCTGTAGTCGTGTTCTGTTTGTTTTGTTAAATGCCTACTTCCATTTTAGTAAGGTAACATTTACTTTAGTTAATTTTTTTTCTCCTTGTAATTGCCAATTACCACAGACAGGTAGTAATTTCCTATGCAGCTTCAGGAACAGGAGAATAAACAAATAGCTGCTAAGTACCGGTGTGTTTTCACACAGTGGATGCTTCCCCACTCCAAACTGTAATTCTGCAACACCACAATTTTTAGGCAATCTGTAAGAATAACAGTTTGATTCATTAATATACTTCTAAATTGTACTATGTGTGATTGAAACTATATGTTTTAAGACATTGTTCTTTGCAAGGAAAACTATTAATAAGTAATTTTCAGCTTGTTAATAGTGAGCTCTTACTTTTACATTTTTTTTTCCCCTGAAAATCACTGGGAAAATTTTTTTACTTCACTGTTGTAGGGTCATATATGTTCCTTTTCCTTTAGGCTAGGGTTCTTCATCTGAGTAAGCCTTAACATCTTTATTAAAATATATCTTGCTTTCTAGCAGTTTTTCAACCTATACCATTGTTTGTCTGAAAATGATACTTAGAGTTAGAAGTGCTAACACCTCAATCCTATGTAGTGTATTCACATAAATAAGTGGTTCCACTTATTTCTGCTGGTGCATCAAGTCAAAAGAACCTGAAGCTCAAGATGAAAAGATGATCTTCCTCGTAATTATGTAGCCTATAGAGAGCTAGCCTTACAAAACGATTTTATGTATTAGCATTTTCAAAATTATCTACATAGAGGAATCACTGAAATATAGCTTTATTTTCACTAGGACCACACTTTATATGTCTAGACTTAATTATGCAAAGTGTTGTTCAGTGGTATATTACTTATAAACAGATTGATCCATAATGACATATTTATTTGGCATGCAGAGAGCCTAGTTCTTATGAATTTTGATCTAATGGGTACTGTTTGGCTCTTCTGTGTCACAGTACATGAGGTACTATTAGCTGGTATTAGAGCCAACCAGGGGAGATACCCTGCTGGACCTGCTGTTTACAAACAGGGAAGGACTGGAGGGTGATGTGGTGGTCAGAGGACGTCTTGGGCATAGTGGTCATGAAATGACAGTTTCGATTCTTGGAGAAGTAAGAAGGGGGCTCAGCAGAACCACTGCCTTGAACTTCTAGAGGGCAGACTTTAGCCTGTTTAGGAGCTTGGTCAATAGAGTCCCTTGGGAGATAGTTCTGAAGGGCCAAGGGGTCCAGGAAAGTTGACATTCCTGCAGAAGGTAGTCTTAAAGGCACAGGGGCAGGACATTCCCATGTGCTGAAAGATGATCCAGCAGGAAGAAGACCGGCCTGGCTAAGCAGAGAGCTTTGGCTGGAACTCAGGGAAAAAAGGAGAGGTTATCACCTTTGGAAGAAGGGACAGGCAACTTGGGAGGACTATAAGGATGTTGCAAGGCTATGCAAGGCAAAGACTAGAGAGGCAAAAGGCCAGCTGCAACTCAAGCTGGCCACTGCCTTAAAAGATAACAAAAAATGTTTTTACAAATACATTAGAAACAAAAGGAGGACCAAGGATAATCTTCATCTTTTATTGGATGTGGCAGGGAACATTGCCGCAAAGGCTGAGGAAAAGGCTGAGGCACTTAATGCTTTCTTTGCCTCAGTCTTTAATAGCAAGACCAGCTTCCCTCTGGGTACTCTGCCCCCTGAGCTGGAAGAGAGGAACTAGAAGCAGGATGAAGTCCCCACAGTCCAGGAGGAAACAGTTAGTGATCTATTGCTCCACTCAGAAGTTCACAAGTCTATGGGGCTGGATGAGATCCACCTGAGGGTACTGAGGGAGCTGGCGGAGGTATTTAAAAAACATGTAGACGTGGTGCTTAGGGACATGGTTTACTGGTGGCATTTGGAAGTCCTGGGTTAACAGTTGGACTTAATGATCTCCAAGATCTTTTCCAATGTAAATGATTATATGATTCTTTAAAATGAGGTACTATGTTTGTCACATTCACAAGCTGTGCAGACTTGATGAATTTGGTTATGCTTTAGAATGCTTAGGTAGCACCCTTTTCTGCAGTATCTAAAGTGTCTCTACTCAAGTTCTCATAGACTTCTGAAAGTATAACCTGTGTATAATGAAATGTCCTGGAGAAACATAGGAAACAATTGATCCTCAGGCAGGGAGACACTAACTTCCATGTGATACCCTGCTGTACTTGGCAGTTTGTGCTATTACATGGAATGAGTCTGATTTCAGTCAGCAGAACTAAACATTCAGGGTTGTACTTTAGCACAGTATGTATATCGTATGACCAGTTGCCTTTAACATATATATGCATAAAAACAATTGTAATGTGGAAAGGTATCTTGCATTACAAAAAAAAAAAAAAAAAGTGTCTGCACATATGAAAGGTAGTGATTTGTATAATCCACAAACTTTATAATTAAAAAATTGGTTTCCAGATATGTCATGGGACTGTCTCCCTAAAGCGTTCTCTCTTTTAGTTACCAAGTTCAGCTAAGTGATCCATAAAGAGTAAAACTAAAATAGCTTGAGTTTATCAACTAAATAAGCCTGGAACAAAAAGAACTATTAGTTTCTTTCCCTCCCTTCTATTTCTTTTGCATTTTATCTTCTTGCCTTGCATCTTCCATCCTTGTTGGATGATGTGACAATGAATTCTCATGAAATGTTAAAAAATGTTAAACTAAATTATTAATAATTGAAGCATCATTACAGTCCCCTTTATAGCCTGTGACCTGTCCTGCTTCTTATTGGCTTTCCTGCTCTGATTATCCATTTTTGAGGAATAGGTATTACTAACTTCCAGAGCAGGCTCAGGAGAGACAGTTGCTCATATAGAAAGAGAGGTAATGATACATTTTAAGCACATATGATTATTAAGAAATATTTCTTCTACTTTCCGTTTTCCGTTACTGCATATTGGTATAGCTGGAGGGTATTTGTTTCCCATTTCAACTGATAGCAGCTACTTTATATAATTTTCTTTGTTTCATCATTTTAATTTACTTTTTTAAAACATATTTTGCCATTACTCCTACATTTTAAGTTTTGTCCACAACCTTTCCTAACCACAAGAACTCTGAGAAGCTGTTATTTGTTTGCTTTAAGACTACTAATCCTGTCCAAAGGAGGATTTGGGGAGCAACTCATAGTTTCTCTCCATCTCATCTTTCAATGATTCTGTATGCCTTCCTCATGAATAGCAAGTCATAAATATTTGGACTTTGAGTGTGTTTAAGTATGGGGATTTAAGTAGCCATTTCAGTTGTGATACTCTACTGGGAAGAGATTTGCCTGGAAGTCTATTTGAAAATAATGCTGGCATGCTAATTCTCCTTTGAAACAGACATGCACACACCCACCATGCCACACACATGCTTTCTCACACACTATATCGCCAAGTGACGAAGAAAGCTAGTGATAACCGTTAAGGATGAAATGACTGCAAGATCAAATCATTGCATAAGTCTCGGGTCATTACATACATCTTAAATTCCTTGCAGGTTTCAGAAACTTCCAAGTGTCAGTGATGGTAGCTCTCAGAAAGGATCATCCACACTTTCTAAAAAAATTCCAAGTAATTCTGTCATTCCTGTGCGATATTCCAAAAGCTGGCATTTGACAAGTAAACTTATAGAAAAAAGAGGAAAAAAGAACAAGTTTGCTTATCCAATAAATAACTTTTTTTTTATTGCACCTGTTCAACCTTATTGTCATCTTCCTAGAGTTCCTGTGTAACTTCTGTTTATGCACTTAAGGTTCAGATGATCCATGTCACATGATCCATCAAGATGACTTGATCTTCTATTGATTCATTACAGTGCATAGATGCTGGTTTCAATGAGAAAGAATTTAATAATTATAAACCCCATAACTTTGGAAAATATTTACAAAACTGCGATGTAGCTGAGAGAGCAAAGGATATCTATTTATATATGTGCGGGTAATTTTTGTTAGAGGTGCTTAGAAATCCAAAATTACAGCAGAGCCCCTTTGTAATAGCAGTGCATATGGGGATTTTCAGAACTATGTGGGTGGCTAGAAATACATCTAGGCTCCTTGGTCTGCTCTGAATTGGTTGGATGCAAGCCAGGTAGTCACACTAGATTGCACGTCATGCTGTGCTAATGCATTTATCCAGTTGTCTGAAATGCAGAAAACCTCACACTTGTGTACTCTTGTGTTTGTAAGCATATGCCAAGCTGGGTTTTTTTCCTCAGAAAACTCCTATTAATTTTAATTGGATGTGTGACTTAGAGTTTCTAATCAGTTGTTAACATTTCAGACACACACTAAGAAGAGAGTTTCTGACCAAAATTGGCATGGCTAGATGATTTTATCTCTTGCTCTTTCATTTCTCTAAGGTCACACAGGAAATCTGTTCAAAAGTATTAAATAGGTCTAGAGATACTGAGTTCTGGTTCAGTTTTTTAACCTTACACTCATTTTTTTTGGGTGCAGATGTTCATTTTTCCTAGCTGTCTTCTTGACATTGTTGAAATGCAATTTTTAGAACTGTTTAATCTGATCTCTATTTTCCATTGTGAGATAGTTATTAGCACCCTATAAAGCATTGTCTTTGCCTCTGACTTGCTCTAAGAATGTTAGTTTGTTTTAAGAGTTTCTCTCCATTAATCCTAGCCAAAAAGTGTAATAGCTTTTCAGAACATCTAGAATAGGAACCAAGACTTATGTAGATTTCTTTGTATAGTTATAAATTCAGGGGGAAAAAAAAAAAGTAGGATTACAGAGCTTGATTAGGTGAGCAAAGTGGGCTCTGAAGCATCCTGTTCCAACAATGTTTACACTACATCTAACAATTACCTACTGCTTCATTGAAAATGTTGATGTTTATATTGTTTTAATGTGGGAATCATGATGTCTTTTGCCTTTTTTTCCCCAAAAAATACTATGCTAAGGCTAGACTGCTACAGTTAAGATGTATTATAAAGATAAGAATTCTGTTCTTTTTAGACTATCTTCTTCGATAGTATATTTAGAAATTGAGTCAGTACAATGAATTATATTGACAAATTCAGACTTGCTATACATTTTCTAAACATATCTTAGAAGACTTCAACAAAGGTTTATTGTGGTTCTTTACAGAAAGATGTTAGTAAAAATTATGGATGGCCTTCCAAGCACCATCTAACTTTACCATGAGATCTGGTACTTCTTAAAAGGAAACTTTAAAAAACTTGATTAAAAAAAAATCATTTCTTTTCTGTTTTAAGGTCCCAATATGACACTTCTAAACACAATTTCTTTCTAACTTTATTTTGCTCTTTGCCTTTTGATGTGCACCATTTCTTCACCTCTTTAATGCCATCAGTGTCTATGGCTTTATGTTGTACATATTCTGCACAGCACTAGGAGTCAGTGATGTCAATATGACTTCAGAATAAGATTTGTTCTTCAGCTTGGTGTTCCCACAGAAACCTTGTTGAAGTGACCTTTTAAAATTTTTGTCACAGACGTTAATCTTGATAAATATCTATGCTGTTCTAGGAAATCCCAACTATTTCATTCCTATCACAGCTCTTTACCTCACCGTTTTTATGTATTATTCATCAACATGAAATAAAGCAAACATGAAAAATATCATGTATGTAAAAGTAAGGGGGTTTTTAAATACATTTTGCAAATTTTAATTGAGTCAAGCATGTGATTTGAGCAACCTGAACTGAAATTGTTCTGTAAGCTGGAGGTGGAAGGCTATCCAGGATCAGTCTGTGCACTGTTTTCTGCCTATGACAGCTCTGAAGAAATCTTGAAATAATTTGACCAATTTCTAAATAAATTAAAAAAAAAATACTAAGAAATCTTAAGATTGCCTATGTATTTTGTGAATATCTGTTTTAACAAAGTTAAACTAGAAGTGATAATTTTGAGCAATTTAAATACTCCTTAATTCCTTGTGATTGCAACTTCTGTGTTAGATCCTCTGTGCAAAGTTGTCATTTTGCTTTCATGCTTTTCTGGGTAACTATTTGGTGCAACATAGCTGGCCTTGGGTAGTTAAAGGGTTGTTAATGAAAATGGAAAGAACAAGAAACGTGGTAGCCATGCTGCCAACAGAAGGTTTTTAAGCACATCTCATGTATATCTACATGTGTTTGTATCGCAGTCTGTAAAACTTTTTGTAAAATACTGTGCTCAGTACCTCTAAGCCATCTAAGCCAATTTTAGTGTGAACTGTTTAGTTGCATTTCACATCACGAATCCACTAAACTGTATAACAATGATGGATGCTGTTTTTAAACATCCTGATATACTATGCTTTCTCTGAAAGTAAGTGCAAATTAACGCCAAAAAAAAAAAAAAAGACTGAGCCCTTTTCAAATATTTTTGTCCCACTCAATCATCAGTCTCAAGTCTTATTTGTTATATGTGTATATATGAAGGAATTAGAAATACCCCAATTTGATATATTAAGCTAAACAACTTATGGACCAGCTACTGCGTTGAGATACTCCTTATGTAATTGAAGTCAAATAAAGTACAAAATAATAATTTAAAAAAGGTATGTACGGGTTTCAACTGGAAAAAATACTGCAATTCCAGGGACTCCCTGTTTCTGGATTAGGAACATCACTTTGGTCAGTGTAGAACTCAATGTATGGGTAGTTTGTTTAATGGCAAATGGTCTGTTACTGCTAAAAGTGATGATCAAATAAAGAAAAGTGGCTTACCTGTTGGCAACTTGTACTTTATCCATGACCAATTAGTTGAAAATTCTTGGTTGTCAGAGTTCCAGAAATCACTTGTGTAATGTCTATGGAGCTGTAAGTACCTCAATAAAAAACAAACAAACAAAAGCATTGTTGTTACTGGGACAGATTAGGAATAGGAAGAGAATGAAGTGTGTTCTTCTGGATGGTTCTTCACTAAATCAAAGGTGTTATATTAAAAAAAGGAGAAATGTTTGCATGGAAGGGAGCTGTGATAGTTTGATCAGTCTCAGTTGCTAAATCCTAGAGCAAAAGAGTGATTGCACCAGATTTCTGCTTGTCTCTAGACTCTTCATCATATTTGCTTTGTCACAAGTCAAATTTGAAATATAATTTACACTGCAAAGCACTAAAGGAGGGTTTAAAAACCTACCACACAGGTATGAAAGATGATGTGTAAGCAGACGCTTTGTGAGTGGCACAGAGCAGAGGCGGCAGAGGGCCAAGAGTTCATAGCCAGGAGCTGTGGTGTTTTGAGAAGAGGCATCTGTGAGAAGCAGTTGCTGCCAGCTCCCACTGAGGCTGATCTCACTCAGAGCTGGAAGCTCCTGCCTTGCACATAAGCAAGATTCTGGGGATCAACAGCATCTTGCCTGTGTGAGACTGAGAATCTCCCAGTTCCCACCAAGTTTCAGCTGTCACAGTACACTTTAATTTATAAAATAGAAATACAAACTCATGCATACCCCTCTTGAAAGATGCATGAGTTAATGGATAGGTCAATCAGGATAAATAATCAAATAGAAACATGTTACTAAAATGCTTTGAAAATTCTTATGTTAAAATAGCCAAAGAATGAAGAAATATTATAGTTAATTCACTACAAATCTTGAGGATTTTTTTAGTAAATTAAAAAAGTTGATATAACTGCATTTGTATTATGCATGATTCCCCAATAAACTGCTGGTTGTCTTTAATGATGCTCCCATTCCTGAAGGAGGATTTTTATTCTTATTTTCTAAACAAAACTTCCACGGTTACTATCATATTTGTGGTTTGACTGGTCATTGCTAAAAATTGGAATATTCTAGTGCTCTTTTATTTAGATTGCAATCCTTGTCCAAGAGCTCAAGCTATGTTTAGAGTTCTGCATTTAAGAGTTCTAAATTACAGGTTATTTGAAAAATAGCACTTCTGCTATCTGAGCAGAATATCTTTTATTGGTTTCATTTTACAGATGTGAAAATTGTGGTACAGAAAACTAGTGACTCTGTACATCACAAAACACAGTAGCAGCACTATATTGCAAGTCACTTGTATCTGGAAACTTCCTTTCATTCGGAAGACGTATCTGTAAGTAAAAAGATGTTCCTTTAAAGAGAAAGCACAGACACTTGCTATGATGACAAACATCTGATGAATATTCAAAGAAAAATCCTCATTCCTGGGATTGTTGTGGGTTCTTTTCATACAGCTGACTGGGATGCATGAGAACTATAGTTGGTTTAAAAAGGGTAGAATTTGGAGCTCAAGTTTTTGATTTTCACTGGCTTTCTTGCATTTCTTGCATTTTGTTCTGAATGTAGTAAAGCTGATCGTCAACTTTAATCCTTCTGACAACGAGTTCAAGAGTGTAGGTCTTACTCCTGTGAAGTCCTAAGTTTTGTGATCACAAATTTCCCTACTGCTGAATGATAATTTCATCTTTTATAGTTACTGCCTGGATGACAGAAATGTGTGTTTCCTCATGGCTAGTTCTGTGGCTTCTAGATTGAAGTATGATTCTGTAGTACCTAATTAATATCTTTTATGCTGCTGCGAACCATGAATCTATGTACTGAGGGTAAAAGACTCACAGGCCCATTTACAAGTATATGAACTGCATATGGAATGCAAACTGATATGCAAATGTTTATGTACCTCCATTGGAATTATGTCCTTAGGCTTAGCATGCTATTTTATGCAAAGTGAAAGAAGTAGTAAGATGCACGAGAAACTTAACATGTTTTTCTGAGTTCAATACTTGCATTTTCTTCTGTTCTAAGTCTTTTAGAATGTGTTTTCTGTATTAAGCATATTTAATTTGAAGGATTTAGGGGGAAGGAAAGTGCAATGAATGGTTTCTTTGGAGATACATGAAAAATGTTGACAGATTTGAAATAAAGCATACAAGTTTCCTACTGAGATTCATACTTACTACTGTGTGATCTGCTGTATTATCTGTAGAAAATGTCTTTGTACATCAGAGAAACAAAAAGACCTTCAGCAGATTGTTTTATTGAACTCTTAATAGATATTAAGAAACATAACGCCAGCACTTCTGCCACATTGCTGTCATTAAATAATAAATCATTGCTGTAGCTGCCTAATGGGATACGTAGCAATGCTGATGGTGGCAGTCTAGACCTGAGCTGAAGTGGATTAATTTAAAACACAGAGCAAAAATAGTAGATAGCAGTGCTCAGCAGAACAGTTTTGGTGCTAGAATCTGGTGACTAATCACAGAAAAGAAGATAATAGAAATAAGATCTAACTAAAAATTACAACGATGCCTGTCACAGTCTTCAGATATCCTCCAACACCTAATTATGAAACTGTCATCTAAACATTAATTAACATATATTCAACACTCATATTTGTGTGAGGCATCCTGTCCTAATACACAGACAGAAAGGGTGGGCACTAGCAGACAAATGGCTTTATCCCAGAAATGATGATGATCTGTACCTGCCTTTTATCCCAAAGGAGGTATGAATGCATGGGACTTTGGAAAATAAGGTCTTATGGTACTTATTCCTAACACAGTGCCTTAGTCACGTAAGTTTAGTTTTGGTTTGATTTTTTTTAAGCAGGATTTGCTTGTTAAGATGTGTTTCCAAGCAAGTAAAACTATAGGGTTCTGTGCTTCTGCCTTGTGTCTGGCCAATTTGGAAAGTCCCGTCTTTGGAACTAAGATGTAAGAGTAGCATATCTAGATGAGAGCTACCTCCTGGTCAGGCACAGTGGGTCTATCTGAACTACCTCAAGTGATGCACCCTTGCACCATCAGTGGTTTGGCCTGTTTTATCTACAACTCATTTAGCAGAGATACGTGTAGCCATCTACAAATATAATTGTGTGTAGCATTTGTAACATGAAATGCTTTGTCAAATTATTGAAGTTTATCAAATTGTTACAATTATTTACCAAATTATTAAAAACAATCTGTTCAAAGATAATAGACTGCTCTGAAAACAAGAAAAAGAGATTGTGAGGAGTCCGGCAGTAAAAAGCCAAGAAAATTGAAAGCAATTGTTCTGTCTGTGACTTTTGTTTGCTCTATGTAGGAATCTGTTGAAATGTGCAAATGTTGAATTTGTTAAACTAATTAACACATAAAAATCCAGCTGTAATAGTAATCAAAACTTGATGGTTCAACAGACTATGGGGTTTTTTTTAGTATTAACACATCCTGCACATATGGCCCCCAGTTGAAGATCTGGAGCTGCTCGTAGAGCAAGTTAATATCAGGGGATTTAGAGGCAAGTATTTATTGGTGGCAGTTGTGGAACCAACATGTGGTCTAACTCTGACTGGTGCCTCCAACGTTGTCTGTAAGGGGAAAAAAGAAAAAAGTGACTTGTACTGCTCTCATTGTCCTCCTAGTGTGTGAAAACAAGATACAGGATATTAATAGATTTGTTGGCTGAGAATTCTGTTGGAGAGGCCTTCAGTTGATGAATTGTGGCCTTGCTAGAAGCTGTAACTGCAGCAACAAGGAAATACTGTTGGTTTTCTACAAGCTACTGTAGATATTTACTTGCTCATATTTGTTTAATTGTAGTATCTTGCTGGCATTTTCTTTATGTTCTTTGTGACAATGTCAAAGAATGAAGAAGATTTTGGTTTAGTTTGGAAACATGAAAAACACCTTTTAGGTTATCTATCTCACAAATCAAAACAGACTATCTTGTAAAATATACTTTAATAAAATAATTCTAAAGCACCTCTTTCATTGTGATTTGCGTATCATGAGTTGGCGAGTTTTAGCATTTAAATTCAAAATTAGAAGTTTAGATGTTTCATTGGAAAGAGAAACAGAATTGGTTTGGTATTGTCTTAATAAATTACCTGAAGTAGCTATTGGATTACAAGTAGACAAGTGCTTCTAACTGACTAATAAGGCGCTTTTAGTAGGTCATTTATATACCAGACACAATTGGTAAGGGATTTTTTCCTTAATGTGAAAATACAGTTCTTTTGCATGATGCAACTATCTTTGATCTCTGTAAATGACTAGCAAGAAGTTTTGAATGTTGGAAGCTGACCAGTAGGATGTCTTAGGGAAGATGAATGGATGTGATGTTACCTTGCAAAACCTGCAGAGCATTAACAGGACTCCAGTTTTGGTGGGAATCTATGCAAGGCACTTGATTGTACTTAGGCTATATATTTGTAAAAATACATACAATGAAGCACTCCTCTTCAAATATAGCAGCAAAATTAGTGTTTTCACAGTGAATAAGGCAACATAGATTCAGTGGATAATATGCTGATGCTGTATTCCCTTCTCTTCCAGTTTCATTTCAAAGTGGTAAGAGTGGGTTTTTTAGTACTTTTTAAGGCACTTAAATTCTTTTAAAGCATTTTTTTCCTACTTAAGTGAAATAATTCAGAAGTTTTTGCTGTGTTTAATCAAAATAAGATTTTCAGATTCCTTATTTTGATAATGATTTAATTTGCGATATTTAAAAATAATTGTTCATGTTTTTATGAAGCTGCGTTGTCTTGTATTTCCAAGGTGAGTACTTGCAAACTTGTTTCATGAAATAGGACAACCTTATTGCAGGTAAACTGCATGCGAGCCTGAGCAAAAATACATTTAGTAGCGTGAGACAGAAACTGCTGTTGCCTTCATTTCATAGTATTATATATTCCACGTATTATTGGTGTATTTTTCTTTTATTGTGTTCCCCTCCCCTCTTTTTACTCACTTAAATTCAGGACTTTAGAATTCTCCTGCAATTTTTAAACTGAATTTCTTTGAGAAACTTATTTTGTAAGAAAGCCTACACCATTTTAATGAAGAGTATGTGGTCCATGGAAGAAATCTTTCAGTTCTAGGAATTCTATCAGTTGATAATGTTGATGTTATTTAAGCAAACCAAGTACAAAGGAATAGACAAAAATATACTTCTAAAGCTGTTTCTATTTACAATTTTTCCTAAATTTAGTTTTCAAAATTGAACTTGAGGAACACAGTCAGAATCCAAATATATTTGATTTACAGCTATTCCATATTTTCACTGATTTACTAAAACCTCGGGGGGGGGTTTTTTTCATACTAAAACTGAATCTGTAAGCATGAAGTATAAAACTGACAGAGTCAGAGACTTAGGGGATTCTGTATTTTACAGGATTCTTCCCTTCCGCCTAGCGTTTAATCAAAGCCATGGTCTTTATGTAAATTTAATCACTTTCCAACAAACTAATAATTTTATTACGTTCTTTCCATTTGACAGTCTTTAGCTGCTTAGAAAATTAAAATTTCATTACACAGCTAGGTTAGATTTGCTTTACACTATTCAGTATTTCTGGTATCTGTCTGCAGTAGGTACTGAATATGTTTACAAATAATGAGCCAAGTCTTCCTTAATTTATTCTTGCAAATAGTCTAAATGAGAAAGCTCTATGGTATTTAGTGCAATGCTAGCTAAATCAATTTTGTCCATCTATCTACATACATATCATAATCAAATTACTACAGTTACAATGCAATAAAAATATATATGTTACATATCCATAATGCTGAAAAAATAGTAGAACAAATCCCCATTTTGAGGATTATTCCTTGTCTTTATACATGTGCATGCTAATATTCAACTCTAGGTGCTGTACAGTCTAAAAAAAGCAACTTCTGCTGTTATGTTGTTATATAGGCATGGTCTTAAGTTTATACTGAAACTGTGACCTAGACTGGAACCATGTTCAATCAAAACATTAATAAAGTGCTTAACTTAAGTATCTGAATAATCTCTTCGAAGATCAGTGGAACTACTCCAGTGCTTAAGACTATATGCATGCCGTAGAATTTTGCTAGATTGTGGCAAAACTTTCTACAAGCATGTGATGAAACACACTACAGTTTTAACGTGCAATACAATTCAACAGTTGATCTGATGTTTTTATATAATGAAAATTAAACATATGGACTTTTAATCTGTGTTTTATAACAGTATTCTTGCACTAGGTGCAACTGCTGAGGTACATGTTTTCAGGAGGGTGGATGGCGTTTTGTCCATTAGGGGCTGTAAATCATTAACTTTTCATTGACCTCTAACACATGGAAGAATCAAAGAAGGTGGAAAATGGTTCTGGTTGTTAAGGATAAGAACAAAATTAAATGAAACATCACAAGTTGCAAGAAGGAAGGTTCTTATTAAACTTTGAAAAAACCCGAAACTTCACAACAGGGAACACCAGCACTTGAACAGGTTGTCCAGAGAGGTTGTGGATTCTCTGCTCTTTGAGTTAGTCAAAGCTTGCTGGACAAGCCCTGTGCAACCCAGCCTAGCCCTGTCTGGAGCAGGGTGTTCAGGCTGAATGACCTCCAAAGGTTCCTTCCTACTCAAGGTGTTCCACAATTGCAGGGCAGTTACTACTGCACTAGAAAAGGTAAAGGTGCAGAAAGGAGTGCATTTAGCATGAGGGATCAGTAGTAGCTGGAAAGAATTCTGCAATTATGTGGTTAATAAAAGGAAGACTTGGGTTTGGTATTCAACAGAGAATTAAAGCCATCAACAGTCAGCAAATAGTCTATAATTCTGATGGGTGGGTTTTTTTGCCTTAGACATCAAGTTCAGTGGCTATGCAAACACTGTTACCAACAAAGTGGTAAAATTTCAGCCACTACAAGGAAGAAAAGGCTAGAGGGGAAAAAGATATGCTAGATATTTTCTAACCAGCTGCATGTGTTAAAGATGTTATTGTAAAACTGATAATGAAGTGATTTAAATGCTTGACTCACCTGCCATATTTAGAGTGCGTACTCTGCATTGATTTTGGCACCTATGGGATCAAACTGGCTTTATACTGAATGTAAAGCCTCTTTCGCATAGATGGGCTGAAGCCTGGCCATATATCAGTCTAAAACTTAATAGCTGCAGTTTCATAACAGAATTTGGCTCAATGACACAGTAGTGCAATTCCAGCTGCTATTTTTCTCAGGGAATATTTGTTTTAGTCCCACCCATGAGCCTCTAATACTGTTAAGATGGAAGTGGAAGAATTTATGGAATAATCAGTGTATAAGTGTAGAGGACATTCGTGGTGTGCTGGGCAGCATTTGCTCTTCCAGATGCATACTTTCAGAACACCCCTCCAAAGATTACAGTTGTGTGCTTTTTGCTAAATGCTTCTTTAATTTACACAGTCACTGCACCCTTTGTTTTTGACTCCTTCACTCATAAAGCTTGAATAGGAGAGACACTGCAGAACACAACTATGATAAATACGTAATTTTCAGTCTCAGCTTCAGTCTTACTGTTTCTTTCTTACCTTTACTTTTAACATAACAAGTTTCCATTTAACACAGTTGTTTTTATGCTTTTTGGCTTGCCTCTGGCAAAATTGAAATACCACCCTTACAGCATATGATTTATGTTGTTCTTCACATTGAACTTCACGATTATGTTCTCAAAGTTCATTGCTCTTTAACCTTCAAAATGCCTACAGACTAATTTAAGAATGTGTTAAAACTGCTACATATAACATTAAAACTAGTAAAAAAAAAATCTGTACAATTCGTCCTTGACATACATTACATGCTTCATTAATTTAAATATGTAATCTGTACCTGCATTCTTAAAAATAGATTCTTCCCTCAGGTATAGAGAAATGACATTCATTTATATCAATAGGGATTGCAAAGTGTGATATACAGTCTTCACCATAGTAAGTCAATATAATGTCTTTTTTAAACTACTTCCCTGGACATGTCAAATGTTGATTTTCTTTTTATCTCAATTCCTTGTAAAAGAATAAGCCCTTTTTCATGTTCTTACTAATTGTCCTGCTTTCAAATGATGCAAGCCCCCAAACTACTAAAGAATTTTAGTTGTGTTGATCAGGCATTATCTAACTAGGTATTATATTGGCCAGATTTCTTCAAACCAGAACTCTTTGTGGGCTAGTAAGAGGCATTTTTATCAAAAATGAGACTTCTGGTTTAAATGAGAGAGGTACAACTCTTTGAAAATGCACCCTGAAAATATAATTGGAGTAGGAAATCCACTGAGTTGAAGGATTGGACTGAATGGCATTATAAAAAGGAGTAATGTTTTCTGAAAATGTTCAGTAGAAACCACTTAATATTTGTTTATTTACAGGATTGGATAACATGTCCAGGAAGAGTTAGTTGCATAGGAGGAGTGCAAAAACTCCAGTTTCATTCTTGTGATGACTCAAGTGGGTGCTGTGCCTATTTGTCTGCTCTCGCAGCAAATTTCCAAATTTTGACTGCTGGAAATAATGTGAATTTTATAAATGTTTGATATAGTATTTGAATTAGGGTTTTGAATTTTTTTTCACATCAAGCAAATGTCTTAATCTATTACTAACCTATCTAATCTATTGCTAGATATTCTACAAGGAGGCTAGCTTAATCTGTGCCTTTGGAGGGAGGATGGATATCATTATAGTGTAAAGTGGGGAAATAAATGCAGTTTGATGATTTCTTGATCTTGGTCTTGAAATATGATGGGGTCCAATGTCAGTGAAGGAGGAAGAGCATCTTTGGTCATAGGCTTGTCAAACCGGTGAAGAGGCTTTAAACTAAAGCTGCAGGGGGAGGGGAACCTCAATCCATCCCACTCCTACCAGTTTGATGCCGGTGCCAGCAAAAGGCAGCAGGAGAGCATCTGAAGAGTAGCACAAAGGAATTTCAGCCACTCCAGCCAGTAAGTCGGCTTCATTGAGGGCCCAACTTACATGACTCTATGCAAATGCATGTAGCATGGGGAATAAACAAGAGGAGTTAGAGGCGTGCACACATCTGTGGGGCTATGATCTTATTGGCATCACAGAGACATGGTGGGATGGCTCCTATGACCAGTGTTAGAATGAAAGGATGCAGCCTCCTTAGGAAGTATGTGCAGGGGAGATGAGGAGGGGGTGTTGCCATCTATGTCAATGACAAGCTGGCATGCATGGGGTTTCGGCTGGGGATGGGTGAGGAGCCAAAAGCTTATGGATCGGCATTAAAGGGAGGGCAGGGGTAGGTGACGTTATAGTGGGAGTCTGCTACAGACCACTCAACCAGGATGGCTGAGCAACTGAGGCCCTCTATAGACAGATAGGAGCAGCCTCATGTTCACAAACCCTGGTCCTCATGGAAGGCTTCAAGAACCCCAATATCTGTTGGAGGGACAACACAGCAGGTCATAGGCAATCCAGGAGATTCCTGGAATGCATTGATAACTTCCTTCTCCAAGTGACAGAGGAACAAACAAGGAGAGGTGCCATGCTGGACCTTGTTCTCACCAACAAGGAGCCACTGGAAACATGAAGCTCAAGGGCAGCCTTGGCTGCAGCGACCATGAAATCATGGAGTTCAAAATCCTTAGGGCAGCAAGGAAGGTACACAGTGAACTTGCTACCCTGGCCTTCAGGAGAGCTGACTTTGGTCTCTTCAGGGATCTGCTTGGCAGAGTACCATGGGATAAAGCCCTGGAGGGAAGAGGTCCCCAAGAAAGCTAGTTAATATTCAAGGTTCACATTCTCCAAGCTCAGGAGCGATGCACCCCAACGAAAAGGAAGTCAGACAAAAATGCCAGGAGGCCTGCATGGATGAACAAGGAGCTTGTGGACAAACTCAAACACAAAAAGGAAGCCTACAGATGGTGGAAGCAAGGACAGCTGGCTTGGGAGGAATACAGAGAAGTTGTCCAAGCAGCCAGGGACCAGGTTAGGAAAGCTAAAGCCCTGATAGAATTAAATCTGGCCAGGGATGTCAAGGGCAATAAAAAAATCTTCTAGAAGTATGTTGGTGATAAAAGAAGACTAGGAAAGACATGGACCTTCTCTAGAAGGAAACAGGAGACCTGGTTACCTGGGATATGGGGAAAGCTGAGGTACTCAATGACTTTTTTGCCTCAGTCTTCACTAGCAAGTTCTCCAGCCACACCGCCCAATGCAAACCAAGAAGGCAAAGGCAGGGACAGGGAGAACGAAGAACTGCCTGCTGTAGGAAAGATCAGGTTCAAGACCATTTAAGGAACCTGAAGGTGCACAAGTCCATGGGACCTGATGAGATACATCCATGGGTCCTGAGGGAACTGTCAGACAAAGTGGCTAAAGCCACTATCCATCATATTTGAGAAGTCCAGATGTGGCAGTCCAGTGAAGTTCCCACTGATTGGAAAAGGGGAAACATCACACCCATTTTTAAAAAGAGAAACATGGAAGACCCAGGGAGCCACAAGCTAGTCAGGCTCACCTCTGTGCCCAGCAAGATGGTGGAACAGATCCTGCTGGAAACTGTGCTAAGGTACATAGAAAATAAGGAGGTGATTTGTGACTAGGGGCAAATCATGCCTGACATTTGGTGGCCTTCTACGATGGGGTAACAGCACTGGTGGATAAGGAAAGAGCAACTGATGTACTCTACCTGGACTTGTGCAAAGCATTTGATACTTTCCTGCACAACATACTTGTCTTTAAACTGGAGAGATGTGGATTTGACAGATGAACCTCTCGGTGGATAAGGAATTGACCGGATGGTCGCACTCCAAGAGTTGTGGTCAGCGGCTCAATGTCCAAATGGAGACCAGTGATGAGTGTCTTTCCTTGGGGGTCAGTACTGGGACAAGTGCTGTTTAACATCTTTGTCAGTGACATGGGCAGTAGGATTGAGCACACCCTCAGTAAGTTTACTTATGAGACAGAGCTGTGTGGTGTGGTTGACACACTGGAGGGAAGGGATGCCATCCGGAGGGACCTTGACAGGCTTGAGAGGTGGGTCCGTGCAAACCTCATGAAGTTCAACAAGGCCAAGTGCAAGGTCCAGCACCTGGATCAGAGCAATCCCAAGCAGAAATACAGGCTGGGCAGAGAATGCATTGAGAACAGCCCTGGGGAGAAGGACTTGGGGGTGTTGGTGGATGAGAAGCTCAACAAGACCTGGCAATGTGCACTCACAGCCCAGAAAGCCAACCACATTCTGGGCTGCATCAGAAGAAGCGTGACCAGCAGGTCAAGGGAGGTGATTCTCCCCCTCTACTCTGCTCTCATGAGACCTCACCTGCAGTGCTGTGTTCAGCTCTGGGGGCCCCAACATCAGAAGGACATGGACATGTTGGAGCTAGTCCAGAGGAGGCCATGAAGATGGTCAGAGGGCTGGAGACCCTCTCCTGTGAAGACAGGCTGAGAGGGTTGGGGTTGTTCAGCCTGGAGAAGAGAAGGCTCCAGGGAGACCTTAGAGCAGTCTGCCAGTACATAAAGGTGGGGGCGACAAGAGAGCTGGGGAGGGACTTTTTACAAGGGCCTGCAGTGATAGGACAAGGGGCAATGGCTTTAAACTGAAAGTGAGTAGATTTTGATGAAATATTAGGAAGAAATTCTTCACTGTGAGGGTGGTGAGTGACTGGCACAAGTTGCCCAGAGCAGCTGTGGATGCCCCATCCCTGACAGTGTTCAACCAGGCTGGATGGGGCTTGGAGCAACCTGGGCTAGTGGGAGGGGTCCCTGCCCATGGCAGGGGAGTGGGAACTAGTTGGTCTTTAAGGTCCCTTCCAACCCAAACCATTCTATGTTTGTCATGAGATGGGAACAACTGGTTCTCATTCAGATCTAGCTCTCTGCACCACACTGTAGGCAATGGAATATCTGTGGTTCAGAGTACTATGGTTTTGATGTAGCAGGAGAATCAAATGAATTAGATGTGGCTGGATTTCACTGCAGCTTATTTCTGTCTTTCCCATACTGATGTTCAGATAATAGGATAATGCAAGTAGAAGCTTTCAGTATACCACACAAGAGCTATATTTAGCTTGGATATGTTGGTAGCTGTTGGCATACTGAGTAGAGTTTTCCATATATTTCCTGTAATAAGGTGAATGAGGCAAACACAGTTACTTTGAAGTTGAATGCAGTATACATGATGCATATAGCCTGTGTTTTTCTACATTACTGGGGCAACCTTTTAAAGATAATGTATGCAGTGGGATTTGGAGAAAGAATGGAGGACATAATGTAAAAGTAACCTTCTTTCAAGTGTGCATATTGACATAATCTGTATTATTTACGGTATCTGAAACCAATGGGTAAATTTACATCCTCTGTAGAACAAAAATGTTATAAAAACTAGATCGTGTCTTCTGGATTAATTCTAGGTTTCAGCCACTGTGTGTCTGGAGTAATTGAACGTATATCATTTACCTCCAAAATATTAAAGGACAGGTTGTTATTTCTGGCTTAACTTCAATTAATAATTTACTCAGGTTTTACATTACCTAGTTAATCTTACATACTTGTGTAGTTACTCTTTGAATGGTAAGGAATTCTTGAGACTTATTTCCAGAAACAATTTTTAGCTGAAGTACTCTTTTAGCTATTTATTATCAGTAAATAATTTTGTCCCAAATCACAGATAAAGAAAAAAGGGAGTATGCAATAATTCCTCTTCTAAGTTGTTGTTGCCTTTCAGCAGAACTAGTGAAAAATCTCCTCCTACCTCCTTGTTCAGTGAGGCATTTACTTTTTCTTTGCTGTGACTGCATAATGAGTGCCTGTTGAGACACTGTGTGTAATGCATACTTGTATGCATCAAAACCATGGGAACTCAGACTTTAATCATAGGTCTCTGTTTACACGGAAAAAAAGAAGTTACGTGGGTGTTCCACTTACATTGTGGAATTTTCCTTGGGAGTTGTTATGCATTTCATATCATATTTAAAAATAAGATGTTTTTGTAAACTTGGTTTGAATGCATGTTGGTATGTAACTCAAAATGAACCTCAAAAAACACCTGAAAATTAAACATATGATATATAAATACAAAATTATAGTCCATTATTCAGGAAAGGATTAATTTTCTGGTTTTTAAAAAGCACTTGTTCTTGATTATTTGCCTTTTGGCTTTAATCCCAAAACAGAAACAAGAAGCTTGAATCTGCTTGATGCATAGTAACTCTTCATGGGTGGTATACAGGTGTTCTGTCCAAATTCTGTCCAGTTGCACAGGTGCAGATGACTTCCAGATTCTGTGGTTCTATTCAACTATGAATTGAAAACAGAACATTTCAAAATCCCATTCAGCTATGAAACCTTACTCTTGCTATAAGCATATGCTAAAGCTATTAGGAGTGTTAGGGCTTTCCCCAGTCTAGTTAGGTGCCAGTAGCCTAAAGAAGTAGCTCTCCATTACTGTATTGCTTAATGCCTAATAGCGAGGATGTTATCTTGGAGCTGTAGTTTCTCAAAAGTGAGGAAGGATATTTGAAAGCCAGGAGTTTACATAAAAGTTCGACTTTCCTTATTGATATCAATGAAACTAATGATGGTATGTAACGTATTACAGTTGCCTCTTGGTACATCTTCAATGATGTGTTCTGAACCCTGCATCAGAAGACAATATAATCCTTTTTTTCTTTCTAGAGTTTTTTACCTTAGATGTCAACAATATCTTATACAAATGCGGTTGACAAAATTAATTTAATTTAAAGTTATAAGATTTAGTTCAATGCCTATGGCTTGCTGTTACAAATATCAGTAAAGATACACTGAACATCCATGTCAGCCATGGATGTTAGCTTTCTAGATCCTACTGATTTCTTTAGTTAACAGGACTTAAATTTAAATCAGCAAACAGAATCCACAAATAGTTGGAGTTTCCGTTCTTAGCTACATTTCATGCTTTCAAAAGCATGGATGCTGCATCGTTTCAAAAATCTTGTGCCTTTGTGAATAATTCCTGTTCAAAGAACGTACAATGTACTCACTCTGGACAGCTACCCTAGTGAATGCTGTCTGTAAAGCTGAACATCTTATAATGTCTGCGGGAAAATAACTCCTAGAATCAGCAAGCCTCAGTAACAAGACTTAATTTATTTTAGCTTTTGTAAAAGCTTTTGATTACACAGCAGCTGCCAAGATCTAAACTCCCCCACCCACTTCAAGGCAGTTTTCTAGTTACACATTTGGCAATGTTTGTAATTTTTCATCCAGTCCCCTAGGCATAATAAAAATCACATATAAGGTTTGCAACCTTTTTTCAGGGTAAGAGGGGGGAAACAGTGCTATTTAATTGAGAGATACCTCTCATAGGACAGCCTCAAAGTACTGTGTATACAGATTCAAAAATTCCCTTTTCTTTGCATACTGTGACAAGCAACTATTTTGATCTTAATAGTGCCATCTATGTGGCAGCCGACAACCATATAAATAGAGCATGTAGAGCAGGTAAAAGGAATGTTAATGTTTTCTGAAAGAGGAGAGCTGTAGATCTAACAGATGCAGGGCAGTTTTACCTTTGAATTGTGCTTTGGCTAGAATGCAATCCAAATCTTACCCCACTTCAGGGGCTGTAACTGCAGGTTATGAACACATTAATAATGCCTCGTCATTACCTAAGTTTCTGGTTTTTCTTGAGTGAAGGGTGAGGCAGATCCATAATACTTTACTCATCATGTTAGGTATTTATTTTATTTCCAGGCGATATTTTGCTCTTTAATTTTTGTGATCAAATGATTTCCTGTGTCGGAAAATTAAAAATACAAAATAAAGATATAAATAATAATAACTAAAAGCATTTTGAATTTACATACATGCTGTGTCATGGAGTGGCTACAGCATGGGAAAGAAGTGCTGCTGTATGCCAGTTTAAATACTATTAAGCAACTGGACTTTTCTAGGATTCTTTTTTCTGAAGTAATATAGAAGTATATATTAAAAATATCACAAAATAGAAATAAGTTAACTTGAAAAGAAATGACAGATTGTTTCACTCAAATCAAGCTTAATAATCAAAGCCATTTTGATGACCGCATTTAATTCTTTTGAAATACAGTAGGCTGCAAAGGGGTAACTCCAGCTCAAAGCATTCAAAAGAAGAATTGATTTGGTGCATACTGCTCTATAGTGTTACTGTTCACACACTCGTACTGGGACTAACTCAGTTAAAAAACCAATGGATGTGGGTATAATCAACACTTTTTTTTCAAGGCACTTTATTTTTGATCTATTTTTCTCATTAATATCACTTCATTATTTTACTATTTTATAATCCATCTCAATTTTCACAGAAAGATAGTTATATACTATAATAAGGGAGAAAAGGTATTCTTTATTGATAATGCTTAGTTTCTAGTTAGACTGTATAGTAGGAAATTGAAACAACTATGAGAAAATTTTATTCAGACTGAATTCTTCCTATATTTTTTCTATCAGATTTATAGAGGCTTATATATTGCATGCCTAAAAGTTTCAAAAATTAATATTGATATAGTTATGGCAGTCAAATACTATGACTCAGTTAACATACACTACATTATGGTATTATTTGAAATATTAGTTTTACAACAAGAAGGTTACTATGGGACCCCAAGTGAAAGCATTTCTAGCAGATAACAATTCCAAATGTTTATTTAGCAAATGAATGCCAAGCTCTCAGCCAGTCCCTTTTAGAGCAGTCAGGTTTCATTAGCGTGTCTGATATCTTGCAGGTTCTTGCGTAACTACAGTTAGAACCAAAGTACAAATGCCATTATTGTGGAGACTGGAAAACAGGCATTGGTTTATTGTGGGGGTTGTGGTGGGGGGGAATCCTCTTGGCTATATTTGCAGGATAAAAACATGTATGTTCAGAGATCCACTGCCTGGAGCAGTGCAGCAGTAGAAATTTAAGCTCATAGCACTGCAATATGGTTGAAAAAACCCCCAAACAGTAACAGCTCTTGAACATTTTAAAGATGCATTTAGCTCTGCTCTGCTTTAGGGATTAAGAAGATGTCATTATAATTTGTGCTTAGCTCTGTGTTTACTGTGAAAAAGCCTGGTTTGTAATTTATGTACTGTGATTTTGCAGGAGGCACTCAATAGTTTTGCAATGTACAAATGCGTTTTGATTACTTTTTAAGGAAAAAACTTCGAATTAATGTGACATAATTTTTTTTTTAAGCTAACGTAAATTAATGACCTCTTGAGATGATTCTTTGAAAATTTTAAGCCATTTTAATACAAGGACCTTTTCTTACTTACTACAATGGATGAATGAATCCATTGTCAAAACTGCTTTCAGTATAATATAACATCCATTTAATGTCTTTGTCATCAAATTAAGATCAAATGCAAAAGGCTAATGAATACATTCAGTACTGAAGTGTATTTTCCAAGGATGACATTTTCATTTGAATGGAAAAAATTAGAGTGCACACTAACACCGTGCCTCACTCTATTTCTAAAATTTCCTTTAATAAGGAAATAACTTGTGGAATTCGGCAGATTTTCCCTTAACTGTGAGATAAAGACCATACATAAACAATAATA
The DNA here is from genome assembly GCF_015220075.1 of Falco rusticolus. Taxonomy (NCBI): domain Eukaryota; kingdom Metazoa; phylum Chordata; class Aves; order Falconiformes; family Falconidae; genus Falco; species Falco rusticolus. The sequence goes on along the minus strand of NC_051200.1, from coordinate 9,472,472 downwards.
TTCTGTTGTACTTAGTACCAAATTAGCTGACTTCTATTGCCACTGAATAGAAATGTGTAGTCTGGCTGCTTGCAGAGTTCATGCTTTAAATTCCAGAAATAACAATATTGAAGTAGACTACTTCAAAGGTGGTTATTCATCATCAGAAAACTTTTTGACTGTTTGCTGACTGTTGATCTTCACACTCTTCTACACTTACAGTTTTTCTGAAATCACAAAAGAAGCACATGCTTTGTAATGAAGTTATTTTATGCTTAAAGGGCAGGTGTGGTGACTAAGTCATCATTTCATAATTGAGAATTAGAGTTATCCTTGGGAAATACGTGTTACTTTGAATGTGGAAGATAGATGGTCTTCTGGCATATAATGAGGAAGTATTATAGTCATATTTCACATCTTTGCTTATTGATCTGTGTGTACCATACAGTGCTTCTTAGATAGATAATAACTTACAAAGAATGATGCATCTAGTATTTGTACTACTGTTGTCTAATAATACCAATTACCACTAAATTCTCAGGAGTGACTGAAAGATAAATTTTAAGCTGGTGTGGTTTAACCTCAGCTGGCAGCTAAGTCCCACACAGCCACAGTCTCACTCCCGACTGGTGGTATGGGGGAGAGAATTGGAAGAGTAAAAGTGAGAAACTCATGAGTTGAGATAAAGACAGTTTAACAGGTAAAACAAAAGCCATTTGCACGTGCCCCCCCCAGCCCACTGGCTGGCAGAGTGGGGTGAGGAGCAGGAAAGGCCTTGGCTCTGTGCAAGCCCTGCTCAGCAGTGACAGAAACATCCCTGTGTTAGCAATGCTGTTTCCAGCACAAATCGAAACCATAGCTCCATTCCAGCTACTGTGAAGAAAATTAACCCTATCACAGCCAAAATCAGCACATAAATGCTGTTGGTTTTGCAGCAGTGGAAACTGAGATGCACAGACAAAAAAATATTTTGGTGCAAGTGGTAGAGCCAGTGTGCATGCCTTCAGACCACATACTTTCTTACAGTAGTAAACTGTTATCATCTTCCACACTTTCAACAACAGCTATTTAAGTTATTATTTTATATATGATGTCCCTTAACAGCCCATTTTCATTTTACTTGTGTTCATCTACCTCCAATAGTAATTACAGTGGCACAGAATCAGTTCCTTAATTGTCTTCCTCATTTTTATCACTTGGAAAGCTGTATTTCAATGAAGTTTCTTGACTTCGCAGTAAATGTAGGGTAATAAGGGAGGAAGGTCACAAAAAGCTATTGAATATTGTAAAGCAGATGTAGCATGGTTGCTAGAATCTGAGGACTATGTTGAAGATATTGCATTAAGATTTGTGATGGAGTAAAACCAAAAATGAAGTGTGTGATCATCGGTGGAGGGAAGCGGTGACAGACACCTGCATGCGCTGCTTTGCATGGGTGATTGCAGAATCCCACAGGGCTTTCCTCTGCTGCTTGGTAACAGAGGATTTATGTGATTATTGTCTGTCGGAAATGGCATACATGGGAGTAACGTTATGATTTTGTGAGTAGATGGCAATACCTGGAGTCTTCATATTTCTTTCATTCCAGTCAGTTTGTAGGTGATGTAGGCGTTGTACTAACCATAGTGTAGTAGTTAATTCCCATGGATACTGAGCACGTGCTATTCCCCTTGCACCGCCTTAGTGCTGCCAACTGCCTATGGCGCTGCTCTTCCTTTGAAAGGGTAGGGAAAATTGTTTTGGAGTGGCACTCTTCTTTTTTTTTTGGTGAGAAATCGTATAGAGTTCTACTGAACCTGTTCTCAAAACTTGCAGTATGCATAACAAAAAAAACACCTCTGCCACCCCTCCCTTTCTGTATGCATAGGTTAGTAATAAGAGAAATAAAGGGGTCATATAATAAATAAATAACTAAAACAGTCAACTGTTGTTCATATCTATGTCTTCATGTTAGCCAGCCTGACTAACAGATTAACAGTTCTCTGAATTATAATGAGATTTGGAAGAGAGCTAATTGACTGAACTTCAACCCAGAGAAGCCTGAAGAAATACTCATTGTGTGGAAAAAGCAACCAAAAGAAATAGCTGAATAACAATTTTCCTCTGAAAAAAAGTTGAGAGGGTGCCAGTTTGTTACTCAATTGCATTTAGTTATGTAAGATTATACTCATACAGCAACAGGGGTCCAACGATGGCATTTGTTCCCTCTCTTCTCTCTAACTTCTAGTGAAATGAACCTGGTGAGCTATTGGACTAAGTATTCTGAGTATTTTGAACCTGATACCTGAAAGATTTAATTTCCCTAGGCAGCAATAATTTGTATGAGAGAGAGGATACTTGAGCGTGATACATCTAAAGATTCCCTGGCTCTGGAACTGGAGACTGGATTTGTTCTTTTTAAGGGCATGCATTGATTTTTATCCTGGCTGTTCAAAGACAGGATTTGGGGTTGAAAGCTGTGAAATAGCACCATTTCTGGTGGGTTCTATTAGAGTTACTTGTTCTTTTGTTATTTATGAACAGGCCTTGGCATCCAATGACCTGCATGATAAGGATTCTTTCCAATAAAGAGTTTTATGTATTGTTGCATTTTAATAGTTATTCATGATGGTTAAGCAGACTATAAATCTAGCATTTGAATAGATGTTCTAAATGCATTTAAATATATTTTTAAACGAAAGAAAATTTCCCAACAGTCTTATAGCATTTTTAATATGAAGTAACATGCATCAAAAAAGTTGATAGAAGAAATTTCACATTGATCTGAATTTTTTAACCAACTGGGAGTTGCATATCTTCTTAATGGGACTTGTCAGTACTGATGTTTTGTGTGTATTTTTGCTTTTCTTTCTGCCTATATATTTATTGATTTTGTGCATGTGTATGGATGTCCATTTCAAGGAATACAAGGGAGTCAAATGCAAGCAGGACTTGCTAGGAAAGCAACTGTAGTTGTCACTGATAATGATTCTTCCAGTTGATTAGAAAAGGTAAATTTCCAAACTGTCTGTTTGCCTGACATTGAAGGTAGAAATACTACAGAACAGGAAGTGGAATGCACATAGGCCTGCGCTTCTGGTGATGTTACCAGGAACAACCTGGTGAAGATCTGCTTCCAATTAAAATGTCAATATGAAGTGTGCATAATGGCCTTCAATAAATATTCTTTGTTCACAGCGGTTTGTTGGAACAAAAGTTTGGGAACCAGTGCTGTATCAAATTGAAAGTATGTTGAGATTTTAGATACATTAATTATAATGACCACAATTGCCAGCTTTGCCAGGTACTGCATTTAAGATTCCTAGTTTTACAAAACTTGCAAGGGATCCTGAAGGATTTTTTCCAATAAAATATAGGTCCTTAGTTTAATAGCCCCATATCGAGTTCTGAAGGAGCGATAATATACGTGAAAGAAAGTAGGTTTCTTCTTAATACATGGCTAGGAGAGCAAAGTACTAGTTTTTAATGAAATCTCTTATAATAATCTTACGGATGTTGTATACATTTGTTTAAGTGGCAAAACACATTCTTAAATTAAGAGATTTTAGCTTTACATTGCATGTAGCTATTCACAAAACTCTCAGGAGAAGATGTTTAATGGACATCTTTGCTTCTTATAGTATCGATATTTTTGTTCTTCTACATATAAGATATAAGCAATGGATAAAGTGAAAAGTTAATACAAAATAGATACTGATTAATATTTTAATTATAAAGGTATACCATCCTTTTGAAACAGCTGGAGTAGAATAATAGGTTCCCTTTTCCATTTACTTTTAGGCTATGTTTTAATGGCAGTCTTCATGCTGAACTTAGATCTGTACTGAATGAAAATATAATAATTTGTTCTGTCTTAACAGTACTTTCCTCATGCTGTCTTTCCTTTAGCCTCTTTAGATCATGGTGGTTTTCTACTTACTTTCTGGGAATTTTTAACAGAAAGACCAGATGTTTCTAAATTAGATTTAATTCATCATGTTTTAAAACCCAAGAGTTGGGTATTTCTACAGAAGGTCCTTGATTGTCAAAAGCTTATAGTAAATATTAGGAGAGATAGCAGTTAATCTTTCTATTTTAAGACTTATTTGTCTATCACATTCTTTATTTCTTTGTAATACTTTTCTCCTTGGTTAGTCTTAAGATAAAGAATAAACAGACACTGTCACCACATTTTATTCATCCTTAACTTTTTTTTTTCCCCCCTCAGTTACCCTGTGGTGAACAGCCACTTTTAATTCTGCTTGCTTTTAAAACCTCAGTTCTAAGGACTTGAGTTTATATAGATTTCTGTTATTAACATGAGTTTTATTTTTCCATCTATAAATTAACCTGCATAGAAAGGCTTGTGCATCTGCACCTCTATGATACTCAATGTGAAGAATGTGAAATAAGAAAATTGTACATTTGTTTTGCTGTGCACTTGAGCATGGATTCCTTATTCAGAGACTATATCTCTCTTTTTTTGAAGCATATAATAAATCTGACTCTGCACTTCATTTGGTCTTTGAAAACAAAGTGGTATCCTTTAGACGTGAGTAGGTTTCATAATACAGGATGTGGAGTAGCTTGTATAGATGCTGTTCTTAAGCTCTTGTTTCAGTTATTTTAATGTGTCCAAAGCTTCTGTGTCCCTTTCCTCATCTGTCGATGCCTTGTATTCTCCTGGGTATTATGAGAAATCAATCTACTTTGTTTCCAACACAGCCATATGCAAGCAAGAAATTGAAAGGTTTCTAAAAGAAAATATTCATGTTGGAGGTCTCTCAAATGGTATATTCTGTTAATATCAGTGTACCTAGTTATCCCAACCTTGCCCTGAGATGCAACTGGAGAGAGAAAAATGAAATTAAGAAAACAATTAAAATTACAATTTATTGTAAGAAGAAAAGGACAAAATAATTTTATTTAAATATATGCATTTATACATATGCATACATAAAACATTTAAGCAGAAAATGTCTAGCTGGTTTAAGTTGTTTATTACAAGTTTCTTCTGGAACAATATTTTCTCATAATCTTTTTCTGCTAAAGACAGCTAAGATGCGGCTATATTTTCCTATATCCATTAAAACTTACCTTGGATATCTTTTTAATTACTCCTTAGTGATTTTTTTTAAGTTTATTGTTTTGAGTAATACAATCATAACCTGTAAAGATTCAGATGAGGTATCTGTGTGGTTCACAATTCTGTGAAGTATGAATTCTGTAAGAGAAATTCAGCTTTTGTTTGTCTGTCCTTCATTAAGTATTTATATATGAGCTTATTATGAACATATATTTGTCTCAGAACATCGTCCTCTTCTGTTACTGTCCAGCTCTCACAGGCAAGTCACTGAAGACCAGTTTTAGTTTCTGATATTTCTTAGGTAAAAAGTCAGAAAGGAAATGACAAAACAAAATGTTGTCATGCCTTTTTTAATAAAAAGCACAAAATTTTTACAAAGTCAATCTTTAAAAGCTCTTTGCAACTTACAATTAATTTATAAAAACTCCTCCTGCATTGTCACTGTTCTCTAAAGCTTGCCAGGCAGTGAGCATACCTGGGACGGTGCCCTTGTTAGCCTCCCTCAGTGTACAGCAGCCTGTACCTCTGCCTGTGTTCCCTCCTGGCCATTCCCCTGCTCCACCCAGCACTCAGACACCTGAAGGAGTGAAAGGACGTAACTCTCTGCTTAAGATATGTGCAACCTCTATTTCTTTTGGTGTATGTAAAATTAGACCTAAACATACAGAACAGTTCCATTTTTGCTTTGCTTCCAGGTTGTATTGATAGAAGGTTCTTTTTTCTTTCCTGCAAGTGACTAATATATGAAAAATATCCATGCTGCCATGACTCAGACAAGCATAAGTTGACCATTGGCAGACAAAGTAGCAAACCTACCTCTCTACCAAGGGAATCTGACAGGGAGCAGTTGCCCTTGTGTCTTCCCCCAAAACTGCTCCTCTTCTTAGCTAAGCACTAATTAAGCAGGGCTCTTCATTTTTTGTTCCTCCTTTGAAGTCTGTTGTTCGCCTCTGGGAGAGGCTGATTAGGTACCCAGAAGCGCATTAGCTCCTTCCAAAGTCATATAATGGGGTGTACAAACCCTGCATTATGCCACTGCAAAATTGTCCCATTGGGAGCAAAAGGACAAAAAGGTTATGGAAAATAGATTAATAACCTCCTATCCCTTTCCAGCATTACATACATACAGTCATCTGAACACAGTCTGTCAGACATCTACGTAATCACCCCAGCACAAGTAGAGCGGAACCTTTTTTGTAGTCCCTGATTATTAGAGCTGCTGATCACAGGAGAAATCCCACTGAAGTAATTCAGAGAAGACTGTGGAGGAGTGAAACTTCTCATAAGCAAAGTTTTCATGAATTTTAAGGCTGTTTAAAGTGCCATAAGTGACTTTTCATTATATCTGAGTTAATGGTATGGCCTTCTTTATGCTTCTCTCCACTGCTTTATCTTCCCCCTTCAGCTTTGCTGATAATGCCAGAGTAGAGTTAGTGAGAAATTTAGAGGTGAAGAAGCGTAGAGTGATTTTAAGCGGACACCACTGTAATGTATCCAAGTTACTTCTTTTCTATATTTTTATATATATTTGTATGTGTATACATATACACATATATAAATAACATACTGGATTATCCCTTCTTCATATATTCCTTAGTGATTAAAATGCAGGGTGAAAGAGCTGCCTGTTCAGGGAGGCTTGTGCTGCTGAACAAAAATGGATTACCATCCTGTCTGATGATTATTACACTGTCTTTAGAATTCTGCTAAGAACTGAGGAAATTAAACTAAAATATAGGAACTCTTGTTTTGTTAAGAGTATCTTGCACACCATGGGACACTATTGAAAAAAGTTCTAGAAGTATGATCTTTCCAGCATTTGTACTCTATTTTTTCCCCTCTTATAAAATGCTTTTTTTCAGCTAACATTCACAGATGATTTATTTACATATACATGTCAGTCCTTCTCCCAAGATCTTTGTTTAATTAATGAGACTTCAAAACAGAACTTTGTAGTCTTCCTAGATAAGCAATGTAAAACTACTCTAAAACTATTTCATTCCATCTAGTCACTCCCTTCAATGTTATATCAACTGTGAAATTTAGATACTAGAAATGAGTCATGAGAACCCGAAGTTGGTAAGGAGTGAATACACTTAGTGCCTTATTTTGCATTTTATTCATAGGCATCTGAGCTTTGATAGTTTCTGCAAATCTTTTGGCTTTGTTTATGCATTGTAGTATTAACCTGTGTCAAGTCCACTTAAATTAGCCTAGTCTAAGTCAAAACAGACATACTGAAGAAATAGTGCTTGAGGTGTGAAGACTTACTGTAAAGCATGGCTGTGCTGGCATCTGACAATATCTGCTTACTCCTCTGCAAGGCCATCCAGCTCAAATAAAAATGTAGGAGTTTGGCATGTGTATGGGCCGCTGACTGACTCAAGCGGTTGAACTAAAATTCAATTCTGCTGTAAAGAGACTTAATAACTGAAAATGCCTGACTGGTTCATATAACTTAAAGCTGGTATATAATAGATACTTTCAGTTCAGCATCAGCTGCAAACTATTCATCTACATTGGATGATGGTACAGTCAAGTTTGTTGATGTATAGTGTCAGAACCTTAATGTTATTCTGATTGGTTTTTTCCTACAAAGAAAATTCAGAGAACAGGTTTTCAGTTGATAGTGCATGCATAGTCTGAACTGATCTTTAGTCTGGCAGTCTCAGGGTAAATCATCACAGCAAGAAAATAAAGAGAATCGTATATAAAGTACTTTGACTGAGTTACCTTTTATAAAGTAAGATGTTCAGTCTATACAATAAAGAGATAAACAGCACAGCCAAATGTGAGCTGGAGAATATATTAAATGTAGAGGGATAGAATTGCTTATATAATATCATTATCATGACACCAGGAAGAAGAAGGTGATCTGGAGATCTTTGTGGGGAGAAAGCATGTAGAAAAAAAGGGAAGACAGTCAAGGTAACATGGACAGTACTCTGGAGAAAGCATACAGTATCAGCAGTGGGGTTGCCATAATGCAAAATATAACAAGAGGGGAAACAACAGATAATAGATGCTGAGAAACTGCCTTTGTTCTTACTGTGTAGATATGATGTGTTTTCTGTTGTAGGAGGATTACAAGATCTGTACAGACATTTATTAAAATAGCATCTTTTTTATATGAAGGGAAAAAAATTATTTTTCCTCTTTTAATTGGTCAAATGATTAATTTTAAAGCCACAGAATATTGTATAGTATTTATATGCATAAAATACAAAAGGCTAAAAATCAAAAGGGAAATAGACTCATCATTAGAGAAACTTGTTGGGAGAAAATTTGTGGAAGTACTCTGCTGAGAAAAAAAAGTTCAAGTAAAAAATTATGACTGAGGTTTTTTTCTGAGAAGGGATGTGTGTCACTGTAGTTACTTGGAGCCATCAGTAGTAGAGGATATACACACAAGCAGTAAAATAATGTAAAGTTTCTGAATTGTGCTACACAAACCACTGACAGTACAATAGGATCTTCAAAGCAATATGCTGTACAAAGATAGTTTTGCAGAGTGTAGTCAGAAGTGTTGCTGCTACTGCTGCTGTCATTGCTCTTGAGAATAGTATGGTCAAGCACGAAGAATGCTGGCAGTAGGTTATTTTTTCTTATCCAAGGTTGCCACCATTTTCTATTGCCTGGCTGTGGGCCCCTCTTCTGACTCTTTCATGCTGCTAAGCGTTTGATGAATCTACTAGGCTGTATGGAACTAGAGGAGAGATACTGGTTTCAGGGTAAGCTGTTGAGCTAGGAGTATATGCATTGCAGAGGGCTTACTGTGTTGGAAGAAATAGTCCTGGGTAGTAGAAAACCTGTGTCCTTTGAATGCGGTGGTCTCTGTCTATACAGATAAGTGCAGTCCTCATACATCCTGGAATGTCATGAGGGTGCCATGGTATTGATTGATTAGATAAGTATCAAAGCACTTTGACACGCAGAGAATCCACCCTGTCTGATTTTCCAGAACAGCTGGCCTAAACCTGTGACAAGAAGAACAAAGCGTGTTCACATCTCTGCCTTATTCCAGAGCATGGCTTAGTGGCAATAGAGGAAGCTAAGTCTGGAAAACTATAGTTCCAAGGAGCTCCATGAAAACAATTCGATCACTGATTGTTTTTCCAGCCAAGGACTGCTAACCAGGCTTAATTAAAAGGCATGATGGTTTTTCTCATGCTACCAAGGTGAAGCTAGTTCATGAGGAAAACATTTTTTTTGCTTATGTATCTGCACATAGAGGTTATTGTTGTTATTGCCAATTAAAACAAAATAGCTTTTCTTATCTACTGGATTTAAACTAAGCAATAAAATGTTTTTCCACACATTAAGTCACAGAATAAGTTCATTGAAACAAGGGCTTTGTCTTTATTTGTGTAGGTATTGCTAGGGTTGTGAAGAACATACTGTTTTGGTAATTTTCATGGCTGGTGGACAATGGGACTCTGAGCAAGCTGAATCAGTTACCATAAAGCCAGTTAGCAAGTCAGGAGGGAGCAGCAAATAGGTACCCAGAACCATGTACTCCTTGTACCCCTCTAAACTATGATTTCCTTTCAATGTGAGCAGCAATTTGCATTTTTCTGTCTCTCTACTTAACACTTCAGTAGGATGTGACACGGTTTTAAAGAACTGGGAAGACCAGATATTGTAATTGAAAGAGGAGTGGGTAATATTTACAAAACCAGGTTATTCAACCCCTGGATGAAGATCGTCCAGTCAGATGAGCCTAATTTATGCAGAAAGGAAAGTATGCTATTTGTTGAAAGGTCTACCAAGCTTGATGGATGGATTAAAGGAAAAGGAAGAATTTCATTAAAACTACCTTTCAAAGTCAGCAAAAGGGATACATCTCTACAGATATTTCCACTGAACTGGAAGCAATCTATAATGCCTGGATCTGAATTCTGTTTTCTCCTGTGTGTACAAAGATGGTGATTTTTTCCCCCTTGTTTTAATGCTAACCACTGTCAAACACTATTATTTCCTCTCATACAAAAAATAAACTTATACATTTATGCCCTTACTGTCATTACTGTGTACACTAGTCCTGAGCATTCTGAAAACAAGTTTATCATCAGCCTTGTTTTTCTTGCATTACTTCAGTAGGATTGTGTCCTTCCTTCTAACACAAATAATTACTAGTCAGGCCTTTTTGTTAGGGACTGGTAGGTGTTTTACCGTCATCTTTCTCTAAGATGAACAAAGATATCTGAAATTCTTTTGTGACTGCTGCCTTTCTCCCACTACTGTTTTTATGCTGTTCCTCTGTTGTGCCCTGTTTTTGCAATCTGCATTCCATCCCCTCTTTCTCAGCTATACAGGATCACAGAAGTAAAAGCTAGCAATAATGGATTATTTGGGGAATATGTAGTACAGAGAAGGAAATGCAGATCTGGAGGAATGCAAATGGAGGCCCTGTTGCTAGTCTCACAGGTTTTTTTTCTGTATTTCTACCGTCACGCTTTTTGTAGCTTCAGGGTATCACTATAATGCAACTGTGTAGTAACAACACCTTCAGTTGCTTAGTTTTCTTTTCTTTAACAACACCTATCAGGTTGTTAAATAGCACCATTTTTTATCATGTTACATATGTGTGATTTGGGAAGGGAAAGGTATGTAAAGGCTAAACATGCTGATATAAGGTAGATAGGAAGAGAAGTTGGGACAGTTTTTCTGTTGCAGAGTTGAGTTGAAAAGAATTTGGGAACATGTCCTTAACATTATAAGAAGTGACAGCTAAAAAAAGGGACCTAAATCTCTGACAGTATGATACAAAACTGAACAGTATGATAAAACTGTCAAAAGCAATAATGGGAAAAATTCATATGAATATTTTAAAATATATGGTGAGGTAAATTTTTTGGGGATATATTAAATTGTAAGCATAAAAACCACTGAAAGGCAACTTCTCTCAGTAGACTTTGTGGTTTCTTCCATGCTTTAAGTAGACTGTATTTCTTTACATAGTTGAAGACTGTAATTTCTTCAAAAATCTTACTGTGGCCTAGTCTTTGTCTTGTATTCCTTTGTTTCGGTGTGTTCCTTAAGCTGCTGCTCTTTATTCTTTGTGATGTTCTCCAGTCTGAACTGTCAATTTATGTTTCTTCAACTGTCTTTTCACTGATTTCCTCAATACATATCCTATGGTAGTCTTTGGCTATATGTTTGTACAATCAATGGTAACTATATCACTCTGCTTACCTTGTAAAGTAGCTTACCTTATGTGGATGGGGTTTCCAGCTGGAAAGAACTTGTCAGTGCCTCAGGCTGCTGTTCCTGTTTCTTGCCTTTACAGCTATACTTGTAAACAAGAACTATGTCTACGTTTAGTTTTAAATTTTGCCAGAGGGCTTGTGTATTCCAATTGCAAGAATCTGTAGTTGGAACAGACCTCTAAATATATTACATAAATGCAAAGCTATAATATATGATTCTGTGATTAATTATGTTATGTTTGTTCTTTTTCCACAGACAGGTAATTCTAGTACACTAAATAAATTTTTATTTTTGTTTTTTTTTTTTTTTATTATTTTTATGTTTCAGGCTATCTCCTTCGTTATTTTTTTTACTTCTGTGCAAGTTGTAGTATTTACTACACTCCTGTCCAAGTGACTGTGATCATAACTGTTCAAAGTGAGCAACACGGACTCCTGTTCATATCTCTTTTCTGTGAGTCGGACAACTGTGTTATTGCATCCCTGAAGCACAGGCCTCAAAACCATATTTGGGGTCTAGTTTTGCAAGAGGGATCTAATAGAAATGCATTATCATGGTGCTTTAGGCTTTGCCAAAGTGTGTGTATTCATACACATCCTGCTGCTTAGAACATGATTCAGAACCAGCTGCACTTCCAAACAGATTCATACTGTAATATAAAAGGAGACAACCAAATTATAACTGAGTCAGCAAATGCTTTTGCATTAGTGATATGAATAGACTCCAAGCCAGCAGTAATCATAAAAATAACTGATTATTTGCACATGAGTGGAACATGTGAAATTCTGTATGGAGGAAAAAGTAGCAAGGAGATCTTTTGAATGTATCTCTCTAAAGGATAAAAAGGAGAAGGTCTATTTCTCTATCACTTGATTTTGTACTTTCATTCAGTCTTTTCAAAAATTGTTCTCTCATTTCTTAGAACTTTTGTAAAAATGGATTTCAGTATGTGAGAACAGTTGAAGTACTTTATAGAACTGCTCTTAAATTTTTGGTGGTTTATTCATGGGGGTATTTTTGTGTATGAAAAATTCTGTGTAATATGAACTATACCAGCTGTGACCAAACTCTGCTGTAGTGACTTGAAACATTTCCATTATATTTATGGTTTGTTTCTGGAGCCATTGAGTTAGCTCCAGATTCAGTATTAAGTCTTTCCAGTAGTTCGCTCCCTGGCTAGCCTCAGATATTATTTACAGGAGAGGCAACTTTTCTAAATCTTAGGAGATTTGAAGGATAAGCACAAGATTTGGAGATGAACACAATGTAATTCTGTATTGAGGTTTGGGGTTTTATTTCAAAAGCAGCAACAAACGTTTGAGGGAATCACAGAACCACAGGATGGCTGAGGTGGGTGTGCACCTCTGGAGAACAGCCGGTCCAAATCTGCTCAGAGCAAGGGCAGCTACAGGAGGATGCCCAGGGCTGTATCTAGCTGGGTTTTGAATATCTCCAAGATTGGACACTACACAGCCTCTCTGGGCAACCTGTTCCTCTGTTCAATCACCTTTTTCTTAGGTTTAAACTATGTTGTAACTGTGTTGAATGGAATTGATGCAATGGTAAAACTATGGAGCCTTTCACTTTTAAGTCTCTTGCATACAACTTGGTTTTTGTTAACATCTAAATGGCAATCTTAAACTACACTTAATGTTCAAATGACGATTTATGCCTATGATGTGGCTATTTTCTGCATAAGTGCTGGCCATTGCATCTCTTTCTGGCAACTTTCTATTACAGTAATTTTTCTCACGACAATGCATATTTTGAGTTCTTAATATACTATAATGATTAATAAATCTTTGGCATCCTTACAAGGAATTTTAATATTAGCATTTTCATACTTGTAATGAAAACAATTTTCATGCAGACAAGCTAATGATATGCTTAGTATGGTAGAGTAGGTCACCAGCAGATGAGAATGCAATTCGAGTCTTGATTATCTCTTTCTTACCTCCAACTTGCCGACAAGCAAAATCAAAACAGAAGTTGCCAATGAATTTGCACAAAGTTCTGTCTTTCTGAGAATAAATTTCAAAGAAATGTAATACACTGGGCAAAATAATAGAAAATCAAGGCATACTTTTTCTTGGCAAAAATAATTCAAAAATAAGTTACAAGCTCTGAAAATACAGTATTCTGTTATTTATGTGTATAGATGACACTGCACTGCTGGTATACCAAAATTTTGTTTGGGTTGAAGTACTTATTTTGTACTAAAATATTCAGCCATGGTTTTGAAAATAGGTTGCAATTGCTGCTACCATGTAAGTTGCCAGTCCAGATTTATATTTATAACTTACATTATTTCATTTTTTTCTTTCTTTTTTTTTTTTTTTTTTCTACATGGCTATGATACATAGTGAGCCAGGTGAGCAAAATAATTATGTAAGGGCAGCTTGTACTGCCACCACTTACTGCTGTTTATTTAGAGTTCTTGCAGTTAAAGCCAAAGTCATTAGATGGTGCCATGCTGTAACCAGAATTTTCTCTTCATATGCTTAAAACTAGCTGTATGTTATATCTGGCATGATCTTAAATGACTAAACCTATTCTTCTAGTGCATTGACTTGTATTGGTCAGCTTTAGTCATTATGCGCAAAACCCAGACAATAAATTAAATCTGTAGAATTTTTTTATTTGTTCCAATGAAAAGACTGCACCATCCTGAAAATTCAACAAAAGAGACAGCAATGGCAGAACAGATTTACTGCCCCTTTTTCACTTGAAAGCAGTGTGCAATCTAAATGATTTACTTGTTTGCTAGCCCTGCATGGTGCTGTCTCCTGGGTTATCATTCACCTAAATGGCCAATGTAGTACAATGAAAATGATAGTGCGGTTACAAATTCACAGCAATTTACTGGTTAGAATCTGAAACTGGTAAATTATTTAATTTCCATTTTTTCAGTTACTGTTCAAGGTTGAAAACTTAGACATGGAATGTTAAAAAATAGAAAAGAATTTAGCAGCTTTGGAATACCAGGTTGTAAAACTGTGGTGATAAAATGGTGGGCTTTATTGTGTATGTAGATGTAACATACTTAGTTTTTTCTACAGCATTTGACTTACTGCTGTGTGACATTCTGATAAAAAATCAACACTCTACAATATCAGCAAAGCCCATCTTAAATAGATTAAGTACTAGTTAACTGACAGATATCGAAGTAGTTGTTAATGGGGGATCATCATTTAAATGGGAGTGGTTTTACTATGTGTGGGAATGGTAGGAGGCCTGACTCCCTGCATTTTCACATGTGAATGATAGATATAAAATCACTGCTTGTATCTAAGGGTGATGTAAAATCTGTCAGGGTGGCAGATCATGACCTGGTCAGGGCACCCATGAAGAGGAGCTTGAGTTACTCTGTGACTTCAGCCCACACAAACAAATCGACCTGTTCATTTTAGTTAGTACAGACAAATGCAGAGTTGTCAAGCTGGATAGTTAGGAACAAGCAGTGCAGTTTATGTAAAAATGGGGCTGTATTCTGAGAAGTGAAAATGAAAAATAATCCATAGGTGAATTTTAATAATGATGTTAAGACAATTTAAGTCCTTATTTCTGAAGAGAGATTCTTGCCTGCCATTTCTATTGGCATGTGGCCATGTGGTCACCCAAATGAGGGCTAAGTATTGTCTTTGGCAGGTCAGTTTTAAGCTGGATCAGTTCTCTTATTTGCCTGAATGTGTGGCCTCATAAGCTCTTGTGCTTGGCATAGTTGGGAGCTGGGGAATAATTGGATTGCATTTTTCAGTGGAATTCATAATTGATTATGAAAGCAAACCCTGTCACCACATAATTCAGCAGGAGCTCCCACTAAGAAGCCTTGAATAGTAACACTGCAGAGTAATGCAAAAAAGCTAGGGAAAAGATTTTATATCTATATCTCTCTCTATATATAAATATATATAGCAACATTGAGAGCACTGTGATGGCAGTTCTTGTGTCTGTAACTTCACAAGATTTTTGTCACAAGAGTGATTCAGTGATTGGAGAAAACCTTTTGAGGACAGTGGTTTCAACCTCAATAATTTACCACCTGAAGAATGTGGAAGAAGGACTTTATCACAATGTGTGTGACAGCCCAACCAATAACAAAGTTCATCACCATGTGGTACACTACCTGAATCATGACAACATTTAGCAGTATGCTGATGGCATATCCACCAGGGCATAAACAATGAAAACCCAGCTGCAGCAGGATGTATTCTTAGCACTTGGACATTGTACAGCTGAACTCTAAGATAATGAAGAGTTTATCAGACCAGTATCAATATTTTTATTTTCCTGTTTGGCTATCATACTTTTTAAAAACAATATTCCCCAGATAAATGAGCATAAATAGCTCTTAAAAAGAGAGAAGCAAAGGAAAAGGAAGGAAGGAATAAGTCAAGTTTTGGAATTAGTATATTAATTCATAACCTTCTACCTCTTTAGACCTTGCTTCAGAAACAGTTTAGGACAGGTGAAATGAGGTGGTTCACTCAATCTGATTCCAAGAACACATTTGTCCAAATGAGAAAGCCAAGCCAGTGTCTGGCCCAGTTTTCCATAAGTGACAGGTTCCGAATGCTCAGGAGAGGTTAAGTAGCGGAACAGTGGGGATACTGGAGGTCAGGACTAAGCTGCATCAGTAGAACTGCGAGCAGGAATTTTCTCTGAGTTATGGATGCGTCTCTAAAGGTGGCAGGTTGGGCTATTTCTTTGTCTCAGCCAAAGCTGCCAAAAAGTGCTGAGAGTTGCAACAGCCTTTTTAAAATTTTTTACTTTTATTCTGTTATGTAACCACAAAATAGGGGTGACAAACTGAATCGCACTTATGAAAATACTTTCTAACACGAGAAATTCACACTTTTGTTTTATGGCTAGGCAGGGTGCATTACAGGCAATGAATTATTGGGGTGCATAAGGTGTGAGCATCGACTTAAATATTTGTTCTTTTAAGCTTTAAACCTTAACGTACTTGATTAAATAGAAGTCTTTATAAATTTGAAGGGCCTATTTCCATATGTGGTTCAACAGATCTAATTGCATTTAATTATTAAGTTGATCCTAATGTTACCCTTCTACAGCTCTAACAGATTACATTCTCCATGTATTCAAAAGAGGAGGATTATACCACAAAGTTCTTGTCCCCCCTACAGTTTGCAAGATCTTAGGAATGCGGAATGAGGAAGTACATTGAATACTCATATTACATGATTATTCTAACAAACATTTGTTTGTGATATGGTTGTCTTCACTGCTTAGATTCTGCTTGCTTGAGACAATAGTTAAGCATCTGCTAGTCACTACAACATCCTACAAAATAAAGCCTAAATTTTACCTCAACTGACACCAATCAGTGAAGCGGATGCTGCAGAAACACTGAAGAGAATTTTAACATTGTTTTAATTGCATGTTGGAAGTCAAATAGTGTTTTTCTCAGTGTGGCAGTGAGTTAAAGGCAAGAGAAGGAGAAGCATTTTTTTGTCAGTTATTATTCATTAAAATGCTCAAGTGTTTTATATATTACAAACTATGCTAGTTTGTTTGACATTATTTAAGGTGATTCGACAATGCACTTTAATGCTGATAGATTGTTATGACCAGCTGGTAAGCATACCAGCTTTTCAGTCTGAAGCAGAAGTGCTTAGTATAAACATTTACTTTTTTGAATTTGAAACTTTGTTAAAAATATTACAGTCCCTGCAGACCTTTTTAAAGATAGGACTATAAAATAGTAGTTGTATTTTAGAACCCAGTAACCAAAGTTTTAAAGCTGGCTGTAATGCTTGTTAGGAAGGAGACAGAATTTTAAGGTGAGTTTTGTATCAGAGCAAATAATTTTTGGGAATGTGATGCCCATGTGAGAAGTGAACTCTGATAATATTTATGAACTCTTGAAGCTGCACCTGATGACACCACCAAACATAAACTGGAGATGTATCAGATGCAGAAACTGTTGCAATTAGAAGAAACAGAGAAATATGTCACTGAAGTAAGAGCAGCAAGTTCTCTGTATTCCACTCCAGCCACTTCCTCTTCTCAGTGATCACTCAAACTGAAAGCAGTAACTGCTAATGAAGAATCCACATGGTTTTCAAATGAATAATGGTTACATCATCAAGAACCTCACATTTATTCTGTTAATTCAGATGCTGCATTTTTCCGGATATTGTGTCAATATGTAAATTTTATTACCAGAAAAGAAAAGAAACCAGAAAGGAAAGACAGAAAAGCAGTGTGTCTTAATAACTACAAAAGAGCTAGATAGTGTTGTGTTATGTCACTACATCTGCTTAGTCTTTCAGGTGAAAAGATCACATTTGTTGTTCTCAGTGCTTACAGCTTCTATGTCAGGTGTAGTAGTGTAAGTGAAGTTGGCTTTACTGCTGCCATTGAGTACATACTTGTTAAAGTTATGAATAGAAATGACTGGGGATTACATTTACTTTTATGGATTATAAATCAAAAAGATAGGAAAGCATTATATTCCAGTGCGTCCCCATAGACTTGGGAAAGTGAATTTAGGAAAAAAAAATAATTTACCATGAAGTTCTAATGACAGTCACATTTTTGTCATTGGCAAAATCCTGCTTTATTTTATTAATAGATTATGGTAGGGGGAAGCTAGACAATTATCCTGGTAAATAAGGTTGATTATTTAATTATTGCAATATAATTAATTATTGTAATATAATTTAAGGGCAAACTTCAGCTTCATCTGCTGTTTCTCCTGATGCGAAGAATCAAGGAAGTATATATAGGCATGCTGGAGAGAGTGGGGATAGTAGCAGAAAATAAAGATCCAGTGTCCAGATTGGTAGCCAGAAGGTGTCTTCTCCAACCCTTTGTTTACTAGTCATGAAGTTTACTCTTTTAGATTGTAAAAATTCTTTGAATAAAATCTTTGCTGATTGCATTTCTGTTTTCTTTTTCTTTTCTTTTTTTCTTTTTCCTGCTGACTCAGTCCATCAGTTTCCATTTAGGTAGGCAGAAAATTCAAGCAAACATTCCAAGAACAGCACAGAGATACATGCCTCTTCTGAAATACTGTGAAATTAAAGTAATCCATTATATATTTGAAGTGAGGACCTACTAATGAATGAGTAAATTGTACCATTATAGACATTCTAGAAGGAGATAGTTAAATTGTATTAGAACTGGAGTACACGTAGGTAAAAAAAATTGTAGCAAAGAGCAAATAAATATGACCAGGCAGAATGTGATGGAACAAAATTACTTATACTCCACAGTAGGACAGATGTTTGGATTTAGTGAAATAATATTTACAGATAGGAACTTACCTCTGTATATACGTGCAAACCCTTTTACCAGAAGTTAATTTATTTTCTTTTCCCCAAGGATTTTACTGGCATATTCCCAGCACAGACTGAAGCCTGTGGGTCAAAGCCCAAGAGTCACAATTCCCTAATGCAGACTAGAATTTATTTCACATGAGCAATGCATGTTGGGAAATCCCTGAAGCCAGAGAAGACATGGCACATATTGCATAAACTTTCTTCCACTTATCTTGTCTATTACAAGATGTACACAGGAGAAGACTCATGCTCTTACCAGGACACATGTCAATCTGAGAAGAGTGCATCATCCAATTCATTTCCATTTATAGTTCGGTTGTCTTGTTGAGTGCTTACTTACAGTGCTCATTTATAAAAACAGATTTGGATTATTTTACCACCAGAATATATTGTACCAGGAAAGTAAACAGAAGCATTTGCCAGGAGCTGCTTAAAATGGTACAACCTAATGGAAACTTCTCTCAGTTTTCCCCAAGGGTAATAAAGTTGTGAAGAATGAGCTTTTTCTTGGTAGTGTCTCAATACAGAAGAAATTTGGACAAAGATGATCAGTGTAAACATCAGTATTTCAGAATCATGAAAATACATGTGATATATACTTGAAAAATGTAGGTGGCTTTTAACCATTTTATGCATGCTGAAGACAAAAAAATAATATAAAAATCTTGGATATTTATATGGTACAGCTGATTATTCACAATGGGTTGGGCACTTATAAACTGCAGCATCTGTCCTATTGTTGTTACTCTTGAGTAACAGAGGTACAGATAGCTGTTACCCTGTGTCTTTAATTCACTAATGTTTATTGTTCAGTAATGGAAAAAGTTAGCATGTTGCCTGACTAAAGGACTTTCTGCATGTGTTTGTGTGGAACCCATTCTCCAGGTGGAGATAAGGAACACCCCTAGAAGAGAATCACTGCCAATGCAAAGCAGTATACAAAGACATAGTACTCCAATTGACAGTGACCCTTGCCAGCAGGATTTCAATCTGAACAGAAGACTCCTTTGAAAGATATTTCTCTTCTACAGAGTACTGCAAATGCCCTATACATAAAATCCCATGAGCCCTGGTTTTATTTTGGACAGCAGTAAGAAAGAGGGGATTTGGGGGTGGTAGGGTGGTGGTGGTGGTTTGGTTTTTTTTTCTTTTTTCTTTTCTTTTTTTTTTTTTTTTTTCTTCAGAAAGTGTAGATCACTCATCTAGAAGGCAGATGGTCATAGTGGTCATACTCCCCACTTTGCAACTGGCACTTGGTTTTGGCATGCTAATGATTTCTTGTTCCCAAAAATAGCTTTACGGACAGGGTCAATTGTATTTTTGGATTGTACAGCGTGTAGAGCAATTAATTAGTTGCACAAGGCAGTTGGTTTATAATGCGGTACACCCCTTCTTCATAATTGGCACTTTTTTGATATCCCATTTATAATGGAGGGGTCTATCTTCACAAACAGTTCCTTGTATTAGCATGCAAATACACTGGCTCCCCCCAGATAGTTTTACACACAGAGTCAATTATATTTTTCCACTGCAGGATGTGTGGACTAATTAGCTATAGAGAAATGGGGCGTTTGGTCTTCAGATTTCAAGATCTTGCCACACTAAGTGATTCTGAGACACTTTCAAGGGCAGACTGGTAAGTAAAACTATAGAAAGAGATTGGCTAGTTCATCTCTCAGACTTTGATTTGAATGCAAAATGAGACATTTTATAGTTATGTTGTTTCATTATCCTTCACTGTCTAGATCCTTCTGAAGTGGATAGGGTCAGATGCCAAACAGTACTCTGCAGGTCTGGGTGAAAACTATGCAGGTGGGAAACATCCTAGAACCAATGCGGTTAATAGTGTGCTTTAGATTCAGGTAGTAGATCAGATTTTAACGTGCATGCTATTAGTAGCTGCTCATTGATTTGTTAATTGTTTGATATCAACAACCACATTTGTTGACACAGTTAAAAGTTTTCATTTTGGACATAAAAATATGTGAACTACTATCTCAGGAAAGCAGATAAATGAGGGAGGAAAAGTTTTCATACATGGTATTTAAGACAAGTTTTGTCCTTAAAGTATTCCAAATTAAGCTGTAGCTCTTCTAAAAAATGTGATGCTAAATGTAGAGATGAATTTAGTCTGGCATTTTATGTAATTATTTTTCTTGCATGTAACAAGTCTACAACTGAAGAAACAGATAAAATAGTGAATTTGCTATGTTATCTATAGTCTTTATGACAGAATGGTCACCTATGAAACATTGGTGAGAGGGACAGCATAGTTTACTAGAAATACTTCTCATTCTGAGTATGCTGAAAAATCGCGTTGTACTGGATATACACTAGCAAGTGGTTCCTGAAATACCGGGTGCTAGGGGGTTTGGTTTTGGGTTTTAGTTAATATGTTTTTAAAGTGAGGAATGCTCCATTCATCCATTTATTTGTTTATTTATTCATTTTCCTTAATAACATCTCATATGTTACTGAGGGAGCAGAGAGGAGATAAGAAATAACAATGCCAGCAGGGAATGAATGAAAATTATAGATTTGAAGCCACCCTAACAGAAAGGTTCCTGCTCTAGCCTATATTATAGGTTTGGAGACTAAGTGATTGTATGTTCTTTTCACACCAAGGAAGAAAATCACACTTGTTCTTGATATCTAATAATGATACCACACAGTATGCACAATCTGAAATCATGCAGAGAAAAAAGATAGGTTTCCTGCTGACCAAGGGGACTGATATGATTTGTACACATTTCTGAAACATCTTGAGGAATGGATTCAAATGCTGGAATCAGTTTAGAATACAACAGAATCTACAGAGTGAATGTATCAGTAGCCTCAGCCCATACTGTCACTGGGACATGGTTTATGCTGGTTTTGCTGGAAGTATGGCTACTTGTAAACTACAGCCCCAAGTGTTCAAGGATTTTCATGTTTTTAATAAAAGGAAAGTGACATAACAGCTGGCGAATAGGAGACACATTTTAATAGAAATGTTTTTAAGAAAAACTTTGGTAGTTTAGCTATTTTATCTTGATAATGCATGTGTACTATATGCTATACATTTATACAATATATACGTACTATACATGTATAGGTATTGTATGAATTACTGCTCTAGGTGAGAGAGAAAGGAGAGACAATAGGGAGAGATGTGACTCTGCCATGGGTATGATGTATCCACAGTAGTCCAAATAGATGTGCTTTAATCACAATTTATTTAATATTAATTTAATATTAGTTAATAACTTTAACTAAACAAATGTTTGCTCTTTCACTTGTCATAATCTTAAACTGATCACAAGCAATGGCATCTACATCCTGGGAAAATATTGGGACTGTTACTACTTAATCAGCATTTAAATAAGACAGTCTAGTCATCATTACATTTATTTACATATTGGAGAGCAACTGTGGATCAGAAACTGGATTCAGATTGACTAAGGATGCTAATTTTGGTGGAATTCAGTTAACTCAGGTTTTTGGTTGAAAATGTATCTCTGCTTATGAATTACGTTACATCCTTTAAAATACTACTGGTAGGACCGGACTAACAGCACGACAAATTAACAATCTGATTAACATATCTAATGCCCTAGCTCCAAATTTACTTGACATTTGGAGGAGACAAAATCTCTAATTTATTAAAGGAATAGGTGCATGCTACTTTTCACCTCAAATTCTGGTGGCTTACCTGCTGATGTCTTTTCCATGTGACATTAAAAGCGTTATGAACATATCATATGCAAGATTAGTTAGAAAAGCACCGGTCTCATGTAGGTGGTAGGTGTCTTGATGGCAGATGGTTATGTCTTTGTATCAATGATACAAATGAACATCCTGTTTATTTTCAATGATGTGATTCAAAAAAAGCATGTTCTCAGGGAAAATATAAACTTGAAGGATAGTTAGCTTGTGGTACTGGGAAATCCATTTTTATTGCATCTTTATTTTGTATAAAGATCTTGTAATAAGTTACTTCTGAATAAAATCCATGAGGTATCTAAATGAATAGAATTCTGGAGCCAAGTGTAAGATATTTTGTCATACAAGTCACAGCAGAAAGGCAATGAATACGCACATATCTCTCTGCTCTTCATAGTAATTATATATATATATATATAAAAAAATGTATGAATCTATAGATGTAGCTGTATCAATGCTTGATGCAAAGCAGCTGTCTCTCAAGGGCTAGTCCCACAGAAGGGCAATAGACTCCTGAGGCCTAGTCTATTACAAATTAAGACCAACTCTGGAGCTTTGTTGTTTACTGAGGTTTATGATGCTATTTTATTCTCTGGTGCTCAACATACTCATTAATTCTCTCTGTGCAATGTTTCCTCCTGTTGTGAAAAGCACTGTGCTCTTTATGTAGCCTAGCACCTGCCCCTTTCTCCAGAAATTAGCATCCATGTTGCCCATTTTCAGAAAGCTCTCAGATTAACTCACTTCTCTTTCTTTGGGAAGAATGTGTCCGTCCCCCCGTCCGCCGCACCCCCACCCCCACTCTATTATGTATACTGCTTTTGCTACTTTATGCTCTTAAGCCATTGTATTAGACATGATGATCATCCTGGATATGAATGATTGGTCTCAGCTTTAAAGATCTGTCCTCCAAAAGCAGCACTGTGAATCGTAAAATACTGTAACAGTGTGCGATACAAATATTAAGGCATAGTAAAGAAACAATGATGTTTATTCCAGAGTCCATCAGCTGTGGATCAGAATGAACTTGTTTGTGACTCACTGACTAGGATATGTGAGGATATGTGTTCATATATGTTCAAATAAGCAGATACTGCATTGTTTCAACTACAACAGAGAGCTCCAGACATTTTTTTCCTGCTTGCCTTTATCACGTGCCTGCGCATAGTATAAAAGTTATTGCACTTGCTTATAAAAATGTCATTAAAATTGAGTTAATAAAAGCCAAATATAAATGTAGGGCCAAAGCATGCTCTTTGTTTGCATCACTATAATTTGCAGCAGGATTTTGCTCATCATTTTATATTCAACTAAATGAAAAACTTATGGCAGGCTGCACTTAAAGCAAAATCAATACAAACAAACCCAAGGATATTAGCAATGGCTCAGCTGAAGGATCACAAAGAC
This sequence comes from Falco rusticolus, assembly GCF_015220075.1. NCBI lineage: Eukaryota > Metazoa > Chordata > Aves > Falconiformes > Falconidae > Falco > Falco rusticolus. Next base: position 9,448,802 of record NC_051200.1, on the reverse strand, counting down.
AGATCTCTAGTATAATTACATAGCACAACACTACAGCCAGATTGTCCTGAAGTATGTATCTACCTCTCAGGCTCCAAATACAATTAATTATTTGAGAAATAACTTCCACAGGAACTGCTTTCCTTTTTACTCAGGAAAAAAAATTGAAAACAGTTGGGTGTAAACTTCAGAGAAAGGTCATAGGTTAATAGAGTTCGTAAATAGAACAGCAAGGGAATCTAAACTTTAATTACTATAATGTAAATTACCTTAGAGAGCCCAAATTAGTGATCACTTAGCCTAGCCATTCCACCTTCCCAGTAGGTTCTGCTCACTTTGGGGGCTTAACCCAAATTCCCTAAATTCCATCCAGACTGCTGTGACTGAACAATTTGAGTAGTGGCAGCTTCTTCTCTAGGAATTTTAGAATGTCTTTTTCATTCCAAATCCCCTTCTGATTGTTTAGTGCAACTATTTATACAGATGGATTGCTGAAGTATCACTACTTACTAACTTTTGTCTTAATTAGCATGTATAAAGAAAATGACAAAATCAACTCTATTAACTCCTGGGGAGAAATGCTGACATACAGATAAGAATATCAGGACTGGGGAGGTGGAGGGGGGCGGTGGATATTACGGCACTGCAGTTCACATTCCTAAGCAGCAATTGCTCTGTGGATTCTGTTTGCTTTTAATGACAGGCTTGAATACATTAAAATTTACTATACAAATAACTGTTTAACAAGTTCTATTTCAACAAACAACTTTAGTACATTCCAAATTTTCAGTTCAATGATAAAGTGGAAGTTGAAACACCCATTTTGAATGATTACTTTGAATAGCAACATAAAAATTTTTGTGTTTCCACCATTGTGGCTGTGAATAGTCTGGCTGAATGCTGAATAGATGCAATGTGACAAGAGCTGGAATAAAGGAAGAAGCTTTCTTTTACGTTTGTATTTATTGGGGTTTTCTCATAATTTTAATAAGTGCCTGAGTTTCAAATATAGTAAACACTTTTTCCCCAGTAAGTCTTAAATTATGCATGCAAATGAAAATAAAAAATAAAATTTTTTTAAAAAAAAGTTTGACAAGATCCGTGAGGCTCTCATTCCAGGATTTGGCATTACAGGGCAGGAATGGTGCCTTTCTATTTTTTTAACATTTTAAGTGGAGATTAATCTTTAGTAAAAGGTAACTGTGATGTGATTTATGAATTATGGGTACTTATGTTGAGGGGCAAATAGTAATATTCGTGTCTGAAATCAAGATGACTTCAAAGTTTGGGGGGCCTGATTCCTAGTTTGATTTGTCCTATGAGTCATGTAAAAGGGTACTGCTAAGAAACATTCCAACACTGGCTTTTCTTGGAAGACCAAAAGAAATAATGAACTTATTTGAGAGTAAGTGTAAGACTTTAACTTTGCAAAATGTACCGATTGATGAAAAACCATGATTAATTGCCAGTTAAATCTAAAAGCATCCCAACTACAGTGTTAGAAAGCAGAGAAGATTTTTAAAAGGGAAACATTTTAAATTAAAGAAAGAAAGAAGTTTAAGTCTATTTATGAAAGTAATAGTCTTGTCTTCAAAATAGTACAGTAGCACTTTGAAGATTTGGATTTGGTTCTTGACTTTTTCTGTGAGACTTCCTATAAGACACTCTGTCAGTGATTATGTTCTACATTTTAAAAAAAATAATTAAAAAATATATACAGATGACAAAATCTCCAGGACAAAGGACTTAGAATATGTTTTACAGGGCCCAGCACAGTATGGTTTCAATTGAAATTGGATATTTTAAGTCTTAATGAAAATTTATTTCATGATAATTGAAATAGGAGTAGTACAATTAGTAAAAAAAAAAACCACCCAAAACCCACCAAAACCAAAACCAAAGAAAAAATAGACCCTTAATAAGGAAAATTGTAAATAAGGAGGTTATCTTTTGATTCTAGCCTCAGTGGTGTAGAACGCTGATTCTTAATTAGGTTAGTTCTGTTAATAAAACGTCTACAACAACATCTTCTATAAGACTCCCAAGATAAAAATTGTCCTCTCCCAAGCGGCAGCGTAAGATTTTATTTCTTGACCAAAGAGAACATCCTTCCAGGAGAGGGAGCTGCTAGGCCTCGTGACTCAAGGCTTGCCTGCTCCAATTTTATCTTGCTTCGGGGACATGAATTGCAGTATGTTCTAAACTTACATATGCACAGCAAACCTGCAGCTAGTAGACTGGGTAGCTAGTTTAGGTATGTGTCCATTACATTGTAGCCTCTCCGTAGAAAAGATACCACAATGTGTCCTAAATGGAGGTTGTGAATCAGCCAGGCGAGTCTGTGTTTGTTTTAAGTTCAAGGCAATAAGAGGAAAAGAGATTCTAGGACTGCCTGGGAAGGATCCCTGATACTCCTACGTGTATTGCTTCCCTGGGACATACCAATATGAGGCCACTGGGCATAAAGAGGAATTAAGAGAGTCAGTGAGAAGTCAAACAGGAGATGCCAGGGCTAATGGAGATCTCCAGAATGCTACCAATAATTTCTTTAATGGATTTATTTTCTTTTCTGTAATAAAAGAACATTTATAAAAGTAACAGAAACAGTAGCTGATTTGTTTTAAGCAAGAAGGAATGAGCTCTGAGTTATGCAATGCATTTGCTGTATATTAATGTACTTCCAGAGTGTGATCTGTCATAGCCAAGAAATAGTGTCTTTGCATGGACCCGGAAAAAATATACAATATTCAGTTTGGCTGCGCTTACCTGGTCTGCTTCCAACCAGGAAAACAGAACATGAATTGTTCAGGTAGTTTCACTTAATAGAGCCCTAAAATGTTAGCTCCTTTTTTCTTATTGTGGCCATGCTGGTGCTGCTTTCTGTTAAATGGGATGTTAATTATCAGTTTCTAAGGTAAAATGTGAGCATTTTACCTGATTCTTTGAAACTCTCCTATGGAATAATATTCTTCCTCAGGAGGCACATGCTGTTGGTCCTACTGAATCTGATATACAGGGTTGTCATTCTTGTGCTTAGTTAGCATTGATCTTTTCAGCATTGTTAATGGGGACTGTATCTCTACTCACATTCCTGCCTCTCTCTATAACTGAATCTGTGAAATCCATATCTGGTACAAATATAAGGGTAATATTTAGTGTTCTATTTTTCATAATCAAAATCAAGAAGAGCTTGTTACTGTGCTTTGCATGGACAAGCTCTGTTACTCTGCGATGCTCACTCTCAGATCAAATGTAAAGATATGTTTGCTGCTGACCTCATTTAAAAGCCCTCTAGAGGAAAAGTCTGAAAAAGTTGATACAGTTTGGCATGGTTATTCATTATGCATGGGAAGTGCATTGCTTTATTTTCATTAATTTTACATAGAAATGAGATACAGCACAACATGCTTTTCTCATTTTGGGGAGCTTCATGAAGCTTGTGTTGTTGTGTTCTCTACACAGAACCAGTTATAGACAGGCAAATCCAAAGGTATTCTGTATTCCCTAGTTCATCAATCCACATCTAAAGAGGATGGGCTTGTCTTTGTGTTTAGTGCTGGCATTCTGTTACTTCTCCTGGCATACTATTTTGTCTGAAGACTGGCTCTGCAGAATGACTGGCACTGATGAAAAAAAATCAGATGTGCTACAAATATAAAATATTTCTTTGGCATATAATTGAAAATGGTAACTAACCATCATGATGCGAGGCAGGCTATTGAAATACAAGAGCAAAGGTATAGAAGTCTAGCTTTAGCTTTACTGGACTAACAGTATTGTTCACAAAAAAGATTGCAGCTGAAATACAGGCTGATTGTTGAGTTTCACTTTTAATAGGACTGAGGATTCCTATACCACACCTTTTTCATTAAGTAACATCGAGTTTCCTTCTCTATATTTTTTTCTGTCTGAAGGAGATGTAAGTGAAAGGTCAGAATGTCAAATTTAGGATGATTTTTAGTCATTAGATGACAGAGTGGAATAAGATTTGTTATTGAAATGTATACTGCTTTTTTAAGAGCATGCAACTAAAGCTCAGAGAAATCCTGGGGAACTTTTCACACAAATGTAATGATTTACATACGGGTGAGAACATTAACATAAATTTATTCTAACCCCTTATAAAACAGAATAATAGAAAATATAGCATTGTCACATGAATATAATCAATATTAAAGCTATTTTAGATACTTGCATTCAAGATCAAACCCATCCACAACAACCTTAGTCACAATGCTGTATGTGTGCCATAAACACAAAAGACTGCAAAGGTCTGCAAATGATGTGCAGTCACTTTTTCTGTTCTGTTCCCTGTCCCTCTTCAGCATCCATCCTCTTACCCAAACCCCCTTGTTCTAAACCCTGCAAACACCATTGTGAATCAAATCCTGTACTTTTTAAATTTCCAGGATGACTGCTTTTTTTTTTTTTTTAATAGCAAAAATTACATTAGCTACAATCCTAGCAATCATAAAATTATTTCTTCTAGCTGTAAAAAGTTAGTTAAGATCTAGTGGTTTAGCCACAAAATTAGGAACCAGAAATTCTCTTGTAATTCCATAACCACTGCCACTTGTTTTGTCCAAAGTAAGCAAGTCCTTAAAGCTCCTTGTGGTGTCAGTTCTTCATATGCAGATGGTGATAATTACCTCTTGCCTCTTAGAAGTGTAATGGAAATTATTTAAAATCCATGGTTCTGAATGCCCTAGAAGTACTAAATGTTATCATCTTAGTATAACTAGTCCTGATTATGGATTTTATATGATAAATATCTATTTGTTTATAGTATACTTTTCAGTGGGCTAAGACATGCACTAACACCAAATTAAATGTAGTTAATCACGTCTCTACTTTAGTTACTAATGGTACACACTCAGCCCTCACTTACCCCTCTGTGGTCCTATTGATTGTCTTGTGATTTACTTAGAGCTTAAAATAGGGTAGAGTTGGACACCAAATGTTCATTTCTAATGTAATTCAGGTTTTGACATCAGGGGAGATTTTGTCCTGCACCTCTGCCTTGCAATACCTCATATGAATTCCAGACAGGGACTTAGAAAACCTAATGTTGTAAGTGGCATGTTTTGCATAGCAGTTATTCCCAGTGTTGCGTAACTGCAGTTATGGCAGAAAAAGAGAGACATTTACAGACACTTCAGATTGTTACTTAGTTAAGTATAGGTGTTGGTAAGAGTAATATTACTTATGTGTACGTATATTAAAAAGAATAAGTAAAGCTGTATCTCTATGGAAGACACTGGCTCCTGTATTTCCTATTGTATCCAGTCAGAACATAGTTTTCCATGCAGGCATTGCAGCAAAAAGACAAAACAAAATGCAGAAACAGGCCTTTCTCTGTTCCAGCCACCTGGCCGTCCTGAGTCAAAGTGGTGATGGAAGCTGTTCTTTTTCCTTCCCACTTAATCCAGCCCTGAGCAATGGTGCATTTCTTTGTCAAAGTGCAAGCTTAGACTGGATAGCCATGTGGATATTCCCAGCTGGGAATCCTGCCCTAAGTACCCTCACTTGACACACATACACGGTCTCTTGGCTGCCTAAGACCCCTGCCCATCTGTTTGAATGGCATTGTGCCCACTTCCCCAGCTCACTAGCCCTTTTCAGTAAGGCATTACTGCCAAATGATGATTGGTTTAGACGAACAACTGACATACCATTACTGCCTGCTCTTCTGCTAGGAAGTCTTTCTTTTCTAATAGAATAGAACCCTGTGTTACAGGTGTATTTGGTCCAGCTCTTCTTAGAGTTGTATAGGCAGAATCATCATCTGATTGAAGCTGTGGCAACCTTACCAATGACCTGACTGGAAACAAATCTGAAATATGTCTTCTCTGCACTGGAGGAAAGACATGAAAAAAAAAAAAAAAATGGGTCTGCCAGCTGATACCAAGTCCAACACTTTGCTGTGTAAGTGCTTTATAGATGACATAGGAGGCCTGAAAATAAGCAGCAGTTCATGACAACTGATGAAGAAAAGAAGAGCACAGTCTCACCATGGTGATTCCAGGGGAGTTCAGGACATGCTTTTTGTTTCTGCACAATAATTAAGTCAATATTTGAGTCATATGTTGATCCATCTTTCTAAAAGTAAAAGTATCTGACTTCTTGACAAGCTCACACCCAGCTGGTTCATGACTTCATAAAGATCTTGCATCCCAACTCAGGTATGCGCATCTACACTAACAAGATTTTTCTGCATTTTGGGGCATTCATAGTCTGGGAGTTTTCATAGCTTCCACATACCTGCTGTCTCAAAACTTAGCAGTAATGAGGTTCTGATTCTTAGAAGAACTGACATCAAGAATTAAGAAATTCTGAAGGGTAGCCTTCAGCTCCATTTCTTCTTTGAAGCCATTGAAAATGTTTTGGATCATCAGAATTATTTTCTTTTAAATGTGGGGGGGATTTTTGTACTATGGATAGCTACAAATTCTGGTTTGTTCTATGAAAGATAAATCATTGAATCATGGAATTGTTTGGGTTGAAAGGAGCCTTAAAGATCATTTGTTTCCAAGCCCCCAGCCACGAGCAGAGGCACCCTCCACTAGCCCAGGTTGCTCGAAGCCCCATCCAGCCTGGTCTTGAACACTTCCAGGGACGGGGCATCCACAACTTCTCTGGACAATGATGTAATCCTCTCACAAATGAAATATAAATGCCATTTAATTCCAGTAAAAAGAGCTCTGCGCTCTATTTTTACCATTTACTATGTTATATTTTTACCTGGCAGAGTAACACACAGAGAAAATTTTTGTTGCTGTGTAAAAGGCACAGTGGGAATGGAAATGGGCTGGAAGTCAACAAGGGCTCTTCTATTGCCTCTGCTGTTGAGCTACTTTATGCCTCTTAGCAAGTCACTCAACTTCTCTGTGCCTTTGTTTTCTTTTGGTATTAATTCACTAAATTGTCAAAGATTCAGAAACAAGACTTCTACCTTGATAATGGCTTGGGATTCAGGTGCTAATGGATCAAAAGTAATGAAGTTGAAAACTTCATAACTGATCTCTCATTTACCAAATATATTCTCACCTTTTTGGGAAAGTGCTGATTTATTTGCTTAAAAGTAAGGTTCCATAATAAAGCTAGAACTTTGTGATACATATCCTTCATTGTCACTCATATGTTTATCCTTCTATTCCATATTCAAATAGAAGCAAAAGATTTTAGGTCCTTTAAAACAAAGAGCATAGCAAAAAGCAAAAGGGATTTATTCTGTCCATGATAGCTTTTACACCTTCGCTCATGCCTAAAAATGAAAAACAGCTCTTTTGTTTTAGCCAGTACATGTGGCTGTAGCTGTATATGTGTGTGTTTATAATGTATGCACAATATACAAATGCAGTATATTAGAAAGAAAGGTTTCTTATATGCTTGTAGTTAAATATTAACTTTTTGTAGTTTCATTGTTATTTGCATGACTGTTCTGGATATAACCCATGTCAATGGAAGCCTAACATCAGACATTATATTCAGTAAGATGAACCAATGGCAGCTTCAACTCTTTCTGCAAAAGTAGGTCAATTCCTGCAGGAGGAAATTTGTGCTTCAAACTGTGGTGCACCACATGCGCAGTCCTGAGTCCCACAAACTCTAGATGTTGCCAGCACAACTACTTCTTAAACTTCTCTTCAGTTAATTGTATATCTTATCCCTTAGCTGCATGATGTGTTTGAATTGCATATAGAATACCAATACCTCTCTCCATTCTTTGTTCAGGTGCTTGACAAAGGCATTTCTGTTTTGGAAATTTAGAATTTTACCAGTTAGAACAAACATACGTATTGTTGTATTGTTGTTTTCTACACCACCCCCCCCCATGTCTTCCTAGTATCCTTTAAAAAATAACATATATGTTTCGAAGCTCTCTGAAGTTAATACAAATAGAGAATAAACTATAAGGATAGTACAGAAGCTTCTCATACTACTACTACTCAGATATAAGAAGGTTTAAGACTGAACGTGATAAAATTCATGTAACTTTCATACAGCTTTCTTGAAAAGAGATGGTAGCTTGTACAGAAGTTTAGATAGATCAGGTTTTGCTTTAACATCAGGAGTTTAGGTGATGTATTTTGTATTATTTTAGCTATTATTTCTTCTTTGGAAGTTCTAAGGATTGCTTATTCATTGACCTCTGATCCCAATTTAAACACTGTAAAATTTCCCATTTACTCTTACTCCTCTGTCCTTTCAAATTTTATTGAGAAGCTTCTGAAGGTTTTCATCCAATTAGTACAGGCAGTGTTTATCCTGTCCATCTTTCCCCCACGTGTGACTACAGTTGTAAAGTAGCCTTAATAATTTTTGCCTCTGAAAGCAAAAGGTCTAGATGAGAGTATGGTAGAACAGACACTTTGGTTTCTGCTCCCTCAGTGGCCATCCAAGAAATAGGTGATTCTTTTATCAAAATGTTTGCATATGTGCATATGTACATGTACACACACACTTTTAAAAAACACACAACTAGTGTGTTATATATAGAAAAGTTACCCTTGAGGAGTGGTTGCTTTAAATACAAAAGATTAAAAAAAAAAGGTTTTTTTCCCTGAAGGGCAAGGTAGCAACAAATCTTCCACTCTACATCACAGCTAAATACATACAGCTTACATACATTGCTAAATATACTGGGGAGGAGGTAAAAAAACCCACCACCTTACACTTTTGGAAAAGAAGTGAGCTTATTTGGAGTGTAACTGAAGAAACATTGCAGTATTCTCTGACTTCCATTCTTGACGGAGAATCAAATTGATCATTTGCATTAAATTACAATATACACATGGATTAGAGTGCTTCAGAATCCGTTGTTACACAATTAGTGGGACTACTACAGTACCCCCAAACACTGCTACTACCTCTGAAATACATGCATGTGCAGTTTCCAGCACAGTCTCACAATCTCCAGTGGAAAAGAGCAATTGTTGAGGAGACAGGATGCCTGTTTGGGTGAGGAGTCTATGTCAGAATCAAAACACTATATTGATGACATTATTCTCAGGTAATATCTGATGGAGATCTGCTGTGATGAGGTATTTACTAAGGATATTTTACAGATAATAGTATTATCAGAGTGTGTGTCTGTGTGTATAAAAATGTTGCTATGGAGTCACAAGTTTTACATGATGCTAACAGGCCAAAACTTTGCAATATACTGAGAACCCTGTGTAGTGTGAGCACTTTTAAAGATCTTTCTTGCTAGCGTTTGGGAACTTAAAGATACAGGCAATTCATGGAAGTGCTAGGGGGATGCCTTGGCAAACTAGATAATCTAGATCAATCCCCTTTGATGGGCCCCCTTTTAAAAGGTTATACAAAAGAACTGTTTTGTTTGAGCGAATTGCCTTCTACTTTGTGAAAATCATATATAAATGAGTCCCAGATCAATACTCTTGAGGCTGAAAAAGGAAAAAAAAGCACATAAAAGATAGATCAGAAGCTATATTTTAGCAAAAATGTCTCTTAAGTGCTGTTGTCTGACACTATGAACTCCAATCAATGTGTCAGTATTTTGGAATTTGAAAGGAAATAGGGATCAGACCTGACAATCCAGAGCTGAAATTTGATGCTCTGGTCTTTTTGATAAACTGACAGGCAGTGAAAATTGCACACGTCTGCAGGGAATCAGGAGAAAAAGAGAGACAGTTTTGTAGAAAGTCTGCTTATGATTCACAAAGGCATGCATTTTATCAAAATGGATTGCTTTTGCAGTGTGTGGCAGGTTGCCTTCCTTTTTGAATAGAAGCTTTTGCAGCTTGTAAACTGGTGGGGTTTGTACACATCTACGATATACTATGACTTCTTTTGGCTTGCAATTTCATTTCAATTGCTCTTCCATTCTTAAAAATGAAGAAAACTTGATAAAAGCAGATAATAAAAAAGGAATTAGAAACTTTACCCAAAAAGCTTTTTTTTTTCCTAAATGTATGCTCAAATTTGACAGAATGGTTTTTAAAAACTGTTCTGGTCAATAGTTTAAAATAACTGAAAACAGTTCTACAGGTTTCATCTTCCTAAACATTAAATCCTTTGGATTTATGTAACACTTTTCATCTGAGACTCTCAAACCATGCTGCAAATGTTCAGTCTTAAAATATCTTAGCCACACAGATAAATATCATCATACCCATATTGCAGGCTGGTAAACTGAAAGATGCAAGATTGAGTGACCTGCCCAAGATGACATGACATCCAGGAGTCCAGTGTGGGAACAGAACTCAGGACTCCTGACTCTCAGGATGGCATTTAAGATGTTACACACAGTTTACCACTTTTAAAATACCAGAACCAAATCCTGAATCCCGCATAAAAATGTGCTTAAATGTGCTTTGTGTAAAGGAACAAAGTTGTCTTATGGGACAGATTTAATGATCCACTGAGTTTAGTCTACTCTCTCTGGGAGCAGCTAATGCTTCCAAATGCTTCACCCATTCTGTGGTGGGTTTTTATGGTTAATTCATTCCTGGAATTTATCTTAGTCCTCCAAATACAGGGATAAAAATGCCTTTTAAAAATTCTTCTCCTCTGCCCCCAAAATGTTGACTATTACAGCTCAGTTTTGTTTTCAGACATGTAAAAATGTTTTGCGCATGCAGGCAGCATGCAGTGGAAGTGGAATCCCTTTGCATTGCTAGAATCTTTCAGCTTTGAAACACTTCTCTTTATAGTTTGTTTAAAACTTTAAAAGATCCTTGGCTCTGTTGATTTTACAGTCTTTACAGAGGTCACAAAAATTACAACCTGTAAACTGCTTTATGTGATTTTAACTTCAGTATCTACAAGAGAGTAGATACCACTACGTCATTAGAAGAGTGTTCTTAAATGCCTTGTTATGTAAGGAAAGTTGCCTGAATTTAATCGCTTGTTTCCCTGTGCTCCTGAAGACATTTGTAATATCAAAGAGAACTGTCAGCTCTGAAAACTAGCATTCATAAAACTTGAAGGGATGGCTAGACACGCTGGAAAGTTTGGCTTCGTGGTTTTATTGCCCATTTCTGAAATTAGAATGCTGTGTCATTTACAGATGATTGTACAGCTGAGGGGACAGAAAGCAGAATGGCTGGAGAGGAGTTACAAGGAACTGGTGTAGCAGAATATGGAGAGGACAGGGTCCTTAAAGGGCTATAGGTTGTCAGAACTCATGCACCCAAATCTGGTTCAGTCTAACTAAAACTGAAGTCATTATGTTTGTGATTTGTGTGTCTTAAAATATGAAAAACCCTTCTGATCTCTCCGTCACTGAGAAAAGGCCTTACTGTACTCCATGCCTTTGGTAGAAGAGAAAAAAACCACACCACCTTCTCTTAAATGAAGTTCCTATACTGTACAATTCTGGGTAAAAGCACCTGGTCCCAGGCTGCTGCTGTTTCACCATCCATTACCTTGGTTTCATGTAGCTGCAGCAGTAGATAAAGTGAGTCTGACCATCTCAGCTTCTAGAAATTCAAGTCTAGCTTTATGTTCCTGTATCCCCTACATAAATCAAGTGCAGTTGTGTCTGAAATAATTCTCTGCCAAGGCTAATACAGCTGTTTCATTCTTATATCATATCAGGCAGTAAGCAGTGTATGATTGTTGATGCAGCTGGGAACCTTTTGCTTACTGGGTTCTCTCCGTCTCAAGCATTGTGGAGCATAATCTAAACAGCATGTTAGGTTCTATAAAGGCCACTTATGTGGAAGAATCAATAACAGAAAAGTGAGTATTGTGTTATCAAACAGGGAAGAGTGTCATTTGGTTCCTTTAACACTATTACACTGCATACTGATGTTTCATTGGAGTTAAAATCCAGCTATATTTATTGCAAGCAAGGGAAAACCACTACAACTACTACTTCTTAAATAAAAGAAGGGTTGTTTGGCCTGGTGTCTTTCCCTCTTAATGTATATTTTCACCTTGGGGAATGGCTGCCTGTTATTGATTTATCTAGGAAAAAATATAACCCAGGATATATTAAACATGCTAGGTCCTATTCAAGCTGGCAGCATGTGTAAATTTTTAGCTCTTTATTGGAGGATAAAGGATTAGCCACTTTCAGTTTTCTTCTTACAGATAGATTTGTTTAAAAAGGGATATGTTGTTATATGGCTATTGATTTTTCCAATGTGCTTGTAGTTGTGCCCATCTTGTGCCTTGTTCTATTTTTGTAAAAAAATCTTTAATGGATATACAAAAATTTTGTCACTTGTTATCTAAGCCTCAATATTTTTAATTAAATAACTTCCAAGCATATTTTTTGCATCCATCTTTTGTTGAATATTTGACCCAGAGAATCTGCATTAGTTGATTGTCATATTAACATGCTTTCGCTTCAATTTTGGCCAGTCTGACAAGTGAAAAATAGATGTCTGTCATGTGACAAGCTGCTGAATATAAATTCTGTTAGCATTTGCTCCTGAAAGAAAGAGAAAAGGTGAGGGTTGGGGGGGCGGGGGGAGTGGGGTGGCGGGGAGCTTAAGAAGAAACAGGGCATTAGAGGAGGCTGGAAAAAGAAGAAAGGATGGATGTTAGCTGCTCTTAAAAACATCAAGCCAAAAAGAGGGTGCTAGCCAGGTTAGTTAGTTGTTAGTTGAAGCTAACAAGCCAGTCAGGTCTCTCTCCAGCTTTAGATGTCATATAAACAACTGTAGAAATATACCACAATTTCAAATTGCTAAGTAAATAAAAGCAGTGAAGAGGCACATTTGTGGTGCCATATTCAGGTATGTTGTCAAGCCGACCCGATTCTTGTATTGACTGAGCAAATGTACTGATACTTTGCAGAAGATTATAGAGAAAAATTTTAATGTAAAATTCCCAGCTAACTTCTGAGTGATCATATCCAGCACAGACTTCAGAGGCCTGCAGCACATTCTGTTTATTTTCTGCAGTAAAGACTGTATCTGTTTTGTTGGTCACAGAACAGAGGGGATCTTCATTTAATTCTATCTTATTTTGGGGGGAGACATTTTGCATGTATAGAGAACTGATCTTGCCAGTATTTGAGAATCTTCTCCTAAGCAGAGGAAGTTCTGCATGTGCCTGGCAGGAGACAAAAGAGCCATGGACATATAGCAAACTTTCATATACTTGAACAGTTTATTATGTTTTTCAAAAGTGAGTAGTTTAAGCTGCTAGCAACTTATTAGCTCTGAATTAACAAAGGTCCCAAAGTAATAAGATGTCTTTGTTAAAGCATTGTAGAAGCATTAAGACCGATTTATTTGATAGCAGACAAACAGGAAAGATCTTTTGACTGTTAATATCCAAAGCAGCTCGTTAAAGGTCAGTCCCCTGTCTGAATTCAACATAACAGTACAGAGGGTGAGGATAACATGTGAGGCTGCACTTCAACACTATCTCTGTGATTGCCAGCATCTGTTGTGGTTTCCAGACTTGTCCAATGAGATTTGTTAATACAGTTGTGTGTTTGATGCCATGCTACTGAATGCAAATATATAGAGCATGTTACATCCAATATAGCTCACCCTCAGGGAGAGTCTTAATGCCACACTTCCCTTTGTACAGCCCAAGATGTATTGTGAAGATAACACAAATATATAGATGAATCAAAACTCAGATACTGTATTTGCATCAGTAAACTTGGACCTCAACTGCAAAATACAAAGTTGGATTCAGACTTCCACAAAATTCTGATCTGTTCAGATCAGAACTGAGATTAAGAGTTTACAGTAGTGAAGGGAAGTTTAGCAGTGATTTAGAGAGAATGTCCCTGTTTGCCCACTTTCTCAATTTCTGACCATTCTTATATGGAATGTTCCATGGAATATGCCTTCAAATGGTAGGTATCACTGAAGATCAAAATGATGATAGATAGCATTTGGAAACTGGAATTAGGGGGGGAATTTTTTTGTTGGCTTTGTGTCTGCTAATAAGTGACTAAGTACTTTTACTATCAGTTAATAGAATACATGGATCCTAATCTAGTTAATGACATTACCATCATGGTAAATAAAAATCAAAATGAAAGTGCATTATTCCATTTGTAGCCAATGATGGTTCCTAAGAACCCACATTCTAAATAAGAGTATGTTCCACGATTAATTTTTCAAATAGAAAGAAAATCCCTCAGTATCATCCCCTGACCAGCGAAATTCATATTCTCAGACACTATCATGATAGGTGTGACATGAAAATACAGAGGGAGAAACTCTCTACTCTTGCAATCACTTTTGTACTGTTTCAGCTCTTTGCTTTTTATTTCATCAAGGCTTGTTCTAAGGAGTTGAAAGTAGAGATTGGCAGGAACCAGATTTATGCAGAGAGGGATCTAAATTTTAGGCAAATCTTGTGTATTACTTGTGTTATCAAAATACTTAACCAACAGTTACCTGTAGATATCATAATGCATGTTGTGACCATAGCATATTTTCATATTATAGTTTTGTTTGTGTAAAATATACATCTCTTGTAATGCGTTAACATCTTCTTTTAGTAGTTGAAATATTAGCATCTTCTCTAATAGGCAGAAGTTTGAGTTGCTTATGGGAAGAAATAATCTCTTACCATGCTAACAACTTCAGAAAGACTTACAAAAGTGTGAGATGTATTAACTAACAGTAAGACTTCATTAGTTCCTGACATCTCTATGAGTCAGAAAACATATCTGCACCCAAGCTTCTACCTATGCCTTTTCCAGAGCACTGTACAACCCAGCTCACTTGTGAGCCTCGCTCCTGCCCTGAAAGCAAGTAGAGCACCTAGGACTTGACCTCCTCACCAGTGCTCTTATCCTTTGTATCCACCTCACTGGCCTCCCACGGAAGGCTTTCTAAATAAATCTTTGGTTGAGTACTTAACAGATGACTTTCTTTGAGAGCCTTTGTGCAGCTGACCCAGAGTTCTGATAACTGCAGATCTGCTGACCCTCCTGTACAGGGGCTGCACTAGATGCAAAAGGTGGACAAGCTGGTGAAATGAAGGCTTTTTGCCCCTTCCCCTCTAGACTATTCACCTACAAAAGAGCAAAGTAAAATCGTATGTACAGTCACTAGCTACAGTGCTAAGTCTTCAAAATCTGAATTTTTATTAAAACAGCAGGGGGTGAAAACGACTGGGCTAAATGCAGGTGAGACAGGCCCCTTGAGAACTATGGTGAAGGAAAGGCGAGTAAATCAATATGTGCCATGGGATAGCACAGTGTCTGAAATGGCATGATAATGGCAGCAGCTGAAGCCTGTATCGATGCAGCAGGAAATGCTTTTTGCTCCATTGATGACTGTTGTTCTATTTCGGAAAATACAGAAAGTTCTTTCTTTATCAAAAATTAGCCAGAAGGTGTCTGTGTATCAGGTACAAATGTTTACAAATTGTAAAACAGTCAATTATGTTACAGAACAACAGTCCTACCATACATGCACAGGAAGGTCAGTAAGTTATTTAACAATTGTGTTTTACTTACAAAGGAAATAGGGAAACAATGATCTAATCCATTTGGTCTTAATAGTGAAATTTACTCTAGAATGTAAAAAATCGTTTTAGCCTATTTAAATAATGGCTGTGATAATAGCACACTAATATGGTGCACACTATACTACGTAACATGTTATGAATAGCACGCTGAGTGATTTTTTTAGTATATGTAAATTACACAGAAGCACAAAGGATGCATCTCTGAACTGTTTTTGTAGAGCTGATTATAGGTCTAACTGCTATAGAAGGAGGCTGAAAGAGCTTTGTTGAGAGGCATTGATTGATTAATAAAGAGTGCAGCAGCAACAGACATAACATTGCAGTTATAGATTTTCCATACTTTATCTTCAGGGCTTGTAAAGATACAGTGGTGATCAGATGATGAGGTTTTCTTTCACCTTGCAGTAACATGCAACAAATCATGGCATTCTGCAATGCCACAAAACAGCTTTTTGCAGAACACCGAGTGAAAGAAAACTCCTCCACAATCACGACTCTACACTTAGATATTGTCCTTTTTCCTTGTACTCTCGTTTAGTGAGAGAAGCTTCCTACAATAATTTAAAGTAATGTCCCAAATTTAGAAACAAAGTGGGAACTGTACATTCAAACACTTAGGGATTCTATTTTTATTAAATTGAAAGTGTGAGTGGAAAGTTACATGTGAAACATGAATGCATTTTATTCCTGCTGATAGACATAGAAGATTTGCTGAAGAAACCTGTATTTAGATTCAAACTTAACCAGTACAATGGCCTATAGTTAAAAATCATATTTGTTAGAATAAGACAGTAGCTTTTTGTACCTGGTTAATGAAGAGAAGATATAAACAGACTCAGATCAAAATGTGACCTGAATATACCCGAGTTGATATTTTCTGTGAAAGGCTGGGAAGACATCCCATTTCAGCTATAGGTGGACTGATCACATGGGTGCTGCTGGAAATAATGCGTATTCTTATTCATTAGCTATCATTTAGCTGCACCCCTGTAACAAACACCTAAATAGGAACAGAGAAAAGAACTGTCACAACAAACAAATGTTGTCTTTACCACAGAACTTATTTTTAGAGATGTGTGTTGGAATAGGTTGTTTGAATATTTTTGCATTATTACATACCTTTCCAAAAAATCTGTGCTTACCTAAGTAGACCCTAAGTTAGTTGAAGTTTGGTTTAATAAGAGATTAACAGTAAGTTGGTTTTAGCTGCTCTTAAATCCACTGATCTTTTTGTGGTTTTAATCTCATTTTTATTAACATTTTGTCCTTCACTTGGTGACATGAAAGATCTGTACAAATGGGATATTGAGTGTACTCAGATTCACTAAGATGTAAAACAAATAGAAGAAGTAGGTAAAATATAAGATTAATAAAATTCACTAGAAGTTTTTCAGACAGTAGTCTGTTCCTTAAATTGACAATAGCCCTTTGACGTTTATGTTATTTTTGTTCTGAGTTTAATTCATAACACACCCTCTTTTATCCACTTGCAGTATAAATTAAGAATCAGAACAGAGCACATGAATTTCTTACTGAACAGTCTTTTTTATATTTGTAGGTATGTATATTTTAGGGACTATCATAGAACAAAATTATTTTTAAGAAAAATCTGCTTTTAGAGGAAGTGTCTCCTCAAGGATAATTACCTTTGCCAAGCTGCAATTTAAATTAGCTGTAGTATTCCTCAGTTTCTAAAACCCTCGTGAAATTTTACTCGGAACCTTAAACTGATTTTGTTCAGTTTCACAGATTACTTTAGTTGAGCCTTGGGTGAAGTGATCTGGATACATATATTTGTAAATTTTATATATATATATATATATATATATTTATATACACACACACACATATACAGGTGTGCTTAAGTCCCTAAGTGCTTTTTCAGGATAAATACTATAATAAGAAAACATGAGGTGAGTATTTCTCTTTGATATGTGTTCCTTTGAGGTACGAGCAGAATGCTGAGTAACAGTCATTGGATTTCTCTATGGCACTTGTGCTTAAAAAAAGCCCTGTATTCAATGTTAGTCCAGATCTTTTCACTTCTCTGTAAAAGTTGTCACTGAAAAAATGCCTCACAGCCAGAATATCATCGCTAATGATAGTTTCCATTTTCAGCATGTATTAAAGAAAACCCTTTTGTTCCACATACAGCCCACACAATGACGCAGCATTCAATGATCCCAACGTTGAAAACAGAAGTGAATTTTCATTAGAAATTTTAAAATGTATCCAGTTCTTCAGCTGGCGTAAATTAGCTTTGCCCCACTGAAGTAAGTGGAGGTACAACAGTTATAACACTGTAGGATTTTGGTCTATGCTTTTATTTTTTATAATAACCTGGAGTATGATACAAAGTAAGACCTGCCGTATTCCACACATGACAAGCATTGAGATGGTCCGGTTCGCTGCTGTTCAGGTACCTACCTTAACAAGCAGGTGCACATGTTGAATCTGTTTTGTGTAAAAACAATTACAAACTTCATTTTGGAATCTCATAGGCTTCAGGAGCACCAAAGTCATACAGTTATAAATAAATAAACAATGCTGTGTAATTAGCTATCTTTGTGATATAAAAAAATGGAAGCACATGTAGGCATAATGCATTCCAGATTTTGCATAGGATTTAGCAGCAGTCTGTTTCAAATAGCAGCAGAGAAAATCCTTTTCTATTGACCCAACAAGAAAACAGTGTGAATTCTAAGATCAACTGCTTGCCAACATGTTCCATCTCTTTTTAAAGGTAAATATGCATATATTTATATTTTAAGCTTTTAAATTACTTTCATCTCATTATCTTAACTAGATTTCCAAACTTTGATTAATATGTAGCATACCGTATTTCTGGGATCTACAGGTATCAGACTTCCACTCTTAAAATGAGATCACATTTGTGACGAAAGACAGCAACTATTGTAAAGTGAACAGGAGCTCTTCAAAACAGCTTAAAATGGGAAATGAAAAATTCTAGTGGAGGATTCAGGTGAATTTATTAACTACATTGTTACTGCAAGGAATATGATCAGAATAAATTTTGAAAGATTTCATATGCCACAGCAGTGCCTGTTAATGTCATCCTGAGGCATTGTTTTAGTACTGAATCTGAAAGCAGAGAGGCTCACGCTCTGTATCAATATTGTGTCCTGGGAAGGAATAAAAAGCCAGTTCCTCATGGTAAATACTGAATGCTACAGGCTTGCCAGGTCCTCTGTGGCACTGGACTGTTAACATGGAAAGCAAATGAAACAGGAACTGTTGCAGGTAGATCTGCTCAGATTGTCTCAGCATGTCGGTATATTAGCAGAGAGTTCCAAAAGGAATGGAGAAGAGTGCTTTTGTATTTTGGCTTCTTGAAATCCATTTTCACAATTGAAAAAAATATATAAATATAAATCAGCCATGTACCTCTGACAGACTTAAAGCACATTTGCATCTCAACAGAGTTCAGAAAACCCCTAAAATAACCTAAAATAACCAAATTTACTAGAACACTGTGCCTGTGGTGGTGCCAAGATCAGTTGTATTCTCTCTAGCTGTTTGCCAGCCTCTGCTGGCACAAGCTGAAGGGGTGAGGTGGGTTTATACTGTACTGCTCAACTTTATTTCTACATCCACAACTTCTGCTCCTTCCTCTCCTTTTGCTCTGCACCTGTGTGCCCCTTCTTCCCCAGCAGTCTTAAAACTGCTAACAACTGTTCGGATTCACTGTGCCCTGTCAGGCTTTGATTTTAAGTTACTCTCTGGAGCTTTCACTGTAATAGAAACAAGAGCATACAAATAGAGCACTTTGTATATCTTTCTCCTAGTGGCATGCAAACCTGACCGGCAGGGGTGATAGCTGTTGGCACTCAGACCATCTATGCTACTTCCTCCCTTTTGCCTACTGATCACATTTTATTGGGAATGATGCAGACCAGGTAGAGTAGAATAGGTTCATTGCGTTGAGCAGAGGCTAAAGAAAAAGTTGCAATAAAATACTTAGCCTCTGCCTGTGATGTCTGGATTCCATCAGGAGACCTCCTTAGAACAGAAATTTTTTTATGATGATGATATCAAAGGGAAAAAGTGGTGTGCTTCAGTGAGAAATTAATTTTCTGCTTTTGATTTTCCGTCTGTCAAAAACTACCTCAGGTCACTTCTCACTGTTCAGCTCTTACAGAAACAATATTGTATTCCTTATGCCAGTTGTTAGTTGTGGGGGAACCAGAACAGAAGAGGTGCTGTCTTTGGAGGTTCCTAGCACTTTGGCATATGCTTGTCATCCAGACTTGATGCTGCAGCAACAAAGAAATATTACCTCAAAGTTCAGGAATATTATATGTCTGTCTATAAGAGGCATTGGTCTCCAGTTAATTTGCAAGGGTGATTTGAGGTGTCAATTTTTAACAAGCAGGGCTTTCATGCTTTGAGTTGAACCTCCACTACAACCATCGAAATTGCTTGGGACGCTGACATTCCTATATTAGTTCTTAATTGTGGAATTTGCTGCCCTTGCTGCTCCTGTGGAATTCAAGTTTGTTGACCTCCAGGGCTTACCATGAGGCCTATCTCTTCTCTCGGGCAAAAAAGGCTTAGCTAGGAAGGGAGAGTTATTAGGAGCAGGTGAGTTTGTTGTTTTTGTTGTTTTTTTTTTAAACTTGACTTTGTGTTATTCTTGGCACATAGTATCCACTAAAATAACGGGCAAGGGTTATGTATTTTGTTCATGCAATTGCAGTGCCAAAACCTACATGTGATAATCCCAAAGCTGAAGAATTTTGTATTATCCATTTAGTCTTACTTTAGTCACCAAACTAGCCTGTTGCATGAGGAGGCAGTGCTGTGGACATAGGCTATGACTGAGCATTTGATACAGAAGATGGATCACAGAGAATGATTTTCCTGTGCAAACTTTAATGAAGATAAGGAGAGAGCAACACATAACTCAGTCATGTACAGCAGCCAACAGGGATTTTGCTTTTCACTGCATCTATATAGTTTTGAGTCCCTGCGTCTTTAATCATTTACATCGCTGAAAAGCTTTTCAGAACTGCACATGCAGACATTTTTCTATTGGAGTATCACCAAGAAGTGTGTGTAAGCACAATATGCAGTGAAAAACATGTCTCAAAAATATTATCCTGTGGGGAAAAACAAAAAAAAAAAAAGCCAGTATATTGCAAAGGATTTCTGTCCTTTCCTGGAGTCATGACACTTCGTTAATATCAGGACTATGCAGGCTGAATTTTTATTTATTTATTTATTTGAGGAATTAATAGAAAGGGATCAGCCTAGAAGCAGAATGGAAGATTGTAGGACTAAAATACCCTACAAAACACATAGGCAACATTTCTTCTCTCTTTTTCCTTTCATACCTCTTCTGTTTGTCTCCATGTGGTTCCTTATAGTTAGCACTGAAATTCCCATTTTTATATAGGGTTATTTTTTTCTTCCAATAAAGACAAAACCATTTTGACTCAAGAAGGTTGTATTATGCAGTGCCATGAGACTTGAACTTCTCCCCCACCTTTCCTGTTAGCTAAAGCTAAGCTGCTTTGTAGTACATTAAATGATACAGCACAAAAGATCTAATAGATTCTGAAATAGCTTGGGTTCTTAGAAACATGTAAAACTCCTCATAAAATGAATATTGCTAAAGCTCTGTCCAATTTCCATATTATTTCCACATTGTATTTGTGTATAATAGGCTTCCAGGAATGTTCATGACCTTACAGCTGTCCCTTTTGTTTACAGTCCAGTGCTCTGTCCTTGAGATATGTTGCACACAGAATGAAGACAAAATCATGGCTTCAGGCCTCCATCTCCCTCCTCTGGAAAAAATAAATAAAGCCTATATAGAGGACATCCTCCAGTCAGTACTGTTGCAGATATAAATGAACAATAAAAGAAATGAAGCTCAAAGGGAAATACAGCTTTTTCTCAGGAAATTCCAGGAACAAGCCTGTTAATGTTTTGGGGTTTGGGTGGTTTTTTTATTTGGCTTTTTTAAAATTATTAAAACCACTTATCTTTGTCACCTAAAAAAGAAAAATGGACAGATGCATTTTCTAGCAGTTTGACTTGATATTTTAGAAATTTTAGAATATCCTTTTCTTTTTGAAGAGATTATATCCTGCTCACAGACAAGCAGTTTCTTATTTGCTGTCAGAGTTAGCAAACAATCAATACATTTACAATACCACTTCACTAGCATAATGGTGATGGCGATGTTTGGTTTATTTTTGCTGCCATGCAAATTTTCATTCTCTTTGAGTAAATGTATTTTTCTGCTGATACTCTGCTTTCTGGCAGGTGCTCAAAACTTCCTTGTTCAAATGTATTTGCAGATGGCACAGTCATGGGTTCTGTGTGGTGTCTGAGTAGACAGTGCACAGCCTGGGACAAAATTACAATCACTAATTATTTTAGAATGAAGGGCATATGTGAAATTTCAATATCAAACATCTCGATACCAGCAGTGCTATGCACAAGCGTTACCTGATGTAAGTCTATTTATGAAGTTTTGCTAACTAAATTTTGGCTGAGGTTGTAACTGAAGGATATGACAGTGAATATCCAGAACAACCACGCTTTTGGCTAAAGCTCCACATGTGGAGGCTGGCCCAGAGAAATGCAAGCAATGCTGTGCAGGTAGGGAATCTGTGCAGTAATAATTCTGAAAAGCACAGTGGCTTCCTTATATTAGATTAGTGTCCAAAAAATTAACATTTTCACTCGTTTTCTTCCTGCACTAGAAAACTTATCAATTTTGTTAAACAAATGGGATGGATGCCTGATGATTATATATTATGAAATAATTGTGTGACTTAGTATAAATTCAAGTAATTTACATTACAGATTAAATTTACTAGAAAATTCCCAAGTATTTGTGAACATTCAAATCCATAGATTTCTGTGGGATTTGAACTTCATGAATGAACCGTAATTGCAGGAAGGTGGAGCTGCTCAAGCTTATCGGGTCTTTTAGGAGACACCGAGCAGCTATTTCAAAGTGTTGTTCCATGTCTGGATAGTAGTTTTATGTGTACATATACAAGCAGCACTACTGGTGAGGATTGTTGCACAGCTCTGGTAACATTCCTGAAGTTCAGCATATACTAGGTTGTAACTGGATCTACAGATCTACTGACTGCGTGCTTCTAAACTTCTCCAAAATCACTGGCCAGGCTCCAGACACCATCTTTGGTGTACATCCTGGCACAGATTTTCTGTCTGATGCCATTACTTAAAAGGAGGGTCTTTCAGCTCCCCTTCCTGTAACTCCCAGGACCGGTACTAACCTGCCAGGGCACTGAATAACGTTAATTATCTCTTTTTCCTTCCTTCAGTCTGGTGGACTGGTTTCAGCTGTACAGTCACAAACACAGACAATGAAATCAACGCGTTGTACAGAGGGCTTTTAAATGCAAACCCTCTCTGCTTTAGCATGAAAAATGGACATATTCAGATAGGACAGTCAACTCTCCTCTGACATTTTCTGTTTCTCCTCAGTACTTACAGTTATTCTTTAGGATTTGGGATGTGTCTTGCCAGGATCTGTGAGTTCCTTTTCTTCAAATATCTCTTTAGTTAAGGCCTTCAAATGTAGAGTGCCTCTCTGACCTATTCAGTCAGCATCTTTCAACATCAGGAGTTTTACAGATTAAAAAATGCTTTTCTCCTCATCCAAAACTTCCTCTTTTCAATGTTTTTTATTGGTCCCTCCTCAACTTTAGGTAGAGTTCATAAACAGTAAGTTATCAATTTCCCAAATTATCAGAATTCTTCCTATTGTTTCTTGGATAAATATGTAGGTGTGTAACATTTGAATGAGTAATAATACAGGCCTTTTCCAAAACAACATAAGTGACTAAAAAAAATAACACTGGGATATAAAACCACAAGCAAAAACGTCAGTAAGACAGAATATAAAGAGTAAGTCATATCACTTGTAGTTCAGCTCTATCATGTTATCTAATTTTTATTATTTATCCATTTTAATAATTACATGTGTTGAGTTTTATTTACTGAAAGATGATTTAAAGAATCAGTATCTGGTGAAGTTTTTTTTAGGGAGAGTATCATGTTTTGTAAATGCTTTGGTTAAGAATGCTATCTCAATTTCTTTTAACCTCTCTCTTAATTCGTACAATGGCACTCTGTTTTTTATTGCTTGTCTCACTCATGTGAGGGCAGGGCATTTACTTTCATGTGCCATGTTGTTTGAAAATAATAGTGAAAAGGCACATGAACTGTAAAGAAATCTCCGTTGAAGTCTTGAAGGCAAGCTCTGGGAAATTTTAGGGTGGATGTCAAGACAGATACATGCACTGAAAGTGCATGGAGGGGATTAGTGCCACATGAGCCTACAGAGCTTTATTGCAACACTTCATGAAGCCAGAGTGCGTTCTGGCAGTCCATATTCCAGCAGCTGATACAGAGCTGCTAAAGTAATGAAAAACATGAAAAGGAAGAAAAATCAAATAGTAAGAAAACCATCTTGGGCTAAAGGCTAATAATGAAGAAGATCCGTAGCATTCTTGCTTTCCAGTGGCTTTGCCAAGCTGCGGTATAAAGGACTAGGAAGATCTGAATTCATAGGTTTCAGAGATAAGTTGTTGAAAAAATTTCCTGCTTCTGCAAACTGTGCAGTGTCTTGAAGCCCAGTTCCTGCTGCAACAACAGTCAAGGTCAGTGTCTGATTGAGATCCTGCTCTGAAATGTACTTTGAAATACTCTAATATATGGAAATATACTCTGAAGTAGATAAAGATGCTGCTTTCATTGCAGTACTTATTATTAGCAGTTTAGCAGTCATGCAGCAAATCAGGTGTTTGTCATTGAGGTCCCTAGTATGTCACAAGGACCAATTACATCCTATTCATTGTTTCCAGTATTCTACTACAGAAAGTGCAAAGAAATAGTGGTCTTACTTACAAATGTATGCATCTATTTGTAAGAAGTACAAGGACCTGAGCTGAGCTGAGCACCTTTTATTATCATTATGAATTTATTGTTATGCAGGATGTTCAGCGGTACAAAAAGAATGTGCTTTTTATGAAACAGACTTCTGGTAAGTTCTTCTAAGTCACTCAGTATCTTTGTTTTAAGGGAAAATACTTCTCTTCCATTTTAGAATACAGCTAAATGAGAAATGTTGAAAGCCAGGCATCCATGAGATATGTCACTGTCACAAGTGAAAGCTGAGGATGGACCACAGACACATGTTCAGAGAATGTTACTGTCATTCCAGAAGAGGAACTCGTCACATTCACAGGGGGGTTCAGCAGCATCCTCAGACCAACAAGCTCAGGGAGGGGTTATCAGCATGGACCCTCCTGACTGGCAGTTAATTTCATGCTAAGATGAAACTATTTTTTCTCTCAAGAATGTATCGCCTCCTGTTTTCCCTTCTCAAGATATTTTGCTGCAACTTACCCCTAGCAGAGATTAATTTTGTATTGTCACAAAACAACACAAATGTTGTGTTATGTTTATATTGTCAGTTTGCCTTTTCACTCTACAAAAGAAGTTCAAATAAGCTAAAAATTTCATGTGTCCCTGTGTTCACCATATCAGTAAGGAACTACAAAAGCTTGGTCAACTTTAAAACTCAAATTACATGGTGAGCCTGTGTATATGTTTCTGTCAAATGAGAAAATGGAAACTAGAAAACAGCAGCATTTCTGTGGCTAGCATTTAAGATGCTTATGATGCTGGAAAGAAAAAATAATGGAAGCACTTGTCATAAGCTGGAAAATAGATTTTGTGTGTATAACATGACTAAAGTAAACAAACAAGATCAAACTAGAGCTGAGCAGGCTTCTATGTAACGAAATGCCACATGAAGTGCAACTGCTGAAAGGATTCTGTGAGAGGGAAAATGAAACTGAGCAGATGAGACAGACAACGACATAGTCTAAGTTCAGCACTTTCTGATGACACTGGAGATTGCACTCACTTTGGCAGCTGATTTGGTGTTTTCCCCTATTGAAAATGAGCTGGGGAAATGCATTGTGTGCATCTCTTGCACCTTTGGTGACAGAGTCTGCAGATTCTAGATTGAACATGTTCTTGGCAAACAACTAACGTCCAGGTCTTCAGGCACAGTGACTCACCAGGGTGGAAGTTAAGAATACTTAAGAGTTGGGTTGTCTATATTTTTATGTAAAATATCTCAGTGTTGATATTTGATATTTTTCCTTTGTGATTGCTTGCTTATTTAGTGGAATAAATTTACTTTTCTCTTTTATTCTTCTGTTAGTGTCCTGGGGTTTTTCTGTATGATGTATTAGGCTACAAATGGAGTCAGCACTAGCTGAATAGTATTATCATCCCATTCTGATATTCTCAGTGAGTAGTAAACATAAGGGGAGGTTACTTTGCAGTATACTGAGTACAAGCACACATTGCAAAGTTGCTAACACACTGTAATATAACATTCTAATTTTATTGTACAATAACTTTCTCAAGTAAAAAAAAAAGCACTCATTCAAATTCTTGTTATACATAGAGGTACAGGTTACTACTACCCTGACAGTCAGGGAAATGCAGCAGGAAGCACTTCTGACATGTAAATATTTTAGAAGGAAGTGATAGGCATAGGAACTATCTTGGGTTTCAACATTTGTTTTTCTATAATCCAACTTTTAGCCATGCCCAAGCATACTCCCTGTCTACCTGCTGTGGTCGTGGTTCAGTCACTCAAGCCTAGCTTTCTCACATTTTTTGCACCCTGGAAGTTTGATACCACTCTATGGTTTAAAATTATCCTTACAAGGAATATAAGATTTTCTTTTCAATGTGTATTCCTTTAAGTGAGAAAATTGATTACAGCAAAGTCTAAGACCCACAAGGTCAGCTTGCAAGACAAAAGTGGACAACTATAAGGAAATTCTGTGGCTCTCTGTTTTATCACATATAGTCTAGGGAATAATGAATATTATATCTGTAATGTTCTCGCAATGTGTCTTAATGCTTTTATAACCTACTATGTTTTAAGGTAATAAGCCAGAATACCAGAAAAACATACCAAAAACTGAGTTGCAATGACTGTTCTTTATTACCCTTTGGGTAGTTAGGTAAGGGCCATCTGTGAAAGTCATCAGTTTCTTTACATCAGTCAGTTTGTATCTGTTGAAAGATAAAAATGTTTTTCAGTTCTCATCTGTAATATAGTCAGGAGATGCTATTTTTGCAGAAGAAAGGGGCATTGATCAGGTTTAAATATCATCACAGCAAAAAGCAGTCAAAACAAAGCCTACTGAAAACTGCCTTCCAGGAACCACAGTAGGTAAAAGTGGTGACACAAATCCCTCCTCTGGTACCTCTGTGCTAGATTTGCAGCTTTGTAGAATATATTCACTTGTACTCTGCTCAGCAGCACAGTCCTGCATCCTGACAGCTGAGTAATGTTCTGCTCACGTCTTCCCTTGTAAAATGAAAAAAGTAGATAATTTAATATAGATGTGACAAGTACAAGATAGATTTCTACCCAGCACAGTTTACCACAGCACACTCCTGAAAGTATTAGGTTGAAAACCTTCTTTAAAGATAACCAGATTCTTAAGTTCACCCCTATCACCACCCATTCCCCCCCCTCAATTAAACACAATACAGAGAAAACTTTCAACTAAAATTTTGATTTATTCTTTGATCATTTCAATATAAAAAAAATATTTTATGTCTATTGTTCCAGAAAATAAATCAATGTCTTTTATTTCTGCTGAAGACCGGCTTTTCTGTGAGGCATGCCAGATAAAATTTTTGTATGTTTCCAGTGCAAATTTTTTGGGGGGGGTCCTTCACTACTTTTCTTTTCTGTATATTTTACTCTCCCCTGAATCACAGAAGCAGTTTACTGCTATTTCTTGTGGCCATTGTCATTGGGGACTAAAATAAGCTTATTGCCTTCTTAGGCAAAGCATGACAAATTCTGTCAATCCAAATTACATTTCTGAGTATGGCAGGGTATGCAGTCTGATTTCACTGGCTTAAAAGAAACACATTGAACAATTCTTATACCTACATGTGCATTAGTGATGGATGGCATGCTGAATACAGAGCATTATTGTACTGTCCTGATGCTGCAATAATGGTCTTGTATCCTGTGCTCTGGTATTCAACCAATTGATAGTCCCTTGTACCGTTAGTGTTACCTGCTGTTACAGCCTTTCTGCTCCAGCCATAGAGTGACTGGATGCTTGAAGCAAGCTATGCTGCTACTCTGTTCCTCTCAGCCAGCAAGGCACCCTTGTCTCCAAGACAACTCAGAAGTGAAGCAGAGCTGTGGCTGGTGTGGGAAGTCGATGAGTCTTTGAGGGATGACGTTGTGTTGAGGTGAAGAGAGTTTAAGAAGGGACCCAGCATCACTGCGGAAGCTGCATCCTTGGTAACAACAAAATCAGATTGACTCAGGAGAGGGAGATGTTAGCATGGGATTCAGCTCCCCCAAATGCTACTGAGCTTTTCTGAAGTCTTTAGTAGTATCATGGATTTATTGGTATCATTATACTTCCTTTTAAAATCAGTGTTGTAAAAGATCCAAATGTTTGTGACCCATCACCCATTGATTTTATAGTATCTATTACTGTCTAAGGTTATCCAGTAGCAGAATTTGAAGCTTTAGGACAGTGTTTCAAAAGTATTGAGAGTAGCCTATTATTTTTTTATTATTATTCAGTTAGGAGCAGACTTATCATTGACTTCAACGGGTAAAATGTTAGCCTACTGCCAAACAGAAAAAACCCCTCACATTTGCTGCTTCTAGGCACTGACCAGAATGTATCTTTCAACCTGGAGTTTTCAATGCACAATTATCTATGTCAAAGGAGTAACTTTTTTCTGAGCAGTTGATGTGGTACATATACACTGCATCTATCACACTCTAGCATGCACAAATCTCCCCACACAGAGGAAGGAATACAGAGTAAAGGTTGAATGAAAATGACCTTTCTTAATGTTTTCACCAATATCCTGCTTACAAATGACTCCAATAGACTATTTAAGGAGAGAACTAATCTCTTTAATCTAAAAGGGATATTTAAATCTAAGAACACTGTAACAGCATTGCTAAAAAATTCATAACGATTGACTGTTTGCCCAAACTTGTAGTGCTGTACTATTGACTCTGTGTTCAGCCCTGCACAAACGGTAACTCCCATTCACTTTGATGGGAGATTTGCCTGGGGTAGGACTGCAGAACTGATGCCTAGGATGTTAATTAAATGTACAGTCAGCTGGCCAAAACGTGGATGGTTGAGTCATAAGGACAGATCTTCCTGGCTTACCTAAGAATTCTTCTTAGTATATAATTAAACCACAAAAACTGACATCAAAGTAACGATAAGGGCCTAATGTAATGCACATAACTGAGGAAATTCAGGCCAACATTCTTTCCTTTGATCACCCGACTGGGCCAAGCTAGTACACAAGGTATGGGTCTGGATACTCCCTTTCTCAAGAACTGGTAGAGGTGAAGGAGTTAAAACTGATGGAACTGGCTAGATTGGATGAACTGGTTGGGAGGTAATAATTTTTGTTGCACATAACCTGCAGAATTCCTCCACAATTATATGATGGGAACAGGGATCTTTAGGTAAAAGGAGTTTTTTTCCAGGGTGTGAATGAATAAACTCAGAGAGGGCATACCTCTATAACTTGTGAATCTCCATACTTCATACCACTCCATACTCCATGAATTTCTGTATCAGCTCAGCGTTTTTTTCCTTGGGTGTGCTTTCCTTACACTGGGAGAAAGTCAGGGCAGGTGAAGGGATGACACCCTGTGGGTATAAAACTACTCAGGGAGTGTTCTTTGAAGGCATGGTGGTACTAGAAGCCTAGGAACAGTGTTTCTACCCCGTATCTCTTGAAGGTATAGATCTTAACTTTAGAGATGCTTTAAAACGTTCTTGTTTCACATAACATTTTAAAACAAGCTGAAAAAACAAGATCTGGAAGAAGATCTACTATGGAGTATTAGCAAAATGAGCTGGAAAACTGAAGTCAAAGAATAGTTACCAGTGGTTTACTGTAAATAGGGAAGGATATAGCAAATGTGGTTCCACAGGGATCTGTCCTGAGCCAGATACTGTTAAATATTTTCGTTAGTGACTTCAGAAATAGGATAAAGAATGTTCTTACTAAATTTGCAGATGCTACAAAGCTTTGAAGGCTCCAGGTATGGAGGAAAGCCTGATTAGAACTCTAAAGGATCTTGACATATTAGAAAGATGGTATGAAAAAAATGGATGCAATTAAAGCCAAGTCTGATTTCTGTGCTTGGCCAAGAATAATCATTTATAGAATTCAACTAAGTGAGAAACAACTGACTAATTTACAGTCTTATAGGAAAGAAACTAGGGGCTGCAGCTGGCTGCAGCTTGAACATGAATGGGCAATGCCATACTGGTGTAAAAACAAGAAGGGGGAAAGTAATTTTGAGTTCTACAAACAGGAACATAGTCTGCAAAATTAATAAACTATTTATTCTGTTTTACAACCATGGAAAGGTCTAAGCTAAGTTCAGATTTAAGCCTCATATGGACCAGAACAGAGCAATATAGTGACCTATGAGAAAAGATTACAAGGCTTGGGGTTGTTTAGACTAGAGAATAAAACACTGAGGAGAAATGTGATAGTGTTTTTCAAATATGTAAAAAGATGGTGCAAAGCCAAAGGGAATAACCCTGTGGACAGGACAGAGGGTAGGTCAGTCAAGTATAACTCAAAAAGGTTTGGCTAGGCTTTAGGTAAGCTTTTTTTGACAATAAAGATAGTGAAAAATTACTGTAGAACCTTTACCTTTTTTTTGTTGAGGTTAGAAAAAAGGCCTGTCTGGAATGAGAAGGGTGTAGTTCAGCACATCTTGGGGTAGGTACAAGATTTCTTCTCGAACTTACTTCCTATCCTGTTTTGTAATATTGTCTGATCTGTTACTAGAGGCTTTAGGAGTCTCTCCAGTGGACTCGTTTCTCTTCTCACCCCTGGGCTGGTCCTGACTGGTAGCTTTCAGTCACATTGTCATAGCCTCCCAAGGCCTGATCCATATTCTGGAGATGCAGGATGGCCCACTCTTTATTTGGCCATCTTCCTGGGTTATCTAGGAGCAGGGTGACTTCTCTCCTGGATGACATACTACACAGCTACAAAGATCACCTTTATGCGTAACTTAGGGGTTGCATGATTAACTTAGCAATTGGCTGCATTTTGGTTTCCTGACAAGTTGCTCTACTGGGCATCCCAGACAGCTATTTCTTGGGTTCCTAATAAGCTGCATGGTCAAAGTGATGGGTGGTCCCAAAATGAAATTTTAGTTCTCTCCTTCCAATAAAAACAAAACAAAAATTTCTTTGTGTTTGGGTGGGTGTGGGCATCCAGATTCAGGGGGTATGCTGGATTTTGTTTTTTTTCTTAATGAAAAAGTTGCCATTAAAATCTCATCTAAAAACTTCCATGGCTAGAGGCTTGTGAGGTCTAAAATCTGTCGTGAGAGTCAGACAATTTTATACAAAAGACTATTGAAAGCAACATGGAAAATCTAATGTAGTTATTTCTTACTGGTAGGTGAACAGGAAGCATTTTACTATGGGTAGCAACTGGAAACCAGGTAACCTCTCTGATGATACTAGAAATTAACTGTAAATTAATTGCAGTTTTCCATTGTCCTTATTTTTTATTTTTTAAATGGTGGCCTTGAAGCCTTTGTGAGCAAGTATCCAGTGAGACTGAGTTTTAAAAAGGCTTATTTATTACACTGAATATCTGACCAGTCTGTTGTCTTGACCACATGGAAGGCTACTGGCTTTTCCTATGTGCAAGCAGCAACTGCATGTTTTTAGTGATAATGACCTTCTTTCTAGATTAATGGCAACAAGAACAAATATGTTTGTCCTCAACAGCGGTCCAAAACAAATTAAGTAAAAATGACTTCTTGCTCTCATGCAGATGTAAATGTACAGCACCTATTAAATAATGGGTTAAGCACTAGTTATGTAAGGTCACAGAAAAACAGTAAACACCAGAAGACTGAAACGGATGGTACTTATCCTTGGACAATAGACCAAGTCTATCAAGTGTGAGACATACCAGCTTGGATACGCATCAGCTGGATGCAGCCAGATAATTTCATTTCTCTAGGCTCTATTTGATTTTAAAATAACACTACACTTTGGTTTCAGACAGTAGGAGGCAGTGAAAAGTGGTCCAGTGCTTCTGTGTACAACCTGCTTGGAGTTCTTAGTTAAAGACATTCTTCTCCACGACATTTTCCTTCTGAGAGAGTGGCATTCTAATAAGAAAAACAAAGGGAAACAGATTGAAAGATCTTAATAAGCTTTTTTTCCAGTAGGTTCCATGCCAAATTCTATCCTCGCATGAGTTCTTGAAAACTCTCTGATTTCACAGGGGCCTCATGGCTGTAAAAGAATAGATTTTTTTGGTCTTAAGGTCTAAAAAGCTTTCTTCTGTATAAAGTGCTTTACACATGGAATGGCTGTTGAGGGAAATTGACTAGAATGGTAGTCAATTTTACACTGCTGCCCTCCCACCTGAAAAGCACTTTGGGTGCCCTACAGAGAAAAGAAATGAAATAGGAGGGGTAGAAATATGCACATGTACACACATGTAGAGAAAAGAAATGCTTGAGAAGGCGGCTTTAAAAAAGGGAGAGAAAATGTCTGTCCTACATACTTGTCACTCTGGATGGGGAGAGGTGTTTCTACAGGATGCAACATATCCAGTGAATGCACATTGAGCTAAATTCAGTTCTTATCTGCACTAGGACATTAGCTTCTAATAGCTTTGCTTAAGGGCCAGAATATTCCCAGGTTTCATTCCCAGGGAAAGTGAAGATTTCAGGTTCAAGTCAGTTTTAAAAGGATGCAGCATACCTACTTAGTGTCTTGCTGTACTGTAGTTTTTAGAGACAGATTTTGTGCTGATGTTAACCCAGCATATCTCTGCTGAATATGTCATAGCTGTACCAGTTTTATATCAGCTAAATTTCTAACCCCATATCATCAAACCAATCTACAAGCTTTAATAAATATTGACCAGAGGTCTTTAGTTAAAAGAAAAAATTTGTCTTCAGTAAAGAAGGAGCCTGACAGCTTCAAGCCAGCAGTATTCACGAAGCTCAGACTGTGAAATTCTATTCTAGAAAATAATCTTCAGCATATTTGGTAAAACAGAAGTGCTGCTAATGCAGCAGTTACATTAGCAGTTTGAGAATGAGAGCAATAGGAGGACATGCCAGGAAAATATGTTGATTATGCAAGGTCTCTATCTTTTGCAGTAAGAATGGCCTAGTGATATGACATGATCAAACAGCTGTTTCCCTCTCAACATTTGAGAGCAATAATAAATTTTAAGGATGCCTTCTGTGTCCAAAAGGCAGCCTATTTGGTGCTGTCCTTGAATAATACAGTTTTATTTTCAGGGATATAACAGAAAGGTTACACACAATACAATGTGACAAGTCCAAATGTTATTCCATCTAGGGGCAGCCTGGTATGCTCACTGCAGTGCATAACTGTTTTTCCAGTTTCTGTTCTGCTGCTTCTACTTATAAAAGTAGGTACTATAGCAAAGGTACAGCAATAAACATGATACTTACTTTTCAGAGATCTTATGCATTAGGTTTTCTCATGTTTGCCATTCCAAATCAATTGGGATGACAGAAAATTGTAAACTCATTTGTCCTTTTCTAAATTTGGAATTTGACCATTGCTAGATGCAACAGTTATCACTCATACTGTTGGGAATAAAGTACTTCAGTCTTATCCCTGAGATTCAAAAAAGGCTTTAGTAAGGTTTAAAAAGCACCACACCTGTGATTTGATTCTTTTTTTACCATACAGCCATATCTGTGATATTTCAGGTCCTTTTGCAAAATAGGCAACGTCCTCCAGTATGTTGTCTGTTAAAGCCAGAATGCTGGAAAAGCTGCATCACAGCTAGACTTTCCATCACTACATGGGACACCAAGAAAGAGACAGCTTTGCAATATTCCTTGAATAAAATGCCTTTAGAAATATCGACAGTCTTGAAATAAAGTCTGTTTTTTGCAGAATTTCACATAATTATGGAAAGCTTTTTTTCAATTTTTGTTTACTATTTTCAGATAATTTTTCTTCTTTTATATATACTGAGGCTGGCTGAGTACCAATTATAGTGATAGTCTTTGCAGTGTTGTCATTTGTTTTCATTTTTCATCTGAAAAAGATTTTGTTTGATAATGGCTCTAAGGAAGCGTTCTTCTTTACAAATGTTGATCCTGTGCTCCTCATTGGTTGAAGATAAGAAGTAGATTCTCAGATATTTTAAGTTTAAGAAACTCCATCAACTCATATGCTGATTTAGACAATCTGACTTACTAATTGTAATCATATACTTTTTTTCTTATCAGTAGTGATCTTACATTAAAAATAATGTGAGATTTCTATCATCAAAGCATTAGAATTATACATTATCTTTTGAAGAGCACTAATTTGTATGTTTATTTTCATTCATAAGGAAATGTATAATCAATTCTTTCTACCTAGTTCATTTTAATTAGGTAAATGTCTGGATCTAGATTAATTATGACTAAATTTTTAATTTTATTAGGTAGATATGATCAAAACACAGCAGGATCTTGTTCATTGGAATGTCTCTTTAATTAAATTCCTTGTTATCCAAAACTTGGACTATGTGCCCCAATGTGCGTCATTTGTATTGAAAATTCATTATTTATGAGTAGCATATCCCCTCTTGCTCAGTTTTCCAAGAGTTTAAAATATTTTACACACTAAGTAGAGTATTCTGTTCTCTCTGAATTCTACCTGGAGTACAGTATTCCTTAGCTTTCCATCAGTAATGAAGTTATGTGGGATCTGTCAGATTTTTTTTTAATAATCTTTCTTCTACTCCATGTTGCCTTATGATCAGTCAGTACCAGGATCTGACCTTCAGTTTGCAAGGTTAGTATTTTAGTATAAAATCATCAGCAAATTAAATTGAGAGTTTCAAGAACACTGCTACTTGCATCACTTGCAACTGTTAATGCATGAGATTCATTTCTCTCCATGTGTATCATACCAAAGAAACTCATAATGTGACCCCTGTCTCATGTCTACTTTTGAGTTCATTTGCTATTTCTGCTCTGTATTCTTTATACCCTTGGTCAGCAATTTTAAAGAAAGTGATATGTGTATGATTTAAGAAGTTACATGGCTCATTAACTGCAATATAGCTGACAATCTGATTTCAAAGACTTGTTTCTTAAGTTAGCAGATTTTTAGCACAGTCTAAGATACTTCAGACCCCAGATGTGCAAAGGAATAAAAGAATGAGAGCACTCTTGCCTGCTCCTATTCCTGGGGCTCCCCGAGGAGCAGCAGTTATCCTTGAAAGCTTCTGTGCTAATGCAACTGCTAGTATAAGGAGGAGCCTACTCAGCTGCCCCTAGGCATAGCAGAACAGAGGAGGGCTTTTAGAAATTTGGGGAGACAAGGCAAAGGAAAAGTGCTGCTAGTGATCTTTAGCTTAAATTTCAGAGTTCATAAACTCACAAATGCTACAACCTGAGTGGATTTTGTAGCTAACTTTTCAAAATCTATGTAAACCAAAAACACTGAGTTTGATGCAGCTCTAACAAGGACTCACTGAAGCCAGAAGATGAGGTCACTTCAAAAACCAAACGAATGTTAAGTGGAATTGTGCCTGCTGAAAGAGGGGAGCCAACTATAAATGAGGGATTTCCAATATGCAGCTGGATTAACTAGGAAAATACAGTTTATGAGTTGTGAGCTCTCCTGAATCCAGGCCTGCTGGTCTGCTGAGGAGGCTCTTTTTTGAAGGATGAACACCTGCAGAGTTGAGGGAAAATGGGTTTTGTAGCCGGCCACACAGGGTTTTGCTGAAGTACCAGTTCAAGCACAGAAGCCTGACCTATGACTTTTTGTGTGTTTTTGAGGCAGTCATGCATATTCTGCAATGAAAAGAACCTGAAATGAAGAAGCGCAGCAATGCTTCTAGCAGTGAAGTGCCTGACTATAAACAGGGTATTTCAGTCAATTTGAATCCCAAGAAACAGCTTGTATCTCATGACAGCCCTTTTTCTTCTTTTGTCTCCTTCTATAAACTGCTTCCTCAAAGAACAGTTCAAACAGATATACAAACACATTCACTTATTAAGTAATAATTATGGTAATACAAACAACATAACAAATGATAGAACATGTTGAGAAATATATACATACTCATGAAATGCTGAGATTTGTAATAACCTGCTCTGGCTGCACTTTTACTGCAGTCATTCAGTGTAGTCTCACCTGTTCTACCTGTTGCCTTTTTATTGTCCTAAAATGATAAACTACAATTATGCTTTGGTCTTCAGCCATACCGTATTACATCACAAAATACACTGAAGGCATGGCACACGAGAAGAGCCCAGTTCATCTGAATATTTACACATACATCTAATTTCAAACATGTAAACTTTCCTACCATAAGCATTGTGCTGACTTGAAGCCTGCTTTCTCAGAAAGTATCTTCTCTGCTTGACTGTGCTCTGAGTTTATGAAATATATGTGTCCTGGTGAGAAAAGAAACTGAAGGCTTGGGCAACATTCACACAGCCATCACACCCAAGTATTGTTTGTACCTGCAAAGCTGCTTGTGCTATTGGATGTCCTGCCTTGATACACTAGTCCTTTTAGGTGCCCTTGCTGAGAAGCAACTTCAAAATTGTAAGCAGAGATAACAAAACCAAAAATACATAAATTGGATGTCTTGTCAGCTAATACCCCTTGCTTTAATGACAATAAAGCCTGCTGACACATGTGGTCTTGGCCAGAAGGCTTTCTGCCCTGTGAATGGAGCAGCTGCTGATGATGAGGGAGGGAAATCAATGACTCAGCATTCATCAGAAGCATCCTCCTGCTGGTCACCACTGCCAAGTGCCGAGTCATCGATTTTCCTCCCTGCTAAGCCTCCACTGCTCTGTTTTCTTTAACAGCAAGCTTTAAAATGTTTGCAGTGGAGCTGTCAGCTCCCATTGGTAGGTCTCAGTAGGAGCACCCCAACACATGAATTGTATTGGGGCTAGGGGATAAATCTCACATTCGCCCAATGTAGTTTTTTCCAAGTGCCTGAAAGCCAGCATGCCTGAGCTCAGCATGCATGAATCTACAAATCACCCGATATACCACAATCAGCATAAATGAGGTGTTCTGCTTGCCATAAACTCACTAAATATTTTTCTTGTGAAGTGGCAAATGGAACACAGTATGCATGGCTCACAGATTCAGTCACTGAAACAAATCCAACAGCATGCAGTTGTCATCAAGAAATATGTCTAGGAAAACCTCTATAGCCACGCAGTTTCAGCACAGCATACTAGTACCAACCAGTTCTTCAATATTCAGACAAAGAGATTGCCATATATAGTGCACATTAGAAGTGCTGCCCTTTGATTTCTCCTGTTAAAAGAAAGCATCCTTACAGCTGTTCTCTATTGTCCCTCAGTCTTGAATATCTTCTGTATTTAAAGACACCCTGGAAATAAAAACTAGAATTGGAAAAGGGTCCTTGTCTGCAGTATTAAAATCTTGTGAGTCATGTTTTCCCAAATCTTCACAAAATTCTGTCAGAATCCAGCTCACAGTTTCAACTTCAGGAATACTGTAAAGGTGACTACAAACAATGATATTCATTTACAATTTGAAAAGCTCATTTAGGCTGAAATGTGTGATATATTCACATGCATCTCTTTTCTGTTTCGGTTACAAAGAGCAACAGAATTGTGGAGTTAAACAATAAAGCTTGAAAGCTTTCAGTTCCATTCCATTTTCAAGATGCAAATGAAGCAAGTTCTGAAATCTGAAACCCAGCTTCCACTTACTGATTTTAATGTAAGAAACAGCGTATTTACTACAATACTTACTTAGAGTATTTGCTTAAAAATAATATCTCACAGTATTACAGTTGCAAAGATTTTCAGACTCCTAACATTGCCATTCTCTTCAGAAACAAGGAAATATGCAAATAAGTTGTTATTTGTAATAGCTGCAGCTTGCTATGTTTGTAAAATAATTATATTTACCAGTTAATTGACCTTGTGTGCACAATAGGGACAAAAATAAAGAAATGATGCATGAAAATTCAAAGTAACACTGGATTGGTTTGGAAAAGTATATTGAATGTTAATTTTCAAAAATAGTAAGCAATTAATGCTGCTGTAATGAACATTTCTGTTTTACTCTGGCAACCACACTATGTTAACATAATATATTGAGAGTCAAGGCAGACCACTTGATTGCATGTTTGCACTGTAACAAGTGCACTTTTGGTTTAATTTTAAATTTTCATCTCAAATGTTCTTATAGGAATGCAGATGTTGTACTATTTGTCGGTCTCGTTAAAATCTTTGTCATGTGAGTGCCAGTGAATGTAGTAACACCTAATAAATTATGTAAAGTATTGCAGTATGCTGTACTTGTATGACCATTTCGATATACTGTAATTGTTTTCCAACACTTCCCCCACAGGTTAGTCTGGCTTCCAACAGAGCCAGAAGTGAATAACAAGCGAATCAACATGCAAAATATTGAACAGAGTAGCTTAGCACACAACCATCAGCCAAACGTGAGACTGACGTGTGGTTGCAGTCAGGACCAGTGACTGCACTCAGCTTTCTAAGCTTTGCACGTCTGCTCCCTGTATCTTCCAAATCGTATTTCTCTTTGCTGGTCAAAACACGTTGTTACCGAGGTCAACACTGGATGATTAATACAACTGCAGAAGTAGGGCTAGATTATCTTCATTGCAAATTACCAGCTAGGGACTTGATTTTACCTCTCTTGGAGCTTTGGAACTGTGTCCAGAGGAACTAAGTCTGAACCCCCAGTCCTGATTCTGAATTGTAGATGCTGGTATTGTAGGGACACGGCCTGATGACGCCAAGTGGCACTTGCAGTGAACGGCATGTAGGGACCCTGTTCTGATATGCAAAGACACTTGTCTAGGTATGCGTGAGGAAGTTTGATTGTGTTACAGTGTGTAATTCTGCCTCTCCCATACATTCCCTTTTACTTCAGTGGATGTGACTTTCGGAGGCCATTTTCCAGAGGCATTTAGTTTGTGGCTGAAAAAGTTGTCTATAGAACAAACCCAAAAAGGTCTGTTATTTATACTGTGGTACTTGAAGGAACTGCTGTTGGTAGTGTTTTGTCCATTGCCCCTCCACTGAGCTCACTAAGCAGGTGTCCGTATGCTAGTACCAATTAAGGAAGCTTGCTTTTTTCTGATGGAAAGAGCGGGCACTAGCAACCGAGCTGAGATCACTGGCCGCACTATAGATTTTGGAAGGTAGCAAATTTCAGTCACTACTAGCCTGTGGTGGATTTAGCCAGTGGTTTAAAAATGAAAATCTCTGTATTGTATTACAAATCCCCTAAGGAATCCAGCAGGTTTTTTGTGATTTAATGGATTTTTTTCTCCATTTTTTAGCAT
Source organism: Falco rusticolus (assembly GCF_015220075.1). Classification (NCBI taxonomy): domain Eukaryota; kingdom Metazoa; phylum Chordata; class Aves; order Falconiformes; family Falconidae; genus Falco; species Falco rusticolus. Next base: position 9,409,925 of record NC_051200.1, on the reverse strand, counting down.
TTCCAGAATTCACGTTAGCTGCTGTAAGACTAGATGGATAACTGCCCATCATTTGGCTCAGTTCTCAAACAGTCAGGTATCTACAAATTGAGAAGCATTGGTTTTGCCTGTGTAGGTTGGTGCCTTTCTGTGAAACGTGTGAAATGTTTTTGCTGTATCTTTTCCAAAATGGAATATTTTACAATCCTGCTCTAGTGCCAGTACACCCTTATGAAAGGAGCTAATCTGTGCTAATGATTGTGTAAGAATAAAATGGAAAGAAAGGAACACAAGAACTTCTCTTCTCTGAATTTATGGCATTACAATCCTTCCCATGGCAACACAGAGAGTCAGATGGTTAGGTAGCAAAGTACAAGCAGGAAGAAATGCAAACAATGACAGAGAAAAAAAGGCAAAGAAAACAATGCGATTTTCTCTAATATAAGAACTAAATGGTAGAAGATAATCCTTATAAATGGTACTGTCTACTTTTAAAGAATATCCTTCAATGTGTGTTCATTTCTTTCTATTAGACTAGCTTGTCTAAAACATATACAGAAAGCCCTTTAATATCCCATTATACTGTATACTAAAGCATTCAGGTCTAATACTATTACTGATAAAGAAACCAAAAGCATATTTACAGAGACTGAATGTCTATAAAGAGCAGATCAAGCAAGTCTCTTGAGAAAAGAAAGTCCCATATCAGATTATTGTGTGAAAAAAAATAGCATGCTCATCTCAATTACAGCACCAATTGGGTTTATTTAAAAAGGAAGTAATTCTGTTTTTATGTCATAAAATCACTTTTTTAAAGCCTGTAAACATCCAATAAATTAAATTTTCAGATAAGATCCATTTTGCAAAAAGCTATTTATGAGAAGCTTCAGATAATCATTAGAGAGGATTTAATAACCTAATAACTGACTAATGGTAGCACACAGTAAGTACACTGAATTAGATCCTTCTGTGGAGTTACTGTTTTACCTCATGTCATTTGGCAGTTTCTTATACAAGGTAAGTTGCTCAAACCTGTAATTCCTACCCCAGTGAGGGTACGTAGCAGAAATATTCTGATTATAGTCTCTTTAGGTTGTAAGTAAAAAATCTTTAGTAAAGTTTGCCAGGATAACCGTCTAGCCAAACCTAATGCAGAAACCAGATACAATGTTATACTGTAAAGTTATGAATATTAACAGCTTAAATATAGAAGGAAGTTATGCTATTTAGCATAAACATAGACCAATTCAATATTGTCAGTATGGTATGGAATATTAAAGCTTTTCCTTAAAAAATGTCATATTATGGTTTATATTAACTTTAGTACTCTACTAAACACCATAGGTACTCTACTAAAGTAAATATGAGCCCTTTTCTTTATTATAGTGCCCTTTGAGCCAGACCCTCACATTAATTTCATTCCTGGTCATGCAATTTACATCTGAATGAAAGTGAATGAAATGTTACCCTGAGCTTGGCAAGAGAGAAGGGTGATAGTCCAAAATGAGAAGCACTAACACAGTACAAGTTATATCCCTTAGAACTAAAAACTACCACTTTACTACTTGAATCTTTTCTAGTGAGATTTAATTTAATTTTTAAGAACTTCAGGGCGGGTTAATGAAGGTCTACTCCTGTAATAGACATGAGGTATTTAAAATGGGTCAAACCAAAACCCTAGACAGACCATTGCAGTACTTTGGGACTTCAAAATCCTGAACCAAACTCCATGTGTTAGTAACACTTGGCCACTCTTGCTCTTAGAACTGACGCTATCAGCGGTCACTACTGAGTGATCTGGGTGAACAGAGTTCTGCCACACCTGTCTGCTGGTCACAAGTGCCAGATACATCATATTGAAAGACAGCACACTCCAGTGGATTCACACGTTGCACATAGCGAAGTTACATTTCTGTCTGTATACTGAAACGTAAAACATTACAGAAGTAGTTTAGAAAAGATAGAAAAGAAAAACAAATATACACAAGCAGAACTGTCTCTGAAGTAGTGTGTGCAAATTAGGGATCAGATCCCTCATATTGAAATGTCTTTAAGAAAGAAAAAGAGAAATTAAAAACTGTCAGACCAACAATGTGACCACTTCCATAGGCACTCCTCAGGTGCCATTAACAAGTTTCCACTGGAGCTAACTACAGTGATACAGGTGCAAAGATATAGCTCCTAATAGCTCCAGTTGAGAAGGTGGTGTGTGCGTGTCCAACTCCACCTGAAAGGCAAACAGACAGCCATAATGAGGAAGAGTGAAAAATGAAAGAGAATTTTTAGGTTTTGAACAAAAGGGGTTTTATATATTTATGTCTGACAAAAAGTTAGCACTTAAAACCTTATATAATTGCATGCATCATATTTGTGGAAGTGTCTTATTGCCACTGCATTGCTATTAAAATGCAAAACAAGCGCCAGCATGTCATGTTTATTAAACCACTAAAAAAGTGTTCTGGCAGCGTTATGACTTCGGTTTCAAAAGTATAGAAATGGGCAGGGAAAAGAAGGAAAAGGAATCAGACACCAAATTCTCAGTTTACTCTTTTGTGCCTGGTTATTGGAACATGTAGGCTGGATTATATAGTCCTTTGAGATGTCTGCAGTAATCATGTTTTAGAATAAATGATTTCAAAGTGCATTGCAATTTAACAGTTTGATATAAGACTTAAGCACAAGATGACTACAGCTATAGCTGAGATTTTCTAGGGAAAATGTTTACAACAAGGGAGGAATACATTCTTTTTTCCCCTAAGAAACTGCAAAGGAGTCATAGGTGTGCAGAATGTAATTATGCAGACTGAAATTAGGCCAGTTCACTATAGCTAATTCCTTGTCTTTTACAAAAGTGCCACAGGATATTTAATGCCACAAATTATTAGGTTGTCAGCTTTAGGTATCATCTGCAAGTTGGCAGCTCTAGTAGCTTACCCAACAGTGTGTCCAGTTTTCAGAGCACAGAGATAAATCGTGGCAGGGCGACATATAGCATTTCTCCTCAGTTCTTCATGACCCCATGTTCCACGTTAGTGGAGCTGTAGATCCCGTGCCTTCTCAGTCATGCTTTCAGCTTAAAGTTTCCATTTATTAAATCAGCCCTTCTATCATCATCATTTATGTCCTATTCATACATCATTTCTATCTATTGTAATACCTCTTCCCAGGATTTAAATAACTCTGGCATGAAATAGCTTGTGCAATCTGAACAAAGAGTCTTAAGCTATCAGAGCAGATTTATCTAAAACATACAAACAAATGAAAGGGAAAATGTTATTTGCGTTCTTTTTGTGTTTTGTGAATAAGAGTTATGCAGGAATAGAGATATTTGGCACTGAGTGCATTCTGGCAATAGTCAGATGCAGCTCCAGCAGATGAAGGAAGTTGCTATGACTTCGAAATGAACTCTCTCCACAAGCTCTGGGAGTGTTCTTCATTGTCCAGTTAAGTACATATCTTCAAATCTTGGATGATATCTAGGACATTGGCTAAAGGCTTGATAATATTGGGCTTGTTTTGACTTTCAGCTCTTTCCTCCAAATCTAAGTGTTAGTTTCTTTCTATTGCTAATACGCCTTTCTGGGTAACATACTTCACCGTTCTTTAGCTGTTCCTTTTGCAAATCTTCAGCCAACCAGATAATGCCAGTCCAGCATCATATATCTAGATTTTTAACTTAACCTTTATTGCTACCATTTCTTTGCATCAGAACTGTTAGAAGTTGTGCAACATCCCAAACTGCTCTGAGATCATGAGATAAAAATAGACCATTGGGAATCCAGCGCAGATTTAAGCCAGTAACCACACATAATTCTTGCACTCCAATGATTTCATTGCAGATGCAGTTTTTGAGAGAATGTGTAAAAAAATATATTTTCAAACTAAAGCTAGGCTCAAACTTGGAAACTTCTCCCCAAAAAGCAAAAGTCTGCTATGTTGGTGGAGTTGTGGTAGAAAAGAATGGATGTGGAGAAAATACGAGTAGTGTCCAAGAGGAGCTCCCGCTGTGTCTACAGGCTTTCTCCTTCAAGTCCCCACTTTTCCTCAACAGCTCTAGGAGACCTGAGAGAGGGACGGTTCTACCCATTGCAAGCAGTGATAAAAGGCACTTTAACTTATGTGTTCTCAGGCCCCCATGCAGCAGAGGGTGAAGCTCCCAATGTATATCTCCCTCTCCATGCATACATGTAAAGATGTTGTCCAGAATCCTGCTGAAAAGAGTAAAATGGGAAGCACTGGCATCTATATTCCTTGATACAAATATGTAATGTGTTGCAAGTACTTGCTTACAGTAGTTGTGGAAAAATAGAATGAGGAGCAACTGCTATTTAGGTGTATTTTAGAATTACGATAAAATTTTGTTTCATTTCAATTTCAGAGTACATATTGCATGTCAGGTTTTGATGAATATATATCCAAGACTGGAACGTTTCATTCATACCTGTAATGTTTTAGGAACGAATTTCAAATGCATCATCACAAATTACTTTCCCAAACCTGTCAGTGTGTAGGCTTCTGAAAATGTGATTCTCAATCCATTTGAACCCCCTCTTCCTTGTACTCCATTTTGCTATGTGCTTCTTTGCATTCTATGATGTATCCTTTATAAAATTATACACTTTTACCTTGGTGTCCCATCTGAAGGTGGTTCGTAGCATGTAGCAAGGCTGAGTCCATGTGAAAGAGAGAACCCATTTCACAGCTTGTGGGCAGGACACAAACATTTTTATTGCTTGTCATTTAATCTTGCCTTGGAAAGGTGATGACACTGGCTAAATCCAGTGCAGCTGGCACCTTGGCTCTCAACATTGAAACAGCACTATTTAAGTATATTTAAGAGTACATATAAGAACAAACCTGGTTTCTGGTATTTAACACTTGTGTTTGTCTGTTTTTCGAAAGGGTAGTAATTGATTCTTGCATTTCCTATTAAAAAGTTGTGTCATAATAACTTAACCCAGACTGCACACCTTCTTCTCTGAGTGGTCTGGTCAGAGAAAGATGTTTTCAAATTCCTAAGGGCGTTCAGAATGGACACTTGCTAATGCTGCTTTCTTTTTGCTGTAGGAGTTCCTGTGTCTGTCATTTGGTTTTGTGTGATAATTTAAGGGCAGATGTAGAAACACTCCTTCCTTGGATCTCTGGAAGTAGGCTAGCAGTATTCAATCGTTATTACATTAAGATGATTGGAGGCTAAGAATACTGATGCTGCCCTTCCCCCACCACTCTCTGTAGACACACACAGACACATGCACACAGGCGCGCACAGAGTATTATCTCTGTTTGCCTTACTAATGTCATTGTGCGATATTCCATTTTCCTCTCTCTTCTTGTCCCCAGGGTCTGTAACAAACCCCTGCTGGACCTTTTATCCACCCACTAAGTCCAGATTAATTTATTATACTCCATCTAGTTTTTGAACTGTTCCTTCTAAATGTGTGATGGGGCTTAAGGCTGTGCAAAGGGGATTCAAGGATAAGGGGAGAAAACATCCTCAGGCTCTAGCTTACAGTGAAAGGTTGTGTTACAGTATGAACACCTCTACTATTATTATGCATCGCCATGGAAGATGATGCAGGAGGAATGACTGATTAGAGCTCATATTTAGCTAAATTAACATCTCAAGTCCATTTTTTTTTGTATAAATCTGAGTTCATCATAATCTAAAAACAAATATTTGCCTTTAATATCTCTGATTTATGCATAGAATACAGTGTACTCTTCATTTCCTTCTTAATTATTATTATTTTTTTAAACAGCTTCCAGGCAGAAAGTCAAAGCCTGCTGTGTTTTATATTATACTCTGCACCTCATTTTCCTGTTTTTTTAATAAAACATCTAATTAATCCATGTAATCTGAATACTTTCTGTTTAAACTCAATGTGCTAATGAAAAGAACTGAATGAAAATGTAGCTAATTTGTTGTACCTATGAAAGTAATAGCTAGGTAAAAAATATATAGAGATAAAAACTTGAATACTTTATGCCTAGTATGTGAATGGTGACTGAAAACAAATAATAAGGGTAACTACAAGTGGAAATTGTCTGAAAAAAGTTATTCAATGAAGTGGAAATTATGCACCTAATTTTTGCCATCTCATTTTTTGCTCATTGCGTTATATAAGCTGTGCCTAATGATCTTGCATTCGTACAAATAAAGCTGCTATTTCTTTTCCATTTGCAGAAAGTCTCAATATGATTTTTTTGCAGGATCCTGATAAAAGGAAAGCTTGAAAGATTGTCACAGCTCAGGCCTCTCTATCTTGGGTTGAACACAATAGATGACTAGTTATGTTAGAAGTTTGGTTTACTTTATCTCTGTCCAACTCAGCATCTTCTCCTGGGGAGAATACAAACAAGAGGAACTGGAGCTAATCATATGTTTAGAAATCAAGCATGTAACTTCAGGTGGCAAAGTCTGTAATAAAGGAAAGGAATTAGAGAAGTATGCTTTTTGATGAATTATCACCAGCACAATTTTTAATGGAATGTTTGTCAGGCTTTTCCATGAAATACCAGCAGATCTTTAACATCTTTAAAATTATTACCTAGACAATTTCCAGTAATGATGTTGAAAATCAATGTAGGAAATATTACCATAGTAAAAGTAAAAAGATGCCTCCAAATGGTAATGCACAAAACCTCACAAGGGAAAGCTTAGTTGCCTATGAAGATTTCCCAGTAGAAATATTATAAATCATATATAAGTCAGAGTATGAATGGGAAAAAGAAAAATAACTATCAAGATATAGTTTAGAATTGCTTAAAGTGTTTGTGGCTTGGCACAGACAAATGCAAATAGAACACGTTTGTTAAGGATGGTCAGCAGAAACATGGCTTCTCACAGTATCTGTGTGGAAGCTTAGAAGTCATAGTTTTTTGAAAAATGCATTAGATCCATTTCTCTGCCCTCTTTTGCATCTGCACCAAAATCAGTCATAACACATCACTGTTAATTGGCTGTGTAGCAAATGGAGAGTCAGACTGTTTTTTTTCCGGGAAATCTCCCCTCTGAGGCAGTGTGACTTTTGCAGCATGGTCTTGGTTTTACCTATTTTTGCAATTAAGCCCACTAAGACAAAAAAGGATATGCGGCTTCCCCTCTGGCACAGAGTTGGTCATTCACACGTAGAGCCCAGCATGGTATCTCAGCCCTTTTGCACCAGTGGCAAAATTCCAACTTCAACAGGAGCAGCACCCTTCTGATCCCCCCTGTTTCTCTAACTACGAGATACCATTTGTTTTTGGCAGTGACTATTTACACTGCAAATACATATGGGCACAGTTTAAAATGCAAGAATCGCAATGTTACCAAATTAGTCAGATTTTTTCCTAGATCTAATTTGAAATTAGGATGAGGAATATGCGCACTGATACCATACTGTGGCTTCATTCTTATCTATACCCAGGATCACTTTGTCTTCATATCATACAGAACAGTAACAAGAAGATTGTCTCCATCCTTCTTCCAGAGTTTTATAAATTATGTGCTGAATGAGATACAGCAGGTGGCAAAACAAGGAGATGAGCGGCATGGGAAAATCAAATAACAATACAATAAATAAAGCTTATCAGAGAAGCTTGGGCTACATTTTCTCCACAAAACCTCTCCCCTGGATGTTAGAGACACATACTTTCTCCTATGTAGGTATACATGGGACCTGGAACGTAGCTGCAACATGGACAGTAACACAAGTAGTAATGGTGACTGCATCAATTTTCCAAGAAATACATGCATATTTATACTGCAATATTTTGTAATTAATACTCAACTGACACAAAAAAAAATTAAAATATATCCACAAGACCATGAAAGCAGCTGGTAGTGAACACTGCAGATGCCCAGATTAGTTTCTGTCGCAGTTGAACCTGGAATAGCTAATGTACCATTCCACTTAAAAGGAAAGCTTTCTAAAAGGTAGCAAAGAAAGATTTGCCATCTAGTTAAATTTTAAAATCACCACCAAATCATGCACTTGTATTGCAGAAACCTCATATAAGTATCCACAAAAATATCTTCTGTAGATAGATCCTTATTTCAAAGTCATTGTATCTCATCGCTGGCTACTAGTTGCGTTCATCTCCAGCACTTTCTGGCAAAAATCTGTTAAGTCCATTATTATATACCACTCCTCAGAAGTCCTCTCCATGTCTAATTTTGGAATGCCTTAGTAATAAGTATCAATTTAAAATAAGTATAAATTTAAAAATACATTTTTTATATGTATCCATAGGAAAAAAAAAAGCATAAAAAATCTCAATAGCGCACTATGGAACGTTTTTACAACAGCAATGTCACCTTGTTAATAGAAGCATGTTTACATGTGGATTTGCATCATGCCTGCAAATTAGCGGGGTTTATGAACACGTGCGCTTACCATATTTTGATACTTTCTAAGCACTCCCTCTTCTAATTCTTTTTTTAATTAGGCTTTCCCTTCACCTTATAGATTATCTCTGTAGTAGATTTTAACTTACTGTCTTACTATTGATGATGACATTGAGCTTTAAAAGATTAATTAAACCCAGCTATTCCTAAACTGATGTAAAACACATACAATATTATTATTGGTTCGGGGTAGACAGTTCATTTTTGTCCATCTGGCTGAAGGCAGTTGCCGTTTTGCTGGGGAATTATGAGAGGGAGGGAAGATGTAAAACAACAGGATAGAAATTGACCTAAAATAGGGAGTCAGTAAGATCTCAGTCACCTGCCAAGGTGGCTCCGCATGGAGCCTCCAGAGAAGATTGCAGATGACACCAGAATTGTTGTTAAAAAGGTTCATGTTTTAATTTACACAAGGACAGAGGGGTGAGTACTAGGCTATTTACAAATTCAGCTGTGCCCTATTTCAGCCTGAGACAAAGTCACATTGCATAAAGATAATGCTGTATGTCTGATTCAGGTAATTTCTGACAGTTTCCATTTCTCTCTTCTCAGCTTGCTTTGGTATAAAGCAAGTGACTGACCAGTAGTTTGGGTTGTGTGCTCTCTAAACATGCTGCTTGACCAAGTACAACAAAAGCTAGTAATTCTCCTACTGTGAAAGCATATCCTCTTTTTATATGATGAGCAGGACTGAGAGTTTCCTGATCTTTAAAGCCCTGGAAGAACAGCTGGCCAAGGCTGTAAAATGGCACAGGTGCTGGGAATCAGCTAAAGTCTCAGTCCTGGTTGGCAGATTAAATAGGCTTCCTGCCTATAAAGATGAGCAGGTTACAGGGTGGGAGCTTTTGCAGAGAAGGTGGCATAAAAAATCTCCATGGCCAGGGATTTCTGGGTTGCTCCAGAGAACTGAGTATTGCTGCTTAGCTTGCAGAAGATGAGTGGTGTTGGCATTTGTGTCCCATTCCTGGACTGAAAACAACAGCTTATTCTAGAGTTTTTTTACACCAGAATGCTGGTAGCTGTCACCCTGCATGATGAGCTCACATGTGATGCTGTCTGCTCCTGATGTGCAAGGTAAAGGCATTCTTGTTATTCATACTAACCTGATGTGTGGCACTATTTTTTGGTAGCTTGGTCATTCTTCACCTGCAAAGGCAAAAATTCAGCTGCTTTCTTAAATCTTTGCTGGCATAGGAAATTTCTTTGGAGCTTTTCCACTGTAAAAATAGAGAAAACCTGTACAGAGGTTCACTGTAGCCTACCTGTTGGCCCTGCATGCAGCGATGCAGGTTTTCTCTGGCAATTTGTCTCTCCCCATCTTCAAAAAGAAATAATGGAAATGGTAAAGCATACTGAACTTCCTTGATTTCAGATGGAAGTGCACATGTGAGAGTCATTATATAATAGGACTTGGAAAGCATAGCTTTGAAAAAAGTATCAATTGTCTATCTTTGTGATGTTGCCTTTAACTTATATATTGACCTTTACTTGCTTTTGTATTTACCTTTACTTGTGTTGATTTAGGTCTCTGTCTACTACTAGCACTTTTGATAGCCATATGAGTCTCTTTGAGCTAAGCACTAGTAACAGACAGTCACATTCCTGAAAAAGTAGTTAAGCTGTTGAGCAGTGTTTGTAGTATTTATAGTTCATTAAAATGGGGCTGCCATATTTTTTTCTGTTATGTTCCCTGGCATAGCTTGGTCTCCCTTTGCATAGGGAAACCAGATCAATAGAGGAAAGACTTCAGGAGAGCTCCCTAATAAATGTGGCAACACTTTCATTTTAGGAATTAGAACTCAAATAATTCTTCAGGTTTGGAAGAAAGTGTTATTCTGCTCTTGTTAATGACGGAGGCTTAGTGTTAGGCCAAGGCTATGAATTTATTTATGACTTTGTCCTGCTTTCAGCCCCAGTTCACTCAGAGTTAAGCTGATGATTGCATAAAACCCACACCTTTTTGTTTTAGCTATTTTACTTTGAGTTTTATAATGCAGTGAGAAACAGATTATATTTGAAGCCTTCGATAAATTTTTGCTAAATGTTTGCCATTTGTGTGGTTAGAAAGGCCCTAGAAAAAGCCACTTTGAGCACAAAAGTGGTAGTGCACAATACTGAATGAAGACTAAGCAAAGAGGTTTTAGTAGACTAATCTGTGCATCTCTTTGAAAAGCAAAACCTTGAGACAGTCATCCAGTCCTATTAACAATCCCAATACAATAAATATTCTCCTACTCTTCCTTACATAAAACTTCCTGAAACTGATAGGAGTCACACAAATGAAAACTTTTCAAAGTTCACATCCAGGACCAACTAGACAGATGTCTTTAGGGAGGACTCCTGTTTGCTGATATGATGCTAGGGATAAATACGGCTCCAGCAGCTATTTCTGACTAAACAGGAAATAGCCAAAGCCAGACTGGCTCCGTGCTTTGTTCTTCTGCAACGTGTCACCTTTACTGAGGACAAAAATGAGTCAGATATTGAATGTCATTGCTCAAATTACTTTTGTTTCTGTTAAAACAGAAATGCAAGTTTGTAGAAAATTTAAAAATATATTCATCTATACACATACTATCTTTTAACATGATTGCAGCTCTATTTTCAGAAGCCTGCTTCAAGTACACCTAGTGCAAGATGTTGCAAAATAATCCTGTAAAGTGTAGTTATTTACTAATAATGGATATTCTAGGCAAAGGTGTTTGAAGTGCTGCTTTATAGTCAGCTGCTGAATTGAAAAATCCTTTACAAACAACATTTTTACATTTCAAGGTAACAGTTAAATCATTGAGACTTTGTATCCCACACTCAAAATTCTGCTTTACACTGGAACAGGGAATACTTATTTTAAGCACATCCAGTAAAATACTTATTTTAAATTATATTTTACAGTTCAGTGGTTTCTCTGACCTGAAGATCCCAAAGAGCTTCTCAGATGGAGGTGAAGTTATCTTAAGAATAGTCCTATGAGCACAATTATTTCCGTTTTACATACAGAGAAAATGAGTAATGAAAACGGATGGTTTGTTGAAGGTTGCACACAGGTGCTGGCAGGAAGACTAGAAGCTGCACTTCTTGCCTCCCACTTCTGTGCTTTAACTATAAAGCCACTATTAGGCTTTCCACATCATCCTGTGATTGAGTAACTTTCATTAGATCAGTGGAGATTCAGGAATTCTGAGCTAATTAATGCTCTGGCACTTTTCAAACCCTCAGCTGCTCTTTACCTCTGATGGTTCTATAGGGTTCGATGACTTGCAGTGATGTGTCTCTGAAGAGACAACAAAGGAAGGCAAATAAAGGATGAGGATTCACTAACCTTGCCTGACAAAGGTAGGGGCCATACTTAGAAACATTTGCTCAGGTTTTATAGGCTTCTTACTCTATTTAAACAGAGGGTGTGAAAGCTTCGAAGAGGGATTCCTGTCATGTTAAAATCTGATAATTTACAAGTTCTTCCTTATCACTGTCCTCTTCACTGCTCTTCTAGTGATTACAGTAAATCATGTGAATTCTCTTTTAAGACTATGCCTTTTCAATGAGATCAAATTAAAAAAAAAAAAACAAAAACAACAAAAGACCTGTGTAAGCCACAAGGAATCAAGTATTACAAATATTCTGCCAGCTGTGCTTCTAAATAATTAGGGAGGGACATCAGCTGCTACTCTGTGATCTGGATCAATACCTCCCAGAAGTTTGGGTTAAGATGTTTTGGTTCAGATTTGTAATGCTGCTGATTATAACCCACTGTGTGTAGAGTTAACTGTTTCAACTTTTCTGCTAATAAGAAGATTAATTGTGAAGAAAATAAACAGGCTAAGCTATTAACAGTGATGAATTTTTGAGCGGGTAATTTTTTCAGTCCAATTAATAGCACATGGCCTGTCAGTAATGTTTGGACATCAAGAGGCAGTACGTTGCAAACAACCAGGAGGACTTAAGAACATTCATCAGTGAACTGTAATGTCATTTGAATTCTAACTATTACTCTTGGTCCCTCTCCACATGGCAAAGGCTCGTGCTTTGTTTACATTGTACTTTGGTATTTTGGTATGTTCCAACAACCCAGAAGTGGGTCATCATTAATGACTATGTATATACCCAGCATAAGTAATTTATTATGTTAGAAACAAAATATTCAAAACACAAGATCTTGCTAAAACTACTTTTTTTGTCAATTTATAGTACAGAATAGGGAGGTAATTTTTAGAAATACGATGTTTTGTGAACCTGGGCCTCTAAATATGGCTTTAAAACTATCAATACATATACAGCACTGCAGAAACTGAATGCTTTAAATGGTTTCTATATATATTATTTGAACTTTAAAAATCTATGAGCAAATCGATATGAGGAACACGGGGATGAAGTAACTTTACAGTGTTAATAGGGCTTAATATATGAAGTACTAAGCACTGCTGTAGCACTCATAAAACAACACGGCTAATGCTTAAACTTGTTTGACATTGGAGCCTTTTTACTACTTATATTCCAGCATATTTACAAATTGAGAAGAGGCTTGTTGAATCTTGTTCCATGATAGACTGCTGAAGTATTCAGGCTGGTAGTTTTCAATTACTTCATCTTGGCTGTGATTCAAAGCAGGCCAGCACAAGGAGAGGAAGGCATTCAGCTTGACCAGCTGAAACACAAGAGGATAACGTGTACTCTTAAAGGGGAAGAGCCCAAAGACCCGGCTCTTCTTGACATACATCATTAACTATTAATAGAGATTCATTATTTTGTGGATTTGCACAATTGGCTCTTAGGACAGGGTGTCTACATGCTTTACTAATTATCCCTAACCTGCTTGGAGGCACATTTGTGAATGCCAATCATTTATTGCCAATTTACATACTTGAGGGAGGGGGCTGGGGAGAGAGATTCAGTAGTATAAAAACATGTTAAAGTTAATGCATTAACGTTTCCCTTCAGATCACCTTGTGCCATGACTTGACATGTCCATCCCTGTCCTAAATAAGCCTAACCTCTTATACCCTTCACAAGTGACAGGAAAGCTGAAAAATTTCCTCAAGATTACTTGAATAGTGAGGAATAATATTGGTCATAATGTTGAATTTTAGGATATTTTTAAAGAATGAAAGTATATATTTGATTAAAAGTCGTGATTTACTTATTTTACATGAAATTTCAGTGTTGTCTTTCTGCCTAACCCACTTTGCAGTGTGTCAGGAAGCATTTTACTCATACTCCTTAAGGCAACATAAATCTCCTGTTTGAATACATACGAGTTTATTATACTCCTTGCCTTGAGGTTTGAAGTGACATGTTTTCTCATGAGGGTGGACAAAGCTCAGAGCGTAGGTGTCAGGGTAGTAACATTAGCCACCCGTACCTAATCTGAGATATCGTGCCTGACTCTGCTGAGCCATTATGACTGAGGTGTCCCTGCTTTGTTGTCATTAAGTGGGTGGCTGCTGTGGCAAGATGCTTCTGTTCAATGAATCAATTGTAAGATGAATATTCGACATCTGCAGGGGGAAGTATTGTGCCTCCTTCTGTGACATCCTGCCCCCAAATCCTTTCTTCCTCTGCTTCTCTGACATGCTGCAACAGCTTTATGAAAATCAAATGCTTTAATTGTAAAACTACCACTTAATTGAAAACACACAGGATTTATTCAGTGCCCAGCTCCTAGAGATCACTTTATTTGGCATTCCTCTTTTTTTTTTTTTCTTCTTACTTCATCTTAACAAGCAAATTTTAATATTTAAACACATACCGCATTGTTAAGGAGGCAAGTGTCAGCATTGTAGTGAGCTTTAAATAAGTTTTTTTAAAACTTCATGCTACTTCAGAATTTGTTTTATACAGGGCTGGGTTCTCCAGTCAGCTTAGGCAAAGTAGCCTTCACATGGACAGCAGAGAGTTCTGCCTGTAGGAAAGAGTTCTCCAGCCATGCAGAGCAGCATCCAGGTGCCCCTTCTTGGAGCCAGCTATAGAATAAAGAAGGGCTCTGCTATACAGAGTTTTCTGTGGCTTGAGGCTCCCAAGTGTCTTGCATTTGTTCCTTACAGCTATTATTTAGGATGATGCAGCTCCAAAATATCAACCATTAAGCTCCTTACTACTGCTCTTCCTGAATGTACTGCAGCCTAGAAGTGATTTCAGCATGACTGGAGGAAATTTTCTCTCTGTCTTGAATCTCTTTCTGAGGGCAAAATGAACAGGATGCTCTGTGGGCATAGTTACCGTAATGGGGCTGCTCTTGTATAGGGAAGCCTTCAACTAATAAAGTGGATTCATTACTTTTTCAAGGCATTTCCTACACTGATCTAGGCAGAGCATGGTACAGAACTGCCCCCTTGCCCTGCTGAGGAAGTGGTAGTTGGCCTCATTTAACAAACACAGAAGAGCCCGAGTCCTGATGCATAGGTCTGTTATACATGTTCTAGGCATGTTTGTAGGCACATGGGAGCTGCAGAGGAGCACTGTACTGTAGGGAGATTTTGCAGTCCTGATTAGAAGTGAAATAAAAGACCCACACACAAACGTAAAAACCAAACCAGCCAAAACCCAGGTTGGAGTGTAGCCTGGCAGGATGAGCCTGTGCAGGGTATGCTGCTGCTGAAGAGCTTCACCAGGTCCTTCGGAGCATTTCTGTGGTGTGTGATTGTTTTAGATGTTGCTTGGAATTGATTGGTTTGGAAAGTCTGGCTTCCCCTTGCCACATAAACCTGTGGGAAGAGGGAGTCTCTTTCAGCATAAACATTAGCAGCGGGCAGCTTTGCATGCTGTTCACTTTGGTCACAGTTTGTGAGACTGAGTTTTATCTGCGCTTACAACTGCTCACCTTGCTAAGGTTGCCTACAAATAAATGTCAGTCTATTTTAGCTGTGATTTCTAAGTATCTGCTGTAATACTGCCTGGGGGTTATTTATCCCGTTTATGCAGAAGTGGCCTCTGTTGAAAAAGAGGAGGAGGTGAAGAGATACAGCTTCCTACATAGTAGTAAATGCAAGCTGTGTGTGCATGACAATATAGGTCTCTGAGGTTCAGTGGATCTGGAATTATGCCATTTGTTTCACACTAATTGAAGCATGTGTCTACAAGTGTGCAGTGCAAAACACAGGATAAATGGAGATCATAAAATAAGGGTACTGCATAACCTATCTTATTATTAGACAGGCAGTCACTTGCACAGCACCTGAAAATGTATGTTTTGTGAGGAAAAGCTGCTCTTTCCTGTGCATATGTGTATACATATTAAGCTAATAGGATTTATTTCTGCTAAGCCAGTCTGAGACAACAGATAGACTCTGAAAAGCTCTAAAAGACTTTACTGTATGTCCCTTGTGTTTGTGAAAGATAGCACATACTTTCCAGTGCTTTTTAAATTGTGAGTCCAGAGTAACAAGTGTTAGACTTCAAGCTGCTTCTGTATGAGAGCAAGACACCTCAAAGAGTAAGTGTTGTATCTTAAGCATGATTAACCTTAATTTGCTCATACACTGAACTCTCTAGAAAAAGATTTATATGTTGTGTGGTTTCAAGAGACAGATGCTGAGACAAGGCTGAACTCGGTCACAATTTGAGACAATCTCAATGGTACTGGAAAGAACAGGTACGTTTCTGTACCTGGCAGAGACATTCAATGCAATATGTAGGTTAGTGTAATGTGTCCATCAGCATAACTTGTTATTGCATTACATTTATTACCATGGTGTATGTGAGATCTCACTGTAAATGTTTTCAAGAAAGGGAATTAATGCATTTTTATGTGAAGTTTGGTTTCATCAGCCAAGACAAATGGATCTGTGCCATTGACTTTGGGATCAGAAATTTATATGACACTTCTGTCAGTTTTAAATCTGAAAAAAACCCCACTTTTTCAATCAGTCCTTTTTCATTGCTATGTTTACAGTATGGCAGAGATATATTGAGCTATGCAAGTGGGTAGGAAAAAAAATGAGAAACTTAGTTATGTTCTAGAGATATCAAACCATTAAGGGAGAAAACACTTTTGCTGTGTGTCAGATCTCTGCAAACCACTGAGGCATCCACTCATAGACTTGAGAAAGGAAGGAAAAAAAAGGGATAAAACCCAAGGGGAAAAAAAAACAAACCCAAAACACATTTTCTCTCTATCTGTATGCTTCAGTGCATGGCAAGTAGTGTATGCTTTTTAGGCATGATTCACAAGGCAGATTCATCTGCAAGTGACTCTAGGTACAGCAGTGGGGGTGGATCTGGATCATGTAAGGCCAGTGCAGAATGTGGGAAAACATCTTCCCCCCACTCCCCAGTAAACAATGTCAAATCAAAAGGTTTACATTGCAGTTTTATTGTTAACACAAGAAGAGATCTAGACCAAACTAAAGGTCCATTTAATCTTCTATTCTTTCTACAATAGCAGTTAGTATCTGATACTTAAGGAAAAAGAGTAAGAATGAGGACAAATGGAGACAAACACTAGTTTAGAGGGGTTTTGTAGAGGTCGTATTTGAACCATCATAGTCAGAGCAGCCAGTGGAGTTACTCTGACTTTGTCTTTGAGCCTATTTACAAATTAACTCTGCAACAGCCTGTAATACTGTCTCCACAATTTAATCGTGTACTGGGTGAAAAAGTGCTTCTTTGTTCTTTGTTTTAAGCTTCCTACCTAATTAATGGGTACACTATCAAATTATCGGGATGCGAGGAAGAAAATTGTTTGTAGGCATTTTCTGGTTTAGCCCTCCAGTTTATTCATTGCTATCACTTTCCTATTTCTCTCAAAGTAAGAAGGTTATTCTGTACCTTTTAAGCAGCATGGTTGCCATTCTTGTTACCTTTTCTGTACTTTAAAAAATAAAAACCACCAAAAGAATCCGTAAAAATAAAAGGAATAATTTAGAGGAAAAGTTCATTAGAAAGGTCAACTCAAAGCAGAAGTTACCCCAACTCCACAACTAAAAGATGACAAAAGTAAAAGCATGAAAAAATAGGTGCTGTCAGGTGCTTGCTTTCAAATCCTTAGAGACTGGTCAGAAGCATTAGTGATATTGCAGTGTCTTCTCTTGGCCTATAGATAAAAAAAACCAGAAAGACTGGTGAAACTCAGAATGAAGTTAATATCATACTGCTATGTGAACTTTTTTCCACACTCATGCATTTATATTTATTTCAAATGGGTTGATTGTAGAAGCTGATAAATGGTCTGCTGTCAGTTGTAGTCCATTGTGTTTGTCATCAGTGCAAGTTCATTGTAGTCAGTGATGAAATTTCACCTGCTGTGTGAAAGAAAATAAAATGCACAGTTGTGGTTGTAATTAGGGTTGAAAATCAATAGTAAAAGATGTTTTAAAAATGAGAAAGACAGTAAAAAAGAAAATGAGGATGAAACTGTGAAAATAGAATTAACTGGGGACAGATAAGAACAGCAAATGCAGAGACATATTGGAGGAAATGGAACATTAATCCAAGGTGGAACAACTACAACCACTTTTTGCAAGATGTTTCATTTTGAGTCTAAGAAAGAATGTCTTTTCTAGTAAAAAAAAATCTCTTCCTGTGGCGGTATGTACATGTGTGTGAACAGAAAATGGAGCTGCTAATGGTGCCTTGAAGATCCTAGCATTTTTTCTGCTTCAATCCCTTGGTGGCCACCATCCTGGAAAATGAAGGACTTGGGTGAAACTCACTTTAGAATTCAGGAGGGGATGTCCCTGAATTAGTGAGAGCAGCATGTCAGAATGCAGTTCACAATAAAGAATGCTGCACTTTTTTTTTCATTTGCCTTAAAACTATTCTTTTATAGCCTTTGAGAAAAGGTATCTGGGGGTTTGGACATGACCAGATGGCTGAGCACTGAGTAGTTGTCTTCTAAGTCACTCTTAAAAAGCACCTGTACTAAAAGGGTGGAAAATTGAAAATTCTTGTTGGCTCCACAGGGGATGACTTGTGTTTGGTTTTGATGGAGTGGAATATCTTTGACTATTGCTGATTATGAAAGGGCTTATTACTGGCTAGGGAGTAAGAAAGGCAAAGCATTTCATTCTCTGCTTTTCTTAGCTTTCACCTCAAGAGCATCAGCTTAGAAAATACTGTGTCAGAATGTCAAAGAAATGCTTGGGCAGTTTGTTCTTTTTGGTTTATCTTTCCCTAAGTATCAAAAACCTTGGTCACAGAAAAGACAGTCTTTCTCTTTAATAAGTCTGTTTCCAGTACAAAGCTAGTAGAATGTGACAGGCAAATACAATAACCCAATTACAGCATCTTCTGTATAACACACAAATGTGTGAAATGTTTTCTCCTAAATAAATAGCCTTCAGTAAGATATGTGTATTGTGCTTATTTATTAGACTGCATTCTCATATCACTTTGAAACTACATCTGCTATATTTTAAATAGTAACCAACAAAGTATGACAAGATGGCAGAATAGTTTAATATCATACCCTTTGTCTACCCAGAAAGTATGAAAGTAAAGTAAAGCAAATGGCTAGCGTAAGAAGGGTAGAGCATGTTATTCTGTCAAGGCAGACAATTCTGCTCCTCTTTGGCACATCAGTGGTATAATACAGAGATAAAAATGAATCCTTGCACAGTGAATTGGGTATTTCCTAGAAGCTCCTGTTGGAAATTGTTTCTGATCTTGTTAGTTAAGGAAGATTTACTTTGCGCTTAAGTTATCAGACATCAGTTTCCTAATGCACAAGTCCACAGGAAAGTAACATCTCCCAGGTATTCATGAACTTTTTTTGAAGGGACAATAAATTAACCAAGCAGCTGACGATGTAGAGCTTTCGTATATGTCTTATTAAGCAGAAGTATCCAACAAGCAAAAAATATCTTGTGGGTTTTGTAGAAATGTACAAGGACTTGATGTATGGCACTGCATGTGCTTGTAAAGAGTATATGAGAACAAAAAAGAAGTCAGATAGCTGTTCAGAGCCCAATTCAGCAAAGATTACCCACAAAGAGCAATGTTTACATCTGGGCATACAGGCCTCTTAAGTTGGAGAAGTCTATGGAACTACTCTTAGAAATAAATACCATCCGGTGGGACTCCCTGCTCCTGCAGGCATGGTAATACTTACTACACAGAATTAAAAAGGTGTGGTTAGAGTGGTATTATAGCTTTCTCATACATGTTTATGGAAAGCTTGTGGGCGCCTCTGGTTTGCATATCTAAAGAACTGTAGTTACAGAATAGAAACCACTTCAGATCCAAAGCTTCTACTGACTTCAGCAAGGCTGTGTGTTCCAGTACCTTCAGAGTTAGTAGGTCTCTTGTGTATCTGTGCACACCCCTCGCTGCCAGACAAGATGAAACTGAATTCTCAAGCCGAGTATTCAGTAGTCTACAGCTGGTTAAATGTAGATCTGAGCCTATTCTCAAGTCCCAGCTTGTTCATCATCAGTGTTGTTTATGCACAAGCCTATGCTAAAGTGTGGATTCAGGCAAAGCTCCAGAGCACACCCAAGGGCAGCAGCCCAGCCATGCTCAGTTCTCTGGCAGGGAACGGAGCTCGTTGCTGCTGCAGGATGGATTGGGCACAGTGGGGACAGTGTGCTACCTACAGCCTGTCCAGCAGTGTGCATCCTGCTGTCGGCTAGCTTGAAGGATGGGGAAGATGGGCTACAGCTGAGCTATTAGCCAGCTACGTGGGTGGGAAGTGTATGTGCCACAAGTCCCATCATGCTAAACTATCTTTTCACCTTTTAGTGGAGGTATGGCAGGTGATGACTCCGTGCATGTGCAAGAATGAAGCTCCAAGCTTCTTGCTGCACTGCAGGTTCTACAATCTGGTCCTCCACTTACTACACGCGCTTTTTTTGAAAGTAACATTGGCAATCAGAGAAATCCATTTTCCGTACCAAACTTAACTCCCACATCGTATGAATTTGAAAGTGATTTAATATTTCAGATGGTAATGGTGTGCTTTTACCCTGAGTGGTAGAGTAAATGGCCTCCATATATAAATAGGTAGCATTTAGCATTTATGTTTTTTAAAATGTCAGGATGTTAAACCAATGGGAGGACTGGAAGAGGGGGGAAGAAGTATTAGCACTGTACTGTTTACTTAGTGTACAGAACAGAGCCCTGTAAAACCTTGATAGGAGTCTAATCCTTGTTGATTATGGGAAAAAAATTAAATAACTAGGCATATGTACAAAATCAAGTACTCAGCCTCCTCAAATTCAAAGTTGGCTTATAAAACGCAAGTATTTAAAAATTACATACTTCAATTTTCTATTTTTTAACTTTTGATTATTATGAGATACTTTTGTCTTATTTTCAGGCTTTTCTTTATCACTAGATGCTCTTGAATCTGATCAGAATTTTAAAGGAAAAAAATTAGTCTACTACAACACTGTGAGATTAGGGATATGTTTTTTGAGAGTTGCCACCTACTTAGATAACGGAGGTTTTCTTTCATTACAAAGAGCTGCAAATTAAGTTTTTCAGGGCAAGAATTAAGTAGGAATAAAACCAAAAAATATTCAGTAAATCAAAGGAAGGACAAGCACGGTCTTCAAAAAGCCTGAAAAACACAGGTCCAGTTTTTTGGCTGATGTAAACTGCCATAGACCATCAAAGCTTTCATTAGCTGAAGAGTCCTGGCCCAGTGATCATCGGCCAATCTTGACCCAGGGAAAGAAATTGTATTTCTCCTTTTGCAGAAGGAATCTTCCTAGGAAAAGTACAGTATCTTATTAGGACCATCATAAAGATTTTGGATGCTCTGAGCACGCTGCACAAACATAGAATAACTATTGTGTGTGAAGTGATGCTGGTCTCATTGCAGTTGCTGTGTTCAGTCTCTCTGCATATGTTAAGCATCACACCTACTCAGTGTTACTGAAAGGTTTTGAGGAATGTCTCTGACTGAGGTCCCATGTCTTGAAGCAGGACTATAACCTGGGCTCAGATTGTAAAAAGGAATCATTTTAAGGAAAGAGTTCCCTCAGGTAATCTAGGAGAGGCAATCCTTGAGTAACTGATTTGAATTTGTAGGGTAGATAATGTTTGTGCCTCCTCTCTGGACAAGGTTTTTTTTTTAATCCAAATAAGTGGTATCCCCCAAATGTATTTTCGGTTTTCTATAAGCCCATAAAGCACATAGTGATAAGCTTTAATGACCATATCATACAATGTTTCCCTGCAGATGTACAGAAATCTCTTCCAAGTTACAGAACTGAGTGTATGGTCTGCAGGTTTTTGTTCTGAGCTGATTCAAGGGACAAATTAATAAGGAAAACTGTGGAGAGGAGAGAGTTTTCAAACAACCAAAACCTCAGTTGGTGTAAATGAAGATAAACCTGTATATTTCATAGGGACTAATGTGAGTTATGCAAGCTAAGGATCTGTTTCACAATTTAAATATTTCATTGCATAATAAAGGATTATCTTGTAAAATATTCTGATAAATAGCATTTTTACACTTAATCTCTAGAAAAATAGGAGGGAACTCCAAAACCTACTGCCACCCACAAGAGTGGTGTTTGTAGCAAATATTTCCAGGCATTTGTGCTCCTAAATTCAATTACACTGGTGGCTTCAGTGTAGATCCTGGTGGACAATCACCCCCATCATAAAAAGTGCAGGTTGTTTGCCACAACTGAGTAAAACTGTCATTTTCTGCCTAAAAGAAGCTGGGGCTAAGCTAAGGCAGAAAATAAATCCTCTGTGACTCATAAAGAGAGCGCTTTTTTAGGTCAGGTCAAGAACAAAGACATTGGCAGTGCAATGCTGAGAGGCTTATAGTGGTATATCCCTAAGGACAACTCCCGACACCAATAGGAATTTTTTTTCATGATGGTGTGAATAGTTTTTGAATGGATTTGTAAATGCCCTTAAAATAATCAGTTTATTCAATTAGCAAATTCTCCTTTAAATGTGGAAGGATTTTTTTAATTTATTTTTTTTACCAAACATGCTGTTTAGTCTCTGTGGCAGGAGGAAAAAAAGAAAGAGCTGGCACTCAGAACAAGGAAAGAGTAAATGCTCAGGGGAGGGTGAGACTGAGCGAGAGCGTTACTGCTGCCCCTCACCACCACACAGACACACATATGCTCTCTTAGCACTCTGCAGATGCAGTTCTTCAGTACTGAATAGGGGATGGAGCAGCCTTCCACCTTTGAGTCAAGGTGCTTGCTAGTATTATCAAAACTAAATTCTAGCTTTGCCTTGAGGTTCTAATTTTCCTGTGAGTCTTGTTATTTCCATTAATTTTTGCTTGTAGAAAAGGTCCAGAATTAAACAGCTGCTTTCCTAATTTCCCCCACGTTACATTTTCCAGTGTCCCATCCTATCACCATCACCCCTCCCCCTCAAAAAAACAACAAAAACACAAAACCCCAAAATTGTGCTTGGGTTTTCCTATCAAATCCCGTGGTGCTTAGTAACAGGAACCATCTCATGGTGTATTTGCAGTGGATCTGCATATTAAAGGCTAATACTAATATAACACAGATGGGAGCTGGTAAAATCTTTCCCAGAAAGAGAGGTGGGAGAAATTGCAAGAAAGCATACTGTGCTTGCTTGTTTTAGTCCAAGACCTCTTTTAGCCTTGGGTTTTGGATTCAATTCACCTTGGAATTATGATTATTCTTTAGAAAACAATTTAAGAAAGCAGTTTCAGGTTACTTGCTACCTTAACATTGATTTTATTTCTTTATTTAATTTTTCTTCAAGTAGTGTTGTGGACTAACAGTTGTATACATGTAAGCCTTCTTCATCTTTCCACTTCTGAACAAAGTGTAGAGCTGGCCAGTTTCAGAATTGGCGATTACTCCCTTTTCTGCCCAAGCTGTTTCTTCCACACGAACTCTCTACTTCACTAGGAACACGGGAAATTCTCTTGAAGACTCCCATGACATGCCACACACACAGGTAAATGGGTCACTAGAAATAAAATTCATTTCTGCCCTTCACTTCCTGAGCTCCAGAAAAGTGTCACAAAGTCTACAGGTTGCAAATGGCCAGTGGAGACCTGACTCTGTGGGAGACAACTGGCGATATCGTGACTGTTCTGGCAAGCAAATATGCCAGTACCCTTAGGCAGGAAGGGACCCCTCAGAAGTCCTTCACCTGCTCTACTCATCCATGAATCCTCCTTCCTTTGTTGCTGAAGGATCGTTGTATGTGGGCAAAATAAACTTCATGGGACTGAGAGGTCTCCCCTGTCCCTGTGGATTTCTGCTCCATGTCTAATAGTGGGCTACTCTAGAGGCGTATGTAACGTCATGTGGCTCAGTGAAGGTCTTCCTTTGAGTCTTTGCTGGTCAAGAAATGAAAATGGAATGGTATACAGATTGCATGTGAGTTACCTCGGAAAGTTTGCTCATAGGAGGTATTACAGCTCTTCTAATGCACTGAATTCAGCGCAATTGCAAATACTCAGGAGTTCATGACCAAATAGGAGACAGGTGGGAACCTCCCTGGGTCACAGCTAAACAAAACTATTTTGTCAGTTGTAAAACTGCTAGATCTCTCAAGGCAGCCTGGCTGGCTGTCTGTGCAGGATCAAGTGATTTGGCACACATAGATTTGGCCTACACTTTGCTTTGAGAAAGCAAACCCAAGCTGTTTTGAGGGTCTAAGATAAACTTTTGAAAAGTTTTCCATGTGCTCAGACAGCAGAAATAATGCAAAAATGCACTGCGAGGGAAGAAAGCCTTTCCACAATTTTCAGTCTATGCTAGACCAAGATGTACTGTAAATCAACATTAAGTCCTCCTTAGTGGTATTTCTAGCCTTTTTAGCTGAAGAGCTTCAGTTGTAAACAGCCAGACTTTTGAATCCTCATGAATCCTAATGAATCCTTGTGAATCTTTGAAGCTTTGCCCATCATTAATCAGCCCATCCATGAAAAAGTATTCCAGACATACACACCATATGTACATGCATGTGTTTCTGTAACTATTAATAAAAACAACAATATTGTCATCTCAATATGATAATATTCCACACCTTATGGAATTGCCTTCCTGGTGTTTGAGGCTTAAGAAATTAGATTCCCATCTCCATTGTATAAACATTTTAAAAGCATCACCTAGTTGCAAAGTATTCCCCAAATACATGTTTTTCTTTGAAGATATTTCTACTAACGATGTGTTATTAGTGTGAAGGGCCAAATTATCTACTCATCTAATTGGTTCAGCTCCACTGTGCCACAGAATTTGACATTATCATTTCTCAGGCTCTAACATAATTCATACAAAAGATCAATTTGTTATACTTATCGTGTTAGCATGGAGCACACTTAATAACAGGACATTTTATGCGGCATTAGTTTTCCAGCATTTTTAGTGTAGAGAAAATACCTTCTTTCTTAGCATTAATTTAGGCAGCTTTTACTCAAATGTTTGTGCTTCTCTGTTTTTATAAATTAACTAATTTAATTGTATTGTAAATACTTATCTTCCCTAAATTAATATGGAATCAAAATTAATTAGTTTGGAAAATACAAATTGCTGTTCAACATCACATTTAAACATATAACAAATTAACAGGATGATTTTTCTGTTCTGCTCTCTGCATGTGAAAGCTAGCCAGTGTAAACCTCAAGATACAGTTTCCTTGTTCTCAGTTGTCATTAAGCGCAGGCCTCTCTTGACAAGTTTTTGACATATTGCTCTTCCATCGGGTTCCTTACTTTCGATTGTGGAATGACAAGTCTATTTTGTGGTGGTGTGAAATGAACCATGTACTGCTACCGCTGTCTCATGTCTCATAATGGAAGGTTCACAGCATGGACAATTGGGAATTTCTCTAGGCAGGGGAAAAGCACTTATTTTCAACCCCTAGCTTTAATCAATCAAGGAGAAACTGGAAATCGCTGTAAAGTAATGAATGTCAATTTATGTACATGCTATTGATTTTAGAAATTTAATGCTCTGTTTCCCTATTTTATGTTGACCTTATGAAGCTTAAAGATGAACACAATAGGTGAGTATTCTTCAGACAGAATTGGGTTTCCCCTGGAAATATGAAAAAAAGGATTTTGTACCTTCTGTGTATGGAAGAAAAGAAAAAGAAAAGGGGGGTGGGGTGGGTAAGAGAGGGGGTCATCTGGAATTTAAGCCAAAGGGCTGTACCAAGTCAAGGGATTGGAGAAAACAGGGGCATGTTATTAAACCCATTTGTTGAAAAATGGACAAAACCATTCTTGCAAGGCACATCCCAGTTGTCGTCTTGGCATACTGAGGATTTGGGTTATTAAAATTCACCCTTTGGTTAAATGCACTCTTGATTCAACATTTGTTATTTTTATATAAAGTGTGAAGGTATTGTTTTGAATAATTCACTATTCATCTACCTTGTAGTTTGCATGCTTTGTGCTCCTTCACAACACTCTGACAGAGAGTGAGAGAGAGATTAGTAAACATGACCCCAGAAGACCTCTCTAAGTGCCTGTCTAGCATAACTTATTGGCTTCACTTTCTCTGCTCTGAGGATCGTTAGCTTCACTGGATACATTACACACCAGTTTTGCTATTGCTTATCTTCACAAAGTTTATATCTCCCCGGGTTTTATTCCCAGATAAGAAACCTAGGCACTGTCAGTTAAAGTATACTCTCAGGAACTTGCCCTGTCCCCTGTAGAGGAAGAAAACAATGAGTTCAGAAATTGTATGATTTGAACCTAGATTGAGACCCCCCCCATTATCATAATGTTGTTTCTGTAATTC
This sequence comes from Falco rusticolus, assembly GCF_015220075.1. Lineage (NCBI taxonomy): Eukaryota > Metazoa > Chordata > Aves > Falconiformes > Falconidae > Falco > Falco rusticolus. The sequence goes on along the minus strand of NC_051200.1, from coordinate 9,383,915 downwards.
CTCCTAAGCATAAAAAAAATAATATTCCAGTAAGAAACTGAATGTTATGCTGGTGTTCTGATCAGTCATAACATTCTGCTCCTACAGAAGCAGTAAGATAACACATACAGAAAGTTTTGTTCACTCAGAGGATTTCTTGTTGATCTCCACTGTATATTTGTACAAAAGCTCTCGGGGGATTTCTCATGTTACTTCCCTGAATACACAGTAACAGGATTGCACAGGAAAAGTGCTGGTAGTAACAGTATGCTCTTAAACAGCGTATTTTTCTGCTGTTCTGACTAGTGCAAAAATTGAAGCCAGCTCTGAAAGACAGGTTTTTTCCCCTCCTTGCAGTAGTTTTACAAATGAAATCACAATACTCCCTGAAATTACTAGTGCACTTGACTCCACGATCAATTTACTCCATTTTCAATATAGACTTTGACAAGAATGATTTGTTTATGCTGTCACATGAATCAGTCTCAGTAAATTAGACCTGTCAAAGTTACTTTTTCTGCACAGTACAATTTGCTTTATTTTTGACACCTGTGCAGTTGGGAAAGCTATTGTAAATAAAGTAAAAACTTGAGTCAGAAGGTAAGCTATCTGCCTCTAGATCCTATTCCCTGTGTCAAAAATACATCTCAGTAGTGCAGGGGAGGTTTTTTTGTTTGAAATGGATAATTAATAATAATACGAATGTGATTTGAAGTTTGGATTCTTAATGTACTATCTGTATATACCAAAATGCATATGAAAGGCAAACAAATGCTTCTGTGAGGGTATGCATGCACCAGAACTTGATGCTGCAGAGCTGTAGAGAGATGCCATGTCACCATCAAAGTATCTGTGCAGCATGTCAATGTAGCAGTGTTATTCCTTTAAAAAAAAAATATAAAATACTTTGCCTCCTTCTATTGCATTTAAGATAAAATCAAGGTCTAGACTGTGTCCTGGGGTTCAGCTGGACCTCTTGTGTAACCTTGGCATCAGTGAGCCTCAGTAAAATCTGAGGTGAGCTCCCTCCCTTGTTTGAGGTCTTGCTGCCCTACATGTATGGACAGATTGCTTGTGCACTTCTAGGTGGAAGGGAAGTAGCAGCTCAATAGTAACGTACCCAGGCTTGTTCCTTCTGCTGGCATGATACAGGTGTAATGCAGATCGAAATTGAACCTTGATACTGAACTACACAGCATGCTCCCGGGTACTGAAGGAGAAAAATTTTAATGATGATTTCTTATGATAACAAATCACAATTTAATCTGTTTATGGAGATTAGGGGGTTTGATGGTATCAGTTACTATTAAAAAAAGAGAAAGAAAAAAAAGTGGGTTGGTAGTTTTACACTGAAAGGTCAACAAAAAGACCTTGGTTTTATCTGCATTACAAAGTTGCATCAATTAAACTTGCATATTTTCCTGCAAGATTTTACTTGCCTGACTTTTCCAGCGCCAGGGAAACTTTCGGTTTCATTTAGACTGATGCGTGGTCACCTTGAGTTAAACCACAATGAACCCCCTTTTAAACCATAATAAAAGTATTGCCACTTTCAGCAATGTAGCTCAATTGTTTTGAATAACAGGCTTTGTTTAATCTGGGGCAGACTTTTTATGTAGACAGACCCTTAGTGCTCATTAAAGCAATGGAGTGATGTCTGCTTAGATCGAGCACGAACTTTGCACTTCAGGAAATCTTCCAGATTGAGGAGGAAAAAAATGTAAAATTATTGAGGTAAACTGAAATCAATAACTTCTAAAGAAAAAACACAACAGTGATTATCAGGGTGATCTGCTACTAATTAACTGAAGAACCAAATTACTTCAGCTCTCTGGTTCCTAACTCTGCTTCTTCCTTTCAATTCACCTCTTTCTATTCAATTTGAATGTTCTGCTAGAAAGTAAAGCACTCGGTGCTTAACAGACCTTCATGATAGAGTTCATTTGGCCCAGGCAGGCCCAATTTATAGCTGCTTCTCCCAGAGCCTATTTACTTAGAACTTAATCTGGCTACTGCTGTAAAAGACAATAAAAAACCAAAACATTTCTATAAACACATTAGCAATGAAAGGAGGGCCAGGGAGAATCTCCATTCTTCATTGGATGCGGAGGGAAACATAGTGACAAAGAATGAGGAAAATGCTGAGGTACTAATGCTTTCATTGCCTCAGTCTGTAATAGTAAGACCAGTTGTCCCCCAGATGCGCAGCCCCCTGAGCTGGAAGACAGGGATGAGGAAGAGCATGATAAAGCCCCCATAATCCAAGCAGAAATGACCTGCTACACCACTTAGATGTGCACAAGTCTATGGGGCCAGATGGAATCCACCAGAGGATCATCCTGACCTCCATCACACGGCACGTGCAGGACAGTGGGGGATCAGGCCCAGCCAGCGTGGGGTTATGGAAGGCAGGTCCTGCCTGACGAACCACATCTCCTTGTGTGACAAGGTGACCTGCCTAGTGGCTGAGGGAAAGGCTGTGGCTGGTGTCTGCCTGGGCCTTAGCGAAGCCTTTGGCACCGTCTCCCGCAGCATCTCCCGGAGACACCGGCTGCCCGTGGCCGGGGCGGGTGTGCTCTGCGCTGGGCTAAGAGCTGGCTGGGCGGCCGGGCAGAGCGTGGTGGGGGATGGGGTGACATCCCGCTGGCGGGGGCACACGGGGTGTCCCCAGGAGCCAGCCCTGTGCCCAGGTGGCCACGGGGGCCAGCAGCAGCCTGGCTGGTGTCAGGAGCAGTGTGGCCAGCAGGGCCAGGGCAGTGCCCGTCCCCCTGTGCTGGGCCCTGGTGAGGCCGCCCCTCGAATCCTGTGTTCAGCTTTGGGCCCCTCACTGCCAGGGGGACGTGGAGGGGCTGGAGCGTGTCCAGAGCCGGGCAGGGGCTGGGGCAGGGGCTGGGGCACGAGGCTGATGGGGGGCGGCTGAGGGGACTGGGGGGGCTGGTCTGGAGAGGAGGAGGTTCAGGGGTGACCCATCATTCTCTACAGCTCTTTGACAGGGGAGGTGTAGCGAGATGGGGGTTGGTCTCTTCTCCCAGATAACAAGGGGCAGGAGGAAACAGCCTCAAGTTGCAGCAGGGGAGATTTAGATTCAATATTCACTGAAAGGGTGGCCAAGCATTGAAACAGGTTGCCCAGGGAGGTGGTTGGGTCACCATCCCTGGAGGGATTTAGAAGACCTGTAGATGTGGCAGTTAAAGACATGGGTTAGTGGTGGGCTTGGCAGTGCTGGGTGAATGGTTGGACTGGATCTTAAAGGTCTTTCCCAACCTGAATGATTCTATGAAATGTCCCTTCATAGCCAGTTCAATGATGTGTTGAGCCCTTTCTGTGAGGCTGTTAGCATCTTCAGGGAAGGTCACGACAGCTGGGTGTCTTGGCAGGGTTAAATCCAGGGCTAAACTCAGAGTCTGAGTTTTGGAAGCCACAAGTTTGTGTGTGGCTGCAGCTGCCATTGGGTGGCCCACAGAGAGAAGGGAAGAAGGTTTGTCACGATTTGACTAGTATGTAGAGGAATGAGTATGCATGCTGGGATGGGATTTAAAGCTTCAAACCAATTAGATTTTTAATTGTTTCTTTTTTTTCTGTTTGTTGGCAGTTGTGATTAACTACCCTAGGCCAGTAGATAGCTAAAACACATCCCTGTGTAGGGACACCACATCCCTAGTAGTTTTGCAAATTTGTTACAACAGTGAGTCCTGAATTATCTCTACAATATCCACAATGCACAAAGGCTGCATATACCTACCTGGTAAAATAAGTGAGTTTGTTTACTGCTAAAAAAATGTAGGGCAAATTGAGAATGTTTATTTTCTAAACACATTGTGCTGTACTTTTGAAAGGATGGCTTTTTTTCTTTTACAAATAACAGTTTCAATATCCTTTACTTCACAAGTGTTTGATCTAACCACAGTTGATGTTTAGCCATGGTAACACTTGGAATCTTTTTTTTCATGCCTGTTGCTTTTCTGCCCCCCACCCCACCCCCTGAGACAGACTGATTTGGAAACTATCCAAGTTGTCTCAGGAGTGGTATCAAATTTGCTCTGTTCTTTCCACACCTGACCCATTCTGGCTTCCTTTAAATGCTAAAACTAGCAAGGGCCCAGCCATGATGGAAAAAAAACAAACAAGAAAATCTCCCTACATGTTATCCCCGCACAGTAAAGGTAGTTAATGGGGAATGGTGTTTCAACAGACAAATAACAGACTATGTTAAAAGGAAGTTGCCAGTCACATTTCTTTTTATATCGGATCATATTTAAGGAAGAGGGAAAAGTAAATGTAGGCATTTCTAGAACAGCTGTACCTTCCTATGCACCACTCCTGTTTGTACCCATCTATTTATACCCCTTTAGTCGTGCAATAATAAAAAACAAACCTTTTCCATATTCACACTTTAAAACACACACTGCAGTTCAATCTGATATTTCGTATAATAATCAAACCAATTCCCCTGCTAACAGCTACACACACATTTGTGCGTCAGTTCTTTAAATACCTGACCTTTGGGAAATAGGCCCTGGGTTGGAGCAGGAGGTACTCAGGCTGAGCGTACAATGAGCTTAAATGGAATAAGCTAATTTGTCACTGTTTTGTTATGATTGAATATATGTGTTTAGAATGAAATTTAATTTAAATCCAATTTGTAACATCTCTGTGGGTGGGACAAAGGAAAAAAAACAAACCCAAAGGGTATATTAACTGGATACTGTACTGTGAATGTAATGGGACTTCAGAGTTTAACGTTCAATTAAAAAGCCCTGCATGTTCTTATTACTGTTTACAGGAGTGGGTTTGGGGGAGATTTATGTTATTAAAAATAAAAAACCCAAAAAAACCCAAAACCTGGTACAATACCTTTTTTATTTGTCACCAACTCATGCAAAGTCTTCACCTGGTGCAGTTAAGCCATCTGTTATTCTTGAAGGAAAATTCAGTCAAAGAGGTATCAAGAGATAAAAAGAGCATTTTCATCTAAACATTTGCCTGAGTTGCTGTGTTGTTTTTCTTACTTCAGAAAATGAAGATGAATTAGGATAACTGGCTGTTGTGTTTTGATACGAACCAGAAGAATCTAAGTGGAATAAACAGGCGTGAGCCTTGTGGGGGCTGATTAGTCACACACCGCAGGCGCTCGGAGCAGTGCTGCACCCGCGCCAGGCTGCAGACCACACCGAGCAGCACTGCTGTCCCGCACCGGCCGCTACCCAGGGCTTAGCAAAGCCTGGCACGATCAGCTTCGTCTCGTCTCCCCCACCTCCTGCTGCTACTTTAAAAGTAGTTGGGGAACGTGATAAATGGTAGGAGGAAAAGCAGCTTTTTTTTTCCTGCTGGTTGGTAGATTGGCAGTTTGTTATGGGGTGCCTGGCTGGGGAGGTCAGAGTCCCTAGTTGGGGTCCCAGCTAGTAAAGATCAGGATTGCTCAGAGGGCTTCAGTGAAATGACACTGCTTTGCAGTCAGTTTACTATTTCAGGTATTTTTTTCTCCATTCTTTACTTGATAAAAATGTTCAAATTATCATACATCAAGCAGAGTGCTTAAAGAAGGTTCAGAGTATGATACCAACACAGGAAGAGCCAGGAACCATAAAGTCAGAGGGAGGGGTGGGCAGACAGGCACTCACCGCTTTATATTAAGGATAAACAGCATGAATCAAAGATATCTAAGTTTGAGTGTAGTGGCAATCATTAGTTCATATCACCTTTGCATTGTTTATTTAACCTTGAATATCTGTATCAAATATATTGTTTATATAATCACTTTTCAGAGAGATGTATAAATATATACCTATCATAGATCCTGCAAAGACAGGTTTGTTTATGACAGACCCTTAAAATACAGACAGTATAAGCAACAAAGTATTTAATTATTTGTATGTTCTTTCATTTGCATGTTATTTACCTGATATTAAGTAAGGACTTATTACAAGCTCTCAAAACAGATACATCCCTTATTGGGTAATTAATACTAATCTTGCAAACACATTAACAGCACAGAGACAGTAACAGCTATCTTAGGAGCTGTTACAGTCCATCTTGTAAATCCTGTCTTAGTGGGTGGATTAGTTCATGCTCCTTTGGAGATGTGAGAAAATACATTGTCAATCCTGATGCCATGCATGGGGGGCAAGTCTCCAGATTTTGAGGTTTTTGAATGTGGGTCTAACAGTATATTTGAAGTGTATGCACATGAGGGTGAATGAGAGACATACATAAAAAATTCACTGTTTTTCATTGTATTTGGTTGGCATTAGGAATAAGCAAACCAAGCCTTTAAATTTAATTTTTACAAGTTAACAAAAAATATCAGAAAACACTTTTATTAAAGTGAACAAATAGTGTTAAGATAAGTTTTGTTGATGTTGTTGTTGGGGGGGTTGTTTTGTTTTTTAAAGTTTTAAAAACCTGCAAGCATGATGCTTTCTCTCAGATATAAATATGCTTTCAGGTTGTGAACTCCAGGAGTTACTTTCATAAAGGGAGTGCTCACTGACATGATTGCAACCACGATTTTACTGTAATCGCTTGCAGAATAGAGGTGGTGCAGTAAGTGTGATGGTTTCATATACATTTACTCATGGCTTTTAAAATTACTTTTGTGGCTAGATAGTAGGACCAACCTGCTTTATCTTCCATATGTATATTTTTATTTGGCCATCCATAAGAACTATATTATCCTGTCTCTGAGTAGGAAGTGAATAGTATCTCCTGCCAGCATTGCCTACGCTGGCTGTGCTACGCCCTCACAGAGCAATTGATGTTACCTGCTGTCTGACTGTATTAAACTTCCTAGAAATAGCAGAACAATTTTATGGGTGAAAGAGACGTGTTTTGCGTACAGAGCATGTTCGCAATTCTAATTGGAACTAAAGAAAATGGACAAATTATACACACAAAAAGAAAAGGTACAGTGGAGGAGTATTGATTGAAATTAAATGGATCCTGTTCAGGTAACCAAATTATCTCAGAAGTAACCTAGGTCCCCATTCAAAGGCATGTAAAAGCCCAAGTTGCTGTGAATCCAGAACTGCCTTCTGAGATCTGAAATACCAGGTTACTTCAAGCACTGCAATATTTATATTTACCGTCCTGTTTGGTTTGAAACTTGGCTTATCACACGCTTGCTGGGATAAGAAACACTCTTACATTGACTGTATACAGAATCTTCTGACAGTCTCTCTCAGAAATGAGCATTCCTTCAATTTTCATACTCTTTATCTGTGCTGTCAGATCAGCGTTTGTGGTGGCACAAAAGGGGATATGCCACTGATAGTCCAACTTTTGTTACACTGGTGCCCAGTGATGCAGGGGTGGATTTCCAGTTCATCATGGGAGAGTTACTGTAATTGTCTCAGAGCTTCATTAGCTGTCAGTCCTCCCCTCTGTGTCTGACATGTCAAAACCCAGAGACAAGCTGCTAATTTCTTGTTGAAAGCAGCCAGTCTCTAGAGCTTGAAAAGATATACAAGCTCCTTCCTTTTATGCTAACACACCTGACAAGTGCCAAGTGCTCTTACCTCTCAGTGAAATCTGAAATCAATAGGTTTTGTGGGTGTTCAGAGCTCTCAAGTGGCTCTTGTACAGATAGAGCCCATGGTGCTTCAGCTGGGCTGGGTTTTGGGGGGTTCTTGGCATCTATCTGTGACTCTGCCACATGCATCCTGTTCGACCTTGGGCAAGTCACTTTCTTCAGTTTCTTGATCTCAAAATGGAGCCTGTAGCTTTTTGCACCTAACAGGTCTGTGGTGAAGATTAATTCCTGAACATCAGTAATGTGTTCAGGGTTTATGGTGATAGTTATTTTACAGAATAATGTCATGAATAATATGGTGTTCATATGGAGTTGTTCACACTGTACCTATCCTGAATCCCTATCTGGACAAGATTTATGTCCTACCCAGCCTATAGTCTTGTTTCCCCAAGATGATAACTCAAAAGCATGTCTTGGAACACAGCCATGATGTGTGGTGTGTGTGTGGGGGTGCACCATGGAGCACATCTGCCCTAGAAGTGTAAGCTGAGATGCTGTGACATGCAGCGCAGTTTGTCTTCCCCTGAACCTTGACTTTTTCTAGTAGGTTGGAGCCACTCTAGCAGCTTTGTTATTCCGGGCCTAGTGGATCCAGAGCAGTCCTTGGGGTAATTCTGTGAAGGCTGTGGGTTCTGCCTGCATGGTTGCCTTCAGCAGCAACATGATAAGCAGCAGCTTCTGGCACCATCGCACCCTCCCACATTGGGGATGACTAGAATGTGCAGTTGTCTTCCTTGTTTCCTAAACTAGTACATGATTTTATAGCCCTTGGATCCTGCGTTGATCCCAGACAGGCATACGGATCTCACACGCTGTTACAAAGGAGGAAACCCTGAGAAATGCTAAATGTCTACAACTTAAGCAGAGTTGCTAGTGAATCTCAGCTCTCAGAATTATCTCTCTTCTTTCATTAAAGCATGATGTGTGCAGTGATTTTGCATTGAAAGAAGAATTTTGAGTTTTTTGGTATGGGTGGCATTGGCCAAAAATATTGTCTAAACACACAGATGTTTATATTATGTAGTCTTTACTGTGTTTGCCTTCTGCAATTTTGGAGCTGTTATTTTTAGCTCTTCATTTTTACAGCAAGACCTTTTGGCATCTTTGTGGAACAGGAGCAGTGTCCTGATTTAGCACAGTTCCATGATACTGACATTGTATAACTGAAGGAAGGAAATAGCTCCCTTGGTATGTACTTTTACCGTAAGCAGCATAGGGATATTTGTTGAGATTCATTGAGGAGTAGAGGCTGTAAGAAGTTGTGGAGTACTGTAGCCTTCCAGCAGAGGACAAGGGTACGGAGGCTTCAAGGGAAACAGACAACCTTTTTAATTCTCATAATGCTTACTATTCTTTGCTTCCAGGATGAGCAAAGCAGTAAATATCAAGCAAAGGATGTTGATTTGTATGCACTGCAATTGTTGGAATAAAAATCAGTTCAGACCCCAGTGACTCTTGCCAGCCCTTGTTGTGGCTGTAGAGACGTGAATGCACAGAAAGTAAATACAACTTAAAATTCAAGCTACCCATCATATTGTAACTCCAAATAGATCATTTGCCTTTCCAGAAACGACTGGAAAGTTTCCATGGGAAGGGAGAAGCAGCAGGGGAGCAGGACCTGTGGAACTGTGCTTGTGTGGGGAGCTGTATCACCAGCCCTGAGATGCTGCTAGCATTTTGTTATTGTTAAGTAACACAAAAATCTATTGCAGAGCAAAATAAAATGAGAACTCTGTATCAGAGTGTAGATACCAGTCTTGCATTAATAAAACAATAAATGAAATTAATAATTTATCTATGGCTGTTTTTACTTTTTGGGTGGGTTTGTGTTTTTTAAACCCTAGTAGAAGGATATTTCTATTCAAACTGAACTGGAGTGAAATTACTTCTACTGTAGATAAAACATATTCAGATGAGCGCCATGCTTTCCCCACAAAGCTAACTGCAATCCCAATTAACACTTCTCAAAACTGAATTTATTTTTTTTCCCCCTACTTCCTAATGAGGTTTTTTCCTCCCTGCTGTCTTGATACAAAGCTTTATGCTGTATGAGTGTGTTCATATGGTGCTTGAGTGCGTTATCTGACCTTGATTGGTGTTTTGGGAGCCAGTTAAATAGATTACATAGAGGTTACCTTGACAACTGTCTTTGCTGATTTAGCAATGCAGTTCATTCTTGGGCACAAGACTCTCAGCAACTGTGGAATTCCACTGACTTCATATTAATCATTAACACAATGTTCTAGGGAGGCTCTAGCAATAAGGACTGTATTGAAATTATTTTTTTTTCACTGGGTAAATGTTATAGACCAAGATATGTTTACAGTATGAAATGTTGTTCACAGTCATAAAATGAAAATATATGTTCCTGTTTATTTTTTCTCTCTCTTCTTGTTTCAACAATAATATTGGAATAATAAATCTCCTATCATGTCTGATGGGAAAAGATGGTCTTGTAAATGAAAGTCTTTCCTTAACATTGATCTTGCACCATACCTTCTTTTAGGTCTGTGCTGTAACCTCATAGGCATGACAGATAGTTAAATGCAGTGTTCAAAAGCTTATGAGCCTGGAGTCTGATCTCTATTAACTTCAAGAAGATTGTTTCTGATTTGCCTTAGTGTTTACGTATCAGTCAGAATCTGGCCCTTTTCAAAGGACTTCTTTAGAAAAGACAGACAATTCCTTTTCGAAACTGTTCAAAATTGTTTACGATAGCATTAAAGATAGTATGTAATCAGATCTCTGCGCTTTGTCTTTAAAATTAGTCTTTTAAGTGCCCAGTTCATCCATAATTTTTCAGGAGGGTGTCCAGATTCTGGGGCTATGTTTTGCAAAAGGCTGGAAATCTTGTGGAAATTAGACAAGGTTTTTTATGAATTAATTATGAAAATTAATAATGCAGTCAGAGCAGGGGCCACACCACGTTTTTTCTTCTGATACTCAGTGTATCTCATAATGTCTTGACAGCCTGTCCTCCCCACTTTCTATTTGCAGTGTTGTATAGCAAATCCAACTGGTTTTTGCGTTGAAAATGTGTAACTGTCATACAAAACGTCACATACAAATCCTGTGAAGAACACAGTTAAGGACTATGGCACATGTGGATTTCACATGTGGAGGGAGATTGTATGGAATTTATGGGTAGATATATTAGCCAAATATTTTTGCTAGTGTTATCAGGTAATGAAATACTAAACTTTTTTTTTAACTGCCATCATAAGATTTCGGACTTAGTCCATTACAAATAAGACTGTCATTTGTACTTCCTGGAGCAGTTGTTTGTGAACTCAGAAAGATAGAATTAATCAAGGGGTCTCTAACTCCTGATTTTTGAAGTTAGTGTTTGCCCAATTTTGAGGAATATTTTCTTTCAACTGAAATTATACTGAAGAATAATTTCCCCCAGATTTGTTCTCTCATTCCTTGAGCAGTTTGGTGCTGGGCCAGTACCACAGGCATGAGCCATGTTTTTTGTTTTGGGTGAGGTCAGCGCACACATTGCTGTGCCAGGCACTGCTGTGAGCTGACTGTAGAGCCTGTGGCCACTGCAGCTACTGAGGATTTTTCTTAGGTGTTTTCTGCAGAGACCACTAGAAATAATTGGAACTTTTCTCTCAAGCAGTGTCTGGGAATGGTCTCATGCGCTATCTGTGGTCAGGAAGGACTTTTCACTCACTTCAGCAGAGGAGTCCACTTGACCACACAAAGAGGCATCTCTATCTAAACAGATTTCAAATTTTTGGGAGGCAGGTATCTACTATCATTCTGTAAACGGCTTAGGGAGACATTACAGTTTGCCTTTGTACTCCTGATTGTTTGTCCCTGATGCTGCCTTACCATGCTCATAGCATTTGAGACAAACCAGTGGAAGACTCAGTAGAAACTGTACTGTGTGGCTGAGTTACCGTACCCAAGTACCAGTCTTCCCCGGTCCCCTCCAGCAGAGCTCATCTGCATGCCAGACTTGGGATTTCTTAACATAAAAATATACAGGTCTGCAGCTGGAACCTAATATTGGACATTCACCAAAGTATCTCTGATACAGTGTACTTACATTTATTTTTTGCTGGTACAAGTAAGATTAGAATCAGTCTGAAGTAGGCTGGTGTGGCCTGCTGGAAGATTTTCAGAAGGATACCCAAATCCTTCACTGCAAGTGTGAGTGGAATTGCTTATGGATTGCTTAAGGAAAGGAGCAAAACTTTGTTACTAGAGATTTTAATCTGTCACTTTAAAAGATAGTGAATGTTTCCAATATATGCTCTAGGGTGTTTCACAATTGGCAGAGCTGATTTATTTTGGAGGCCTGTAACCCTGCAAGAATTCAAAAGTAACACACTTGGGCCCTCTGATTTTAAGTTACAGGGTACAGATGATGGAGATTTCCTTGACACAGTTTCTCTCTTTTCACTTATAATATCTAGGTTTGAATATTGAGTACAGTGGTGCCCAGCTGCCAGCCACCTGATTATGCAGTGCTGCAATATTATTCCTTCTGGAGAAGGAGATGGAATAACCAAAGTATAAACAGAGAGAAGGCTGGGATTGTTTATTTTATTGCAAGCTGGACAAAGCACAAGTTTTATCAAAGGAACCTACAAGCATAAAAATATAACTTCTACATTTTGAAGGAACGGAGTTTCCAACTACCTTTGACTCATACAAAAATCCAAGGATCAACAAAAGTCTTAGTTTAAAACCAGATCTATTGCAGACTACTTGTAGCCCTATGTCATTTTTACACCCACGTGCTCATTAGTGCAAGCTGTGACCTCATGATCAGAATCAAACCCACTGCTCCTGTCTGCCATTCTGACACTGCAGGAAAACATGATAAATATCTCCCTTTTCACATGTGAATCTTCTGTGTAAATGTGGTGGCCCTATATACTGATAACTGCCACATTTCAGCATTTATAGTAAAAAGATTTTTCATAAGTATTTCCACTGGTAAAAACTTCAAGAAAATGTAATTTGATGCCAAGTATTTATGCATATCAAAGCTTAATGACTAGTCAAGACAAACATCCATGATAACGTCTGGCATATATCTGTGCTTTAGCCATTTAACCAACCTAGTCAGAAGTTTCAAGGCAGTGTCCATCTGGGCCTGAGAATTTTTCCAAGATTACTGGATACGGTTTGAGGTCTACAGACCACTTCCTGAGATTAATAGATGTTTATGGCTTTTAAATTCATGCATAGGAACAAAAAAGCAGAAACTTTCACAGGCTCAGATATTGAAAAAGCCATTCATTGATTATCAGGAAGATATTTTAACTAGATAGTACAGAATTGTTGTTGAATTATGAATAACAGCCAGTACAGTATATCCTCACAGGAGGTGGTCAAAACTGTCAATACTGAAGTTATGCAAAGAGTTAAATAAGGTTTTCTCTGGGCTGATGAAGCAAGTGGCTCTGGAACCTATTAATTCTTTTCCCAGAGAATACTCCTGTGGTACTAAGGCATGGTTCTAATGGGCTTTGCACTGGAACAAAAGGCATGTTTAGATGCTGATGCTGAAGGCTGCTCTAACTTATGCTTGGGGATGGTCTAGCAATTAGCTTGGGATCAGGGGATTTCAAGAGTCACCTTTGCACCTCCTGTTTTGAGCTGCAGTGTGCATTTTTATCTTGTATCCCAGATCATACCAGGGTAGGTGATTGGAGCAGTAATTTACTGTATTACTTTTCCCTACACACCAATAAATAGAAAATATTTTGTATCTTTTAGAGATTTATTCTTTTGAAATAACTCCAGAATTTAGGATTTGTACAATATCTGTCTGGCAGGAGAACACCTCTGCAGACTTTTGCTGTTATATAGGTTTTTCTAAAGATCCTTAATGGAACAAGATAATTCCACCTGTGTGTCATCATTCAGTGTAAGGGTAAAGTTGTCAGATTGCACAGGGAGATGAACGCTCTGGTTCCCTTCATATTAAAGTGAGATATATGTGTGTTATTTCCTTACATGTCACCTGGAAGGTTTCCCCTGAGTATTACCAAGTCATGCAATTAACACTGCTGAATTCCCCAGGAGAGTCTATGCTTCTAATTTTCTACCCATACTAAGACAGTGATTTCAGCCTCAGACTAGCTTCAGTATTGAGTAACAGTCAAGTACAGGAAACTGGAAAACTTGTGTATGTTCAGCAAAGGCTTTACTAAAGCAAAACAAAGCACTAGCTTAGAATAAAGAACAGTTTCTCTGTCTTCCCTCTATTTTTTCTTTTTTTTAAGGGGGGTGGGGAAACGGGCAAAAACAACCTCTCAGGTCAAGGTTGAAGACTGTAATGCAGAAAAACAAAGCTTGACTGTGATAATCTACAGAGCACCTGCCCTGAGGATAAACAAACAGTTCACTTTTTAGTGCTTTCAAGTATGGTATGAGCAAAATCGCATGAGCAAAACATTCTTTTGAACCCTGTAGAAAAGGAAAAGTTGAAATCTTAAGAACAAACAAAATAGTATTTTATGTGCTGTGATAGATTTTCTGTTTAATAGAAGCTGCAGCATGCAAATCAAATTGACCAAAATCAACCATGTCATTAACCACATAGTTAGATACAAACTGAGAAGCTGTTCCTCTACTTGTTACCAGCTTGTTCTTGAGCATAACATTGTTTTCTGTGCAACACTAGGCTGCCCTGCGCCTTGCTGATGGAGAAGCACACTGCTTACCTTGTGAAACATGCCTGCTTTTAGTGCCTCACAGCCTTTGTTTGGCCCAATTAAGGATTCCAAATTCTAAGCCATGAACTAGCTCTATGCTGGCATTTTCGGTCAGGATATACATGTTGTTGCTTCATTCCCTGATCCTTTGAACAGTGCCAGCATGTACAAACTGTAACTGTGATTTGGCTAATTGCGTGATTTTTTTCTAAGTTGACTGAACAAGGCTTGTGTTAACAGTCTGATTCTCATTCCTGGTTTCCCTTAATCAGGGTGATTTTTCTGAAAAGTTTTGCTAGTTGCTGTTCTTTAACATCCTTCTCATGTACTCCAGAACTTCTCAGCACCTCCTGTTCTTCATAGCCTGAAAAACCACATTTTTAGGCTCTGCTGTTCTAAAGCCGCCTTCTAGCTAGCAGAATGTTCATAACTAACATACCACACACCTGTCACATGTTGCATACTGATCATCCCACTGCCGTGCATGCAGGTTTTTCCTCCCTCTGTTGGATTTCAGTCTGTTGTTCAAATAGTGTTGATGAGATTCCAGAAGTCTTGCATGATCTCCGCTTGATACATTCTCCAGCCTTTGTGAAAATGTTTTTTGGGATAACGATGTTACCCTTTCAAATTTGGGACTCCAGTCTCCTACCACAAACACTGAGCAAATGAGCTTCTGATAACTTTAATTTTACTTCAGATTATACTCTGATATCTATGTCAATGAAAAATAACCACAGAGAGAGAGCACACAGATTGACAGATTGAACAGGGGACCATTAACCAAGAGTATATGGTTAGGTATAGTTAGTACGCTGTACATTGTTGAAGCACAGGCAAAGTGAAAGGGAACAAAGCTTTGGAAGTTCACATCAGGCTGAACAGGGACAACTGAGTCCAACAAAGAGACAAGCTTGCTCGTGTCCTGAGATTTCTTCTTACTGACCACAGCCAGGCTCTCTCTCGATCGTACTGGAAATCCTTAACAAAACTCCTATTTATTTCCATTGCTGCACAAATTGTCTCGTGATAATTTCAAGATTTATTTTATAATCCTAGGAATAATAGAAATGCCTATATGCAAAGAAAATGCTTGTGTTTATGATTCTCCTCTGAGTTCCATTTTCTCTAGAATCAAAGTCCCAGTTCCCACTTCATGATGAATCTAAGTCTTTAGCTTTGCTTCTGTTAGCACCACGGAGAAATCTCTGACAAGACAGATGTCCGTGGCCATCAGAAGCCTTAAATTGAACACCTAAAAATAGAAAGGTACAGAATTTATAAATATTTTTGCAAATCAACCTTTTATAACTACCCTCCTTTTGTAGCAGTGGTAGTTAGCATTGAAATCTAAGTATATTTCAGCAAAAGAGAAAGCTGACCAAGCAGCCCAAAAAATTCTGCAGAGTTCTGCAAATTGCAAGAGGCCCAGGGAAGGAAATCACTGCATGCCAAATTTTCCCACTGATTTCTATTGTCTCTACTTATCATATGTAACACTAGGAATGCATCGTGGAGTACTGTATCTTCCCCACAATTCTCACCTAGCTAATAGCCTGATTATGGTTTATGACTTTGTATTCTCATTCAACATAATTTACTCTTGAGTTAGAAAATATGATTGTCTCCAGAGAAACATCCAGTCCTTTGTTCTCTTTGTTCACAAATTAGTTTGGAGAAGGATCGACCGGTAGTGTAGAAAGCCTGTATTAGATCTGCTAAGATCTCTTCCTATTCAGATTTGCTTTCTGTTGCTGGAGGCTACTCTTGATATTTATTTGGAATGAAATATTGCTCATCCCCTTAACAAAGAGAGAGTTGGTTCCATTCAGTACTTCCATGAACCTCAGACAGTGTTTATATAGTATGTATTCAAAACACGCCAGCTATTTCTTACCATCATGTAGTTTCTCTGACCATAAGCTGGGCTTCTGTTTTATCAGAGGGTTTCTGTTTACCTGGCATCTTTTTTTGTTCTTTTATATCTTTTTCTGTGCAATCATTTCCTAAACTGCCTAAGTAAATATGATTATGAAGAGGAAGAACTTCAGAATTCCTCTGCAATAAGTTCCTTCAGCTTTTCTTCCAGAGACTCACTCTTCTCCCCCTTTCTTACACCTCAGGTTTGGATACCCCCACATAACTCCTCGCAAAACCCAGTGCTCCCTTCTCCGCTTTCCTGACACCAGCATGCGAACATTGCTGTGGGAGCCCATGAGGATATCACTGTGGATGATTTCCATTTACGTCTGATGTCTCAGTAAACCTCTACCTGGAGAATTCTCTCCTTTCTTGTGTATCCCGTTTGTCTAACCTGTTTATTTCTGGTTTCACATTGCTGCTGCAGTGATCTGTGCCAAATAGGAACAAAATCAGAGGATTCTTAAGTAGAAAGTTACCCCTGCATAATTTCTACTTCCAGGAGAGGTCTTTGCTATTGAATATATATCTTAAGGTTGATCTGCACTACCAAGACTTTGCCAGGGAAGTAAACCAGTAACAACTTCTTGAGAAGGATCCAGTTCTGTGTATAAAAAATGCCTGCATTGCTAACCAGGCTTCTCTAAGCCATCCTGAAAAAGATTTCTTTTGCCACTATGAATTGTGCCAGCCCAGGTGATTTCCTTTCTAAGCTATTTTGGCAAAATGCTGCCTATGCAGTGCTTTGTAGGTTAAACTGATACCTTATGCAGATTTTTTTTGAACCAGGTGAATTCTTTCTATTGCCCTGCTATGAATAACAATGGAAATCTGACTTGGGTCACACCAAAGCCTTTGATTTAACCTGCAGGAGCGGGAAGATGAGAGGCAGAAGGCAAGAGGCATCTCTGCTGAGCTGAAATCCTAGGCACTACAGACAAAAAAGCCCCTAGCAGGTCTCAGAATGCCTGATCCAGCTAACTTACATATATATACTAACTATCACCAGAGTATGTGAACACTGACAGTACGTATTCTTTCTCTGCTGTGCATTGAAACCATCGTGGACAAGACATATTAGGTATTTTCTTATGTTTATGCAGTCCTTTGTAAATGTAGGGCCAGATGCACAGCTGCTTTAGATTAATGCCAATTCACCTATTTATACCAGCTGGCAACCTAGTCCACAGATCACTAAATGCTATTTATTATTTTATTTTGTTTGATAGAGTGACAATAGAAGTGACATTGATACGCAGGTCAATTCAATCCTGCTGACATAGTCTTAAGGGGGGTTTTGTTTATTTTTTTTATTTTTCACCTCTCCCAAGAGAATCCCCTTTATAGCTTTATTTTTTGTTAATGTTTATTTAATAAGATCAGAACATTGGCAGTCTCATAAGCTTGTTATTTTATGTATCCTTCAATTTCTTTAGCTTTATTAATCATCATGGTACTTGAAGCTGCTAGCATGAAAAATGCACTGTAAGAATAAATAATCGTTATTATCAAAGTGCTTTCACAAAAATGATCTGTAGGATTAAATTCTTATTAGAGCAGCATTATTGGTCATGATTATTATTATTATGTATTAATTAGTAGTACCAAGATAGTGCAGCTTTCAGAATTATCTTTACCAAATTCAGTTAGATATGAGGGTTTAAAATGTCAGTAGATTTAGTAGTTTAGGACATGGTACTGGGATTATAGTTAATATTATTTATTCCATTCAGTACTTGCAAAAAGCTGATGAAGTGCTCAATGTTGTGCACAGCAGAACTTGTTGCCTGAAACACATACTTTAAGAAAGGGAAAGGAAATAGTTGCATTAGAATAGGTCTTTTTTTTTCTTCATTCTGGAACCCAGGAGATCAGCGTTGTTTATGGCTCTGCCACTTCCTGCGTCTATTAAATTTTGTGCTTTGTCATCTATTTAATCTTTCTCTGCCTCAGTGTATTGATGTGCATAAAGTATGTTACATTAATTAATCTGTGTAAAGCATTTTGAATTATAGGTACCATATAAGAATGGAGTATTTTTTACCATACGTGAGAGAAGAAGCTCTAGTTTAGATGGATTGCCCTATTGTATGGCTGTGTATTTTTCATAGATGTGTTGCCTGTTTGGTTAATGTAACTGTGAGGTGACATGATGAGCAGATTGTGTACAGCATACTTCTCTCTTTTTCTTTTATCTGAAATGATACTATTACTCCTTCCCTTTGATGCAATAACCTAGTCAAGCTTCAAGAGACATAGGATGAGAAAAGACTGACAAATAAAATATTGTTATGGCAGGTGTCATGAGATGGGTTATATAAAGTCTTCCAAGTTCTTTTTTTCCCCACCTTATTATGTGAGCAAACGTTCAGTCTTGGGAAGACACATGGTGTTTGTAAATTTTCTTTTGCAAGGTCCTGGATAGAGAAAGTCAAATAAATAATTTTTTTTTGTTGCCTCGGCCTCTGGATGGAGTTGTTCTGGAGGCAGTCACTCCCCAACAGACAGGCATTAGTACTTGGCTAAAATTCCCAAACAAAGCCATTGCCCTGCTGTTGCCATGTCTTTTTCAGGTCTAGTTTTGCTTGTTGCCTTCCCTCTTTATCTCATGACTCAAATTTAGCATCCCAGGCTTTTAAGAGTGAAGACTTTGTGTTAGATACAGAAAATCCCGCTTAGGCACAGGTGCTGGCTGCAAAGCAGGAGGCAGGCTGGGTACTTAAAAATGACAGTCCCAGGAGCCAGCATACGGAAGGGCAGTTAGTGACTGAGAGGAGATGCCCCGGCCTTTCGGTTTGGCCTCTGCATGCATAGGTGTCACCTGGGATTCCAGAATATCTCTTGGAGGTGGGTACCCAAAAGAAGTTGACCCTTCACTACCAAAACAGAATGAGGAAAAGACCTTTTCTTTCTCTTTCTGTTAACTGGGCATCTTCGAGGGAAGGGGAAGCTAAATGTCCCTCTGCCAAATCTGGCATATGGAATTAAAATTAGGTCTCCCACATCTCAGAAAGGGCTCTGCCCTCCGGGCTTTTTGAGTGCTGTGAGCTCTTGCAGCCTCTTCCAGTGACACACTTCCAATTTGCATACCCACTGAATTACCAGCGGTTGAAATAATTACTTGATGAGATGTCCTAACTTTGTCAACTGCCATGTGAGCGATGTAACCATTGGTTTGCAGGGTCTTCCTGCCATAACCTCCTGTCTTGACAAAAGCCTGACACTCTTAAGAGATGGAAGAGATCTGGGTTGAAGTCCCCACCCAAGTGAGGCAGAGTAGGGTTTAAAATGCTGATCACCCAGATCACAGGCAAATAGCCTAGCTCCTGGAATGTGGGGTTTAGTATGTTTTAAAGGTATCTACTAAACTGGTCCCTGTTGGTTAATAAATAGGAGATCCTAAGGTCTGCTGTGCTGAGTAACCTGGTCTAGATTCTTGCCATTAGTGTGCCACGGGGGGGCTTGACATATTATGGACATAATGGCTCTTCTTTTAAAAGCACCAAATTCCTCTTGCACTCAGTGGCATTTGGGGGTTTGCAAGGAATGCAAGAGCAGGTTGCTGAGAACAGCAGCTAGTCATTTGAGTAGTCTGAACTTTTTGCTTGGCTGCCCCATTTAAAATGGGTATCAATGAAGCAATAGATTGGCATCTGATGTTAGAATAAAACCTCCACACTTAAGTGATACAGTAGCAAAGCAATTTTTGTAAATCTCTGGAATTAATAACCACAGCTATTTGAGAAGAGAAACAGTATCATTCATACTGAAAAATATTCTCTTCCCTCCCACAGGGGAAGCCTGTGTAGGTGTGGAGCTGTAGTCTGGGAAATTAAAAAATGCAAATTAAAAAATGCAAATGTAAAAGAGAGGCACTGCTTGCTGCAGTGCTCTAAGGGTTTTCTTGAATAGCAGCAAATTAAAGAAATGCTATGTAATCAAAGTTTATATCAAGCCTATGAAAGAAAAGCACTATTATCTCTAAATATAGTAATAGTACTCGCTGCTCCTGATCTTTTACATTGTGTACATATTACCAATAAATTACAAAGTTACTGTATCATAGTTTTTAACAAGTCCTTGAAAAAATGCACATTACCTTTTTATATGCCACTTTATTCTGTTGTATTAAAACATTGTGATTAGGAAGGAGAGAGTAGCTGGGCTAGCTTTTTTTTTCAACTTGGGTCATTCAAGTTTCTTCACTCCGTTTCCCTTTGCTGCTCAGCACCAACGAGCGCTTCCCAGCTGCAGCTGTTCACCACTGACTTTAATACAGTTCAATCACATGCACTGCCTTGCTTGCATATAGGTTTAGACAGTAGATATGTTCTGTCTTTCATATCCCCTCTCAATTTATCCATATATAACCCTATGCACCTGCTTTTCTCAGCTTCACATCAACTTCACTTGTGGACTGTTTGCAGCATTTTCCACAAAAGGCCAACATAGGCCATCTAGGGAAAAGAAACGCATGTGCATGTCTGTTCAGTGCTTCAAGATAAGTGCAGTGCATTATGAGAACTGTAAGCCACATGGCTATTAAGGACGTCCCAGTGTAAGAGTACCCTGGGCAATGCCCAAATGGTTTAACAGCAGCACAGGGAGTGGGCAATGTGGCCAAGAAAAGGGGAGAGGATCAGGCAAATGGTGCATCCTAGCAACATCCAGGTAACCTGTTGGTCTCCAAGGCAATATGTAACTGGTTTTGAGAGTGATGAGATCATTGCCAACTAAGATGAAAAATAAGCCATGATGGAAACTCATATTTATTTGGTTGGTAATTACAAGAAGCCTCACTTCCTCCAACAGGACCAGGATATGTTGGGCACAGCTAGAACAGAGGCACAGCCGTTAACCGTGTAGCTGGGAATTTCACCAAAGGTAAGTTAATGCTATTTAAATTTTGATTCCTGTGTTGGAAATCACTTGTGTTGCTTTGTGCTGTGATGATTTTACAAGTTTCACGGTCAGTCGTCTTTGACAGAAAATTCCCTGGGGCCAGAGATTTGCACATGACTCTCTCTAGGTTCCTGCAGAGAGTAGGTGGAAAGTAAAATAAAAATGCAAGTTTCATGGAGCCTTCTTTCCTCCTATGTTGCAGAGGAAGCTTGCAACCACAATGAGTTGCAGAGCCAGGAAGTTGTGGAAAGCAGAGCAGAGGTAGAAAGAGCAGATCTGTATAAATGCAATGCAGGCCTTACACAAATGCTTGTAACCAGTGAATTCAGTATCTCTTGGCTGAAATTGTGCCTGCAGCCTGAGCTGCACACAGAATGCAGGTCTGTGGATTTGGCAATTGAGCAAATGAAGACTTCAGCAGAATCTCTAGGCACTTTAAGAAACTAGGCCAAGCATGCCCAGGTAGATAGCCACTGAATAAAATATTTTTTAGACCCTGATTTTAATTAAAATGAAGCATAACTACTCCATTGTGACACTGCTACAGTTTACAATTCTTTCTTAATTTATTTAATCAGTCAAAGCAGATAAATCAGCAAATAGTGCTTGCAAAGTCTCCTAGATTAAGAGGTGAAACTCAGATAATGTTCACCAAATACATTAAAAAAAAAAAACAGAATTAGCAAAATCCTCCAAATACCTCTATGGATGAAAAATACTAAAGGGATTTGAAAACAGCTCTTAATAGCTGTAAATAGCATATATTTTTAATTTAATACTGTAATATAGGATATGCTGCTTACTGTTCTTACTCATTCAGCAGTGGATATTTAAATAAAATTCAGATCTGGACTGAGATATCCTGCGCTGGAAAAAAGGTGGCATTTTCAGCCACTATTGCCACCATGATGTGGTGAGGTGAGCAAAGATTCCTTAAGGGCATCTTCTTGAGCTCTGTCTTATATTTCAATGACTATCCCATTCTCTTGGTCTGCAAGAGGGAAGAAAACACAGAATTGCATTTGGTGTGTGAAACACTCACTGTTAGGACTATGAAAGTCACTTATGATATGACCTTTACTCCCTCTGAATGATGGGGAGGTAAACTTCTCCAATGTCAAATTGATTACTGCAAAAGAAGTCATCATCACTGTTTCGTACTCTCTTACTGTACCTTAACAGACTTCTGTAACTAGCCTATCTCTGCTTCCAGAGCGGCAGCTTATTAGAAAAGAGCTTAAATGTTTCCATGATCAGTATTCCAAATACTTCACAGTGCAACATACGAAATGCAAGTCTACGTCTCCTTTGACATTTTAATACTAATTGAGATGGCCATTCAGATTTTAGAGTCATCAGTGTCTCTCTGCAGTGTGCATTTAGCAGCCTTGAAACTCTTCCAAATTGTCTGGCTTTAGCTGCCTAGAAGATTCCATTACTCACAAATTCAAATACCATCATAAAAGCTGCTGTAACACCAGGGGTCCTCAAAAGGTCTTTTGTCCAATTCACCTAACATTATCAAAGTGCTTGTAACTGGGCATATATGTTATATTCCTAACTTCAGTTTATTTTTAATGTAGCTGGCATTGGGAAAAGATGGTGAATTTCTCAAGATCTTTAAATAACCTAATATATCTTTTCTATTGAGTCTTCTGTTCTTTTCACATTGTCTCTTGCTCCTGACAGCTAGCGTGAAGTTCTGCTACCAGTAGTTACTAGTTTTATGGGTGTCAATATTAGCTGTTCTGCAGCCTTTAAAACTGCTAAAGAAGTTACTGAAGTCATTATAATTTCTATGGGGTAACACAGGCAAAACAAGTTGAGGTGTCAGGCTCGTCATTTTCAAACCAACTAAATCATACCTTCCTGCCCTGACATCACTGGAATTACCCATCTGTTTCCTGTATTTTAGTGCCTTGTTGATTTGAGGAGTGCTTTGCTCATGTTTCTTACTAAAAGTGGTGTGCTGAAGCACGTCAGCAGGCATTGAAGCAAGCTTGCAGCACCTATTTGGTGGAAGGATTGAAGGACTTTTGCCTCTAAAGCTATTAATCTTGTAACTTCCAAGCACAGAAATCAATAACATTTTGGAAAGTCAAATTGTTCATAAAGGAGCTATGGGTGGTGTCAGTGCAGAAAAAAACAAATACATATTTACTGGAAAATACAGAGAAATTTATGTATTTATTTGATATTGGGTGGCGTGTATCAGAAATGTAACCAATATCTCTAGCAAGAAACAAATTTTTGTGAAAGCCCGATTGGCCAAGGAAAGGGGAAAAAGGATCTAAAACCAGAAGAGGCAGAGCTGTAAGAAATAATAAAATAATCAAATGCAAATAGTAACTAGAGCTGGACTACAGTGCATAACCTTTTCCTTCAAATGTGGATTGAAATCTTTCCAAATATCAATTAATCCCTAATCTACCATGCATTTCCTAGTTGCTTCCTGTGCATTATTAATGGACTGATCACCCTGAGATGAAGGTAGGAAGTAAAAGCAATTAAATTCCTCTCCCACCCCTGCAGATACAATTGACCTAGAGGATTCAGCTACAAGTAAAAATGAAAAAGCTCCAAAAAAGAATAAACATGCCCTTCTTGCCTGAGCCAGACTGTGTAGTTTAAAATGCATCACGCAAGAGCAACAGCAAGCTCCCTTTATATAAAACATCAAATTCTAAGATCCAGGGCTGATCAAGGGAAAGAGCAGGTGCCCACTCTCTGCTGATTTTTCCTGGTGTTCTATAGCTGAATGAATACTTTGAGCCAGAACTCCAGACACTGATTCTTTTTTCAGTGTAGAAAAGAAAACCCCATCTGTCTCCTGAAAGGTATTGATCCCATTTGAATTCGAAGAAACAATTTTAACTTCATGTTTTTGTGCTGGGTGATGGCCACAGAATTCAGTAAGGCTTCTGACTGTATAATACAGTTAACTCCAGCCTGAGAGGGATATAGTCATCCTAGCCTGCAATTATCATACAGATCAGTCAGCAAGGATAACAAGGAGAGCTCTGTGGTTGGCGTTTGCACTCTAACGTGAAAGATTTGTGTTTGTTTCCACAGTGTTGTAATGCCGAGGTGAAAGTCTATCCCTTTTGCCCTGTTCAGCATCACTGGAGAGAACATACTAAGCTAAAATAGGTGTCTTTCCAAATCACCATGTTTATCCTTCTATTTAGGAAAAGAACCCTAGCCTAACAAAGATTATGCTATCAAACTCAGGGTGTATGAACAACTAACTGGTAAGGAACAAAGGAGGAAAACACTGACAGTGCCTACACAGTACAGGGAAGAAAGGGAAAGGAGTGACATGTGGTTTTACTAATGTAGAGGGTCAGTTCCGAATGTCTCTGAATGAGGTCCTTGGTTATAGCCATCCTATATGTATGTGACTGGGAGTATTTTCTCGCTATTTATTCTCTCACTATTTCTTTCATGGTCTTTTAGGATCATAAAGTCTTCGGGAGCACACTAGCTTGGGTGCCAGGAAGAAGAGAGGGAAGGCAGAAGAAATTATAGAAAACGTGAGCTAGTCTTCCTTCTGCGCTTGAGATTTAGTGAGCCATTTTGGCTTTCTTATGATAAGAAGTCTCAGAGGGGTGGCAACGAACACAAACAATTAGAACCAGTGGCAGTGCAGAGAACCAGACCATAGGTTTTCTTGAACCATTATTTTTGCTGGTGATGATAAAGGTTTTGATATCAATATATGGTTCCCTGAATCTGTGCTGGTCTCAGGTGAGTCTGTCACACTCAGTGCCTGCCATTCTGGATGATTCTTTGGTTGGTTTAAAAATGAGCACCCAGCAGGAGTTGCACAGGAGCCCAAGGTCTGCGTGAAAAGGAATGATTCAAATATCATCATTGTGGGAGGGTAGATCTAGAAACTTAAAGGTTAGGCAGAGCACAGTTTTAGGGCAGTCATGGGACCCTGACATGGAAATTGTCACAGGAGAGAGGAGATGAAGTTCAAAGCAAAACCACAGAGGAGAAGAGCTGGAGAGGGGTAAAGTGAAGGAATAAAGTTCCTGCGAAGCAGCCATCCATGGGCGGCTTTGTTGAGGCACTGGCTTTCCACATTGTTGTATTTCTTTCTTTTGTAACAGTTTATACCTACTAGAAAAAGACATTGTGAGTAATCAGCTTTGGCATATTTTCCATTTTCTCATTGCATGTGTTTTTTTCAGAATAATTTATGATACAAAGGGCAAGTTTTTACAAATTAATTTCTACATAAAGATGTCAATTGCTTAGCCTCATTTAATGGGATTTCATTAGCTCTTTTGGGATATCCAGTAGACGTTGCCATTAAGATATACAGCAAGTGATCCAAATATGGCTCTCTTTGATATGAAATCCTGATGTGGTCAGGAGAGCTTCACGAACAGAAACGAGAGCAGACTCATGCTAGAAGGGTGAGCTGGGCTCACAATGCAGGACTGCTTAGTATGAGTGGAATGGGAAACAGTTGTTCGTTTTGCATGTAATTAAGAATGGCATTGGAAACAAGGAGTGCAGAAAGATGGGCTAAAAGCTGAGACAGAAGTGGCCATAAAACCACAGGCAGGGTGCAAATTAGTATTGTCATAAAATACTAAAATGAAATTATATAAAGTACTAAAAACTATGGTTACATGGCACCAGTGTATGTATTAGTATTTAGTATTAGTAAAGAACTGAGAAATACCACAGAATACGAGCTTTGGTTGGTTCTGTGCCTTTTAATGAGACCATTGTGCCTGTTCTTCATAACAACATAAATTAAGGAGAGGCCGTCAACTTTGATTTTGAATTTCCATATGTTTGTCAAACTGAGTTTCTAAAGCAATTTTTTTGTTCTTTTTCTTTTAAAAGGACAAAAAAGATGGAGATCATATTATATTCTAATCACTTGTCAAAATTCCTTTTTTTAAATCAAAGTTGTTTAATGTTCAAGAATCCTTTTTATGCATATAAAGTACTATGTTTTACTCTTCTATGATTTAAAACTGATTTTATTAATATTAGCAAAATGTCCTCACAGACAGACTGAACTCTTGTGCTGTAACTCAAATCCCAGTTGATTATGGCTCAGCTGTAAAGTTATAAACCCTTGGAAAAAAAGGTTTATAAGAGAAGTATTGACACAGTCTTAACTATAGCCATGTGAATGGAGCCACTGTAATATTGTTTGGAAATAGTGTTCTAAAAGGGAATCTTTTATGAAAAGAGATGCCAGCTGTTCACTTTGGAAACATTTATTTCATTGGCACATGATAAAATTGGCTGTGGAAGATATTATTCTGAAACACAGCAACTTCTTAATTTCATTATGACCTGAAGTCACTGAGAAAGACATGATGCCTAGGAGCCGTGAAAAGGGATCGTCACTGTGTCTTTTGCTTATATTGCTTTTCAAGAAATATACACATTTTCTTAGAACAATTCAGTCTGGACGGGCCCTCAAAAGATCATTTAGTACCTCCTGCTCAAGGCAGGAGAAAATACATGATAACAATTTTTTTATTTCATTTTTTGAACAAAGATTTTCTTTTTATTTTAAGACAAGAAGGCTTAAGAAAGCTTGCTTATTAAATATATTTTTTGGCTTTTGGCAGTAGTTTGCCAGGCAAGAGCCATTTGCTTTGGTTTGAGACAGAAGTCTACAAGCATGGCCAGGAGCACCTGCCAGCCCCAGCCACACTACACAGTCCAGGATCACACATGAATAGGTGGCTTTAATCACAAGAACCCAAAATCTAAAGAGATAAGTAGGGAAAAAATGAGGGAAACAGAGAGGAGTGTATCCTGTTGACTGGCTCATGAGGATCTGCCATGTGGAATCTCACTTCTGAGTCAAAAAGGTTGCTGGGTCTGGGAATGAGATCCAGAATCTGAGTGTGCTGGCAGGGGAGATGCCACAGCTGAAAATGCTGCTCCAGTGATGCTTTTCTGCAAAGAACCTAACAGGAGATAGCTGTCTACCCTCAATAATAAGGTCTGGCGTGAGTCTCTTGTACATCAAATGGAGCTTGTTCATCTCACAGCATCCCCTTGTGCCAAAATTAAAGGAAAGGTATAGAGTGGTATAGCTCTGTATGTGCCCAGCTACACCTGGGTATGCAGTCCTGAAATGATATCCTATATTATAATTCTATGACTTATATTCCTATTATACATAATATTTTAATGGTGCAATGCTCTTGGAGGTGTAGGGGAGGAAAGAACTTCCATTTACCTGAGTTATTTTTCTTTAATGTACAGTGCAGCATGAAGACACAGATCATTCCTTATGCGTTCATTCCTTATTGCTACATCTTCTTGTCCTTGAATAGTGCTGATGAACTTCTTGTACTGGCCACTGTCTGCTGCTATTATTGACTACAGTCTATCCTCTGCCATGTCATTGAACTTCCATCACCGTTGGCTTCATTAGCAATTATTGTTTTGGTGAAAAAAAATCCTACACCACATATTATGGGATGACCTGAGGCCATTATAGAACTGAACGTTCCCATAAGGATAATCTAGCCACAATATATCAAAGTGCTGAGAAAATATCCTTTGTCTCAGGTCATGTAACCAATGTGGCTGTTAAATGTTTTAAAAGCAGTTATATAACTGGCATTTAAAATGTTTTATTGAAAACCCTTAATCCTACTGTAACTAAAATGACCTTTAGTGGAGTATAACACATCACACCTTAAAATGGGATTTGATTAAAATATCAGATGTTATAATGTGCTCATGGCTGTACATGCACCATCCTGTCATACCAGCCACAAAAGCAGATACACTGACTTTGGCTTTTCAATGTTATTTTCAGCTTAAATTTATAACTTAGTTACTTTACAAGGAACAATTGTTATGAACTTTTAAACATTCCTTGCAATATTTGACATGAGCACTTTATTATTGGTATTTTTTTTATGAACAGGTGGTATCTTTTAAGGCAGATGTTCCCAAACAGAGAGCATTTGATCTAGGGAGAGTTAGCTGATCAGAAGATTCTCACTGGCTTCAATTCTCTTCCCATGCTATTATTAGATCTTTCCAAGAAACAAAAAATACATCCCCATTAATCTGCACTGTTGTGGAAGGAACCACAGAATTGCAAGAAAGTAGAGAGGTGGTTTTACATTCTAATGCAAAACAAGATAGCCATGAAAGATTTTTTCCCCTTAAGAGACTGCCCTTGCTAGAAGCAATTTTAAAAGCCCCACAGAGCAAACTTACATGTAAAAATATATTAAATGTCATGTTACAAGTCATATACTGCTGATGTCTGGAGTTCTGAAACACAAAGCCATCTGAATAGTGAGAGTGGAAATGTTTTTGAACTCAGGATAACAAAGCTAGAAGTAGAACAGATACACAAGTGGGGGAAAAAATATTCCCTGAATGACAATTGAAATGAGAGATACTTTTAAAAAAATGGAGAAATGTTCTCTCTAAGACTATCTGGCCTACTGAGAAACATAATCCTTTTTTCACTTTCAAGTACTCTGAAGAGGGGTAAGTAGAAAAAAACCCTACTCCAACCTATGACAGCAAAAGATCTTTTTATCTTTCTACTTACTTACCTGTCTATAGTTCTTTCTCTATAATCTCATGAGCACTGGTCATTCCAAACAGATTATTATTCTCATTATTTTACAGCTAGGAAGTTGAGTCACATAGGAATAAAGCAGGGTGTCCAAGATCACCAAGTAAATGTGGAATAAATAGAATCAGGAGCTGAACTAAGTCCCTGACATATGCTTTCATCACATAAATCTTCCCCCCATCCCAAATTCCACTCCCAGTGCCCATGCAAATATCTCACCCATATTGAACTGATATGTGCAGGATGGGCAAGCCTTCTGTGGTATATGAGATTGTCTGGAACAGGATTCAGGATCCTAGAGGATGAATTTGTTACCAGGTGAGGTGGTAATTTGCTGATGAAGTGAATGTGTTCATCATAAGTGAACTGAAAAAGTGTGAGGCCAAAACAGACACATAAAGCTTTGACAAACCTGTACAGAAATACTGGGGGGGGGGGGGGGGGGGAATTATCAGATGCATCAAGGAAACAGTGAACAGCTAACAAAGTTTTGTGTTAAAAAAATGGATTTGATAACTTCCCCACATCTGTTCATCCTTTCAGAAAGTCACCTCTGCCCCCCCAAACTTACAAGATACAGATACCAGCTTTGAAATACCTAGGTGCAATAAGAGTATTGATTTAGCAGCAACTGAGGCAAACAAGGGATGGTCCTGCAGGGAGGCAAAGCTTTTGAGGCCTGATGGGTGCTGCTGGGGAAAGGGGCTGTAGGTCTGTGATGGTGAGAGAAAGGCTGAGTAAGGGGGAGTGCTCAGGGGCTGGAAGCAATGCAGGAGGAGCCTGGAAGCACAAAGAGGAAAGATGGGGAGCATGAGGTGAGTAAGAAACCCTAGCAAAACAAGTATTGCACTGAAAGTTGCTTGAGAACAGAAATGATGCTTCAGGTATCAAATGGTCTCTCTGGGCTGGAATTTGGCTGTGACTATCACAGAGGCTGGCCAGGTGAGACAGAGTTGGTGCTGTTATTACCAGAGCTGCTGTCCACAAGAAGGGTCTTGATCTCTGGAGCCACTGGGGTGCCTTAGGAGAATGTTTCTAAGTTGCAGGAAGAGTCCTGTTAAACGTGTGAACAAAAATATAGAGAAGGCTTTAGTGTTGGCTGGCAATTACGCAAAAACTCTGGAAGTAGAAACCAACCCAGTGTTAGAAAGAGGGAAGTTTGAGGGAAGTTTGAAAATAACTCCAGTTATGACGATCATACTGAACAGTCAGATCAGCATTTGTGCTCAGTCAGACCAGGATTTGTCTGCCAGAGAGTTTGATTTTGCAAAGTGAGAACAATGGAATCACGCATGCAAAAAACGATTCTTTGTGGAGGGGAATGTTGTAGTCTCCAGACCAAAAGGAAAAGGCGGATGTAGGGAGCATGGACTAAACCGATGCTTAGAACTGACATATGTGAGCAAGAAGAAATCGAGAAATGGAACAAGCAGAAACAATAATACCCCTGAATAAACAGCTCCAAAGTCACTGGATAAAATAACAGGCATAATGGTGGTGGCTTCCATAGGTTGCTGAGGTGCTGGGCCACGGTGGAGATACCAGTCAACTTATAGTCCTTTTTGGTGCCTTTGCGATCATAAATGAGTAGTAACAACAAAACAGGAACAAAAGAGATCTGAGAAATGTCACTATGGATCTGGGGAACCAGTAGGTTTCCCGTGGAATGTGAAAATGTGAAATAATTCAGAGAACAGTAAATCCTAGTAAATGTTTATACACTGAACTTCACACTCTGATGTGCAGTTCAATCCCCCTCCACTACAGGGCCCTGGGGTGGAGCTGGCAATTAATCTACAATTGCTTGGGAGGGAGCAGTTCACAGCTGAAGGGGCTCTGTGGATTATAAATTTAGCAAGCAAAATGGGAAGTCAGAGAACTGGTAATAAAGGAAGTGCCAATAGTTAAAGCTATAATCATCAGAACTCTAGGGCAGATAATCGACACCTATATGGCAATTTTCAATTCAATAAATAAAGCTAACTGAGTTGCCTAACAACGCCATTGAGCTGCGATTACAACTGGCAGCATTATGTAACTGTGACAACCAGACGAAGCAGGGGAAAAAAAAAGAGAACTAGAAATGCATATATATTTCCAGTCTCAGTTACTGAAGGAGTCTGGGGGATGGAGCCCCATACATGAAAGCTGCAGAGAGAGCATATACAACCCATTTCGGATACTCCTCATCAACACCCCAGGGATCTGCACGCACAAAAAGAAGATTAGACAAAGGCACTGTTGGGTTTTTTCCTACCATGAAAGTGGCACCAGAACCATATTCTTTCCGTTCGTTAAATAATGCAGTCCAAGTACACTTAAAGAACCTGGAGGCATGGCTAGCCTCAGCTCTAGCCACCAGTGTGGAATTTTGCACTGCAATGTTCACATGCTCAAATTTACCATAGCAACCTCCACATCACATTTAATACACAGAGACATCCCTCCTCTTGCCTGTTTAAAGAGCCCTTGTTAAGTGGTTTTGCTGTATTTTAGATGCCAAAATGTCGGTAAGATTGATGGAAGGGTGCACAATCAAACTTGCAAGGAGAGCCTAGGATCTAGCTCATTATGTAAGAGAATTAGCAAGGCAGTTCTTTTGACATGACAGTCCATTATGGCGGCTGTCAATCATACCTTAGCATATGCTTTTTTTTGTCCTCTTCAGTGATTTAAAAAAAAAAAAAATGTTCCAATCCTGTTCATCAATAAGGCAGAGCGTAAACGCTTTGTGTGCATGCACAGTAGCTGTTACAGATCTAGATGGGCAGTGCTTTCCCCACAGTAATCACTGGGTGAACATATTATTATGCAAGCATCTATAATCCTTACTCGTGTGGCTTTTTGTCCCAATTATATGTGCACAGAGGCTTGAATCTGCTATTGCTTCTCATCCAGCTAATAGTTTTGGGTCCTTTTCTATGAGGTAGTGGTGCTTAGACATTTTGGTGCAGAAAGCCTAGGCTTACTGCCTGAGGAAAATCCATCTAGAAAGGCAGTTATTTTTATTCATTCCCTCTTCAGGAAAGGAAAGAAAAACTTGCACTAAGAGTTGTCTTAAAATGACAGTGATACCAGAATAATATCTGTGTCTCTACTGCTTTTCATAAAAATACTTCCATATAATGAACAGAGCTTATTGAACTAAACTTGGAAGATGGCTCAGTGTTGTAGTAGTTTGTACGTGGGGAAACAG
Source organism: Falco rusticolus (assembly GCF_015220075.1). NCBI lineage: Eukaryota > Metazoa > Chordata > Aves > Falconiformes > Falconidae > Falco > Falco rusticolus. Next base: position 9,352,116 of record NC_051200.1, on the reverse strand, counting down.
AGGCACAGGGAATCTCAAGTTTCTGACTCTGATATCCTTCCTGAAGTCTTCTACAACTGAGCCGTCTCCTATTAAGAAGGAACTGAGATGGAAAAGAAACAGCTTCTGAGAAGGTCTCTCTTCATCTCCAAAAGAGCATCTGAGGGAGGGAGGGGGAACTAGAAGGACAGATTGCCTCTGAAAGATAAGGAAGTTCATCTGTAAAGCCACATCTTGCCTGGTGTGCTCGTTTGAGAGAGATGGTAACTGGCAGTAATGCATACTAGGGAGCCTGGGAAGTTAACACGTATCAAACAATAGTGCATTTGCAAACATAGAATACGTACTGAGGTAGAATTATCTTTTTGTGTTATTTTTAAGGAAAAAAAGGTCCTCTATATTACAAGGCAACTCTTGTAAATTGTAGCTATATCTGAATTTGATTCACATGTATATCAAGCAGTACAGTTGACACCAGAGGTACACTTTAGATGTGGGTTTGGTTCATTTATGGTAACACACAGATAAGTTGGAAAAAGAAGCTTCATTGTGGCACATCCATCTTTCTGCCACTCCTCCTTTCTTAGTATCTCTGTTGTACCCATGTAAAACTAGTCTTCTGGGGCAGCATGAAACACAACAACTAACGCAAAGCTGCACCAATGGGAAAGAGGTAGCACATCTATCCTAGTAAAGATGAACTTCCAAAAGAGGTTAGCTACTGGGAAACCACAGGTTCAACACAGTAAAATGCTTTATCTTGACTATGACTTTTGCTAGGGTGAGTAGGAAAGCGAGATTGCACTTTAAGAGCACAGTAAAAAAGTAAATGTATGGTTTCTTCCTAAAGTAAATGTTTTCAGAAAAGTCCTTTAAAATGTTCTCCGGTTTCTCTCCTCTTAGTTTATCTGGAAAGGAGCGATATGTGACTATTTAAATAATCCCCTCATTAGCCTTGAGGTAATTTGTCTGTATTGCTTGGTTTTATGCTGTTACTTACAATCCTAGATAGTGCTGGGGCATCCTTGTATATATACACCATATAAATACAGATAAATTACACCCTCTGCCCAAGGATCGTACAGACCAAGGCTTCATTGGTACTGCTCAGATGTCCAGTGGTGTGCAGATGTTTGCTTCTGACCTTTCTAACCTTCTTTTCCATTTAAAATAAATAAGTCATGCCCTGAAATACCAAACAGAGTCCATTGACATTATTCTAGCTGACTGCAGGTTAGATTTTTCCCTTCTATGCTATCATTTGATATTCCTTAAATAAATACTTCCTATTCTTTTTTTAGGGGGTGGAATACTGAGATAGATAGATAGATAGATATACGCACACCCTGTCAAATAACTTCAAGGATGCTTCGTTCTACTATTTCATCCTGAACCAGCCATGTGGTGACTCTTCTCCTGATCTGGCCTGCAATGAAATCAGTGGGAAGTGTTCTATTAAATTCATTTGGCTTCAGATCAGATGCTGCCATTGAAAACCATAATGTAAGCAGCCTGGTCTTTGTGATATCTACCATAATGGCACAGTGTGGTCCCAATCCTGCAGTCTTACTCTGGGAAAATCCCCATTGACTTCAATGAGAGCTCTCCTTAACTAAAGATTTCACAATCAGATAATGAGAAGCAATGAGCATACGCTGCCCTCTCTATTAGATCCTGTAGTCAGACTACTTCTGATAGGCTTCTATAAAGTGATTTTCTATGGCAATCTGTGCTTCCAGCAGCACCTGCTCTGTTAGTCTCTCAATTCTTCACTTAACAAAACAGCTTGACACCGCAGGTGAAAGATTCTGAAATGTTTTAATTAACTAGCTTGAGCACCATTTGATTTCTATCTCCCTAGATGTTTCAGAAATTCTAAACTGCTTGGTTCAGTGACTGCCATCAAACACGATTTGAATGTATGAAATAGGCTTCTATAAGAGGAAGAGGTGCTGAATTTATATTGGGAAGTTTACATCAGGCCACTGTAAACAGTGTGTTTCTGCAGCTCATTATCACTGGGAGATATGACCGGCAATATTTCTCAGTCTGCAAGAATAGTTCTAGAAATCATGGGCCAAACCTTACAGCTTGGATTTAGTCAAAACTCCTATTCACCTCAGGACTTTTGGCTTGGGGCTCATCTTGAGTTTTAGAGAATGAAATAAAAGATTAATGGGAAGAGCAAAAAAACCTCACCTGGGGTTTTTAAACGACTCATTTTTCAGGTTATACAAGAATGTGCATTTCAGTGGGTTGAAATTGTACAGAAGCAACCAGAGCTCTCAGTCATAAAAGAACCTCTCGGTCATACGATGAAATAATTACTGAAATGTTCTGGCCATATTAGCATAGCTCAGTGCAGTAGGTCAACGCTGTGCACCTACTGCCGCACAAAGAGGGATCAAAGAAAGGCACTAAAACACAGCGCCGGCAATCTTTCCGAGACAGCCCACACCATGGGCTACCACACCCTTCCCGGCTGCTGGCTGGGAATGGGAGAGCTGGAGATAAGGGCTTGTTCTCTGAATGCAAAGAAATAGGTTCCTCTCAAAGGGCTCGGAAGGGACAGTGTATTTAGCAGTCGTGTTATCTAGCAGGAGTAGTTATTAGCTTGGAGAAGACCAGTTTATTTGCATGTATCAGCCTCAGAGTTACTTGCTTACAGGATCTGACATCAGGCTTCTGAAAAAAATGTGAAAAGTTGGCATGTGCAGGGAGGGAAAGCCATCAGATGTCTGTCATGGCCAGCAGGTACCTTTTTTTGGTCCTGCCAAAATGGTGAAAGTATACCTTTAGAAAAAAGATAAAAGCTAAAATTCTCTTGTAATAACTTGCCTCCACAATCTGAAATATCACAAATAATATCCCTTATAAAGGGATGAAAGCATAACAGTCTTACCAGTACAGCAGCAAAGCCAGTGTGCATTTGTGGAATCCAGGATTTGAACATGACGTAGTCAATATGGAATGAGTTTTAAATGCTCTACACATAGTAAGAAACACCGGTTACCAACAAATCTTTAATAAGCAGTAAAGTGCTGCTGGGAAGAAAAAAAAAATTTAAAATCTGGGATTACGATACAGATATCTTTGCAGAATTATGAGTATTACTGTTTTGAAGACTTAATCTGAAAGTTTTTTTCCCCTCACATTAAGCACAGTAAACTAAATGAAGTGTTCTGTGCCCCATTGTGTCTTTTCATAGTTTCTGAACAGAAGCCAATTTAAATAGTTAAAATCCATTTACGGGTAATGTTCCTCACAAACAGTGCACCACTGAGACTATTTGTCTTTCTGAACTTGTGCTAGTGCTCACTGCATTAGCAGTTTAATCAGATTTGTTAATGAATAATGTTTCGCTTGCAAAGTATATCTTAACGTGCATTAAGCTCTTAATTGTGGAGTTGCCACAAGCCCTGGATAAAAGGCAGTGTGTGCTGAAGAAGTCGGGGAATCCAGATCACAGCTGGGTTCCGGCTCCCCCTTGCTCCATCCTGGCTTAGCTGAGCTCTACTGGGTGCTCAGAGGAGAGGCCCATTGCTCACCTGCCTCCCTCTAGTCTTTGGTAGGGCTCGAGTAGCAGGGGCAAAAAAGATGATTCTTCTGGTGTGGGGTGGTGGTTTTTTTGTAACTTGAAACAGGAGAGAACAGGGATGTTGGCTCCTGAAAATAACAATTTAACCCTGTAGAGTAGTTCCGATATAGCTGATTACTAATGTATTTTTTCCTGCTGGTACTGTTGCTCTAGCCTTGGAGCGTTACTTTCACTCTTTCGCTTAGCGTTATAAGAAATTAACCAAAAAATGGAACTTTGATGTAGGTCTTCAGTTAATGTATTCAGTCTTGTCTGGTTTAGCCTGCTATTTCTTAATGCCTGGTCCTTATTTTCATCTTGAAGTTTCCTTCATGTCTTTTTCTTGAGTAGATTTAATTTATTAGTCAAATAAATTTACAGTTGGCCATCACAAACCTACAAACTGGGCAGTCTTTTCTACTAAAGTACAAGCTGGCTTTTACATTCTGACTAACGATAAATCACAGTATTGTGTATGAAACTAGTCATTTAATTGCAATGTAGAACAGTGGGACAGAAGTAGGAAGTGAGGTTTTATTTCTCTTTGAAGTTGAACACTTCATTTCTCATTTTCTTATCATGTTTTCAGTTTCATATGCCTTTGAAATACAGCAATTATATAAAACACTGGTTTGAACTATGTCATAGAAAACTGTGTGCCAAATTTTTTTAAGGCCTGGAAGTATGTATAAACATAAGTTGTTTCACATCATATCTGGTTTTGTAGGTTTTTTGGAATTGAAACTAGAATACTGAATCAGACTTAGGCACTTGTTTAAGGACATAATGAAACCTGGAATTTCTCAAGTAAGGAAATCAGGTCCTGAATCCAGGTATTAGCAATCAATTACTTCCTCAATTTGACTGACAGGACACTTCTGCAATGTTTTTGATATATTCATTTTCCTCCACAGTGATTTCATTTTATTTTCTCCAGGGAAGACCAGTATGGTCTCAGATTGGATTATCTGAAAGTGCCTTCCTTAACCCATCTTTTTCAATACTGTGAATCGTAACTTTTCTGGATTCATTTTGAAATCTGTCCAACTTCAACAAGATGTGCCTTGCTGGGGTGCTTTCATAGGCTGCGTCTGCTTTGTGCCTCTGGTGCCAGGCTCTGACCCAGTAATCTGAGGAACCCGTGGGCTGTGACCATGCCAGGGCGCAGCCGGGCCAAGAGCGGGCAGACTTGAACTATCAAAAGCACCCATGGCCAGTAAGCTGAGCTCGATGTTTGCTGTCCCTTGCCTCAGGTCACACCTCACGTGGCTCAGCTGTAAGCAGAGGTGAAGCAGTATGCACGTGGGGGACCCCCCATGAAAGCCAACAGAGATCTCTCTTACGAGGACCTTTCCCCCTCCAAGCCCTGTCCTTGTCTGTTGCTCTGTTCCCCCCCGGCTCTGGAGCCGATGCCTCCTGGCCACTGAGCACTTTGTGGGAGGCAGCAGCTAATGGTCCTTCACCCCCTGAATGTGATCAGAAAACTGTCTACACGCATCTTCCTCCAGCTGGCTCGGGAGGCAGCGGTCCCAGGTGAAAGGTGGTGCTGGCAGCTGGGGCTCCTGGCAATAGCACAAGGTCCTTATCCAGGCAGGCTCTGTATTAAAGGTTCCCCTCCACCAGCATTCGCTCATTTGCTCCTGCCCTTTCCCAGCTGATACTGGGAATTGCCCTGCTCAGGCGGTGCTAATTCAGGAGTACAGTGCTGGCAGGCTAGCCTAGGTCTGTGAAACTCTCCTGGGTTTTTCCTCTCTAAAAAAAAAAGAAAATAATAATAAGAAGAAGTAAATTACTTTGGGCTCTCCTGCAGTGGTTTCACAGCCCTGGATCACTAGTGGCACAGCAGTAATGTGGCACCACTGCGGCACGGCTGCTTCCCAGGCAGGGCAGGAGCTCGGGGCCCTCTTCCCACAAGGCTCCACCGCTAAGGACCCCATCCAGCTGGCGGGGGCCACCACCGGCGTGTCCCCACGGCAGAGGTGAAGAGCAGCACTTGCTTGTGCAATCAGGCTCCTGCCGCGGTGGCCGCCTGCGGCTGACGCTTTAGCAGTGTGCACAGCGAGCGAGGCAGGGCGCGGGGCCAGCACAGACCAGGGTCAAACGCATGCTGCAGACGTCACTGTTACTGACTGCTCTTCTGCTAGCCTTTAGTTCCTTCCTGGTTTTATTTATTCCTTGTGGTGAGCACCAGCTGAATGCTCTGTTTTATCCCTAGCAGGACACGGCACACCCAGCAAGGAGAAGCAGAGAGTTCACCGTGGCTCCAGCCAAGCTGGGAGCCTCTGCAGGGTTACTGTCAACAGTAGCTAGTGGGGCTTATTTGCCTGGGGAAATATGACGAGTAAAACTTAAAGAAGGAGGCAGAGCCAAACCTGTCAGCTCTATCCAAAGCAGAGCTAGGTAACACTGCTGTTTACTGGGTTACACCAGCTGCTACAGCCCCTTTTTCCTAGTGTAAAGGCACAAAGAAACCAGATTGTGACTCAAAGCCTGATCTTGTACGTTTCCTGCACTGGCACTGTATTTTGGTGGCCAGAAGGATGGAAATTGTTGAAATTAATATCTATGTGACTGTGATTATTTCTGTTGTGTGTACTTCTCTGATGCTTATGTGTGAGTAGCTCAGCCCAGTATCTCCCACTGATCCTGAAGCTAACTGCCTTCTGCTTTGAGATTTCTTTTATTTAGCACCCATCCCTGTGTCAAATTCTTTTTATCTTCTCCCTTCCAAATACACTCTATGCTTGGGAGGCTGCTGAGCACGCACACACACACACCCCGCGCAAGGAGTGTTGCAGCTTGCTCTTCAGGTGATTCCTTTGCAGCCCCTGTGGCAGAGAAGACTATTTCCAAATGTTGCTAAGCTGACACCATTTTTCTGAAAGCTTCCCATATAAATCCAGCAGACTTGGAGGAAGTAATTGCTCCATCTTTGGCTCAAGATAACTTCTGACACCATGTAATGTTTTATAAATACTTAAGAGGCAGGTTTTTCAAGAGAGAAGGCTCACTACCTATTATTAAGTGTGTGAGCACTCAGCTCTGTCTGATTTTACTCTGGTGTTTAGAAACTTCTGAAGTTTTACTTCAGCAGAACCAGGATTTCACCTTTTTGGTAGACTCAGCAGTTCAGTATGATTATCAGCACAGCCACATCCACACCAAAATTATATGATTTCATTTCATAGCCGTGTTCCTGCTTGCAGCTAGATACCTCATCCCTAATATTTCTTGGGTAGCTCTGGTGTCTTTTTATGTACAGTCCTGTTTCCTTTCTGGACATGGTACTGAAATATGACCAGGTGCGAAGCCATGGTGCCAGGGTATAAAGTGCATATGAAGAGCAGACTAGCTCGTCAGCACAGCAACTAGTACTATAGCCAAGAGTCTGTGTACAGATTACATTTTTGTGTGAACTGAACTATGCTATAAACACATGAGACAGAAAAATCGCAAGCCAATGAGAATACTGTTACATAAATAAAGTCATATTTATTTCTTTGGCCTAAGAAAATGTTGTGACTAAAACACTGAGGGAGATCAAAGGGGCAAAAAACTCCTAAATAAAACAGTAATAATTGGTGAGTCCAGCTTCCCTCTTATAAACTGGTCAAATGGGACAGAGCAAAACAAGTTCTTAGCCCTTCATTAATCACAATCTAAATAACTAGCTGCAGAGCACACAAGAGGGGAGGCTGTTCTTAGCTATGTCCTAACTAACATAGGCAAGTTAGCTAAAGATGTAGCTATAGCTGAACCTCTAAGCAGCAGTAAGTACAGTGAGTGGTGCTGTATTTTGTTTGAAAATGAAGTTTCCTTTTTCATTGAGAACACATGGAAATAGCTGAGGAAAGTCTGATTTTAAGAGTACTTTAGGAAATGGTCAAATTAGATTTGATAGAATAGTGATGTGTAAAATAATGCATGTAAGACAAAATGTGCATCAGGGAATTCTCAGGACACCTTTCATCATAACAAAGCCAAAAGCCATGCAAGATATAGAAAGATATTTTTATTTCAAGCTATGGATTTTTTCCCCCCCTCTCTTTCTGCAGTGTTATTCCCGGTCAGAAAAGTAGGAGCCTCTCCTCCATCTGCCTGCAGTCCTGGGTCTTGCTGCTTGCACAAAACTTGCCCAGTGAGTAAAGTTGATCAGACTTCATACTCATAAAGTATTTTTTCAGCCCATGTGTAATGGGTGGAACAAAATATTGAGACCTTACAAGTATTCCAGAAAGGACAATTAAATGCTCAGAAACAGGTCACAAGCTTATCTACAGTGATATTAACTAGGATAAAAACCTTAAGAGATTTAAATGCTTATGATTCACAGCGTATGTAAGTACTGACTGATGAGATTTAGGGAAAAATTTTCCTTTAGGGCAGCCTTTTCCATAACAGGCACACTTCTCTTGTCCACGGTACAGATTACAGGGACAGCAAGTGTGATACAGGGCAGCAGTTCCCATCCTCCTGCAAGGTGAATTCTGTGGCCAACAATCCCTGTTCTCTCTGAGACATGCCTATGGGTAATGTAGAGTGCATTTTCAGGTTTCATCAGGCAATATGGGTTTTCCCACTTACTACTTTTTCCCCATTTTAAGCTCCTGCCCAGGTAACCTCGGAATTACTGTGTGGATTGATTGTTGATTTGCTGTGTGAGCAAGGAGTGTTTGCATACATTGCTATTAAAGACCAGGCTGTGGACTGTGCAGAATACAATTTCAAGAGATCCCAGTTAACCTAAAATACAAATATTATCTTGAAATAACTTAGTATGAAGAAATTACTTAGTATGATCTGCTTTGGTCGAGGTCTTGCTTCTGTAGTTGTCACCTGCCTTACCTCAAGACAAGCAGAAACTGCAGGTGGGGCTGGCAGGAAAGCAGGTGTGATTTTCAACAAGTGTGGTCCTGTTCAATCAGCAATGGAACCTGCTGTCTCTTGCCACAAAAGAGGGGTCCTGTCAGGCTGCTGCTTCTATGCCGTGAAACTCATTTATGGATACGTTTGTAGGAAAATGTAGGGTTGCTTGATATCAGCAAGTCGCGGGGGATCAATAGATCAATAGGGTGGGTGGCTACGTCTTGCACAACTGAGGAGCAGCACCGTACGCTGATTGAAATAGCTCAGCATCCACAGCAGTAACGTGATCTATAACAAGTCTCCTATACCATGAAGGCATTAAAAGTTGAAATCAGCTCCCTTTTCTGTGGACAGATCTTTATGATCCTCTCGCTGGCAATACTGAATTCCACACTTAAAAGGGAAATATGTTTAAGAAGTATACTTTTGTCTGTATTTTCCTTGGCTAGAGGCTGAAGTGAGTACAGTGTGCAAGTGTGGTACAATAAAAGAGGCTTCAAGAAAGAAAAAAGCATGAGATGTGTATGTTATAGATGTAAATATCACTAGCAGAGCTGCACTGCAGAATAAATTGAAAGGTTTATAATGGGTTTCTGTCAAGAGGTTGCATAATGGTTAGAAAGGCAATACATGGTTCAAATTCACAGTTCAAGTCTAGAAATGGCAGCAGATGGAAAAGTATTGATTTATATTAGCAACAGTAGAAAAATAAAGGAAATAATTGAGCTACCACAGCTAGTTTCATGCTAAAAGAACAGCATTCACATTCCAGTTGCATGCTGCTACTGGGTATCAGGGTGACTACAGTAGAGATGCCTGTATTTCAACCACTGATTTGCATCTTTGAGCTTTGAGGGCCAAATAATTTAGTTTTAATAGCTATCAACACTGAATTTAATGGCATTATTCTGTATTCAGTTAGTGCTACTGGATGCAAAATTTTGTCTTAATAGGAAGCAGAACAAACAAACAAAAATCTATATTTCTACCAGATTCTCTCTAGTAACACAATTCTGCTCCACACTGGAAAATGAGGACAGTGTTGAAGATCCAACTATAACCTCCTCTATGCTCATCAGACTATACTGACTGACCCTGGGTGACTTTAAAATGATCGTGAGATCACTCCAGACTACAGTACTGCAACAAAGTTTACATGAAGTGGAGAATCACTGGAGCAGAGCATCCCAAATACCCCTTTGTTCCCCATTGAAATCCTTAATAAGATTTTAACTTGGGAACTCACTTCCACTTGGCTTTACCCCCATTCTGAGGGAGTTTTTTATGGTCACTTAAAGCAAATTCTGTTCCTTTGAGCCACTTGTACAAGATTCAGCTTTCTAACTTAGGATTTGTAAGTCATCTGTATGTATCTAGACTGTTTAGGAGAGTTTCCGGGGGTCCAAGTCCCCTGGTCACCCAAATCAGTTCCCTTCTTCCCAGGCAGACAGGCTCCGCCCTGTGAAATCAGGAGCACTGATGGTGGGTTGATGGGTGTCCCCTTGATACGGGCTAGTGAGGCAGTTTAGACAGAAATCTGAAATGGGAATGTGCTCCTGTATCTTCCAGTTGAGCCTGAGCCTGTGGCATAAGCATCAGATCACATCTAAGCTGAGAAGCTGCATGCAAAGTGACCTCCTGCTCTCTCCACTCATTTCTTGCCTCTTTTCTGAGCAGAAATGCTGAGCTGAAGCAGGCTGGGTTCCAGTTTAGTTGCATCTCCTACAGGTTATTGTGCTGCCCTCTGTTTCCTGGAGTTTGGAAAGAATTAATCTTTGCTTAAATGCAGCTTCTCTTGCAAGTGTAGCTGCATGGAGAGATGGCTGGTCTCTGGACTCTTAGTCTCTATTAGTCCTGGACTAATAATGGTTTTGTAAATTAGGATTAGGACTTTAAATCGGATCCAAAAAATATTCAGTGGAGTCTGTGAATCATGTTGTGCAAACTCTATGTATTCTCATCAGCCTTTTTTGCACACTTAGTAAGACTCTAACTTCTCTAGCTGCACATGCACGGCAGCGAGGTGTCTTTCTGGCACAAGTAGCCACAAAGTCCACATTGGCAGAGAGAGGCCTGAAGGACTTTCCCTGTATTCCTTTGGAAAGATCAGGTGTGCCCAGTTCTGGGGGACTGCTGACAGGCGTGCAGCTGATGCATCCTGCCATTTTCCATCGGTCTGTCTGCCCCAGTCAGTGACAATGCAAAGCAAGGAAGATGACTGGGATTTCTGGGGGGACCTAGGCTTCTTCTTAAAGGAGTACTAATACTGGCTGCTGCAAGAGCAGATGGGATTTGTAGGAACCCCAAGCTCCATCTGTTCACAATAGACTTGATGAGCCCAAGGGCACAGCTGAATGCAAGGGCTAGCCCAGCATTGTCAGCTGGAGGTGAAGAACAAGTGGGTCAGAGCAGCAAGATTAGAAAACAGACGGTAAAGGCTTCTTTCTCTAGAAAATGGCAGTAAACACTTTTCACCACTGTTGAAATATACCTGTAGCAGCATCAAAAGTCTAGGTCACCTTCTAAATACAACTGCCTATCCTTTGAACAGCCTTCTTTTGCCACCTAAGTTGCCTACAGTTGTGGCTGCAGAGAACAAATCAGCTAGCCGGCTGCAGCGTACAACCTTTTACTTAGTGGGTGGAGCTGGCACAGCAGCATTTGTAACCTCAGAAGCTTGAATAACCCAGTTTCTAAAATCATCATACTCGCCAGCCTATGCAAAGAACATATAATTAGAGCAGCCTCGACTATTTCTGTTGAAACAGCTCTTGCAGCTTCTTGTTAGTTCTGATAACAAGAATGTTGCTGCTTCTGCACTAATTGCTCTAACAATCTTCTGAGGGCTCAATCCTGCAGTTAGTACATGCAGTTCCTGCTGAGCATGCTGCTCTTAAAGCTGAGGGACTGTCAGCCCTGGAAAGAACAGAGAGCAGTGCTGGCTGATGTTCTGCAGGTTTTTCTTGCATAAGAGGCAGAAAAGACATTGTCACTTGTTATTGATACACTTTTTCACTGTGACACACTTCTTCACAGTAACCTGCTCCGATAAATGTGTTTGCTTCCATCAGGATCTCAGGATCTCCACAGCTAACTTTTATTGATGAGTTCTAGCACATGAACTCAGCTATGACTTGCAGGAGCACTCTTTTCTGTACCGCAAAAAAATAAGCCTCCTTGGGTAAATGATGAGTTCGTCTAAGATGGCATCCCTTTGCTAATTAACACTAGTTCATACGGGGAGAAGATGCTAAAGCTAACTTAACTCTCTGTTACCCTTGACAAGTTTGGCATTCTCCAGGATGGGAAAGTTTATGCCTTATTTTGGTGGTGCTTTTCAATTATCACCTGATATTTCCGCTTCTGGAGCACCAGGGCAAGGTTGCCTCTCCATGGCATAAATTCCTAGAACAGCTCAGCCTCAGATGAGGCCACATTTTCAAGTGAAGTTGTTCTCTCAGCTGTATCATCTTGCCATGGCAATCTCAAACTATAGCTGTGCATCCACAGAAGACAAAATCAACTGTGTATCCTGAAATGCCTAGGATCATCAGAATTTTCACACAAAAGGCAAAGCTTCCCTTTTAGAGCCTCCACTGATGTTGGTGGGGTGAGGCTAAGGCATTAGCAAGCCAGGATCTTGTCGGTGTAACATAGGTTAGAGTGGTGTATTTGAAATACTTTAACACAAATTTATCAGTCACTGCCTCTGGGGAATTTGCCTGATATGTTGCAATCATCTGGATATTTTAACAGAGTTTCAATAGACTTGCGTCAAAATCATTTTGCCATCATCTTGACATAGTAATGTAGTCTCCAGTGACTGCAGTGACATTATTTTGCCATCATGTTGATATCATGTATTACAGCATTGAGGTCCCCATGCTCTGGCATTGCTGAGTGCTTTGCCTGATTATATTATTTTCATAAGCTTGCTCTGAAATTAGTGCAAAATAGCTGTGGTTTTCATGGCGTGTTACAAGTATAGGGGGAGTTCCCTGAAATCAGAAAAGATATTTCAAGTATACTGGTCCGCTATTTTAAGAACACTCCAGATTTTTAACATTTTTCCTTTAAATGACCAAAATGTTTAATTCATACAAAACTGCCAGAAAAATGTTCATTTAGGAGGTAAATGATGTTTTACTCAGAGTTTGGCAGGAGTACAGAAAACTGGTTCCAAATTATGCTTTGTTCAATTCTCCATCATTAAGAGCAACATAAACTTACTTAATCTTTTTGGGGTGTACACTGGAGGAAACATTGCTTATTGCAGCATGAAATAGCTGCAGCATTCTTAGGTTTGTGATCCAATGGCTCCTGTGTTTGGGATCCAGCTTATTATGAATAAACTCAATCCTTGACTGCATCATTTTAAGTCATTCAGATATCTCAAATATCTTCACAGGCACAGATAATTTCAGAAATGGTGGTCTTGTTGAATTGTCTTAGAGAAAAGCTTGAGTTTGGGCTTAGCCTGGCCATGTTTAGCTAAAGCCATCTTAAACTCAGACATTTTTTTGTGGTTAAGACAAACAGCTGCTTTGATGGGATTGTTCATGCGAGTATGAAGTATTCACGTAAGTACTTGGAGAATCCAAGAGGGCGAGATACATGTAAAGGTTCCCACTGACTTTAATGGCTTTAAAATGGCTTCAGTAGCTTTACATCAGGCCCTTAGAGAGCTTCTAATGTTAATATTTGTAGAAACAGGAGGAGGAAGCTTTAAGCTTGGTGCATCAGTCAGTGCACAACGGTAAGCCTCTGGCAATCCTGCAAATATTGGAGTTTGAAACTTAGGATGGAAAATGCTGTCTGCAGTATTTCAGCTCCCTGTAAACACTAGGAATGAGGAGGTACAACACTGTCATAACTGGAGAGCCAGTTGACACAGGACCTGATGCTAAATAGCAGTTCCTCTTTTGCAGCCTTTTTGTAAATTGCTGTAGCGTCCCTGCTTCTTAACAGCCTGCCTTGGTGCCTTCATGTCTCTGTCCCAATAGTCTCAGTTTCAATGTCTCAGCTAATCACATTTTCTAAAGAAAATAGCAGTTAGAAATTGGTGTCCAATGAAGGCATGATTTTTAATTTTTTTTATGCCTTGATAGGAGGCCATCAGATTATAAACATGAAGTTGGAAAAAATGAGTTTATTTCTTAACTATGGGAAAAATAGCTGGGATGGTTTTTTTGCTATTGATGTTACCCTTTTCAAAAGTACACACATAGCAGTAATTTTAAAGTTTCAGCTTTTAAAGTATGTTGTCTCACATTCCAGTACTGATCCTTGTGGCATTGTCTCTTGGTTAGCTGCCCTTTCATTTCTCTTCAATTACAGCTCCCTCAAAAGCTGTATAGAAAAAGATGCAAAAGAATAACACAGGCCATTATTCTAGGCTTTCAGTGGTGATAGACTTCACTATAGCAGACATTCGAATAATGACTGAACTATCACTTCCCTCAGAAGCTGTTCTAACAGAACACCACCAACGAAATTCATGGAGTTAGTTTATGTTTAATTGTGACAAGTTATGGGATGATATGGAATCGCTTTTTGTTCAAAACCAGAATTACCTCATGGTTCTGCTGTCTATATCAAATCTTCATTAGTCCAAAAATGAGACTGAAATCAGGCCATTCATACAGTGACATCTGCTGAGCTTGCAGATGAATAAAACTTTGTGCTTCTCCCCTACATTCAGTGGGTTGGCAAACAAATAATTATTTTCTGTTTCTGTTTTATTCATACAAAGCCACCAAATCTTGGTGCAAATACATGTGACAGTAAATCTCCCATTGTCTCTAACCGGAGCCATGTCTGGGTCCATCTATATGCAAGTTGTTAAGTCTGTCCTGAAAAAAGCTGCCCAGTAACCCCGTTAGTATGCCAACAATCATAAATGTGGTCTGTTTTATGGAGCATGCTGCAAAATTACTTGTGCTAGGGAAAAAGTTACTGACAGAAGCAGCCGCTGTCCCCGGGATGAGAAAGCAGGCATGTCCATTAGCAATTCCTTTGTCAGTAGAAGAGAAGCTTATCTTCACAATGCAGCCAAGGGAAGTCTGAATTACTATCAGGAAAACGGGCAAGTAGCTACTACTATAAGCTGAGTGGGAGGAGGAAGAGAATGGGGAGCAGGTCGCTGGGACGCTCCTCTTCTGTAGGGAGTGGGAGGGGAGTTAGATAAAATGAAAACAGGGTCAGTGTCAAAATGAGGATGTTTGATTAAGAGGCAGCAGCAGTGGAGTGAGCAGGGGCAAGAGAAAGGGGGACAAGATCACACGAGATAAAGAAATCGTGGGGAAAAGCAACAAAGTCAAAAAGCTCAAGGCTGTCATCTAATTCTCTGTTTTTTTGCCAAGGAGAAATGTTACCTCTGGAAAAGAATCTGTGCAATGCTTCAGCAATCACACTGATAGGAGGTAGGAGCTGCAGGAGGAAAGTCTGAGGGTTTCACTGGTCCTCGGCAAGAGGGGGGGATCCGGAGAAAGGGGCTCAGCTGCTGGAGGGGAGGAGAGGCTTTGTGCGAGGAACACTTCTTAGAGTCCAGTGCAGGTAAGTAAGAGTACGTTTTCATGGTTAGCACAGGCAGGCAGTGAGCCACTTTTCCCCAGAGGCAGGGATGGCTTTGGTGAGCCTGGGTGCTGAGGCTGGCGAGATGAGGTGTGTGAGGAGCAGCTCAGCATGCAGGGAGAAGGGCTTTTGCTCCAGGGCCCCAGGCTGAAGCACAGCACAGGGTGTTTAAAATGCTTCTGCCAGGCTCTGCTCACATCTTTCATTTTAAAACAATGAATGTAGCTATTCCTAATTTATTGTAGGATTCTCAGTGCTGGCAGATCACCAGCGTTGTTCCTTCTCTCCTTGGATTAACCCAGCCAGCTCTCTCTGTATTTCCCTGAGCTGCTGCTGCCAGTGTTGTTCGGAATCCTGTAGCACCAGCTAAGTCAATCAATCACCGCAATCGGCACTGCTGTTGAGACACAAAATAACATGGAAAAAACCCACTCTGTAACCCAGCGAAGGGCTGGGTGGCACTGCAAAATCAAGAGCAGACACATCCTGCCGGTGGCTCCACCAGCTCCTCGTTCCCTGCTGTGTGTGTGCATGCACATGTTGAGCCTTTTCTCTTTCCTGCTAGAAGTTTGAGAAACTTGGCTTGATATGCTAGAATAATCATCCACTGAAACAGCAAAATATTTAGTGCATCCTCTTTATGCCTCAAATCTAGTCCAGGCTAAGCAGAATGGGGGAAGGATTTGTGATTGAATACTAAGTTTGACATATTCTTAATATGTTTTATTAGCATGTGTTATTAATTGAATGAAATACATTGTGTAACAGAACACACCTCCTTTACAACTGCAACCCTAAGAAATACATCTGTGCTTGTACAGGGGGAGAATGCAAGAATTCTTGTACACTTTTCATTTACCAGCAGGCAAGCCTTGCCTTCTCCTAATCCACCCCAATTTTATTATTATTACAGCGATGTCAATTCACACTGTGTAAGTTCAGATACATTAACTTTCTCATTTATTGGGAGCTGTGCCTTTCTACAGCACCATGGCTTCAACAGGCAGAGACAGAGTAAAGTTTGTCTGGGACTTCTGTGGGTGGTAGGAACGTGAATATCTTTGCAGCTGTGAACTTAAAGCGATCAAGATTCTAGCAACAATTTTAATGGAAAGATTCAACAACTATTGTTCAGTGGGTTCTACACATGGCTAAGTCTGCATTTAAATGCGTTTGTCGCAGGGATAAATTCTTGGCTGGGGGCCAGTGACGCGGTGTCTCCACTTTGTGTGCGCATTACCTACAGATCGTGCAGACGCTCCTGAGCAGGGCGGGAGGCGCAGTGGGTAGGACATGATCAGCTACATGAGACTGTAACTTGGGCTTCAGTACTCCTGGGTTTTAATGACAGTGTTCAGTACTTCCCATTTCCCTCTGAAATGAATTCTTCACTAGAGCAGGGAGTGCAGGTTATGTTTTCTCCCAGCAGAAGCACTTCCAGGCTGAGCACGCTGCCACAGGTCCAAATAGTAGATGGTCAATCTTGGACAGTTGTGCTGCAGCTTAGCAGGAAAAAAACTGACAGTTCAGCCCCCAGTTCAATAAAGTGTTGAAACGTATGTTGAAGTACAGAAATGCCTGCAGGGAGGATCACCTCTCTGCTTGAGGTGAAGCACCTGCTTAAGCACACCACTGAGACTGCCACTGTGAGAAGGCTGGGACAGGGACTGCTGTGGTCTTGTGCCATACCAGCACCCAGGCAAGGCTTCCCTTTCACCAGAGTGAATTATCCTTTCGAAAAACAGTCCTAGTAAAGTGAAGTGGATTTTGAGAGGTCATCCAAGTCCATCTGCAACTTTAAAAGCACAATTTCTGATCAGTGTAAGCCTTGCATACTCCTGAAAACTTCCAAGGAGGTAGGCTCTGCAACCTCCCCAGGCGATCTTTTCCAGTGCTTAACTAGCCATATTATTACCAAGTGTTTCCTAATGTTTAACCTAAATTTCCTGTGCTCCTGTTTAACCCAATACTCCTTATCCTATCCAGAGTGGATAAGGAAGACTACTTACTCCTTTCCTCTTTACATGCATACGCATTACATACGCAGTCCTTCTCAAGCCTTTTCTGCAGAATATATGAGAACATTCTTTCTAGTTCTCTTTGCTGCTTGTGTTTCCTAGACCTCTGGCTGCTCTCAGTGTTCTCTGCTAGATCTTTTCTGCTTGGTATCTTTTTTTGAAGCAGAAATGTGTTGCCCCAAACTGGATACACTGCTCCGCCTGTCAAAATCACATTGTATTCTAAGCAAAGATCCTCAGACTCACTTGCTATTGCCTGGTGCAGCCCTTCTCAGCTTCACTGTGTGCAGAAAGTAAGTCACTCTGTTCTAACAAACAAGACTGCGGTAGAAGTATTTCACAGCAGCAAATCCAGGGCAGATGCCTGCAGAAATGTACTTAACAATATCCTTCCAGTCTGACAGAGAGTTTTGGAGGTAGAGGGGACCATATTTTCCCTAGCTCACTTATGACCATGAGGAAGCTGATACTGGAAAGCTTTACTAAAGTTGAGATTTATCTACTGCTTCTCCTCTGTTCCCATGGAAGGAAATTAAATTGGTCTAACAAATCTTTGTTTTTGACAAAGCCATGCTAGCTGTTACTCGTCTCCTTGTTATTTCCTGAGTGGTTCCAAATAATCTGATTGTTTCTGTATTTTTCCAAAAACTGATCTTCACTCACTACTTTTTAATTCCCCATTATAACCTTTTCCCTCCCTGTAAGGAAACACACTACATGCCATTTTTCTGCCCTCTGGATCTCCACCCATCTTCCATAAGCTCTCAAAGATAACCAGTAATGGCTCTGAGATTTCTTCCAACAGTCCAGTAGGATACCTTGGGATGAATTGTATCTGACCCAGCCAATTTGAAAGATCTAATTTATCTAAGTACCATTTAATCTGTTCTTTCTCTGTTTTCACTTGTGTTTCTACCCCTTTGTCACTGGTGCTGTTTCCTGCCTGATCTCATTTGACCTTTTTGGTAAAGATTGCAGAAAAAAAGCTGTAAGCACTCAACCTTCTCAGCATCACCTATCAATAACTTTCCCTGTCTTGTTCAACAGCAGGCCGACACTGTGTCCTCATCTTCCTCTTATTATGAAGTACATTTGTGGCAAGTTTTCTTTTTATCCTTTCTGCACCACTTCTCATTTGACCTTCCTAATTTGGGCCCTACACTCTCTCTCTCTTCTTCCACCCTCATCTTCAGTAATCTGATAGAGGTTCAACTTCCTATGCACATCTGGTGTTAAAGGCCAGCAAGGAGTACAAGATGTGGTTTCTTACAACACTTTAGTGGTTTTACTGATCTGGGATAATTTGCACTTGTGCCCTTAACAGAACTATTTTAAGGAACTGTCAGCTACTCTAAGCTTGTTCCCCATGAGATATTACTTACCAATTTTCTGAATTTAAGCTGGCTTTCTTCAAGTCTGTTGTTTGTATTTTGCTGTTCTATTCCCTTCCAGGAGCAGTGAGTTTTCTCATTCCATGATAACTATCAGCCAAATTGCCTTCTATTTGCATATTTTAAACCTGTTTCTCCTGAATCTTAAAATCAAGAGTAAGGAGCCTTCAATTTAGTTGTTTCTCCAGCCTTGGTAGCAAGATGTTGGCAGCATGGAGT
The DNA here is from genome assembly GCF_015220075.1 of Falco rusticolus. Taxonomy (NCBI): domain Eukaryota; kingdom Metazoa; phylum Chordata; class Aves; order Falconiformes; family Falconidae; genus Falco; species Falco rusticolus. Next base: position 9,333,493 of record NC_051200.1, on the reverse strand, counting down.
TTGTGTTCTGTGATACTCTGTGTCCCAGCAGGTATCTCCATTAGCCTCCTTGCCATGTGCCTCCATCATCTTCAAGCCCAGTGTGCACTGAATGTATGATTCATCTTTTTGCCCTCCAAAAGAAGTAGCTCCGTCCATCTGTTCTTTGTGGCTTTACTCTAGACACCCCATACCCCCCCATCGTGACAGCACCTGCGTTCATTCCCCCTGTTATTATTAGCTAGGGATTTTCAACTGGTTCATCTCTTTCCACATTTTACACTGTGGTGTGAATGTGCCTATGGACAGCATTTCATCCCTCTTCTCCCTGAACAAACTGTACTAGCTATATTAATATTCTGGTCATGTGAATTATCCCAACAAGTTTCTCATGCCAATTAATTCATAATTTTGAGCACGTATTAAAACTTCCAAGTCCTCCTGTTTATTCCCCGTATTTCTTGCATAAGTTCTTGTGATTACTTTTTGTGATTGCACCCAGCATATATCAGGAATAACTCTGGGAAGTCAGCAGGTCGTATTTCACTGTCGGTTACATGACTGTCAATCCAAATGATTCTACTGATTGCCAAGAAGTTATTTCAGATTTACTTGCGTGAGGGTAAAGGAAGAATTTGGCCCATTGAAATGAATTCCGTGTGAAATAGGTCCAGGCCAGGAGGATTAAGCATGTTTCTCTAATTGCTAGATGTGTTATATTGTATGTAATCAGTGTAGTGGCAATAAAAGAGGATTGCCACACCCAGAAATTTCATCACTGAGCTTTTTGGATCCTGTGCTTGTCCTTCCCTTGTTACTGTGTTCATGTTAATAAGGTGCAAGGTTTTACATAACTGCGAAAATAAATTTTAAAAATTTTAAAAAGAGAACTCTAGCTGAGATATGCATGCAAGCAGACTATACCATGTAGTTTGTGCTACAGCAAAGCAGCAGAATGTGAGGTAGAAAAAGTCAGCTTTTGAGGTTTTATTACTTTTTGCTTTGTGATGACTGGCTTCGAGCCCACACATTTCTTGAATACACAATAGGGAGTTGGGCAAGACTGCAGAAATAAATTTTATTAACACACAATCACTGCAGCACCAGACAGAATAATCTCCTTTAGTCTCCTCTAGCTGGCAGAGTCCTCTTTGTACCAGGTCAAGTCAATTAGCAGTATAATGTACGACAGGTTTTATTTAAAAAGGGTTTAATTAAAGTTTTGTTACAAAGCTCATACAAACTAACAATCTGTCTTTCAGGGATATGTATTATCTAGAAATTGATTTTAACTTACACACTAATTTATAGACTGTCCCCTTTAATAAGTATAATTCCTTGGAAGATATTAAGGTCCTCCTGCCCCAAATAAATTCAGGTCCTGATTCAGCAAAACACATAATTACTGAGGACTTCAGTGAGGCCACTCATACACTAAAAGCTGAAGGTGTGCTTCAGCACTTCGCTGAATTGGGGCCTTACTGTATAACCACTGCCCTGATCACACACATTGTTCAGTTCAGCCATGTCTTTACTGAAAAAGATATTTAAAAGAATTACTGATGTCTTTAAAATATCTCATACGGGCCATTAAAGATGGGAATATGCCTTTCTGCTAGATATAGATGGGTTTTCACTAGTCCTGGCTTCTTCTCAGTTCTTACATCTAAACACAATGATTTACCTGCATTACCTGCGCATAAATTTTTCAAAAAAAATATTGACCTTACTAATGCTTTTTTTTTTTTTTGCTTTTTTTTTTTTTTTTTTCCACAAGAGAGCAAAGGCTGCCTCCCCAGCAGATGTGGCTAAGCATAGCTGCATTAACTTAAACAGAACTATGTCAGTTTATGTCAATTGAGGATTGCACCCCAAAAGTTTATTTAAGTAGACTTAATGAAAACCAGCTATGTTATTCTACTGATTGCCGACTACAAACTTTCACCTTATTCTAATCCCTATAGAATAATAACAGTTCCAAAAGCTGAAGAATATATCCATTTCAGGATAACTTATAATTCATCATTGTATATGACTTTTATTCACAAACTATATCATTTAGAATAAGAAATGGGTGGATAGAAAGGATTTCTATGTAGAAAAGATCCCAGGTGTTTTTCTGGCTCTTTCCTGGGCAGTGCGGTTATATTACATCAAAACCTCTGCATAATTAATTTGCTCAATGGCCAGGGAGGCAGGCAAACTGGGTTCTGTAGTCAGCCTCGGAAACCACAGAACTTGCTTATACGTTTATAGCACGTACAGGAGCCAGGAACTACGGACCCTGCTGGGGCAGCCCAAATGGGTAAGTCAGATGCTCTCCCCGTGCTGTCAGCAGTGCTGGGAAAGACCCAGCAGCGCCCGTTGTGTCCGTTTACAGCCGTGAATCCCCAACAATGGCCAGAGACACCAAGAAGCCTTAGAAGGCATCTGTCTTCTCTTCATAGCCTATTTGGGAAAGTTGTGCCTTTTTGTTCTAATGTTTATTACCAAAGCGAAGCCCCCTCATTTTTTATTTTAACTTTTTAAATCTTTGAGACACATGGAACAGCGGGCCAGAATTTGCTTTGATTCATCTTCAATCTGGTTCTGCTGTGTTCTTCCCCATGGTATAAATCTAGGCTGCAGCTGGTGGGGGGGTTGTATGCTAAAAAGTCTCAGCACCAAAACATTCAAAGTAGCAAGGTTGTGTTGCCTACTTCGAAGTCTGAATAGTCTGAAAACCAAAATGTAATTCAAACACTGCTTTTTCTTCTACCTTCTGCCTGAGCCAAACAGAGATGAGGCAGGCAAGGCAGGTATGTGTTTGAAATATGTGACAAAAGAATAAAATGGGGCAAGGAGAGGAAGGGGGGAAACAGGTGAATTCTGAAAACCTGTAGAAAGGAATAGAGACAAACTTGAACAGAAAAATAAATTCTGTGGGACAAGTCCTACACTGATGGCTGCTGCCACAGATCCCTTGATTTCAGCGAGGCCTCTGACACCGCAAGCTGCTCAGGCTATTTTGTCTTGATGGCCTTACTTGTTTCAGCATAGCTGTTGGGTGGGGATGCCTGGGATGCCTGGCTCTAATATACATCATAGGCTGCCTGCTAGCTAGAAGAACAGGCTTGCTCATTTAAAATTGAATCAGGCTTTGAGCCTGTTTGCAACAGAGAAACACATGCAATGGTTTGCAAAGAAAGTCTTAAGCAATCTGATAGATTCTCAAACCAAACTTTTTCAGATTTGTCCAGGATTGATGCCCAGTCATCTTGTAAGTTAGATGCACGCTGGTTATAGCATATTTCACAAAAAATGAAAGCGCCTATGATTTGTTCTGTGAGCCCTTGCACACAGCAGGGTGTGGGGTTCTGCTGGCATCACTGTCAGGCTCAGGTGTGCTGGGAGGCACAAGGCACAGCCTGTGCTCCTAATGGAGGTTACAAGGCTGAGGGAGGTCTGACCCGCGCAATTAAACAGAGATATTTTCACTGATTGGATTTCTTGTTGGCCAGTCAAGAAGCATGGGGCATTTTTACTTGCCATTTATACAAGTATAAGTCTGTGTGTGACCGTGCTGTTCACAGTATATGGCATCAAGGGAGAGAGGAGTATTTAAGGACTCGAGTACTGTTTTCCTGGCTCTGTGTACACAAACACACAAGCGTGCGCTGGGTGTGGTGGAACGGCTGTGTCTGAATGTGTGCAAACCCTCACAAGTGTGAGCACTGCTGGAAGGTGGCGGGATGGCATGCGGCAGGGAGAGAGGCAGGCTGTCTGGGATCAGCTGCCACGTACTGTCCTGTGTTGCAAGATGCTGAACACCAGCCAGTGCCAGGTGACTAAGCTTTCAGGTACATGGTTAACCTTTAAGGTCCCGCAGCCTTCACAGAGGCACTTGCAGGTTTAAAGTTAAGAGTGTTTGTAAAAGCACAATTGGTTTGGGGCCGAACTGATCAGCATTTGAAGAGTTCAAGCCCAGAACTGTAAAGCAGAATAAACCCAGGCCTCCATGTGCAAAAGCCGAACTCATTAGCCCACTCTTTCATCCACCCTTTCCTTCCCTCCCCTCCAGAAACGGTCTCACCCAGTTTTACTGTACTGTAATGGAAAATAGGAGCCAGAATGGACTTGGGGCCTCCTATACCAATTTTTTTAGTGTCCAAATAGGTCCCACAGAGCTTTTCACCAAGCGATTTTGCTTCTCTCAGTCAAAGTACCCATGTGCAATAAAATACAAACGTCATTAATCCTAAAAGACAAAGTAAAGCAGAAGAAAGAGTTGCAGCGAGAATTAAAATATCTGCAAATGAATTTAGCTAGCATCCACTGTCCTTTTAACATTTGGAGTGATCTTCCTCTGGAAAAAAAATAAATTAAGGTCAACACACAAACTTCCTCTGCTTCCTGGAATTCTTACATATTTTCACTATGATAACATGATTCGTGTGTGTGTAAATGCAAGGGGAGAGGCGGCCGAAAGCTGGCAGAGAGCCCCCTCCCCCTCCGGTCCTGGGAGAATGCCTGAAGCATGAGCTCAGCTGTTCAGGCTCCGCGCATGGTGTCATACACTTCCACAAGCAAATTCACAGTGACATTAAGAAAAGAAGATCTGGGGGCCTAGTCTCTAAAGTGTTCACAGCGTCCACGAGACACTCCTACATAAAGGGCTGTTTATTTGTTGAATTATCAAATTGTTACCCGTGGAGGGGGCTGAAAATATTTGAGCAGTCCTGGGGTTTTCTTTGCTACGGTCACAAAAATGTGTTTTCTTCTATGTTAGTTTTCCCTGACGGAAACCCAGGTCTTTGCATTTCTGCTTCTCTCCCCTCCTCCCTCTACATATATAAACACCCTTGGAAAAAAAAAGGTAGCCCACAATTAGCCATTAATTAAGTCCTTCACTGGTTTAAAATAAATAGTTGATGAAAGCTTAGGAAGAGGATCTCTGCACAAAGCGTGTCTGTACGACATGGTGTGCTTCTGAGAAACAGAATTTAAATGATTTGCATATGGCCACCTAAATATTTAATGATTTTGCAGTTTAGGAAAGCAGGTTTAAAACTATGCTGTGCAGTCTATGATCTTATCTGGCTCAGCTGGCTATGTTGGGTCAAATGTGTTGTTATTTTTAGGGACTGATCCTGGAATTTCAGAGGCTGTGGGAGCACTCAGCACCATTTTAAACCGAAGCTTCTCTGGCGTTTATCTGTGCACAGCTGAGGCTAGTACACGTTCAAGTTTCTAAAGCTGCTAAAGTGTTTGAGACTCTTTAAGCCCAAACCTGGCAATGTTGTTCCCTTCACAAAGAAGTTTCACAGTAGCATCGTATCAGTTCTCAAGCTGCCTTACAGCCCTGTCTTTCTTTCCCCTGGCCCCATCCCCCAGCCATGGCCCGCTATGTACATGCTCCCAAACCCAGCTAAGCATTTTGTGAGTGTGCAGGGCTGAATGCACATTCACAGGAAACAAAACCGTGAGATACTTTCAAAAATGCAGACACACAAAACACTTCTAGACAGCTACAGGCAGGTGCAGAGTTTACGCTTCAGATGACTGTCCGGTTTTACAGCGCAGGACAGAGGCATTCTGATAAGACCGCTCTCGAAGGCCACAGTAAAATATTAACTGAATGGAAAAGTTAAATAAAAAGAAGCAGCTCTTCCCAGTGGAATTGTAGCATTCTCTCCTCTTCACATTCTTTTGAGCTCATTCATTCCTTTGAGCTGCAATAACAAGTCAGCTCTTTGTATATGGTGAGACTTGTAACTGAGAAGAGAGAAATTCGCTCAGAAGCAAAATCCTGTCTTGCTGCAGTTTTTGCAGTGATCGCTATGCTTCTCCCCCAGCTGCAGAAAGACTTCTTCCCAGTTCCACTTCCAGGAAGCCTAACTCTTTAGCGTCGACACCTGGTCCCTGTGATTTAGAGAGCAGGTCTCCCATCACAAACATGCATCCAAATAACCAGCATTTTTGAAGCCCTCACTCCAAGCATTCCATCAGCTAAACTGGAAGCTGGAGTTTAGCTGATGGAGCTGAGGAGACCAGTAGCCCTAGGGATTCTTAATATCATGCAGAGCCAGGTTTTACTGGGCCAGTCCTGGTTACCCAAAATTCCTGTTGACACCAATGGGAGTTGCAGGTGCTTGAAAAGCTCTCAGATAATATGGATAGCTTAATTCATCATTCAGCTGCAGCAGTGTCTGGACAGGAAGACAGTAACCTTTAAAGAGCAACACTTCACAACCATTAAGCAACTAATATTTTATGCATTTGTATCACAGTTGGCTCCAAAGCCAACCTTGGCAAGTGTCTGGGGGTTTCTCTTGAGAGTCATTTTGTCTGTTTATACTGCTGTTCTGTTTAAGGTGTGTAAGGGTTGTTTCCCTGATCCTTCTTCATTAGAAGTAATTGAATAGTTTAGAAGCCTGATCATTGTTTGGCTGAGTCTTCCAGTCAACAACCCGCTGATTGAATAATCGATCACAAGACACAGAGGCACAGAAAGATAGGTTTATCACAATTTTATAGCACTCAGAACATCTTCAAAGTGTTTGGCAGGCCACTAATTACATTTTTATAAACAGCTGTGGATTCAGATCTTGCGAAAATGCAGAAAGATTCCTGTAGCCCACGATTTCAATTTCCCTGCAACTTGACTGGTGACTTGGGCGACAACATCCTTTGCACAGGCTCCTCACTTGGGGGAAAAAAAATATCCCTCCAGTTGCTTTGCAAGGAGGTTCTGTGCAACGCCAGGTGCCAGCCCCTTCCTGCAGGCTTCTGAGCAGCTCCGTGTTCTTTCTGTGCGAAGAGATTTCCTTTCACCACCCCCAGCGAGACAGAGTTTACCTTCTGCCTCAGGCAGAGCTGCAGCTCAGCCATGCCAATTATGAAAGATGCCTCCCAAACGTGTATTCCTGGTTTCCAGAGTGACTCTGAGGTGCCACCACTCCTACATTTAGAGTGGCTAGAAGTTACCAAGAGGCAGTGTGGTCACAGGGAGTCATATACTGTGGTGATGAGCATGACATGAATTGCTAACTAGACGGTCAGGGACGCTGGATTCTCAACCCAGCATCCCTGGCTGACAAAGGCAAATCTGGTTTTTGTGTGTGGATCGCTGTTTGGCTCTCCTGGCATTGCTGGGATGTGTCATGCCTTGCTTCCCTCATATGCATTATGCCTGAAGTTGCACTTGCCTGTTTCCCCCTCCTCTTCAGACCGCATGGGCCATCCCAGCTTGGGGTGGAGGTAGGCAAGGGATCAGCTGGCCAAGTGGCATGCACAGGTTCAAAACAGCTGTCAAACAGGGATCATTAATACCAAAGATGTGAACGATCACATTCAAAGAGAGAAGAACTTTCTGGAAAGAAATGTGATAATTGAACATTGTACCCGCCGTGTTTGTATCACAGCTTAGCTGGCAACATCTCTGTATCAGAGGTGAGCCCCCACTGAGAAAACTGCTCTTAGCTCCATGCTGCTCAGTTTCGTTGCTGTTGACTTCAATTCAGCTGTCTTGAAAACACTTTCCCATCGCTCCTACAGAAACTGTGATACATGTTCATACCAGCATCTTACCAAAGCCTTCAGAATAGTGTGAATCTTGGTGAATTTTGAATGTGTGATTGCTTTCATCCAAGGACTGCTGACTCCCCAACAGCCTCAGTCACTGACTGCACCAGAAATTGTATCAAGATCCATGGTCAGTGTCCAGAGGGCAATGCAGCTAGAGCAGAGTGGCACAACCACTGTATACAGGGAAGGGAGCACAATAATTTGGCTAGCAGGCTAGGGTTAGGGTCACCTGTGCTATAGGTATTTCAAATCCATCCAATTAAACAATGTTAATTAGTGGTGGTTCTTTTTCCTAGAATAGTCATGGCTGTTCTTTCCTGTCTAATAATGGAAGAATGCCACCAGCTTCAACAGTGATTTCTAAGGACTGATTAAAGAATATTTGTTCAACTTAGAGAAGAATGAAGTCCTACATATATGTTAATACATCCCCACTAACACAGAATAGCTTTTTGTTGTTCTCCTCTGTCTGGAACGTGAGCAATTTGTAGTCTGCTGCTGCATCTAATTAGTGGATCTGATCCTTAAATTGAAGCGGTAGAGGCTTTTGATTTTTAAGTCCAACATTTCAAGGCTCTATCATTGGAAAAAGGCTTCATCAAAGACTCAAGAGATGGAGTATTATGATATTTAAAAGCCAAAGACAGATAGAGCCAGAAACTAAAGGTGTGATCTTAAGCAGTTGCATGGCTGTCTTGGTTCAGATTCACAACACATAGCGAAGGTAAACTGCTTCAACATAGATATGTGGGAAGAACTTGGCTTTGTATAGCTCCCTCCTTGGTACTAGCCAAGATAAAAATACATCAGGATTACCAGCATCTAGGAAACTAGCATATGGTGCTCCTGCAGAATGTAATACTAATATATTTGAGAAAACCATTATTTTTCTCTTTTTGTGTGCTTTCTCATTAATCTAGATGCCATTCATTCTCTGCCTGGATTTTCCCCGCATTTTTCCCATGAAAAGAGAGGATATGCTTGAATTAATTTAATTGCCAAATGTTTTGTTCAAATAGCTGTAGCAGAAATAACTTTTAGTAGCCAGGTTAAATAGCCCCCTTCACTGCGGCAGTTAACGCTTATTGTTGCTGCCAGCCCCCCTGCATTGATTCGGGATCATACCGCTATTAGCGTTGAAGTGGCTTGGGAAGTTGCAGTGCTTCCTTTTCTCTCCCATTCTCTCCTTTCTTTTTCCTGCAAGAGCAAGAAGATCTCACAGTAATCTGGAAATAAATTGTTTTCAAATACTTCAGGCAGAGCCAGAGCGCTCAAAAGGTATCTGGAGGTTCATTTCCAAGCCAGCTGAAGATTGCCTTTGAATGAGTAGGCCTGATCCTTCACTGGTGTAAATCACCATGCTTCTGTGGGGCTGTACTGTTCACATGAAGTAGGCATCAGCCAGGTGTCATCCCCGGAAGCCATCTACCCACCTTCTCCATCCTCCCATGGCAAAACACAGCTTCCCTTAGCGTGATATGTAAGCTGCAGCTGATGCTGCTCCAAATAGCAATGGGTGCCCAAGAACTGCAGCACAGAGCAGGGTGATCATTACCACCTTTCTGGTGGGGAAACACCTTCCTCGTCCCAGCTCCAGCTGCACCAGCCGTGGCAGGAGGAGGAAGGGAAGCTGGTCCATGTACCTCTCACAGTCTTTACCTGCAAAGGTTGGAATGGCTGGTCACACGAGGGCTGCACCCTTTCTGCTGTTGCCGAAGTTAATCTATTCTGCACTGTACAAAAACAAGTGAGGATGAAGTGACAAGACAAAAGAAAATGCAATCCTGTTGATTCTGTTGTTTCTGCTGCTGCTGTCAGCCCTAAAGGTTTTGTATTTTAGTAAACAGAGAACTCATTATGACATGCAAGTGACTTGAGACTAGTGATGGTAAGACAGAGATTTCTTTATTGGAAAAAAACATAAAAACAAAAACATGCTCTGAACAGTGGGACAGGTATGCACCAAAGAGAGCACACAGTGGAATTGTCAGCGTCTTTCACCAGACCCCACAAATGCCATTGAACTTTCATAAGCAGCTAATGATGGAACCATAAAAGGTCCAAAACCTCACGGACTTCTGTCGGCCTGTAAAGCCCACTGCCAGCGGGCAGGTAGCCTGCTGCTGAGTCTGCGGTACGGCGTGGCACATGCTGGCAGCAGCAGCATTCAGAAGCAGTAGGTCAGAGACAGACCTGTCTCCACCCAGGAGCGTTTCCCGTGGGGAAGGGAAGGCAGCAGAGTGGGTAGATGGAATTAGAGGTGTGAGCACAGCAGAAGGACCAAGAGAAAGTCTTGAAGAGTAGTAGGGGAAAATGAAAAACAACACTGGGCAGGAACGTGTTGGGTGACCAGGAGCAGAAGGTGGGCAGGAGAACAGCAGGACGTAGGGGGACAGGCTGAGAGGGGACACATGCCCAAACTCCCAGTGGCTCACAGTGGTATTCTACTTTCTGATCGTTACAAATGCTGGCAGTTCAACTATCACTCTTGGCCCTAACGAACAGAGAATTACTAATACCCACCATCCTTTTGCACTTGCACATCGTGTAACTTGCTCGTGACAGATCTTTAGTTAAATTCAAGCTGTTTCTTGAGCTATATGAGAAGTCTGAGGTACCTGTCTCGTAATTTAAAGATGCTCTGTGAACTCTTTTGAGTAATTTCCTTTGAGGTGTGGGAAAGAGGGTGATGTAATTTCTCAGGAAAGTGCCCCCATTAATTTTGATAACAAAATGCATAGTTCTGAATGGATGCCATAGTTGTGCAAGTCATACTGATACCATATTGGACATAGAAATGTATCTTAATAGCTGGTATTCGGTCCTGCACTGAAGGGAAGTAGGGCTTTATTTTTTGGCTCAAGAAATCTGAGACTAGTTGAGACAACACACATTTTTATACAAGGCTATAGCCACTAGCAAATGGATGCATCTTTATATGACAGGATATGCTCAGTAGCCCTGGGAAACCAAGATTTGAAATCAATAATTTCTAGTAAATCACAAACTGACATTGGCAACATCCTAGTCTGGCTGAATATCTGTATCATCACAGACACTCTTCTTTAATAAACAGAACATACAATGTTTCATGCATTGGTTTTGCATTTTCTTGACAACTGCATAAAAAGCATAATTTCTGTGCTTGATCCAAGGGATCTCTGACAAAGGGAAGAGGGTAACATTTGTTTCTGTGGGCTTTACGGTTTTAAATCTCAGGGCCAATTCTGCCATCAGGTAGTTTATGAATATTCATGTAAATTGTTTTGAGTTGAAGAATATGTAACTTTGCCATGTATCTGGCATGGAAAGAATAGTTTGACAGCCATGAAATAAAGAATGCTTTAAAAAATAGTGTCAGCTCTAGCAAAGAGAGGACAGCTCTAGGAATGAAAGGGAAAATTAAGGAAGAAAGGTATATGTGTGTCCTGAGGGAAGCAAAATTAGGTGATCCTGTCTTAAAAACAATGAATATAGAACCATTTTTGCAGACTTAGATATTTAAAGCCATTTGGAACCTCTTTTATCAGGTATGGGCCAGAATCTGCCTTTCTGTTGACTTCTAGAAGAGTTGAGGCAGGCCCATATGTTCCTGATCACTGCATGTGTATATGAACTGTATGATCCAGCAGTGAGAAAACAGCAAAGCTAGACTTATTACTAAGCTTTTTTGAATTATTATGTCATCTGAGTGGTGCCTTACTTGCCATCAGTTACAGGAGTCAAGTAAGAGTGTCCTATTGCCCAGGCCTATTGTTAACTTGGAAATATGGCAAGTGACGCCTGTCACTCTTTGCTCCTGATCTGATACCCCTTCCATGGGCTGGAAGCTGCTTTTGTGCCCACTTGGCTGCTGGAGCTCTGCAGCAACTGACAAATGTGAGAACGCTACCGAATGTAACGAACACTTGGAGAAAAAGGCATCTCCTGGGTAGTGACAGGCATTGCAAACACAGCCTCATTTAAATGATGCCTGTGTATTTGCATGTACACTTTCGGTTGAGCGTGTGATGGCTTTTATTCTTAGATGTGACTGAGGCTGCAGGTGAAATGTGTAGCAGCGTCAGCCCTGCCATCCCACATCCCTACAGCCCAACGCCTTCAGTGGGAAAGGCCAGCGCACAGCCTGTGCTCAAAGCCAGCAGCAGCCGTGCAGGGAGCAGGTGTCATAAATCAAGAGCGAAGACATTTTATGCACAAGTCATACCTAGAGAAATGCCATTAATTAACAATTTTTTTTCAGTGTGTTGTTGCTAACAATACAGCTGTTAAATGTCATATTATGTTCACTTGTACCATTTTCCATATTTTTAATGGAAACTCTTACTAGCTGCAAGATGATCAGAACTGAAATGACCATAAGCCCTGTACAAAGACAGTTAAACTTGTTGGTCGTAATTCAGCCTTTTTATAGAATATTTTGGCCTTGATGAAGGTGCATCAGGTATTTGATATTATTCTAGCACTGCTTCCTAGCCTCAGTCATGGTGGAACTCTGCACTCAGAGTGCGTTGCAGCTTTTCATGGCCTGATTGCAAGTAGAGATGCAGAGAGGTAAAATATTGCAGAGCTAAATCCTGCAGGCCAGACTTCACTCCAGTAAAAACGAAATGCCTGGATGAAATGAACAGGCTTTTATTTACATGAGAAGATTTTGAGTAGTGGTCTTGAGTTTGGGATGTCAGTAGGGATGGGATTTTGCCTTATGCAAGCAAGACTTGATCACACCAGTGCTGATGGTGCAGATGTATCTGTGTGCTTACCTAAGCACTCAAGTAATCCCTTCAGTTTCTGAGAGAGTCATACATAACATTAAGCATGTGCTTAAGTGTATCTTTGAGCTATGAAAATAATTGATTTCTGTATTTAAAATATAAGTTCAAAGTAGATCAATTTAGAACAACTATTTGGCAACCAAACAGACATTAACAATATGATTTTAACCTATACTTCGGTAGAAGCTACATACTTTATGCTTTGTACCTTTCTATGAAAATATGAAGAAGTTACTAATAACGTTGTCATCTCTTAACTCCTAAGTACAGAGATTCTGGTTAGATCTGTGTCTGGTTTTCTGTATGAAAGACAAAATCAGCATACACTTTGATTTATGTGATTTTCTAAACTAGTTCCGAAATGTTAGCATGCCAGTCCTCCTTTGATGATTTTACCTATACATGAACATATACATATTCCATGGACACTCATGTAATGACCTACTAAAGGAAAAGTTGATGAGCTGTGTTTGTCTTTTATGTCCAAATCAACAGAGGCCATGCTGAAACCCTTCAGTTAACTGCTCACAAACAAAAGCGTTTTCCTTGAAGCTTCTTGTTTTCATAAAAGTGAAGTTTCTTTAAAAATTTAGAATTGCTACATTAACATTTATACATATTTTTCTACATGACTTATAAAACTACTTAATGTAACAAACATTACTGAGGAAATTAAAATTGTTGATTGATGCAGTTTTTCTATTTTCAGGTATTTTCCATATACTTTTACCAGGAAAAAAAGGTCATCTGATTAAACATATTCAGAAATTACCCGAGATGATCTTTTACTCGACACAGGATGTTATTGATGCTAATAGTGTAACGGGCTTCAGAAATTGAGATTTTGCATGCATTAGAAATTTCATCACCGATATATTATCGTGTGCTATGGGGGAAGTACCAAAGGGCACAAGCCCTCCTGGTTCTGAGCATCACCCAGTTACAGATGGTCTATGCTTAGAAAGAAACTTGCTAAGAAACTTGCACCGCTACCTGCAATTTGTCCTGCAATTGCTCAGTAAAGGTTTCTATTCCATCTTCTGAAGCACCAGCTATTGCCTGTGATCAGAGACAAGATACCAAGTTAGCTAGATCACTGGTCTGATCTAGCATAAGAAATGCAATCCTGACCAGTCAAACTGAAGGTTTCTCTAGCCCAATACCTGTGCCTGAAAGTGGCTGCTACTAGATCCTTAGGGAAGTACCTGCTGTGTACACGAGGCACGGATAGAGAGTCTTGCCTCTCCTTGCACCGCCTGCCAGCTTCCAGCATTTAGTGGTTCAGAACCGGAGGTCATGTCCAGACCTTCGTGTTAAATAGCCACTGATGAATTTGCCCTCCATAAGTACTTCAAATCCCTTTTGAACCTATTTATTCTAAAATGGCCATCCATGGTAATGATCTCCACAGTTTAATTAAGTGCTTTTTGAAAATGGATATCACTGATATCCCAAAGAAAAATACTGGTTAGGTGCACCTTTGGTCTGATGGGAATTCTTCTGTTCTTATTTAATTACACTGACTTGCTATTATGGCACAGTTGTCTTCATTCCTTTAAAGGAAACACAGATAGATTTGTGCGGGTTTTCTATAATTTTCTATCAGAGGAGTATTTAATCTTTTGTATATTCTACCTTATCATCTTGTTTATATTTAATGTAATAATTATCTTTGCTGTGGAACAGAGTTGTCCACATCCCAGTTTATACATCTCTTCCTTGAATTTTGTTCATGCTCATGTGCTAAGGGTTTGTGTTTTGGGTAGAATAAAACTTATGTTTTAGCTTATGAAGACTTGTGTATAGCTGCTGCAGTTCATGAGAATTTGCTCCCCAGGAGCTTTGCTTTGCGTTTTAGCTCCAAACAAGCATAGACTCAACAGTATTTCAGCCAAAGCCATTGATTTCACATGATTTCAGGTCAAAAACCTGCAAGTGGCAAGTATCACATGATTCCATCCATCTGGTTCTGGGTCGCTGACAAATTCGCGAATCCTTCAGTGAACCTGTGGTGAATCTTTGCACCGCTCAGTTGCTGCTTCCCTTCAGTGTGCAAGATGTGCTGCGGAGCAGCCCTTGTCTGCTCGGACTTCTGTTGCCCTCACTGATGTCAGGAACACCCAGAGGCCAGCTGGGAGTCTGGCACAGTTCTCCTGGGAGAACAGAGTCCCAGCATCAAGGTTACCTGGACACTCAGCTTTAGCATGCTTAGTTCACAGCAACCTGAAAGAAGCAAATCTTTTCTGTAGCCTTTGGCCACCTGGTATTGGCGGTGCCTGTTGCTCACACGACTCACGAAGATTGTGTGTAATCCTTTCACTTGGCGAACATAATGTTGGGCAGTTATTTAACACACTGCAACTTTCCAGCTAACAGTTCTCCTTAGGTGAAAAGACACTGCTTTTTCAAAAACTGCAGAGTGCAGGACAAGCACTGATCCTGTTTAGGGTTTGGTGTTTACTTTTTTTTCCCCAGAAAAGATACACTTCAGTGCACTCTTCAGTTTGTTCTTTTTTTAGATACAGTTACAACTTCTCAGCTCTCAGGACTCTGGCTTTTGAGTAAGACATCCCAACTTGGAATGAAATTATGCTAGATCTGTAAATAAACAAAGCAAATTATATTTTCTATGGATATTAAGGATACTAAGTGAAATATGGCAAACTCTTGTAAAATCAATAAAGAACAGGAGTAATACCAGCCGGTCAGGCCTGGGTTTGATGCCCAGCCTTGGGGGACCATTTGCGGTACTAGGGTACATTTTGAGAAGTCTCAGCCTGTGGCCATAATAACAGCCTTGATGCCCTTAGAATTGCCTGTTTTCTTCTGAATCCCACAACTCACCTTTTCAAAATAAGACAGAAGCACAATAATAAGATAGTCTGCAATTTGCTTAGGGTAGGCCTAACCTAGGAAGATAAAATACTGCCCTGCAGAAGCCAATGAAAGTTTTGCCACTGATTCCAGAGCAGCCAGGGATTCCCCCAGGTCAGCTGTAGTAAACATGCCTAAAGAAAGGGCTCATAATTTAATCACCAAAGACCAAAATTGCAACCCTGAAATCCCCTGCTTACCCATTACCCATCGCTGAAAATCAGTGATCACTGCAAGGGTCTTATTTTTTTGTTAAATGCTCATGCTGCCCAGAATTAGGCTTCTGCATACACCCAAACCTCTTCTTGTTGTGACACTGTTGAGCATCCCAGCACGTACCTTACAGCTTTGCCTGATCAGCCCAGAGCACCACGCTTGGCAGCATGGGGACCCTTGGCACCGGACTGCCAGAGTGAAATCCAGACCTCCAGACCTTGTGCAGCTTGAGCCAGTTGGTTTGAAAAAGAAAATGTTGCCACAAATCTCTTGTGGACTAACCAGTGGATTAAAGTACTTGTCTCAATTTGATTTCCATCTGGGAGCGTATCCCACCTTGCAGAGGAGAATACAAACCTCTGTCTGGCAAGCAGATCACCTTGACAACTAAAGACAGCAGCATCTTTCCTGCTGCGTGAGGAGGCACAGACAGGACTCCTATACACCCTGTTCATGTCAGCTTCCTTCTGGGGAAGTCCTTTGGTCTAGTTTTATGAAGTAAGCAAAGCAACTAACAATCTTGAGGAAATATTGCCATTTGTCAGGAACTTGAGGTACCTGGCAAGAGTCATGAATGACATTGTTTGTCCAAAACTGCTGGACAAATGGCTGCTGTGCACTGTAGGTGCCACATAGCAAACCTGCTGTGGACCTACCATTGCATTCATCATCTGATCACAGTGTTCTCAGTAGGTCCAGTGTAGCTAGAG
This sequence comes from Falco rusticolus, assembly GCF_015220075.1. Taxonomy (NCBI): domain Eukaryota; kingdom Metazoa; phylum Chordata; class Aves; order Falconiformes; family Falconidae; genus Falco; species Falco rusticolus. The sequence continues at coordinate 9,317,373 of NC_051200.1, read as the reverse complement.
AACGTGGGAACCCCTGTGTGTCCCACGTGTTTCATACATCCATATTTTAGTCCAAAAAACTCCAGGCAGAAAGATGAGAGCCCTTACACACACACATATATCTCCAGGGAAGGGTTCCAGACATTGCATACTGGGCAGACAGCAGCACCTCCTTGCAGGTGGAACTTAATTCCTGCATGACAAATGCATCTCTTCACTGAGCTTGCTCATTGTGTTGGCTCTTTTGGATCCCATGTGCAGCTCTAATGCTGTGTTTGAGCCCCAGCACCTCAGGCAGGGTTGTAGATTCAATATGGGCATCCCAACAAACGCGAACATCAGGTGTCGATATGCCTCCTCTTAGACACTGAAACATTTTGACAGCCCTCAGAGTCTGTAGAATTCAAGGTGTTCACACCCTCACAGTTTATTATTGTTATGCTTCTTTTTTTTTTTCAGTCGATAAAAGAGATTGAAGTAATTTGAAATAATATAGAAGGCAAAATCAGTAGAAAAGCAAAGCCATAAACTTCCAAACAATGCAAACTGAAGTAACACAAATACTGCTCAGGGGAGTAGGGCCATTGTTAGAGTAGTCACAGGAAAGCTAGAGGCTTCAGCAAAGGTGAAAACAAATGTTTATCTGTTCATGAACTGATATGCCTGATATTTATTAACTCAGAGTACAAAGATGGGTTTGGTCTATAAGTTAACTGCAAGTTGAAGATGACTGCGGTCTGAGAAACTTTCAGGGAAGTGAGGCCAGATTCTGGCTCCACTTGTATGTGTTTGGTCACAATAATTGGGTTTTATTCAAATGACTTTTTTTCTTAATTTTATAAAGCGTAATTTACTAATATTACTGGTTTATGAATGATTTAAAAATTAGACATTTTATTAGAAATGGTGCTGTCTTCTGCATCTCATCCATTGAGTTGGCGTACAGGTTTCTAGCATCTAAAATGTATTGGGACAGGAGTAACAACTGTACTGAGTTAGCAAGGTAAATAAATGAAATTATAGAGCAGTTATTTGTGGCCCCAGTGTGCTCTCCTAGCTGCCTGCAGTGTGCTTTTCTCCGTCCTTTCTGCACAAGCCAAGAGGAGATCTGAATAGGTTCTCAGCTTTCAGTTGATGGTGTGTCAAAATTAATATTCAGAGATTGCAGCTTGTAACAAGCACATTTATAGTCGTGTGAGAAGCGTGTGGTTTTATGGGAGCTCTCTATTCAGAATTGTATCTGTCTTCAAAAATATATCTACATAGCACAAAGGGTGAAAATGAAACAACTCTACTGTTTCCTTCTTGGTAACCTGGGTTCACCTGTGTGAGATGAATTTAACCCTTTTATGAGTGGTAAGACTGATGAATATCATACGGTGATGGCATAAAGAGACAGGGAACTGCACTTTTTAAGAATAACTCAAACCTTTACACTTCATGCCTCGGACTCTCTTTTCAGTGATTTGTACACTCCGATTTGGAAAAAAAACCCTAATTATCCATTAATTGGCAGTATCTTTTCGAGCTACCGTACTTTCGTACTAAATGAACTTGAAGCTCTACAAAGAAGGCACTAAACGCGCTAAGCAGCTTTTTGCGTGTTAAAATGCTGTGCATGGGTGGCATGATTTTCGCCTTCACGCACAGAGAAAAAATATTAAATCCTTGGATCTGTGAGGTTTCCAGTTTCTAAAGAAAATGGTACTGCCCCTTTAAGCCTGGAGCCGCGAGCGTGTGCGTGTGTGTGTGTGTGTGTGTGTGTGTGTCTCCTCCTCTTTGAGTGACACAGCACTTAGATATGCCTATCAGTAACTTAAACCCCACAAACTCCACCTTCTAAGTGAGGAAGCTGTGGGTTGATGGAAATGTAGTGAGCAGATTGAGACAGACAGTGAATCATTAGCAAACTGCAACGCCAGGATGAACTTGTCTGGAACCTAAAAGGAGAAAACAGTCTCGGGAGTCCTTCGCGGTGCTGGGTTTTGCTAAATACAGCCAAAGTGGATCTAAAAGCCGGTTGATCCCCAGTCCAAGATGCTGCTGGTTTCCCAGCGGGTAGAAGCACCACGCATGGAGCCGCATATTCCAGTAAGTAGCATTTGAAATCGATCTGGACTGGAAAAGTCGGAGTTGATTTAAAAGGACTCGCAGAGCCCCGGCACGGTGCTCGCCCGGACCCGGTGCGGCTGCGGCCGCCGCTCTCCGCCGGGGCTGTAAAGTTTGAAGCCGCGGTTCAAGAAAGTGCCGGGCGGGTACCGGCGGTGCCCCGGCCCGGGGGGACAGCGCACCGGGGGGGATTCGCCCTCCCTTCTGCGGAGAGCCGATGTCAATCGCGAGAGAGGAGGGAGGGGGTCCGTGGGCTTGAAAATGGTGGTGAGCGAGGTGATCCCGGGGCGGTGCGGGCTCCGGCGCGGCGGCGGGGCAGCCGGTGCGCGGCGGCGGCGAGAACGGCGGCGGGCGGCGGGCAGCTCCCGGGGAAGGGGGCGCCCCAGCCAGCCCCGTCCGCGGCGGGGGACGCTCCGTGGGGTTTGGTGTCAGCGCCCGTGTGGCGGGGGATGTGGACGCGGCTGGTCTCGACGGGGGCGAAGAGCTGGCGGGGCTGGGGAAGTGCCGGTGCGGCCCGTGCCCCCCTGCGAGCGGCCGGGCGCGCTCGGCCCCTCGCTTGGGGGGGTGCGCGGGGTCTGTGTGTGCATTTAAACTTAGACCGAGCAGGCAGGGAAGGATAAACCCGTCAGCGCAAGGGGACTGACTCCTCCGGGAAGGTGTCACACGTAGAAGGGCTAGTGCTGTTCTGTATTAATTTTTTTCCCCCAATAACTCCTGGTATTTGTGTTGGCAGCGGCGTGCCGGGTTTTTTTCGGGAGTCTGAAGCGCACGTTACATAGGCAGGATTTTGAACAAAAGGCTTCGCCGAGCCCAGAAGGAGCCCTCGGTTGTTCCTGAAAAGAGCGCAGACCCCGGCTTTCAGCCGCCGTTCGGCGGGGCTGCGTGCGCGCTGCTCGGCACGGGAATAGCCGAGAAGTGAGGGACGGTGCGAACGCGGCGCGTTTGCCACTCTCTCCGAGACTATACGTGTATTTGAAATAAAATGCATGCTGACTCACGATTTAAACTGTTTTGGTTTCTCATCCTGTGATTAAGATCGGGGTTTAGAGCAATTGCAGGGTAAACAAGGCGTTCGCTGACTGGGTCCCACGTCTCTAAGGCAGGGGCTGCCCCTCTCCCCAGTCAATAGGCGATCCCTCCTCCGGTCCCTCCTCCGCCGCCTCCCCGGCCTGTTGCTCGGCCCGGGGGAGCGCCGGGGCCGCAGGCACCGCGGCTTTTGTTCGGGGCTGGCTGGCGGGAGGTTGTCACCAGGGTGACTCGGAGGGATCCCGGGGAGAAAGGCCGTTTCTTGGAAGAAGACGGGCTTTAGTTTCCTTTCACCACCACCCCCCCCACCTCCCCCCGCCCCCCCCCCCCCCCCCCCGCAACAATAAATTAAAAGGCTGCTTTTGTTTTCTGCGGTGCTCCCGGCGGGGGGAGGCGGCGGAGCCCGGGGCTGTGCAGCGGGGGCCGGGAGGGGCCGCGGCCGCTGCCCGGCGCGGTGGGCTGGGCAGCCTCTTTGGTGCAGCTGCGGGCGGCCGGGCTCTCCCGTCGGAAGCCGGTGAGCCTCCCGGGCACCGACCGCTAGTGGGGAGCCTCCTGGCACGGGCGCTGCACGAAAAGCCAGCCTGCCTCCTCCTCCTCCGGCACCGGGGGGGGGGGACCCCGCAGTCCCTCCCCCGACCCGCCAGCGGGGGATTAACTGCGTCTGGCCCCTTCCCCGAGCCGGGGGCGGAGGCGCCGGGCTCCCCCCCGCCGCCGCTCCGGCCGCCTCCCGCTGCCGTGCGGCCGCCCCGGCTCGGGGGGAGGGGTGTGGGAGCGCCGGGAGGGGCGAAGTACTCCCCTGTTATATAATGTGAGTGTTTCCCTGCTTAGCCCTGTAATCCCTGGGTAATGCCTAGTGCCCGTGCCCCTGGGGGAAGGGGGGGCCGGGCAGAGGGGGGCTGCCCCTCCCGGAGCTCCCCCTCTGGGCCGAGCTGATGGGGCAATAAAGCTGCTGATGTGCGAGATGGACCATATGGTGCCTCCAGGCGCGGGGGAGCCGGAACGGCCTTGAACCTGCCGGACCCAGCAGCTGTTTGCTGCACCCACCCCGGGCGGGGGGCACCGGGGCGTCCCCCGGATAAACGGGGCCCTCGCGCCTCTTCCGCGGCGGCAGCGGCGTTTCCCCGCCGCCCCCGAGCCGGGCCACCCGCCGGGGCTGCATTTGTGAGCGATCCCGTGCGAGGGGCTGCGGGCGGCACCGGGGGCGGGCGGCACCGAGCGGGCGGGGGCCGCGCTCCCAGTCGCGGGCGGACGGGAGCGGTTGGAGCAAGTTACACGCTGGAACCTAAAAAAGCAGCGATCTAGTTCTGTCACTGACCATTTTCAGTTCTCTCTCCCAGCCATATGTTGGGGGCGGGGGGGGGGGGGGATAAAAAAAAAAAGCAATTTGGGAAAGATGCTCTCAGCTGAAGGGAGGAGGTGGGCTGAGGGAGCGAGATACAAGGAAATTCCATGTTAGGAAAGCATTAGCAAGGGGTGACTTCTAATGTTTTCCTGCCACTGACGTTGACAGTGACACACATGTGTGGGTTGAAATTGGAACGTCACTGAGTTTTTAAACTCAACCAGGAAATAGTCTGTTGCTCGGGGATAAAAAACAAATAGTGTATATTGTAAGGCAGGTAACACGCAGTTAACAGCTCCTCTCCACTGAAAAGCTGTTTAATGTTTAGAATCGAGCAGTTCAAATTTAATTTAGCTTTTTATTTTCAGCGGTGGTGGGTTTTTTCTAAACTTGAGGGTTTTTCACCTCTATTTTTAATCCTTTTAACTAATACTTCAGAATCAGAAAAGCAAATATTGACAGGGCTTCACTTTTAGTCCCTTGTAAACTAAGTAGTTCAAACCTGCAAAGTCTGGATTTTTTTAAAGTTAGGGTAGTAGTTAAAGGATTTTGGGGGGGATTCATAATTACAGGAGGCAGTTACATTTTTTTTACTTCTTTTGTATGGCTTCCTGTTAGACAGGTAGAAGCATTTTATGAATACAATGTGTTTGGTTTGGGTTTTTTGCTGACCTTGTTACAAATGTTTCGGTGTGGGAGCGTTCAGAGATTTAGCATGGGCTTAGGGAGCTATTGTGCCTGATGCTTTCTGAACATACGGGAAGATTTACAGCAAGAGCCCGTGATCCAAGGTGTCAGGCTGACACTCTTGCCCTGACTTACATGGTCTCTAACCTGCCTGGATGCAACTGTAGGATGAGGATTGACCTAGGTACTGGCTTCATGAGAGAGGCAAAAGTTAGGAAGGCAGAAGGTAACACAAGGGCAAGTATAACGGTAAGTAAAACCCCTGAGTCGTCCTGTAGGTTAAGTACAGTGCAACTCACTGGTTCCCAGTCATTTAATCAATAAATGTTCTATGTTACTTGTTACTCTGATGAAAGTTGCCTTAAAATAACTTTTATGAGTACATAGCCATGGGAAAGTGAAGTAAATCTTGCAGAAGCTGTGACAAATGGATTTATCCAAACTGGGGGATGGAGTAGTAGAAGGTTGTCTGAGCTTCTTAAAGAGGGAAAAAGGCAGGATCCCCAGGTTTTCATTGTTCCCCTGTGCTGACTCTTTCTAAGTGTCAGCGTTTTCCAGCATTTGGGCGAAGGTGACTATAAGTTACGATTCATTAGTAATTGGTATGGTCTCCAAATAAAGATAGTTAAATCAGTTTAAATGATGCTGGCGCCTCTCCAAGGAACCCTCTTTATATCTGACACATTTGCCGCTCACTTCTTTTAAGGAACAATTAATATTGTACACTGCTATTTTTTCCTCTACAGGAAGAGCAGTAGTGTAACTCATTACAAAGACTCTACCTGATGTTCCAGTTTGACTTGCTATGTTTAAAAAAAAAAAATTAAAAAAAAATCTTTTGAACTGAAGCAGAAGACGCACCAAGGCTTTGCATTGAACTGTTTTATATCAATATTGATTTTTTAAGGGGGTTTGTGTTATAAAGAGGGAGCTTTTATCCCCCTGAGCTCTTTGGCAATTATCTTCCTGCCATAAATGTTGATACGCACATAATGGATGTAACTAAAAAATCTCCTTATCCCAGCAGAAAAGGCTGACTGTTTGTTGGAGCAGAGAGAATGCTGAGAGTGTGAATAGACAAACCCATATGTCGCTGGTGAGAGAGATAAATGATGGACGAACAGGAGTTGGTTACTATGGATCAGCACAATAAACCAATTCCCATCATACACCTCTCTTAATAATATACCAGTTTCAATGCCATTGACGGGTAACCTAGGTAGCACCAGTCAACTGTAAGTTTTTCAACTGTTCTTTTATACATCTCAAAGAACAGTTGGGACTGTTCTAATTTTTTCAGATGTTGAGTGCTAAAATTATGCAGAACTTCCTTCCTTGCCAGTAATTTTGAAGGGGAACTTTAGAGAATTGCTGTAAAATGCCAAGTGTGCATGATACCGTTGTGTACTCATAGTAAGTTTTGTTTTCTGCACCCGTGAAAGGGGTGCACTCAAAAAGGCAATTGCTTAATAAATATGTGAAGAAACTGTGTAGGCGTTTAGTGCTACCCTCATTAGTGGTGTTTGAGATTAGACCGGATATTGGAAGATACTGGAGTATCGTTTTAAGTTAAAATAGCAGAAGAACAATGCTGTTTTATTTAAAAACAAACAAACCAGCCCTGCAGAATAGGCAGTGATCAATAACACAGTTCTAACTTTCTGTAGCCCATTTCAAGGCTGCCAGCAGCTGAAGGGAAACTTTGCAAAACAGTTTGTGCTTGCATCACGGTCTCCTTCCCATGTTCTTTATTATTGCTGCTAGCGCTTTGCACAGAAAATTGAAGTCTTTGTCAGTTAAAGGTTTCACTTTATGTCTTTGTCTTCTGGTAGATATTTTTCATTGCAGTTGCTGTAGACCGGCCTGTTAGCTCTGTTCAAAATGAAAATATATCTCAGGGTGACAGTGTAAGCAGGGCTTATGGCTCTTAGGATATGACACCATGGGTTTCGAAGTCACCAGTTGAGCTACCAGAGAGCAATGCCGTCAGAGAGGGATAACTGGCAAATGCAAATGAGCTATGAAGAGTCTTTATTCCACTTAGGAAGCTTCCTCACTAAAAATAATCTACGTTTTTTTAAATAAAAGGAAATGTATTATGAAGTCATTACTTTCCTTCAAGAGGAAAATGCTTATTTTGTGCAGTATTTACTTGCAAAGTTGCAGTAGCTCTTTTTAGACCCGTTCACTTCGGTGTGCATCTGGGATGAACTGAAAGGTGTTTGTTAGGCCAGGTGGTAGGAGAGCACACCAGTCTTTCTCCTGTCAGGGCCAGCCTAGCAGTCCTTTTTCATTTTATGTTAGATGAGGCTTAGATTTGATCCCAGAATTAAGGGCTCAAGGATCAGGCCCTTGAGTAGGGAAGGGGGGGTGTTATGTGCCCCCCACCCAGCTCCCTCTGGCCTGTTGGAGGAAGTGAAATGGAAACGAAGCAGGGCAAAGGATTCTGGCTCTGCAGGCTGGATATCAGCTGGCTCTTGGCTCCTGCAGAGGAACGGTTGTGCCCACAGGGTAGAGCAGGGCAAAGAGCCCTGGGTTTCCTTCCTCCCCTCCCAGCCAGGCAGCCCAGCCAGCCGGACTGGCCGGGGGACACAGGCTGTGCCCTGGGAACTTGTGGCCAGTGGCGGTTCCCGTGGGGCCCAGCATGGCTGATGGAGGGGGATGTGGGATTTCTTATGGCTCTTTACTCCTAGCACTGCCTTGTCACTGCCAGGGGCCATTGGTAAGCGCTGACCTGACAAAGGGCTGCTGCTGAGGGGGGTGGGTGCACGCCGGGCCTCGGGCAGGGGCTGGGGCAGCCCAGAACAGCTCCTTGGGAGTGGGTGGCCGGGCTCGGGAGGAGGGAACGAGGCTTCATTGTCATGCCCTGTCCAAAGGAAGGCATCGTATCGTGACTTGTTGAAATCTGCTTGGCTTTTCCCTGCAAGGGACTCGGCAGTTTTATTGATAAAGAAGTGTTACATAAGTACCCCATCAGGCATGTCCTAATTTGTTAATAATTGATGATCTGGGTAGTAGAGAAATACCAGTGGTGTTAATGCACTCCCACGCTGATCTGCAATCTCTGAGCCCCCTGTTCTCCCTTTAATTGTAATACAGGCCTCTTCTTTTTTTTCTTTATTCTTTTTTTTTTAATTATTTTTCTTTTCAATTTACCTGGTGATCCAACCGCAGGTGCCCGTTGTGCCTTCCCGTTCCGGCAGGGACAGCTGGGGGCTCAGCCTGGTGCAGACATGATATAGATTACCTCTGCAGGGGAGGGTGTTAACCACCTTATTGTTTCACCCCATGTCAGGCAGTCTATTGAGTGGCATCAGCGTCAGCCCGGGGGAAGCCGATTTTTTGCACTTTCCACCGTTGGAGGTAAGGTGTAAGTCGAGTGGGACGAACGTGGTGGTGCATCTGCAGTTTCTGCGCCAGGATTTGTCAGCGCAGGGAAGCCAGGGCACTTTGTGTACAGGACAGAGCAAGCATCTTTCAGTTTCTCCCCTCCTGTAAACAGGCTGTATTTGCATGGATTGAAAAATCAGCTATTTTTTATTGTGCCACAGCTAAAAGAGGTCGGAAAAAACATTTACTTTTGTTGTCACACACGAAAAAGAAATACTTGCTGGTTATCATCAATGTGATCTGGCTGCCTCTTTTGTCTTGGACTGTTTTTTCTTTTGCATTTCTGTGGAAGTTTCTTTTTCTGTAGAAGTAAATACCCCAGAACTCTGAACAGGTTTGGGAGTTAAACCTACCCAAGACATACTTATTTATTGTTTTCAGAATAACACAGCACATTTACTCTGTTGTGGGCAATGAAATCCATTACCTGCATTAAAATCAGAAGCAGCAAGGTAGCTTTCTAGTTATGTTGTGAAATAGAATGCTATTGTTCGCTTTTATTAACGTCTCGAGGTTGATTATACAGCGGTTAGAAGCCTGTTCTGCTGTGCAAAAGACTGTCTTTAATTTCAAGTGGTTGATCCTGATCAGGCAGTTAGAGTGGCTGCAGCAACAATTGCTTGGAGCTCTAAATCACGTTTGTCACAAGATCTGCCTGGTAGTATTGGCTGCTTGAAGACTTACTCCAACTTTTCCGCGTTAGCCTTTGGTTGGATTGCAGTGGTAAGGGGCTTGCCAATCTTGCCTGCTCTTTGTGCCTAATTCCGAAAGACTGGCAAGCTTTATGCTATGTTTTCTGAAGAGGGCCCAGCTTTACTAAGCTGCCTGTCTGTCAGGGATTAATTTAACCTCTAATTACTACATTTTCTTCACAGTTTGCTGCACATGAGCGTGTTATAACAAAAGCACAAAGAAGTATGTCATTTTATTTAGCCACTACTCTGAAATTAATTTAGGGGGTATAGAGTCAGATCTGACACACTTGGTGTTAAAATAATTGTGCTGGCATTAGAATTAAAGTACATAATCTTGTTGTTTCTAATGATACAACAATACTAGTATAAATAGTGTTGTTAACTTGTTAGTTATAGCCACAGTAAAAGAAACGATATCTAGTTACAGAGAAATACTCAAACAAGCATGGCAGTAAAAGTTTCCCAAAAATAATTTGTGCTTTACCCAAAATAATGCATGGTTTCTGCTTGATTCCCTTCTACCATTTGGGTTTAAGATTACATGTCTAACAGTAGTTTGTTATTTTTCTGAAAAGGTCTTCCAAATTGCAATAAACGATACTTAGGATGAAAGTTAGGTTTCTTCTAGCCTAGATAATGATTTTTGAATTTTATATATATTTTTTTTTTCTTTTTTTTAAACACGCGACGTCTTGGGAACAGTACAAAAGGCCATATGTCCTCTTTTGCCTGCTCACACCGACATCAACGATGCCGCAGTTCACGTTATATTGAGAGCAGCATGTAGTCTTGGAGGAAGGGAATGAATCTGTTTTTGTTATGAAACACAGGCTGACTTTCTTCTATTCCAGGTCTGTGCTCTGTAATATTTACAGCAAAGGTTATTCTTTCCTTTGGGAAGGTTTGGATTAGGAAATGCAGCCTATCTACACTATAGGTAAATGTAGTTGAAAGAACTGTTGTTGTTACATAAGAAATTTGCAGTAACTGTTTCTTCATTCTGCCCCGTGTCCTTTCCCTCTGAGCAGGCTCATTTGGAATGACTTTGAACATGTAATTTCTCACGCAGGGTCGGATCTGCAAAATCGTGGATTAGGTACTGCTGATTTTTTTTCTACTGGAAACAGAAGATTGGTTGTATATTTTTGTGTCATGCATTCAAGCTATAAAGCATGGGCCCAGCTCTGTAATTCTCCTTCAGTAAAAACTGTAACTGCATTTGATGGGAAACTTCCCCCAAAGATTCCCCAAGGTCAGATAGGACACGGTTACAGAGTCAAGTCTTGTAGTCCCTTTCTCAAAAGGAGAATTAATGTGGCATCGTTATCCTGGCTTGTGACAACAGTGACACAGGATTGCCAAAAAGACTAATGGAAGGAGATGGATGATTGATTCTCTTTACAGTAGTAGATCAGGTTATTTCTCTGAATTCTTTCCTCAGTTCTCCCAATTCCCAAACTGTAACCAGTTACTGTAATTATTTACTGTAATTACTTCCAATCTACAAGTAAATTGAACATAAATTAAGATCAGCTGATGTAAGGGATGGGTGGTTCAGTGAGCTGACAGCAAGGCATGGAGGTGCTTTTGCTGATCAGTGCTTACACAGGATGGCTGTTTGATAGCTGCATGGAGTGAGTGGTAAGTGCCTGCTCTTAATTTTTGTGGATAGGTGTTTTCATGTAACAGTTTGAAGATTTCCTAAGGTAGAAGCCAAGCCCAAACAATGCCTACTTTAATTTCAGAACTGTCAAGATTATTTTTTTCAAAGGGTCTGAATATCTGCAGGCCTTCAGAGGTGGAGGCAGGTTGTGGAGTAAATAGTTCCCAGGTTCTTACTTGGTGTCTTTACCCCAGACAAAACCAGTACGCTTGTCTGTTGTAAACAGACCTTCATGCTAAGTATCCTTAACTAGTTAAATATATTGTAAATTATAAGTGCTTGTTAGTAGCTGAGGTCTTTAGGGACTTTGTACATAGTTGGGAATTACATTCAAAATAAAGACAGGTACATCTTACTCTAAGCCCCCCTCAGTGTGAATGATAGTTTTATTTCTTTGCTTTGGCTATAATGCGAACGCAGGTGGATTCCCACACACACACCCCCATCCCCCTGCCATCACATCATAGCATCTTCCTTTTTGCTGAAACTTCAGAATTTGATATAGGGGGAAAGAAAATATTTAAAGACAAAAATGACATTACTCTCAAGCATGTAGTTTAATGTTTCATTCTCCATCTTAGATCTTCATAGGTTACGTTTTGGACAAAAGTAAACAAATGAATATTTTACAAAGACATTTGTCTTACACAGTTCCACTCACACATGAGAAGCTTTTCCCCATATGTTAGTATGTAACATTTAGTATGGAAACATTTCCATTAGTTTAAGCATAATTATGCAACACTAATTTCATGTGGCTATCAGAATTGATACTGAGCATAATCTCATTTTGCTTTGAATAGTTACTTTAAGTCTTACCAGGATTTTCACAATTCCAAATTTATATAGGGAAATAATTTCTGAATTAATCCGATATTTCAGTAACCTAGTAGATCATGCTGATGGTCAGGTACTTTTAAGGATTTCACTTTTCCTGTTCTTTTTACTTACTTTCTTTCTTAATTAACTGTGTTGATTTAAATAAAGTCACACAGACTGAAAAAAACCCAAGTGTTTACAATCTTGCAGTCAAAAATACAGGCAAAAGGTTTTTGTCTCTGACTGCCAAACGGTGACTCATTAAAAAGGAATTTTTGTTCCTCCCTTTTCAAAGGGTTACTCACTACAAGCAGTAAATATCTAGTTTTGATGCTACTGCATTGAAATGCCTGACGTTGTTGGTGTATTAAGTCCAAACTCTGTAAGATTATTTGGTCACTGGCTCCACAACATTTTATTTTGTTGTTTTTCTCGATGGAAAAAAAAAACCTGTTGGGGGATTTTCCTCAAGCTTTACTCTTGTCAGTTTGAGTACAGTCTAAAATGAAATATGTTAGGATTTTAATAACAGAGGACCCTTTCCATACTTTAAGCAGTGGGTCATTCAAATTATTTTTAAACACATAGGACTATGCAAGTGCTGATTTCGTTCTAATTTTGCATTCGGTAACATTAGACAAGGACATTGGAATTTGTTTAAATAAAAAAAAAAGCCACCTTTGTTTTCCACATCAAGGGTTGTATGCTAAGCGTTTTCTAATATTGCACTGCATAAAGCTGAAAACAAATTGTATTGAAGAGACACTGTCAAAATCCAACCAAAGGCATTCCCTTTTTCTCTATTTCTGTATTAATCTTAAGTCTCTGAGCCGTCTGCTTTGTCTTCCTGTTCTTACCTATTCTACACATTTGATGGATGGGAACAAAGGCATGTTTGAATCCTCCGTCTCATCTCTTCTCTTCTTATTTATGGATTGGTTGGTTTGAACTTTACACAGTGTTGGAATGATGTTTTCTTGGTTGCAGCAACACTTGTATTTGACTGGAAGCAGGAGGAGAGTGTGTTCAGGCTTTTCACTCTTCATGAGAAGTGAGTCTTGCTCCCTGTTCCCAGAAGGTAGATCAGCTTTAATTTCAAGTGAAAGTCCTGCATCTTCGAATAACTTCCCATGTCAGTTAAAGTTCAATATTCTTGAATTCCAGAGATATAGATGAGTCAAATCCAAAGTTTAGGGCAAGCGTGAAGGATGTAAGAGAAAATGTAGACGTTTCTTCTGATGCCACTCTCCCCTCCCCTTCAGGGCTCCTACAGTCTGTCAGCTGTAACAGAGTGATTTGATTATTTTGTAGTGTTAAGCTAAAAGAATAAATCTAAGCGCCTTGGGAATGGGGAACCAATCCAACAATCAAAAACAAACAAGTTAATAAATGTGAAGTATTTCTGCATGGTGCTGCTGCAGAAATGCTACTTCCAGAAATGCCTGGGGGCAGGCATGACTATTGGACCAGTCAATTAGTGTAAATATGTTCAGTGTACACACCACTATTAATTGGATGCTGGGGGGTGCGCTCTGTGTTTTGAAGGAGAAGTCTGTTTCTTCTGTTGGTTATAAATTATGAAAATCTTGAATGTCACAAACTGAACTGTTTATTGCTCACCCCCTTGCTTCTCAGTCACTCTAACATACCTGGAAAAAGCTTGACTTAGGCAGTCTTAATTGCCCTTTCTTTAAAATCATTCTGGCTCTAAGCATCATCCACAAAATCTTTTTTCCCCTTGTCAGCTCTTCTCTCCCCCTACCCCAGCCCCCCAAAATCTAGCCAGAAGCAGAGCATTCAAGTAACTGTCCACAGAGGCAGTCTGAAATCCAAATTATCCACTCAAACTGGATTCTGATGTCCATGTGCCAGGAGTCATCTGTAAGGACGGTGTGCTTAGAAATACTCTGAGCTACAGCAACAGTGTCAAGTGGTGTTGTGTAAGAAAACCCCTACTACTCACTTGTGTGAAACTCTTTTGGGATTTGGGTACATGCGCAGATGAGGTGCAGGCACTTGCCAGAAGTCTTATGCCAGCCTGTAACCTTAATTTTATCATACCTAAGAATGGCAATAATGGTGAACTAGCAGGTAAACGACTGATTCTGGCTGCCTATGAGTCCTCTCTTTGGAGCATCTATATTTGTAGCTACATGCCTATTATTTCAGGATTTAAAATGGTCATCTACTATGCAGCCCTCAGCTAGTCCAGCAAATGTCTCTTCACTGGCATTCACACCCAGAACAGAAACAGGTATAGGTCTTTGTGCAAGGACTGCAGAAATCATACCATTGAGTGCTTTTCCATCTGCTACTCAAAGTGTAACGAAGCAAACTGTTAAACCTTGCATGGAGCTTAGGGCTTGATTAACTTAAATTACACTCCTGTTGTACATGTTTGCAATGCCGAGGGCATTAGGTGGCATATATTTTCAAGAAATACATGTTCATTATTAAGAAAGCTTAAGCAATAGCATCGAGTGGTCATTTCCTTTTGGAGCATAGCTCTGTGTCTGTAGTGTAATTTGTTTGTTTATGCATACTGCTGGGTCCTGGCGAGGAGGTGGACCAGCAGTGCAGGCGTGAGCCGAGCTGCTGTGTGGTGCTGGCTGGCCCAGCTGCGTGAGCTGGTGCTGCCCGAGCTGCTGATGGAGAGCCAGAGACCTTGGGGCGTAGAGGTGAAGAGGTCCAAAGTACGAGGAGGCGATGGTAGGGAAGAGAGAGCAGGGACGGGCTGGGACCGAAGGGAGGGAAAAGCCAAGGAGGCAGAGGGAGAGCTGAGGAAGCCAGGCAGGTATCTGGGGGGAGGGGGGGGCACAACAGGTCCAGGCCCACCTCGGGAGGGCTGGGATCCCTTATGTGCCTGGTCCGACAGGTCCAGCATTTCCCATTGCTTCCACTCAAGTGGTGTTTCCTGCGTGCAAGCTCATTCTGTGCTCTTTCAACACTGACTTACAGACAGTGCTTTGCTTTATCTCCATAGTCTTTTTTTAAGTTTGTGATGCTTGTGGGTTTTTTCCTCATACTCTTGGCTTTCATACCTTTGTTGTGGTTGCTCTGCTGGAGAAATTGGACTCTTAGCTGCAGTGAAGGAACGCTCCAGGGAGCTAACCCTGTGCTGCCTCTTCAGAGGCAGGCGGAGCCGCGGCAGGGAGCCGGCACAGTGCTGGTGCTGCACACCTTTGATTGCCCTGTGATCCTGGGCATGCGTTGGGTTGATGTATTTTTCACAAAGGATTTTTCTTCGGGCGAGCACAGTGCTTGGGCAGCCCAGCTACTCAAGAGCTGCCCAAAGCGCACAGCTGCAGGACGTGCCGGCTGGCGCTGAGCCGGTGCTAACACTAGGACACAAGTCAAGGTATGTCTGTGCTGCTGTCCTTGTGTAAATTCACTCGTTCAGGCAGAAACGGTGAAGCCCGCTTTCACCTGGCTAGCCTGCTGGCTACTGACAGCGAGACGGCTGCGGTTGCATGAGTGAAGTTTGAGCTGCAGAAGTTGCTTAAGACATTAAGTAAATAATCTGGCACTTGACCCACCTGGACCAGCAGAAGTGCCCGGAGCGGCGCTGCAAGCCCTCCCCGGGCCCACCTCGCAGGCACGTCTGCCTGAGATCAGTGCCGCTCGCCGTGCCCGGGAAGCTGGCTCAGAGCATCAGCTGAGCTGCTAATGAGCCGTCTTCCCAAATCTCCTTTCACAGAAATTTGGGATCTTCAGGTAGCCTTGGATTTTGTCAACCGAAGACAGTGACATTGTCTTTTACAGCTGGCTCTGAAGCACTGTAGCTTCTCCAGAGTAAGGAGACATAATTCAGTGTTTATAAAGGCAGACAGGAAAGTAAAAGATCCTTTGGTTCCCTCCAAGAGCTTTTTCACACGTAGAAAGAATGAGTCACTCGACATTTCATTACTGAATGGGAGCTGATTTACAAGTGTGTATGCTCTAAGACAATGTCGCTGGATGAACTCCTATAGTTTCCTCCATGACCGTGCTGTAAATGGGCTTCAGCCAGTTTGATGTAATTCATTCTGTGGCACTGTGCTGTCTTTTGAAATGGAAGCATCATCCTTCTTATGATCTTCTGAAGGCTAGAAGGACAATTAGCATGGAAATTCTTGATTAGCTTTAATTCAGCCCTACTACTCCAGGAAAGCATAGTTCCTGAATTGCACAAAGACAGACTCTTCAAACACGGATCCAAATCAGTGTACTGGAGATCCTGTTGGTAGGTGTGGTGACTCTGATTAATATTTACTTGATGCCTTTCATCTTCCAAGTACTTTACACAGAACAAGCATTTCATCTTCACAAAAGATGAATGAGTTAGGTAAAATAAATTTTACCATCTCTGCTTTATTAATAAAGGCAGGGAAACTGAAGCAAAGAGATTAAAGTAGTTTGCTTGTTGTTACAAAGAAGGCCAGCGCTGAACCTGTGTAATTTCTGGTTTCTATTTCTGTGTCCAGACTAATGTCTCTTCTTTGTAAGAAGAAGTAGAAGGACAAACTTTTGAGTAAGAACATTGTAAGAATTTAGTGAGGCAACTTGGCAGATGTTGCAGCTGTACCTGTGGGCACTTAACGCTGGTGTCCTGCTGAGTGGTGCACTACTCTCGTCGCTTGGCACTGCCGTCTCCCACGCAACCTTAGGGAGGCATCCCCACAGATCGCTGCTTGCATTGCAAAGCACCCACGGACCTTTTTTAGGCTGATATCATGGCTCAGTTTAGTCACTGGTATGGCTGGACCATTGGAGACATGACTTTGTGTTGAGATTTCTGGGGTAAAAGAGTTTCTGCTGGAATGAACGTGATGAGGTACGTACATGTTTTTATTCAACTTAATGACTTCCTGAGATGTTCTTTTGGAGACGCATTAGTAAAATCCTTAAATTATATTGTTGAAATTTAAGCATGCAAGTGGTCTCATTAGTAGGGAAAAATTATTTGTTTATCTTTGGTTTGGATAGGGCTACTCACAGAGGTCGATGTAAGTATCTGCTCAAGTGCGTTGCTGAAGTGGGGCCCTAGGTAAAAGCCAAGGCTGTGTCACCCTGAACTGCAGGCTGGCAGAGAATTTGTTGAGGACCCAAAGGCAGTTTCTGGTTTAAAGAGCTTCACATCAAGATGAGTCAGTGGACAAAGCTTGACATCTGAAGTTCTTACCTGAGAAGGCATCTGACCTTCTGAAAGAGAAACCTCCTTTGTAGATGCATACGAGTTGCGTGCACCCTCAATCAGATTGTGCTGCCAGTTGGCTGTAATGGAAATCCTCACCTGGGGAGGCTGTGCTGGCTGAGCCTGGAGCCCCCTGCCCGCTCTGCGGGGAAGAGAATTGCGTGTCAGCTCCTCCAATCCCACCTTTGTGGAGGAAGAGAAGGTGCCCTCACCTGAAACTGGAATCTGCTCAGGGAATCTGCTGTAGAAGCCAATTCATTTAGTCTGGATTCAACTATAAATTCAGCCTCCTGTTTCATGTGGAGTAATGATTTTTATGCTGGAGTGAGGAATCGCTCAGCGAGAGAAGGGAGACAGGAGAGCAGAGCAATGCAGCCCTGCTCTCCTTGTAAGGCCATGGTTCAAAATGTTTAATTAGTTGTTTCGAAACGGTGGCTCTTCTCCTTTGAGGAAAGAATGATGTATCAGCAAAAGCTGACCAAATTGATGTAGCAAATCAATTCTATGGTAATCCGTTTATTTAAACTTTGGTACTTAATTTTATAAGCTCTTCTCAAGTGTTCCTGTGCTCCTGTTCATTAGCTGGTATTCTTTTATGCTGTTGCTTGGAGGTTTGTGCTGCAGATAGCAAAATGGCCAGGATATGCTACTCGAAACTGCCTCTAAATGTAATTCAAGCAGGTCTGCAATAACAGTGCTAAAAGAAGAGCTATTTAGCGGCGTTATTAATGGGCAAAGAGTTCAGGCAGGATTATGAAAAAGTAAAATTTTATTAAGAGTGGAGGAGCTAGAAGAATGGACTGATTGCCCTGAGTCCTCTGGGCCCTCGAGCAATCAATTTCCCTTTCTAGTATTCAGTTACTTGCTAATTGTATTGATTTTTATCAAATATGTGTACAAATCAATTTTATATTTTAGTGCTGTTAAAAGCTTCCTTCCTTCCTCGCAGGCAGTGTTGCTCTGATCATCCTCATTGTCTTTCTTTATTTTAATGCTTTTATCTTGATGCGTGTTTTCGTTAGGACACGCGTGTTTTTCTTTAGGACACTTAACTAGGTAGGGATTTTACCTAGATGCTCGGGGTTGGACCAAATGGGCGTCACTGGAACAAAACCTCTGTGAACTCGGTGGAAGTGTCTGCTTGAGTAAAAATTGCAGGAAAGGGATGTGTTGTGTTGTAAAATGGGTGGGTGCAAGTGACCATATAGTGTGACCCCCTGAAGAGCAGGAAGCACTGCTAGCGCAGGAGGTGAATTGTGTTACGGAAAGATTGTGACTAGAAACAAAGAAGGGGATAAATGCTGAACATGACGCACTCTTATTGAATAAACATGAAAATTAAGTCGGGGCAGCAAAAATTAAACTCTTGAAATAACATGAGCTCTTTTATCAGTGAGGCCTCCATCATTTCTGAAAACTGAGTCACTTGGGCACTTCAAGTGAAGTGGATGCTGGAGACATCTCTAAGCAAAGGGAATGTATGGAGCTCTGAACAAAATAAAACACCGTTCTCCATTTGTGTTTGTTTATGCCCGTGGCAATTTAAATTGTTTCTGTCAAACATACCTATTTTCTGAGATACACACTTGTGCTCTCTTTTTAATGTAACCTACACAGTCTGGAGTTGAGGAGAATCTCTCTGGCTGTGTGTAAGCCTGAGAAATTGACTCTTATAATTGAAATGTTTGGGGTATGTACAGTGCTGCCGGAGATGGTGGGAGAGACTTTGAACTTTTAATGGTGTGAGCAGTAGTCACAAGAATGAGGAGAGTTAGAGCTCTGCTTTTCCACTTGCCCCTGACTTAATATTACATGGCAGACTTTATGAGATTGCGTTTTCTGTGCTTATTGCCAAGGCACTTTTAAAAAGATACACAACAAACTCCTGTCCTTTTCTCTGGGAGAGAAGAGTTGCATTAGCAAGTGTCCAGGTATATACACACATCCAGTAAAAATACACTTTACATTCAATAATCTAATTCAGTGGTAGCAGCATAAAGCATTTCATATTTTACACTGCTCACTTTGGTCTTTTTGATTTTGTTCTCCTCCCTGCTGATGCTTCTTCATTACGCAGTGATCCCAGCTGGGAAAGCCAGCAGACACCACAGGTTTCTCAGCCTCTCTGAGAAACTCTGCCGGTGGCTGCTCCCAAAGGCGGTGGCACTGCGCTGTGAGATGTACCTGCACCCACCTGCCAGTTCCAACGGCACGTAGGAGCCTGGGTGATGGTTGACTGGGAGCCTCCAGACAGCAGCTCAGTAAGAACCAGGTGTCTTTTGTGCCCTGTAATGCGATTTTGCTGTGCTCCCTAGCTGCCACGGTGGCTTTTCTTGCTGCGGGCTGCTGGATATTTTCCGATCCAGTGTAGGCACCGCAACCATAATCACCAGTATAATGTTTTAGAAGCTGGTTTGGAGAAACCAGTCTTATTGTCCTTTGATCTCTGTGCGCAGTGAGATGCCGCACCGCATTCCCAGCTAGGGCGAGGGGGACGTATTCTGCTCGTGTGAATAGCTGCCGGCCACTGGAAGCTGGCAGGCTCTGTAACCCGAAGGGCAAGGGCTCAGTGGGAGAAGAGCCTCTGCTAGCGCTGCCTCTGGCTCGGCATCATCTTGCAAACCGTGAGCGCGCTTTTGTCATTAGGTTTACACAGCACCTCTTGTACGAGAAATCACAAACTGGATAAGCTGTATGAGGGGTCATTATAACACAGAGAAGATAAATGTACCGGTTCTGCTAGAGGCTGTCCTCAGGCTATTTGTTATGTGTCTCTAACACTGTCACTACATCACACACTTCCTCGATCTCCGTATTACCCTACAAGCCTGTCTAATGGGATCCTCTGTTGCTGATTCCGGCTTACCCTGACCTACTTCTTTCTTGTGTCCCAGCAAGCTGTCAGGAGCTATCAGAGCACTGGGAGCTGAAATAAACACTCACTGAGGGGAAAAGCAAGGCTGTCTCTAGTGAATTTAATTAGCTTTGTTTAACTGGCTTGTTTGCTTTGTAAATCACATCATTTTTAGTCAAATTTAAGGGATAAAAAAATCTGTAATTAAAATCAAATGATGCATGACCTTGTTAAAAGTCAAGGGTTTTAGATGTTCTGTACAAAAAGTCATTTAGTTTGTAACACGTTTGCAGTGTTCTGAATATTTTAGGGGGAAGAAGGATGAATTTGAGATGCTTTTTGGTTTTGGGGTCCTTCTTCATACAGAAGGGAGATTGTTATTATTATTGAGTCAATATCTTTACCTTTCCTTGAATTTGGAAAAGAAAAAAAAACCACAAACTGGTTGGTTTTTTTTTAATTAAGACTCAAGTCTTTTCATCAATATTGCAAACTTGCTGGATAGCATTTTTCAATTCAAATACAGATTCTTGCTCGCTCTTTCTGCCCTGTAGCCTAATCATTGGTATATTATCCATAGCTTGAATCCCTGCTGTTGTGTGAGGCCATGGTTTAAATCGGGGCTTCTCTTTGCACTTCTGTATTGCATTTTTGAGCATTGGAACAGAAGTCACTGTAATTTTGGCCCTGCCAGACAAATAAAGCACTGACTCGGCAAGTCATCACTGGGCTGAATTTGAAAGTGCTTATAGTGTTTTTATCAGACAGTATGTTATGTCTTTCAGGTGCTTTACTCTATTTCAGTGTGGCACATATTTCTTTTAACAATTGATGTTCTTGCTCTTGTCAGCATAGGGTCTAATCCTCTTGCTGTTGAAAATGATAAAAGCCCTATGAATTCCTAATATGTCTTATCGAAATCTGGCTAAAATATAAAATGTCTGACCCCAACTTCTGATTCTTCTGCAGCAGAAATATGTTTCTTCCTTGCACCATGCATGCATATTGATAGAGCCTCCTGAGTACACAGCTTAGAGAAATACACCCATCCTCATGCTGAGCTGCAGCATGAACAGAAAAGGATTAAAGGACCTTTGAGAAAGAAATGGGTATGGATGAACTTGCAGTGTGCAAAAATGTAAAATAAAATGACTGCCCTAAAGTATGAGAGGACTTCAAAATCTGTTTTCACAAATCTGCAGTACTTCTTCCAGTCCTTTGAAAAGGATGTAAGATTGGCCAACCTCTAGTACTGCGCTGAGAATTACTCATGGTAATAATTTCATTGAGGAGTATAATGAGCAGCCTGATTGCTCAATGAATTCTGAGTAACTCACTGACTTACTGATCGCTGCAAGATTTCAGAGAGGGAAAAGAAATATCTCCTCAGCAGGAGTTTTGAGGTCCCTTAGCTCCACTGGAGCGTGTGGGGCAGGCAGCTCCCTGCCCTGCCGTCGTGGAAGTTGTATGGAAGTCTTGCCGAAAGAAACACATTGGCACGCTTCAGTTGTTTGACAAAATAGAATCCAAACGAGAATAGCCCGGTGAGTGGGGTAAACCAGCACTAAGCTGCTGAAGTCAAGTGAGCTAGGTTTGCTGAGTTACAGCAGTGGGGGATGAAGCAAGGAAAACTGAGACATCCCAGATGAAGCATTCATGTATCTTCAATGAGTCCATGGAATGGAGACCAGAAAATCTGAAGTATTATAACTTCAGAAACTTTGCTTGCATTCTGCTGCTTTACCGGATCCTCTCTCTGCCTCGTGGATTGAGGTCTTAAGTATTTTTGGCATCTGTAGCTGAGATGTGTAGAGTGGGAGGAATAAAAGTACTTCTCCTGGGTCATTGCTCCTGAGAAAGTGGGTGAGGTGGATATCGTGGAGCTTTTATCATAGGCTTGGAAGCAGACACATTTTATAATCTGATCCAGTGTGAATAGCAAAAAAAATTTTATGGTCTTAATATCCTAGCAGGAAGATGAGTGTTGGAGCAGTGAGATAACGAGGGGGATGAAGCTAAATGCTCATTTGGACCCATTAGCTGCTGAGTGCAGCTTGCTGCAGCTGAGAACTGTGTGTGAGGACAAGGAGACTTCAGCGCTGTGGGAAAGTGGGAATTTAGTGTGTTTAGCAGCAAACATGTGATTAATAGATGCGTGCCTGTCATCTCTGTGATAGCACCATAGTCCCTCCATTCATCTCCCCAGCTGCTGGGGGAGGGGAGCCGGGGAGCGGCTCTGTGCTCCGAAGGCACGTTTGCTTTTGGTGTAAATCAGGAGACGAGAAAGGGATGTGTCCCAGCACCTCCCTCTGTGCTTACAGAAGTGCCTGGCATGTTTTGGGCACCACTGTAATCTGAATAATAAACACTTAATTCCCAGCTCCTCATATTTGGCTGAGGTTGTTCTGTTAAATTATGCTTTGCTTAGAGGACACAGAAAGGGGCAAATATTCAGTAGGACTTGAGTCGTTTAACTTAAATCAACCTCCTCCTACCCACTATTGACATATCAAGAGAACCAATGAGGCATGTTTAATTGCACATGCACCGAGTTTACAATTAGTCTGCAGTGACTTTTTTATTTTTTATTTTCTTCTGATGCAGCAAGGAAAGATTTGATCCTGCAAGAGGTCTTATTAGCTGTAACACGAGCAGGGCTGGGTGGTTTTTTTTGTTTGTTTTGGGTTTTTTTCCATTTTAAATGTAAGTGGAATGTTTTTATCTTCTAGGTCAAATGATTTAATCTGATGCTCTAATGTTACATGGTTTAGCAATCCTTCTGCTCCCCTTCTGCTTGTAAAAGTGACAAAAGTACAGCTTCTTGCTTGATAAATGGGTTAACAGTATTCACAAGGCAGGTAATAGAAATCCATATTAATAGGTGGAAATTGGCTCTTGATGCCAGACAGGAGAGTCTAATGAAAGTATTATTGTTTTAGCTTCCAGCTCCTTTGGAAGCTGAAAGCTAAACGCCTGTGTTACATTCTTATTACCTATTTATCACACCATATAGCTGAGTGGATGTTTATTAAATTACATTCATGTTTAATGCCTGTTTGTATACTTTTCACTGAACGTGTTCTCAAAGGAAATTTTCTGGAAACGTTTCAGAAATGCACGACTATTTTCCCATTCTCCTTTTATAAAGTAAAACCATTGTTGCCAACTGTCAATATACAATTGGCTTGGAAATTAAATTGTTTCCTGCTAAGCTGTAAGAACCAGCTGAACATGCTCTATTTAATTTAGGAAATAAATATTTAAAAATCTGAAAAACACACGGTGTTCTTGGGTAGTGTTGATTCTCTTCTAGTCTTTGAAAATACCTAAGATCCCAAGAGTTGGGCTTACCTAGTTTCAGCTTTAATTTAGCATTAAATTGCTTCATTGGGGATTTTATATATGACCTTCTGTATGTTTGTGATTCTTTTGAGAATATTTAAAATAGTACTGAATACCATCAAAGATAAGAAATTAGGAGCCTGTTTATTAATATACCTACTTAAGGTGCTTCTCCAGTTTTGCATTCTTATTTTCTTCTTAAGCAGCACTTTCAATTCATTCCATCTAGATTTAAAAAAAAGAAAAAGAAAAAAACCCCAAGCAAAATACCCCAAACACAAAACCCCATCACAGCTCAAATATTCCCACATAGCTTTGACCTGCAGAGCGCTGGGTTCTCAAGGGCTTTCTTGCAAGTTCTGGGAGGATTAAAAAAAAAACCCAAAAAAACAAACTGGGGAAGGTGGGTTTGCATGTTCTTCCACCTATTTTAGTTACAGCTCATCCCCCTCATCAGAGCCAGGGCACTGTGACCATGCAGTGTGGTGGGGTGATGCAGCTTCAGTCACAGTGTGAGTCAGGTGAGGACCGTGGCTGGTAGCCCAGGACTCCTGATTGCATCTCTACCTTGTCCGGCGGAGTCACACCACATCCCTTCCTGACCCAGCATCCTGCCTTGACACCTGTGCCCTGCACTTACAAACCAGGCAAGAGGCATGCCTGGCTTTTCTGGAAGCTGTGTTTGCTGGTCCTGGGCTGCAGACACCCAGGGCTGGAAATCTGTGCCAGTTTATTTAAGCAATCCCAAACAGGAGGTTTGACTCCCACTCTCACACTGAGAAATATCTATAGCACATAGAAATCTGAAGTGCGTATTCTTTCACTTCACCAAGTTATTAGCAGATGCCTCAGAAATACCAGGGGCTTGATGCAGGTGACTCTTGTGCTTGCAGAGAGCCTGGGCAGCTCCTGCAGGCACCCTGGCCATGGATGGAAGCAGCCCGAGTGCCCACGAAATGCAGGGGCTCAGGAGGATCAGGCTGTAAGACCTGGGCTCAAATGAGAAAGACCAAGGGTTTTTTTTAATCAAAGGCTTTGATAGGTCTTGTCTGCTTGAAGTTTAAGTTCAGTGGAATATTGTATTGATCCATCAATTCAGTCTGTTAAATACTGTGCTTTGAACCTTGCTTACTTGTTTATGTTAAGAATAAAGAAATAAATCAGAGCTGGTACATGCATTTCAGCTCTCTGCTGTGCAGATGATAATACAAACACTTCTGTAATGAGCAGGTTAATCACTTGACCACTTTTTCTAAAATTTTGCTGCCACTGCCATTTAAAGAGCTAATCATTAGTGGGTCCTACAAATGCAAACTGAACATGCTTTTGAATTAGGGAGGCTGAAAAAAAATATCTGTATAAAAGAATGTCATGTTATGCTCCACTTAGTGCTGATTTACATTATTAATGTAACAGAACAATTCAAGAAGTTGTAATCATGCTACCAATTTTTTTTAAATGGTGGGGAGAGAAACAATAAATCAATC
Organism: Falco rusticolus; assembly: GCF_015220075.1. Lineage (NCBI taxonomy): Eukaryota > Metazoa > Chordata > Aves > Falconiformes > Falconidae > Falco > Falco rusticolus. The sequence continues at coordinate 9,292,807 of NC_051200.1, read as the reverse complement.
TCCTGGAGTATGTAGAGCATATGAGAAAGTAGTAATTCAAACAAATTTTAGCAGGCTTATTGGGTGTTGAAATTTCAGCTATCTTGCATCAGCAAATATTAACTTTTGAAGAGCCATTGCAAGGGTTCCTTAGGGTTTTTATATATATATAAATATATATACACTAAGATAAGTTAATATATATATATGTATATATAGAGACACATTCCATCTCTGTTAAGCATTTGAGTTATCATGGGAATAAGCTCTTTAAACTGTTATTCTTTCAGTTTTAATAAACTTTAACAAACTGAGAAGTTCCTTCTCAGTACTCACACCTCTGCTCTACCTTTGTGTTCACTCAATTTGATAAAGACTCTGTGGACTAATTAGTTTCATTTCTGCTCATGGCTGGTCTCTAATAGTTTTCATTCTTTCGGCTTCTCAGATCTTGATCAATGCTTTGGTATGTTTGCTGTAAGCCCTGCAGGGAAGGATTGTTCCCTTTCTGTACCCCAGTAAAACACACTGGAGCACTTTACTGGTTCCCTGTTTTGTAGCACCTTCATAATATGGATCTCTTTGAGTCCAAATGCATACAGCACTTTCTTAAGTCATATTGGTAGAAATGTTGTATTAGATCCTTGTTCATGTACCGTAACAGTACAACAGAATTTATAGCATTGGAAGTCATCTGAAAGACATCCACAACAACACTAGTATTTTCTGACCTGCCTTAATTTCTTTTCTTATGTCAGGCATCTGTAATTGTTTGTGTCAATTTTTTTGTTTAATGAAGTTCTTTAAGATGGGATTTTGCCAGCTGGTGTTTGGGCAAGTCTTTAATTTTTATTTTTTTTATTATTTGCTACATTTATTATCTTACTTTCCAACGGTTTGCGCCTATTTGAGTTGTGTGAGTTTGGATTCTGCCCTTGGAAGTCAACACGAAGTGCTTAGCATGGGGTAGAGATCTTGTAGATCTTAGACGTAACATGAAAGCAGCTCGTGGGACTGCAAACAATAGCAAAACCACTTACAGGTTTAGTATGTTTGGATAGGGAATGCCCAAGAAAACGTATTTCTGAGCCCCGCGTTGTTTGTTAAGTCACGCTGACGCACAACTGAGGGCCCGAGGAAAAGTTCAGGAACAGCAGAGCCTGACGGCTTAGGGAGCGAGGGAGAAACTTGTCCATGGAGCATTTCTGTTGAGATAGTTTGTCGGCTGTTTATTGATTGCGCAGGTCACTGGTGAAAGGTCAACAGCTCTGCTGTGTCGGCAGATAAAGATAGAGGAATGGCATGCTGAGGTCACATTGGAAAGGAATTCAGTCACGCTAAAGAAAGAACATTTTAAACCTTTATTTACTCAAAAAGGGTTGTGAGGTATTGAGCTTGCACATTTACAACCCTTCGGTGTAAGATTAAGAAACCTTATTCTCAGCTTTCCCTAGGAGTCTTCCCCTTCGCTTTACAATCTGGTTTTAGAGTTGAACAATTTTTAGCTTATCACCGTAATTCCTTGTGCCTGCTTTTGTTTCTTGCAAAGCATTAACAGGATATTTCTTTGTGCAAAGACTGGTAATTTTTTTCTGAACTACCAAATTCTGAAGCAATTATGCTCTGATTAATTTTTTTTTTCTTTTTTTTCCTCAAAGTGCCTGTAGAGTGCTGAGCACTGTTTATGCAGTTTATTTCTATTGTGCTTTGCTTTTATTTGAAGGTAACTATTGCATGGCGGAGCTGAGATTTAACACATCTGAAAGGTAAACTGTTTATGTTCAGGTCAGAATTTAAATCAGGAGGATTCAGGTCTTGTCTGAACAAGGTAGTTACACTGATCATCAGCTGGTGTATGCTGTGGTTTAGACACACTGGGTAAAACCACTCCATTTTATTTACCGCTACTAGAAACTCACTTAAATGAAAGCTAATAGATCGTTATTATACTTCAGAAAAAGCGTTCTTATACAACACTTATACAATACTTAAGCTTCAGTTCACAGTTTTAACTAATCTGATGCAGGTTTCTTGTACAGCAACAGTGTAAGTAGATCACTAGCTGTTCTCCATAGCAGGGAGCCAAAACACCTTCCAATAAGCATGATGTTTCCTCTCATGCAAGTTCCTGTTCCAGACTTTCCCTGTCACCAAATTCTAATCACTTAATCCCTGGAAGTGGTGCGGAGTTTTTTCAGCGCAGGGAGCTGCACTCAGACACAAGGATAACTTGTGGAGAGACACCTCTGGCAATCTCTTGGCAAAGTGGGTGGCAAAGAGCATGCTTGTTCCCTTTGTTGGGTTTGGCATAAAGGCAATATGAGAATAAGATTTGCCTTTACAGAAGATGTGAGAAAAGGTTTGTATGTTGGAGACAGGGTTGCTTTGACTGATGATTTTAATATTGCCACTTATTCTGGGCTTCTAAACTCCAAAATTACATTTTTAAAAAATCCACGTCTCTTTCTGCAGTGACTCAAAGCCCCTGAGTTTATGATCAGGGTAGATTTTTTAATATTTTAATATTAAAAGTAATAAATCCTGCCTGTTAGATCTTCCAGGACTGCTCAGGTAGTTTGCTTCCCTGCCGCAAGCCTTGATGCAAAGCCTTGTGTAAAGATAAATACTTCTGCTTATGTGCAGTTCCATGGAGACACTCAAAACTGCTCTAGAGAAGATGCTAAGGAGCACATCCAGGCACTGGCCATGTCCCCACCAGCATCCTTGTGCACACTGTGCATCATCACTGCCAGCTGGGGCTTCTGCTTGCTCAGCTTTATAGGCTGATATTTTCACGTGGAGTCAGTTACTTTCTGTACCTCCCAGGGAACACGGGAAAAAATAAAAGTTTCACCTGTGTTTTGCAATTGCCTTATCTCTGCCTTTCCCCAGCAGCCTGTGGGGGGGAGTGGAAGATGATAGTATTCTTCCAAGCTCTGCCCCTGGCGCAGGGTCTGGTGGCCAGAGGTGGCTGATGTGCCCTGCTGTGGTGCGGCTGCAACAGGACAGAGTAACAGAAAAGCTGCTTCCAGCTGTTGGTGTAAGACAGCTGTGGCATGGGCTGCATTTTGACTGAAATTTTAACAATACGGGGAAGAAAGTTTTTCAGAGGCTAAGGCTGATGTGATGCCAAGCGCAGGATTTATTTAGTGTTATTGATGTGTGGCAATACTGTGATTCCTCATAGGTCTGCTGAATGCTGGAGGAGAGGGGTAAGAGGTGTGTGTTAGGTTAGATAAATAGTGACTGTAATAAAGAAAAGACCTAAGTAAAAATGACTTTTAGTGTAATTTATTTAAAAAGGAGTCTGTGGGATGCAAGGATTACACTGCTATTTCCCTTTAGTTGCTAAATGACATCCAGCTCCATCCTGAAGTAACTACATGGTGGCATCTAAATGCTGTCGAGTCACTTCTGCAATATGAACTGGTGATTTACATTCGTACGCTAGAAAAGTATCTCTGTTAAATAGCAAAAACCCAACCCAAACCAAAAAAACACCTTTGCAAGGGGCTGCCCCAAAATATCTGGAAGGGGTTAAAATTTCTACTGGTGACAGGCAGGGAAAACTTTGTGAGGAACCTTCCCTGTGCTCGCCTAGCTGCTGGGGGAAGGTAGGGAGCAAACACCCAGAAACACATCCCGGAGGCCGGGGCGGAGGGCGAGGAGCTGCAGCTCCCACCTTTTTCATCATCATAGGGTGCCAAATCCTGAAGCGCAGCCTGGGGAGCAGGCAGCTACAACTACAGCAGCACAACTTGCCAGCGCTGTGCCCAAAGCACCGTGACCGTGTTTTCTGGTGTGCGTGCCCTCCTCTTGCGGAGAGTCAAGCCTTTGTCTGAAGGGCTCCTTTCTCCTTTTCTTTCCTTTCTGAAGTTTTCAGTTGGCCACTGGGAAGGCGGGGGGCGGGGGGGCAGCCTGCAAAGATGAAGCAGCTGGTGAAAAGAAAGCTGCTGAATAGGCAAATTGTTTTATCTGGATGGGGTTTGTGTTCCTGACTCTGTGTTGCAAGGGAAGGTACAGTAGAAACAGTGTTCTGGCTCATGTGCCCCTGCTGCAGCCAGAAGATCGCTCTTTCTTCTGCTGCTTGAAAGCTCTGAGCGTGTGTTATCTTTTTCCTCCTCCCCCTAAAGAACTCCATTCACTGCTGATGGCATTATTTCTATTTCTACTTAGTAATGGCCGTGTTTACATGCTGTAAAAAATGTGAACTAGTCTCAAGGATTCTGTGGCTTCATGTGCCCCCGCAAAGTGGTATTTCCTATGGCAGTTGACTCCAAAAAGGTCCTGTGTTTCCAGCCTCGTTTGCTTAACAGTCTGGAAAGAAATCTGGGAAGTTGAGGATAAATCAATCTGCGTGAGCTTTAGAAGGAAATTTGAAAGCCCACGCTTTGAGCGGGGATCCCGACTTGCTCTGGCATTGGCTTAATGTTCTCCTGCTTCTCTCTTCTTCCCATGGAAAAACTTTAGGAGTAGCTGAGGCTGTGGTTGACTTCGGTAGCCCATGTAATCCCAGGTTCCAACATCAGATGTGTTGATAGTCTTTGAAACGGAGAGTCAGTGGTCTCGATATTATTACAGGTCATCAGGCATCTGGTACAAGCTGAAGGGATTTTGTGCTGTGAAGGCGAAAGAGCAAAAAGGATGTATAAATTTTTAAAAGAAGAAAAGAAAAGGAAAAGATGATGGTATATTTAGTGCCTCAGCTTCAACGCTGCAGGGATGGACAGGAAGGTGGGATGTGTGTGTCCAGGCAAAAAAAAATAATATCCTGATTAAATAAGTACCGTTGATTCAGGACCCTTGAAAAGAGAATTCCTCATCTGATGCAAATGGGATTTTTCCCCATCCTGAATTGTCAGTGAGACACTGAAATGCTCGTCAGTGGTTGGGGAGATGAATGAAGCTGCTGGCTTCTTATGTGCTGAAATTGTAATTAAAAATAAGGGGGGATTTTAGAGCTGCTAGAAGTTTTCTGGCTTTTCATCTGAGAATAAAGTGCTAAGGCATCCCCCTGCTCAAAGGTGGAAAAACAGTGAGCAGGACTCTCCGCAAACACAATGGCTCTATCTTGCTCTATTATGCCACAAAGGAGTGGCTTGCTTAATCTCTGAAATTAATAGAGCAGAGAGGAAACGGCTCTTAAAGAGATGTGTGTCTGCTTCCTTCCTGAGCCTAGCACGGGGAGCCTGGGGCTGTGAGGTAATGTCATTTCACATAACTAGAGGGCTCTTCTTATAAAGGACGATTACAGTAAGTGTAGAGAGCCTGGAATTTTTTACTTTTCTGTGGTTTTTTCCTGCTACAGTTGTGGGGATTTTTTTTTAAAACCTGATATATTATTTTTGGTGAAAGGTGATGCTGTGAGAGTTTGTCCTACGTTTGATTTTCGAGATTTTTTTTTTTTTTGCTCTACCTCTTGTTTAGTGACATCAGAGAGAAGCCAGCCTGCTGTTCCATTCCCTGCCACACTTTGTACGAGAGTCTAAACGTGTTTTGAGCTGCTGTCCTAGGAGAATGTCAGTTCAACCAGAATTAACGGAGTGTGTTCTAGTAGAACAGCTCCTTTTTCACACTGTGTTGGCCCTTTGTAGCAGTGTGTTACTCTTGGTGTGAAGCCAAATAGACTGATAAGCAATGGACTAGATTTCCCTGCACGTGGTCAAGGCTGCTCACATCTATCTGGACATTTTTTGCTTTAGGAAAAAGACCTGGCACTTACAAAACTAAATCCCACCTAGCATTGTTGCTTCGGAGGGAGCGACAGAAGAAAAAAAAATTGGCTTGCCAAGAAGCCTTAAGGAGTTTTTAATTGCTTCAGGGAGAAGGATGGGAAGACCAGGAAGAGATACCATAGGGACCAGGGCTCCTGGGTACCATACTGCCTCCAGCACATTTGACTTGGGAACAGGGGGATGATGCTCAGCATGTTTCAGGAACTGACTTCAGTTGGACAGATGAAGCTTTGCTCTGCTTTCATTCCTTAACTTTTATTAATAATTTATGTGTGATACTGCACAGTAGAAATATCCCTCCAATGCCGCATTTTAAACCACTGTCTAGAGCAGCATAACGTAATCCAGCCATGTTGTGTATCTTGTGCATTTATTAAAAAGAAAGGATGCATGGAGCTTTTGGGTTTTGAGTCACAATCAGGGAGAATCTGTAATAAAATGACTCTAAAATGCAGGACAGTTTGTTCCCTACTAGCAGCATGATGTATTTTACATATGAACAATAGTAGGTTGCTTTGCAGAAAATGTGTTTTTGATATAAAGATTATCAGTGCTGCCACCCCTCTTCCCTCATTTATTATTAGACTCACCGCAGCAGAATTGCCGAACTCCAAGTGCTTTTTCAGCTTTCATTCAGCTGCATGATTTGTAATGACTGTGGTGAGCTGGGGAAAAGAGGAAGTTTAAATTTGGGCAGTTGTGCATCTATCCACAGTTAACGAGGCATCTAATTTCTCTGCAAATTCAATGCAGCTTTACCATAGTCTTGGCTGTAGCCTCAAGTATGCTGTAGTATTTTTCAATGTTTCTGTACCTTTGCTGTTATCTGTGTGTGTTAAGCTCCATCTATTTTGGATTTTATTTACCTGAAAGATGAGATAAAGAACTGGCTTTGTATCAGTGCTGCTCGCTAACGGCAAGGGAGGCTCAGCAACCTTTTGACTGCCTGACTCCACACTGCCTATGGACACTCCTAACCAGATACTGAAAAGGGCAATATTCAGTGGAGACTGCATTGCTGCAGTGTCCCTGTCCTCTTGACGCTTTCTTAGGAGCACTGAGAAGCTACACCCATCTGTCTGAACCATCACTTTAATGTCCCGCACCAGAGCTCCTTCCAAGTATCGATAAAGCTTAGCTTCAGAGGTTTTGCAAGCTCTTGGGGGCAGGGACCTTCTTTTCTTCTGGTTTGGGGCAGCTGCCTAGCACCAACACTTGTGACCCTTCCTGTCTTGCAAGGAATTACTGTGATTCACGTAATACTAAGAACGGACAGCAGCACAGCACAAGGTGGGATGGCTACAGTTTAAAATAGAAGATGGCATAATGAAGTTCTTAGGCTAAATGCCAACAGGAAATTAGCATTTAACCTCCCCCTTAGTATCTGCCTGTTAATTGGATGTCACCGCCTATATTGGCATCGTTTTTAGAGATTGTTACAGCAATATTAACATGATTGAAATGCATTGCATAAAATTATAATATCTATCAAAGATTTCTCCTGGTGGGGGCTTAGATCATCCAGCCCACAGCTGGGAATGCTATTATTTTACTTGTTCTATTATAGGCATCTAGACACATATACAGCTGTCAGACTTACAAGAATGCGTCTGCAAGGTGAAATAACAAGTGTATACTAGACAGTCCACAGGATTATAAGGCTATTTAAATGAGAAGAAAAAGTTGGGGGCAGACATGAGAAAGGAGGGAATTGCACAGCTTGTGATGGTGCCCTCCTTCGCCTCCCAACTGGGACTTCTCAAACTGGAGCAGGGCACTGAGCTTTCTCTTCTTAAAGCCAAGTCCAAGCATCCTGGAGCAGGTTGGATAGAGACTTCCATCACATCTGTTCTTTGGACTTTTTTTTTTTAAAAAAAATCTTAATGCAATCCAATTCTTGCGTTTTGATGTCAAGTTTCACCAACTTGCAAAAAGTTTCCACTTCTGACTGTTCTCTCAAAAAAGACGTTGCCCTGAACTGCTGTTCTTGGGCTTCCCTCTGTGGCCAGGGCCTTTCTGAAATCCTGTGAAAGTCTGGGGTGCAGCGTGTATGGGGTTGTCTGTTCCTTGTTCCTTATACATTGCAATGCCTCCCATTCCCTTGCAGTCACTGTCTCTCTGGGGCCCCTTGATGCGGGGGTCCATCCTGCTGCGCTGTGACGGCTCTGCCTGTTCATTTTCCCCAGCTCTGTTTCTCTTCCACTTCATAACCAGCATGGAGTTAGAGGGAGGCTGGGGCTAGATGCAGGCTCTGGGGTCCTGTGCCATACACCACAGAGTACCAGAAGGCAGGCAATTTGCATTTTAATAACTCCCTCATTATGTATTTGTCTGATCTCGTCAATATTTTGCATTTTTTAAATTTTGCTGACTGCAGACGTTGTGGACTATCAAGTCAATAATTAGATTGCCTGCTTTTAAACACCTCAGTTATAAATCAGAACAGCCCATTTCTATAGCCCAGTGCTTTAGCTGGAAAGCAGCTGTCCTATATGTGGAAGGCAAAAGATTTGAGGAAAGCATTGCACACAGATTCACTGTTGTCAGGAGTTCCTTCATGACCATACATAAAATGTGGGGGATTGATCCTTTTTCAGAAATAAAAATTACAGAAATTAGATCTTCGTCACAGGATGTAGCATCGCCTTGCATGTCAGGTGAGCACGGTTCTTCCTGCAGCGAGTAGGAGTGCTCCAGACTTCACCTTCCATTTTTCCCACCTGTCTAATGAGGTGGGGTTTTTGTTTCACCTTAAGCTTGAGCTAATGGCAAAAACATTAAATGCAAATTGCACCTTCAGGACCCCCTTTGAATCGCATGGCACAGCTTGCGCTGCAGTTGATGCTAGGTTTATCTCGATTGTTGTCTAAGGCTTTGGAATTAAAAATGTTTGTGTTAGACACATACTTTCTCTTCCATGTACTGCAGTTATTTGTATTGCATGTGGGGTTTGAAACAAGTCAAATTTAGTGAGTGCAGAAATAATAAAACCTCTTTATATGCACAGGTATGTTGAAGGCAAGAATAAGTGCTGGTATCATTATAAAAGATGTGATAATCATTTAATTCTGAAAAGACCTAACTGTGAGTAGATATGCAGAGAAATACCCACTAAAATCAGCAGGAAAGTTTGTTGGAGCAGCTCAGGTCCAGTTCTAAAACAGAATAGATATTATTCTGAGTGTAGAATATCACAAAGATGCATTTCAGAGAAGAAAAGACCATTTTTATTTTAAAAAATGTTACTGATGAGCACTGAGATACCTATACAGAAACGTGTTTGATGCATCAAAGGCAGAGGAGAGCCTGGACCCAATGGAATCTGCAGTTGGTGCTGGAATGTGGCAAAATGGGTCCTGGGAGGAGATCTGCAAAAAGCAGCACCCAGGAACAAGTAAGCACAGGAAAAGACAGTTTTGCTTCTTTAAATTTGTATCAGGAACCAAGGGAGAGTTGTGTGCGGATGCATTGGAGAGGGAGGCAAAGCAGCGTTACAGGTTGCATTCTTTCTCTTACTGTAAATCGTTTTTGTTCAGCATGGAAAGACAACAGCTCTTCCTGGGGTTGTTTGCTGTTCTCATGCGACTCTTTGATGGTTCAGCTTGTTAATGGGCCAGGTTCCTATTAAAAGTATTTAGTAGTTTGACAGCCATGTGCTTCAGAAACCAGGAACATATTATGTGCTGGTGAAGGCTGCTGCTGCTTTCTCACCTGGAGATAAATATAAACACATTTTTAAAGGGTAACAAAAAATCCTTCTTGTTCTTGGATTACCCTTGGAGTTAAGCAGAAACCACTAGCAAGTAAAGGAAATGTACTTGAGGTTAGTTCTCTTTGCCTCCTGTTCAATCCATGAGCTTCTATGCATTTTAGGGAGAAAAAAAGTTCAACCTCTTCCAGGCACCCAAAACTAGTATGTGGCAATGAGAGATCCAGACCATGGTGACGCGAGAGCTGTCTAGGAATCCCATTGCAGCTCCGTTTTGGCATAATTAAATGGGCAGTCCTGATGAGCTGGTGGTTTCCAGAGTCGTTGTGCAAGAGCTGCCAGTGGCAGCCTCCCGGCAAAGCCCCATGCCGCCAGGCGCCGGCACCCATGCTGCCTGGGAAGCAGGAGGCACTTATCAACAAGGAAAATCTCATCTTGCACAACCACTTGGTGAACTAACATGGTGACATGGCGTCTGATTGTCTCACACTGCAGTTCTTGCAGGGAATCACGTTTTCCTCGCTGGGTTGAGGGATCGAGCCTTGCGCTTTGCCGTCAGTGCAGCTCGCTTGCAGGCAACCCGATAAGCTCTTTCTCCACAGTTCAGTTTCATGTCCCACGTTAGAAACGCTGTATTGTAAATGAGCAAAGTTTATTTTCAGGGAATTACTCATATTGACACTTCTGACTTAGTGTCTGTCTCGTTACAGAACAGACTTGCAAAAATCAGGAAACACCGTGTAAGGGAACACACGGTGCGGTGCAGGAGGAGAAAGCATCCTTCAACCAGAAGTCTACCCCAATGTCACCCCAGTTCTCCCATGAGTTATTTTTGGTGTCTTCTTGTGTACTATCACAAAATACTTCAAATTAGATTTGGTATTGTAAGTTAATTCTTCATGGGTTGTGACCAAATATAATATAGACTTGATTTTTCAAAAAGGATCAGCAGTACAAACCGCATGATCTGGAAGATACCGGATGGTCAGTTAGGACCTATATATTCTCCAGTGGTATGCTAAGGCATGTTTTCTTGGCAGTAAATAGAAACTACAAAAAGTAAGACAACTATTGTAAAAAGATGGGACTAATCCAGGAAGAAGGAGATTATTTTCTTATTGGAGGTCTGATAAATCGTGGTGCATTTTTCCTTTAAAGATACACTTGACATTTGTCTTTCCCTGTTTGTCTATAATTAATGGCAAAAAAAAGAAGAAAATTATATTTCAAGTTAAGGTGTTCAAGAGGAAAAGAAATACATGCTGTATCTGATTCTACTTCCTTACTCCTTATGCTGTCTTTTACACCTGGATAAAGTGAATGCTGCCAGGTTAGAAAAGTACTATTTTACATCCATTGTCCAAGTGATTGCGCAAAGAAGCAAGGTGAAGAATTAGATCTTTGTTGGTTTTCTGCCTTGAAGTTTTTAGTGGAAGCAAGAAGACTGTCAAAGGGAGGAGAAATACAACAGCTGAAACCTCCTAACTCATGTGCTTAACCGTAGTACATCTTTTCTGTCCTTCAGCACCTCTCACATCTGTACAGACCTCCAGAAAGATCGGGTCTTTAACAGTCTTTACACTGGTACCAGAAGGAGTAAAAAATAGATAGAGTGTTTTAATTTTTGTTGATCTTACAAAATTAATGCAGTTAAAAATGTGCAGTTTGTTTTAGATTTGAGTACAATTACATATGAAACAGGGTGTTAGCCCTTTTCATTTAAAAGAAAATACTTAGGCAATGTGTTTGGCTTTTTTATTTGTTTTTGGCTCCAGATGTGACTCAGATGTTTGTGTGAGAAAGGCTGCACTCAAAAGTGCAAGGTCAGGACTCGGTGTGCTGCTCAGATGTGGCATGGAGGGAAGGGGAAGAATTACTGTAATACGTAAGGCTGACGTTTCCTGCCCATTTCCTATATCACATCTGGCAAACGGAGTGACTGAAGCACTGGAAACCAGGTAGTTTCTTTGCAGTCCCCGCAAGCGACACTAGGAAGTAGGTTCGTTTTGAAGAACTGGAGCTCTCTTCCTCCGAAGCAACCGCAGCGGTGGGATGAGATGTGCTGGGCTGGGTACACGCAGTGCCACAGTGCGGTGTCAGTGATGCTGGTGGGCACAAGGAGGGACTCCGCTGAAAATCTGGTTCAGAAGAGAAGCTGGCTTTCTGTTAGGAACTTGGGAATGGGAGACTTGTGAAACGCATATCTGCACTCGTGATGCAATGCTGAAAATGCTGTCAAGGACCAAAGCTAAGCTGGCAGGAGCTTTGCATAGTGGTAAGGATGGAGGTGAGGAGTTGCAGCCATGGTAAGCACTTGGAAGTGTTCAAGTTAGTCCATTTGAAGAAGCCGTGTTCCCTTCTACAAAGCAGTACCTGACAGCCTCTGTGTCAGTATGAAATAAACTGGTTCCCCTCCACCACTTTTAGTGGCTAACCTGTTTCAGTCTCCATTGCATTTTCAGTCAGTCAGTGCTTCTCAGCTGGAATTCAGCACCTTCCACCCCAGGGGCTGTCATTTCTTGCAGAGGTCAGTCATCTTACAATGCTTGAGACATCCCTGTTCACCAGCACTAAATGAGCCAAGGGGACTTTCTCTCGGTGCAATTCAGCTTGAGGTTGCTGAGGCTACTGGGGCAGAGGACATGCAATGTCCTGCTGAGGTCCCAGCGTGGCCCAGCACGGTGGGTCACATTAACACAGTGCTCACCCGCACTAATTAGTCCCAGAGTGCAGCCTTGGCTTTGAGATGTCTGAGCCCCAGGGAAGGAATGCGGTCTAAAGTGATGAAGTGATCTCGGGCAACCCTGTTGAAATGAGGTGAACCTCACCGCTTTGGGCTAGGGTTAAACCACTGCTCCTTCAATTCCCTTAACACCCTGAAACTTGAAGGCGGACACAACACTGTGTTTAGCGACAGATCAGAGCACTTCCAGCAAATCCAAACTTTTGTTCCCAGTTTGCCAGGTCCTTGCATCTCCCCGGTAACACTCCGTAGTGCCATCCGGACATGACAGTTGTTTCCTGATCGTTAGGGCTGTTATATCCTCACTAGACCGTGTAACTGTAACCGAAAGGAAGTTCCTCCTATTCTTTCAGAAAAAAAAAAAAGTTAAAAAAAAAAAAAAAAAAAAAAGAGCTACGTGCCCTCCAGCTCTGTATTTTAGGAGATTTCCTAGTTCTTTCAGGTTTGTAGAGCTTGGTGCCAACGGTCACGTGCGGCTCACCTGGGTCACACCAGCCGCTGTCCGCGCCAGTCGGGTTCCTCCAGCCCCTTCCTGAAGGCAGCCGGGTGGTCCCTGCGCAGGCGACAAGGGGCTGCAGCCCTCTGGGAACGGCCATGTTCTTGACAAATCACTGGATTCAGTGACAGCTGTGATAAGTTAATACAGAAAAAGCGTTTTACCTTTGTTTTCTGAAACTGGGAGAAAAGCGTGTTCTTGGGCTTGAAAACTTTTAGGGGAAGTAGTGTAATTCTTGTGGGTAAACGGAAATGTCATAACTAAAAGGCAACAACAGGGTGGTTTTTTTCATCCTAAACTAGATACATACAGTTTAAGTGTTCTGACCTTTCAAGAATGTGTTTGCTCAACTCCAGACATCGTGTCTGTATTAGAAAATGGAAGAGTAATTTACTGTTGATGTTCGAAAGTATGCAGTGAGTTTTCCTGTAATACTGTTTCATTGTAAGGGCCATGTCTTGCAACCCACAATTTTCAATTGAGGAGCCCTTAGCAGGGTGAGGACCATACCCCAGGATGCCACCCGCTCACATCCTGGGTGGAAGGGAAGCCTTTGCACATTTAAAAATTAAATCCTGTAGGAAAGGGCTCAGGAAAAACAAAGTACCTGTCATTTTCCTTCTTTTCTCTTTAACCTGATGCACATCTTACATAATGTGAGCACTTTGAATTAATAACTGTGATATCCTTGATTTAATGTGTGCTATGCTGAAAGGGAAAAAATAACTCTGACCAAAAAAAGAAGAATAAATACCGCAGATGTGTATTGTAGGTGTAGTGCACAGTATGTACTGCTGCCTGGCTGCTCCCCCTGTGCATCTCTGTCTTACTCTGGTGCTGCACCTCCTAGCCTTGATGCTGTTCCCGGTTCTCACACCTCCCAGACATACAGCCATACCCATGGCAGGGTGGAGGAAGCTAATGAACACAGTTTCTTTACGAAGTCCCATTATCATTTAAATAATTTTAATAACCCAGTGTTCGGTAGCATGTAGTAATGGGCGAGAAGATAAGTGTAAATGGGGAAATGAGAAGCCCATCTGTGAAGCACTCATAGGGTCTAAGGTTTTCCGAGGGTTTTCAGGTTACTTTGTCCCATTAGAATTAAATTGGAGCCAAGTGTCTAGGCTCCTCTGCAAACCTCAGCTGAGGCACTTAATGAAAAAAATAGTTCCTTTGCATAATTCCCTTCCCCATTAACAGGATATATGGGATTCCATCAGTACTTCCTCTGTAAATCAAGGTATCGGAGGCTATTGTCTCCATATGCAGCTCCAGCTCAGTGTGGAAAGCATTTCAGATTCAAAGCTTCAAAGGTCAATCATCTGATTAATACTGCCATTCCCATGATGAGTTTTTTCTGTCTTTGTGGTAAACCTGTAGTTTTGAAACGCCTCACACAGATGACTCTAAAAATGTTTCCTGTGCACTCAGACTTCACCCAGCTGCTACAGCTGTGAGTTGGAGCTGGTGCTGCTGCAGCCATTTTCAAAAGTTCCTCTAGGGACTGAAGAAACAAGCTTGGGGCCATGCCCCAGCCATCCAGGAGGCTTCCTCAAGGTTGTCCCACCACGGGCAGCTGTAGGTTTCAAGCTCTTCTGTTCCCCCTGCAGTACACCTCCTTCCTAGAGTTTTACAAAGAGACCAGGACATGTAAAGTATTCCCAAACCGAGCAGCCTGCTTCATTCTGTGTATTCAAAACTACCTCCTCTGTTATGACAGATAACTGCAGTCTGGCTACAAAATCTGTAACAGGGATTGGTAACCCTCCAGGATGATACTTGGCACTCAAGAGCTAACACATGTTTTTGTTACATGAGCATGAGTCTAATAAAATGGCTCACTGGTTTAATATGCCTCTTTGTAAAAACAAGACGCAGTTGGATTTAGAAATTGTGATGATTTGGCAAGTTCAATTATTAACTTCTCTTGCAGGGTTAAGCTTTGACCAGAAATTTGCCATGAACCCATGGGCATATCCTGCTAGGAAACAACATGCAGAAATCCTTGCCCTGTCCTCCTTGATTTATCTGCACAGTGCAAACTCAGAGTGTAGAGCTGTATTTTCCCCGGAGGAAGTCACAGCAAGCTCCATCGCCACTCCAGAGCAGAATGCCCTAATGTTTTCATGTTTTAGTACTCTGATATACTTCTGCTGTGCTCAAAGCAATGCATCTAGGGAAGCTTTGGCAGGTCCTGAACTGGCTTGTTGTAGAGTCTGCTTTCACCATGTTTTGGGAGAAAAGTTGAATGTGATGAAGAGCCCGAGCTATGTTAGCTATGCAGTGTCCTGTGGGATTGTTTGTGAACACAGCAGCTAAAGATAGAAGTGCACCATAGAGATGCTAAAAATACTGTCCAACTCTACGGTGGTTGTTTAGCATTTGGAGCGCTATAGTTGGCCTTACACAGACAAAGGCAAGATGCAGTTTTGCGATTTGAATATGCAAATGAAATCCTGATCTTGCAAATGTGCAATCATATGCTCGAATCTAAAAAGACCACTTGTATTCCTGAAGTTAAGCATTGGCAAGATTAAGAGTTTAATCAGTCAAATACGGTGTCATCAGAAGTTAGTGTGATTGCATGGCAATGTGGAGACTTTACTTCAAAAAACAACAAAAAACCCTCACGTTGTGTGATTAAGATCAGATTTTTACATTGCACATGTTGATACTTGGAACTGTGTTGTCTGATAAATCATCTCTTATTAACGCAGTAGGTTGCAAACAGTTTCTTCTTTACATTTATATGCATGATTTAGTAAACAGTATTTTAATATCAGTGGGAACACATGCTATGCTTCATAGCTTTCAACTGTGTGACCTTTAAAGGCAGAACAAAGGCTTAGAAATTAGAGTTTACATAAAACTGAGAAGTGTAGAAAGCTTGAAAGGCTGTGTAATTCACTTCTGCAGCAAGAACACCATTTTCTCTAACATTGTTTGCACAAGTCAGCATTTATGTTGTCAATTTGCAGTGATGAATGTGTGATTAACATTGCTACTAGGACAGAGGGGAACTGGTATCTATAGCAAGTCAAGAGGTGCTCTGGTTAAAAACTGGGTAACTGAAGCATTGAGTTTTCTGCTGGAGAGAATTTCTTCCAGTGCTGTGTATTTTTAGTTTACATTTAATTTTCTAATACTGAAAGAGCAATGAGTAAAATCTTACCCCAGCTGAAGTCAATGTCCCAAAATATTTATTTCATTGAGGCCAGGATTTCAACAGCTCTATACAGAACGGGGGCTTCAGGGGGTGGAGTGATGTTCTGGGTTTGGGTTTGGGCTTTTAGTAGCACTGTTTTGCAAAATGCCTCTAAAAGTCCCTGGGTAAGTAACAGATACCATTCAAAGAGTGTGTGCTGTAGGAGCCGGAGCTGCATGCTGCTCCGGTCACCTCACCGGTCCAGGAGGAATGAAGCCTACACATAACGTGTTGCCAATGAGCCGTATTCCTATTCCAGTTAATGCACGCCGAGAATAGTGGCGTTGCTGTGTAGGTAAAGATGAAAGTGGCAGGATGAAATGAAGTTGTCAGAAACAAATTAAACATTTACTACCAGACTTTTCAGCTTCACGAAATATTTCTGCTTCTGGCTGTATAAAGACTTCTCTCTAAACCCATGTTTAGTGAGAGGCTTGTAGACTGACAATCTTTTTAATCTAAGTGAGGCTTGTTTTTATGGGTCTGTATTAATCAATATCCTGTTCATGGTTTCATTTTTTTGAAAGGTAGAGGAACATCCAGGAGGCTAGCAAAGGCCCGGGGTGAATGGGTAGGTGAGGAGCCATTCAGGACGTTTCCTTTCCTTGCCCCTTTGTTCCATCCTTCTGAAGAGTTGCACTTCACTTTCCGATACCTCTTAGGAGAAACCTCAAACTGCTCTTTTCAATGTTGTGTCCTGTACCTAGCCCAGAGGAGAGCTCTGGGCACAGTAATGCATTGCTTTCCAGCAGAGAGAGCAAGCAGAAGGCTGCTCAGCAGTCGGGTTGCAGCCATGGTGTCCGCGTCCAGGTGCAGCCACAGAGGTGAGGTTTGAGCTATTTTTCTTTGGGAGAGTAAGTGTGAGTACTTCAGCTGCTGAAGCAAAAATGCCTTTTTTTTTGCTGACTGAAATCCCATTGTTTCTTATTGTTCTGAGAACCTGAGAGCTTTTTGGCCCCAGGTTTGACCTAATTGAAGGCTTTGCCTCCAGGCTGTTAATTCCCCAACCATACCTTTTGACAAAATGGAAGTGTAGTTTGATAAAACCACAGGAGTAAGTCTTCCAATAACGCAATACGTAGCAGAAAAGAAGTGTCAGACTGGGTTTTACCTGGTTGTCCAGTAAACTGTAAACCTACCTCATAATTTACGAACATATACAGCCTTGTTTCTTACTCTCAGCTCTTATTAACTTGTGGTCATTGCATCACTGTGCTAGTATTAAGGGCTGAAAAAGAAGAGAGAAAAATATCCTTCAAGTCCTGGTGGACCCACGCAGCAAAAACATCACATTTTGCTCAGTGGAGAGGATCTGCAATTCTCCAGCCTAGCTATTGCCGTGAGAAATTAATGTAGTCTACAAAATTACTGCAAAGTGTTCCATAGGACTTTGAAATTAATGGACTATAAAAAAAGATATAAAACAATACTGCTGGTATTAAAACTGAGGTAAGATGAGGTAATACTGATGGAAAGGCGTTGAGTCTGAGATTGATCTTGATTTACAGCCATGTATGAAAGAAATGCTCTTGTACTACAGCTTAAAAACCGAGAGGCAGAGAACTTGTTCTGTCTTCAGCTGTCTAGTTAATAACACTTGTCATTAAATGGAATGTGGAAGTTACAGCCAAACAATATGCGTGACGTGATTGCTGTAAGTCTTCAGATGACTAATTAAGAGGCATCTGTACAGAGATCTCCTGCTAGCAGTACAACACAGGAGCAAGCAGTAGTCCTGTTCCTCCAGATCCATTTGTCAACAGCAATTTTTCTCCGGGAAAAATTTCCATTTTAACAGTGTCATTAATACTGAAAGCAGATGAATTGCTAAGGAAAGACAAGATGGGAAGGCTCTGAACATTTGTTTTGATAGGGCAGATCTCTGTTGGTGCCTTCTAAACGAGACTGGTAATTCTGTCTGACCTGAAAAGTAGCAAAGCTACTGGTTTGGGTTTTTTTCTTTTTTCTTTTATTTACAGTGAATGTTACTTGGTCTCTTGCATGGGGCTGCCTTCTGTGGGATGGCAAAATAAGTATATTCTTGGCTATGTTTTTTTTCTCCTTGGAATGGAACCTCCATTGATATCTTCACCCAGACGTTAGTGATGTTGCCTGTAATTTTACACAAGTGTAATCAGAAAAAAACTTGTTTGCAAACGTCCTGCTATGTAGCCTGTAAGATGTTCCAGTTTAAAGCAGGATATAGATCACACATATTTCTGTCATTATGAGTCTAACTACATTCACGCAAATCGGTATGAGAAAATCATATTTGTAGTATTTCCTTCTCTTTAATTTTTTGTTACGATTTAGAAGAAAAAAAACCCTAATACCTCGGGCTCTTGGTAGTCCAGGTTGAATTTCCTGTTAGTTTCTGTGGTTTAAGCTTATTGTAAGATCACATCTTTCCGGTTTTGTAGAGTCATGATGTTTTGGATTTTAGTGCTTACTGGTTAAGTAGTGCAGTTCTGAGTATTTGCAGCCGGGATTACTTCCTATGCTGCATGCTGACTTGGGGAGCAAAGCCACAGAGGCAAAAGAAAGTGCCCAGTCGGCAGTCACCGTCTGAAACTTCATGTATATTCAACAGTCAAACAAGAGACCTGTTGTACTGCAGCAATGCAACAGGGAAAGGGAGTTGATTATAGCTCTGGAGTGGCAGTGCAAGCAACTAAAACCTCTTGTCTTGGCCCCTGGTGGCGTATACAAGGTGGTCTGTCAGCCCAGATCCAGGTGATGCCTACAGGCATGGGAGCAACCGCCCTGTTAGTCACTGTATTTTTTTCACTCAGAACAGGGAGCATTACCACCTTTATTAAGGAAAAAGACGTGCCTCATTTTCTTCTTTCTTTTTTAACACAGCTTCAGGTTCCTGATTTACTGAGGAAGTAACTGGAGAAGATCACAATGAGTGGTGACAGTAACTGGGCAAAGGATTGCAGCATGCTCCCATCAAGTCAACTGATGTTTGTTGTACTGATGGGGGATGAAGTTCTACAAATGTACCAGTGGTGATCAGGAGGTGTTTTACATGTGCATAGCCTAAGTAGCAACTTCCAATCATTGTTAATGTACTTGTTTTAAAGATGGCAGATTTCATTATAAATTGGGAGAAACTGTAGTTTCAGGTAAAAATAATCTACATCTTGCATACAAGCTAGCTTGTCTTTTCATGGTTAAAATGACTGCTTACATCCCCAGTTCCTTTTCCTGCATCCTTCTTCCAGTTGCCTGTTTCTGTGTGTGGTGAATAGAAGGAAATCTACCCTGTGAATTTTCCTTACTCATAATCCTTTCTCCACTATCATACCTCATTACAAACAGATCTGCCACCTTTGCAGCCTACAAATACCCAAGAGACCCCAAACCAGACTTTACTCTGGTACTCCTTAGCTGAGGAGTCAGGGTATTATTATTTTTAAACATAGTGAATCACATCTCTGGTAGCTTGGGATCACAATGTGATCTCTTTCCTGACAATGTGAAATGACAACTTTACGTCCATCCGTGCTGAAATTGCCTGAAATCAGAATGGTCAAACAGCCTAAAGCAGCAGGAAGAATGTGGGTTTAGCTTATGTTTAATCTTAGTATGGAGAAAGTGAATGGTACTTTTAATTGCTTGAGCCTCCTTGACTTCTCCTTGTAGCCTGAGATGTGACTTTGATAAAGCATAGTTTATGTTCCTCATAGTCGTGAACTGCTTTGGCTACTCACTGGTCAGCAGGAGGCATGTTTTCTTGGATTCAGATATCTCATGTGAGTGTCTGTTACCAAACTGCAGCCAGCATGCACAAATGGGAACGTGCAGATGTGCTAAATGCACTTAATGCAGCGCCAGGTTCTGCTGTAGTTAACTGGGATCTTTGCCCGTGAACATTTGGGTTTTGCTGCTCGTCTGCAAGCCAGCCTGCTACTGAAAGTGGCACATCTGATAGTTCAAGCAGGGATGCAAGTGACTGCTGCCATTTAAAAGGTAATAGTATATCAGATTTGCTTCCCAGCCTGCGAACACACAGTCAGATTCTCACCTCTTTGTCATGAACTGTCCTCAAAGATTAGTAGGACATTAAAATCTATCTAGAGTGTGGATAAATGAGTGATAGAGAGCACAAACCTTTCCAAATTGTGTATTTAAGGCGTGGGAGAAAAATTTGTGAAGTTTTCTTGTTTTATATGGAAAATTGCCAGTTTCATTTTCTCATTACATGACTGTTTTTGTCAGAACAGATAGAAACGTTTTGGGCTGATGGGCAGATAGGTCTCGCTGAAGCTTGTTGAAGCCACAGAGACTGAAGTCTTGATCGCTGAATGCTGCAAATAGTTTGCCTCTGGCAAATACATACTTCCAGTTTTGGCAGTTTCTAGTGTTTGAAAGAGACAGAGAGTGATGGGTTCTCTGGTCAGCTCAGTTGAGCAAACCCTGGATTCAGGTTTTATACTTTGCAGAGATGGGAAAACAGTTTGCAATGTACCTTGAAAAAATACTGGAAAAAAGACTTCTACTCATCTTGGCCTGCTGCCTTGCTCAGCCCTTCCACCAAAAATTAAACATGCTCTCTCTGTCAAAATAATTCAGATATGCCAGTTCTTAGCAGCCCATTGGTGACCTGGATTCCCCAGTTCTCTGAGGCACCGGTGCCTTGCTCTGAAAGGCTTTGTGCAAAGCTGCCACAACGTTAGCAAATCCAGTATCTGTGGTAAGACGGACATTTTCCCCACCTGCCCGGCTCCTTTTACCATCGTTTCCCTCTTTTCTTCAATCAAACAAACAGAAAGGCCAACACCTGGAATTCCCCAAGAGTTACAACGGTCTTGAGATTCCCAGTGAAAGAAGGTTATCCGACTCCCATACTGGAGATCCCAGTGACGGATCCGTAGATTTCATGCTACTACATCAAGAGAGTCTCCAGCAATGATGGTGCATGCTGGAGACAGGGAGAGGTGGACTGGCCACCAGAGGAGAATGCAGTGCAGGCTTTACAGACACAGGTTCAAAATGGTAGCATCCCGTCAGGCTTGGTTCTTGCTCGAAGAAGCCACGTAGGTGTGGGAATCGCTGCTGTAGGTTGGATCTCTGAATGGCAGTGAGCGGGGTGGGGTGGTTGCAGATCAATAATCAGCACCCTGCGGTTGCTGTAAATCAAGGTTTGAATCTCTGACAGGCTGCAGAAGCCAGGAAGAGGCACAGAAATACCTCGCCGTGTGTTTTTCCTCTCTCATTTCTGCATTGCGTTGACCTAAATAGGAACCTCTGGTTAGAGCTGGCTCGTTTCTGGTGGCGGGGGGATCGTTGCAAGGCTGGGAAAAGAAAGCTCTCCTGAGCAGGCTGCAGTGGCTCTTTCCTCCCAGATATTGTGCAGGCAAAGGAGCAAGTGATGGGTGGAGAATTAACAGGGGCTGGCAGCAGGGCCACGGGGCAGCCTGGCTCACGTGGAGAGCTGGAGTGGCAGCTGAGGACAGTTGTTGCATTAAAGAAAGGAGGAAGGCTGAGTGACAGTCAGGCAGGGAGCCAGTCCAGAGGTGCCCATTCAGTTGGTTGTTAAAACCCAATGGAACCACCACAGTATGTATTTATTAACAATTTGTTCTCTCTGCCTCAGTTTTTGCCACTTCCAGCTTTCCTTTCTCCCTTTGTTGAGAAATAGTTAGTTACTCAAGGCCAGCGCCACCTCCTCGGTTTGAAAGGTGCCTCATGCCAAAAGCCACCCGAGCAGGCAATTTCACAGAGCCCAGCCTAGGAGGAAGCACAGGCGAGGACAAGTTCCTCCTGCCGAGTCCACCTTTTCTTCTTTTCTTCCCTGCACAAGAGAAGCCTGCGGAGCACTCTGCCCACACGTAGGGGATTGGTTCTGCGCGAAGAGGTAGCGTGTGACAAATTAGATGTTTGTAACTACAGCTGCATGGCTGCCTTGGATGGAGCAGAGTAAACGGTTATTATTTATTCTTGTTACGCTGCCATTGCGAGCTAGCAGTGGTACTCATTTGTAACTTGGGTCTTTCCCAGAAAGACAGCCTCTTGGTTTTGAGAGGACAGTAGTGTTGGGATCATGGCACTCTCACTTTTAAAAGCAAACCTGAGATAATGGAGGACTCATAATCAGACATTGTCTGAATTGGAGGGCTTGCTTTTGGTTCCCAGGTATTTCCAAATAGAAGTTAGCCTGTGCTTGCTAATGCACTTTAATGAATTTTGACAAGGTCGCAAGAGCCCCTTTGTTGCCTGTCTGCTTCGTCCTTGCCTGCACACACGAATGAAGCTTTCCCGTACTTAGCCACAGCCTCCAGCCAGCTTAAGAGCGAGTGTGTGTGTTACGTGTTTCTAAAATATTTCTATTTGCTTCTTAGGTATTCAGTTTGAAACAGAGCTGCCCAGTTATTAATCAGCAGAGAAAGTGGAAGAAAATATTTTGGTGCTGCTCTTGTTTCTGTTGATTTTGTCAAATAGCATTAAGCCCTCTTGAAGAAGAGGAAAATGAGTTGGAATAAATGAGCTCCTTCCTGTGGAATCCAGGGCGAGATGAAGGAAATAGGCAGAAAAAAAGTTTGTAGTAAGAGAAGAGTCTAGGAAAGGATAGATAGGCCTTAAAAAGTTAGTCCTGAGGCATCTGAGAGTACTGAATGAATGATCTGAACAAGCAGCTTCTTCATTTAGTTAGGTCAGGAGCTCCTGGTCCTGAAAGTTGTAGTGCCTCAGTGATGATGTCCTGGCACCGTCATTGTTAGCATGTCCGAGCCAGCCAGTGTCCCTGTGACACAAAACTGCGTTACTGTCCCCTGCACTGGTCAGGGCTGCCACGCTGGCACCTTGATGGAGAGCAGTGGCTGGGAGCTGGGGAGAAAAATGCTGGATCCTCACAGACGGCGCCGGCACTGAGCGTGCTGTATGGGGGTAACAACCATCTCCGTTCCAGTGGGCAGTACTGGAACAAACCTCTCAGCTAGCCCAGCCAGCCCAAGGAGAGATTTCTTCTCTATGCAGCTGATACTTCATACTTCAGTGCCCGATGAAATACTGTCATCTACTTCTTTTTATTTGTGATGTGCTTCAAGCAGAGGGCTGATGATACCCAGGCATCCCCTCTAACCAAAACTATCCTAGGATTAATTCGGTTGCTTTATGGAGAGTATCTTTCTCAAATTTGGGGCTGTAGTCGAATCTATCTTAAACAAAAGCAATGCTCCTAAATTGCGTGGTGTTATACCTGCCTGCACCGAGGGAAATTGGTCCTCCATATTTTATGGTCCTTGTGCAAATATTCACCTGGGAAACAGGATTCTCTTGCTTTTCAAGAGAACATGACACCCAGGTAATTTCACTGCCTCTTTTACAGGCAGGCTTCTCACGAGGGCTAAGCAACAGCATCCTATTTAAAAATCCTGTCCCAGTTTCAGAATGCCCATGCCATCTGAAAGCTATGGCCTTATTTTATCTAGATATATAAACATATCTAGTAGTAGTCTTGGGGAAACTGAGTTTTGTTTTCCCATCACATTTATTCCCCAGTGCAACAGTTAAAAAACTTATTTTTCAAAGTGTTTAGAAAGCCCAAATTTTTTCCCCAGTAACTCAGAGCATAGGAATGTCCTATGGCAGAAGAAGCGCTGGCAGGGACACGCATGCCAGCATGTCAGCTGGCCAAGTGTGGGAGATCCCCCACCGCTTCCTGCCTGAAGGTTCCCAGGGTGCAACTTGGGAACACGCTGTGTTTATTTTGGATGTGTGAAGCCCCTGTAAAGATTCTCTATACATGTCTGGGTTTAAATATATGTAGTTACGCGCTACCAACATGTTTCAGCCTACGCAGGGCAATATCTGTTGAAACATGCAACTCTGGCTTAGTTTTAGCAAAGAAAATGAAGGAAAACAATTTCATCCATCATTAGACCAACACTTGGGAGAAGATTTAGGCCTTGTTCCATTTCCTAAAGATAAGCAAATTTTGGCCTCATCAGCCCAGAGGAATAATCAAATCGCTGATGCTTCAGCTGTCTCTCGCCATGATGTAAAGGCAGGCTCTTGCAGAGCAACAATTCCAAGCACATGCGGGACTGTGGCCGAAGGGGGCTGTCAGGTAACCCACGAACACTGCAGTGACAGCAGCTCTCCCCGTTCAGCATCGGCTCTCACTTGCCGGTGGTTTCTGAGTGCAACCCATGTTAAAGCAATGCAACTGGCGATCACAGGAGAGAACTGATTCCCCTAGTAAGGGGGAACTCTCGGGGGGTAAGGGGGAGATGCCCATGTAAAAAGGTCTCTGCCACGCTGCCATTCGAAACTGCTGTGGCTGTTGATGGAGGGTAGGTGGACTCCTAAGAGGTGATCAGCAGCTCTCTGTCGGATGCAGACCTGCTTCTCCATCTGCCATGATGCTCATGTACCATTAACTTGTATCCTCTCACACTCTTCCAAACGCCTGTGAAAGCTGGATACTAGCATGGCAACGTCCAATACAAATCCTAAACTACACCTATAGCCTAAGCAACTGTAGGCTCAAAGCTGCCATCTTCTCTCTGCCCACCAATTTAGTGATGAGAGAGTGTGTGGACTTGGGTGAGTCCGGCTGAGTGAGCCGCTGGGCAGCTCTCCCATATTCTCCCATGTCAGAACAGTGCACGTTTGTGGTCAATTGCCTGAAGATAGGTTGAATCGGGGGGGTGGATGTTGACCATTTGGACACTGACCTTCATGTGCACATTGCAGAAGGTGTGCCCACCTTGTGCCCTGCAGCCCCCGCGCACTCGGCGGTGATAGTCCTGCGACACCGCTCCGACAGCACCGAAGTCGTTGGCCATTGCGGAGTGACTCTTAGGCAAAACTGCGATGTGCTTAATGATTAGTGTAAAATTTAGAAGTTAAGACATACTCGCCACAGCCCTAGTGTGGGTCTGGTTACACCAGGGTTAAATGGGGGGACTTTTCTAGTGGTATGAGCTGCTATTAGGTGTGAATTTTTGGCATGGTACTAGATGACTGGCAGCATTTGCAATTGTGGGCCAGAGCTGGGAGAGGCTTCACTGTGAGAGGGCTTAGAGGAGCGGTGACTTTCTTTCATTTCCCTATTGCTGATTAGAATCTTTTGTCAATGCTACCCCCCGCTATTGACAAACAAGAACATAACATTTATTTCCCTTAACTCGAAGCAGCAGTGTTAATGGCTGCTTAATCCTATGACATACAGGTAATGCTTGTTAAAATTGAAAGCCACAGATGACTATTTGGAAGAGATTGCCATATCACACTAAACTAGTACTAGAAGCATTGTTTTCAGTTTCACTTTCTTTATATGTAGAAGGCAGGGGTTTTTTTCCCTAAGATTTGTGGATTTACAACTACACCTTTTCTTGTAGATCAAAGTATTTATATAATTGTATTTTGAAAATACTTCCATTTTCATGAATGGGTTGCAGAATCCTTCAAAAGAACAAAGCTCATACTGCCTTAGACTTAGAAGAATAAACAAAAATTAAGAAGTTTAGCTGTTATTTACTCTTTCTGAAATCTAAAACATCTGTGATTAGGAAGCTTGAAAGTCTGTTTAGATAGATAGTCGATAATTTGTTTTGTTTTGGTTTCTTTAGAAAGTATGCCAGTTATTTCAGATGTTCTGCCTATAAAGAATGTAAAACAATTTAGTTGTCTCAGGTCTGAGTTTAATCCGAGTCACTGGCAGAAGGTCACTAAATTCAGTCCAGGGTTTCATTCGAATCTGCCATTTAGACCTAGAAAATGTTACCATAAAAATGTTGGCATGTTTGTTATGCAGGGAGTATAATGTCTTAATTGAAATGGTACCAGAAACTATTTTAAAAAAAACTTCTATTACAGTTCACATGACAGACAATATTTTATAGCTTTAACATCTGTTTTAAGGCCAACATGTGAGATTTAGACTTTGACAATTAGTCTTTTGATTTCAGTGAAGTTGCACCCACTTAAACCCTGATTGAATTTGTCTCGCATGGTTGGGTTTTTAATTGTATGATTTAATTTTCTTTATCTCCAGCCCAGCGTTATAGTATGGAGCTTCAGAGCATGTTAGAATAAGGTCAATAACGGATCCTTTCTTCTTCCTTTTTTATTTTCACAGTTACAGGGATCTATTAAAAGAAAACTGGAAGATGATAGCTCTCCTGCCTCCAGTGGCGTGCCTGATGTCATTTTCCCAAATGACAGTAAAAGACTTTGTCTTGACGACGTAAACCTTGCCATGGGCCAAGGTGCCAACCCCAGTGTGGCGTGTCCAGAAATGCAAAGTTCTCCGTTCTCCACTAGTCACAGCGCTTCTTCCCTGGGAGTCGCAGGTCATCCAGTGCTCCTTGAAAACAATCACATGAATGGCAGTGGCATCGGTTCCCCATTTTCAGTGCCACCCAACACGGAAATAAATCAGAAGGGGTCAATAGGAGGGCAAAACAGTAACATTGTCCACTATGATGAGAAAGGAAACAGCTTACAGTCTATGGACCAAGAGCTGCAAGATCTGTTGGAAGAGCTGACGAAAATGCCTGATCCTTCTCCCAATGACCTGGATCTGGAGAAGATTTTGTGCAGCAAGGCTGAAGAGCCACTTGGGTTGAGTCATTCTCAGCCAAGCATAAGTACCACTTCAAAGTCCTCCCCACAGACTTCCCACTTGGAGAACCATGTTGCTAACAAAGATTTTTCTCCGGGCTGCAATCCAACCAGTGGAGGATCTCCTCAGATGAGACCCTCATCTGCTGGAGCTAACTTCCAAGTTCCTCCCTCAAACAAACCTGCTGCATCGCCCATCTCTACAGCAGCTCAGAGCAAGAACCAGCCACCACCTATGCTGCCAGTCCCCTTACCCAACATACCTGGCTCCAACTGGCACGCTCAGCAGCTAAAGCAGCTGGCAGCTAGCAAGCAGGTATCTACTACTAAGCAACAAGTACAAGCTCCCAGCTGGCCAACTATGTCTCCTCCTGGTCTCTCTCCACCTTACAGGGCAGGATCATCCCCACACCATCAACCTTTCAGTCCTCAAAACGTCATGGTATCTGGCATGCCTGCTAATAATTTACCAGGGAACAACATTCAGAGTCCTCAAAACACTCTGCTTTCAAGCATGACTTCCAGCAGCACCCCATCCAATGGCCCCTCTCCTCCTTATGGGTCTGAGAAACTCTCCAGTCCAGCTCTGAACCAGCAGCCCTTCAGCCCGCAGAGCTCCATGCTGCCCACGCTGACAGCAGCCAGCTTACCAGCCAACAACATTAAAAGTCCACAGAACAACTTGGTTGCCAGCATGGCCTCCACAAATACTGGACCTTCTCCACCGTACAGGCCAGAAAAGCTGTCAAGCCCAGCTCTGCATCAGCAGCCCTTCAGTCCTCAAGGTACTTTAATCTCTAACATCACTCCCACCAGCAACCCCACAAGTATGCAGAGCTCGCTTTTTAAATCAATGACTACTAACCAGTCCAAAAATATGAACATAATTATGCAACAGCCATCCAGTAGCTTACAGCCGGGTCTGGTGAATGAGAGCCCTGTTAGCCAAGACCAGTTTTCTTTCAATAACACCAAACCACTGTCTCACTTTGCCTCAGAGTCAGCTACTCAAAAGATGTCACCTCTGACAGCAGGACAAGGGCAGCAGTCTCTCATTCACTATCTGCAGCAGCAGCAGCAGCAGCAGCCGCCTCCAGCCACGCAGCAGTCCCAGCAGGCTAACAACAGCCAGTTTCTCCAGCAGCAGTTTCGACAGCTGATGCAGCCACATCGGATGCAGAGACATGTGCAGCCTGCCACATTGCCATCTCAAGGCAGACAGGTGAGAACATCTCTTGTCTTACAGGGCTTATGTGAAAATATTGAGTCACTTGTTTTCTTATTTTTGCTTTCCTTTGTGTTTCAAATGTGACGTCGCTAAACTTCTGGGGTGTGCACGGACAAGGCAATAACAACAATCTGGCATGATTTACCATTACTCCAGTTGAAATGTACTGTAATTCCACCATGCATCATCTCTTCTATCCCAGTGGAGAGCTTTGTGCTGTTAGGCAAAACACATCTCGTACCACTCAAATACACTATTTTTGTGCGTATAGGTGGTATTCTTATTTAGCTTATGTTGTAAGCTGTAGAGGCATTCCTGTAACACGTTTCCCATCATCCTTTTAGTGGGAATGTCTTTTTCTTTCTTAGTGTCCTTCAACAAATTTATCTCTGTGTTATGCTTCTGAGACTAGAGAAGATCAGGTGGGGTGAGAAGTGAAGTTAAGACACGACTCCTTCATGGACAGCGGGTCAGGCAGTACAGCTCCCAAATAGCAGAGGCAGACTTTAAATATTTGTTACTAGCATTTGTCAGAAGCAATGCCCTGCTTTGGCTGAGGGCCATTCCCCACCCTTTGTTGATCTGCGATACCAACTGAGCTGGTAAATACAAAATGCAGCTAGCAGGAGTGAAGCACAGCCCTGATTTCTCTCCAGCAACCTTCTCCCTGAGACTTGCAGAGAGGTGCGAAGCAGTGTCCACTGCTGCCCCAGGTAAGAGAGATTTGCTGTGCGTGGGGATGTCAGAGCAAGGAAGGGCTTGGGGACTCAGTCTGAGAGCAGCTGGGTGTGTGGAATAAATAGCTATCTTTTTGTTAGGAAGAATAGTAGGAAGCATGGAACCTCACCACCAAAGCCAAGTACCTTGTTAGGCTGAACCAGCTCTGTGGAAGCAGAATCCTTCAAGCTGCCTGTGCAGACAGGCATTCCAGCAACTCCTCACGAAGCACTGAAACACTTCTCACCCAGCAAACCAGAGATCGATCACTGAAGCTCTGCTAGGGTCGGCTTGGCTGGGGAATACACTCCAGAGCCTGGTTTTCTTTGCTCTTCTTCCCTGCTAACTGGTTCTCACAGAGGTGGGTTTCTTTAATATACGCGACTTGGTGTAACCTTGTCCTACGATAGCAATGAGAAATAAGGGGATAGTTACGAAATGTCAGCTTCTTAGTGGTAAATCAATGAGGTGCATTCCCACTGTGCCACCACAGGATCAACTCAGTCTTTTCCAAGTTCTACATGCTCAGTACTCCCTTGCTTCAACACAGCAGCTTAAAACAGACAGTTGGGGAGGGCTGGTGATGTGCTGAATCTGCTTATCCAAACATGCAACATAACGATATGGCATGTATAGTTCGCTTTAAAGGCTTATCAGTGTAAGGCCCCTGATTCAACAAAGGCCTGAAAGCAATTTTGTTGCTTTAAGCATGTGAGGACCCTGTAATTTGGGTCAGTAGGACCCAAATTAAACACAAAGTAGACGGTCTTGCTCGCTTGGGACCTAGGAGTATGAGTGAACGTGCGATTGAGAGTGAGTAAGTTGCTGCAGCTTCACAAACTACTGCCCATCCAGTGTTCTACTCCGGAGGCACTGTGGGTGAAGAATACATTCACAGTGTTTTACCACATCTCGGATGATGGCTAGTAAGTCGTTAACTGCAGTAACATGATTGCTTTTGATCAAATGTCCATAAACTTTGAGCATATGGCTTTTTTTCTGGCTCCACCGCTGGGTGTGTGGAATTGCCACATCCCTGTTGGATTCCTGAGGCTTCCTGTGCCCTAGTTTTCCCTGCTTTGCATTTTGCTCTTACACCTCTGAACCCCCTACATCATTGATTAGCCAAAAAAAAAAAGAAGAAAAATTCCTGCAGTCAGTCTCTTTAATTGGCTGAAATAGCCCCTCTTCCAGCAACTTCCCTAGTGCTCTGCCTGTGCTGCATTTTCAGCTGATTCTCACCACCAAAGAGAGAGTTGTTATAATTTGGTGGCTATCAGTAAAGATCAGTGACAGTTAAGACAATGATTACAGGTGATGAGCATTTTACATTTTCAGACTAGTTAGGTAAGCTTACGATGCCCCCCTCATTTTACAAGGAAGACTTATTACAATAATTATACACCGGATGACAGTGCTTCAGTTTCACAGTCTGTTGAGCTGCTGAAGAAAGATGGTGGATGTTCAGGAGTGGAACATTTTGTTAGGTTTTTATAACTTTAATGCTAATCCCATAGAAGAAAACGAATCCTGAGTGCTGATTTAGAAGAAAAATTACATGGAAAAAAATATTATAGGTAGGAAACCTTAAAATTATGGGATATTTGGTAATTTTCTTTGAATTAGCATGTAGAACTGTTACTTACCTGCAGTAGATTTCTTATTTACATTGAGACATTGATCCTGAAGTTTTGGACTCGACCTGCTGTGTACCGGTTTTACTCCATTATAGTGAAGTAGCTCTGGTGCCTGTGGGTTTGATTTCCAGCAGTGCACCCAGAGCTGAATTTGAGCTTTGAGGAATCTCGGTGCTAATTCTCTCCTGAGGCAGGTGATGAATAGGATTTTTCAAGCATAGGGCAGTTGTTTCATTAAAAGGCAAAATGTTAAAGATTCAGAAGACAGGGGAGACAACTTCTGTGTCTTCAAAAATTAGTAACCTTCTGCTGGCAAATCACCTGGTTTAGCCTCATTCACAGACATTTGCTCAAAGAAAAATCACAGTGTTTCCTGGAATGTTGTTTAGTGTTTAAAAGTCACCCCCTTACTGTCCATGTGTGTTTGTAAATGTGACTAAAATTTCTAAAAGGAAGGCATAGTACTCTCTTCTTTTGAGCAAGAGGTGCAGCTTTGTACAGAAGAAGAATGTGGACGGTGGCCAGTTGGAGGGAGAACAATAAACCATGAAATGTGATCCTTGTAGCAGGCAGAGCAACATGGGGAAGAGAGCAGCAGCTGGGACAGAGACCTGGGGTGAGCTTTTTGCTGTTGTTTTAATGCGTATGGAAGCAAGGACTCCGCATTCCGAAAACTGGTTCACTACTGGTGCCTCACAGCCCTACCATTTTTAATGATACATCTCTTAGGCGTAATCAGTCTGAATCCCAGATCCTGTATTGCCTGGACAACTGGTAAATCTGATAAGGGCTAATGTTTTCCCATCTGAAGCACTATGTCTTTATTGTTGAGCATTGACGGATATTGATCGAGGCACTGACAGTTTGCATTGTGTGATATTGCAAAGCCTGGTGGTGCTAACGTCGCTCTTGTGGGTATGTGCGGGTTTTCATTTTACTTGTGTAGGACTGATGCTCGCTGAGTGAAATTATACTCAAAGGTCTGGACTCATAAATCCACAATATAAAGATGGTAGTAAATGCCAGTGTCAAAGATAGTCTCCAAAAGGATCACACGCTGTTTTCTGGGCTTAAGCTGAGCCACTTGACTTTATTGGCTGTTTCTGGGCGCGTGAAAAGCCGCATTTGCCCAGGCAGGTTGGAGAGTTGGGCATCTCCCTGATTTTCATGTCTAAATACAGTTTGTACTTGCACATCTCCCATTCTGGCATGTCAGATTATTGGGCCCAAT
Source organism: Falco rusticolus (assembly GCF_015220075.1). Classification (NCBI taxonomy): domain Eukaryota; kingdom Metazoa; phylum Chordata; class Aves; order Falconiformes; family Falconidae; genus Falco; species Falco rusticolus. The sequence goes on along the minus strand of NC_051200.1, from coordinate 9,261,549 downwards.
TCTGCCTTCAGCAATGCTGATACATCACTGCTTCCAGAAGAGCTGCTCTTCTACCCCCGCCAATATAAGAACGGGCGCAGGTTTTTGGGAATGGAAAGGAGGGTTCCCCTGGGGGCAGGAAAACGAGCCGGTGATCTTTGCAGTTTAAGGCAGGCTGGAATGCAAGAAACCCTTTGGGTGGCTGTTACTTTTCCAAGCCCAACTTTATCCGAGTTAAAATGTGAGTCTCGAGGAGGAGGGCAGTATTGCTCACTGCTCTGTGTATAAAATGTTGAAAACCAAAACACAACTTAAAAGGTTGTTTTGTTGGGGAGATGTAGCTAATAAATAGCCATTGTTTGGGTGGGACACACTGCGCATTTCTGAGCTCCACTTGTGCTGTAGGAACCAAATGTGCTATTCTTAGAGCTCTCCGCATTCCTGCTGACATCCAGATAGTTGTATACTGGATTGTCAGTGAAGGGTATATTTGTTTCAGCTTCATTGCCAAAAATGATGGTAGAGGAAAAATGACAGGAGAAGAGACAGAGAGAAAAATAATATTATTTGCAGTAAAAATGGCTATATTTTCCTACATGTGCATCGCACATGAGATAGTGAAGAACATGCTGAGGACTAAAAAACCTTTGAAAAGGACTTGACAGTGTTTCTTTAATGGTGGTAAAAGCAGCAATACAGTATTTGAGTTAGCAGAGTAAATTACAGGTTGCAGAGAAACACCAAAACCCCTGAGCTAGATTAAATATACTAGGGGGAAAAAATAAACAAAAAATCTTGTTTCTGAGCATAAGTTCTCCAAATATAGAAACAAAACGGAAAAAGAAATGCACTGTTATAAAGAGCAAACTGACCCAGAGCTTAGATGTCAAAGGTTATATAAATATAATGGAATACAGAATACAGCTTTTATTAATGTAAACAGAAATGTTAATACCAGGGACTGATTCCTGGGTGTCTTATGTGAAGTTATTTCTCCCCATGAAAAGTCAGTGCACCATGACTGTTAGTTGAGACTTTTTTGATTCAACAGCACTTAATGTTTATAAGCTCTGATGCAAATTGATTAAAAGTTTGGAAAAGCAGAGAACGCAGCACACAGCATCTGAGTACATACAGTCCTTTTGTAAGTACAGGGAAAAGTCATGGTTTATTTGGGATTTCCAAGATGTCGTGAGGAGTCTTCCTAACACATGAAACAACTACTGTATCATGTAGTATTAATGAGTCAAAAAGTACTGGCCAGATTTCATCTGCAATTTCACATACACCCACACACACTTTTCTTTAAGTGTCAGACTTATCTTTAAAGCCACTTTGAAGTTTCACTGGTATTTCCTCCTCTTTCCTTTTCCCTTCTTTTCCTTATTTCCTTTCCTTTTTCCTTCTCCTCCCTTTTCCCTTTTTTCCTTTTTCCTTCTCCTCCCTTTTCCCTTTTTTCCTTTTTCCTTCTCCTCCCTTTTCCCTTGTTTCCCCTTTTCCCTTGTTTCCCCTTTTCCCTTGTTTCCCCTTTTCCCTTGTTTCCCCTTTTCCCTTGTTTCCCCTTTTCCCTTGTTTCCCCTTTTCCCTTGTTTCCCCTTTTCCCTTGTTTCCCCTTTTCCCTTGTTTCCCCTTTTCCCTTGTTTCCCCTTTTCCCTTGTTTCCCCTTTTCCCTTGTTTCCCTTGTTTCCCCTTTTCCCTTTCTTTCTTTCTTTCTTCCCTTTCTTTCTTTCTTCCCTTTCTTTCTTTCTTCCCTTTCTTTCTTTCTTCCCTTTCTTTCTTTCTTTCTTCCCTTTCTTTTCTTCCTTTTCCCTTTTCTTTTTTCTCTGAAAAAAGTGTTTTAAATATTTTTTTTTTCTTGTACTAATACTGTGGAAAAGGAAAACAGATTTTATTTCAAAGGGTAATGTAGCACAATACCAAAGCAAAGCCTTTGAGGGAGTGGAGAGCTTTTGAAGGCAAAGCAACAAACCCTTCAGCTAATTAAGTGCCTTTGAATAGGGGAATAAAGGAAGCTGGTGATGAACCTGGATTACAGAGAGCAATAAGGCTGAGCCTGGAGTTTGACCTCTCCACAGATGTAAAAACATCTTCTTGAATGGTCATTTCTGAATTTATATTTATCCATGCACTTGCAACTAAGTTGATGTTTTGGGGTTTTTTTTTCAACTTGGAGATTGTCCTCTCCTTTCAAGAGAGACTGAAAGGAGCTTGACTGAAGTTATCAGACTGCCATCTTCTCCTCCATCCCCTCCCTCCCCTGCAAATAATGTAAGACAACTTTTGGGAAGTAAGGAGTAAAACTGTGGAAAGAAGCAGGGTGTTTGGCCTCAACATGCCAACAGTAATACAACATTTTCAGAAGTGCAGCAATTGAGATAAAAAACTTAGTTCACAACTGATCTTAGCCCATTGCTCTTTCACATTGTTTTTTAAGTTGCATATGTTGTCTTCAGATAGATTACAGGTATTTCAAAGCATTTCCCTGTTGTAGTGGAGCACTTGTTGCCGTGTCTTAACCTTCCCGGTTCTTTGGCTTGTATTCTGAGATGTTTACAGGCACTGATATTTCTAGCAGCTCTGCCTAATGCACTCATCATTCCTTCCCGTTTAGCTGTCTGTTGTGCTGAAAGCACTTTTGGACGCCACGTAGCACATCATTAGGGGAAGCAATCTGCAGAGGAGAGGCTTGTAAATAAACCAAATCTTTCTGAACACCACGTGGGGAGCATCCTCTCCCACCCTCACCATTCCCCTCCTTTTGCATCTGAAATTAATGCGGCTGCTACATCAAAGCTGCAGCACTTCCCTCAGTCCAGCCGGGTCTCTCCCTTAGTCCTGACCTGTTTAATAAGGTGGAAGATGTTCTGCCAGCAATTTAGCACTCGGGACACAGACAACTGGACAAATTAAAATCCACTTGGAAAGAAACAAGAGGCTCGGGAGGCACTAAAAACACCAGTGAGGGGTGCTGGGAGGCACTGAAGAAAGTCTTTCTCTTCGTTACCTGCAGGACGATGAAGCGATGCATGCGCAGGCTGACGTGGTATTGTCCAGGGGTTTGGTGGAGAATGGCGAGAGGAAGTAGTACTCATGTACTGTGAACGTGGAGATGGAAATGTGACTTATACCAGAGAAATTTAGGGCAAGGCGCTGAATTCCAGCCTGACAGGCTGCTTTAATGAATTCCCTGGTGCTTGGGACGCAGGCTGTATGTCCGTGCTGTACCACCACCACCCCGGCACGGCCATACAGCCATGGGGTGAGTGGAGGAGAGTGTGTTATCACACAGAGGTTCTGCATTAACTCTAAAAAGAAACAAAAGCCAAAAAACCCCCGTGGTTTTGAGCTTTAAGCAACAGGCAGTTGTTTCCTCCTGCTCTGCAGTGCAGGGTAGGAGAGAAGCCCTTCTCTCAAAGGTGTAAGGAAAGTGGTGGTGTCATACTAAAAAGTGATTCATTTGATGTGAAACCATATTCTGACACCCATTTTGTACCAAAACAACTCTGACCCTGCTAGCCTAGGTGGGCAGTTTCTCTCTGGTTTTCTAGGCAGCTTGATAGCAGGAGTCATAAGTTTTTCTGGGCTAAATATCAGCTGAATCAGGCCCCAACTGCAGATTTTCTTGCTTGCTTTCCACCTCCCTGCCCCCCCCCCCGCCCAGTAACCCATTTTACTTTCTTTATTACCGCAGAAAAAAACATCCATATGCAGAAATCTTTAATTTCTAAGCAGTTGAGCAAAAAGTTTTGAACATATTTATTTTTCTCAACTGTGCCCTTAGAAGCAATGAAGTTATAAACATCCTAGGAATCTAGGGAGAGACTCGGCAACCTTCTCACTGTTTGTCTTCATAATGAATGCCGTAACTTCCTTCTGCGTATGATTCTTAAGAGTAACAACATGAATAGCGGTTAGTGATGGGTAGGACACACCACTTGCATCCTCACTTACAAGTCAGTGCACCCATAATTCTTATATTGAAGAGGTGTGTTCATGGCACAGCGTGCTAATGAATAGCAATGAGGAAAGAGTTTCCATGACCCTTTTGAACACCCAAATCATTGCATCTGTGCTTTAAATTCCCATTAATATCAGAACATCTTAATTTCACTTTTTCCCATATTTGTTGAAGGTAGATTTTTTTGTTGCCTGTATTTTCTGTACCTTAGTAAATGACAGTTTGGGGAGCTTATTTTGAACTAAAAGCAGGCTGGCTTTCAGAAAATGTACTCCCTTTCCTAAAACCATGCCCTTCTTACAACCTCACATTTGATGCCTAGATTAATAATTATTTTTAACACTTTTGCAGTGAAACTGTGAGAGCATGGTTTGTACCTTTGATTTTGGAGGTGGTTTCCACCTAGTATTGTCTTCTAGTAGTCTAAAATTACATCTGTATTCCACAAGGCAGAAATAGTTACAGAACCAGAGTCTAATTTAACAATTACAATAAAAAGCAAAGAAATAAATAAGAGAGTCCCTCAGATGCTGTTAAATCATGTGCCTGGCGCCGGACGGCGGTTCGGCAGGGTGGGGTGACTGGAGCAGCCTACTTTGCCCTTCTGCTCTGCTCCTCTGTCATTTCTGCCTCACTGCAGTAAATGCTACACGCAAAATAAAAGTACAAACATGTTTTGTTTCAGATGCAATACCTAGAAATAACTTTTCTGGTAAAATGAACTCAGTCTCTTTTTTCTTTGGGCATTTTGGAGAAATTTCAGTGTGTGGGTGGGGGAAAACAAAGCCGTGGCTGTAAACAGGAACTGATATTGTCTCCGCGTCTGAATGGGGAGAGAAACTGAACTGGCCTCAGTGGTTCTCTCGTACATCTGCAAGTCTGGAAACACTGGGATGATTCACAGTTTGCTGATTAATACAGGAGCAAGCAAAATGGTGTGAATTAACGGCCATTACAGAGCTGCACTGGATGGCAAATATCCCCCTAGAACAAATGATGTTTCACGAAGATTGCTTAGAGGAAGAGGTAATGGGTCTTAAATACAAATTAGAAGCAGTCCCATCAAAGCTGTTAACATTAAGGTTTGAAAGCCAAACACTATTATGAGCTGTCTTCAAAAACTGTACATTTAGGAAGCATATCAGTCTGCCGTGTTGGCTGTGTAATATTTCTCTCTCGAGCTCTTTGGACTATTTCAAGCAGCCAGGACTAATTATTAGAGAAATCCACAATCAGAATGTAGCAGCTCTTCTTAGGGTTTTGAAGGCTAATCACTCTACTACATGTACATTTTAAAGTTAATTTTTTTATAGCATGTATGAAGGCAAATATTGTCATTATCAGTACGTAACTCTTAAAAGCCCTACTGTTAACAAAACCTAATCCCATATTACAATTTAACCCTTTGCATATAGGACTATTAAAAGAAGAGGATAGGAAATACATTACTTTAGCATAAACAATATTCTCTGTATAACCAGCAAAATTATTTAACATTCCTCACAGAAGTAATGAAAATGTGATAGCTTAGATTGGTGTCAGACAGATGCAGATGTGAATGCAGGCTGTGGACAAGCTGTGCCGAGCTGTTTTTCCCCATTACAGAATTGATGAAAGACCCACAAGGAGTGTAAGCCCTGTAATGTAGGCAAAATAGTATGATATCCCAGTCTAAGACATTATATTAACAGCTTGATCTTGTAAAGATTCAAACACACACCCCTAAATATACGCAGTGGGAGGTCGTTCCAGGACGAGTACAGGTTTATTTCTGTGAGCAGAGTGAGTCTTGTATGTGTACAGTCTTTGTATGCTCAAGAAAGACCAAAGGTGGAGGAGAAAGATGCAGCAAAGGGCAGAGTAATCATTGGCAATGGCATATTAGCGCTACGGCAGAAAAAGAGAGTTGGAAGCTTCACTGCACTTGTTCCTGCCTCAGCTCAAGTTTACATTTGAATTATTTTGGGGGGTTCTTTTTTTTTTTTTTTTTTCTGGGGGTCAGCACCAGCATTTTGTAAACATGCCAAACTTTGAATAAGTTTATGTTTTAACCAATCCAGTGATTCTTTACAGTCCTCTGGGGTTTGTTTTTTACAGTCATGAATTCTAGAAGCAAAATTTGTCCCTTGCAGGAAGCAAAGCTGCCCCCTCCTCTTGGGCACAGCAATAACAAAAGCAAATGAAGGGAAAAAAATTCTTAACAAAGACTTTTCCCCTCTCTTTTTCTTCTGTGATTGCAGGTTGCTAATGTTACTGTGTTTCTCCCTTTCCCAGAAAGATGAGGACATACTATCCAGGGACACCAGTAGTATGTATCCCTGCCATAAACAAATCCATTTCCTTCAGTACTTAAATACTCAGGGCTTATGGAAGCTTCTCTTTGCATAATAAATGTGTTTAATATTTCCTTTACTCTGCAGCATTGTTAAGTATAAACTGTTTCTGTACTGGATTGAAGGGTAGTTTACACAGCACTTTATTTGGATAGTCTGTTTTCTTTTACCATTGCTCCGAAGGGCGTGTTTGAGCAGTGAATGAGTGTTCGTATGAGCATTATTTTTTTTGTTGTTTTGCACAACCCCCTTCTCTCCTCCTTTCCAGCTCAGTCAGCACACTTTCTGCAGCAGCATTTTAGTTCTCTACGTGGAAATGTAGCATTTAGCAGAATAGATGCATAACAAGGATGAGATACTTTTTTTCTCCTTTCCCTCTTCTCCCAAGAGATACCCTGTGACTTCCTCTATTAGTCCATTAATCGCCGTAGCTCAAAATTCAGTCTGATCAAAGGAGCAGAACGAGGTTGAAAAGTGCAGATTCTGGCAATTGACTTGACTGTTTAGATTCCCCGCTGAGCTCATTTAGAGCTGGAATTAAGCTATTCCTGCTGTATTTTTCGTCCTTGGCTCGGCAATAGTGCTGTGCCTGGTGCCGTGCCGAGGGAGTGCTGAAGGCAGCACGGCTGTTCCCACAGCCCGGACCCAGCCTGCAGCAGAGAGCAGCCTCCGGGATCTAAAGAACTGAATCTCCTTGTGCCAGGAGAGAGCTGAGTAATCTTGTCTTAGTTCGATAAGAAGGTCTGTGTTTAGATTGTGTTAGTTATTCGACTGCAGAAAAAAGCGGAGAACCTGTTAACTGAAGGTGCCAGAATAAATTTTGATGATTCTGTGGTTTTAAACCTAAGCATCAGGTTTCCATCTCTTGCAGCTCCCTTTGCCGAGGTTGGTGCGTGTCTTGTGAGTGGGAAGGAAAGAATTTTTTAAAAAATGTACACGGGAAATTTGTAAACGACGTGAAGTTTCTTGTAAAAGTTTTCTTTACGATGTAATGACTCACTTAAGGAATACAGTTGTTTGTAATGCCTATTTGTGTGCAGTTAGAAAGTGGTGCTGTTTTCTCTCATTAATAGTCTTGTTGGTTCTTGTTTGCTTAAGGCGAAAATGCGTGCTGCCCATACCTGTGGTGTTCTCTGATTTTGCAGTCCTTACACATCTTGAATTCCGATTGATGTGACTGGGAGTTACAAGTTCTCCAGGAGTAGTGTCAGACTCTTGGTGTCATTATTTGTGATTTTACAGTTCCCCAAAGTGTGCTAATATTTCTCCAACAGAGGTAGACTCATCTGATGTTTAAGTTCTTATCTCATTAAAGTGAATTACTGTTACTGAAATGTGAATGACATTCTATTATCAGAAAATATTATGTATTTAATGGTTTAAGAGTGCTTAAGGTCAGCAAGAACAGAGAAATGCTGATAACATCACCATAGACTGTGTGATGGTCCTGAAGTGTGAGTAAATCTTTAACTGAAAGAAGTTTTGCTAGACATACCGGTGTTTTCCCATAGTTTAGAACTTTGTATAAAATCCCCAACCTTTATATATGTTGCATTTTACTTAAAAGAAAATAAAAACTGACCATTTAATTGGAAATTTTTATTTTATTGAGGAAAAAAAACTGGCAGTGAGGAAATGGACAAATCCATTTTGTGCCCTGTCCAGAGTCTAAGCTTTTTCCTACATAGGTGGCATGTATCTATATGTCCATAGGTTTTAATTTTAAAAAGAACTGTGACCTTCATCAGGGACCCTATGTGGAATAAAATTAGAAGGGAACTCCTGACGTGGGTGTGCTGCTCCATTCTAGATTGGCACAATAAATAAAAGTTACTGTGCTTTAGCTTACAGAGCTTCCCTCAAATTTCATACTTTATAAAGCATTGGTCAGTACGGTGAGCTAAAATCTTGCTTTCTCTGTGCTTTCTTAGGTTTTTGTACAGTATTGAGGCTTTTCATAAGACAAAATGCTGTCTAGCTGCATTTAAAATAAACATTTTTGCCTAGTTCTGTCTTGATTAAGTTAGAAGGAGGGTACCTGCCTGCTACTTAGATTACTGTCAAACTTGACCAAAAGTAAAGTTGAATTGTACTCTGTTCTTCTAACAGAGCCTATTTTCTCCTTCTGACTGGGTACTAAAAGGCTTTTTTTTTTTACTGCTGCACTAACATTTTCCAAATAAAATGTTTTTGCCAATTTCTGAAGAAATAGCAGAATGAGTACCACCTTAGACATGCTGAAGGAGTCCTGCACCATGGATTATAAACTGAAACAGTTGGCCAGAATAAGGAATTACAGTAATCCCTGATATTAGGAACATGAAAATGAGATGACCTTCTGTATACGCCCTGTGTGAGTTTCTAACCCAGTTGGCCTATAGGCTCCCCTTTATCGCTGTTCCTCCATACCTTCACTGTGCAGAAAACAAAAGACCGGCCGTTCAGCTGGGAAACTGGAACACAGGCTTGCAAATATTACAGACTTTAAATGCATTGTATTTTTTTAACAGTAGTTCGTGATTGGAATGACAGGAAGGAAATGAGCAGAAAACATCCTATTCTATCTCTATATAAAATCTTGCTTGTGAAAGATACAGTTACCACAATAATGATCGGACACTAATTGATTCATTGTGCTGGGAGACAAGTGCTGAGCGGAGGAGCCGGCGGGGTCATTCTCTTGCTCCAACTCCACTTTGGTTGTTTGCTGAGGAAGGGCAGGAGAGGGTTATAAAGCTGCTGCCACTGCATTCAGCGCATGTTTTTCTCAGAAAAGAAGAGACACCGCCAGCCAAGATCTCTTTCCTTTGGAAATTGTAGCTGGGAAGGGCCCCTTTGGCTCAGCAGACAAAGTGGGCAGTCAGACAGCCCCTTTCCTGAATCCCAGGCAGGCACCAGACGGCTGAAGGAAGAGAGGCACCAGGCTGAATTAGATTGCCTCCTGCTTTGGACAGTAAGGCAGAGAGGCAGGCTTAATTGCTTTGCAGCTGTTCATTTTTTCCCCTTCTCCCTCCCCTGCCCTCCTCTCCCTCCTCCCAGCTGACCCCGGCGGCAGCCGCAGCTCGAGCCCCAGGGAAACCTCCCCAGCTTGGGGAGACGAATCCAGGGTGTCTGGACTGACTTTTATCAGCCTTGATACCCTTCCCTCCAGTCCAGCAGCAAACGGGAAGAGAAAGGAAAGTATTAAGGATAAAAAGGCTCTTCAGCATAACCTAGTCAGTTGTTGCTTTTTTCCTGGGTTAGTTTGTCCCCTGGGTTAGTTTGTCCCCTGGTTTCTGAACGCTCCTTGGAGGGGGGGGGGGGGGGGGGGCTGGGACGGCTGGGATGGCGGAGGGCAGCGGCAGGCAGACCTCTCGGTGGCATCCTCTTGGGAACGGCAGCGGGGTGTCACCGCTGGCAGCTTCTGGAACCCTGTCCACATGGACAAACCATGGAGAGCGTTGGAACAAGCCCCCCCCCCCCCCCCCCCCCCCCCCGCGATGTGGCACTCCCGCAGCAGGGTTTAGGAGACGTTTGAGATTTCCCCTCCGGAGCTGCGATAACCATGTACAAGATCTCCCAGGCTGCTGGCTGGCAGTGTCGATGTCAGCTGGGGTTGATTTGGTGGTGCTTTCACTGGTAAAAGAACCTCAACACTGAAATGTTCTTGACCTGACTATTAAAGGAAAAGCTTTTTTAACCTTGGAGAAACTTGCAGGGGTCTCCAGCCCTCAAAAACTGGCTCAGGCCAGACTTGCAGATTTGCATGTATCTCATAATCCCAAACTGTCTGAACCTCATGTTTGTGGAAGAAACAGTTTGTTTTCTTAATTGCGCTCACTCCACTCCTGGATTTAAAAATTCTAAAAGGTGTTTCCGTGCCATAGCAATGAGGCTGCAGTCAACTGCCAGCTCACCTGCGTTGCAGAGAGGTGCTTTGCTCCCCTGCTGCTCAGCCAGCCTTCCTGGGTCTGTTCACCTCCAGCAGCAATGTCAAGCTAACCCAATTTTGCAGCTGGTATCGAATGCCAGAGGCGAACTTTGTAGATGTCTCTTTAATTCCTGCACTTGTAGAATTTAGTGTGTATTTTCCCTCCAGTTCCACTGACTCACACAGTCCTTGGGGGCGGAGGCAAGGAGAGAACAAGAAGGCTATAACCCAGGTCTAATTTACTCATCTGGTAAAGCCAGTCATCAATGAGCCTTTCCCCTCTCTGTCCACAAAGATAGTCCCTCTCGGGAGTCTGTTTGGCCTCCCAGTTATAATTATGGCGTCAGTAGTTTCATACTTGACTGTCCTCCTAGGCTGACTGCATCTCCTCTGCCGGGGTGTCGTGTCTGGGCGATAGCATTAAACCGTGCGATGCCCAGTGAGCCGACGTGCGACACAGGGCATGCAGCCCCACGTTGTTCGGCAGCGCGGGCTGTCACAGCATGCTAATCCCTTTATATGGGACATACTTGCTGCTTATTTTTTATGATATCCTTAAGAGCATAAACCAGAACTTGAGGCAGGCACCAGTGCAGGCTTTTTGCACATTTCTTTCAAGGCACAAAACCGATGGGGGTCTTTGCTCAGGGCTGCTGGAGAGCCGGAGGGTGTCGTTCCTGAAAAGGTAGCGCAGCTACCAGACGCTTTGGTGGTCAGAGGGATTTGTGCCTGTAAGAAATGGATTTAGAAATAAGGTACAGTAGCATGTAAGTGACTTAATTTTTTTCCTAATCTGTTCAACATGCAGCCTACAATAGCTCTGCAAGTTACATTTGAATTAAAACCGGCTCCGCAAGGTACAAAGGCTCTGGAGCCTCCATGAGGGACCGGAAATCCATTGTGGCATCCTGATTAGCGCTGGTGAAATCGGAAACCTTTCTCGGGGCAGATAACAATCTCGCAAATGAAAATATAACCTGTTCATCCTGAATTTTAACAAGGATGGTTACGCAACTGTGGGCCAAATCCAGGATGTGTCCTATCCGTGTGCCCCTTGGTCAGAAAGGATTTGCTGATCAGGGAGGGTGGGATTGCACCCCTGCAGTACCCTCTCCCAAGAGCACCCCTGCCTTATGCCAGGAGAGGCAGGAGGAGGGGTGCTGGGGGTGAGGCTCAGCGCAGAAATTGGGGTTCACATGTTGGGACTGACCCCTCTGAAGCTCTTGCCCTGAATTATCTTAAGACAGGGCCTCTGTTTAATGTTCTTCCCCATGCCAGTCACCACGGCCAAAGGAGGGGTGGTCTGGCTGCGGCCATCTGTGCTTTTGCAGTCCCATAATAGTCCCTTTAATTACAGGTAACAATAGGTTCTGGGTTTTTCTATGTTAATAACAAGTTCCAGGGTATAAATAACTCTGCAATTAAATCAAAACACCTAATGATTTACCATTTGACACCTATGCAGTCTGCCGGAGCCTTGGCTGTGCAAGGAATTTTTTCTACTGCCCTGAATATTTTATAATTGTTTTACAAAAAGCACATGGATGTTCCAATCATTAAGAAATGCCAACCAAGGTACATTGTGGCACCAGGGAGCAGAGAACAAATAGCTACGTCTGTGCTGAGGCCATAGAGAGCTCTCCTTTTGGAGACGCAGCCGTAGTTTGTTTGACTACTTCTGTATATTGACCCTTGTTTTTCAAGAAAAACACAAACAGTCAGGATTGCTTTATTGTGGGACCCATTAACTCCTTCAGAGATTTTGTGGTGTCTGTTGATAAGAGCAGCACACATGTGGCCATATACTGCAGGCTGAAACACCTCTGCCCGCTCTGCTGCATTTGGATGTTTGCAGGCAGATGATGCTGCAAGTCCCTTGCTTTGTGCATTTGGAAGAGCCAGTATATATGTAAAAATATGTGGAAATATTCCTGGGGACTCTAATCATGGTGGCCAAGGAGATAGGGGCTATGGGGAGAGGGGAATTCAACTCTGCTTTCAGTGGGGAGGCATGGAGTGCTGTCTCTCATTTCCGAGACTGGCTGTGATGTGTTTGATGTGGAGCCTGCGAACGGAGTTGCTTAAATATACAAGCGTGCCTAAAAATATAAAAATAAAAGCAGTGCTATTTTAAGGCTCTAGAATCAGGGATTATAAATAGCCCAACTGGTGTGTTACTCCTGGCTGGGTGTGTCGGTCCTAAAACATTACCACAACTGTCACTTCCCTTTGAAGCAGCTTGTCGGGTAATGACGGCGGCAGTGGAGCCTCCTCTGCATTTCCATGGTCCCTTGACAAGCACAGGTCAATGATAAGATGCTCTCCAGGCTGATGAGTCCATCACACAGGCCCTCCCTTTGCCAGCTCAGGCCTGTGGGCACACGCAGCGGGAAGGGTGGGTGGGCGCTGGCAGGGAGCGCTGCGGCACTGGGGTTCGGTGGTGGTGGTGGGAGGTGGCATCTGCAGGGTGAAGCTGAGCTGGCTCTACTGAGCACAAGCTGTGGAGCAGGGGCTGCCGAACCCTGGGCAAAAGGCAAAATAGCTGCGTGGTTAGGTGCTGGTTTGGGACCTGTGGGATGGGGGTTTAGTGCTCTCCGTTGTCAGCCTTCCTCTGTGACTGGCTGGGATTCATCTTCCTGCTCCCATCAGTCAGGCTCCTCCTGTGGCCAGCGGAGGAAAAGATGTTTAGAGGGTCATTTCACCTCACGCTGATGTGCACCTCCGAGATGTGATGCATGGTCAGCGGTGAGGGAAGCCTGGACAACATGCTCAGGCTTCGCCCTTGTCTGCTGGGGGCACCTTTACTCTCCATCTTTGGCAGCAGCAGCAGCTGTGGTGATCCAACATACAAAAGTCTGTGAAGCTGAAAGTCACATAGGTACCTTAAATAGCCGACTTTTTGACTTTCTGACTCTCGGAAAGCGTTTTCATTTCTGTCTGGTTTTCCAGCGTGGTGGCTGGAAAGGAGTACCTTTGGTGGTGTTCCACTGCCTCACCGCCGCGGGCGAGCGGCTGGGGACAGGCTCTTCTCGGGCGGCTGTTTCCGAGAGGAATTCTGGCCGACTCCTGCACCAAGTAATGATATGTTTATTTGCAATATATGGAGCCAGGAGACGTCTCTGGGTGATAGGAATCTGGAGACTAGTAAACAAAAGAAGGCAAGGTTGGAACTCAAACTCTAAGAAGGCTTCTTTGGGTCTAAAGAAAACAACTATATAACCAAATAATGACGGTGTTCAAAAAGGTCTGTGGTGGTGTATCTCAGGACAAGGTGCAAATGTACCTGCCAAGGCCCTGCACTGGTAGGATGCCAAAATCTGGATTACTCTTACAGGGAGCTCTAAGCAGCCTGTACCCAGAAGGTGAAGAAAAGGGAGCTTGTTGGCCTCTCCTTCTTTTCATAATAGATAGGAATAGCCCAGGAGTCTCCTCTGCTGTACCTGAGTCTTCCCCAGAAAGGGGAAGCTTATTTCATGATCTTTCAGTGGAGGAAAACTTGCAAATAGCTTGTGTCTAGCATCAGTAAAAGAAGTAAAACACCGTGATGTCTGGAGGTTTCCGAGAGTTCATGCGGAATTCTTTCTCCATAGCCTGCTTGTAACACAGAGGAGCCGTGTCCTGATGGGATGCTCCCCTAGCGCAGAACAAGCCACTTTTATGGTGATAGAGAAAATGATTTCCATCAAGAAATGAATGGGGATGACAGCAGTGACAAATAAAGATCTTACGGGTTTAAAACCGATAAGCTGACAGCTCCATTTTCAAACCTGGATGACTTAAACTAACCACCTAGAAACAGTATTTTGGCAATTGGGGAGCTTCTGGGGGCAGGGGTTCCTGGGCATGGCTATGCAAAGTTACAGTAAGTGCCAGGTCAAAAATTAAAGCTTTTGTCTGAAGTTGTAACTTGGATCTGAAAACGGGGACTGCTTCTATTGCTTACTGTGGTCAGAGCTGCTCCTAGAGGGCAACAGAAGGACTGATTTAATGCTCCATGTCCTTTTTCTTTTACACTGAACTCTTAATTACGCCTGCATTTCACTGCAGATTAGCAGGGAGTGCGGAGCTGAGCCCAGGACCCCTGGGGTGCAGCGAGTGCCCGCGTCCCCTCTGCCCTGGCCCTGGGCTGCATTCGAAGACGCGGTCTGTGCCCTGCGAGGGTGCCTGTGTGTACGTACGCTCTCCCTCTCGTCTTTCTCTCTCATGGCATGAAGAAGCTCAGTTTGCTTTGTATTCCTGCCCCCCCCCCCCCTTTTTTTCTATAATCATTGCAAAACAGGAACAAATGAGTGTGTCACTTTAAACCATGAAACCACTTAGTCGGTAAAGACAGATTTGGCGTCTTTGTGCTGGCAGCGACAGGCCAGCCCTGCTCCATAGTGATCCCACTGTTCTCCCTCTGCCCCGCACCCCCCACTCCCCACCCCCTCTGAGGTTTGCTCCGTGTTTGCCTGCCTCTGTTTTTGTGGTTGGTAACCAGCAAAAGAATGGAATGGATTTAATGATTTGTTGGCTGCAGTGCCAGCATGATTAAGTCAATAAAGCTTCAAGCTGAAAACAGTGTAGTTACAGTATATGGCTTTAACCTTGTTAATGCATGTTTATGTCCCCCTGCCCACTGTATAGCTGTATGTTGCATAAAGAAGATCTGACCAATCTTTAACCCATTAAATAATTCATAAAGTGAGAGCAGACATCAGCTACTTGCGGAGCGGATCAGTAACCATGGGGTCAGCAATAACTTTGGCTCCCTGGACCATATCCAGCATGTTTAAACTCCGGTGATGTCACCAGGCAAGCTTCTAACCTTAATCATTTGGATGGGTACAAAGGGAAGTTAACTGTTGACATGCAGTGTCTCCGCAGAAGAAACACTTGTGAGTGCTCTGTCACATCTCTGCCTCACAGGGAACATGAGCTGGTTCCAGCCCCCTTGCTTCTTTTATATGCTTCCCTCTTTCCTTACGGCAGGAGCGTGGCTGGCCAAATGTTCAAAGGCACGTTTCCTAGACTCCTATTATCTTAAGTGACAGAGGCAACAAAATCCCACAGAATTTGAGGGAAACATTGGCTGACTTGAGAAGATAATATTTGGAGGTGCTTGGATGGGGTTTTTTCATTGTGGATAAATTTTGAATGAAAAGTATCTCCTTTTGTGTGAATGACAGGGAAGGACATATCATAGGGATGGAAGGGGGCAGAAGCCAGGGATTCAGGAGAGGGTGCGGAGTGAAGCAGGACTGTTCTCACTGCAGTAAAAGCTCTCACAATAAAATACCAAGCACGACTTGCAGGGAAATCCTAGGATTCTCACCCACAACTGCCTCAGCCAGCCTCTTCTTTACGTACCAGTCAAAACACAGAGCTGACTTCTAGCATGCAGCCCTCTTGACACAGCTCCCAGCTGGGTGCCGGGGGATTCTCCAGATGCAGCAATGTCCGTAGTTGTTGCAGCGGCTTCCCTTGCTGGCATGCAAGGGGCGAGTCATGGGATCCCGGGGCGTGTGGCCGGGACATGCTGCGCTCCGCTGGTCTGTGCAGCCAGGTTAGAGGCCCTAGGGGACCATTACAACTTGGTGTAGTTTAGTGCTGTTCTAAGATGCAACCAGCTGTGGCCGGACTCAGAGGAGAGGTGCAGAGAGGAGGCCAAGACAAAACCTCGTATGCCACGTGAAGCAGAAAAAGCCCTTCCACCTCTTGCCGGTGAGCAGCACGGAGCGCAGGTCTGCTGCAGGTCTTTGGGGTCATAACCCAAGGGCACGGGAGAGGCACCATTTCAGGAGGCTGGAGTTGTAACCCACATGCTGCCCTGGGAACTGACCCTGATCCTCCTATTCAGAGAGTAATTTAATTCCTTTTTGGGGGGAAACTGAGACAGAGGGAGAAATGAAGTGGCTTGTCCATAGTCCCGTGGAGAAACTATGTATGATGGAACTGGAAACCGACCCCGGCTGTATGAGCCCAAGTCCATATGGCCAGCTTTTATCCTGTGACTCAGTCATGGAACAAACTCACCGTTCAAGATCATCTCCTTTAGAGGTGGCTTGGGAGTTCACCTTTGACGATCCCATTTTCTGCGTCTCCTTCTGACAAATTGCGTGCTCACAGGCTCGTGAGCTAACCGTCCGCTGCGTATCCAAAAGGACTCTTGCTTGTGCAAGTAAACTCATGGGAGGCTTGTGTGCCGATCTGCACGGCGTCCAGCCAGGTGTGTTCGCAAGCAGGGCTCCGTGATGTGCAGTCTTCATGTCTAGGACTACTGCGGCTATTAGAGGCACTCAGATAAAAACTCTCACGTGTTTTTGTGAGCCAGATGGCTGCATACAGCAGAGCATATCTCAGAATCCACTACATCAGCCCAGTAGTTAATATTCCAAGTGCCAAAAGATACACACCTTGAGTTGGAGATTAGAGCCAGGACCTTCAGTCTGCTGTTGCCAGCATCTGCAGCCAGCGACCGGGGGGCAGACTGACCCCCAGAGCCAGTGTTGATTATTCTCAATCACTCAGTTATTCCCTGTTGCTTTATGGGTGTGCTAACGAAGACTCAAATTAATTTACCCTGTGTTTTTTGGAGGGTTTTTTTGTTGGTTTCATTTGGTTTTGCTGTAATGCATAGAAGCAGTCTTTGCTTCAGAGAAGATGCTCCAGAATTTATGGATTTATGGCAAGTCAAATCTGATCTGAGTAGAAAGTCCATGTTCCGTTTTCTTTGTTTTTAGCTTGGAACATTGTGTGATGCGGCTGAAAATCTTCCCTTACCGGTCTGTTGATTTCGATGAATGAACCCACATATACCTAGTGATGTTTTATTATCACTCACCCACCATAGGGTATATAGCAGCTGGTAATTTTTGTGCATTGACTGCAATTTTTTTTCTGCCTGATGGAAAACAGAGTCGCTCCAAGCATATGCTAATGCTTAATGGGGGGGTCCCAACTTCTGACCCACAGCTAATATCCTGCAAGTCACTTGAAGCTACCAAGGATTCTTGAGCTGGTGTTCAAAATGCCTATGTTATCAGCAAATAAACACCATTAATTGCTTCTAATATGTCATGATGTGGTTAAATGACAAGATCCTTATTAATTTGCATGTATATCAGCCTTTTCAGTGTGTGTGAGGGGGAGTATGAAGTGGTAAAATTATTTAAAATTAGTGGGGAATATTTACAGGAAGGCATAAAGAACTGTCAGTTGAGGAAAGCAGCATTTTATGTTCTTGTCCCGGATGACCTTGCTCCAAGGACAAACCAGAGCTTGATGAAATGAAGCTGCAGATGGCTAGTGATCTCAACTCTGTAATAATGAAATGACACAAGAAAAAAATGAGACATCTACAGTTTGTAAATACAATCTGAATGGAAGGGGAGAAAAGGAATTTTTAAGGGAGATTGAGTTGACTTGGTTACAGCAGTTCAGCTTCGGGTGTTTTAATAATAATTTCCATTTTAAAAAATAATGGAATTGCTCCTTGTTCCCCATACTCAAGGTCACCTTAATACATTTTTCTTTTTTAACATGTCAATACCTTGGTTTTAAAAATTTGATCATGAGGACTACCTAGTCACAGCCTTCTTTGTATCCATTATTTTAGCATGTTATTTATCACTGCATTTGGTTTTGTAAGTTGTGGTGCTGACTTCTGGCACCTGATCGGTAGATGATCTGACACAACCATTTTAGGTGTTTGAATAGTTTCATCTGTTAGGAAAGAGTCAGCTTGTGAGAGGTTTACTACTGAAAAAGTGATGTGATACTTTGCGCCAGACCATGCTTTGTTTATGCACGTACATGAGAAATCAGGAGTATATACTGTTGGGTTTTGCATGTGGGCAGGTTTTCATGCAAAGGGCTTCTCTGAAGCACTCAGGCAGCCAACTGCTATTGAAAGTTAACGAGACTCAGACATCTGCCTCTGCAAATTGAACCTTTGCATGAAAATGAAAAAGAAATTAATGGAAACATTAACTTAGAGAAATATAGGGATTCACAAATCTCTGTGATCCAGACCACTTCACTGTAATTTGCAGAGCTTTTCAGAAATGGGCAGGTAGAAAACTGTTTTCTCCCATTAGCTCAAGATTCCCTGACTTTCACTTTATTAGAGTGAAATCTTCCCCCCCCCCCCCCCCTTTTTTTTTATCAGATCTTTTCTGCTCTCAATACATAAATTCACCAGCCAGTTCTCTGTAGCAGCTTCTGTGGGTCTTGAGCTAACCCCGCTCCTTTTGAATCTCATCGACACCTCTGAGAGCATGCCTTGACATAACACAAGGATTACTTGAGTCAAACCACTTTATAGATACAAGATGTTGTAGTTTGTCATCACAGCTAGCGCAACCTTGTAGAGACAGGCAGAAGGACTACCAGCCGAAATTGGGTGAGATAAATACAGTTTTAGATTATCTCATTGAATTTATAGGCAAGCTGCCCTCCATGGGAGCGAGAGCATGGTGTCACAGGTTGGAGAATCATGATAGCTGTACAAGCCAAATATAAATATTTTGTTCTTTGCAGAGAATTCAATTTTAGATCTTGACTGTATGTTATGTAGACAGGTATAAAACACCCATCTCTGCATTTTGGGGTGTATACACATAAAAACAATAACAGATGCAGTTTATATTAAAAGCATGGTGGTTCAAAAACTGGTGGGAATGAGTCCAGCCCTAAAGCGTTGCTCTCAGGTGGAAGAAAAGTGTGTTACCACCACAGGTACCCAGGTCCCATTGCCATCAGGAGTCTGGCAGAGCCTCCGTGAGTCTCCAGTTACCCTGAAAGCTTTGCCTTTCACTCAGGATGGTGGAGCAAAGCTGTTCTCTGGGCTGCCTTCACCCACGGCCTGGGAGTTCACCTGGGCCAAAGGATGCATTTGCAGGGGAGCTGCTGTTGCTGGAGTCTTGACTGTGCCTCCTTACAAGCAGTGCAGTCCCATGGAGAGTTGCGTGTGTCTGTGATACACCAGCTCTCCCATTCACGTTGTGCCTCAGGCTCTTGGCTGCTCCCAGAGCTATTGCCCATGTTCTCTCTAACAACATGGTGCTGGTAACAGCATCACAGTTTGATTTCAACTTGCCTGCTAAAGGACGTATTTCCATGTAAAAGAAAAATCGCTGTTGCAGTAGTTCACTCTGGATTTTCTGTCCTTCCGTTGCTCTGATTGCTGCTGCTCTTCAATGGCATGTTTTGATGGATGAAACCAGCTCTGAAAATATGGGTAGTCTTTGCACAAAAGCTTTAACTAATTTAATTATTTTTTTTTAAGAGGGGAAGTGGACTCACTTTCCATCTTATTAAAATTCTGCGTGCATTTTTAAAAGCACTTTGGATACTTTGATAGGATTTTGTTCTGTTTTGAACAGCAGGCAGTACAAGAGCAGCTATAGGGAAATTAGCGTTTCGTCTGCTTTGCTTGAAGGGAGGAGATTCTAATACTATTGCTAGCCAGGTGTGGTGATCTTGTCATTACTCCTAGCAAAGAAGGAGAACTACCTTTGAAGGAAGCTGTACATGCTCATGCCGTATGAAAAGGAAGAAAAACTTAAAAGAACTTTTTTTTTTTAAACAAAACCTTATACCCATGGATCACTAACAGTCTTCAAAGAAAGCCTTTTCCTGACTGACAGCCTCCAAGATAAGCTCAGAAACTTGAGTCTGGTATTATTTTACATGCTTGTATATCACATAAATGGGTGAAAGATGGGTAAAAACAAGATCAACAGAGCTGCACAGTTTGTGTTACCAATGTTCATACATTGTGTTAAAACAAACATGCAAACAAACAAAAGCTTTGGAGCGTTTCTGAACTGAAAGGCTGTTTTATCTTGAAGAGCATCTCTGAACTGGGAGCAGAATAGAGGAGATAAAAAAGACAGAAAACTTCCAAAGAGCAAATGGAGAGTTCTGTTAAAGGCAAGAAGCAGAGGCAAGAAGCATATCTAACCCCTGACTTCTACACGAAGGAAATGATCATGGCATCTCACAGCCATCACACTGTTCTGTGGGCTGACACAGTCATTCTGCCAAACCCTGACCCTGGAGTTTGTTTGTTTTGTTCGTATGCATTGGCCAAGCAGATTCCCCATCTTAGTATCTACTTGGACTAACAGCTGTGGAGGCAATGATCCTCCTTTGTAAAGGTGGCATCGAGGTTTTCTATGGGACCACACAAGGTTACTAGACACTGGGAGTCTTATACGTGGCTTCTCCATAGGCCTAAACATGGCACTCTTACAACCAGGAAACTCTTTGTGTGAGGTCACTTTAATACTCTTAGTGTTTTAATTGCTTAGTTTGCGGTATTTGTAGAGTCGTCATGCGTAGCAGGCTTTGTCTTGGACTTCAGAGCAAAGTGCTGAAGGAGAGGCAGCGCACCTATGAGAGAGGAGACGATGCACTGGCAGGCGGGAGCTCAGGGAAACGCAGAGGCATTAGTTTGAAACTAGTATTTGCATTTCCTCAGCAGAACTTCCCATACATTACAGATGTTCTTAAAATACAGAACAAAAGCTGGTTCATGAAACTTCACCCCACCCCTAGAGAACAGCTGTCCCCGCAGTGAATAGGGATGCCCCTAGGGTCCGCGGCCGAGTAGCCAGGGCATCGGCCGGTCGGTGGCACAGGCTCTGCTCCAGTCCTGTAGCCATGGTGTCCCTTTCTGGTTTGGTGTGGCTTTTGGGGGTTTTGTTTGGTTGTTGGGGTTTTTTTTACTGTGTGAGGTCTTGGTTAATTCTTCAAGTTATCTTTGGTTACAAAAAACAAATGGTGGAAAAAGCGGTTTGTCCCTTTCTCGTATTTACAGCAAACATCCACCCTGGGCCACCCGTTCCCTTAGGTCCTCTCCTTTTTGCTGGGGTGCTGTGGCTCGTCTCAACAGCCCTTCTGTTTTAAGCTCTGTAATTACTGGATTCAGCTGGATACCCCATTGCAAGTGGAGGGAGTGTTTCTGAAATCAGCAGTGTCTTTTGAAATGGAATAAACTTTTTAAATGCAGGTACTATATGCGTTTTTAATTAGACACGTTTCCGTTTTTCCACTGCTGCTAACGCTTTCGGTTAGGAAGTGCAGTTCTTCCCCGACTCTGTAAATATCTACCAAAATTTGCAAAGCTGCCTGTCTCTCTCTCAGTAACCTTGCTGTGACCTGGTTATCTGCTAGAACCACAAAGAATTCAGTCTCTAATTAGTCCATCTGTTAACTATTGAAATTCATGGCTTAGTTTTATTGTCTGGGTCTGTAACATAATGCTGAATGGTCTCACCTGGCAGCTTATTTCTTATAAAGCAAATGTGCCTTTCCAAGAGCCATTTTGGTGCAGATAACTGTCTTTTCAGCATTGGACAAATGACTCTGTCTAGCAGCCTGCAGTCCCCTTCATGCCCTCACTGAAATAAATTGTACGTCTCCAATAGCTTTGGGCTTAAGTCAATACAATTTAACATGTACATTTCTTTGTTATACTCTTTGGAGTTACACCGTAAGAGCAGATGGGAAAGTTTAATAATGATAAATGAGTTTAGTGTTTTTGCATAGTCCTAAAAAACAATGAATGCTCTTTATTAAAGATTAGAGGGATTTTTACATATTTGCCAAAAAGCGATTAAAGCTCTAGCTCAGATCCTCAGAAAGTCTTGCTTTTAAATTCTTTTTGGACTGTTTGTTAATGAGGATTCAGAGGAATTAGGGGCCATAAATTTCTTCATTCTCACTTAAGTGAAGCCATAGTGATTACTGGATATATAACTAAGTGCCGAGGACTGGAGTTTATCAACAGTGTTCACACAAAACAATTCATCTCCACACTTATTTACTGCAGTCGTGCAGCTTGTACGTAATCAGATGATGGGGCTGCGCAGGTCGAGCTCATCAGTGGATTTTTAGAAGGATGTAGATTCATAAATATACATGGTAGCTCCCAGAAGGGCTGTTCGTACACTTTCCATTAAGTGGTTGCCCAAATGTTTTGTTGGACCAGACCCACGCTCACCACAGCCAGGCACAGTAATCTGCAGATGCATTTGCCCAGCCTGAACAGCTCACCATTGTGCACCG
This sequence comes from Falco rusticolus, assembly GCF_015220075.1. Lineage (NCBI taxonomy): Eukaryota > Metazoa > Chordata > Aves > Falconiformes > Falconidae > Falco > Falco rusticolus. The sequence continues at coordinate 9,239,315 of NC_051200.1, read as the reverse complement.
GCTGGGCGGCTGGGAGGGACTGGTTTCGCTGCGCTGTGCAACCGCTTTCACAGTTACAGTCAGGGGTGAAATACTGACACAAGCAGTAAGAATTCCTGCAAACCCGGAACCTGATTCTTTTCTCCTTGCTCTTGAAACTAGTGCATGAGATGCTAAGTCAAAACACTGAAGTTACCCAAAGCGCCTTTTTGAACAGAAATTGCTACATTGGAAAGCTCGGGGAGAGCTGCAGGAGCTCAGGGCCTGCTGCGCGATGGTTTGCTTTAGCAACAGAAAAATGCTCTCCAGTTCCAGGTCTGCGTGGCATGCCGTTGGGTTAGGGATTCTGCCCATTTGATGTTTTAACATGAGGTTTTGGAGGGAAAAAATGTCAAAACCCCCTGATACTTACATGCAAACATATATTTTTAAAGAGGAAGAGTAAGAATCTGCCATAGCCATCTGTAGCCTCCAGTGGGCTTACAGCTGGTTCAGCCACATGGCCCTTTGGGTGTGAACACCCGCTTCCATCCTTCCCAACTTCGACACTAGAATCCTCCTCTCCTTGCTGTCTTCCTGGATTTTAAAATGGGATAATCCAAACTATAGACAAATTAAGATTATGGCTTGTTTGGCTTCGCCCTACTATGGGAAGGAAAGTGATTTTTCTTGGGAAGTGATGAAAAGGAAAAATGTTTGAAGTTCATTAACCTTTGGTACAGATAGCAGTGTCCTTTAGACTACACCAGAGCTATTCTTAGTCATGACGTTTAAGAGGTTATTTTTTATTGTAAGAGAATACAGTAGTTCCCACTAGTGGTGAAAAGAGAGAACTTTTTCCTTTTTTGTGTTTGTTTGTTTTGTTTTGTTTTGTTTTTTGGCTATAACCTAACTGTGAACTGTAGAAGGCAAGATTTTGAATTCATTCCTTGTCTTCCCATCTATGCTGTTTTGTCCTAATTTCCCCAAAAGCAAAATTTATATCTATAGATTGTTTCTTTAGTGGCTAATTAAGTGTTATACAACTTCGCTCTGAAAAACTCAGCAACCCATTCTGTCTATTTGCAAATGAACTTTGCTGATTGTCATTATTGCTATAGGGTGCCTGCAGAAAATCCCATATAATTAAGCTGTTGTACTGCCACAGCACAAGAGCCGCAATTGGTAATGTGATTTACACTTCTTTACCATTAATAATATGGAAAAATCAACGTTATTTTCTTGATGATGTTTGGGAGAAATTAGAATGAGGTGGACATGATTAGGAAAAGAGACTTTAATGTTATGACTTGTTAATGCAATAGCCCTGAGCAAGACATCAGAATGATTGTCCTTGCACTAAACTCATTTGCTTCAGTAAGCACAGACCCTCTCTGCACGCAACAAGACAAGTTTGGAGGAAATTGGATAGATGGCAGGGATTTTGGTGGTATGAACATTTCAGTGTCTTTTCTTGTGCAGGGTACACAAACCGAATCCCTCCACTTTCAAATATTCCCCTAGAGGCAATCTGCATTATTCAAAGCTTAACTATGGCTGCAGAATCCTGTCTGACATGAAAGCAGAGTGCTAGCTTTACATGAACTTCCATATTTACATCTGTAGTAAATCATACTTACTTTATTCCTCCCCTTCCTCTTTTTCTGTGGGAGAGGTGGAGTAAAATGGGGAGGAGGGAAGGGGGAGGAGGAGAGATGTCCAGCAGAATTGTAAGCAAAGCACCAGTAATAAAGTCTAGTCTTATGAGACTGCCCATGAATAGGAATGATAATGAGAGCAGTGATGAGCTGCAGGTTTGTGTCTTTTAGTAAATTATCTAGCAGGCATTTACATTTCATCAATTGTGGTTTTGCATAATAGACCGAAGTGCTACAACAAAAGGAGGCACCATAAAAATGACTAATTTCAGTGACCTTCTTGGTAATTGCTCTTACAAAGCATATCTTGGAAGGCGTTGGGTGATTCCTCATGGTGAAGCTGCTGTGGAAAGGCCCCCCAGGCCCGAGAAGCTTGCCTGGTGACAAATGCCTCCCAAGGCTTTCTTCTGGCCACTCTGAAACATGGCTCGTATCCTGTTTTCTCCATCTGAGCATGCTTCTAATTGTCAGATGTCAAAAGGGAACAACCATTTTCTTCTTGCTTATCTCCTGATAACATTGATTCTCAAACAAAGGATGTGGGCTTCCATTCTGAAAACAAAGGAAACATGGCCCAGTTAAGGATGCTGGATATAATATACATACTTCTCCCTGCCAATAATAACAAAACATCATAAATAACGTAGAAGCTGGATGTGAAAATGGAGAATGGGGAATACACTGGTACTGCTGTTCCTGGGTACAGCACTTACAGAATCTTGTCCTCAGTGAGGCCCTGACTTCTTCCTTTGTTTTCCTCTTGTATTTCCCTGACCACCTGCCAGCTCCTAAAATGTTTAGACTTCAATATTTTTTAAATTCTTTTTCCCTTTTGGGCTGTGTCTTCATCGTGTTCTTGTGAATTTTTTCCCCCTCTTCTCCACACAATGCCCTTTCGTTGGAGGCAAGTGCTCAGCTGGTGAAGCTCAACTCAGATCTTTCCTTGAGGCCAGTTTACACCGGCCAGGAATCAGGCCCACTGCATTACTGATTTGTGCCTGGCCATGACCTGACCCTGCATTTTTCCATGTTCTCCTCTCCTTTCACAATTAGCTCTCTTCATTGGTCTGATCATGGAACCCACAAGCACCACTTTGGTCCCATGCCCACATCTTCCTCATCTTTCGGGGTCCCTGGTTTGATGGCACCTTTTCCCCTCCTCTGCTTTTAGTTTGCTGTTTTCCTTTCCTGTAGGCTTCTCCTTTACATTCAGTTGCCAAATCCTACCCTGATGCAACTTTTCTTTCCTTATGTCTTTCAGTGTAACAGTTGGGGAACTGGTGGGAAATGTGATGCTTTACTCACATCCCTTCTGCCAGCCAGGCAGCCATGTGACTCCAGTAATGGTAGTGAATCAGTCCCATAGCCTTGGGCTAGTCACAAAGAATTTTGGATTAACGTTTTGTTTCTCTCACTTCTTGTGCCGATACTCAGAAATCTGAGCAGTCCCCTGCCCCTCACTGTCCTCCCCGTGACATGCGGGTCCATGTGAATCCACAAGGTGTTTTGGCCCTGGAACAGCCAAAGACTGGAGAGAGGGCATCAACAGAGAGGATAAGGGTTTCTGTTGTTATCTCCCTGATAAGATTATTTTTCTTTTTTCATCTTTCTTGGCAGGATCAAAATCCTGGAATTGTTGCCAGACTTCAGGAGCCGGGCTCCATCCCAAGCGGAGGCTCTGTGCCTGCACCAGCCACGGTGAATGGGTACACAATGAGGAACCATTTACTGAAGCAGCAAATAATGAAACGACAGCTGATGCAGGTATGATGCCCAGTGCTTCTGTGGGTTGATGTGCTGTCCACCTCACTGGGAAGGACAGGACTAACTGGAATGGAGAAATCACCAGTCAGCAAACACTAAGGAGTAGTGCTGGAATTGCTGGGTTGAGTCAGACTAGGGCTGTGGTGAATCCAGGATGTCATGCCCAGGAGAGGCCAAGGCCTAGTGCTGCTCAACAAGTCTGAGTGCAGATCTGCCCACTCATGTGCAAGGAAAGGATTCAGTCACCTCCGTATCATTGCCGTCATCCTTGGTCAGTCACAGGATTGGGAGGGAAGATGCAGAGAAGGGAGGCTTGGAGAGTGATTCAGCCCCAGGAGAGATGTTCTCCATGCTTGCCTTTCTTTCTGGTTCCCTGGGGATTCACCACAGCAGATATTAGACTCCAGTTTGTCCTGGACTTGGCTGGTCTCTAGCAACAGAAGTCCCTGTATGAGGTTTGTGATATGCTGCGTGAAGGAGCAGGGATGGGGCGATCCAACAGATCCAGAGTTGGATGAGGCAGTGCTGAACATGTGCCTCTGACTTTCTGAGTGTGCTGCTGGATTTGGGTCAAGGAGGCTCATTTCCTTGGATGGGAAATGAGACAAGAAGTAGCTCAGTAAAATCCTCGACAAAGTACTGTCATGCTCATTGATCAAACTCCCTTTCAAAACTGACTCTACCTCCTTGTCATCAGTTGGCTTCAAGCTTAACTGTGCTGCTCCAACACAGCGGGAGTCAGGCCTCAGCTTCCACCATCCACGGGGAGTTCCCCTGGTCACGGCTGCTGTCCACAGCAGGGATGCGAGTGTGGTGGGAGGTTCTGGGGTTAAATGGTGGGAGATGTAAATCAGGTCACTTGGAAAAAGTCAGCAATGCCTTGCACAGGGAGCCCTGCTAAGGATGCCCGGCTTCCAGTGGCTTGCTGCTATGTTGGAGTTAGAAGTGTCAACCAGTGCAAAAGGTGATGGTGCACATGAGCAGAGCCATCCTCCAGACAGGGTCACGGCCACCAGCAGTCTCCTGTTTGTCAATGTGCCCCTGCAATGCTGCCACAGCTTCTGTTCACCAATAGGCTCTTGGACGTCTTGTGTTCCCGGAGCTGGTACTTCAGAGAACACGTCCAAATAGTGAGCACAAGAGGTGCTGGGGAGACACCAGGATTCCTGCAGCCTCCAGCTGTGCTGCACTTGACTTATAAGCTGGTGAACTGGAGGGTCTCCATGTTCATCCAGTTCCCCTTGGGCTGGCACAGTGTCTGCTGAAGGCTGCGCTTCCCAGGTTTGTCAGGACACCTTTGCAAGAAGGGGCATGTGAGCAATTAAGATCCGGTCTGAAATGAACTGTCTGGGCTGAGTTTCATCAGAGGGGTGTGTGTGTGTGCAGGGGAGGTTGTTAATGATGACAGTGGCCACGCTTCAGGTGTATGCTGCTATTCTTGCTTGACAAGAGACTGCAACTTTACTATTATGCCCCTTGTTTTCCAGGAAAAGCAGAGACAAAACATGCTGGGAGTAACATCTGAGCAGAGGAGTTTGTTTGCGGCTCAGCAGATAAATCAGTTTCAAGGTAAGGAGGGAAATGGTGTGTTATGAAAAGCCTCGAGGAGCCAGGGCCTGGGGTCTAATTAAATACAGGGCGCTAAATGATTCTCAGCCCTGAAATAAAAGCGTTTCACGTTTCATCACATACCCTGACACAGGGGAGAGGCCTATGTAACGAAAGGGAAAGATGGAGCAGCAGCCTTTCAGGGCTCTGCCGTGTTTCGAGGGTGAACACGTGCTCCCCAGCTAACGTGTCTCTCTGTACGCAGCCGTGCAGCAGCCCATCCCCACCGACTGCAGCCAGGTGATGCCGGCTCCTCCGCCCAACCACCGCATGCTGCCGTCTAACCCAGCCATGCTCCAGAGCTCCTTGGGCTCTGGCATGGCCCCAGCCACCGCCAGCCAGAGCAGCGGGACGATGGTGATGATCCCGCACAACCCTGGCAAGCAGCAGGGGATTTTTCCGCCTAATTCTGATTTTAACATCCCACTGCGGCCAAGCCAGAACTCACTGGGCATGAACTCGGGGTGCCAAACAGTACACAGCCACTCCGCTGTGCGTCCAGGAATGCCGATGGCAGGCTTCAGTTCTGGATCCTTAGCAAATCACTCTGCGACTCAGCAACACTTGAGGCAGCCGAGCATGCCAAGAATCCCTAACGTCTACCCCAACTCCTCTGCCCAGATGTGGACGCCAACCACTGTGCCAAGAATGCCAAATCAAAGCCAAATGGATACCAGCATGCAGCAGTTCTCCGGTAACGCTCTCTTCTCCAAACAGAACGTGAGAGCGAGTGCACCGGCTCAGCAGTTCTCCCAGCAGGCTGTAGTGCCGCCTAACCAGATCGCTCCCGGCGTCCAGGTCAGACAGATGCAAAAACTGAGCATGGGCCAGGCTGGCCAGGGCTTGAGCTCAATGAGTAATCAGAACTTGAGACACAATTTAACCAGAGGACCGTTGCCAGCTATGAATGTTATGAAATCAGTGCCACAAGGAGTATCCAGTTTTAACCAGCTCAATCCTGCCTCGGGCCTTGGCCCGCCAAGCTACCCTTCCACAGGCCAGCCGCCCGACGCCTTCAGCAGGATGAGCGCCGCCGCCGAGCTGCCGCAGTATGACTTTGTGTCCCAGCACAGCAACTCCATCATGCCCGCCAACTGCAGCGACACTGACTTCCTCGACTCCCTCATGAAGAACAGCAGCAGCAACGACGAAGAGTGGTTGAACAATCTGACAATGATAGACGACATTTTGGGACAGCACGCGCAAAGCTCTGGACATGTTTAGCCGGGAGAGAAGCAGTCTCATTGTAAATAACATACGTATGGCTTTTGAACGTAACAGACAACCCGTGAAAGCCGCCGCCTCTTTCAATACGGAATGAGTAGACTCAGCCAATTCTTTGCCTGCATCAAAGTTTAATATTGGCAGTTTTTCAGATGACTGTATATATTTGAATATTTTGTAAATTATGTTTTCCTAAACCTTAAATGTAGAAGTATTTATACTTCTTTGCTGGACTGTTTGTAAATAAATCTATGGCATAACTTTTGGTTTTATTATAGGGATTTCATTATACCTTGTTATAAATATGCAAGTAATATTGTTAGTTTCAGTAATACTGTGTATTACAGCATAAAATACTTATGTTTTTGACATAACTTAACACATGAACTAGGGGTGTCGTTGCAACCAGACTAAGCAGAAATCAAATGTGGCATCTGTTCTCCCATACCAAGAGGACAGATTGAAAAGTTGAATTTTAAAAAAAATAAAATCCATAAAAGGAGCTGCTGATTCCCTGGTAGCTCAGTCTTGCAGCCCAATTTCGATATGTAGGTCCCATCCGGGCTCCCAGTGCGTTCAGGGATCTGCCCGCAGAGATCCATTTGCAAGATCCCGGGCACATTCTCAACCCGATACACTCCAGTAGGTCGATTCGACACTGACAAGGCGCCGTCCCGCCCGCTGTCCTGCGGTGAGTGCGTGCCTGTGGTGTCCCAGCCGCTGCCCGGCGTGTGTGTGCCTGGGCACAGCCGGCCGCGCGGTGCTGCCCGCAGGGGGTGACCCGGAGGGCTGGCGCTGGGCGGGCACTGCCAGGCATCCCTGGTGACTGTCCCCTTCAGCCGACAGGTAGCTCTGGTTTGCGCACCTCTGCCATGTATATTTGTAGTGTACAGGTGATTTGTTCCTGGTTTTAAGGCTTTTCATAATTTCTGTTTTAATGTGAGACTTTTTTTCAGGGGAAAAGTCTATAAACATTAATAGTTAATTTTTGATGTTTTCCTGTCAGCTATTGTCCTATGTATATTTAAGAGTCTGTTTATAAAAGATTCACTGTACTGTAAACTTCTTAAAATGTTCATACTTTGTGTAATCATATTTTAATAGTCACATCATACTTCGCAATACATTTGTAATATAACGTCAGCTTCAAGCACAGAATGTTTTTTTCTTCATACCATAATAAACTGCCAGGGGAAAATTGCATATACTTTATGTGCTCATTTCTCAGCTACAACATTTCATACCTGCAGATATTTGAATTAATTTGATTTGTCCAGGATGCTACAATGTCGATCTAATAACATGTACAAATGCCTGTGTGCTGTTAGCAGGAGAAATGGGCTAGATGAAGAATGGAAGCAGGCTTTAATTTTATTTTAAGATGGGATTTCTTAGGCTCACTCTCCTTTTCCAGTGTAATTGTAGGAGAACATGAAATTAATCTCTGTCGGGGGGGGGGAGTGTTGTTGCATGGCACGTTAGTTTTTTTAGTGACAGTTCTTGTTTCTAAATGCCTGTATCAGTTGGCCCATCAGAAAATAAAGCGGTGCCCAGCATGAGGCAGCAAGGAGGGCTGGGGGGCCACGGCACAGTCCCACCTTGCCCATTGAGTGGTGCCCAGGAGGGCAGCGGTGGGTACGGCGTGTCCCTCCTCTGACACAAAATCATCTGACGGGAGAGCTAGGGCCTTCCCTGGGGGAGGCGAGGCTGGGGGAAGGGGTAGGACGAAACAGGAAAATTTTAGCAGTCTTAAATAAATGCACAAATAGAATCTGTAGCTATAATTGCCTCGTTTAAAGAGCCAGACACCGCCCCAGCTTCCCATGGCTGGTGGAGAAGACGTGTTGGCGCTGACGCCTGTCCCAGGCACACTGTGGGCACGGCAAGCCTGAGGAATCTCCTGGCTGGGTTGTCCCTCAGAGCGGTCCACGTTGGAGGGAGGGTTTTAGCGAGGTCATCCCGGTTGAGAAGCCTGTTCTCCGGAGCTGGAGGGTAGGAAACAGCTCCTGAGGTCAAAAACGAGAGGAGACAGGGTTTAAAGCAGTCGGGTAGGAGCTCTGTTGGTGGTGCTCAAGTGAGCAGGAGACCCCTCCCAAGCACAACCACCCCAGGCCCTGTCAATGCTCCATGTGGCTTCCCCATGGCACAGGCAAGTCCTCATGGCGCAAGAGGCCCTGAGGGGAACGACCCCTGACTGGCATCACCTCGAGAAAGGCACGTACCTGCGTGGAACCAGGGTGAGGAGGAAAGAAGCCAGTTTTTCCAGCAAAGGAAACCAGCCCCACCAAACAATCGCCCAAAACAGGCTGTAAAACTCAGCAAGTGTCTGAATGAGACAGAAATGCCGACTGGCCTCCAGACAGCAGCGAGGGGGAGAAACGCCTGTGTGTCTGTGGCGAGGACAAAGGTGAGTTTGTTTGGCTGTGAAAACTGGCACCGTTTCAGCAGCTTTTCTGTCGTGAGCCGTGTCCTGCCAGGGAGCAGCGCTGGCTGTGGCCGGGGCTCCGCTGCTTTACGGAGCAGCAGGCCTGGCCGCAGGTCCGGGAGCCAGCGGCACCTGACCCCCACCGGGCCAGCAGCACAGCAGTCATAGATGGCAGAGAAGGCCACTGCCCCAACGCTTGTCCTTAGGATATTCATAAAAATACAAAAAATGCCCTCTTTTCATTCTTGATTTTGTTTGTGTCAATGCACCTTTCAGCTTTTCAGTTCTGCAGGGTTTAGGTCACGAACACTGCAGAGGGGAAACCTCCAAAAGTCAACTGTTTCCCACATTATTTATGGAAAACAGTTTATCTTGTACCCCTGTTCTGTACCCACTTGTTTTCACTCTTCTTTTGTTTAGCTTTTGAGCTGGTAGAGCTTTTCATGCCTCCACGGCCCAGTTCCTCACTTCTCAAGGGGGAACAACAATCCTTGCCTGCCACAGAGGTGCTGTGAGGAGTCAGGACTATATCAAGCTTGGAAGAAGAACAGGAGTAAGTAGTAGTACTATTATCTTGCTGCCTGTGATCATACTTGTAACTGCTGATTCTTAAATGTGTCTTGTGGGGGGCTGGCAGGTGACTGTGATGGCCAGCGCCCCGCTTGGGTGGCAGCCGAGGGCTGGGTGGCTGCTGCTCCCTGGCTCAGCAGCAGCTCGGCGGGAGCACCGGGCGCAGGGATGTACAGGGCGAAGGTGTGATGGCCACAGGGTAACGTCTCAGCTCCTGCAGTTCTGGTGGGTGTCAGGCTGTAACAGGTAATGCCTCTATCACAATAAATTGTCTGTTTTGTTCTGCAAAAAATACCTTTGTCTGTACTTTGCCTTCCCCTTTCCTTCTCTCTGTTTAAAGTGTGAAAATGCCCGAAGTCTGATTCGGCCTTCACTGTCATGGTCCGTATCACTAAGGCGAATAGTTACAGCTGGTGAGGGAGTAAGACTAAATACATCTGCACGGTTCTCCCATTGTATTTACTGGACCAGCAGATCACACTGCAGGGTGTACGCAGGCTTACACCATGGGCCACATTCTGCTGTCTTGCAAGCGGCGCAAACGCAGAATAGGTCTCCTGAAGACAGTAGTGAAGCATGGGATTTACTCAAGCATAAATAACAGCAGCATCTGGTGCTGTGGAAGTGCAAAATGAATTTGGATTTCTAAAATAGTTACAGCGAACAAAGTGTCTGACAGCACTTGCTGTTGAAAGCTATCATTTATTTCCCAAACAAGTTACGTCACCAGACTGCCCTCATAATTATGGCCATGAAAACAGAGGCAAGGCAGTAAGCTCTTTCCTCTTGGATTCTAAAATAACATCAAATGCCTATAACAGCCAGAATTTCCAAAGACCTGAGCTCACTAAAAGCCTGTCTGTCTGAAAGGTTAGTAGCATAGACTTATTACGGAACAATTCTCTTTGTGGATGGTATTAATCTAAAGCAGCCCATTTTTGACAAAGGCAAAATAGAAAAACACACTCATTCCTCTCAGAAAGCATGCAGGGACCGCCTAGGAATAGATGTCGTGGGAGCCTGGGTCAGGCAATTTCCCTGGCAAGCCTAGCCCTGACTTATGCAGAACCCGAGCCCTGCTGCTCGGTGGCTCTCCAGGATTGATTACATGTCTGTCTTAAGAAGCTTTCAACAAAGGAAGCTGCACTGATGTTGAAGTGTAAGGTCAAGTTCTCCTCTTGTGTAGGATGTTGTAAATCAGGAGCTATTCCCCTGCCTGCAGCAGGGTAACCCCTGATTTACACCCGTCTGGGAGCAGGAGCGAGCACCTGGCGAGAGGCTGGCACTCGCCACGTGGTCCTGCCCTGATGGCCCCGCGCCGCGGTCGAGGCACCGCAGATGTGCAGGGTGGTCCCAGGAGAGACCCCTGCTCCACGCTGGCAGCCGGCTGCAGGGTAGGCAAGGACAGGGGATGGCGTGAGGGCGAGCGGCCGGCTGCTGTGCCCCCCTGCCTCCTCTCCGGCTGCCTGCCTGCAGCGAAGGGCAGGTGCCACGTGCTCCTGGGGGGACAGTTTGGCCCTGGCACATCTGCCCAGCCATCTATTCAGGCTGAGCTCAGGTTTTGAGGCTTAATGCCAAATTAATGCCTGTTTCACCTTCTATTCCCTGCTGTACATATAGCAAATTTTTTTAAAAAAAAAAAAAAAGAAAAGAGTCTGGAAGAGAGTGAGGTGTTTTAAATACCAATAAGGGTCTCTCCTGGGCAAGCTAAAACACAAGTACTGGTTGGCAGCTGCAGGAGTTACTGAGAACTTAAGACTCTGGCTGGTCAAGAGGCCTCCTGTGTACAATCCCGCACAAAACCGGGCAAAGGCGCCTTATTAACGCAGCCAGGCTGAAACCAGTAGAGCTGTAGTTAATCACAGCCATGTTCTTTGCTCCCTCCCCACTTACTTGATGGTTTTGTAGCACTGCGCAGAACAAATATGCTGTTTTATACGTGTCTTGATCCATTTCCCGTTAGGCGGCAGGTCTGGGACTTGGCTTTCATCCTCGCTCTGCCTGAGGCAGCCATTTGCCTAACAAGGGCTCGTGCTGCCTGCGCTGGGCTGCGCGCTGCTCTCAGGCTGTGTGCGTCGGGCTGCGTGCCCTCTGCCTAGCCAAACGTGCATGGCCATGCCTGTGGTGGGGACATGGAGCCCCATTCCTTTGCTTTCCTGAGCTCAGGAAGTAGAGACAGTTGGATTTTTTGTTTTCTTTTTCTTGAGATTGGCATGAGGGTGGTCTGGGTTGCATCACGGCTGTGTGTCAATTAAAACAACCCACGGCTACAGCAAGGATTTCTCCCTGCAGCCCAAAGGGCCCTTTGCTGTGTGGCTGAACCCTGCTGCCAGTCTCACATGTGTCAAAGCCAGAAAGCAGCCAGAAGCTCCTGGGCTTTTGTGCATCACATTGGTTTTGTCCTTATCAAGGTTTATGATTTAATCAATGTAATGCCTGAGAGGTAAACATTTGGTTGGAGAAGAAAAAACAAATGCCGTTTTAAGCTCAAAGTTGGATTTGTATCAAAAAAAGGACATTTTAATTGTTCTGATGTTGTCTTAATCCCTTTTCAAGGAGCGAAGGGGCCCGAGCACTGCCCCTGCTCGGTTTCACATCCCGGAGAGCGCTGTGTTTGACGAATGGCTGGGACGGATGAGACCTGGGGCAGTGGCAGGAGGTGGTGGGACCGGCCCATTCTCACTCCCTGAGGGCAAACCAGCCCGAAGCTATAAAGTTGTGAAATCTCTTTTTTAATTTGCTAATATAGAGCTGTGCTTGACTCCATCCAGCTGCAGAAACATGCTTTGTTTCAAGTTTACAGACTGCTCCTTGTCAGCCATGCCGGCTTTGTATGGCAGCAGGGGAAAGAGAATTACCTGGCAGACCAGGACCTGTGTTCCTTCCCTCTTCTCAGCCCATAAATTATTATTCTTTTTCACTTATTAGCTGGCTACACTATTTGCCTAAGCAGTTCCCATTAACCCCCTGTTTGAGCCTCACAATCTTTAATAAATATATGTGTTTTCCTGTGCCCTTTCAAGATAGTTGATGATGTCCATTAGCAGCTGGGGACCGTGAGGCACAAAAGGCTCAGGACTCGAATCCCAAAGATATTTAAGTGCCTAATGAGGCAGGCAGACACCAGTAGGATTTTTTCAAGTGTAGTTAAGCAGGACCGGCAGCCACATCCCGCGGCCGGTGGGTTGTGTATTACCGTCGGTAGCTGTGCACCACTTTGGACTTTGTTTTACAGATCTGGGAGAATAAGCTGGTTGTTTCTGTATGGCTTGTTGTGGGCAAAATGGGACTGTGAGTCAGGCCCCTTCGTGTCTTAATTTTCCAACCTCAAGAGCCAGTAGGCTCATTCCAGCCGGGCAGAGCATGCAGCCCGGCAGGTAGGCAGTGGAGGACGAGCCATGGGCTTCAACTGTCTTCTCTGAAAGCTTTGCTTTGCTCAGCACCTTGCTCCCAGCGCTGGGATGTGGCACACCCAGCCCCGCCACAGGGGTTGGGCTCACAGTGGAAACGTGAGTGGTTCGCTCTTCTTGGCCAATATTCCTGCCAACAAAGTCTTTGAAAGTGCCACCTGTGCATCTTGAGGAGCAGGCAGAGTCCTGCTTCTGCTTCAAACATCCACATCTTTACTCTGCTAAGGTTTTTGGCTTATGACCTGTGGTTGAAATGATGCAGTGGTATACTACTAATACTGCTGCAGCAAGGGCAGGGAGCATGGCTGGGTGGGAGTGCAGAGCCCACTGCCGCGGCTTACTCCTTGGCTGCTCTGCAGAGCCCTTCGTTTGCAGAGGCTTCCTAGCCCAGCAGTGTGCTTGTCACTAAATCAGGGCTGCCAGTGTCCCAGCCCAGCTCTGCACCTCAGTTTACCTGCCCATAAAGCTGAGACAGTCCCTCTTCCACAGGGATAGTTTGAGGGGTAATCGGTTAACGCTGATAAAGTGCTTTGAGCAGCTAGGACTGTAAAAGTGCCAAGTATTATTATTAGTCCCGTGTCTTTGCTTTACTGTGTCAACCAGATCCAAGAGCCTCCTGGTACCAGAGCAGCCTCCTGCAGCACCTGCTCCCCACACAGCACAGGCCACGCAAAGCAGATTATCCTACAGCTGGCCTTTTCAGGGCAAAAGCAGCAGCTCCCGCTGCTTGCAGTGGGGGACTGAGTATCCAAAGAAGAATTTAAACTAAATACTTATAAATGCTTGGCTGCAACAGGCTGAGTTTTGCTGCTTGAGTGACCGAGAACCCAATCCCTTGTTGAAAAGGGAAATGAGTCTTACACCAATGAATTTCAGGCTATGCTCCGAACCTACCTGGAAAATTAGAGTTGTGTTGGTGTTTCACCGCTCGTGTGGGCAGTTGTGCATTTGTAGTTATTTGCAGCCACTCAGCGACTGAGTTCATGCTGTTCAGCAACATGAGTACTCCAAGAGGGTATCTGTTCTTAGATTTGCAATTCAGCTTTAATGCATTACTTAACCACTTTCTCCCCAAACAGTGGAGGCGATTTCTTACAGATCTGGCATTTATAGCTGTTCTGATTTTTTTAAGTAGGATGTGCTTTTTTGGTTTTTGTTTGGGGTATTTTTGTGTCTCCTCTCACACTTACACATTTCCTTCAGTTTCTCCACCTAGTCCTTCTCACACATGATGATAACCTGTGGACTGCCATGTCTGGCTGTAAAGAACGGTTGATGGGAATTTAAGGCTGTAAAAGGTGAACTGGTGAATATTTGGAAAGTGACCCCCTTCTCCCTGGGTGTCCACTCTGTGAAACTCAATTATCTTGAGACCCTCTAGTGTATTTTGAATTTGGTGCAATTAACGAACAGTTCAAAATCATCTAGTGGGGCGGTGTGCCTAGACACACACAGAAATGTTTGCATCAGACTCATTCTCAGAGGAAACTTGCTAGAAGTGAGTTGTGATATGAATACAGCATTTAACAGAAAGGAGCCAAACATTGTTTACTAGAGGTAGCAAAAAAAAAAGGTCATTGCATCCTGGAATGGTTACCAGTGTGTGAGCCAGCAAACATGCCCACATTTCCAGCTGCTATGCCAAAAGCTAACATGCTAAGCCACGTGCAGATCTACCACCACAGACACACACTCTTCCAGGCTCCAACTCACAGGGATATGGAACTGCTTCACCATTTCACCCACTGCTTCGTCTTGCAGACATCTCTGTGATCGACTGGTTTAAAAACTCAAATGCCTGACACCTCTTGAGTTTCTTACGGATGGCTAATGTACCCAAGAGTGCAGCAAGACACCATCTGCAACCGTGCTTGGCCTGGCATGAAATCAGACAGGGAGGCTCTTTCCATCTTCTTGCGTCTTGAGGTCTGAACCCAGAATAATGTGTTCATTTTAATTGCCTGTCAGTAGGTAATTTTATTCCTGGTGTCAGCATCCACAATAAGCATGAAAAGAGTTTTGCCTCTGGCTGTGGTAGTAATGATAGCTGTAGTACCTCTTGTGCGCATCCTCAAATCATCCTCGAATTTAAACTGAGCGCTAGAGAGCAAATATATTATTTGTGTATTTTATGCAATGCCCAACACAATGAGGCCCTGGTCTCTAGACGCTATGATAATACTACTAATAAATAATAACTCAACACTGAGATTAACGCTGCCACACAGAGACTTTCTGATTTGGTACATTAACTTCTTATTCTTTTCATGCTGTGAATGTAAGCTGTAGCTGGAGATACAAAGTGCTGTGAAGATTACTGTAAGTACTCTGATCTTCTGAACCCTGAATGGAGGTCGCCGTTGTATAATAAATTGCATTAAAATATAAATGAAAAGAAATCATGTACAATTTTTCCAGCAAGAATTATTCACAAGAAGCTTTGTGGAAGAAATGAGTGCGTTAGCTCCAATAAAAGCCATTATTTCTTTCAGGTGGCTGCTTAAAGCTTTGCTAATTGTCTGAAGAAACCTATAACAACATCTGATGTGATATTCAGGGCTTCCAAAGACCCCAACAGTCTCAGTGATTTTGCAGAGCTGAGAGGGGTTTTGTTTCACTCATTAGATCAACTAAAGAAATTGTGCTTCATAATAAAAGGATTTTCTCCTGCTCACCAGAGTGCAAAGATGAGCCAGGCTAGCTGATCCACAGTAGCATGGCTCTTTCAGTCCCATGGGAATGATCCTTGGTCCCATGGGGGTTAAGAGAAAAACCTTCACTGATTGCTGCAATGAAGATTCCTGCTAATACCATGAATGCCAGTTGTTTTTAATCCTGCCAATAAATGGCAATTTTCTTTAACAATGGGACAGAAAATTGCATCTGAGACCCAGTTTCTCTTCTCCCCACCATGACATATTTATGCAGCCATGCCATGGTGGTGGGTTTTCTTTTTTATTAGAAAGAATAACACCTTATAATAACAAGATTAGATCCATTTTCCCTACAAAACATAGTCGGGAAATTTGAATTAAACCAAAATCAATAAAGCATGACCTTTGGAGAACCCAGAAGAAAGTATATTCTCAATTTTTCTAGCTCCGCTCTGGCAGGCTCTGCTGATACAGCCTTGAATCCAGCCTGAAGTTCATCACCTGAGAGTGCAGAATTTCTCCTGAATTAATGGATCAGCTGGTCTTTAGAGAGAGAAATCAGTAAAGCTCTAGTGGGTGGTGGTGGTCCCTGAAACAGTTTGCCAACTCATTGATTGCCTATCCTGCATAAGCAGTCACCTCTGTTGCCAATATGACAGCAAATACTACCATGGAAATCAATTACAAACATGTTTTGATCTAAGTAGATGCACTATTTAAAGAGGAAAGAGGAAGGGCTTTCCTAATACTGATCTTTCTGCAGGCTCTCTGGCTGGTCTTGTGACCTTGGGACTCTTGTCATTCAGTAATCACAGTCTGCTGCCTGGAGCTTGTCCAGATTTTAAAGCTAACTCCTCTTTGCTGGGGGATGACAGCTGAGAGGGGCTGTGCTGCGTTTTCAAAATACACCAAAGTTCCCTGTGAGTAGTAAATGCTGCTGAGAATGTTTCCCTTCCTGTCGTATCAGCTGCTGTGACTCTTGTACTACGAACTTGAGAGTATTTCTCAATAGAACATGTATTAACTGTATCGACAGCCCATCTCTGTTGTGCTCATTGGTACACTTAAAAAGATGTTTAAACACGCTAAATTTTAAGTGATTCAGGCACCATGGTAGTTTAAGTTGTACACATGTGGACCATGACAGTAGAAGGAGGGTGTTGGGGTGTCCATCCTACACAGGTTTTTTTTATGCTGACGAAACTGTTCGATGCCAAGATGCTGGGCTTTTATAAGGTATTTTAACTTTAACCACTTTGCTGCTGCAGTCTCTGCTGCCTGGTGTCACTAGAGTTCTTTCAGATTTGAATGAAACCTCAGCCCTTTGGAGAATTTCAGAGCAACAGAGCAAAAGCAAAGCACTTAACAGGTATTAGTCTAGAAGGCCCTTCTGTTTTATGGGCTATATTTACACATTGAACGGGTAACTTTCTATTGCAATTTACATTTAAGTGTACTGGAAGCTTATTCCTTTGTGTGCTATTCCATTTAAGAGGATTTTCTTCTATTTCTCTTAATTTGGGGTATTGTTCTAACAGTACTAAAATGAATTCCACTAACAGTCCTGCTAATTCAGTGGCTATTACTAACTTCCATTTGTTTGGTTCTTTTCATCCAAATTCATTTCAGTTCTCTTAAAACCTTTTACTTACTATGCAAATTAGGTATGATACATGTGAGAATGAGTTTGCCTTCCTGTGAAATGCAGCTATTTCTCAAATAAAACATACTAACTGCTTCTAATATTTGCATGGAGAAAATAATGGATTTTTTTCCTACCTAAATATAGAATCAGTAAGTACCTGATATTAATTTTCTCTGCCTTTGAAGACAAAGAATCAGCATCTAATAGGAGGAATCTGTCTACTAGGCATAGCAGGGGTGTGTGTGTGTATATTATAGATGTATGTATATGTATATGTATGCCTCAGTTGCTGTGTGCCAGGTTTTGGTGACAGCAGTACTGTGCATACAAAACCTAGGTATCTGAAAGCTAGCATCTGCCTGATTTCACAATAACAAGTATGTACATTCAGTCAGTGTTTCTGAAAATCGTTCCCAAAATACAATTGCTATTTCCAGCCCTTGGGAGTCGCAGGATCCAGAAATACAACAAGCCTCTTACATAACTCACCTTATTGCTATTGTGAGTCAATCAGCAAGGGGCAGATTTTTTTTAGGGTGCTATAGGTGTTTTATTTGGCAACATGTTTCTTTATAAAGAAATTATTAGGCTAATTGAGGGGAAAAGCTAGATAGAAATAGGTTAAAGAGGTCTTAAAGTACCGCTTAGAAGAATTGAATCTGGCAGTCTTTATTTAGCAGAGACAAAAATAAACACAAAGTTAGCAAAGAAAGGACAACAACAGGAAACAAAGGGTATAAGTGGCACAGTGCTAGAAAAGCAACAGCATCACTGACATACCATATCTTTTCTGATATCTAACTTATAAAAGGAAAAAAAAAAAAGTACACATGTGAACATACAGACATACCCATGAATGTATGATATATTTAACACTACATTGTCTTTTCCATTTTATCTGTCACAACAGCAACTATAACCAAACAAAAATTGCTGTTAGGTAGATGGATACAAATCATCTTTAACTTGACCTATGGGCTTGATTTAAAGATGCAGACTCCCCACCTCTGCTTAGTTTTGTTCTTCTACTCTCCAGAATAGTAGGAAAACAAGTTAGTATTTTTATCAGGTATGGTTATGCTCCCAAATTGCACTTTGTTGTCATCAATCTCATAGCACCTAGGTTCTCCCTGGCATCTCAGTTCCACCTATGTATTATTTGCATTACCATGGTGCTACAAGACCCTGTTATAGTCTTGTCAGAATCGACAGAAAGGATGGTCCTGCCCTGAGAGCTTAACAAAGTATGAAATGAGAGAACTGAGGAATAGGGGCAAGAGAGGCAGCATAAAGAAACGTGACACTGTTGCAGACATTACAGGAAAGAAAAGTTTTAAGGCGAGCTTTGAAGAAAAATTATCAGTAACTTTTGGGCTGTTTATAGGATCCTTGGAAATAAAAGGCAGTCAGAAGAATGCGCAAAAGAACCTGTTTAAACGTATTGCAAGAGGGCTGTGAAACTGGTATCATGAGCTAACTGGAGGTGCAGTTAGATCTCAGCAGCGAATGGAAATGGCAAGTAAGGTGAGGCAGGCTACCGAGGCCTTCCAAAGCAAAGACACGTAGGTAAGGATCAACGTGATGGAGTAGGCTGAGCCAGTACAGGGATGAAAAGAGAGGAGTAACACAGTGAAAATGACAGACTAAGAAAAATGGTCTTTGTAGCAGTGTTCTCAATGAGCAAGACAAGGTTATATTTTCCAAGGCCAAAGGAAAGAATGTTGCAGTAATTGAGATTTGAGAAGATGGGAGTTTTAGCTATATGGACAGATTTAGACACAGTCTGAACATAAAGGGCTAGGGAAAGGTCTGAGTCAAAGAAGATTACATACAGGCAGATAATAGTGTAATAGATAAAGTACAGAGGGCTTGAGGGAGAAGACTTGACATGATTTTAACTGTAGTGAGTTTAAAATGACATTAGGGTTGTCAATTAACCAGTTTTTATCCAGATGGTCCAGGGACTGGAAGCTGGAGTTGTGTGCTGCTGGGCTGCTTACGAGCCAGGTGCTATATCCTGCAATACAAAAGAAAGAGGAACAGACTCAGAAACAGAGAGAAAGCCTAAACATCCCAGAACCCACTCACACACAGAACTGTAATAATGTATGCTCTTGCAGAGCCAAATAGCTATCAGATGAATCATCATCAGACTCAAAGCACGTTTCTTCCACTTCACATCATCTACAGGCATCTGACCATGCAGGTGTGGGACTCACAGGGTGTTTGTGACTGTGTGCAGCAGCAGGTGAGTCCTACTGAGCAGTCATAAGAAGGCAACAGAGACACAAGCCAAGAATTCAGTAAGGAAAGCATGCCAACCTGCAGTGAGGAGGCATAGCTGTGAAAAATCCGAGTGGAAATAGTTGTTTGAACCGTGGTTGTAGTACCCATTATCTGGGGATAAAACACAGAGTGACTAGAGGAGCGACCCAAGGGGGAAGGCCTGGTTAATATCTACTGGAAGCTGGAAGGCGTGTAAGGAAAAGCCCCTGAAAAATATGTCAGTAAGTGGGTTAGAAATGTAGGAGGAAAAAAAGGGAGAGGACAGTAACCGAACAAAGGTGGAGCGCATTTCACTGGACAGATTAGGGTGGAATAATAGTTGTGATCATTAATGTTCGTATGAGCAATAGGCCGTCTGAGACTTTGTCCTTTTAAAGAAATGCAAGGGGCATAAGCCAGGTTGGAAAAGATCTAGGACAAAACGGATGGACAGAAATTTATGAGGGCATTTGTGGAGAGCACTTTCAGTAATCTGAGTCATGGAGTGTCAGAAATGAGTAAGGCAAAAAAAAAAAAAAAAAGCCTTTCTAGTTTTCACGATGTCAGAGAAAAGCTTTAAGATGTGATCTGAATGAAACCTTGAATGAATGATCAAACAAAGATTGTGTGTATACACACTTGTATGTGTAGACCAATAACTATACCTATAAATGTGTATATATAAACCAACACCTTGATCTCTGATTTACAGTTGGAAATACCACACTGGCATCAATCAAAGCAAGACTTCCAAATTGCATCAGTGAATTTTCCAGCTAATCTTCACTGAAAGGGTGATATCAGCAATAAAGGCATATCATACCAGAAGACAACAGACAAGATTGCCTCTGAGGGAGGTGAACTAACATTTATCTCCTTTTGCTCACTGCTCGCTGCTTCTGGTTATTAACATAAAACACAGCTACATTCTTATTGCAGGAAAGTATTTTTTATCCAGAAACATTTTTTTCCATCAGAAGAGGCACCAGCCCAATTCCTTTGTGTTTTTTGATTTAGATTCTCTACAGTTACTGGAATTTCCAGATGTAAATTGTTGATAGTAAAGGAGACACCTAAAAGTAAAGAATAAAATTAATTTTAAAATTATTGTCTTGTGGCTCCTTCTGAAAGTACATCTTGTCTGGTACAAATGCATGGCTCACCTCAAAGTGCCTTTAGCTCGGTCGGCTCTTCAGACGATGCAGCTATTCGTTCATAGACAACAAACAACTGGCAAAATTAAATTGGAGACTTTTTCAGGATGATATGGAAAAGCAGAGGTGATGGTTATTGGTTTGACACTCGCAAACCGGCAGGTGACAATCTCCTTCCCAAAGGAGCTCGTACTGTGGCACTATGTCGGGGTGAGGCAGGCACTGCGGGAGAGACCTGGGTTCAGTCGAGTGTGGAGCTGCTCAGTGCTTGGGATTATGAAGGAGCCCAGGGTTACTTTTGGTTTATATTATATTTTTATTTCCTTTGATCAGCTGTTCTGTGGTGTCCAGGCCTGAGGGCAGGGAGAGGCATTGTCACTCCACTGGCAGGGGAAAAAGTTCAGGCTGGCCACAGCACAGAGGAAGTGGACACAGTTGTTTTGTAACTCAGAAATACGTTGTATAACATAAAAAAAAAATGTTTTATAACATCGCTAATCCCCTTTTCCTGACGGCAGGCAGCGTCAGGCAGCAAAGGGTGCCTGTGCCGTGTGTGCTGCTACTCTTCGTACAGTGGCACCGCACTGTTTTGTATGTAAAGGTTCGGGTTTTTTTCGAATTTTACATGAATAATCCCCCTGGCACCTGCATCACCGATCCTTTTACTCCGTGTCAGTTTTTACCTGTAGGCAGGGCGCACGCAGGCGGCTTGGGCCGCCTCTGCACAGTGACGGCCACCGATCGACCGGCTGGATCTGCGTTACCCTGGGCGCCCCCCCCCCCCCCCCCGTGTTTGCCTCCGCCCCCCGGTTCCCTCTCTTCCCGGCGGTTTCCCTGCGCTTCCTGGGACAAGTCGCGTAGACGCCGCCGCTCCCGCCCTCCCTCACGCCCCGCGCCCCCCGCTCCCGGCATGCCCCGCGCCTCCCGGCGGGCGGGGCACCGCCCCGTCACGTGAGGGGCGGGCTGGGCCGGCGCGGGGAGCGCTGGGCGCCGCACTCGGGCCCGCGGCGGCGGCGGCGTCGCGGTGAGTCTCGGTGGGGCCGGGCCGGGCGGCGGGGGTAACGCCGGCGGGCCCTGCCCCTGCCCCGGGGAGCCCTCCCTCCCGTCCCCGCGCCGGTGTGCCCAGGCGGGGGCGGCTGCCGGCCCGGGCCTGCCCTCCGGCCCAGCCCCTCTCTCTCAGGGCCCCCGCCGGCTGCCCTGGGGGTTTTTGCGAGGGCCCCCCCCGCCGCCCCCGGCCCTGGGGGAGCCCCGCGGCCCCGGTGCCAGCCCGCCTGCCGGGAGCCGGCGGGGCCCTGCGGCCGGCGGGGCCCGGCCTCTGCGGCGGCTGGGTGCTGCCCGCTCCGGCCCCGGGCCCTCGCCCCGCTGTGCTGAATCAGGCTGGAAGCGGGACGGTGCCGGAGCGCATCGCCCAGCGCCGCGGCTTAGCAAGGCGCCTGTGAACTGTGATTTGTACCTTTCCTGCAAAAAGAAATTCGCTCTTGGGATAGAAAAAATACCCCGAGAGTGCTCTTGATTCGCTTTCAGACTTATAAGCCTCTGTAGTGTTCCTTTCTGACTGGCTTAAATTTTGTTCTGAATCTTGTGACTTCTTTGAGTGTTCACAGCTGAAAGCAGAAACCTTCCATTCCAGAGCAAACGTTTTTGCTTAATTTAAAACAAGAAATGACTCTGGAAAGTGATAGAGTGTTTCTGCTTGCTGGTGTTTGTGCTTTGGCAGCCAAAAAGTGTAATTCCGACAGTGTCTGATTAGTGGGTTTTGGTTTGTTCCTTTGATTTTCTGAGTTTTTTTCAGATGTAGGTGTAATTAAGAGTGTAAAAGGACTGTTAGCTTTTTTCTTTTCACAGAAAGCCCCATTTTTTCTTGGTCCTGTAGAAAGCAACATAGGCAAACTCAGTTTTAAAATTGCATAGATGTTAAGTGTTTTGCAGTTGGCCTGTAGATGGACTTGTCACAATAGGTATTAGTCAAAACTATGTACATTTAAAAAGTACCTTGGCTCTACTGCGTAATACCCGTTTTGGGGCAATATCATGCTCATTGCTTGCTGGTCATTATATATTTGTTTATCATTAACCAGATCTGAAGGGCAGACTTCTCATGGTACAGGATTAGCACTGGGTGAAACTAGAACCTCTTTCTTGATACGGTTTTTGTATTAACGTTAATTTGTGGTTTAGGTGGTTAAAAAAGTTAGGCTGTGCAGTTATTAACAAAGCTGGTAAGTGCAATGAGCCTTAACACACAGAACTTTTGGGGCTGTATGCAGCTTCATTGTGTGGCAGATGCCGCAAGAGATGAGATATAGAGGTGTTTTCAATAAAATGCAGAATTTTCCCTTTTTGCACTGTTGATCATTCTGTGCTTGGTCAGAAGTAAACTTCCAAAAGGCACACTTGCCCAAGAGAAGGGCTTGAAGCATCACTGAGGTTGAGCATACTCTAGTGTTAACATATTCCTGATGCATAGAGTTACAGTGTTAACTAAGAATAGAGTGCAGGACTAATGTAATGAGAGGTAACTGCAAATCTTTAATATTGTGTGTGTTCTTTTAAAGGAGAAAACATACTTTTTTTTTTCTATGCACTCAAATCGGGTAAAAATAAGTTTTGTTTCCTTCTGACTTTGCCAAGTTTACATAGCAGCTTTCATATGAAAGTCATTCCTGAATGTATTTGGGGGAAAAAAAAGAACCCAAATGAATGGTACTGTTGTTTTGGAAGGGATGAGAGGAAGTGCTTAACTGTGTGCAGAAAGGTGCCCAAATATGTGTGGGAAACATAAGCATGGTTAAAAGTCTGCATAAGATTTACATGTTGGAAACATGTCACGGAATTGTCAGGGTTGGAAGGGACCTCTGGAGATCATCTAGTCCAACCCCCTGCTAAAGCAGGATCACCTACAGCAGGTTGCAGAGAGTTGTGTCCAGGTAGGTTTTAAACATCTCCAGAGAAGGAGACTCTGCAACCTCTCTGGGAAGCCTGTCCTGGGGCTCTGTCACCCTCCAAGTAAAGTTCTTCCTCATATACAGATGGAACTTCCTTTGTTGCAGTTTGTGCCCGCTGCCCCTTATCATGTCGTTGCGCACTACTGAACAGAGCCCGGCCTCATCCTTTTGATGCTTGCCCTTAAGATATTTGTAGATGTTGATAAGATCCCCTCTCAGCCTTCCCTTCTCCAGGGTACCCAGGCCCAGCTCCCTCAGCCTCCCCTCACAAGGAAGATGCTCCAGTCCCCTCATCGTCTTTGTAGCGCCCTCCACTGGACCCTCTCCAGTAGTTCCCTGGCCCTCTTGAACTGGGGAGCCCAGAACTGGACCCAGCACTCCAGATGCGGCCTTACCAGGGCAGAGGAGACAGGGAGGACCACCTCCCTGGATCTGCTGGCCATGCTTCTCCCAACGCTCCCCAGGATCCCACTGGCCGCCTTGGCCACATGGGCACACTACAGGCTTATGGGCATCTTGCTGTCCCATCAGTAGTCCCAGGGTCTTCTCAGCAGAGCTGCCTCCCAGCAGGTCAACACCTGGCCTAACTGCTGCGTGGGGCTGTCCCTCCCCAGGTGCAGGACCTTACACTGACCTTTGTGGAACTTCCTGAGGTTCCTCTCCAGCCTGTCCAGGCCTTGCTGAATGGCAGCGCAGCCTTCTGGTGTATCAGCCGCTCCTCCCATTTTTCTTTCATCAGCAAACTGTTGATTTGCTCAGCCCACTCTGTCCCTTCATCCAGGTCATTGATGAGTAAGTTGAACAAGACTGAACCCAGTGCTGACCCCTGGGGAATGCTGCTAGTTGCTAGTTACAGGCTTCCAGCTAGGCTGCGCTGCTGGTCACAACCCTCTGAGCTCTGCTGTTCAGCCAGTTCTCAGTCCACCTCACTGTGGATTCAAAGCCGTATCTTAAATTTCTAGAAGAGAAAGTTCTCAGTTCCATCGTTTTGATGCCAAACCTCCTGACGCAAGGTGAAGCATAAAAAGAACTAGACCTGTTTGTTTCCTTTCTCCAGAATGTTTTTAGTAGCAACTGTTCTGTGAGTTTGCTTCCTTTCTGGAGGTTTTATTTTATTTAAGAATTTATTTATTTTGTTACAGAATATTGCAATTGACATTAGTTCTTAAAGTGCTAACAATGTCTTCCTACCTGTTCCATTCCTGTCAGGGGCCAGCTACAGCACAGAACTCCAATGCTGTTCGAGAGTTGAAGGAATGAACACACAGTCGTCCTCTCAGCTTGCACTGGAGTGGACACCTATATATTTTCTACAGCTGAAATGACTTACTAAACCTGGAAGCTTCTGAGCAAGAGAAAACAAAAGTAAGTGCTACACTTTTGTGTAAGATGTAGTCTGTGTACTTCAACAAAATATAAGTAATTGGTGCACAGACTCTTTGCTGGGTTGTTGCATAAAATGACTGGAGAGGCTGTATGCCAGAGACTCTGTGTGATGTGACTGGACCCGTTAATGCATAACGGACATAGGCAAATGTGGAATACAGAAGTATCGAGCTTTCTGTGCCTGGCACAGTACCTACCTGTTACTTGGAAGAGAGCACACGCAAACGTATGGTGCTGCCCCATGAAAGACTTAGGATAGCCCCAATCTCCCCTTTCTTAGGGATTAAAGCAAAGAACGGTTTATGGATGACTTCTTCATAGTCCTCAGTCTGCTTCTTTCAGACACAAACTCAGAATGATACTTTCTCTGTAGTATTACGTGTATTTAGAGAAGCAATCCATGCAGTGGAAGAGAGAAATAACACAGCAGATGAAGGAGGAGGAGTCTGATGCATCAGTTGTACATGTTCTCAAAGGAAAGTTGGAGGAAAGCCCGAGTAGGGGATGTAATTTTAACTGTTACAGTGTCTTTTTTTATAGATATAGATATATATATACACACAAACACACACACACACACACACACACACACACGATTTCATTATATAACAGATACAATTTCCATTTCTCTTGTGGAATCATCAGTTAAATCTTTAGCAATAGAACTGCAGTGGCCTAAGGGGATATCTTTCAAGAAGAATGAGCAGGGAGCAACTGAAGGCTCTCTTAATAGAAAACTTTGAAGCTGTATTTGCTGTCCCATAGGCTTTCCTGTCAACTGCATCAGCTTTTGACAATGTGGGAGGTATACATCCCTGCAGGGGATGCAGAGTAGAGAAAATAGACTGGGTGGGTTTAGAAAGCCACGGATCAGCCTTCAGGCATAGGTTTCCTACAGATGTAATGCTGATTCTAGAGGTAATGTGACTAATGGTTCCTAACAACAGCTACTCGCTTCTGTCGTGCCACCTATTCTAGCTAGACTTAACAGCTATTTGCTGTACAGGACTACATGCATAGAGGGAAAACTACCTTCTTTGATCCACTCATGTGACTGAACTTCCACTTCAGAACTTGGTTACTAGAGTAAATATTAAGGAAAAGTAAGTAAAAAAGAGAATCATGGCAAGAGAAAGATACTATGCATAGAACAGACACAGGAGAAGCAATCGGCAAGTACAAGTGGACAGAAATAATTGTCAGCATGAATTACAAGGAATAGATCTCTGATAATTGCTAGAAAACAGGCCTTAGCAAATAATTGTATTTATTGCCACTGAAGCAGGTGCTGCTTTTCCTTCTTACTGTGATACAAAGCATGAGAAATATCTAGCTAACAGCTCAGAGTCCATCAACAGATAAGTTACTTAGTGTCCATAATGGCATGTGTCCTACTATATCATCTCTTTGTGAGGGTGCTTGTAACTCTCCCACGAGAAAGCTTGTCAGGATGAAAGCCAGGGTTATCACCCTAAGCTATGTTTTCAATATAATTAGAAATGAGGAAGCAATTGGGTTGATGATTAGAAAAAGTAATGTTACAAACTTTTATGTTAGGTTTTGTTGACAGTTTTGCTTTGCTTTGAAAATAGAGTGGGAGTCAAATTCCATGAGAAGTTAAGGCAGTAAAAGAAAACCTTCAAATGGAGACAGGAGAAATATCAATCAAGACAGAACTGAAGATTTTTATTTGCTCCCTCCAGCTATTATTTATGGCTTCCCATGTGCAAGCAACAACATTATTGTTTTATGGTTTTTTAAAGAAACATATACACAGAAGTGCATAAGATCTGGTGGCACTAAGAAAATACTTACCAAACTTTCTGCCAAGCTCTTGTTGCTTGCTCCCACTTGTAGAACTTCATTGTCAAGATTTTTTTTTTTTTTTCATTAGTGCAAGGTTTTCCTGCTAATATCTTCAGAAGTACCTGGTGTAGTAAGCCTAATACCAGTGGGCAGGCAACTGTCATGCTTCTGATTTGTTTGCTGAAGTAAATAAGTCACTTGACTGTTGTGAACTTTTGTTCATTTGCACTTGTTCATATTGAGTCCTTTGGAGACAATGATTTGCCCTTTCAAATACAGGACACATTAGGGAACAAGAGAATGCTTTTTCTGGGAGAAGGAGCATTTCTGATTCTTTGCAAACAAATTTAGCAGTTCGTGTAGAGTTGTACAGCTTGCTGTTCACAGTCTAGCAGAGGACCGGCAACGTGTGGGATTCAGGAGTACGTTTATTTTAAGCCTGGTGGAGAACTGGTGTTTAGCAGACGGGTGGCTCCAAATTGCAAACTTTTTCATAAGTGATACTTTTTTTTGGTAGGATACAGAAATTTTTAATGCATTATTGATGAATTTAACTGACTTAAAAACTTCATTGCAGAAGTGCAAATAGTAGTATACATTCTACATGCACAGTATACCATTGAAGCTTGTACTGCTGGCATGGTTTCCCTGGGAAATGTAGGTTTCGTAAGTACATACAAATGGGATGTATTATTTAGATGCTAAGGGAGAAGACCCACTAGTGGAATGAGCCAGTCTCAGATCAGTAAAATCATGAGGATCTACTTGAGGAAAGATAAGGGCTGCAGACTCCATTACTAAGAAGTTACACTTGGCAGGATTTTATATCCTGTAACTGTGATGGTAAAGAAGAAACGGGAGATTCTGTGATCTAGCAATTCTTATTGATTCCAAAGATCCACTCTGGAATAAGTGCAGGTAGAAGCTTATGACTTGACATGTCAAGGTGGTTTGTTGTTGTACATCATAGATATGATTTGCACTTGAGCTCTGACGTAAGAAACCATAAGTGCTATCAAGTGATTTAAGAGAACCTCTTCCTTTTCCTGCTTGATACTTAATCTCACAGGTAAGTCAGTTTTCCTTTCTTTCTGTTTGCCATCAGTTGCATAAGGAGTGACAGGTAATTGCTGGTGGCCGCAGGTAAATAAATACGTGTAACTATGATGTCTGAATTGGCATTGCTCTAGGCATGTTTTTGATGCCCATACTGTATGGCTTTTAAATGTTAAAATCTGTTTTTTAGTTAAGTAGTCTAAATATATCAGGTCAGAGAGCATGAACAATATTATTATGATTCATGATCAGAGGGCTGGAGCACCTCTCCTGTGAAGACAGGGTGGGAGAGTTGGGGTTGTTCAGCCTGGAGAAGAGAAGGCTCCAGGGAGACCTTGCTGCAGCCTGCCAGTACTTAGAAGACTTATAAAAAAGGACAAACGTTTTAGCAGGGCCTGTTGCAATAGGACAGGCAGTAATGGCTTTGAACTAAAAGAGGAACATTTATACTAGATATAATGGATTTTTAGTGATGAGGGTGGTGAAACAGTGGAACAGGGTGCCCACAGAGATGGTTGATGCCCCATCCTTGGAAGCATTCAAGGTCAGGCTGGGTGGGGCTCTGAGCAACCTGCTGTAGTTGAAGAGGTATGTCCCTGCTCATTGAGGGGGATAGGACTAGATGATCTTTAAAGGCCCTTTCCAGACCAAACTACTCTAGAATTCTTTCTTAAAAAAGAGAGTTTTTCTTCTACACACACACCCCCACCCCCCGCATTGGCATCTTTCACTGTTGCAGAAGTTTTAATTTATTTTTTTTTTATTTCCCTTGGAAATAAATGTAAGCAAGTATTTCTGTGGCATGGGTGTTTTGGTGATTTGGTTGTGTGTGTGTGTGGTGGTGATTTTTTTTTTTAAGCTTTATCTGTTTGAAACTGGAATGCTCTGCCTTTATGCTACTTACTTTTTGTAGCTTTGTTGGACTTTGGAGACTTCTGCTACCTCATTTTTGTTTCCGTTATTGAGTATAGTTCCTTTGTGCTAAAATATAACTAAATATAACTGGTTATATGAGTGTGAAAGAGATATTTTTATGAACTTGATTAGTTGGTTGTGGCACTTTGGTTTCACTGTATTTCTTCTTGGTTGATTAGTGCTATTTTGTTAGGGACAGCTGATGTCTGGAAAACTGCCTTCGTTGCTGTAGTGTAGATCTTTCTTGTGATTTGTTTTGTAACCCTATATATCTTTATATAAAATTCTAAAATTTTATTAACCTTTAATGAAATGAATGACTGCCCTTGATTTCATTAGATTAAATGCTTGTTTACTGGCGTTAAAGATGCTGATGCTTATTTCAGTGACTTGCTGATATGATAGACTGTTGCTTTTCCATAATTGATTTTTTTTAAAGGATTTGTGTTCTTTTTTGCTTAGAGTGAAATACTTCTATGTGTTTTGGATTTTTTTTCCTTCTCCCTACATGGTTGTCTTAGCTTAATTTTGCTACTGTCTTAGAAATTCCTAGAGTTCTGCTCTATTCTATGTTATTTCTGAAAACCTATGTGTTATGTGTTATCTCTTCTGTGCAGCTGTGGTGCTGACAGATGTGTTTTTTGTTTTTAGGACTTTGTATTTTATGCTTTTAATGTTATTGCGGGAAACACAAGGCAATATATTCATACTAGCTCTGTAGGTTGTTACTGTACCTAATAAAACTCTACAGTAATCTGTGTAACACCAGCATACTTTGTCACTATAAACCTGCTTTTTCATTTTTTTGCTGCTTATGTTCAAATGAAAGTGCAAGCAGCTTTTTCTATATACCCACACTAACTTACACTTACCTCTCAAACACAGTGAAAAATTGTTTACTAATATATTATTATTTTTCTTCTCTTTGAAATAATTCCTTATTTGTTATCAGGTCTAACTATGAAAATAATTTTTATCTAGACTGGCAGGTGTCTTGCAGGTCTTAAATGATTAACCCAGTGCACTGATGGTTTTCAAGTGTCATGTAATTGTCCAATTGTGACTGTAACTTTAGAAGTGCTCTAATTCTTTTCGGAATTACTATGACAGCAAATGAAGGGATTTAGTAAATTTTGTAACTGTATTTTTAGGAGAGGCCTTGGAGGTGCACAGACTTTTTATATGCTTCCACAGATCATCATATGGAGCAGGATTATGAGAACTTTGGCATTGTGCTGTGTCATGGTTGTTGATGTGTGACAGAAATGGGAATGCTTCTAGAAGATGTTCAGTTAAACTGTTGTTCATTTTTACTGTATTGATAAATCTGATTCTGGTAAAAGCAAATAGTTCTCATGCTTATCCAGTTGCCCTTATATTTATATACAGATGTATATATATATATACACACACACACAATAACTGCTTCAACTACAGTAATATGTGTCACTAATGTTTTTTTGCCATGTTTACTTCTTACGTAGTATATTCTGTAAATGTCTTCTGTGTATAGTAATTTAGCAGTTTAATTTCCTCAGTCTTTCTGGAGCAACATATTGAACATTATGGACTATATAAAGTTAAAAGCTTCATTTTACATTAAGTGGTGTCAATTTTTTTTTGCTCCAGATGGTTGATGTAGGTACAAATTTGAAGAGGTTTTCTTCCAAAGCTTTAATCAGTGATGGTCAAAAATATTCAATATCTGGAAGGTGGTGCTCCCAGTTCACTTCATGCAGTTTACTTGATTTCAGATGTTTGTGGTAGTAATCCTTTGGCTGATGCAGGTTATGTTGTGGTTGGGCACAAACTGGTTCTTTATATGTGTTAAGATTTTAGGTTGAGACAAGCATGGCTCAGTTATATAATAGTTACAAATTATTTGGTATGATTATGGTGTGAAGGTGAAGCCTTAAAAGGACCAGCAAAATGTCAAATGAACTTTGATTTCTTCCGTGTTATAAACGATGAAAACTAGTTTTACCAGGCTGCTGTCAATCTGAACATGAGTCTTGGTGATCTTTCCAAGCTGTGCTGCATACATTCTCTCACCTGTTGCCAGTGAAGAACTGTAAAGGATGAATAGCTTGCCACTTCAGTTTCTTAACCCTCAAAAGCTTATTTACATGTTTTAAAGTTTATTTAGATTTTCTGTGTGGGCATGTGCTGATATCTGTCAGCATTTATTCATAAACAGCAGATAGGATCCTTGAAATGACTTAAAATCTGGCCTTCAGTGCCTACCATTTCAAATGTTGTTGCGCCTCCATTCCCATGAATCCTAGGAAGCACAAGTATAAATATAATCTTTAATGAAAATAGAGATTCCAAGTAGTTTAATTGTTATTGTAAGATCATTGGAGCCTACATTTCTTGGTAGTGTTACTATATTAAGTTCTGGTAACTTTAACAAAGCTTTGTTTATTAGTTCAAGTTAAATCCAGTAAAATTTCTTTGTCTCCTTGCTATTCTGGATTCAGGGAAGAATGTTCAACTGTTTGTAACTGTAGAATACCATAAACAAAGCTCTCTTGATTTATTTTCAATTTGCAGAGTAATTGTACTTCAGTTCAGCTGCTGCCAAGTGTGAGACTTGCATGGCTTTCAGTTTTTGTGCAAGTATAGAAGTACATATGGGTGATACTGGGGAATAAAATGTTTCTGCAGTGGAAAACTACTTGCAAGATTTTTCTCTGTGTGGAAGGACTACTGCTGCTCTGTGATAATGAGAAAGTTGTAGCTATTTTAAGACTATGATGGAGTATGTTTTTGAATTGTTCATGGCAGTATTACTTTGGGAAGTTGCCAGAAGCAGCTTCTACCATTTGTCAGAAAAATAAATTATATTTTAAAAGGAAATATTTCATGTTCATTTTAAATGTTTTTGAAAACTTGTTTGCTCTTTTGATACAGAGGAGTCCACTTCTTTAAGGGTGTGTCTTTGTTTGAGTATTTTTAAATGAGAACTTAATCTTGTCTGTTGTCTGAAGATCACAGAAGCATAGAGCAGTTCAGGTTAGAAGGGACTTCAGCAGGTCTCTGGTTCAACCCCTTGCTCAAAGCAGGGTCAGCCCCAGCTGCTGAAAGCTTTACATGGTTGGGTCTTAAAAACCTCTGAGGATGGAGACTGCAACCTCCCTGGGCCTTGTTTTCACTGCCTGACTGCCTTACTGTGCAAAAGTAGTGGGGTTTTTTCCTTAAATTGAGCCGGAATCTATTTTGTTTGTGTTGTGTGTTGTCTTCTCGTCAGTCACTGCTTTGAGGACTCTGGCTCTGTCTTCTCAGTAACCACCTCAGAGGTACTACTGGTGGGTGGGCAGCTGTGGGGTCCCACCGAAGCAGTCTCCTCTTCAGGCTGAACAATTCCCGGCTGCCTCAGCCTCTCATCGTAGGGCAGGTGCTCTGGGTCCTGGTCGTGTTGGTGGCCCTCTGCTGAACCCCCTACCAATGCCTGTCTTGTGCTGGGGTCCAGCAGCAGACACTGTTCTAAAATGCTAATTGGGTGTTCTGTAATGTAAAGTTTAATACCTGACCATAGCTTGCTTACTGAAATCAAGGAAACGTGGATGGTTATAAATGTGCATGTTAGTATTTGGGTTTTTTAAGTGTAATTGGATTTCAAAGTAAAATTTAGGTAGCATTAAAAGAATTCTTCCACTTATCTACGGATGAAATAACTCACATGAATTTTAGTGAAAATGTTTGATGATGGATTAAAAAAAGTATCTGACAGAGAGCACCTTATCTTCAATACATATTTATTCAACTTAATTAACTCTGAGTAAGTCAAATTTGCATCATTAAAGTGTTGGAAATGAAACAGAGTAGTTGGTTGTAATTCTGTAATGAAATACTCTATAGAAATTGAAGTTGGTGAGTGAGTTCATTCTCACTGTGTAGAATGTTTAAATAAATTAGTCTCATGGAGAGTTGGGGGAATTTTACACAAAGTAAGCTTACATGCACGCAGAGGTCTGCTGCAACAGCTCCACAGACATCTTGGTTGTTGGAAGTGGCATGGTGGGGAGGTGAGCTCTGTCCCGCTGTCTGTCAGGTTCTACAAAGAGAAATTTTTCTGAGAATCTGAAGGGATCCCTGCGTATTCATTCCTTCTAATTTACACTGAGGTTTGGAAAAGTTGTAGTCAGTGTTCCGGAGTCCGATGATTATTTCAGAATCGTAACTCACCTCATGTTATGCCTACAGTTCAGCCAAAACTTAGTGAATGTGTGTAAGGGAGGCAAGCGAGGAAACAGAAGGCTTTTAAAACACTTCATAGTGTTCTCCTGTGTGAGCAGCAGAAACACGCTATGATTGGAGATTGTAGTGAAAGGCATAAGGAATGTCCAAACAAGCTTTTTTGTTCTTACGAGCTTAGGCAGTGGGTTGGCACCGGGGTGAGTGTCCAGGATCCTGGGTGGGATTGTGTGACCTCTGCTGAAGCTTGTCTTTCTGTGGCTTCGCTGGTGGAGTGGCTGTGGTTGCAAGATCAACAGCTAGCTTGGGTGTGCCTGTACCTGCTGCAGTCAAAATTTCCATTTTGTAGTGCAGATCTATTCAGGGTTGCCACATCTTTTAAAAGTCACTTTTCTAGGGCTTGTTTATGCTCACTTGTCTCTCATCGTTGGTGCAACCTTCATTTAAATTTGTGAGCTCTAGTTAAAACCACTTTCTATACAGACAGAAAAACTGGGACTGTGCTGTGCCTTTGTCTCTTCATCTCACCTGGTATTTCTCACTTAAAATATGAACAAAACCCGCTTAATATGGAAAACATTTTTAAACAAGCTTCTGAGTAAATACACCTTTTACCTTTTTAAATACCTGGTTGTTGGAAAACTTAAGCTTCTATAGGAAAAGTCATCTGAACAAATCTTGGATGTTCCCAAGTTAACGTTGGCAATATAGAAAAACTTAAATGTACCTTAAGTTTTATAGCATGTAAGATATTGCAAGGAAGGAAAAACTTTATCTTCTAAATTTTATAGTCTCCAGTGTTGCAGTAGTTTTCCTGTGGAGGTTAGTTTGAAAGAACAGTGATTTAATGTTGATTGCTAATGGCTTTTCGTTTAAGTTGTTGGCATTGTACTAAAATTAGGTCAGGACCGCTCTGTTTCAGTGTCTGGAGAAAGCTGAGACTGCCAGAGATGCAGAAAGGCAGCAGTAAACCTCTGTGCAACAGGGTCACACAGGTTCTGCAGCATTCAAAAGCATTTTTTCTTTTTTTTTTTCTTTTATTTTTTCAAGTTAATGGGAGGGGTGTGTTTTGGTTGGGTGTGGGTTTTGGTTTTTTTTAGGCAGTGATTTTTCTACTGATAGGCTGTATCACTGAATATTACAGTTTTAAACAGAATGTCAGGTTTCCTGTGTTTTCTTCATGAGCTATGGAAGACTTGAGCAGTGTAAGAAGGTAACAAACCTGTACAACTTCAGGTCATGGTTTTCCTCCTTCTTCCTGCACAGACACATTCCTGCACTGTTACAGTAACTTCAAAGCATTTTGGATCTTGCACTTTTATCTGTCAGTGTCGCTTCGTGTAGGGCTGTTGCAGTGTCACTGTGAGCCCAGCTATGCAGGAGCATGGGCTGACTTGTGCTGCAGAGATATGTGCAAACTTTTTTCAGCGTTGAGAGGGGAGAGTAAGTATTTATTTAAAGTTACAATGTTTCATTTATGGAACAGGAACAAAGGCTGTGTGGTCTGTAATCACCTTAAACTCCCTTCCCCAAACAAACAAACAAAACCTCTTCAGGACTGCTCTGGAATGTCAACTGGACTTGATGAAGGGCGTGTGACTAGTGAAAGGGAAGTATAATTTGGTACAAAGTTGCTGTTTGGAGGGACTTCAAGTATGAACATTTTCCCAGTGTTTTTTTTTCTAGAAATCCCATGTGCAATTTTCCCCAGTGTTTGCTCTAGAGATCCCATGTGTGATGTCAGGAAATAATTAAGATGATGAATTCTGTATTATACAATTCTGTCTTTAATCAATACCATTTTAAAAAAATATATATTCTTTTAAACATATCAAGGCTATTCTGACCAGAAAGCTGGACACTCCCCCTTCTGGTGCGCTAACTGAAGTTTCAGTTTAGGAAATGGGGGGTTGTTTTTAAATGTAGAAGTGTTGTGGAACTCCTGCTTTTTCCTTCTCTTCCCTTATTTTTTTTTTCTTCCCTTTTTTTTTTTTTTAAAACTTGAAACACTTGAGTGTGTTGACATGCTTGTGATTTCAAGAGCTGTGCAGTACTTTTATAGCTTGTTCCTGGTTTCCTAAATGAAAAATCCAAGTAGATTGCATTTCATAGTACGTACATCCTGTCACTTAAAATAAACACTCTAAATGTCTGAATACTATTACTAGTTCAGTCAACAAACAACTGGATTCCAAAATACAGCTTGATACAGAATATTCCTTATAAGAAGAACCAATCACAGAGCTAGTAATTAATTTCGTATTAGATTTGGATGCTTTTAAATAGTGATCTTCAATTATAAGGCATTGTGTAATTTTTAAAATTAATAACTTGTAAAACAGTCTTGGAAGCTCTGTATTTCTACCTGTGGATCTCTAAAGTCTAAAATCTCTCCCATAAACAGTATGTATTCCAGGAAGAAGTTTAAAGTCTCTAATTTGTGATTTCTCATCAGATACCCAGTATGGCCGCATCATCAACACCTAAATATAATTCGAACTCCTTGGAGAGTTCCTCAAGTAAAAGGGTAAGTATAACTTTTTTCATGTTTGTTACATCAAAGATCTCAAAATATCCTCCGTATCACAAGTTATGAGAGCCTCCTTAAAATCAATTCTAATATGTTTACGCTTATCCATGTTTTCTACGTTGAGATATTCTGTGGCATTCTTGAAAATTCTTGGCACTTTGCTGTAGAAGGATTCTGTACTGCAGTTGATAAGTTATACCTAGTTATGTTTGGCTGGCTTAGTTTTAAAATGTTCATCTGTAGTGTGAAATACGTTGAAGCAATCTAAATGACATTCCCCTCAGCTTTTTGAAGCTGCGTGCTGAAGAAAATGTAACCTGTGTGCAAGAAAACAGAAACTAAGGTTTTATTAAGCTTTTTAAACATTTTTTCAAAAACAATGATTATTTTCTATTCATCATTATTAAAAATACTGAACTTGGGAAAGGCACAAATGAGTAGATTGTGTATAATAGTTGTGAGTACGTTGCTTGAGTGATTTCAGTTGATTTGTTCTTCCAAGCCCAGCATACTTGGAAAAATAAATGCACAAAACCTTTAGAGAACTTATAATATAGAAATTTAATCCCAATTTAATGCAAATATAATTAACTATTCTTTCAGAAGGAGAAATACTAAAACATGCTGGTGTTTCAGATCTGTTCAACCTTTAAATGTTTAATAACTGCAGCTTAGGATAGTGGTGTGTGTTCCTGTTTTGATTCAGTCTGTCAGTTTCTACTGTGAAGAAACCTGTTCTTTCCCATGCAGAAATTACCTTTAAAGGTTGATTGTTCGTTTGTTTGTTTTATCTGGAACTTGAAG
This sequence comes from Falco rusticolus, assembly GCF_015220075.1. NCBI lineage: Eukaryota > Metazoa > Chordata > Aves > Falconiformes > Falconidae > Falco > Falco rusticolus. Next base: position 9,203,341 of record NC_051200.1, on the reverse strand, counting down.
GAATTGTAACTAAAATAGGATGTGCTATTGTACTTTCTTTAGATGCTAAAAGATGGAACTAACTGGGAACAAAATGAAGAAATACCTCGTTTGCCAGGAGAGACTAGAGTTACAGGTATGAAGCTATATAGCTGCCTAATGCAATGCTTGATTAGGAGTCTGGCATTTACATGTATCTTTACTGGATTGTTTTCATAATTTGGACTGGTTTGGGCTGGGGACAGGGTAAGTCATGCTAAAACATCATTAGTTTTTTGAAGTCATTGCAATAAGAATTTTTCATCACCACAGATAACTTTTTAAGTCTTTAAAATTTTGGTTTCCACACACTGCAGATCCTCCAATACAAAGAAATGGCAAGTCAAGGTGTGTCATAATTGTATCTACAGGCTAAGTAGCAGGTGTCTAGCAATGAGAGCCCCTCCAAGCTTTCTGAAGTCAAGAGAATTCTGTGCGCCACCCACTATGAATCGATACCTTGTACAGGAGTGTGGAAACTTAGCTCAAACCATGCCTACCCTAAGTACTATTCTTATGCTTCCTTGACACAACATGGCATGCATGTAGCTACTATTCATTTACATACAGTAATTTTGTAGCATAAGGAAGATTAATGTATTGTGTACAGTGACTTCTTACTGGAATGGAGCCTTCCACTCATGGGCGCTTGTGTTGAGGGATCAGAATGCAATGGGAAGAGGTTGGTCTTCTATTTGTGAAGCTTCTCCTTCCCCCTGCCTGAGGATTTTTTAGCTGGGTTTGTGAACAGGATTGGCTGAGGTGAAACCAAAGTAGTGATTTAGAGGAGAGAGGGAGGTTTTTAATGAGGAGAGTTGTGGGGAAGGCATGAGGGAGAGGGTGTGGGACTAAGATGAATGATCCTTATGAAAATTGTCTGTGCTTTGGGGAAGCACACTGGAAGAAGGGTGCTTGTTGTGGAAGGCAGATAAATAGGTTGGGCTAAAGAAATGAGTGGACAGGGAGAAATAGGTGGTTTGTACTGCTTCGCTTAAGTCTGTAATGACATTGCTTCAGTTGAGTCTGTCTTTTTTTGAGTAGTATGTGTTAGTACTTGTTTTGTTACTGTCCTTGCTGAAACATTGCTGATGGCCCTGCTGTGTTTGATTGCCTCAAATTGAAATGTAATGTTTCTCTTCAGGATGGTGAGTTCCCTAAACACTTCAGAACTTGAACTACATACTTCAGTGCAGAATTGATTACAGAGCACTGAAAGATGTAATATATCAATAGAAGTGTATGTGTTTGTTCTGGGATAGTGAATGGACTGGTTCAGTAGTCACAGAGAGGACTTAAATCTACTTGCTGTTCTGTGTCCTGCCCTCTTCTGTGTAGTGCCAAGAAAGAGAAGAACACAGATGTAATTAGGGAAGGCTACTGAAATCTGCTGATTTAATTTGGAAAAGTTTAGTATATGAAACTTTTTCACATTTTCCTAATAATTCAAGTGGATGAAACTCAGATTTATTACTTTTTAAATTCGTTCATCTCTGAGTGGCTGTTATGAGTGCAGCTCTCTTTAGTTTACTGCTACTTAACTGATGCTGTCCTTAGCTCTGATTTTTTTTCTTTTTACAATCTTTAAGAAATGCTGCATTTCTTACAGACAAGGATGTTATTTATATGTGTCCGTTTAATGGCCCTGTTAAAGGAAGAGTGTACATCACAAACTACAGGCTATACCTAAGAAGTGTGGAAAATGTGAGTAATATGCCACAATTGCTTTGGTGGGATGAGTTGGCTTTAAACCCCCTTCCCTTCACCCCCACTGCTTTTGGTTTTTGTGGCCAGTTCATTTGTTTTAGTTGTGGCCCACGTATGCTTGTGGAATTGCATGGGAGGCTTTTCACTGGGAATGATCTGTTTGTAATAACCTTATCTTAACTGTGTAATGACTAAGTAGTAATTGCCTTTGTGCCACTAAGAAATCCATGTAAAAATGGAAGTTCTTTAAAGTCAGATGTGTTGTAAAAGTGTTATTTCTGCCTGGTAAAATTACAGTTTAATCACACTGAACTGATACCTTTATCTTTTGTCTGTTGGAGCTTTTTTGATAGCTGCTCCCTTTACGCTTACTCTATGATAGATCAAGGGCAGCAACTGATGATGTGCAATAGTTCTTAAAATGGCTGTCACTTAAACCAAGATTTTGATTGTCCTTGCTGCTGGAAAAGAAAAATACTTTGATCAATAGAACCTTACATGGGCGGTGGGAGTAGCAATGTGTTCGATAACAAGCGCATTTTATTCTCTTTCATGTTGCCACTTATCTGTTTCATAACATGGTTTTTGTTTGTATTTTTTTAAAAGTAAGGTTTTAGGACTATTGAACTGAGGTCTTTCTGGTTGCAGCTAACTCTACTAGTAATCTATTTTTCATTTTTTTTCTAGTTTATCCTGTGTGTCAATAAAGCCGTCTTAGCAGACAGAGGCAATCAGATGTGTGTAGCAGAAGGCATCTTTTAGGGTGTTGCCACCTTTTTTTCCTGCATACTGTATTAGGCATGAAGTATTTTTGTTGCATGTTAAATTGGATGGTATTCAAGACTGTAGAGTGACTGTGCAGACTTCGTAATGTGTTGGGAGGAGAGACTCAAATGCAGAAACACACTTCTGCTTCCTTGACTGTATTTCATGTTTGCTTTCTATTCTAGAATGCATAAGAACATTTCGCTTGAGTCTTCTTTTTAGATTAATCTTCCTTACTCAAACTTTCCTTGCAGGATCCAGTTGTAATATTGAATGTTCCATTGGGTGTAATTTCAAGGATTGAAAAAATGGGAGGAGCTTCAAGCAGAGGAGAGAACTCTTACGGATTAGATATAACCTGTAAAGTAAGACTTTCCAATAATTCAATAGAAAATGAAATCTATAGGTTCCTTTTCTCACTGCTTACCTATTTATAGGAATGAAAAATCACGTTCTTCACAGCTGAATTTAAAAAGAGGGGGGTTTGGACCTGGACAGGGAAATACCTTTTGTACAAAGGGCTATTTAACTGTCCTCTCTGCATGCGAGGAGAGGGGCTGGTCTTCCTTTCTGAGTCACTACTTGACAAGAGGTTTTGCACAGTAGTCCTGTTTTAGGGCATTATTCCTGCATTGCTTCATTATTTCATTAGTTCTAAAAGCAATTTTTTTATAATCCTAAAATCTTTGAAGAACACCTCAAACAGGGGTTTTATAAGCCATAAAGGCAGTGAAAAGCTTATGTAACAGCCATCTCTGTTTCCTTAGTCTCACAAGAAAATTGTTGCCATGAAAAAATATGGTCATAGGGAAGTTCCCAGTGGATAATTCAGGATCCTTTGACTCATTAATGGAGTATGTATACACATTTAATTCTTAGTAGTTAATGCGCAGATTGCTTATTTTGGATGTTAGTGATGAGAAAATAGCTAGGGACAATGTAGTCTGAACAGATTATTGGCAAATTTTCATTTTGAAAACATAGACTAATTCCCATCCTGCAAATGTTCAATAGCCCATGAGACTTCAGTGAATCAGATTCAGTCATTTCTGATGGCTTTATGCCAAAGCAGCATTTGCACCACACGGAGTGTGGTACTGCTTTATTTGTAGAATTCTTATGCTCTATTCTATTTTATGGTGTAAGAAATAAAAGTGTACATTCACAGGGGTTTGAGGTGTGTTGCAAGCAGATTCTAAATCATGTTTACTGTACTATATAGCATTTGTACATCAGATAAAAGTATCTTACTGCTTTCACTTAAAAGATAATGCCTTTGTTTTAGGATATGAGAAATTTACGGTTTGCATTAAAACAAGAAGGGCACAGTAGAAGGGATATATTTGAAGTCCTCACAAAATATGCTTTTCCCCAGTCACATAACTTGGTAAGTTACATCGTTTATACTATTGAGTTGTCTTAATGCAGAGTTCTTGCCAATTAACTTCAACTGTTTGACCTGCTAATGGACATCATGTCTGCTTAAAGAGAATAACCACAGAATCTGGTGTCAGCATAAACTAAAAAGAACTAATGGTTTTGTTTAGTACATTTACAACACTTAAATGTATGTATTTTTAAAGTTATGGATGCTGTATGCTATACTTCAAGTAAACTACTGAGCACCTCTGATCCACACAGATTTCATTGCTTAGAGACTGCAAGTTGTCCTCCTTAATTAGGAAATACAGTAGTACATGCCTTACTTGATTTCTTGAAAATATTAAAACTATTGGGCAGTCTCCAAGGTAATGATAAATATGAATCACCAAGAGTTTTACTTCAGGAAAAGAAGATATGGTAAGACAACACTTGTTTTATTGATGAAGCTGATGAAAAATATAACAGGCAGCTTATAGTGTCATGAATTTACACAGATTTATTTCAGGTTAAAAAAAAGCACCTTATGGAAGGAATTGAGCAACAATTATGTTAACTAACCATTACCTTCAATTTCTTTGCCCAAATCTGTGTATTGTTCTCGGTGTGAATCATTTTGACATCTCTTCAGTAAATGCTTCATTTTGTCTTTTGTAAAATTTACTTTACATTTTATTATGTTCCTTTCATTTAGTATAATTGTATGAGAGCTCTCTTCACAAAATGTTGGAGGGTTCTGCTATGAATTCTTAAAAAGTTTGTTCAGGTAATTGTTGAGTGGATGAGGCTGCAGCAGGAATCTTATTTCCTTCTCCGAAGGCACATGTCAATCAATGGGTTATACTCTATAAACATTTAAGTCTTTGTAAGTATTTTTGCAGAAATTTTGCATTCTGTATGCAAACCGTCTGTGGAATGAAAGCATAAGGAGAAATAAATGCTGTTGCTTAGAAGTTTTCGCTTTGCTTTGCAATCTCATCCAATATTTAATTATTCTCATGGTGAAGAATTTTTTTTCTTACATTGAGGACCTGTACAGATTTGCATGTAGTGACTGTGGGCAAATTAAGTTTTAACTGACTTAGGAGCATCCCTTATGGGATTTTTTCTATGGTGCCCAATCCAACTACAGGGCTTGAATAATATGGTGATAAGATGTGGACTTGTGTTAGGTTTTGTCATGCAAAAAGTCCCAGTTTTGGCGTCTAGCAATGATAGTGAGTAATGTGTGGAGTGGTACACTTCCTGCTGTATTTGTTGCACCTGTTGAACCTAGTAAAGCTCATCACTACATGGTCTGGCCCGTTTTGGATGTAACTTGCCAATAAAAGTTATGCTTTTTAACAAAAGGCTCAGTCAAGGCAGAGGTAATTTTGCCTCTAGCACAAAACTTGAAGATAGTGACAAAAGACAGAATAGCTGTACTTTATCTCTCTTAGCTCCTGTCGGGAGCAGCTTATAAACGTTATAAATTATGATTACTTTGGAATGAAATAAAGTGAGCCCATATTACATCATGGTTGCACCTGTCCTTATTTCATGATGTCACAATGTGGGTGAGCCCTTAATTTTAAAATGAGCTAAGCAAGTGTGTGGTATTTTTGGTGTGCTTTCACCGTCTTTCAGCAAGCAGTTTAAATTGATCCTGCTAAAGTTGGGTGTTTCTGCCTGGTTGTTCATTCCTGCCTTGGTTTTCCCTGCACGAGCTTGAGGCTTCATGGTGAACCAGATAGGGAACTGAAAGGAACTAAAGCTGAACAAGGAGGGAAAAAATAAAAGCTTTACCCTGCGTCGTTTCCTCAGTCTTGTAAGCCCAATGTGACAATGGGGTTGGGGCATCTATGGGTGGATGTGAATGAAGAGAAATTATGGGACTGCGTCTTTCAGTGGCTGGTTTAGAACAAGGTTTCACTGTCGGAATATGACAGCGTGTCTGGGCTGTGCATGCCTGTGCTCTCTTTTGAACGTATGCTAACGCCCTGACCATGCAGATAGCTCAGTCAGGGAGATCTTTTGTAAAGAATGTGCTGTGACTTCACATGACAGCTGGGTGAAGGTGGCAGTCCTCTGCTATTCAAATGCTGAGCTCTTGCTTTTCTCTGGTCTCCTCCTCTCTACCTGCCAGCCATGTGGTTGATTATTCCTCTCATACCAAACTGACAGTTCTATAATCACCAAGTAAGCCAATGTAGCTCACTTACCCAGCACAAAATACTCTTTGTTTTCTGAATTAGTCTTGTGCCACTTAATAAATTGATGAGACCTGGTTTTAAATCAATATGCATCAGAACCAGTGCAAGAGAGGGCTTGTAAGTAGAACAGGGAGCAGGCAGGAGAGAAAAGAGAGGAATATCCTATTTTTAGCAGTGTTAAAGTGCTAATTTTGCTCAGACCACCTTGTGGAACTGCAGCCTTGATCTTCAGCTGGTTCAGCAGCACTGATGCTTGTGCAGCTCTGCAGTGGAAAGAAGGCATCATCAGGACAATAAAGGTCTAAACTTTACTGTCCTGATTTTTATCTGTATTTCTATATTTTGTCAGATTTTTATTTGTAGTGGAGCCATATTCTTAGAGCTGATCCTAAAGAAGAATTTTCAGAGATGCTTTGCTTCAGTTTTCTTCATGCTGTACCATTCTCAGACAAACGAATGGTAAATACAGCCCCAAACATTATTTCTGGGTAGGGTGTACTTAGTGTTTTCATGGTGTTTTCTCCATCACCATCCCAACAGCAGTGTTTGAGAGCCTCTAATAAATCATGGGTCTATGTGCATCTATTGGTCAGTGTCTCAATGTTTTCCTTACTTCCAGAAACTAATTGTCTCTGTCCAGTTTGAGCATAGGCTGGGTTCAGATCTCCTTGAATCAATAACATAATGTAAAATCTGATAGCCCAACTGACAGCATAGTTGATACAGAACAAACAACTGCTATCCATAATCCTCTGTTGCATTTGCCAACTTATGCTAATTTAAATTGTGCTAAATTGAAAAGTTGTTGCTGAGTGTTTTTAAAAAGTTAAAAAAATAATCACGCCCCCAATTAAATATTTATAGTACTCCACAAAAGATGAGATATATTTAGTCTTTGTAGTTTAGTTTCTGCATAGCAGCTGCTTCACTTCCTGATCTTATCTTGAAACTACACATCATCATTTTTATAACATTATTCGCCACCATAATACCTACATGATACATACTTATTTCTAACCATGATAGCTCTGTGGGAATGCCAGTTTTGATGAGAGACGCTGGTAGTCATGCTGTCTGACTGACCTCTCCCACTCCCGATGTAGCTAGTTAAAGTATAAGGTTACTGTATTTGCAAATGATCAGAAGTTAATTATTTAAATACTACAATGCCTGATCTTAGTTGTTAGATGAACATGTATGATGTAACTGGCTGAGTTGTAGTAATGGCACATTAAAAGCAAGGGTAATGATATCTTTAAACACACTGAGAAACTGACAGCCTTTTCTACTAGTAAAAGCTTATGATATATGAAAAGCATAAACCAGTAAGTTAGGAATAGAAAATACAATTTACTTTGCATGTGTGCAACACTTTCGAGTTTTGCTTCTTTCTTCCTTTGTAATGCATATTGTACAAATAATAAATTGTATATGTTATATGCTCATGTACAAGTAGAGCGTGTATTTATGTACTGTGTTCTATAAATAGACTAAATATTTAACTATTTGTAAATAGACTGCTTGCCAGTCTGTATTGTCAGATTGCAGCTGCCCTCTCCTCTATGGTACAGAACTACATTGTTGTGAGCAACCGATGTATCACATACTATTTTTGTGTGCAAAATGGTAATGATAAGTTGAATGTTGAAGACAAGCACTTGATCTGTAGGAGGACTGAAAAAGAGACACTGTGTGTTGACATTGCAGGTTAGCACCTGCAAGGAAGTAAACAGAATTATTTGCACAGTGAAGCATAAAAAGGAAGCTTAGCAAAAACATTACAAAATTTGAAAACCTGTTTTAAAGTGAAGTAGTAGCCTTCTGCTGCAGGTGAAGCAGTAGTCGTCTGCTTTTAGACTATGGACCTGCAGTTAAATCCATACTTGCATTCTGTGCAAAGAGGCTTTAATTTGCTTTTACAAAAATCTTAGTTGATGTATTGTTAAGTCTTAGTTGTTTTGTTTAACTACAGGTATTGATAGATCACTACCCTTGTACCCCGTAAGTTTTCTGAGTGATGATTTGCTATACTTTTATTTATTTCTTACCTCTTTAATGCTTTCCTTGACTACATCTTTCTATATCCCATGGCAGCTGAAAAGAATTTGAAACTGATTTTAATTAGTTGATAGACTAATAGGAATTGATGGGCTTCCATCAGACATGTAGCACTAATCTCTGTCAAACTTAAACCAGATTTAGTCAGTACATTGGAAGTGATTGCAGACTACCCCACTTTGAACCCAAGATGTGAGATAAAACCAGCAATCAGTATAACTTAAGGTAGATCTGTGCTTTATTCAAGTGGCTTATGGCTAGCTGGGCTCAGTACTGAGAGGAGGGAGGCCAGCTCAGGCTTGCCGCCTGAAGCACTGATTTATTGAACAGGTCGTCTACCTGAAACTTGTACTGTTGCTTGTATTTAGGATCCAACCAAACTAACCTAGGCTTGGCTCAGGTATACCTGTACAAACCACAGTTAGACTTTCTGATTATATGTTCCTGATTTTTAAAAAGCCAGTTCATGTTCTAAAAAAACCCAAACCACTTTTATTGCAATATTGTGCTGAACCTGAATGTTTCCTGTGTGTAGGTTTTATTTTAAAAAAAAATCCAACCTTTTTTGTCAAATTCAGGCATACGTAATGAAGCTGCAGTTGATTTAATTCCTGGGAAAATGGGCTGGGTGCAATAGGAGCTATGGAGAAGTGCTTTTTGTTGGAGAGGAAGGATTAACAATGAGAGAGGAGAATGGATTTTGTGTGGAGTGAAAAAAGAAATGAGTGGAGGTTAGGGTGGAGGCTCAGAGTACCTAAAGTACTGTTGGGGGAGAAGGAGGGTTTAGCAGGGATGTGCCACTGATGTGGAGGGAAGGAAAGATGTGTGAAGAAGGCATGGAGCCTAACTAGCCAACTTATTATACTCTGGTATTTGAAAGGCTTGCCTGAGTGCCTAATGATGTGCTGAGAGAGGTTGGCAGGGCTTTTCTGCTTTGTGGAGTCATGCAATTCCTGTAGCTGGTCATGTACTTTGCTTCTCTGACCTTCCTCTGCCCTCTGAAGGATATAAATATACACCCAGCTGGTCCATACTAAATGCCTATGGGCAGTGAAGTAAGTTCCTTGTTTTCATCCTGACATGTGAGGTGTGTGTATGTGAGGGGCACTAATATGAAAGAACCTGTATCCACAAAAAGCCAAGCCATGTATTTTATTAAGGTAGCATCTCTCAGATCTTATGTTAAATGATACAAGAATTTATGCATAATATGTTGTAAATGGCATGATTTCTTTGTCCCCTTTGCTTGCTGCAATGTAGAATTGCATTCAGATTATGTGCACTGTGGCATGAAAGCTTCAGCAATGTTAAGTTAATCAAGACATACAGATACAAACATACTGTGTTTAATCTGTAAGCTTGGGTTATTTAGGATGAAAGTGGAAATATGTGGGTCGGTAGTGCAAATGTGAAGCTTACCTGAACTGTAGCCCTTCTGGGATTTAAATAATATTTATCATGCTGATTTGTTCACTATGATGGGCTTTGTCAATTTGGTGCATCAGAATAATAAAAGGTCCAATTTGGTAAAATATGTTATTCAATAGAAATTACTTCACATTGCTTATTATCACATTTTGTTTCTAATAAATAATGGTAATGTACAGACGTGTGCTAAATATGGCTTGTACTGGCACAACTGAGAAAATACAATTGTATCCAAGCACATCTCTTATGTTTGCTTAAGTATGTGATTCTTAGTATTAAAATGTTTATAAGTGTGGGTTGCTTGTTACACTGAAGTGAAAATGTAGTTTGAAATTAGACAGAACTGTGTAAGATAGAAACTTTACAAATCTTACGAGGAGCAGCTGAGGGAGCTGGAGTGGTTTAGGCTAGAGAGGAGGAAGCTCTGGGGGATATTATCGCTCTCTACAACTACCTGAATGGAGGTTGTAGGCAGGTGGGGTCAGTCTCTTCTTTCAGATAACAAGGGACAGGACAAGAGAAAATGGCCTCAAGCTGCACCAGGGGAGGTTTAGATTGGATATTAGGAAAAATTTCTTCATGGAAAGGGTGGTGAAGCATTGGAACAGGCTGCCCAGGGTGGTGGTGGAATCACCATCCCTGGAGGCATTTAAAAAACTTGTAGATGTGGTGCTTGGGGACATGGGTTAGTGGTGGGCCTGGCAGTGCTGGGCTTAACGGTTGGACCTGATTGTAAAGGTCTTTTCCAACCTGAATGATTCGGCAATTCTGTTCTCTGAAATGAGTATGCTGTTTTAAATGCTTGTTCTCCTACTCTGATTTTTCTGCTGTGCTATGTTGGAATACAGAGGGATACAAATTTTATTTTCATCAATTGAGCTGCCTAAGTGGATGTGAATGTACAAAAATCTTAGGTTTGAATGGAACCATACTATGATTGTCAGAGCAGAAAAGGAAGCATTTTTACTCTTGGAAACTGCTTTATATATTGCTTTGTATATTTTGTCATGAGAGACAGGCCTAAGGTAGGATGAGGATACTGCTGTATTTCAGACTATAGCATTTAGCCTGGGCTAACATTCAGGCCATTTTCACAGAAAATTTCAAGGCTTGAAATATCAAGTCTTAAGTGAAAAGCCATGGGGGGTGGTGGGGGTGGGATTCAGATCCTCAATCTTTCATACAGTGAGTAAGATTTTCAGTAGTAACCAGGTTAATTGTACAGTCTGCAATGCACACATATAAATGTGTGTATATAAATTTTTGTTATAAGTTAGTCAACTCTTGCAGAAGAAAAATAATTTTTAGTCTTTAGGATTTTCAATACTATTTATTTTTAAATATTGTTCCTGTTGGAGTATACTTCAAGAGTATTCTCTGAATTGCTGATAAAAATTTAAGTCCAGACTTTCCTCCATACACTTCCGTGTTCATTGTAGTGTTCTTTTATTTGTTAGTCTTAAGATTTGTGCTGGTTGATCCATGCTACTAATGTGGGTTTTTTCGTGAGCAATATAGGAAGAATTTGCACTACCTGGAATGTCAACAGAACTGATGAAGGTTAATTGTCAGCTTTAATAGTTGTGGGTTGTGTGACTGAAAGCTTTGGTCGTAGATGCGGTAAAGCTGCTGTAGCCAAGTGTTTTAAATGAAGCATGCTCTGCATAGTAGGATTTCATTCTTGCAGAAAGGATTCTGTCCGTCCCCTCCTCATGCATAGTAAATTTAACTTGTTTTTTAAAAGGTGAAAACAAAATACAGTTTTCCTTCTGTTTTCTTGTGGATTATTTTCTGGGTAATATGAACAGCATAGCTGCCATTTGTTTATTTCTAGTTTTGAGCAGCATCATCTTTATTTTTATCAATAAAATCTTCTGTGTAACAGCTATCACAGTGCACTGTAATAAGCTCCTGTGTTTTACTTATCAGGGCTTAAGCTGGGTAATTTTTAAGTTCTCACCAGGAAACTTGCAGTAAGGAGCAACTTAAATATGTCTCAAAGGCAGGAATATCTTAAGTCATCTGTTAGGATTCCAGTGTTTCTGTTTCCTACTGTTGTTAAGTTTCTTCTTTGTCTCTGGTTCTTTGGTGAATTCTTAGCATAGTTGCACTTTGGGATACAGCAAATTCCTTTGGGGAGGAGGGGATAATTCTTGTGTGTTGCTATTTATTAGTAGTTCAGCAAATCAGTTGCATCTACTGCTTTAGTGATAGTTCTGTTTTGCTGTATTCCTACTTTGCAATTAAAACAAACAACCTTTTTCAGGTTTTTCTGCCTAACTTCTGATAATTGCATCTACTTCTAGTGGTATGTTTTTCTTCTGGTACAGTTGATGTCCACCTTTTTCCTTTTCCTTACTTCATCTCTCCCTCCATCCCACTTGAGAGCAGTTTAGTTAGTCAAAAGAATCCATGTTATTTACTTCCACTGAAGGCCTACCCTTTTAAAAATGGTGAAGACATTCAGAATACACGGTTTGGGAATGCATTGCTTGCTTCTGCAACTTGCTGATGAATTTACTTGCTCTAAAATACTGATTTAATTTCAAATCCCAGTTTCTAAAACTAGTGGGATAAAATCTCTTGTGTGAGTAGTAATGTCCTTTTGAAATACTTGTTGATTTGAAATACATGAGGAGAAAACTACTCCTTTTGGAGGGATTCATTTTTGTGGGTTTTAGTGCTGTTTACCGTCTAAACCATTGTAGCATACTAGGCTAAACAGAATTGCCTTGAGCCAGTAGGGTCTGCATTCATAAGATGGAAAGACACCCTCCTCTGGGCCCGAGGTGCACGTAGGAAACATTGCTGCCTTATCTCGGTAGATGGAATCATGGCACCTTAGAACCATGGGGGTTTTCCTTGCTTGCCAGGTTTTCTGCATTTCTGCTTAGTATGGGTGTAAGCCTGTGAAAATGATGTAGATTTGGGATGTTTGGTTTAGCGTTCAGTTTCTTCTTTTAATATCTTTGAATAGCTAGCAGACTTTCAGCTTTTTTTTTTTTTGTTACAAATGACCTGTGATGGGCTTTTGAATGCTTTCTGCTCTGGTTGCTGTTACTCAGCTCAGGACAACGCATTCTCTTCCACATTTGTTGGTGTTTTTTGGGGTTTTTTTTCTTCTTTCTTTGAAACAATTTAGTTTCATGTTCCAGTTGGCATCTGAAGAATTTGTAAGCCACCAAAATCATTTTTCTCAATGAAGGATATTCTTAAACACTTGGTTTCATCATAAACTGTAGAAACAAACAAAGAAAAAAAGGGGTTAGTTAGGTATTACAGCCCACTTTAATTGAAAGGAGAAGGAAGCTGAAAGCTGTGAGGAAGTTCTCAGAATCTGGGGTGAGGATACTGTGTTTTATAAATGAGTCTTGAGAGTGAGCAACAAAGCAAGAGGAAAAGTAGATAGTGTAACCTGCTAACAACGTATTTTGTTACATTTTCAATGGCAACTTTTTAATTTCCATGGTGTTCCAAAGTAAACTGGATTTCCACTAGTAAGGATCAGTTGGGTAGGGGATGCAGAAAGAAGGTTGCTTCCTAATGGCAATGAATAGCAATTAAAACCTTTTTACACTTTCAATTTAGCATCTAATATTTTATGTAGTAATTGCAGCTGCACCTATTGGAGAAATTTTGGTGAGAAGATGGTGGTTTATATGGTGAGGATATGAAATGCAGGTAGTAATCAAATATAAACTATTTTAAAACTTCAACCTCCTCCCAGTAAAAAAAAAAAAAAATCCAACAGTTTAAGCTGTGTAATTTTTATTTTGTCACTTCATGTTTTAGCTATTGTCACATTTTCATTATTTCATTAGCAAATCTGTATTGTTTGTTACTTCTTGGTCTTTGTTTTACAGTCTTAAAAATATCAGATTTAAATGGAGAGAATGGGGCTGGCATGGAAGAGTCAGTCCTGTTCTGTGGTGGGGCTTAGGGTATAACTGATGAGCCCTTGTATTTGCTCAGTTTGGTGTAACAAGCTTCTTTTACATCCTACAGCTTTTTTTTGCATTTGCAAATGAAGAAAAGTTTTCTGAAAATGGATGGATGGTGTACAATCCAATGTCTGAATACAGGAGACAAGTGAGTTATTAAAGTTGCAGTTGCCTGGTGCTTTCATATCTGACAATTTACGTAGAGGAATTATTACTTGTATGTGTCTCTTACCAGCTGTTTTGTGGGGGGAGCTCAGAAAAGATGATGATGGAAATACAACTTGGAAAAAAAAGTAAAGAAAAGAAATAAACCACTGGAACCTTTAAAAAATTGGAGTGTCACAGGAAGGTAGTCTTTGCTCTTTGAAGGAAGTTATTGATACTTCTTAGAATGTGCCACTGTTAAGTGAGCAAGGGGTGGGGAGAATGTGCCGAATATGTAACTACAGTGTCCTAAATATAAATTTGATTTGGTCTTTGATTTGGTCTAGTGCTTCCTGAGGTGAAGGGAGGAAAAAAAAAAGTTTTTTAGAAGCAGTGTTGCTTTATAGAAGTTAATTATATGTCTATTGGTATTCTACCTTGCTCTTTAGGTGATTTTGGAAAAATGTCAATGAAAGAGGATGATATATTCAATTTTAAAACACCTTTTAGAAAATTTAATGTTGCTTTAAATAGGACTTTTTTTTAATTATATAGCAAACAGTAAGGCCTTCCTTAGATTTATTTTCTTTTTCCCTCCATAGTTTTTTGGTTCAAGGTTTAGTGGCTGTTATGGTTTAACCTGAGCCAGCAATGAAGTACCACGCAGCTGCTTGATCACTACCCCCCTTCCCTTCCCACCCTGCCCCTGGTGGGATGGGGAGGAGAATTGGAAAAAGGTAAAACCCATAGGCTGAGACAAGAACAGCTTAATAATTGAAATAAAGTAAAAATAATAATAACAACAACAATAATAATTGTAATGAGGAGGAGAGGGAGAAAGAGGAATAAAATCCAAGGGGAAAAAAACAAACAAAAAAGTTATGCAGAATACAGTTGCTCACCACTTGCTGACCCATGCCCAGCCAGTCCCTGAGCAGCAAACAGTGGCTCCTGGCCAGCTCCCCCCAGTTTATATACCGAACATGATATTTTATGGTATGGAATATCCCTTTGGCTAGTTGGGGTCAGCTGTCCTGGCTCTGCTCCCTCCCGGCTTCTTGTGCACCTCCTACCTGGCAGAGCCCAAGAGACTGAAGAGCCCTTGACTCAGGGCAAGCACTGCTTAGCATCAACTCAAACATCAGCGTGTTATCGGCATTGTTCTCATACTAAATCCAAAACATGGCACTGCACCAGCTACTAGGAAGAAAATGAACTCTATCCCAGCTGAAACCAGGACAGAGGCCTAAGACCCAAAAAATTAAACTGCAGCCCCCCACACAAACCCACTCTGTGTGTATGTGTGAAGGGCTTATCAGTCTTTCTCAGTTTCCTGGCTGCTGTTTGTGAAATGTCTTACTGAGCAGACTGCAACTAAAACTTCTTGTTTCTCAGTAAGAAAGCTACCGTAATCTTACTTTTAACCTGAAGGTAGTACAAAGTCACAGCGAAGAAAGGTTGAGGTGAGCCTTCCTCCCCCTGTCTTCTCAGGACCATAGTCTCTTCAGCAGGCAAAATGGAAAGGCAGAGCTTTGACGGATGAGAAAAGGCAGTTTTCTTCCCTCGATCCCATCATTAAAGAAATGCACCTACTAGTTTTAATCATTGTTTTGAAACTTGTTGTAAGAATAGAATTTTGTATGTAAGAGAACATGAGATAGCTCTGCAGTAGTCTAAGGCTGTGAATTCATCATCAATGAGCTATTTTGTGTGGTCTTGTAATCTTTTTTTCTTCTATTGTTTTGAAACAGTACTGTAGTTAGATTAAATTGGTAGGTTGTTGCCACCATGTGGCCATAACTTCTTGTAAAATTCAAGAGCAGAATTATTATTTGTATAGCCAAAAATATGTTGAAAAACTTTGTGTTACATTTTTAGGGACTGCCTAACGAACGATGGCGAGTAACTTTTATTAATGAACATTATGGCCTGTGTGACACATATCCATCACTCTTAGTAGTGCCATATAATGCAACTGATGATGATCTCAAGAAAGTTGCTGCCTTTAGGTCCCGAAATAGAATCCCGGTGAGTATGATGTGATGAAAGTTACCTTATAATGTAGCTAGTTTTAAGTATGCATCCAAACAACTTTTTGCTGATTGTGACACAGAGCATGGTTTTTTTGGAACTGGTTACAGCGGAATAGTTTTGATTGGCTGGTGGTTTTACTGCTTGAAACTAGTATCTTGGCCAAGCCAGATTTCCGTTTTCCCCCCACAACAATCACCCATTCCAACTTGGTTGGTTTTAACTTGACTTTTCTAGTAACAACTGCCAGCATTGCAGATTCCCTTTTCTTAATGAAGTATGAGCCTTAGACTACCATCTGTACTACTTTGACTATCATTGGATGCACATAAAAAGTGATAGCAAATGTTACTCTCCTGTAAGCAAACCGCATGGCATTTAAACATAGTTTCAATGGTCAGTCCTAAAATAAGACCTCATGCATAGTCTCTGTAGCGAATTCCTGGGCTTTTTAGCCCTTTAAATTGGGCTGTTTAAGATAAACCCATTTGACCTTTTGGGTATATTTCTGTAACTAAAATTCCTTGAAGTAAAAGAATTTTTATGTATCAGCTTTTTGCAGCACTATAGAAAATTTTAATTTCTACCACAATACAATCTGGTTTAACTAATATTTCCATTCGGCAGACTCGGAAGAGGTACTAGATTCTTAGCCAGTATCAGAAAGCTGCCTTGAATCTCAGTTAATTTCAAGCAGAAGCAAAACTCAGTATGATAAATATTTATTAGATATGGTGTTTACTGACAGGCTAGGCCTATAATTATAAATTTACTATATATTACACACACATGTAATATATAATGTGTATAAAATATATATGTTAAATATATAGTGTGTGAATATAGTTCTTATAGCCTAGCTGTATCTTCTCTGTCATCTCAGAATTCATGATGGGGCTTTTGTGTGCCTGTGCAGTGAGAGTCATTTCCTTGGTAATAGTAATCTTATTCTTGTCAGGAAATAACCGATCATACTCACCCACACACACTCTGACAGGTCTCATTCCTAGATATACAACTAAGGGTTGTATTACAGGAGTGAATACTTCCTGAGGAATTTTTTTTTTTTTTTAATATCTGATGTTCTTTCACTCTGTAACCCACAACTTTCAGACTGGATGAGAGTGCTGTTTCTTAATATTCTTCATTCATTGCTACAAAGTTAGAGATTTTGCCGGCTGCTTATCTTTAATCTCTTGCACTGTAGTATGTTCCCTGGGCTGCACGCTCTCTCTTGTTTGTGTTAAGTCCCCTCTGACTGAGAAGAACAACAAAGGCAGTGTGCACTTTGTTCCAGTGCCCCCTCTTTGTGAAGAGGGCTGAGGAACAAAATGTTCTTTAAGGAGAAGTGGAAAACATTCAAGATACTCTAGAAAGGTTCAACTTTCCTTCCTACTCCAAAAAAAAAGGAAAAGTTGTTCTTGTAGAATTGGAGCATTTTAGTCACTTTCTACAATGACTTCATTCGTCTGAATTGCTTCTTAGTATCAGCAGGCATTGCTATGTTTGTTTCCAGTTTGCTTTTCAGAATTATTTGTGCAACTTGTAGGAAAATATTAGAATGCATTGGACTGTATAAGTAAGTATAATTTCAATAAAAGTTAAGTATTTAAAAGAACGAACTCTTCTAAAGATTATTACTATTAATACTAAATTTTATGAGACTACAGTGGAAGCAGTTAAATGTCTGGGGATTATCTTTTGAAGAAAAAAAAGAAGTGTTAACCTTCATATTAGCTCTTTTAAAGAATGTAACTTTGACATTTCAAGTTACAATTTGTTAATAAAATATATTTCTTCTGATGTGTTTTTGACACGTGACTAGGTTCTGTCATGGATTCATCCAGAGACTCAAGCTGTTATTATGCGCTGCAGTCAGCCTCTTGTTGGAATGAGTGGCAAGCGGAATAAAGATGATGAAAGATACCTTGATATCATCAGGGAGGCTAATGGGCAAATCTCAAAACTTACCATCTATGATGCTAGGCCCAATGTCAATGCAGTCGCGAACAAGGTAAACAGATGCTTAATAGTCATATTTGTGAAGGGGGGTGGGAAGGAGACTTAGTGTCAAGTTTTCTGTGAGGAGGTTTGTGGGAGCAGTACTAATCTTAATGTACATAAACTTACGTAAATAAATATATATTTACATAACCAAATATCGGGGCTCAAGGCCATGAATGCCTTAAGCAGGTCATAAGCAGGATTTCAGGACCCTGTGTGGATTTCCAGACACGCTTTACCCTGTCTGTTAGTAGTCAAGCACAGATCTTAGCACGGGACTGAAATCTAATAGGACTACACCTGCACTGTGAGGTAAATGTAAGGCTGTGCTGTAGAGCGTGCCCTTTGTTGAGTGACATGCCACCTCTGTGCAAGCCACAGCTCTGCTTCATATCCTCTGGAAAAGTTCTGTCCTGGGAAGGCTGTGTGCATAAAGCCTAGCCCACTGTTAGGCATCCTTTGTTTGGCTCTGGGAGTTTAGACAACAATTCTCCCCCTTTGGACTTATTTCAGTCCAGGACTAGTCCATTTCCATCACATTTAGGTGGAGCTTGAGTGACTATATACATATTGTTGTTACTAACTGGTATTGTGTGCCCAGTGAGATGTAGTAGTACCTTGGAAGCAGGTAACTTTGGGAGGGAGGTATGCATTAGTATTACAATGAGATTTTCATCTGAGGAAAGTAATTTCACCACAATGGTTAGCTCAGCCACAGGCATCTCATGGATTCTTCATACAGCAACTGGTATGCAGCTGATCAGCTGTGTGGTGCCATCGAGTTCCCATTCCTGCAGGGAGCATGGCAGAGCCTGGCTGTGGTGTCTGCACTCTGCTCCATCCTCCATTACTCCTATCAGCATGTGCTGAGCTGGCAGGATGTGTTGCTTAGGGAACTGTGGTCATGTAGATGCATTGGTGATACATGCCAACCATCCTGAAGGTGGTAGCTGTACTTTACCCTAAAAAAAAAAACCACCTACGCTTCTGTTAGGACCCAATTTTCTCTAATTCCCTGCCTCAAGGTGATTTTCCCACACATAGAGCACATCAGACTTTGTTGTGCTCCATGTTCATATGAAAAAACCTAATTAGGGAGAGGCGGTGAAGGACACAAGTTTAATGCTTTCTTCGTATGAGAATGTACAAACTTCACTCCCATGTCTAGGATAGTCCCTTACACACTGAACTTCAAGCACAAATGAAGTGGGTGTGCTCTTCAGTACTTATTAGTGAAGGTGTGTGTCTGCACAGCAAAGAGCATGAGAGAAATGAGCTTGAGAGGGTTTGACATCTTAGGGGAAATAATGAGTGTGCTTATCTGGGAGAGAAGGAATTACAGCTCCTGAGTAGTTTTTTGGCACAAAATGAACACTAATTTAGTGGAATGAGTCCTCTTCAATGTTTGTGCTGAAAGGAGCATGAAATGGTAAAGCTTCTTGGCCTCTGTGAGGTTTCTGTGTTACAAACATTAAGTTGCTTCAGAATTCAAGAGGGACAATAATGTTAGTGTTTTGCTCTGCGCAGCTTAAAAGCACATACATGTACCTTTATGGCCCTTTTTCTCTTTGATAGGGAATATAATTTATTAAGGAAGAAATGAGGTGCTTTTTTTGTATAGCACACACACTTTCAGAAACTGTATCCTAGGGTCTGTTTGGCTAGGTTTTCATCTGATGGTTTGTATTTTGAGGGTCTGTGTCAGTTGCTTGCAAGTTGCATTATCCTCTGCAGACTGAATTTTTGTGGGTGAACAAAACATGTAATCCTTCTGTTTGCCTTGTGGAAGGAATGTCAATTCTTATATTACCTTAAATTTTTCCTCAGTTCTTGGACAAACTCAAACTTTTACCCCATTTGTTTCAAAGATGTATTGTGGCTGAACTTTATATACACATACTCACTGAAGTATGAAACACAGTTTTCAGCTTTTTAAATTGGTATATTTCACCTATGTGTTGAAATTAACTCCTGATATGCCTAAATATGAAACAATCATAGCGGTAAAAGCAGTAGGGTGCATTGCTAGGTCTGAGGGACAGTGTCATAGAGTGCAAGCCGATGTTGATCAGCACTGAGAAAAGTTTTCTTGAACAGCTGTGAAGATTAGTGTAAGCAAAATCTTGGGCTATGCTACTCATGCATTCCTGTGTTCTTTGTACATAGGTCAAGACCACACAGTCAGTAGGAGTTGCAGCAGCCCTGATGCTAAAATTACAGTTATTCCTCACCAGGACTTCATGATACTCAAAGGAAAGAGAAAAATAGTGTCATCGCTTCTTTTAGCACAAACCCTGGCACAGAGAATACCCCCACATCTGAGGAAGGAGATAGCAAGCATAGAATAGAGAATACTGTGCTAGTATACAGAAATGTAGGTGGTATTAACGGGCAAAGGCTATACTGTACCCTAGGTGGTTGCTTGATGTGTCTTGATGTGTAGTTGGTGGCTGTAATGGCTTACAAAGGCAAAATTTAGTTACCACAATTCATGGAATGGCATGGGTTTGTTGTCTGCAGGAAATGCAATTTTACAGCTAAATTCAGAAAAATCTCATCAGTGGCACTGCATTCTGAAGTATGTGTGGGTTTTCCACTTCCTTTTGTGACCAGGCACATCCTCTGTAGTGGTGGTGATTCAGTGTTTTGGGAGAGCAGCAGTAGAATGGACTTTCTACTTATGTGGCTCTTTAACTTCTTAATGATCCAAATACACATTTAGTCTTCAGCCATAAAAGTTAACGTTAGAAAAGTTGCTTTTAAGTAAACTTAAATGTTACTACTAATTTACTACTTAGAGGCAGAATCTAAGATTCTTGAACTTAATTCTTAAATGAAACATAGCTTATTCTTAACTGAACTCTTTAATTTTAGTTGGATTTGTGGGTTAACCCCAGCTGGCAACCAAGCACCACACAGCTGCTTGCTCACTCCCCCACCCAGACGGGTGGGGAGGAGAATTGGAAAGGAATGTAAAACTTGAGGGTTGAGATAAGAACAATTTATTAATTGAAACAGAATAAAAATGAAAGAATAATAATAATTACTATAACAACAATAACAGTTATAATGAAAAGGTGGGGGAAAGAATAAAATCCACAGGGAACAGGATAAAGGAAAACAAGTGATGCAGAGTAGAACTGTTCACCACCCACTGACCGATACCCAGCCAGTCCCCAAGCAATGATCCTCGGCTACCCCCCTTAATTTTATATACCAACATGACGTCCCATGGTATGGAATACCTCTTTGGCTAGTTCAGGTCAGCTGTCCTGGCTGTGTCCCCTCCCAATTTCTTGTGCCCCTCCAGCCCTCTTGCTGGCAGGGCCTGAGAAACCGGAAAGTCCTTGATTTAGTATAAACATTACCCAGCAACAACTAAATCATCAGTGTGCCACACTGTTCTCGCATCGGAGCCAAAACACAGCACTGTAGTGGTTACTAAGAGGAAAATTAACTCCATCCCAGCTGAAACCGTGACACTTGGCCAAACATTTTATCATTTTTATCTATTTCAGTGTCATTTCAATTTTAGTAAACTAGGCAGTTCAAACACAGGAAAGCATTTTTGGTTTTGTTCTTTTTATTAGCAAGTTTGCACTGGTATACCTGAGATTTGTTCTCCTTTGAATTAGTGGTGTAAAGAAACAGACAAATCCTTTTGACTGAATTTCTAATTCATACAGAAACAAATGAGCAGTTGTATTCCCTGGTAGTGATGATCTCATATGTTATGAGTAATTGCTGTTTTGTGTGGTGTACTTTAATTTTAATTTAACCTTAATGATTTGTCTGGGAAGTAAGTTGATCTCTTTTTGTATTCAGAAACATGAGTTTGTTTATGCCTGGGTGGGAAAAGTGAACATCAACGAAGAAAAAAAATACTGATATTGTAATGTCAGTTGGGCAAGGAAAAGCCATTTCCACTGTGAATCTCAAAAGTAATGGGGAAGGTACCAGTGGCTTTTTATTCTCAAAGCAGTCTGAGTCCTGACTGATGCGATGCCGGCCCACTGTCCATAACCTGGCTGGTTCAGTCCGACTGGAAGGTCTCCAGGCCCCATAGTTCAAACAACCTTGTAGTGTTAATCTACTACTTTTAGGGTTACTCCCTTGAGATTTTGAAATGAACTAGGCTACCTGGAGCAACTTGAATGCCATTCTGGCCATGGGCTATATGTAATACACTTTGTCCTTTTGGACAAAGGAAGGCCCCCAAGTATCCTTCTCCAGCATTTGCTCCTCCAAAGTTTGTATCAGAGACTGATGTTTTAAACAAGCAACTGAAATTACATATTGCTCAACTACAAAACAAAGTATAAACAAAATTCAGTCCCTTCTTGTTCTGTTGAAGAGCTGCTACAACAGTCTATATGTGACTAAAGTTAATTTTAGATCTCTTGTTTGTAGGCAACTGGGGGTGGATATGAAGGTGAAGATGCATATCCCAACGCAGAACTTTTCTTCTTGGACATTCATAATATTCATGTCATGCGGGAATCTTTGAAGAAGTTGAAGGACATTGTTTACCCTAATGTGGAAGAATCACACTGGTTGTCGAGTCTGGAATCAACCCATTGGTTAGAACATATAAAGGTAACTTTTTGCTGTTTGAAATAACGCTTGACCAAGCCTGTCATGTCAGACTTGCTTTCTTTGCTGGACTTTGAGATAGTCCTGATACAGAACACACTGAACTACTTGGACTACAAAGCCAGCAGAGTATATTATGATTTAACATTATTAAGCAACAGTAGGTGAAATGCAACATTTATTGTCTACCTCAAGTCAAATACCAGTCTTTAACAGAGGAATACATTGTTAGTCTGATTGCCTTCACATGTAAGAGAAGAGATTTCTTTTTGTTTCTAGCAGTGCCGGACTATAGATAGCTGTCATTGTGAAGGATTAGTAATTACTTCAGTTGTCAGTATGTATGTAACTTTATTTTGTGGATTATAGTTTTGTAAATAAATCTTGTAAATGTGTTTGTAAATTTTGTAATTTTCACCTTGTAGCACAAATAAAATACTTAAACTGGTAATTCACCAGTGTTCTTACTGGTTGACCTTTGGACCTTTTGCCTCAAGTATAGCTATGCAAAAGTATTGAGAGATTATGTAATGAATTCTACTTAATAAATTTTCATTTTAAGTTAATATTTGGAAAATAAGCATATTAGAAGGGTACAAGTTCCTTTGTCCAACAACTGAAATATTTCAGTGATTTAGCTGAAAGAAAGGAGCCAAATGAAATACAGATTTTTTTTTTTTAGAGAGTATATCCTATGGTAAATCCTCTCTTTCTTTAAAAAAGAAGCTTATGTTCTTTGATTTATCAAGGTTACTGCTTTCTGCCCCATTTTTTAAGAATTTGCTGTGAGATGAATTAGACCTTACTAAGGGATTAGGGAACCAATCTGTTTCTCTATTTTTATACCAGAAATTTACTTGATCTCCTAGAAAATTCTTTTCCAATTGACTACACCATGTTCCTCAGGTCTTTTAATGGAAATAGTATCAATTAAGATATTGTGTAGATACAAATAAATCAATTTATTTTTGTTAGAATGATAACACTAATTAGTGGTCTTTGGTGTCTGTTCCTCTTTGCTAGCTTGTCTTGACGGGAGCTATTCAAGTGGCAGACAGGGTGTCCTCAGGAAGGAGCTCTGTGTTGGTTCACTGCAGTGATGGCTGGGACCGGACAGCACAGCTAACGTCGCTGGCCATGTTGATGCTAGACAGCTACTACAGAACAATTGAAGGCTTTGAAGTTCTGGTGCAAAAAGAGTGGATAAGCTTTGGACACAAATTTGCATCGGTAAGAATTAGAAGATAATTGCAAGAACCATGCAACATTAATGTTCTAAAAAGCTTTTAATATTAAACTAGTCATTGTGTCAGGGTTTGATAATTCTTTATTTTGGAATTCTGATTTAAAACATTTCCAGGTAAATCTGAGAAGAGCTTTTGGTTTTGGACCTGTTCAGTTAATTTTTTTTTGCTGTTCTTTCTATGAGAACTTATATTTAGTTCTTTACACGCTTTTGAAAACACAGAATTGCTAGGGTTACTGGGGTCGTGGTTATTAAGCAAAGGAAATGAGAAGGCAGAAAAATTGTCTTCTCAAACTTTTCAAAAGATGATGAAATAAGGCTGGAACATGGGGCTTTTCCTTCACCCTCCCTTTGGACTATTTTGGATGTTATCGGAAGCATATGAATGAATCTGGCCAATGTCTTTTAAGTGATGTTTTGAATGCTGCTTCCCAGTATTCTACCCTTGTCATAATAGCTCTCAAGAGGCTGTCACTGATGATGCTGGCTCTAGTTCTGTTCTGTCTTCTGGGTGCTTAGAAGGTTAAGTAGAAATTGTCTGTAGCAAGTCCTTAATATCCATGCATAATGCGAAGTGCAAAGTCAAGGGTGCTCATGTTAGGAAACATTTCAGAGTCTCAGTGGAACTTGTTTTAAATTTGGTAGCTTACCATTTAATCAGGAAATCTATATGAGGAACCTGGAGGAGCAGAATAGATTGCCAGGGTGAGTGTGCTTTGATATGTAAACTTAAAACATAAGTTGGGAGCTTTACAACAGTGCTGCTTGTTGATGCTGAACATTGTAATTCACAGCAAGAAGTTTCCACACCTTCAGGAGAAGTCATTTGCACAGACAACTTGTCCCTAGTGGAATATTCTAAAGATACTACTTAATATTGCTAAAATTTGGAAAATGGGCAATCTGGAAAAAATCAAGAAATGGAAGAATATACCTATGTGTGTATTTCATGCCCATTTTACGTTTGCAAGACTGTCTCAGCCACTTGGAAATTCATGTATAGCTACTGAGCGTGAACCACTTCACCATTTATTGTATGGTGTGTGTACAGTGTACAAAGTGTGCTTGTATGCTGCAGCAGTCTTTGATCTGACATTCTAAGCTTCAGAGCACCTTTAGGAGATTTGCATTTTGATCATTGGGAGTGGTATCTGTCATAGTCCATTTTTTTTGTATACTTACCTGTAGTCTTCTAGTAGTGGTGTGTTACATAAAACTTTGAAGTATTCTGTCTATGGTACAGCCACAGGAAAAACACTGGCTTGCCTTTGTATTCTTGTATTTTATTTCGTATTTTTTAAAAACATTATAGTCATGGTGCAGATAAAATGAGATTGTATAACTAGGAGACCTGTAGCCTAGCACACATGTTATGCTTTAACAGACAGCTTGAAAAAGAGATCCGTGTGTCCTTCACCATTCTGAAAAAACTAAGTAATCTATCATTCTTTTTATTAAGCCATTAATTTTATTTTGAATAATCAAAAGAGTTTGTTCTCTCTCAACAGATAATGTTTTTCTCCTATTAGTGAGGTAGGACTTTTGCACCCCTTCCAGATGACTAGCTCAGACCACCTGTTCATCTCTGACAATGTAGCAGCAATAAGGATGATTTAAATAGCCTGCTTTTGCTTAAACTACTGTTTTATTTTCCCCAACTTTCTCACTCAAGTAGTAATCTTTGGAAATGGTTGAAGCCACTCTCCTGTAGCCATCCGCAGTTGAGAGTACCGTATATTTGGATTGGATGGGCTGTTCAGCTTATAGTGAAGTATTTTCTGGAGTATTCTGTAGAAATGGTTGAGTCGCTGTCTCTGGAGGTATTTAAAAGATGTGTAGATGTTGCACGTAGGGAAATGGTTTAGTGGTGGACTTGACAGTCCTGGGTTAATGGCTGGACTCAATGATCTTAAAGGTCTTTTCTAGCCAACATAATTCTATGATAAAAAATGATAATGCAAACAGAAAATATTTTGATCATACATGCTCTGTTTTAGTTTGGTTATTACCTGATAGATCTGTGAGTTTTAATAGTGAGGACCAGGCACTTCGGTGCAGGTAGCGTTTCCTGAAACTCATCTCTGAAACTATTGTTGTTATGCCCTCCTTCAAGTGGGGAGTTGGAGAAGAGTAGGGAGTTTCTTGTATTGTCTGGATTAGTGCAAGTGTCATGTTTTCATGTTACTAGGGCTGCAATTTGGATGTTTTAATAACAAATAACTAAATAGTAGACTACTTTGTAGTTCCTCCCAGTATTTTCTGTCTAATGAAGCACGCAATAAGTCCCCTTGTTGAAAAGGGGTTCCCTGCCCCTGCTTTTCTATGTATAGTGAACTTGGTGCACTCTGCAGGTGTTAAAAATGCTTTCTATCTAGAATGTCATTCTAATAATGCAGTCTAATGTAAGAAATAGGAGACATAGACATAATTATAGATGGAAAATACTCAGACATCCTAAAACTTCTAGCCGTAGTGAAAGTGGAAGGACATTCACTCATTACTGAACACATATATGACTCTGTTAACAGATACAATGTATTTTAAACCATAAAAACTGGAGAGCAAGGAGGCCAATTTGTTTGTCTTCCCTACAGTGTTTTCCTAGTCATTTGCTACTGTTCACTGAGTTCGGCTACAATCCCTCATCTCACTCTATTTCCTGCCATTCAATTCTATTATTTCAAACTATCTTGCAAATCATTGTAGTGTACTGGTTTTATAACTCTTAACATCCTTAAGACATTAAGCGTGCTGTCTTACGGGCAGAGAGACAGCATCTTAGTTCAACATACATGCTCTTCTTTTGTCTCCTCCAGGCCAGTATATTTGAGCAGAATTATGGAGTTAATAGAATCTCTTTTCCCTGCATTTCTTACCTGTTCTCAGCTATCAAATGTGAAAAGGAAGGAAACGGCTTTTACCAAACCTGCTTTTTGTCTGTGGGGAGAATGCCTTTAACTGTTACTTTGGACTCCTCAGAATAAGTGACTCACCGAAACTTTAGAAATGTGTGTTAATTTTCTGTCAGGAGCATGAACATTTCTTTGAGCTCACTCATGTTCACTGTCTACCTCAGGATGAATCTTTAGGTTCAAGTATGGAGGGGGAAGAGGAGAATCTGTGTGGAGAGTTTGATGATCGAGTTTCTCCAGTGGCTTAAGTTACAAAAAGAAGACAAAGTATATAACTTGGCTTTTGACAAAATTATTACGTAAATGTGTCTTGATTATTTGCAAAATAATGGATACTTTAATGGTTCTGCTTGTCCAATAACTAGCAGGTTTTTATAACAGGACCAATTATCACTTTGGAATTTGATGTCTTTGGAACAGCTTTGCAGTGCTTCTGTATATCTGAATCTCTCCTCCTTGGTGCAATAACTAATTCTGAAGTTATAAAAACAGGTTGTTATATTACTGAAGCACTAATATGCTAGTGCAAAATAAGAAACAATGTCTATTGGGCATAAAATAAACTGTTTCGATTAACAGGAGGCTGTATTGCTTCATTTCAGAGAATAGGCCACGGTGATAAAAATCACGCTGATGCAGACAGATCGCCAATCTTTCTCCAGTTTATTGATTGTGTGTGGCAGATGTCTAAACAGGTATGTTATATCATTCTTCAGAAGGCAGCATTGTTAAGAGATTACTGAATTAAAAACCTAGGTCTTTATTTAAAACCAAAGTATTTGAAGAGGACAGCATACCTCTGTGCTCTGATGCTGTAGTCCAAAAGAGTGGATTTGCTTTTAAACGATACCATGTCTCTACCATATTTCTAAAAGGCGTATATAAGCTGTGGTTATGTTGCTTAACATGGCATTGGCTATGCATGCAAAGCTGGCCTGTCTTGGATACAGGCTTCTGTCGTGGTTTAACCCCAGCTGACAGCTAAGCCCCATGCAGGTGCTCGCTCACTCCCCCCACATTGGGACGGGAGAGAGAATCGGAAGAGTAGAAGTGAGAAAACTCATGGGTTGAGATAAAGACAGTTTAATAGGTAAAGCAAAAGCCAGGCACATAAGCAAAGCCAAGCCAGGCGTTCATTCAGCACTTCCCATGGGCAGGCGGTGCTCAGCCATGCCCAGGAAGGCAGGGCTCCAGCACCCATAATGGTTACTTGGGAAGACAAATGCCATTGCTTTGAACATCCCCCCCTTCCTTGTTCTTCCCAGCTTATATACTGAGCATGCTGTAATATGGTATGGAATATCCCTTTGGCTAGTTCAGGTCAGCTGTCCTGGCTGCGTCCCCTCCCATTTTCTTGTGCCTCTCCAGCCTTCTCACTTGACAGGGCCTGAGAAGCTGAAAAGTCCTTGACACAATATAAAGATTACTTAGCAACAACTAAAAACATAATTGTGTTATCAGCATTATTATATGAAATCCAAAACACAGCACTGTACCAGCTAGTGGGAAGAAAATTAACTATCCAGCTAAAACCAGGACAGCTTCTCGGAAACATATCGAGAGATGTGACCCAGCAGAATGCTTTTACAGGAATTGTATCACACTATCTTAATAGCATCTGTTGTTTCATTTCAGTTTTTGTGGAACTGTCCTTTGAACCACAGGGACAAACATTCTTTTGTCAAAGCTTGAAAAGGAAGCTTGGGAGCTGTTGAGTGCTGTAAACATATTTTCAATAACTAATGAAACAAAGCAGCAAACTCAGTCCGTTTAGGGACAAAGATTAGGAGCTAAACCAGGGGTCCTCAAACAACGGCCTGCGGGCTGAATACAGCCCCCCAGGGTCCTCAATCCGACCCCTAGTATTTACAGAACCCCCCCCCCTGCTCCTGCCCCCCGCCCCCCCCGCCAGGGGTTGGGGGGGGGGAAACCAAGCAGCCGCAGATGACTGCCTGCCACTTCATCCGTGCGCTGGCCCCCTGGTTAAAAAGTTTGAGGACCCCTGACCCTTGTTTTCCTGTATGGTGCTGCACTATAAAGAGTGCACTATGGATATCTTACTGTTTTGCTGGTAAAAATGTAACTGTAACCGTTCTGTATTTGATTCTTGTTTTTAGAAATTCAAGGCAGTTAGAACATTTTGAGAAGAGTTTTTTTCAGGGAATAGTTTGACGTTGAACATCTCATGCCATCTGAACACTTACTTTGCTATATAAAGTATATGAAAGCATTATCCTAAAAATTATTTGTAGATGTATTCAGGCTTCTACATGCTGCCTTTAGCCTCTTAAACCAGGGCATGTGCATCTCTCCCTGCTTTTATGATGTAAGGAACAAATGTGTCTTTTCTGCTTTTAGTTTCCTACAGCCTTTGAATTCAATGAGCAGTTCTTAATTACAATCCTGGATCACTTGTACAGCTGCCGGTTTGGTACTTTCTTGTATAACAGTGAGTCTCTTCGAGAAAAAGAGGTTAGTCATATTTAATTGTATCGCTGTCTTGACTCTAGATAATTACAGGAAGTTTGGGTTGTATTGCTTGGTTATATTCCTTGTATTACAGTGGTTTTGAACTGGTTTTATTCTTTTTACAGGATAAGTTGCATGGTAAATTCCTTGGGTTTGGTAGCTTAAAGACTATGCAGTCACTAAAATATTTGTCAAGCACTGGTTGTTTTGAAATATTTCTAATAACAGTAACTTACTATGCTTCTAAGTAAATCAGAAGTATATTAACTTTAGAATGTAACCATGGCTTCTGTGATGGATTTCCTGCTTTTGTGCAAATATTTACTGTTCTTATTTCAATTTCATTTTAGAAAGTGACTGAGAAAACGTTGTCATTATGGTCTTTGATAAACAGTGAAAAAACTAAATATACCAATCCTTTTTATACTAAAGAGCTAAATCGAGCACTCTATCCAGTAGCCAGTATGCGTCATTTAGAGCTCTGGGTCAATTACTACATCAGGTGGAACCCAAGAATTCGGCAACAAGTAAGTAAATTTGCTATAACATACAAAATGCTTTTTGACTTTGGAAATAGGATTTTGTGTCATAACTGACTTGTAGAATAGTACCTGTAATCTGTTCAGGTTTTTAATCCTATATTGGTAAAGATAGAGAAAAAAGGTCAAAATTATTGTTCAGCTTTTGGGTTTTGGTTTTTTTTTTCCACTGAGCTCTTCTCAGAACACTGAATTTATTTCAGTGCTTAGTATCAAGTCGTCCTCAAGCTCTTTCTATCCTCTTTCCTTGGGGACAGGGCTCGGGGAGCATTTTTTAAGGGCATTTGATGCTACTACAGGGCAAATGACAATGCTTAGAGATAGGCTTACCTATCTCTGAAGAGTTTAGGGCATTAGCATCACAAACTCAGTTGGCTGCATTTGCTTAGCCTTTCTCCTTTTTCTGAGAAAGTGTATGAAATCTAGAAATTACGATGACCTGTTCAGTCCTTTCTCTTTCAAAACAGCTGTCTGTATTGATGGCTTATGGTAAGATTATTTTTTTAATGTAACTTTGATGACAATTTGTTACTGAAAATTATACAAGTGGGTCAGGTTGGAAGCCCAGAAAAGCTTTTATCAAATTACACAGAATTCATTTCTGTGCTTTTAATGTTTAATATATGGACACTCAATGTTTGTTACAAACTTGCTAGAGGTCTCGGCAATGCAGCATGTAAAGATAGTGGAGAGAGACTTATTTGTCCTTCTTAACAAGTTCTGGAGTTTTGAGTAGAAGATAGAGGAGCAATTTCTTTGACGGAAGCAGTCTTCATGATCCAGCCCCTGGAATGAATCAGGAGATTCCAAGCAATGAACTTCCTTTCCCGCAGCTGATCTCCTGTATTATTTACAACACTTTAAAGGCTGCAAGAAAGCCAGTTTGCTATATTTTCTTACAAGTATATTGCTAGTTTTAATTTTAAAGTTCTGTTTTTAAAGCTTTTGTTGCTTGTTGTGAAAAATGAGGACATTTTACAAGACGTGAATCAAAATATGTATTTTAGAAAGTGAAAGATTATAGGGCATACAAATTAGCTGTAAATCTACTTTAAAATGTGCTTTGCTTTTATTCAGGGAAGGTCTTTGGCAGGAGTTTCTTAGAAATACAAACCCTGTGATAATCTATGCTGCTACTACTGCTCCCTCATCTTCACCATCTTTACATACAAAGTGCAGCCTTTTTTTTTTTTCTTTCTGCACACAAAATTTGTGCTTCATCCTGACTTAAGCAGCTGAGTAGTGGACATGTGGCCTGATCTAGTTTTTCAATGACCTTTCATAGTGCTGTTACTTAGAAGCATGTTACGCATCAGATTCCAGTCTAATGAAGAGTCTGGTCTGTCACTAGCAACATTATTAACCCTAATTTCTAATCAGCATCTCTAATAATTTTAGTAACTGCATTCAGTCATTGATGTAACTTCCACAGTTGCTTCAGCATTCATTGCCGTCCTCATCTGGGGTGCCTAGTGAGTGGTGCATGTAAGAGTGCCGGTTCAACTGGTTTTGAATTGGTGAGGCCTTACATTTGCTCCTGAAACTGTACTGCTAATAGCTTTTAATTACAGGCAGTTAACTGTGAAACAGCAGCAACTTCTTGACAGATGTACACAGCTGAAGGTAACTTTAGGCTCTGTACCTGCCTTGGACATTTGTGATAATACGTCTTTTCCATTTGTTTCATTACTCTCTTGAAAACTAGGACAGTTGATTTTTAAACACATTCAGGTTTACTTACAAAATTCACTATAATAAAGTTTTGCATTTATTTCACTTGTTTGTTTACACAAAGTTGCAAATTTGCTGTTAAAAATTGAAGTAGATTTTATCAGTGAGGGAAGCTTTTTAATTGGAAGACATGTAGCTAAAATAGTCAATCTGGCTAAATCCTGTTTTTAGGGAAGGTAGTGAGACATCTGATCTCTGGAATCTAAAAGCTTTTAACAATTCAAGAAGAATACCTTGGCTGAAGATTTTTTGACACCCATCTTGCCTTGCACACAGTGTTAATTAGATAATAAGAAAATAAAATCTATATGCTCCAGAAAGGGCAGGCTGATTTTATTGAGGTAGGAAGAACTGTTTTGTATAAAGATTTTCTTTGGATGAGAACAACTGGAAGGCAGAGGGCTCTTGCATTATAGAAATAAATATTTCTGCTTAGCTACAACTCACTATATATGTTGGGGACTACAAATACTGAGTAATGCCAGGAAAATACAAGTACTACAGCAACCTAACTGTGTAGAAGTAGTTGGACTGAAGTGATGAGACTAATGCAGATCTCTTTCTAGCAGCCAAATCCCGTGGAACAGCGTTACATGGAGCTCCTTGCGTTACGTGATGATTATATAAGGAGACTTGAAGAGCTGCAGATCACAAATAATTCTAAGATCTCCAATTCATCAACCTCATCAGCATCTCCCTCACAAATGATGTCCCAAGTACAAACACATTTTTGAAGAAAATATTGGCTTCGTTCTATACTGTAATAGCAAGTGGTGCTTAACATAGATCTATAGCATAAACAGGAATATTTTAATGCCTTACATTAGACTGTCCTAACACAAGTTACTTTAGCATGTCTTCATTTGAGGAGGACTCAAAACAAACTCTTCAATTACGTGCCTTTCAGAACCTGTGGACTGGGAACATTATTAATCAACTTCTAGTTATGGAGGACTTTAAGAGTTATTTTAGAAAGTCTGGTACAATTGGAATTAAACTGATATTATTGTTTTCATAAGAATGCTTTAATTTATTACATTGTAGGTCATGTTTCTGTAAGGAAATTCATGCTCAGTCTTACATGTTGTGAAAAAACACATTAATGACGATAGGAATATTCACATTGTGTAAAATTAGGTATGTGTGTATTCCTGTTAGGAATACATTTGTGGAGTTTGAGATAAAAATAAATTCTATTGTGAGATTTCAGAGAGAAGTGTTGAAATTTTCTGGTTACCTCAGAATCCCAAATTTCCCCTTTT
Organism: Falco rusticolus; assembly: GCF_015220075.1. NCBI lineage: Eukaryota > Metazoa > Chordata > Aves > Falconiformes > Falconidae > Falco > Falco rusticolus. The sequence goes on along the minus strand of NC_051200.1, from coordinate 9,170,924 downwards.
TGAAATAAATAAAAATGTGGAAGGGATTTCACTGATACACTTCTAATGAAAAAGTTCAAATAGCTCAGTAGATATCAAAATAAAAGAAAAAAATCTATTTTTTATTCTAAATAGGTGGGTTTTTTTAAAACAAATTACAATTGTACTAGATTCTAAGAAGTCCTGTCTTGGCTAACTGTTCAGCACTAAAGTATATTACAAATATTGTTAGCAGTGTTTGTTCTTTGGATTAATACCGAATAAAATGGTTCATAAAGAAGGTTTATATAATTAAAAACAGACCCACAGACACATCATTTAAGTATCCAGCAATAGCCATAGTATTAAAGCTTGTGTTTGTCTTCTAAAAGTAAGTGTGCCTGTTTAAAGGAGCTTTTATACCAAAGTAGGGAAAAAAATCAGTTACAAATACTGTTGAAAACTTGTACATTTATAGTTTACTGTTTAATTTAACTTTTTTTTTCAACAAATATATTTTTAAGTATTTAAGGGACTTCAGTGTACAAGATTTGCCTATAGTGTGTGCACTTCCATTGAACCTTCCAGTGAATCCTGGCTTCAAGCCTTCATTTCAGAGGCTTCCAGTAAACCTTTAATTTGTACCTTTCAGGTATTTTTTTTAATAGTTGCAAGCATTTCTTACGACAGCACAAACCTTGCTACTTGATATTTAATTAAAATTTTGCATATTCTCAGAAGTTTAATGGTATTCGGGCGATCCAGGAAATAAATACTGCAATTCCAGACTCTGTAGAGGAGACTATCTAATATTGATATTTCAAAGGAGATATTTTGATGCTTGAGGCTTCTGTCATTGTAAATTATTGTATATGTGGTGAGTTTTGATCTACACGATATAATAGGATTATATATAAATTGTTTTGTGTAAGTATATATAATATAGTTTATTAGAAATTCTGCAAGTTTATAAAGTGTAAATATTTTGCATATGAAAACTAAATTTAAAGCTATAGTTCCATAAAGTAAGTTTAGAGGACATCTGAATATTTTTAGAACAGTATTTTTTCAAAGGAATAAAAGTGTACCGCCTCTTGATTTAATTCAGTATATACACTGAATTGCACTATTATTTTCAGGGAAGCTCAGAGCATATGGCACGTGTGTGTTTTAAATAGACATGATTCATATATGACTTGGTTTTGTCCTCTAAACTTCATTCTCCCATCAATGTTCTTCGGTATGTATTTCCAGAATAACAATGTCCCAAAATCTTGACTTAAGGTAACTCTTGGCTGGTTAAGATGCATTACATCAGATAAATGAAGAAGGATACTCGATTGTTGATGGTATAACTTGCATTTTGAAAGCTATGCATACTACTCTGGTATATTTGCCTTCTACTTACTTGTGGTTTATAAAAAAAAAAAAAAGCTATTTTTATTAGAAATTTGAAGTTTCTGTATTTGAGTTGAACATATTGGTGACATCTCTGAGCAGTGTGAAGAAGTTCAGAAAATCTAATGGTTTTTACTATGTAAACACTACGTGATAAACTATTGCATTTGGGAAAGTAATATAATGGAAGGGTTCTTTTTGCACTTAATTCATTACATATATACATACCAATCTTCATTACTGGTTTGGTCAAATTTCAGTCTTTGAAGCTTGTTGACATGTCTCTGTGTGGGCTTGGCTTTTTTCCAAGTCAACAGATAAAATTAAACCCAGTATCTTATTTTTATATGGCAATATTAGGCAAACACAGGGATGTGTTCAAAGTAGTCATTTTCCAGAAAGTGTCCAATTAAAGTTGCAAATGTAGGCACACAAACAGATTAGTGTGAATGGAAGACTTTTCCCCTTTCTGCCCAGGTGGGTGGCCTGGGCTGTCACCCTGGGGTGCAGGCACTGGCCTGAACAGGACATCTCCCTGTCACAGCTGCCACCGCTGCTCCACCAAACCTGGGGATGCTTCTGAAGTGGTGAGCAGGAAGGTTCCAGGCACCCGTGTGTTTTCCAGGAGGGGTAACAAAGCAGGGCTGGGGTGTGAGTGGCAGCAGCTGTAGGTGCCCGATACCCAGTACAAAATGTCCATCTCGGAACGCTCTTTTGGTTTTCTTTGTTCCCTATTCTTACTTCCGTGGGCCTGAGAAGATAACCTAGTTTTTGTGCTGGGCTTCAGTTACTTACTTAAAAAGTTTTATCTGTTGAATTGCTGCCTTGACTTGCTTCTGCATTTCCTCCCCCAGCATCACTGCTATGGGCATGCCCTAGGAACGGTTTGCCTACTGCCTCCTTCTCTTGCATCATAGCTCTGCCTTGCATTCAGCCCTTTGGGGATTTTGTCCCGCAGTGAGCATTTTGTGCCCTGCTTGAGAAAACAGGTTTTTATAACTGACCGGAGCCCCAGGGCCGGCCACCCTCCTTGGGCACCGCCGGGAGCCTGCGGGGTGCAGTGAGCGCCCGGCGGCCGCCTGCCCTGTGCCTGTCTGAAGGGAAAACGAGCTAATAAAGGCGTCTGGTGTAAACCACCGCCTCTGACAGGCCTTTCCGTGGGACCCCGGAGGTGTCGGCGCCTTTCTGTGACGGCCGAGGCCGCCTCCGTGCCCCCGGGGCCCGCAGGCCCTGCCCGCCCCGCCGAGCCCTGCGGAGGGCGGCAGCGGCCGGGCCTTCCCCCGCCGCGTGGGGCCGCTGCCCGCCCTCGCGGCGGCGCGGAGGCCTGTGGGTAAGCCCCGCCGCCAGGTGACAGCTCTCGGCCGCCGCCGGGGCCCGAGCGGGCCGGGCTGAGGCGGCAGGGCCGGGCCGGGGGCGGGGGGCCGCGCCGCGGAGGGGCGGGAGGCCGCCATCCCGGCGGGCGCAGCGAGTCCCGCAGGCGGCCGGAAACATGGAGCGGGCGGCCGCGGCGGCCGGGCCGGCGGTGGAGGGCGGCGGTGTGAGCAGGCGAGCCGTGCGGGCGGGGGGCGCCGCGGCGGCGGGGGCAGGGTCGCGTCAGGCCAGCACGGAGACTCTGGACAGGTGAGCGGGGCGGGCGAGGGGGCTCCGCCGGTTCCCGCGCTCGGCGGGAGCGCCGCGGCCTGCCCTCCCCGCGGGGCCGGGCGGCGGGAGGGGGCGGCGGGCACCCCCGGCGGCGGGAGCGGGGCCCGCCGGGCTGCAATCCGGGAGCTGATTGCCGCGTAACCGCGCCGGCTGGCGACAGATTTTCCTCGGCGAGGGAACCGACCGTCGCCCAAGTTTCCTGCTTGCGGTTCGGTGCTTCTCATCGCTCGCGTCAGCGGCCCGGCGAGGGCTGGGGCTGCCGGCGGGGCACCGCGCCGCGCTCCTCGGCAGCGCCAAGCCTCTCGGCAAACTCCAGTGAGGCTGCGCTCGGAATTTAAGTCTTTATTCCCGTGGGGGTTTTGGAGGCTTTTTTGTTTTGTTTCCCTGCAAGCCTGGGTGTCGCCTGCCGGGGTGTGCCTGCCCCACCGCCGCTGTGCTCTGGGGCAGCCTCGGGCCGAGCCGGGGTGCGGGAGCTGGAGGCCCGGCCCTGGCGCATCCCGCTCGCCGGCCCTGGCACAGGAATCCTTTCCTGCAGAAGTTTCCAGCTGGAGGCAGACCTCGGAGTGGAATTTACAAATCTTTAGAGAAGGAGTAGATGCTAATGGAAGTTTCGTCCGGAAGAAAAAGAAAGAAAAAAGACTGTTTAATCAGTGCCAGGTTCTGGTCTCCTGATTCTCCCTCTTTCCTGTTAGGAGAAACCTGGCAGTTTACATAGTTCTGCTGAAGGTGGAAGTCAAACATCTGTTTTTTATCACTAAAGCTTACATTTTGTATTCCTTATTAATGCTCTTTCTTATCTTAATGTCTTGTCTTTTTTCTCATCTTGTTCTGCCCTGGAAAAGTTATGATGTCCATTGTCATATAGTTTATGAATTTGCCAGTACAATTGTACCAGGCTACACTAATGTGCATAACCTCAGATGAGACAGAACGCAGAGGCATGTAGTGCTGTGTGTCCTGCTTGTCAGCTGGTGATAAGTCACATTGGTAATATCAGCATCGTGCAGTACAGAGATACATCTCGAGATGCTGATCGTAGGAGATGGGCCTCCATTCAGATGTTTTCCTCGCTGCTAACTTTGTTGATATAGCGATTCCTAGTGAAGATAAGCTATAGAAAAATAAATACTTTTCTTAATTAACAAGTAAATGCTTATTTGGAAACAAACTTTGGCAAACCCTAAGGAGATACGCTAGAAATCAGAAAGATGTGAGAGAAGGAGAAATAAATGAGATTCAGAAAAGGATTACTGCAGGGTTTAGCTCATGTACCCTTTTGCAAAACTTAAGTGAAAACTTCTGCTAAGTGAATCTGGACACAAGTTCAGCACTAATTTGAGAGTTATCTTCATTGTTCGGGCAGGAATAACATAGATGTGTTTTAGTTGCAAAATGATGTTTTGTGATCTAGTACTGTGTAGAATTTTGCAAGTGGGGAGAAAGGTACTGAAACCTATCAGAAAAGTTCTGAAAGAGCTTTCATTTCAGGTACAAAGTTCTTGCATACATCTGCACCTTATATCTACCTGTACTAGCAGAGTCGGTGTAAAGAAAGGCCTCTAATTAAGTCATAATTTTCCATCTTATGCCATCCCACCCTTGTAATGTCCAAGTTATGGTGCACCTGTTGGGTGCGGGGTATGTATATATAGTCATTAACGTCAATATTATGGGATGCTTACAGAATTCAAAGCTAGTTTGTGAATGAATTTTTAAAAATAATTTAAGATTTTGTTCCTGTATTTAACTTCTGAATAGGCATTAAATGCGTAGAAGAGCCCAACTAAACCATCTGAAGAAATGGCAGTTATCTAAGGCATCAATTGCGCCTGCTGTGGCACCCAGGGAACAGTTCCCTCTGGCATTCCCAGTCTTTTGTCAGACACCACACGTTCTGAGGCAGACCTAGGGCACTTCAGAGTAGCTGGCAACAAACTGTAATTGCTTCTCGCTCTCAATACTACATTATTTGTAACCAGCACTAGTGAAGTGGCCGTACATCAGCCGGGATTTGGTGCAAGTCTACTGTTCAGATGCTTTGCCTTTAGGGTTCTTATAAACACCCCACACTGCAGAGTTCCTTGCTGTGGTGTGGGAAGGACCATCCTGAAGATTATTCAGTGATTATTTTATGAATAGGGAAAAAATACGGCTAACTAGAAGTTACCCTTTAGAAAACATGTGTTTTCTTAATTTAATATTAATATAGAATACAAGACTAGCACAGTTTAAATTTTTAAATTCTAGCATAGAGTAATTAAAGTTTGATTACTGAATAATCAGGAAGTAATAAGGAAAGTGTAAGGCGTCTTGTTACTTGACCAAATTCATTCCATGGATGGCTTTAAGAAAAAAAATGCACTGGATAAGGAAATGAGCATTTTTGTAAGTTTCTAGGGCTGTGAGCTTTTTTTAAGCTACCAGCAGCTCTACACCTCTGATAAGATCTAGTAAATTTCTTTTCCCTAAGTTGGTCAGCAAAATAGTTGCATTCTTCCACAAAACAAGCTAGTTTTTATGATGTTAGTGATCATTTATGGTCTTTTTTTCTGGATGTGCTCAGTTGCTAAGCTATTCTCAATATACATTTTGAATTACATGTAAAGAATTTGCATTGTTCTGTTTTTGTAGCCCAACTGGATCCCATGTGGAATGGTGTAAACAGCTGATAGCTGCAACCATTTCTAGTCAGATTTCAGGGTCTGTCCCATCAGAAGGTGTGTCCAGAGACTACAGGGTAAGTGACTTGATGAATGCATTGATTTGTTTAAGGTAAAAGAGTGAATGATCGGGAAAGTCCTTGCTGCCTTGATTATCAGGTGCTAAGTACTTAAGTGATCGCTGAATGTTTTGGGACTAGAAGCATCTCATTATGCGTAGAAGTCTCTTGAATCTGCTTTGTGTTTTCCTCTATATTTAGAATAGTGGCATTGAAGTCTACAGAATAAAAATTAAGAGGTGAAAGGAAAGCTAAAAGTCAATGTAGTCAATGTTTTGAATCAGATGCCAAAAGTGAGTTCTCTTTTCTTTTGATTGCTACATTAAAAAAAATTGGTAAAGTAGATTAATAGTTACAGGTTGAAATTGTTTCATGCGTTTGTCAGAGTACAGAATTGAGCTCCAGATTTCACAAAAAATAAATGCATGTGTCTTTGTTGCCATGCAAAGAACACAAGTGACTATCATTTTTCATGGGGTTCACCAGAAACAGAGAATTTAACGTCAGACAAACAACAAAAATCACCTTTTTCGTTCCCTCCCAGCAACATTTTTGTCACTAAGGTAATGATTGCACAGTATAATTTACTTGATAGGCTCCTTTGTGCTTTTTGCATTTATTCTTTCATGCCCATTTGCCATTTCCTATATGCAGCCAGCCAACTCAGCTATCAAGAGTGCAGCATATGCAGTTTTCCTTCTCTTACAAATTGACAGAAGTCACCTGTGTTTCAAGTCCCTTTAAGAAACCCAGGCTGCTGCTACCTAGATCTTTTTTTCTTCCTAGATATGAAACAGTTTCATGGTCTTCATGTAGAATGGCCAAAAGAAGATTTTATCTTTTTAATCTAGATTGTAAAGTATTTTCTAATATGTTCTGTGATTGAAAGGTTTGTTGTCCAGAAACAGTTTATTTTAGGTTCTGCGACAGCAGGTAAGATTCAGCCCAAGCCTGAAGATGAATCCACAAAATGTTTTTGACCGTAGTCTACTTAAAAATTCACCTCACAGAATTCCACACTATTGGCACAGTCAGCAGCTTATACTCATAAAAAAGTATAGCTCTTCCGTACTGTGGCAGCAGAATTGCAAATGCTTACCTCAGGTCAAGGCTAACATCTTTGATAAAACATTGTGGGAAACCTTGCATTACAGCTGTCGATGTTGTGTTTGCCCTGTAGATCAAGGACTTCATTTTAGTAAAATCCAAGTGTAAGCTTGGTGTTCAATTTATCTCTGAGTTAGAACGCATTCCTCTGGAGTAAAGAGCACATTTTAACTCTAAATAACCGCCTTCTCTTTACCAAAGTCATCTTGAATATTATTTAACAGGCATTAGTCTTTTAAGGCCTAATTAAAATCCTACTTCATTCTCTGCTTTATAGAAATGAAAGAAAAAAGTTTAAGCCTGGTGGTATTCAGAATTTTTTGTGTATAAATTGTATTTGGCATCATTGCATTGCTGTGATTTGAAATCCCATGTTTGTGTATAACATCATGGAATTTTTAATCCTAGAATATCTTTAGTTACATTCAGGACCAGTATCTTGTGAAGTGGTGTCTATGCTTTAGGAGAGGGTGTCCTTTGCACTTAGCTTCTGCAGAATTCCATCGGTGCGATTATTTGCTTAGTCAGTACCACTAACGGGCTGAGTTTATTCATTATTACTATGGAATTCACATGTAAAAAGGTAATGCCCATTTATAACTCAGTCTTTGAGACATCTTTCCCTTTTGATGCATGCTGATCAGTTTTGTGGGTCTTTGTTACCTTTGGTTACCTCGAATTGCTGCATTTAGAGACTGTCTTACAACTACCCAGAAACTTCAGGTAGGGCCGTGTGCGTGTGTTCTTCTGGAACTGGTCAGGCAGTTCTGTTGCTTTCTGCTGGATTTACCTGGAGCTCACTGCTTTATTCTTTTTTCCATCCTTTTAATGTTTCATTCTATATGTTTGCAAAAACAGGTAAATATATCAATTCTTGTACCTAATGGTATTAGTCATGTTACTCTCTGTAACTTACCTTACCAGAATGTAGTTTAGGGAAGGGGGGAATCAAATGGTAGCAAAGGGGCTGCAGATGAAATAAATGGTCAAAACTGGAGCTCGCTAAACCCTACAGCAACATCATCTCACTCTGAGTTTGAACTCTGCTGTGTATTGTCTTCTCTGACATACTCTCTGCCTGGAGAGTATTCTTGAATGAATATAAACGAAAATTGCTTAGGTTATAGTAGCTGAGTATAGACACCTTCAGAAATAAGTTGAGAAGAGTTGTTCTTGTTTTGCCATGTAAATCTAAAAGATATGGTGGTTACACTTCATGGGTGTTATTGCAGGCTTATTGTTCCACCTGGAAGGATTGCCAGGCTCTTTCTTCTCTTTTCACAATAGCACATTGTAAGGATAAAAGGGTGATCAGGAATGAATGTTTCACAAGAGTTTGGCATTTGTTACATGCTAAAATGAAGGAGTTAGATTGCTCTTAGACCAAAACAATTCTGCAAATGAGAGCTGCCAGATCTGCATAGTTTTGTTTTGTTCTTTCAAAATCTGGCTATAATTAAAATGTTTGGAAGTAGAGTTCTTCGGAAAATCTGATGAAGTAAGATATAATATCTTTAACAAATCAAATCATGTGTATTTTGTTGGATAACATTTTATATTTTAACTGACAGGTGTACAGGAGGCCTGTTGTTATACGGGTAAGATTACCTTTGGCTAGCAGTAAAACGGCCTCCTACCTGTTTGTCATTTGTGCTGTGTGAGATCTTGGTGTGTCAAGCATTCTTCTTTACTTCATTAATGGTTTTTATGAACCAGTCAGACCATTTTGCTATGCAGTGCAACAGCTTCTTTGCCATAGAAATGCTTTATATACATTACAATGTTTTTGTGAGCAATAAAAGTCAGTGTGTAAGGAGCAGTATTTTTAAATTATGTTATGAATGTGCAATACTAACTTCAGTTTTATTACATTAATTTTGACAAAATGGATGCTTGCAACTGAGGCTTACATGCTTTGGACTACAGAGTACTGTATTAGCAGCTCTAACGTGTTATCTGTGCTAAAGAATATTAGTGATAAAAGCGGTACATCTTTGTCTATCCTATCTAAATAAGATACCAGTTCATGCTTGCCTTTGTACATGTTTTACCTTAATTGTTACCACCCTGTAATAGGACTGAAAGTTAGATTTGAAGTTAAGACACTAGTGCAATGACCTGCATCTTTTTAATGATAATTTCGAGACTAGGTCTTGCCCATTGTTCATTGGAGATATAAAAAGGACGTGCTTTGTTTTCTTGTCCCTCTCTCTTAGTAACATTTATGGAGTGAGAAATGATCTGGATAGTGTTCTGACATCGTTCATGAAATGTGTCTAACACTTCTATTCAGACAAAGACCTCTTGTTCAGCCTCAAACCAGGAGATGAAGTCTGAATGATTTCTTTTTCTCATCTGTTGTTTACGTATTTGAAAATGATGTGTTTATTCCAATCATACAAATCCACAACTTGATGATTTATTTATTTTTTAATAGATAGCTCTTGAAATAATTGGTCGGGGTTGAGTAACAAAAATTGTTTTCATTTGGTTTTTCATAGTTCTGTGTAAAGTCTTTGATCTTTGAATGATCTGCTGTGCCTCTCTCTCCTGTGTTTATTTAAAATCTTTTGGTGTATTTGCTGGTTGTCCTTCTGGTTTTCTTCCCAGAGATCACAATATCTACTTTGCTTTAGTTTCAGAAACAACATTTTTATGGTCTGAAATTTAAGTAATTTCTATTTAGAATTTCACCAATACGTAAATGTTAGGAGTCCTTTATAATTTTAAAGGATTTTTTAAAATTAATTATAACTTTTTAAACTCTTGTAGAGTTCAAATTATATCTAAGTCCTTCTTCAAAGTTTTTTTGAGAGATCTGTAGAAATGTTGTAGAAAGGAAAACTGACTTTAGCAAACATTTGTAAATTTAGACTGAGGCTGGTTTAACAGTCTATCAAGTGAGAAGTTCGATATGTGAATGGGGAATAATAGACTGCCATGAACACAACTTCTCTGCAGTTAATAAAGAAAGAAGACGGGAGAACACTTTTGGCTAGACGTATTAAAACAGTTACTTCGTATGACCTATGGCAATTGTACTTCTCTCTGGAGTGCATAGGAACCTTCTGTTTATTAAAGAGATTTAATTAATATTCAGGATTTGCTGCCAATATTATGCAGAAATAAATTAACATAGAGATGTGAATTGTTTGCAGATTTTGCTGTGAGGAGTTATTTTAGGTTCTGTAAAGTTACTGGCTAGGTTTCCAGCAACAATTGTTGAAAAGGAAGTTGCTGGAGAAATGTGTGAAACCATAGAACTGAAAAGTTCAATTAAAAAGTTTTACACAGTAAAGCATTTTTTAGGTTGTCTAGATACTTCTATTTTATGTCGACCTATTTTTTCTGTGGAAGATTGCATGAGTTGTCCCCTAATGCTGCCATTGCAAGCTGTACTCAATTTCTTCTATTGATAAGCATGTGGCATACTTCAAATTCATTTTTCTTCACTATAAGGTTGTTTGTCTTAGAAGACAGTACATACTTTTATGTTCTTATCTACCAGCACTTACTCTTTTGTGAAAAAGGGAGTAAATTTTTCATTTTGTGTTGTACCAAATAACAATAAAAGGATAGTGCTAATCCTTGGATAGCTTGGATTCCTTTCTGTGGAATGTAGTTTGTACCAGAAATGGAAGATTTTGTATAGCTAAACTGAAGTTAAAGTATGTGCTGTCTTTTTAAGGAAAGAAATAAAAAGGGAAACGAAAAAGAAAAGGTTCTGTCCTTTCACCTCTTGTCTGCATGTTTTTTCCTGTTACTTCTCTCTTGCCCTACTGCTGCCTCATGCAATGCAGGAGATTCAGGATGGACACAATGGCTATCATTCTGAAGCAGAACCTGATCAGGTGGCAAGTTTTTACTCATCTTTTATTTTTTAACTGTGTAGCAAGGTACTACATATTAGTACTTGTACAGTACATACAAATCTTATATTCCTCAGGCAAGAGAATCCACCGAAGGTATTTCATGTGTTAACTGGTTATTTGCTAGGTAGGGGTTTTGTGTACTGTCATGTAGTCTAAAAGGTGGTACTGCATGTAAGCAGAACACATTGTCCTCCTAAGTTTGTAAGTATTGGCTAATTCTCTACACATCATCTTCTGTGATGGGGTGCTAAATATAAAATTCTGTTAGTTTCCAAGAAAACATAAAGCCACAGATCAGTTTAAATATTTCTAGAATTTATTAATGAGGGCTTAGAGTAGTTTGTTTGGAGGCAGGCAGATCCTACCAATTATTTGTATGTGGATCAGAGCTGTCATACAAGGGAAGAGTTATTTGTTTACTGTAACATAGCCCATAATATTTATTCTCACTTCAGGATGTAAAAAATTGAAACCATAATATCTTATCATTTTGACCTGAGAGAGATCACTTTCTCACATGGTCCTTAAAATCCCACAGACCCTTTTATTCTTAATTAAAATCTTAGTACATTGTAGATCTTAGCTGCTAGTGAAGGACCCAAAGGATCAATCTTGTATCATTCAGGAATCAAGCCAGTTACCTCAATGAAAATTTATGGAACTAGCCCTTATTTTAAAATAGCTAATTGTTCTTCTGTATTTCATTATTACTTCATTCTCAATCTGACCTTCTGGATCCAAAATTCCTATAATGGACCTCTTCCATATCCTGTGCCACTCTCAGGAGGGTATTGATTAAAACAGAGCATTGTGAGGTGCTTCTGACTTCTTGCTATCAAAAATACAAAGTTAAAATGTTAAAACTTCTGCCATATAATTCTCTCAGGTGAAAATACTCAAATATTAAATAAACAACATTAAGAATATTAAAAAAAATAATATGAGCTTTGAAGTGTTCTCAAGTATATAAAATACCAAAAATAATACCTGCATTTAGCAAAAGACTAACAAATTGTTAATTGCAAATCTGGGCTGATCTTACTCATATATTTGTATGCTATGTGTAGCTAGCATGTGAAACTAATTGTTGCATAAATGCTTTGTTACTAACATGTTACTAACACGTACGTCTGTGTAATATTTATAATACCAAATTTTGTGTTGTGTTTTTGTTTTTACCATGGTACTGTTTAATACAGTTGTGCCTTGTAAAAAAAGATACACTTCTTGTGTTCGAGTTATCTGGTAGTAAAAGCACTTTGCATCAAAATGTATCGATGTGGTACAGCTGGAAAGTGAGATTTACTCATGGGTTTGGATTTCTGCCAGGCACTGCGGGATGGAAACAAACTAGCCCAGATGGAAGAGGCTCCACTTCTTCCTGGAGAATCAATCAAAGTTATTGGTAAGCATACTATCGAGTACTACACTGAATACTATTAAAGCACTTGTTTATTTATTTAAAAACAGAATATTATTTCCTTTTGACTTTTGTTGTTTTTATGTAATGCCAGTTTAGATTAGCTGATCTCATGTGGATTTCTTTTCTTTGTCTTGTAAATCCAAATGTAGGAAAGAGAAATCATGTCCAGAGGATGACTTGCTTCATATAGATAAATACATTTTTCAAGAGCTAATATATTCCACATAGGTGTACTGTTGTATTTCTGCTTGGGCATGCCAAGGATACTTCATAGATTCAAAAGCTTCCAAATTGTAGTAGCAAAGAAGATTAAGAACTGGAAACTAAGTTTTCCATAACTTCATGAGATTTATTTCGCTTTGGCCTGTGACAGCAAGCACTGCATTAGCAGCACAGTACTTGGCTAGAAAAGAATACTAGCTCTTTCAAATAAAAGTGAAAATGAAGATAGGGGCATATAGCTGAATTACTTGGAGGTCAGTTGCATATACATGCAGTGATTCTCCCATTTGGCTGCTCTTCTGTGAGCTGAGTGTGGGTGCTTTACGCTGCAGGGCAGGGAGCAGAGCTGCCTGCAGCTAAATACCAGCAGGATGCTTTGTTACCTGCCTGCCCTTACTGCAGCCCATGCTAGCTGAGCTCAGCCGCAGTTGCTCAGTAGTTGCTGAGCAGCAGTGGGACTGAGGAGTTTGATTGTTTTCATTGTTGAGATAAAGACAGCTCTTTCAGTTCTGACAGCGGTAGGCTTTCCTGTCGAGGTCACGCAGCAAAATCTTACGGAACTGCATAAATCTTACAGTTTTTAAATGGCAATAGATTTTTATGGAACAAATGTCTATAATAGTAAAACAAAGCTTTAATTGGTCTGTTTTCCAGCTAAAGATGTTATGTATATCTGTCCATTTATGGGAGCAGTCAGTGGTACACTAACTGTGACGGACTTCAGAATGTATATCAAAAGTGTTGAAAGGGTAAGACTTCGCTATCTATCTGCATATTGTTTCAGGTGGGAATGATGCTGAAGTAGATTTCAGAAAGTGACAGTTTTGGTGTAAGTGAAGTATGTTTCACAGCAGTCTATTAAACAGGAATTGTACTTGACTCTTATGAAACGTACATGAATAATACCACTTTGTGTTCCTCCTAATGTAACAAAATTCATTTGTTTTATATACAAATTTCAGGATCCACCTTTTGTTATTGATGTTCCCCTTGGAGTCATAAGTAGAGTTGAAAAAATTGGAGTACAGAGCCATGGAGACAACTCCTGTGGTTTAGAAATAGTTTGCAAGGTATGGCATGGTAGAAATTTACTCATATTGAAGTATTTTCATTTCATTTTTCTGTAAGGGGAATCTGCATGCACATGTGCTGTTTTTCTGTCTGATCAGTTCCCTGTATTTGAACACTACTTCTTATACGTAATATATTTCAATTCCTCTTATGATACTTGTAGCCTTAAACACTTCTGCCTTTTGTCTCAGGAGTGAATTCAAAGGAAGAGTGGCTATTTTTATATCTAGCAACTCTGATGATGATCCTAGTCATATAATGCTAACACTTACAGAACTCGGTTCTAACATGGGTTAGGTGGTATCAGTGACTTAGTGCTACATATATGCCTTCAATCAAATGTCTTATAACTGCTTTTTATTTATTTATCATAGTGTAACTTATTTTTGACAGGATATGAGAAATTTGCGGCTGGCCTATAAACAGGAAGAGCAGAACAGACTGGAGATTTTTGAAAACCTTGTAACACGTGCATTTCCTGTTTCTAATGATCTGGTAAGTCTTAAGATGTAGAGAAGGCTGTCACTGGCTCTCCTTGTTTTTTGGAAAGTGTAGGTGGGGAAATACAAGGGCTGTATAACAAACATTGAAATATTGATTCATAAAATCTGTTACAGAGCAGGCAAGATACTCTGACCCTGTTTCCTTTTTGCATTAATTTGTAGAACATTACACTATCGCCTGCTATTGGTGAAGGTAGTTAATTTGTACATAACCTTGAGATCTAGATTTGCCTAACATGACTGATAAAAAATGTGTATCTATTGACTCTTATTTTCTGCGTTAGGTAATTCAGTCTGGAAGTTTTGTCTAAACAACAAATAGGTACAATTAGTCTTATTATTACTTAGTTGCAGAATGCTATTTCATTTGCATGTGTGGGTAAGGAACTGGTTGGGAGGTAGGAGAAAAATTTCCTTATCCTGGCTTTGCCATTGATGCATTGTATGATCACAGCCAATTAACTTCAGCTCGCTCTGAGCATTTCCTATCTTGATTTTGTTAATTCCATAGCATGTACTTGAAGGAGGAAACAGTCTTTCATTTTCTTCCTAGCACAGTGTTGGTCAGTCTTGACTGAAGGTTTTATGTCTGTTGTTAGAGTTTTAGAAGTGTTACATTTGAAATATTAGAAGGTTTGCTGTTTTGGAGCTTATTGTGCGTACAACCCATCACAGTAATTTATGCCTTTGCTTTGTTGCCTTTAGCCTCTTTTTGCATTCAGCTATAAAGAAAAATTTGCTGTTAATGGCTGGAAAGTGTATGATCCAATGGCAGAATATAAGAGGCAGGTAAGTTATAGAAGTATACTTGGTGCATTATTTTTTTCTCCATCTCCCCCAAAGCCATTTAAACAGGAGAAAAATATTAAAACTCAAGATTTTCAGCTCTAGCTACGTACAGAGACTGTCTAGATCTCGTGTTTAGATAACAAAATGCAAGTGGCCTGATTTTGAGAGTGTTGACTACTTACTAAAATTGTTGGAGATAGCAGGTGCTGAGTACTTGAGCAAACTGGTCTACCTTAACATTCATTCTTAAATCCACATTTTTGCCAAGTGCTGTTTCTAGAAAGTACAAGCTTTATAAAAATTTTGTTTTGAATAAGCAGCATTAAACAGAAGGGTAACCATAGTTTGTCATAAATCTACAGTTTCCTAGTTGCAAAAATATTTTTATTTCATTGTATGATCACTTTTTACCTATGTAGCCTATTCAAATGGTTATTTTGCATATCATTTTTAAAGATAATAAGCAGGAACGATTTCCAGTATTTTGACTACGGTTCCATATGAAGACCTAAAGTTTATAGCTTATTTAAAAGAAAAATGTGGGCATACTTTTTTTTTTTAAAGTACATAGCATATAAAATTTTCATTGCCCCAGACTCAGATGTGTAAAGGTCTGACCTGAAAAATACAAAAATGTTTTGCTTTCATACAGGGCTTGCCCAATGAGAGTTGGAAAATATCCAAAATTAACAGCACCTATGAGCTTTGTGATACATACCCTGCTATTCTTGTTGTGCCAACCAGTGTAAAGGATGATGACCTCTCAAAAGTGGCAGCGTTTAGAGCAAAAGGCAGAGTTCCAGTAAGTGAAACTTTTACAAGTAGATGTAAGTGCCCTAAAAATTTGTAGCTTATGAGAAATTAGCACAGTTCTTTTAGGCTTCTTTTTTTCAGTAAGTGGGCCAGCTTCCTTCCTGAAAGGGGTGGGAGGGGTGGTGGTGTCGTGTGGGGGGAAGGGGAAGGCAAAGAAAGAAGAATTAGGCTTGATGTGTTTAGAACTGAAGAGAGCAACTTAAATGTAAGTCTTAACTACTTGGTTATTTTGCCATGTAATTAATTTTTGTTTGGAGTTAACACTTGCAAGCCACAATGATATTTGATGCTAATTCACATATTAGCTTGCGTTCTGATTCTAATTTGGTGTGGAATGTGTTACAGCCATAGCAGTTTTCTTGAGAATAGACAAGTTTTGCAGGTAGCATAAGAACCCCCCCTTTAAGCATGTTAGGTGGTGACAGTTTCCATGCTCTAGATCTGCTTAGCAATGTAGTTTAGAGTTCTGTGGACTTCCACATGAAAGCAGTTTTTCTTCCTTCACTTTTTTTCCTAATTAGTAAGATGCAGCAGCAGGCTTAATTTTTCTTAGAAGTAAAAGCCAAGATGTTTAGAGTCACTTCGTATTTCAAGCGTAGATTTGGGATGACCAGTGCTAGTGTGCTGTCAGTATGGTTTTGCATCAGCTTGTCCTTAAATTTGCATTTGTTGATTTGCCAGGAAATATCATGTAGGCAATGCAGTTGTCTAATTGTACCCTGACCTGCTGCTTTTATAGTAGTATGGTAAGCTAAAATAATTTTATTTTATTCCAGGTGTTATCCTGGATTCATCCTGAGAGCCAAGCAACAATAACACGATGCAGTCAGCCATCGGTAGGCCCAAATGATAAGCGCTGCAAAGAAGATGAAAAATATTTGCAGACAATAATGGATGCCAATGCTCAGTCACATAAACTTATCATCTTTGATGCCAGACAGAATAGTGTTGCAGATACAAACAAGGTAGGTTGGTATCATAACTAGCATTGGTAGTTCTAGCTTTATTACAATTACATTACAATTACAAATTGAGTAAGAGATGAAGATGAGGGGAACTTGATGTTGAAAAGAGAGAAAACAGGGTCTCTAAAGAGGTCATGGGAACGAAAGCAAGTTGCTTGTAGCGTTTTGGAAAGGCTGGCAGGAGCTGAGGGCAGCATGAAGACATAGCTGAGAAATGAGATGCAGTAAAGCCCACAGAAGACCAAAGGTTTCGGTAGTAAAAAGGAGAAGGTATGTGGATGTATTATCAAATGTAGCCTATTACAATTAGAATTTCTTTCACCTAAAATAAAACCCCTAGTGCATCTTAGAAAAACAAAAGCCAAAAATATTATTTTATTACTGCCAAAATAATCCTTTCTCTCAGAAAACTCTGCAACCTGAACAAAACAATGCTCAACCTTATACTGAAGTCCTATACATTGTTCTTTTCTTTGTCTGTTTTTACTTTTTGAATGACAGGCAAAAGGTGGAGGATATGAAAGCGAAAGTGCCTACCCAAATGCAGAGCTGGTCTTTCTGGAAATTCATAATATACATGTAATGAGAGAATCCCTGCGTAAACTTAAAGAAATAGTTTATCCTACTATTGATGAGACTCGGTGGTTATCAAATGTGGATTCCACACATTGGCTGGAATATATAAGGGTAAAATACTTTTGATATGAAAAATCAATTGTTTTTCTGAACCGTGTTTTTAACTTGCATTTCTGAAAATATTACTAAAATAGTGTCTAGATTTAAGCATGTTGCTTTGATCAGGATAATCATGTAAGAAAGCTTAGTTTTTAAATGGTTGCTCAGAACATAGCACTTTAAGCATTCCATAACAACTTGTATTTCCAGATTTATGTATTGGTAGGTAACGAGTTAATTCCTGATAGCACAGTATTGTATTTGGTGTTGGACAGTGTTTTATTTTCTTGAGGGGGAATGTTTGTGAGCAGTCCAGGGTTATCCCTGCTTTTTTGGAAGAATGCCCTGGGAACTTCAGATTTTATTTGAACAACTGCCAAAAGGACTTGACTATAAATTCTGCAGTCCTTCTCATCCTTCTCTCCTTCAATGCAATGTTAGTTTTCCTGTGTCGGGCACCTACATTTTCATGGGCTGTTTATAGCCAGTGCTCTACTGGGCTATAATCTGCTCTATTATTTAACATAATATTAAAATAAATCACTACCATACTCAAGTTTACAGTCTGTTTCACTAACCTCTGAAATGCTTTTAGAATAGATTATTTCATTACCGCATTCGCTCCCCTGTTTATGATGAATATGGATGGAGTGGAATTTGTTTTATTAGCAACTGGCTTAAATGTCACTCATGCAAAACATGTTTGGGATTGTTATTAGTTTTACTCTGCTATTAACTAGTGCTTGCTAACTGCTGCAGGAGAACCAGTAGAGGGAGCAAACACTAAATTAAGAATTAAATTTAACAGTCTTTTGGGAACAGTTTAATTTGCTTGTTCTCTTGAAGTTAGGCTACTTCAGACAGCTTTGGGAATCTGAGTGTCTGAAAACCTTTTCTTAATCAACCTGACCATGAATACAATAGTCTGTTTTTTAAAGTGGAGTTGTTTGGACCAGTGGTCACCTTTCCTTGACATTGAATTCATTGGGGTTCCTGGGATTAGGTGGTGTCAAAAGTGAACCTTGATACCACTGTTGGCCATATGACGCTGGCATAACGATTTGCAATTTCATTGAAAGTTGACACATGTGTAACATTCTTAATGAATCTGTCCCTTACATGATACTTCATGTTAATGGTAGGGACAGCACGGACTGCAGCCTGATTTCTTAAAAGCTGCCACTACTGTGTTAGCAGTGTTGATAATATCTCCCTGTGCCTTCATACGAGAATTGCTTACCTTCCTTGCCTATTTGATTTGGCTTGTAATAGCAATTAACAAATCTGCAGCTTTACTCTTAATGCATCTTCTGTTTTCCGGACTCAGACCAGTGTGATTGTGTTACAGTTTAATGCAGTGCATTGCTGGAAATTCACCTTCCTAGCACTGGGCACCCATAGAGGATGGTCCAGGAGTGTCTGGGGAGGCACCAGGAACATTCTGTGTGTGTCAAGACAGTAGTAACAACAGGAGTAGAGTCACTTGGTGCTTTTTGCACACCCAGGATGTTTCCTCATGCCTTCCAGGGTTTTTTCTGTCTTTCAGGGTAGAACTTTTGTGATTAATTGTTTTTAAACCAATTCTCCTTTTCTAAACCAATCCAAAGCCAGTTAGTTATTCATTAGGAGCCTCAACTGAAATACTGTGATGGTTGCTCAGTTTTGAAACATCTATAAAGAATAATAATATTGTGTGGAGGAAGCTCTTTGCTAAAGGCTTTAGTCCAAAGTAGAATAAAATGCTTCACCTACTCCACAGATATTTACTGAATTAATAGTAACTGTTGTTTTCTGTCTCCCATTCTCTGCTTATTGCCTGTATCTGTTCTGTCCTTTTATTTTCAGCTGTACTTCTTCAGAGGCATCTGTGTTCTCTTTAGGACAATTCAGGGCAAGCTATCACATACCTGTACATTATATAGATCAGTTTTCTGCTTTTACTGAAGACCAAACTGTTTTAGTATTTGCACTTTTTTTAGTGCAGTAGAGCTTTTGTAACTGAAGTAATTGGCAATTCACTAATTCAGACTGCAAGCTCTATTCTCCCATATAAGCTTTTGTTTCCTGATATTTCCATCCTGGCATCCTTCAGTTTTGCTATAAAAGATATGATCAATGAAAGATACAACCAATGAAAGTTGCCTCTAAAGCGTGGTTCTTGGAATAGCTTTGAAGACTGGTCTTGACACAGCTTCTCCAGTAGACGCTGGCTCTCCTGCTTCCCAGAAGATGTTTTTTCTTGCTAGGGAAGGAAGAAATGCCAATATTATGCAAGTTTCCATTTTTTGATGTTGGAATGCAGAATAGGAATTTCTCCTGTGGTCCTGTTCTAGTGGTTGGGTGTTTTTTACGTATTTTTCAGTGCCATGATAGGTCATGTTACACAGACAGATCTTCAAAGGAGAGAGATTATTCAGGTTTTTTTAAAAACTTCAGAGTGGCTTAAGACAACAAGAGAGGTGGTCGGTTTGTTAGTTTGGGGTTTTTTTTTTGGGGGGGGGGGCAGGGGGAGGGGCGGGCATGGACAGGGAGAGGAATAGCAAGTTCACACAGGTGATCTCATTCCTGTGCCATCTCTATCCTATGCTCTCCGGCGTGTTTCTGAATGCACACTATTAATGGTCTGCTCACAGGCTGAATACAGTGTTTGCTTCATGCACCAACAAGTCAGCACAAGCTGCCAGCCAGGGGTTTCTGGGTTTGTTTGACTTGTGTTTTGATTTAGATTATCTGGATGGTTCATCCCTTTCTCTAAGCTTGGTAGTTGAGAACTGAAAGCTGAGGAAGATTGAGTGATTGATTACTGTGAAAATGAACTTTGAAAACAGTGAAACTTCAGCCTTTGGAATAGGTTACGGTATTTGTATCTTTTCACTGTGATACAGAATTTCAGATTTAATTTAGAGAAGGAATTCCCAGTTTCTTTTGCTATATGCTACAACAATGGAGAGCTCATAACAAGTCTTTCCTGGACAACAGAGTGCACACAGTTTTTGTACCTCTAGGAGTATGCAAACCATAATTTGGAAATCCCTAATTTAAAGCAATGTCATCTAGATGATTATGTATTAATCTGAAATTTTAAAATATATTAACCTTAAGAGTTATTTATAACTTTTTTTGGTTAGTGTTTTGGTCAGTATTTAACATGCTCATTTATTTAATTTTGGTTTTTTGTTTATTTAAGATGCTTCTTGCTGGAGCAGTAAGGATTGCAGATAAAATTGAATCTGGTAAAACATCTGTAGTGGTTCATTGCAGTGATGGTTGGGATCGAACTGCACAGCTTACTGCGCTAGCTATGCTTATGCTGGACAGCTATTACAGAACTATCAAGGGGTTTGAAGTTCTTATAGAGAAAGAATGGATAAGTTTTGGACACCGATTTGCAATGGTAAGCTGAAAGATCTAGTGTATGCTTTGTCACCTTCAAGGCTTTTGTTTCAAATTGCATGTTTTCTCACAGTACTCTGCTACACTTTAGTTACTGTCTCTGGTGTCCTTCTTTTAATGGTGTGAGTGTGTCAGAGAATTGTCACCTGTTCATTTTTAACAGGAAATCCATGTGTAAAGTATAATATAAAGTAAATAAGAATGAAGTGGCTTGAACATAATGGTTTAAAAAAATCACGTGGCTTTTTTATGAGGAAGAGGGATTGTAACACATTGCTTCATTTTTAATAATCTTGTGAATGGAGAAACAAGGAAAACAATTAAGGTGTCTAGAAGGTAAAATTGCTGGACCCATTACTCTGATTTAAGGTTGAATTGTTTATTTAACACATGGGCTAGTGGGGAATTAGGACATAAATTATTATGACATTTTGTGGGCTGTGACTCTAAGATGGTTTAGGAGAAATTACATGTATTTATGGGAGGTGGATGTGGAATAATCATCGTTTCAGTACACTCTTAGTAAATATATACCAGTTTGACCTACTGGTAGAAGTAAATGGCTGTGCAGTGAAAGGTGGGGAAACAACTGGTACAGCTTTGTTGACCAAGTGGCTTTCAGCTCTGCTCAACAGCAAAGGCATGTATGTAAGTGAATATTTCAGTAGTTGAAAGGTACGGGTTAGCATTATGGAGGATTTGCTTGTCTTGTTCACCATTGGAACATAAATTTAAGAATTACTCAACTTTAGTGTTAGGTTGGTACTGTAAATACACCAGCCTGAAATGAAAAGTTTGTTTTGACTTTCAGCGAGTAGGACATGGAGATGATGATCATGCTGATGCAGACAGATCTCCCATTTTCCTTCAGTTCATTGACTGTGTTTGGCAAATGACAAAGCAGGTAAGATGCTTAAGAGTATATTTCTATGAGGTCTCAGTCTTTATCTTGGAAATGTAATTTGTGTAGGAAAACACATTTCTTTACAGAGCAGTAGTGTGTTTTCCTGAAGTTGGTCACACTGTGGCTGCACCATGCACACATAGGGAAAATTCTTGCTCAAAGTAGATAGAAGGACCTAGAGTAGTGGTATTGACTTGAAACCAAAGTACCAGCAATCCTTTTTGTTCAAAACAGGCTTTCAAAGGATTCTCTGATCACATAAATGGGAGTTATTGAGGAGATAAATGGTTTGCATTGCATATTCAGTGGTAGAGTAAATGTTCATACGGATTTATATTGTCCTTAAGAAACAACAAAAGTCCAGGCTGATTGTGAACTGAGGGGCAGAGAGGTTCTATGTATGTCTCAGATGTGAAATGTAAGTTAATGTTGGCATCATTATGAATACAGGACAGCACTTACAAACCTATTCTCAGATAAGTTTTCTTACTTCTGACACTGTTTTTACCTCTGAATCAGGAGAGATCTTTGAAATTAGTGATATTTAAGATATCAAAACATTAAAATTCTCAAATTTTTTCTTAATATGTTAAATTATAGAATGGCTTTAGCCTTCGTTTTCCTTATTCATACCTCCCTGAGCATAAACGTAAGTGTTTTCTGAGCTTTTATATTGCTGTTCTTTAATGGGGTTACTGGAATAGTTGTCCACATGAAGCATTTAAATGCAAATAAATTAGAAGTGTTCGACCCCTTTTTTTTTCTTCTCCCCTCTCTTTCTCCCCAGCCCCTACCCCCTTGAAGCGTGACATAAATCTGTGCTCTTACAGCAAAAGCAGTTATACTGAAGTCTGTATAGTATGTGATTTCTTTAAAGAGAGGAGGGTAGCAACCTGGTTCCATATGATGCTAGCACTCCCAGATCTGTTACCTTAGTATTCTTGTTCTGCACATGGTTTTTGAAAACTTGTATCACAGTTTCCAAAACTTGTATTCAAAACAGTCATCTTCAGTGCTGTATGAAAGTTTCCTACTTTAATACTGGGCCCTTGTCCAGAGTCCCTTGAAGACTTTCTCTTTCTGTGTATCTATATTTCAGCATTAATGGCTGGAGTTTAGTATGGCTGGAGAAAATAAATGAAAAATTCTGCCCCTCTCTCAGAGGAAAGCTCATAACAATAGCAAAGAGAAGCAGTTCTAAACACCTGGTAGGAACGAAAGTCCTCTGGGGAGATCCTTAATTGAGAGCAGCCTCTTCTATTTTTGTGATCTCCCTTGCTGCCTCCTATTTATTGCTATAAACAGTTTAGTTCCCTCTGGTTTTCAAAAAAAAAAAAGGGGAGGGGGAGGTATGGGGGGCAGGGGAGAATGGGAGATTCTATGAAACATTTTGCCAGTACCACATCTGTTCAAAACCTGTTCTGAAATTCATGAACAGCAGTGGCATTGAAAAATCATTAATGTTACAGCAGGAAAAAAATTGAAAATGTCATTCTTGTAGAGTTCTTGCCCACTTATTTTTACTTTTTTAGTTGACTTCAACACCTAGAGAATAGATGTGAAGATGGTGATTACCTTTACAGGGACCTATGAAAACCAGGATTCTATTTTATCCTTGTATAGATCACTTGCTAGTAAAACAGTGCTAGTTTCGTGCTTTAGAATCCATGGTAAACATATGTGAAATTTTCCATAAGTGTTAATGATTGCGGGAGGGTGTAAGGGCTGGGGTTTGGGCATGGGCTCAAAGCAAGCAAATCTTCTCTTTCGGGTTCTGAGGATTACATTCTTAAAACAGTTGACTTAATACAGTGAGAGAATCTCTAACTTCCCACTGAGATACAAATTTCCGGATAGCTTCAGACAATGAAACTTAATCCTCCACAGCCTTATGTTTTCCCTTGTTTTTTATGGTCTTCATGACATACAAATACAGTAATAGAGAACCTGAGAGAAGTACATTGATATCAGCTTTTAATAAAAAACATATGGCAAAGTGATTTCCCTCCTCTGTTAGTAAAATCTGGTCATTTTGAATAGCACATGTCAAATTGGAAAAGCCACATGTGATCTGACATGATGCCCTGTTAAAAATGAAAGAAAACTGTAAAATTTGCATGTAGCATGTTAGCTCAGGCAGCTTTCTACCTTTCATGCACAGTACCCACTTAGGAGAAAAGTATGTTTGAAACTGGTAGAAAGTTGTATCCTGTTTGTTACTGGATGTCAGCTGTTGCCAGAGATGCATTTTTTCACTGGTTTCAGACTTCTGTACTCTTTATGATATCTAGTGTTCAGCTAACCTGATTCAGTCCAATTCCACAACCATAAGAACTGTTCTGCAAAGTGTTTCAACTTTAAATGTTACTGTAGTACAAAAAATTAGTTCATTGATTAAAAAGCAAGCTTATTTTGCACGTTGCTGAATCAGATGCCACTTGGCATCATCAGACTTCTTAAACAAGAGAATTCTTCTTTTAAATACCTCCTTCACACACACACCCCACCCCCAACAAATCCAGCAGCGTCAAGTGGGAGATTTTAATGACCCATGTGTTCTCTCACAATTAGTGGACTTGACAAGAAGTAAATTTTCATTTGGGGAATTTTTCCACCTGAATCTTCAAACAGACGCTAATGGGCTTGGAACTACAGAGGAAAGCATTTTTAGGTCAGTGATTTTTCAGCAGCAGTAATAGAAGCTTTACAGTCTTGATATGTCAGCTCCAACAGTACCACTCTTGTATCCAAAGACAGGGTTTCAATAAAGTGCTATCACTTATTAATAAATTAGTTGGAGTGCAACCACTGATGTATGGAATTTTGAATATGCTTCACTGAATTGGAATAGTGGCCATGTCGGCATCCATCTGATTAGTATGGACTCGTCACAACACAGAACCCTAATGTGACAAGGCTCATTAAGTGCTTTCAGTTAAAGAGAGTCCCTTTAGGAGAGGCTTTGTCTTCGAAGTTACTTCCAAATATCATTTTGATCCTTTGCAAATTATTTTCGCTCTCTGTATCTGTTTACTGCTTTGGGCTGGAGACTGAGGTCTGAGATCCACTGAATTTTCTCCTGACTTGGTTTGGCACACCTGCTTACCAAGTCCTGTTCATACTTCTTTAAAATCATAGTGTGTTGTTAACATCATTGTATGGTAATTGAATTTTGGCATGATTTCCTAGAGAGAAGTAAGTGATAACTTGTCAAACATGACTGAAAAAGAGAATTTGATAATCTTAAGTTCTTATAGGTTTTATGAAAACAAATGGCTAGGCGATTGAAAACAAACGTGTGATTTGAAAGGGAAGCCTCAGTGTGAGCGCGCCATGCTGTTGAACGGTGTGGAACCCGTAGCAGAGTCAGAAGGAAGGCTCCCATTCATTTGGTGAGCCATGATACTGATAATTCTCATACTCAGCAATTTCAATTGAAAGTTGGTATATCTTAGCTTGAGAAGACTCGGAAAGAAAATGTTTTTGCAATGTTTGACTTAAATCAATCTTTTAAAAGAACATTGCTTAAAACTTAGGTTTTCTGGGTTTAATACAAGCACACCCATTGTGTGTTTTTCAACTCTTTCAACATGAATAAACATTTGCCTTTCATAAATCACAGATGACACTGAAGAGGAAGTTCTGGACCCACTAGTTCATCCACAGTCCCAGCTGCTGTGTTATTCCTGCTAGCTATACTTGTCATCTTTTTTTTATTATTTTATTTTAAAGTAGCTCTTGAGTCACTCATACCAAGGTGTTCAGTGTTCAGAAACTAGTCTGCTGTTTTTTTCAGATCTGAAAGACTGACTTGAGATTTCCCCATACAGCAGGAAATTCCTCCTTATGAATCTATAACTTTACCTTTTGGGTTTCTGTAAAGATTTACTCCTTTAGTGGGAATGAAAAAATTTTGTTTCCATTTGTTAAAACATTCTCTTTCATGGTAATGAGGGAAATGCTACTTTTTAAATTTTCCTTTAGTCTTCTAAATTTTTTTTTCTCCTAAATGTTTGTCATTCCGTATCTGTGTGATACCCTTGTCATACTGAAGGCAAAGTTATTTTGACACATCAAGCAGCTGCCATATGTAGTCCTATCATAAAATTTGATTTAAGAAGGACCTTTTCCATCTGAATAGGTAGCAGCCCATGCAGTTTGCATTAATTTCTTCCTTTATGTTTTTTCGAGCACTACAGATTAAGTTATATCTTAAACGTTTTGAGTGTTTTCAAATTTCTAACTTTTTTCCTACAATGTACCAGGTAACCTCTGCTTATGAATAAAATACCTGGTGGTGCTCAGTGGAATAACAGTTCTTTCATTTCAGATGTACAGGATTTACTTGCCAATATAGAAGCAGAGGGATTAAAGGCTTATTGTACATAGCTGATGGTAAACTCAAGAGGTGAAATGGAGGCAAATAAACTTACTTGGGTAGAAAGTGAAGAAACATTTTAAATACATGTTAAGCACGTTGTACGTGCAGTAGTCTTTATTCTCCAATTCCTTGCATGTTAGAATAGGAAAACCCTTAAATGTCATCATCTTCTTCCTCCCCCCCAAATTATTTCTTGTCTTGTAACAAGGGAGATAAAGCATATGCTGAAGACAGTTTAGGGTGGGTTAGAACACAATACTGTTGGAGCTCTTTAAAGTGGATTGCTTTGTGTCACCAGTTGCACATTAGCTAATGTTTCTATGTATTCCAGTATAGTTGGATAATGACTGTAAGGTTTGTCTCTGAGGAGTATTTATAAAGAACTGTGTGGGTGAAATGTATTATTGCAATTGGAGCCACTGAAATTGTTGAGTTTTCCTGAAAATAGTCACTAAATAAGAAAAAAAAATCTTATCTAAATCTTTTGGTTATTTCTTATGTCTGAGTTTCTTCCTTTCTACGCTGCTTAAAATAAAGCTTAAAGTAATTTTATCAATTTTTTTTTTTTTTCAGTTTCCTGCAGCCTTTGAATTCAATGAGTTATTTTTGATCACCATTCTGGATCACCTTTACAGTTGTCTTTTTGGGACTTTCTTATGCAACTGTGAAAAAGAGAGATTAAAAGAGGTAAATAATTAGTGTAATGTACATTCTTAATTTGTTGATTTTAAATGAAAATACTTAGAATGCAAGATGTAAGAACATCTGAGATGTGGTTTTGGATACATTTGTGACGTAGTCTTAAAAGGCAATGCAAGAATGAAATTTCATGGTATGAGAAATACATGCTGAATGCTGTGCTGTTAAATGAGAGCGCACTTATTTTTCTTTAGTTATTATCTGTTCAGGGGTTTGAGGGTTTTAGACAGTCCTCTTTCAGATATTTCTAGCCAACGTATACAATTTTAAATAATCATTGTCAAATTACATTAGCATTTCTTTCACTATTTCCAAAGGAACTCTTATGGATGACTTTGCAGGTCACTTTAGAACATAATTAGATTAAGTTTACAGTTGAAGACTATGGAAACTTAAAATACCTAAATGAATGAAGTTAGAATTCAATGAAATACTTTTGAGCTGGGAGGAGGAGGGGGAAGTTTGTTCATATTCCAAGTACACTTTTGCTTACTTTTTGCTTTACTGTTTTTAATACTTTATATTTTGGAAAGCAAATAACAATTCTTTGCCATATTTAGCTTTGCTGTTCTTTTGGTTTGTCTCTACTGCTTCTGTAGGGGAAAAAGTTGCATATAAATACCACAAGATGGAGCTGAATAACATGTTCTCAGCAAATGCAGGGTTTCCAGACAGCTTTCTTTCATAAATGAATAGTCAGATGCAATTCTCAATAAAGAAATGCAATTTAAGACGCAGTGGTAGTAGAAACACATGCTTTACAACACTGAAGGAGTGTAAAATTGCAAGAGGAATCTGATGTAAGTTCAGATTTTCAGTCTTTGATCTAACCATGATTATGCTGATTCCATTTAGAATACAACTTTCAGAAGTGCAAATAAAGATAAAATAGGCATTTTAAAGCATAATATCAATTGATAGGAGCAAATAACGAGTGGCTGAATTGCATAATTACTTCTCATGGATGCTGTTTCGGATCTTCCAAACTACATACCTCTTCACTGATTTTCTTGTCAAAGCTAATTTAATTATTTTTTTTTAGTTGTCAGTGTGTAAGCATGTATTTAAGTAGTTGCAAACATTGCTCTAAATTACAAGCAGTACAGCTTGCTTTTGCTCAACTAGACCTTAGTGTCTCTGAAAATAATATGCCTGAATCTTCTTGCTCAGTTAGCCTTGGACCAGACTAAGTATTCAAATGTTTTGCTAAAGTTTTAAGACTGTGTAATGATCAGCTACTGGAAGTGTTCTCAGAGTGCTTGCAACTTTCTAGTAGATAAGGTAAATTTTACGGGCAGAATTACTGATATGTAGATATTAACCTCATATCTTAAGGTTTTGCAATCCATATAATTTTAAATATTTTTTTTCAATCAGGAGGTAAGCACAAAGACTATATCGCTGTGGTCCTATATAAACAGCCAGTTAGATGAGTTCACAAATCCTTTCTACGTGAACTATGAAAACCATGTCCTGTATCCTGTTGCCAGTCTGAACCATTTGGAACTATGGGTGAACTACTACGTCAGATGGAACCCAAGGATGCGGCCTCAGGTATGAGCTTTCACATGACTTCTGTATTTTTGTGAAGAGCGCACAGATTTAAAAAAATAATTATTTTTCAGTGTTGAATGCAGCATTTAACTTCAGAAGTGTTCATCTGTTTCACGTATTTCAGCTGATAGGGAACGAGGCGATTTTCTTGAAGAAGATGCAGGATGTGTTCAAACTTGGTAAAATGTTTTCATTGTGGTCACTGGCAGAATAGGGTTACAGTATCACTTTACTGGCTTGTGAAAGGTAACATTAAGGGTCTTTGTTGTCAGAAGATTACTTTTTTAACACTTCTTATCTATAATACTTTGTAACACTTTTTAGTACTTTTATTGCCTGAACCTTCTGGTAGATTTAGTGTACCTTAGTTTTTAATTATGTTTTGCCCTTTACCAATAATGATATAAAGTATAGCAGCAATTTTTGAAATAATTGCACTATGTACTGACACATTTT
The DNA here is from genome assembly GCF_015220075.1 of Falco rusticolus. NCBI lineage: Eukaryota > Metazoa > Chordata > Aves > Falconiformes > Falconidae > Falco > Falco rusticolus. The sequence continues at coordinate 9,142,381 of NC_051200.1, read as the reverse complement.
GTAAGCTCTCTAAACTTAGCATCACATAGATGCTTGTTTTCAATTGACCTTTACGGTTTCAAGCTGGCATGCTAAAGATTAAACACTCCCTATACATGCTCCTTGATTCATCCAGTATTTGTTCTTACAAGTAATGTCTGCTATTCAGATAAATCTAAATCTTGCCAGACAAATACTCCATATGCTCTCATGCTTAGAAGTCTGAAGAAAGAACATTCAGTTTGTGTCACAGCCGTAATATATCTGAGGGTGCTACACCATCTCTTTATTAAGGTAACATTCCAAGGTACCCCCAAGCATATTATGATAAATTACCTGTATTAAGTGACTGCTCAAAAGCTGCTTTCATCTTCTACCAGTTAGAGTGAGATGTGAGTTTCAAATTTATTAGACACCCACAAGTGAGAGGCTGTTGTAAAAGATGGTGTTCCAAGGTAAGTTTCAAGGACAGTACACTGATAGAAGTCCAGGCATCTGAGAAATACCTTTCAAGGTCCTGGAAAAGTCTGGATGGCTTGCTTTCTCACTGAGATGTTTCCTCTGAACTGCTTTGTTTCCCTTACTTGTTCTGTTTTGGATGATGTAGTCCTATGACCATTAGGTACCTGTTAGCTGTTAGCATGTATTAAAACTTGAAAGATGGGGTATTTTAGTCTTTATGGGTTTAAAGTAAAATTGTCATCTGCTTTTTAGCAAAATACCATCTTTCCCTTACCTTGCTGAAAAACAAGCTTTTTTGTGTGATTTATGCATGTTTTAATACAGTCGACCTGCAGCGGTGTCTGTTACTTGTATTTAATTGAGATCTGTAGGCCCTGAAAGCAAGCAGGCTTTTTAAGCACACATGAAAGGCAGTCCCGATCCAGAAGAGATGAGGGTGGGGAAGAGATGACAGAATGAGAAAATATCAGAGCTGTCATATACTTAGTGGCAAGCTCTGCTCACTGCCTGTGTTGGAGAGTGCTCTGCCCGCTCCGGTCAGGGGAGCGCTCTGCAGGCACTCTGGTGTGTGTGACTCATTGGTCTTCAGGGCATCTTTGGGAGCAGGTCCCTCAAATCAGCAGGCTGAAGGTAACAAAATTTGATGATCCTGGTGACTGCCTTAACTTTACTACCACCTTCTTTTCTTGAAGTACTACTACAACTGTTTTGACTTTTTAGTTCTGCCACCTTAGCTTTGTCTTGTAAAGACACATCGTGCCTTTCCTCTTGTCTCTGGCCTGAATTTATGTGGTATTTGTGACAAATATTTGGAAGTGTTTCGCATCTACTTGGATAAATTTGCTGCAGAAATTACATATTATTTTTTTTTGTTGCAGAATTGTGTTCTCCAGTCTAATTATGAAAGCACAAACTCATGCAAACAAGTAGTCTTTGTAATCACAGTATACTAAGTGTGCTTTCTTCTGTATTTGCATTGTCTGGTTTCACACCGTTAGCCAGCTCAGTAACATTCAGACCCGTTCAGTGACAGAAAAAAAAGACAATAAGCATTGCGATGCCCAGCAGCTCTTCACATATTTTCATTGAAAAAATTCCTTGATCAGTGGATTTATTAAAAGAATAGACATCTCTGCCTACTGATAAAGGGTGTTTTTGTTGAATATCTTTGAACATGGTTTTTCTCATTTTCAACCGGAATAAGAGAAAATGAAATATTTAATGTGAGTGAAGAGCGCTCTGATGAGTAGCAGTTCAAAGCAACGTCACATGCTGTTTTATCAGCTGCACAAACATCTTCAGGAAACTAGAAAATGTTTTTTGTTTTCTAGGAGCTCACCATAAAGGAGAAATGCCTAATAGTTGAATTTAAGGGAAGATGAATAATAATCCTTCAATATATAATCAGCATGGATGTTTGATACCTGTTTTCAACCAACTTTATATTATGGGAGAAGAAACTCACAAGAGCAGAAGGGCAGGTTTTGGTTTACAGCCGTATTTTGGGTTTTCTAATTTCAGCTTGATTAGTGAGTGAGGCTTGAATTTCTAAATGGACTGAGAGAAGTTAATCATTGCACTTTATTGACTTCTATTGGAAATAAGCATACATCACCTTTTAAATTTTTTTAATTTATAAATTACTGAATGGTAACTGGATATAACCATTTATTTTCCCTTTATTGTACTCTGAGTATCTGCATCTCATCAGACCTTTAACAGTACAGTAAGGTCTGAGCACTTCATTGCACTAGGACGTAAAGACTTTAGCGTCATTTTTGTGTTCTGTAAAGAAAAGATTGCTTATGATATATCTTTAGTTTACCTAAATTTTGTGGAAGGCTAAATTGGTGGTTTTGATGGTGTTTGCATCAAGAGCCCCGTTTTAGGGTTACAGCTGTATTGCAATAGATCCTATGCAACTGGGTGACACACAGCCTCCTTCCATAGAGTTCAAAGCTCAAGAGTCTGAGAAGTGAACACCATGGAAAAATCTAGGTGAAATGTGGACATCTCTTATAGATTCCCTTTTTGCTAAACTGTGCTTCAACAAGGTCATTCTAATTCTTAAGTGAAATAAAATGTTCCTTGGTTTCAGTTTGGAGGTGTTACATCATTATTGACTTCTTGTCCCAAGAAAATTAGATAGATTTTAGTCGTATCTTATTTGAGTTCATTGACTGAGAAAATTTTTTTTCAGATTTCTCCTTTCCTTGGCTGGGGAAATGTGTGTTTGTGTGTGATATGTGGAAGGTAGGCTGTTTCATTCTCTCATACAGAGGTGTGTGCTCTGTGGGTACCTGCTACTGGGCTTACAGATGATCCTGCTAGTCTGGAATAGATAGGACAGTATGATGCTTTTGAATTTTTTCAGTTGATATCATGTATTTCTCTTTCCTTTTCTATGTAGTCATTCAGACCTCTTTACAGTAGTGTAAGGAGTTCTAGCTTCCAGATGTGAGTTAGTTATCTGCTTGGGCAACTCTGGAAGGTGGGGACAACACAACAAATGGTGTTTCTGAATATGACTTCTGCAGGGGCTGTATTTTTGAACTCATCTACTCTTACCATTCATATATGCAGGGCATGAGTAAAAGTTCTGGTCCTTTCAGTTCAGGCTGTGGCTTGCTAGGTGAGAGGCAAGGAAAAGAATGTATTTTAGTCACAACATTTGCATGTTTAGTTGGTTTATGCCTTCTGGGAAATGACATTTTAACCCTTGGAGTACAGGGCTTAAACTTGTTCTGTTTTAATTGTTGGGATTTTAAAATGTTTCTATGCCTGCTAATTTTTTCTTCAAGCTCTGTTCTGCAAATTTGGCGACGATGCTAGAGATAATATCATAGGAATCCCTGTAAGTTTTTCAAATTAATTATTTTCTTTGTGTGTGTGGACTTTCATCTAGAATATAAAGCTATCACCATCTACAACCTAGAAGTTCAGTTCAGCTACTGGAAAGGAATCATCTGCTAAAGGCAGTCTTTGGAGCTTCCATGAAAAGCCAGGGAAAGTCTGTTTGTAGGTTAACAGCTGTCTTAAAAAAAGGATAGGAAAAGATATGAATAAAAACCTGTTTGTTTAGTATGTGTAGAAGTGCCTGGAAAGCAAATAAATAGGTTACAATGATTGATGCTTTTTTTTATGCTGTGTATAGAATTGCAGAAGGATTTCATGTGTTGAACAGTCGAGTGATTAGATGTCAGCTGAACTCCAGTGTCAATAAATAGAAAATATTGCATATTTAGAAGAACAAATAAGATGCTAAGCATCACTGGAAAAATCATTGAGAATAAACTGGAAAACATAATTACTGAGATACTTTATCCTGCACATAACAAGATATGACTTACTGTCTGGCATGTGGGGTGTTTGTATTATTTACACCTGTCTTCAGCCACGCTACCTGGTATTTTCCTCTCTGAGCATGTTGACATCGATTGTAACATTTTCGAAGTTCATACATTTGATTTAACATCATTTTAGCCATCAAACACAAACAGCACAACAAAAGTAGCACAACAAAGCCATCGTATGGCTCAGGAAATGCTTGGTATTGCTGGTCCGCGATCCATGGTCTTGAGTCCATCCTTTTGCATTAAAGAATGAGGCAGGAGATATCAGGAGAAGGAGTTGCTTGTGGGTTAGATAGCTAAGTGTTGCTCTAGCTAAGGAGATTCCATCCCTGCATTTACCAGCGTGTCTTGTGAGACAAGGGAAGTTTCTTACAGTACCTGATAGTTTCTTTCGGTCTGGTTGTCTAAGTCAAGATTCCAGAGTCTGATTTACTGGAGGTAACTTACATCTGCATATAAAGCCCTCAGCATTCGATTGATACAGAATAAAACAAAACTAACTGCTTATCCTGTGTGCTGAAAGAATCTGGAGTTATTTAAAAAAAAAAAAAAATTATATCCTGTAATGAGCACAGCATCAGAACATGCACAGAAAGGGAGAAACTAGTACTGTACAAATAATCTTCATTTTTGGGAGCTTCTAACATATTTTGAAGAGTGAGTGCTCAAAGCATTGCTTCAATCTATCAGATGTCTGCATCTAAATGGGCTGTAGGTTTTAACAAGCAATGGCATCAGTTTGTAGCGTGTAGAGTTTCCCGAGTCTGGAAATCTTTGCAGTCGTTTGCAAAAATTTCTGTTCCAGTTCCCACGTGGTAGGTTTCATAATTTCTGTTTGCTAGTCATTGCTTTTCCAGAAGGCCAGGGGGTTTTGCTAGGTTTCCCAGGAGCGTACCTCTACAATAAGTGTGGCAGTATTGATTATTACTGAAAACCTGTTTTCGTCATTTGAGATTGTCTTTTTCTATGAATATACTGTTAACAAGGTTTTAAAAGCAAATCTGTCAGAGTTCCAGCTCTTCATGAAGAAGAACAAAAAGCTGAAGTGAAAGATACTGTTGTCTTTCCAGTGCACAGAGTAGGTTTTTGAAAAACTTACAGTCTTAAGTCAAGCAATGAATTTAAAATAACCATTTTCCTCTGCAGCCTTTCTTCCCTGTTGCTAAAGTAGATAAAGTATACTCACTGAACAAGACAGAATGCATTCACTGTTGAACAATTTTCATGTGAATGACTGTCCTTGAGCTAGTACAGTAATACACAGTAGATATCCATCCAATTAAGACTTGGTGGTACTATAAGTGGGTAGCTATTGTAATTTCTTTTATACCTATCTTTGTGTTGACAAATTTTGCTATCCAAAAGCACTCCAGGATCCTGAAGGATTACTTGGGAATGAAAACCTGAAAATCAATACTGAAAGTGAGCTGTAGTAATTCTGGAAGGTTTGAAATTTTTAGGAAATGAAGCTGTCTTATGTCTAGGTGGTTTTTATATGTGTTGTAGTATGTAAATTGTATAGCGTAATTGTAGTTTCTGTGTGGGTATAATTAAAAAAAAAACAACAGCCTTATCTTTCCTCAAGTCCTCACTCAGCAGGAATAATTTATTATATACTGTGAAGTGGCATGTTCTGAGTTGCGGTTCAGCAGGTTCTGCTTTCGATGTACATACGGATAATTCAGTTTAAAAAATGCTTTCATATCAATGATATTTTAAGCAACAAAGAATGTTTCTTTATCAGTGTTCTGAGTATTTTTCAACTTGTTATAGGCAGTAGGTACCTTATCTTTAAAGTGTACGAAAATTGTCTGCTTTTGAATTAAATAGGCAGAAAAGCTAGCTATTCAGGAAAATAAAACCCCACGCATTTTAACTGCTTAATTTGCAGGAACCTACAATCAGTTCTTTCTGAGTGAAGAATGCTACTTGGCTTACTCAGTTTTGCAACATTTTGCTGGTTTTTACTGGTGGGGGACAGGGTTTCAGATATTGCAAGTATCACTAGCAGTGGGAGAATCGTATCAAGTCTTACTGGGGAAAGAAACCGCTCGTACCAGAGAGAAGAAACTGTCTGGAGAGACAGAGCAACTGGCAGTATCATAGGTAAGGAAGGGAAGGGAGAAGAAGCAAGTAGCAGGGAAGACGTGCAAGAGTAGAAGACAGAGATGAATAGGTTGTACGAGGAGTGGGATCAGGTTCTAAGTTTAAACATGGCTTAAGGCAGAAAAGTTGGACCGGGAACTTGAAAGAATGTTGAAATGGGCAAATATGCAAATCGTTAAAAAGCTAGAGAAACCCAAGAACTTCGGTAAATAAGTTTTTCCTGGTAAGTTGAATGTTTCTTTTGTTTATTTACAAAAAAAATAGTTCCTTATGGTAAGTCAGTGAGAGAAGGGTAATACAATAAGACTAGTGATTTGAATGGGAAGGGACTACAAACCTTGGTGAGTGCTTAAAACCAAACAAAAAGATGGTAGAATCATGGACAGCCGGGGTTAGTTTATGAAGCTTATATTTAGTGCTAAGTGTTGCTCAGGACAGGTAAAAGGACTAGGGACACAGGGTTTGGGTAGTGGCTGGAAACAGTTGCTTATGAGCTAGGGAGGGGAACAACATGCAATTCCAGTCATAGTCATCTTAGTTCCTGAGTCAATATTACAGTAGCAATTAAAAAGAAGAAAAAAACCCAGCATTGAAGTGTTGCAGATAAGTTCTTCTCCATCTTTTTCAGGGCCAGCTTTTTGGTTAATGCCTTGGTCAGACTTCCCAAGGATCCAAGCCCTTTTCCCCACTGCTTAGTGCTGCTGGCAGACTCCTTACTCTGTCCCTGCTTGGATGGTACTGCTAGCTGTATTGGATGTAAATGCCGATTTTGTTTTGGGCTGATCAACTTCTAATCTGTTTTTAGTAAATTTTATGTGGTTTGAGAAATCCAGTTTTATTTCTTATAGATAATCAAATGGCAGAATGTTTTGATGAGGTTAACCCACCAAAATCTGTTAAAATGTAGTATATTTGCCTTTATGTTTCTACTTTATTTTTTATTGGAATATTTTATTAAATAACAGAAATGAAATGTATTGTTTTTCAGCACATTGAGATGATGATAATTTAAATAACATGTGAAACACGTCCTGAAGACCTGAAGAGCAATGTCCCAACCCATTTTCAGCCCAACAAACCTCTGTGTTGGCTCCTCGTGTGCAGCAAAGTAGGTCTTTGCTTTCCCCCCCCCCCGAGTATGGACAGGAGCGATGGGGACCTGGCTGTAGTGGCCAGGTGTTGCCCAGCAGCCTTGCTGCAGCAGCACACTGAGAAGCTGGTGTTAGAAAGGAAAGGATGTTCACTCTTCTGAAAATCTGGTATCGATACAGTGAAGCAGAGCAGCAAAAATTAACTTGAATGTCACTGGGTGGTGGGTCCAGAGTCATCTTTTGAGCTTCCACTCCTAATTTGAGAGGCAGGATGAGAGAGTAGAAAACAGTACGTCTGCTGTCAGACTCCCAACAGATTCATCTGAGTCAAATCAATTATATGATGCCTTAACACGACTGTAATAAAAGCTTGCCATGGAGACAGTACTTGTGCTATGCAAGTATACACTTCTAGGGTTAAGGTGGTAACAAGATCTTTAAATAAACAATCTTCTCCAAACATCTTGTTCCTTACAGAATCTGTCACTCTTCCACTTCCCTTTATTCTAAACAGTGGCAGAGTAAAGGAGAACCTCGTTCACAGCAAGCCATTACAGGTGTTATTGTGAAGGTTGATGGACCCATTTCCTTCTGAAGAAGGCTTTGTTTGAGAGAGGGATCCATGCTGAAATACAATAGTGTGAAGGACAAAAATGGAGATAGTTATCTGTAAGAATTTGCACAGGATGGTATGAGGGAACACTGGCAGCAACAGGTCTGCCTAGGAATAAGTACTTAGGAAACGTGGAAATGAACTAAACCTCTTTATTATCTTAATGTTTTTGTGATAAAATTTATTTGAAGGTGCTTCACCCTCTTACCCTTCCTCCTCCTTCCAAGATGGACAGAGGCTTCCAGAAACCTGTGTAATTCCAGTTCTATTTGATTCTCTTAATGTTTTCATTTATAAAAAATAAATACACATGACTTGAGGCTGAGGCTTTGTTTTGGGCATTTGCCCCCTTTTTCCCTCTAGCACCATTGTCTATCTTGTTATTCTTTGAATTTTTTGCTTTTTTCAAAAAAAGGGAAGTTAAAGTAGCAGAATTGAAGACATCTGGGAGAAAATAGCTCCTCATGCCAGGCTGCTTTTCAGGTCTTTTTATAAGAACTTCCATAAGACTTTTTTTGTATCTTCCAGCTGCCTGTGCTGCCTTTTTCTTACCCCATGAGTATGTGATTTTAACATAGACCTTTATCAGTAATAAATCAGTCATTGTCAGCTGCTTGAAAATACTTTGAACGTGCTAAAGATTTCTCTAGGCTGAATTAGACATGTTATTTCATGAAATTAGGGTATGTGTTGCAAGTTTACTGTGTGAAATCTGTTTTTGGAATTTTATTGTTTTACATCAATGTGCATTTACATGATGCTGTTAAACGTCAAGCAGCAAGAAGCTTTTCTGGAAAGACTTGACATTGGAAAACCGTTTACGCTACCATATGAAATGGCATGATGATATTTATGTAGAGTTGTCTTGCAGTGTTTGCATCTAACATGTACATATTAGAAGATGGCCAATATTTTAAAGGTGAGCCTTTTTTTTCGCTTCCATTATAAGACCTTACTCTGCCTTGCTTACAGCTTTGCTGTACTCCAGTGATGCGTGTTGGGTCACCAAGTACGTGCGTCTGAGTTGTTCAGTAAAATTTCATCCAAGCAGGCTCAGGTGCTTATGAGAATGTGACTAAGAAAGATTTTTTCCCATATGAAAATATTGGTATTGTAGACCTGTTTTGTTGGGGCGAGAAGCAGTTTTTCTGTAAATATTCCATCTCTAGGGCAAATAGGAGATTTTAGTAAGAGAGATTATGTTTCAAAAATGTGCCTGGTCGTATCCTGGAAGAAATTCATCCAATTAGGAGATCTGACGCTGGAACAATCTCAGTAAATTCTCAAGGACTAAGAATAAATTAAAGGACTGAGAGATGGATTTGATACAGAGTCTATGAGAGAGTTGTGACTAATGGGGAATAGGAACTAAGAGTGAATAATGCTCTAGAGCGTTGGAGGGCTTGGCTTTCTGTTCAGCCCATGGAATACAGTCTGGGAAGGCAGGCTGGAGCGGGCACGGCTGCAAAGGATGAATTGTCCTGTGTCTGAGGGAGCAGGATGCTGCTCTGGAGAAATGAAGTTTCTCCTTGCCTTTGCCACAGGATTCCTCTTGTAAGGGAGATCACCAGGAGCTGAGTGGTCACTCTGTGTGTGTTCCTTATTTACTGGGCATCCTGCTCAGTACCCCTGAGGCCAAATTGCAGAATTCCCCGAGTTCTCTGTTAAACCAATTTGAGATCCAAGGTATGCAAAATTAAGAGGTGCTTGCTTCAGATCCTGGTCTAAAAGTGTTAGTACTCCCATACCTCATTAGGCTGCTGCAGAAATAAATTTGTTTCCTGACATGAGATGAAAGTACAGAAAAGGAAACTTAAGCATTTTAAGTTCAGAAGAATAAATAAAGGATGGGGTCAGACTCTGCAAAGAAAACCAAATATTGAATAACTGTTCACTAATTGAGTAGCATCAAACTGTGCACTGAATAAATGAGGAATACAAGGGGGAAGCTAGTGTTTTAATGTTTATTTAACCAATGATTTTATACAGAAGTACAGGAAGACTGGATTGAGTTTGGAGAAGTAATCTTAATTCTGACACTTCCTAATTTTTTGAGAGCATTTTTTGTAATCTTAATGTTGAAGTTTTTGTGTGACTTGAATAAATGCAGACTTTTAAAATGTCATTATAGTTATTTAGCTAATTTATTTAAAGACAGTCCCGTTCTTTGAGATGGACATGTGGGCAGAACACCATTTGCATCAATTTGAGTATATGTCTTGTTGAATGAGGTTCTGGGAGAATGCAGAAGAAGGATTGAGATGTGCAGCCACACTTTTCCTCGTCAAAGGAGTTTACACAACACACCAAATTCTGCTGCAGCTTTTGTGTAGTGTACCCTGAAAGGATTCATAGTAGGTTTGGCAAAAGCCAGTTGTATAGAACTGCTTTATAAGAGTGTTTGAGCATTGTGCAGTGGAACACACCGGCTAATGCCTGCATGAAAGGTGTCTTAAGAGAATTGGCCTGTTATGCTGAATCATGATTAAGCTGTGCAGAAATCAGATGTACAAATCTCTCATGACCCAGGGCTTGCGTGACTAATGATGCCAATAGTAAATCACCCTGTTACAGACCTAAGTGTTTCAGGAAAATGTCTTCATAAAGAAGAAATCTGAAGTGGGAGTGTATGAGGAAGGAATCTTTTACTTGAGGAAAGGGGAAAAAAAAATGGGGGGTGCTTATTCCAGAAGGTCTTGATCTTCACTGAAATTTGAATTTTCCATAGTGTGTACTACAGCATCTTGGACATACTTCATCACCAGACTCAGTTTTGCTGTGTTTTTAGGTGCATGTGTTCTCTGTACATCTCAGAAAAATGAAATTGGCTTTCTGGAGGGAGTGCTTTGTTTGATTAATGAAGGAGACTGTTGCCTGTAGACTTGTGGTCTCACTTGCTAAAGAATTTGTATGGTGGCTGCAGGAGAAGATTGGAAGAAGAGAAGGAATTCAATTGCATAGCAAAGGCAGGAGTCCAGGGTCACTGGGAACTTGGCAGTGTGCAGCGATTGTTCTGCTGAAGACTCAAAAAGTTACACTTTTAAAATTGCTGGGGGTGACATGTTGGATGAATTGATGACTCCCAGGGTACCAGGAGCAGCACTTTGTGAATACACTGAAGTTTGTGTTCGTGGGTTAAGCCACAAACAAGAAAAAGTATATGGTCAAAAAAAGTTGACCCTAAACCAGACTGTTTTGATACTGTTTTATTCTTTTAAGTTAGAACTAAAGTTAGAAATTAAATGGTATTTTCCTGTTTCAGAAACATGAGTGTTAGGTTTTGCAAATATCAAAATCAAATGCATGAATTTTTAATATACTTTCTTAAAAAAGCCAGAATTCACAAAAATGTAAATTATGACTCGGTTGTGTGTTAATGGCAAGAGGAGAAGCCCTTTCTGGCTTTTGGTACCTTCTTCACATAGCACCATGTGAAAATTTCCTGCTCAGGTGTGTATCCCAGACCTGTAATCGCTCCTAAGCAGCAGGAAGTATTGTGGGTGAATGCAGTTGGAGCCTGGCATTCCAGAAGCTCAGGATATAAATCACTTAGGTCTCGCAATCTATAGGTTTCCCATTGCTGCATTTCCCAATGATTGTCTCACCAACCCTATTAAATTCTTTTCCCATCTTGCTGTTTCTAAAAGCTATAAACAATTAGAGTTTGTACAGGATAAAATAAATTAAAAGCAACTTACAGTCAAACTTTTTGGGCCTTTCTGTGGCATTTGGAAGAAGGGGAGGTCTCTCCCTGCTTGTCTGAGATAACAGATCCAGCTGCAATAAACTATGGTTCGCACCTTCCTTTGGCCATGGCATATTGATTGTTCCAGATGAGCATGAAAAAAGCCTAGAGCTCTAATGCAGAGTGGTGTATCTCTGGTGGGTTTTGGGTACCGTCAGAGGCAGTGGCAGGAACTTGTACAACCCACTTCTATGAAAGGTTTATTAGAGTGTGACTCCGGGAGGTCCACCGTAAGCACAATTTACTTGTCAGTGAGAAAAGTGCAGCAGCCAAGCTGGAAGGGGTCAGACTCTTGGAAAGATGCCTGGTTAGAAGAGTAACAAGATGCTCCGTACGGAGCCAGCTTTGTGACCTCTCTTTACATAGTAGGTTCTGTCCCAGCAGGCAGGGGAAATAGCTCCCGGGAAAGGCATTTTAAGTTCAGGTGCAAGTGGTATTGCCAAGGGATAGGGGTACGTTTCTTGGAATACATTTGGTATCCCATCAAGACTATTTGCAAACAGTCTTTTGAATAGGTTTCTTGCCAGTTGCGTTGTTAGAAAGGGACGGTTTGCTGAAGTGTTTCATTTCAAGTGACTGAAGAAACACTTTCCCAAAATACTGAGATACTGAAATTCATAGGTGTTGGATTCCTTGCAGTACTGAAGGAAACAGTGGAAGCGTTGCTAGAGAAGCTAACTCGCTATGAGAGTCAAAGCAAGCATTCTCTTTCTTCACCCGGCAGGTTCCAATCCATCAAAATCTAAAAGAGCTTCTTGCCATCCGGACGGAGCTTCAGAAGAAAGTTGAAGATTTGCAACGGGAAGCTGCTACACGATCCATTTCTTCCTCCTCTGATAGAGGTTCATCTCCTTCCCATTCAGCCACGCCTGTGCACACCTCTGTGTGATGTGTAACAAACACCATGTGAAAAAATTCGTGTCAGGTAATACAGAGGGGAGGGTGAAATGCTTTTCCCATCACAAAAGGATTGTGAGTGACTTGTAATTGCTATGATCTACATGCCTTACTTTGTGTCTGATATTATCATGATGAGGCCAAAAAGAGCTTCAATAGATGTGATGTATTTTCTTGTTGGCAGTTCCCACATGTGTTTTGACATTCTAGCTAAATCACCAATTGTGAAATTAAACTTTTTTTTGAGCAGCTAACAATTTAACCATCCTAAAAAGGAATCCATCTGCCAAGTAGACAGAAGAATGCCTCTCACACTGCCTAGGGTACCATGCCTAGTTGAGCTAATCAGTTGAAATGCCACGTGATGCTTACACAGGACATTTTTCTGAATGGGAGCTCCTTATTTCACTCAGTTATATATATATATATATATTATTTTATTTTATTTTGGCTAGAGCAATTTATTTTTTTTAGGTAATTAATGCACTTGGAAATTGATTTTAAAATAAATGTTTTCCAGTATAGTCACTTTTACATTTCAACTAAATATGCCATTAAAAGTGAATGACGTTAAGCTGGATTTATTGAGTACACCACACTGACTTGTATGATGTAATATATTTGGTAAAGCATGTATTTTAGGGTTTTTAATGCCTTTTGTACGAGTTGAAATAAAGTCTTTTGACTGTTTAGCTTATTGTTCAGTTTCAGCCTCCTGAGCGAGGAGTAAACTTATTCATGTCAAGATCTTGTACAAAGTAAGTTTGTTTACTAGGAAATGGTAATATTTGGGGTTGAATGACACCCAGCTGTGTAAATTGTATAGTCTGTATAGCTCCACATTTTGTTAAGCGTGTTTTGTTTTAAAGTCTACACACAAAATGCAAGGCTGTGTGCATTTATACACGTGTATGTGATGTTAAACATATGCATACCCCCATGGTTTTAAGTTGTAAGTTCAGAAGACGGATCCTGCCTGTCCAAACTCTTTTGAAGACCTTAACTTGTAATGACTTTGTTTGACAAAGTTTTTAAATAATGTGATCTTAATTGGTTTTCTTGAAATAAAGCCTCTTGGCTTTTTGTTTTATAAATTGCTGCTAGCATTTTTTTCTGTAAAGTGAACAATTTAGCTGTGTTTTCATATAAAATATACATTCCCAACTTTCTTTCATCTCTCCCCCGAAATATTTGTATCAGAGAGATTTGACTACTGTAACATCCAGCCTTGTAAAAAATTTTTCAGTGGTTTTCTTGAAAGGCCCAGAAATGGTGCATGCTGAAAATCTCTCAATTGTTTTCCTTGCTGTGCTTCGTAAGAATCTGGTTCTTCTCCTTAGGGCACTTAAATACTGCAGCTCTGCTTTTTGACTTGTGCTTGTGTTGCTCCAAGTTCTGCTGGAATTAAGCCCCGTTCTTAAGAGCCAATTGATTCTATGTGCTGACTGTGGTTTTTACTGTCTGAGAGTATTTATTACTGCACGTTTGTTCTTAATATGCGGTGGCGCTTTTCTGTTTCTCTGCATTCATCTATGTAGCACATCACTTATGAGTAAGGTGAGCCACTGAACGCTTTCGCGACTTCAACTGGAAGGCTGATGGGCTGTATCCAGTCTTAGAAGTTTTCTGTGCGGTGCCAGGGTATTTCAACGTGTCCTTTTTATTATAGTGAATGCTTTTTATAATAGATACCTACAAGAACAAAGTTTAGGAAGGCTTGCAGTGTTGCATCTCTTAATCAACCTCAGGCTTTTTACAAATAGATGAAAGATGTTTTCCTGTAAAAATGGTTCTGCTAAACAGTATGCCAGCAGTGAATTTTACATTGCCAAAGTATGTTGAGCTGGTATTGAATTAAACGCTTCCATACTTCAGATTTCCTTGACATTTTAACTGTATATTAAAGTAAAGCACATTATCTCTAAAATGCAGTGCTAAAGAAAATCTTTTGAAGTTTTTCTCTTTATTGGTGCTAATAATCACAACATTTCCTCTATAATTATTGTAAAAGTGATGACTGGATTAGCTTAGGCATTTGGAGATTTTTAAAGCTTAGATTCCTAGAGCTAAAATCTGAGAATTCAGTTTTGCATAGAATACCAGTTATTTCAGCTGAGTGACTGTTTATCCACAAGTTTCAGCATAGCTCAGTGAGTCTTCTCTGATCCGCAGGGAGAGCGCTGGGGGAGGGGTCCTGCTGTTAAGTGCGTAAGCACAATGGATGTTTTTGTGATGTACTTGGCATGGAAATTTTCCAAGGTATATAGCTCGCATATGCTAGTTAAAACATAGTTTTATATTGAAGAGGTGACTGTCTTTGTACTCAGTCTGCTTCCTGATAATCAGATTTTTTCCTATTGATTTAACAACTAATTCCGTCATCTTTTATTTTTAAATAAGGCAGCATTGAACTAGTTGAGGGAAGAGCAGAAGCCTGTTCCCTCTCTGATGCACCTTGGACAGAACTATTAACTTCTGATTCAAAAGCTGGATCTTCTTTTGCTTGTGGGTATTTTTGTTTGTTTGTTTTGACTCTGTTGAGTATAAAGGGAATCTGCAAAGACAGCAAGCAGTTAAATTTGGCCTGTAGGATTTCCCTGTTATCGATGACATGTGAGAGGGGGAACAACTTGGATCTGGTGTCCCAGAATGTGATGAAGCTTTGGTAACGAACCGAGATCTTTTTTTGCCTGTAAAGTCAGTCAAGTAAATCATCAGCATCAGACACTTTGCCATTTTAGTCCTGTTTCAGAACTGAATTACACTTTTTCCTCCCTGGTAGATAAAAGTAATTTTTTGTTGTTTCATTAAAATGGAAGTTAAAGCTGGTAGACACTCCTGTCTGCCTGGTTTTGTTCCCTGCATGGGCAGCCTTCTTCTCAAGGGGTTAAAGCTTTAAACAAGAAGTGTTTTGTTTTTCTTGTTTTCCAAGAAAAGCTGTATCGGTTCATATGCTGTATGTAGTAACACTGAGAATGGCTGATTCTCCAAAATAAGGAATAACAGCTCCCATGCACGTGCATCAAGCCCACAGCAGAGGACAAAGTACAACAGGTGATCCAGAGTATTCCCCAGGTGAAGCATTTGTGTTAAAAAGCAAGAAAATGTCTATTTGCTGAGAAATCACGTCTGCTGAACTAAGTGGGTATCATATTGGAGATCTTTTAACTGCCAGGTTTATGCAGTTGGGAAGAAAGAATTTTATTGCTACAAGAGATACGAGTCAGAAGCAGCTAGTTTAAAATACAAACCACCTTTTTTGAATGTGAGACTAAGCACCGCCTCATTATACAAAGGCCAAAAGCTTAGCTTGCACTGCGTGAGAGATTAATCTTGGATGTGAAAATCCAAAGAAAACTGCAGGAAACCTAAGGCAGCGAAAAGGACCAAAAACCACATGGCTGAGCGCAGCCAGGGACGTGGGGCACTGCCTAGAGTCAGCTGCTGATTGACCCGAGGAGAGCGAGCGTGTGTGCATGCGTGTGTGTTTGTGTAAATACATCACCTTTACCAGTGAATTAAAGTTTTCGTAATGATAATTGTTTTCTCACAAAGTCCAGTTTGGTTTCTTTTTTTAAATAAAGTCTTTAGTGTCATTATAGAAGAGGTGATGCACAGTAAGGATACAGCCCACCACTTGCAGTTGACCTCCAATGTGGAAAAAAAAAAAACCAAAAAATGAGGTCTATGCTGTCTTACTAGTCAACTTATTTTATTCGGTGTTTTCCAGCGGTAGTCAAATTCTGGTTTTTACCCCCATGATCCTTACATGCATGTTAGCAAAATGAATCTTGTTTTCTTACAATATAACATTCAACCTTCATTTGGTATAGATCGCTTCTGCATCAGCAAATATGCCTTCCTTTTAAGTAATAAGTACTTCAGTCAAAAGAAAGGATTCTCTAATTTCACACCACCGTTGTTTCTGAACTTCATTTGTTCCTGAACCTGCTTTGTTGCCGAAGCAGATTTTTAAAGCCTTAGCCTGTCATCTTACTTTTTCAGAATTTGAAATGGTATTATGGACTTAATTCTGCTTTTATCACAACAAATGAGTAGTTAAGAATGACAATAATAGCAGTTATAAGGGTTCATTAGTGGGGTTGCATGAAAAAGACGGAGTTTATAGCGCCAAAATAATCTGAAATTCATGTCAGAGTGTTCTCACATGAAGAAACTACTCACTATTGCCAAATCTCAAATTAAGGAACTACTACAGTATCGCCAAAGGAAAATGCAAGTAATTGATAAAATAAACAACAGGAAAAGAGCTAGTTAAATTCTTGTCAGTTCTCTGTAATTGAGAAACCTTTTCTGAATCATTTTATTGCTATTTAAAAATAGCATTAGTTAAGCTGAAGTGAGGTGCGGTAAGAAAAAGAGCTCACAGCACAGGCAGTACATAAACTCTCAGGACAGCTGTATATATAGGTTTGGACTCATGGAAAAAAAAAAAATCCCTGTTTTCCAGTGGTTTATGGCCTTTTTTAATAAAGTATGAAAGTTCGTACCATGTATACAGAACCTAAGTGCAAGATCTTTTACAATTACCTAGCTAGATTTAGAGAATAGATACTAATTAAATGAAAGTAGTTAAGAGAGGTCAGTGCTGGGTCAGTTGTTTCAGAACTTGGATCACAACTAGGAAAATACCAGGAATCCTCTCAGCTGCTATAATGCCTGAAATACAGATGATGTAAAAAAAAAAACTATTTCTCAAAGACTGGTCTGACAGTTAGATGGAGAAGGAGACTGACCGCAATAAAAAGCAATTTAAGCCTTTAATGACATATAGCATAATCAGACTTTGACTTTTGTCCAGTTTTGAAGAGAAGACCAAGTTTAATTTCTTTACTGCGGTATTTGTCAATATTTTCCTATTGGAAATCATAATGAAAGAGATCTTGAATTCTGTTACTGTATATTTTTGAAAAGTGCTCCTTTTCACTGTGCATTTATGATTTTCCACATACCTGGAAATTACACTAAAGCATAAGTATTCACCAAAGTCGTAGAAAAGGCCTTGGGGGAACGAGCAACTTCTGAGTTCTAAAAACTGGGTGGGTTTTTTTCAATGAAACAGCTTTTTGCCCTTTTTTTTCTTTTTTTTTTTTTTTAAAGTAGTCTTTGTGTATTAGACATGTGTTTCTCCTATGTTCTAGTGTAAGAGCTCCCCAAAGGAGGAGTAGGTGCTCTGGTCTTTAAGCGACGCTGGATGCTCCAGCACTGCCCACTAGACGAACGGTGGGGGGCACAGGTACATAGTGCAGTAAAACCGGCGATGGGCAAAAGGAGAAACGGGATTATGGTCACTCGGTCTAAGCTAGGAAAACTGCCTCTGGTGATCATCAATGCCATGTTCTAACATGTCGCCTACAGTAACTTTATAAAAACATTTTCCTATGCTACAGCTTTCACATGTGTTTGGCTAAGACAGGCGGCGGCGCTTGGAAACGGCGATCCACACGCTCGGCTGCGTGGCTTCGCCGGCGTCGGAGCTGCCGTGCGCCAGGATCCGAACCCTGCAGACCACGCTTCCTCCATGAAAAGCCTGCCCTGGCAGCAAGCAAACACAGACTGCACCCCACCTCTGTTGCCTCTGCTTCCACTCTCTGAGCAGCCAATAATTATTTTTGTTTTCTAATCCAAACGCGTTCATAAAACAAAGCAGCAGTAGTTCGTAGCGGTATTGTTGTAGCGTTAAGTGTTCTGAGTGCACGTGAGGGACCACATATCCCTACAGCTCATCTCCCTTATAAAACACTGTAGCTGTTCCGCTAGTGTAAGGCTTTAAAAATGCAAGTGTTAAAAAGAACATAAAGAATTGTGCAGCTATTGCAAAACACTTAACTATGTTACTAGGCAATTTCCTTTCGAATGGAGCTGTGAGGCAGCAATGCTCCTAGCCTGGCTCACCTCCCAGCAAGGCCTTCTGTAAGTCATGTCTACCTGAAAGCTGTGAATTTGTACATCAAACCGAAAGGCTTTTTGTTATTACACACTCACAAAATACGGGATTTGCAAAACAGTACAAAATGCACGTGCTTCAGGCTGATAGATAAATAGTGAGTACCTCTTACACCACGTGAAGGGAGTTTTCCTTAGTTTGAGAGCATGCTTGTTAAGCAATCATCGATTTCGATAGATGTATCAGAAAGTGGCAGCATCCACATTTTAGCATCAATAAAAAAGGGTTGGGGAGGGATTAGAAACGTAAACACAAATTCTTGCAAGATAGCGAAGGGCAGGTCTCCATACTGGTTCTGCAGCGTTGAAGAGGGTTGTGTGAGCCCTTGGGTGGGATCGTGTGCCTCCGCGGTGGTAGCCCCGTGTCCTGCTGAGCACCGCTTGCAGCCCGATGCTTCCCAGAAAGCTGCAGGAACCCCACGCAGGGCGGTGATGGAGGACCCATCCTCTCAGGAGATTCTGCTTCTTTTAAAGGTTAGTCGGTGACACAATGGATGAACCTTTGTATTGGGGGGTTTCTGCCTCAGGTGCTAGGGAGTGCTCTCAATAGCTGCTGGTAAAAGAAGGTGGGGACTGCGTCTGGCTAAGCTTGACTTCTCTCGTAGTGAGTGTTACAGGTCTTAACAGATACCTACTTTATTTTCTTTTGGGTTAAATCTGTAATTGGTTCTAGCATGAATGAGATTGGAACCTGTCCTTGAAAGCATCCCAACACACAGTCTTCCTTTCAGTGACAGTGCAGGTATCTTGCATCACACAAACTGTATCGCCTGGCACCATCAGCTCCATTCTGATCTCCAGCATAGCCAAGGATTCAAATAGTATTTGTTAAAAGTGAACGCTGCACCCACTGCTATCACCTGTATTTATGAGTGGGCATGAAAACTGGGTCCTTTTATTTGGTTAGAAGCCTGGCGCTGCGTGGTGGTGAAGCATCCTCAACTCCTGGCTTCGGAGCAGGGAGTCACCCACCTCAGCCCCAGGCCCCACCGAAGGACCCCCCCATAGGCACTTCATTTTTAGGTGTAGCTACACTAAGGACTGCAGTCTGCCCTCAGGAAACGGGCACTTTTCATCACCGCTGCAAGTGACGTGCCCATAGCTGATGGCAGAGGTTGGCTGGAGGTGCTTTACAAAGGGCTTTGAATGTTTGCTTTGGATTGCTATTTACAGGCACTTCACTGTCCTCACACCTGTAAGCTCTTCTGCTCCTTGAAAAAGACCTTGTCCCTTAACTGAAAACCGTCTGCTACTGAAGTACCTTCTGTTGGTTTGCATACAACTGGACATCAAACCTACGATATTAATTCAATGTAAACATATACCTGTTTACAAAAAGTAAAACACATAGTGCCACTCTAACCCTAAAGCCTAGAGCAGTAAGAAGCCAGTTCAAGCTTAAATACACATTAAATAGCTTTGGAGTCAAATTAAATAAAAAGCTAAATTACAAGCATGTAAGATCTTTGCTGCTGATTCTTTTCTAGCCCCGGGTCATGCTTTACATCTTCGCGCTGTCTTGTTTTGGTGGTTCTGCTGATTGTGTTTCCAGTACTGAAGATTTAACTAGGGAGAAAGAAAAAAACCAAATCATCAGTACAATAGCACACGATAGAAGCAGAGCACAAGCAACAGGTTCCCAGTACTGGTTGGCTGGAAAAGCTTTTGCAGCAGCCTTGATTATCTGGCACTGCAAGAAGGATCATGCTTTTCTTGTAAAAGACACTCTCGATGGCTGAAGACATGAAAGCTAAATATTAGCGGCCGCTGTTTGCAGCGTGAGCTCCTTGGTCCCTTACCACGGCTTTCTTCTGTTTGCAAAAAAGGGGGAAAACCACTGTGGTCGGTGTGTAACAAAAAGCCGCAGCATCACCTAAGTGGTGCCTTCATCAAAGAGACAGAGCAGCTCAGTACAGCACAAGGGACTTTAGGATAAAGTCCCTCAGTAAAGCTGCTTTTGTGGCCAGATGCAGACAGGGTAAGGCATGCAAGGTTCTCACCT
The DNA here is from genome assembly GCF_015220075.1 of Falco rusticolus. Lineage (NCBI taxonomy): Eukaryota > Metazoa > Chordata > Aves > Falconiformes > Falconidae > Falco > Falco rusticolus. The sequence continues at coordinate 9,122,166 of NC_051200.1, read as the reverse complement.
TGGGGTTCCTCGCTTACAACAGCTTCCATGTTTTCTCCTTTCACATACTCCGCATTAAGTCCCTCTGAGAAGCAACAATAGAGAGCGAGATGGGAAGGTAGAAAGTCAAAATGATTTATTTGCTTTGATGCCTTAAAAACTCTGGTAATGGGCCTATCTTCTGTAAAAGCTAAGATGCCTTTTTGCAACCTCCTCTGCATTAACAGCGCTATAGAAACATCAGTAAACCACAGACAGAGAAAGCATTGCTGGATTTTAAAGTGACCACAGAGACTTTCCTACAAGGCACAGCTTCTAGCAGCAGCCCTTTTATTCTGAGTTTCTTGCTTCGTCTTTCTCATGCGAGGCAGCAAGGCTAATCGCTGTGCTAACACGCGCAGCTAGAAGTGCATGGGGTGGGTACGTCCCCCGGACGGGGCTGCACCTGAGCGTAGACAGACGGCATCATTCTCACTAAAAGCGAAGTTATGCAGAGCTGCAAGAAGCAGTTTCGAGCAGGGCTGTGGTGATGAAGCAGGATGCCAGTGGGGTGCCCAGTCCCGAATAAGTCCCTTATCGCAATGCAAAGAAGTCTGCAATGTTTGTAACAAGTGCAGCCCAGCCCAAAGGCAAGGCTAGGTGCTGCTGGGCAGGGTGTGCGAGGGGACGGGGGTGCCACTGCTCACCGGGGTCCCACTCAGGGCTGCAGAAGGTTAAGACTGTCTGGCATGTGCCATGGACCCCAGCCATCCTCTCCAGCTCCTCTAAAGGACCTCTTTGGAGAGAGGCAAAGGGAGTGCTGGGCTACCTGCTGCATCCTTAGGGAGGGACCCCGGTGCAGGAAGGCCGAGGCAGTCCGTGCTGCCATGCAACACACGCTCTTTAAGCATCTAAACTTGTTTACACATCTAAGGGCAGCGAGAAGCGTGGCAGGGACCCACTATGCCTCATCACCAGGTTTTGATGGGGCTCATTCGTATCTCACAGGGAAGGAGGGAGGCGGGGAACGGTGCTGGCACCCAGTCAAAGCAGCGTGATGGGAGCCCTCATGCAGCAATGGGGCAGCTGCTGCATCCGAGGCATGCAGGAGAGAAGAAAAGTTTCTGCAACAGGCTAAAAGAATCCCATAAAACCCCATGCCAGGACAGACACTACAGTCCATGGCTGGCCAAGCCGTGGAGGTGGGAGCGGAGCTGTTGGAGCAGCCTGGTGGCTCCTGTCCTGCCGGCATGGCGAGCGGCAGAGGGACAGCAGGAGGCTGAGCCGCAGCCCAGGGCACGGCCAGCGAGCAGGAGGTGTGATGTAAGGAAAGAAAGAGTGACAAATATGCAGCAGCATTGTGCACATCCTTTAGACAAATTGGCAAATGCTCGTCAGAGGAGACTCAAAAATGAGAAATGGAGCCACAAGCTCACCACCGCAGGATGGCTGGGCAAGGAAAAAAGCTGAGCCTGTTCCTCCGTGCTTCAAGTGAGTGGTCATTATACATCACCGCTGCCTCCTCCAAGACATGTGTTTTGCTGGGATAACACCAAATGCAATTTATGTTTTTCAATAAAAAGCCACTTTTGCAGTGGCTGACGGCTCTTAGATTTCTGTCATGCATTGCAATGCATCTAAGGCCTGACATTAGCCCAGCATGCCATGTCTGATGGCTTAAATTAATCCTCCTTTATAATTAACTTTAATTTCCTGCCGCCTTTCTGGGGCTTTGTGTCTCTCAGCTTCCCCCTCATCAAAGCCTTTACTTTTTTTTTATTTAAATTATTTATTCTTGCCAAAATATCATTTAAGTGGGGGGAATATACAAGGGTGTTTCATTCCATCACATTCATTTGACTTTTCCTGCTGATCTAATTTACCAAAATGTTCCTGTTTGTTTCAGGCACAACTGGGGAAATAGCACAATTCCAGCAGAAATTTCCAACGCTGAACACCCTTCCCCCAGAGCAAAGAAGACTCACAGGAGATTTCATTTGATTAATTTAAAAAGAGCCTCTTCCAGCTGCTTGCAGCCAGCCCATAATGGGTTGCAGGAGATCACCATGGCCAGGCTGGTGCCATGGGGTGAGGCTATGGGGACACCTCCTGCAATGCTGACACCCAGCCACTTTAGGGGGCAGCTGATGCAAAAGGTGCTTTCTGGGAATAGGCAGCTTTGCCGCTTAATTTGCACTTAATTGCAGTGATTGCTGCGCACCTGCAGGAAGGTGGGGTGGGCTGGGGTGGGCTGTACCACCCACGGCTGCCTGCAGACGCTCACCGTGCTTCCTATGCTGCTGCTTGGTGAGTTTTTACCTCGTGCTGAGGTTTGGGGGCTTTGGGGGGGTGGGGTGGGGTGGGGTGTTTTGTTCCATATTTACCCTGTTCGGTTGGTGGTTTGCAGGGGGTCCCAGGGCTGTTGCTGGTGGTGGGTTCCTGCCTGTGCAATGCCCAGCAGGGCTGGGGGCTGTCAATAACCCACGGCTGGGGCTCTGCTCTGCCAGCTCTGGGTTACTGCGTGCCCGACACCCCCTCCCGTCTCCAGGCTGGAACACGGCAGCGGGGTTCAGGGGGACAGGCAGGGGGGTGTTTGCTCGGTGCCCCTCAGGAGGCGCTCGGGGGGGACTTACGCTGGATGCTGAAGCAGAACTTCTTCTGCTGGTAGGAGATGTAGCTGGAGACGGCCCCGATGAGTGCCATGGCCAGGGCGCTGGCGATGCCGGCAATCGTCCCAGTCTCTGCCACTCTGCCTGTGGGGCGCAGAGAGCGGGATGCTGTGCGGCAGGGGCGCAGGCACCACCCATCCCACCATCCCACTGCTGACCCTGCGGCCACAGTGCTACCCACCTCCGTCATAGTCGCTGTCGGTGCTGCCCCCGGCACCTGCAAGAGACAGGAGCCCGTCAGTGCCCCGTGCCCGCTGCTGCCAGGCTGGCCGTCCGGGAGGGAGGGGGCGCGCACTTGTGGGGGCCGGCAGCGTGGCCCCCCAGGGCACCCCCAGGCTGGGTGAGCCTGTGCCCCACGGGGCAGGGTGCCCCTGCTGCCCCACACCTCCGCTGCCTGCCCGGGCAGCTCGTCGTCGTCATTACTTCTCTGAGGGGTCTGAAGTTGCTCTTCTCTCCCATCGTGCGTGGCTGGGGGGCGCTTTGGGGGGAGCCCCTGCAGGGGACCCCTCTGCCTGCACACCAGTTAACCTCACCTCTGCCCCCTCACACCTCCGCTGCTCTTGGCATGAAGAACAAACACATGAAACGCTGTCAGACAGATACACGGCGTACTTGTACCGTCACGGGGAGGCAACTGGCTAAGCTCCGTAATCTCAGGGAATCCTCGCTTGGCTTGGAGTCTGTTTTAACATGACCTTCCCTGGAGAAACTGGGCTGGGAGGAGAAGCTGCTGGAAGCTGCAGTCCTTACCCAGTCACATCCTGAATTTATGGAAGCAGGTCAGCGTTGTATTAATGCCTCCGATGTGGTTTGTCCTTGGCATGGGGATTCATTAAATGTTGATTGAACTTGTGGTGTTCGTCTCTTTACTCGACTGCTTTTAATATTTAACGCTGTGGATCCTCGCAAATGCGCAGGCTTATCCGATGGCTCATTTTCCTCCCCGTTTCAACCATCAGTGGTCCTATGGTGGACAGTAACTGAAGGCTTCTGTCCTCTGGCGGTACAGGGGCAGGCTTTTGAGGTGGCAGGGGAGATGCAGGTCCCATCTGCCCTGGTGGCAGATGGAGCTGCAGAGCCTTTGCGGAATCAGAAGTGCCTCCAACTGCTGGCACAAGGTGTGACCATGGAGGCCAAAACCTGTGTGTTTCCCTGGCTCTACGGCTGAGACCCCCTTTCCTCGCACATGCGCCCCGTCGAGCAGGCGAGCCCCGCACGAGTGGTCCCTAGGAGTCTGCTGATACGGCGATTATTGCCCAAGCTGCAGCAGCTACAGCAGACGAAGGGGTATAGGTCACTGCTTACCTTTCTTCTTGTCCGGGCTGTACCCGCCGTCCACAATGCTGGCCAGGTCGTCGTCTGAAAATCCTTTAAAAATAACAGCAAGAACAAATGGTGGTTGGCACCCGAAGGGGCACGCAGCCCCCTGCCACAGGCTCCACGTGTGCTCTGCAGAGGTGGGGGAGCTCACCCCTTCCACCTGTGTAAAGCCCAGTTTGCCCAGCAAAACACTGGAGCCGCCTTCCTGACGCAGCGAATGCAGCCAGAGCTGCCTAGGAAACAACGTAGCAGGAAGGAAAAATAGCGTGTGGCTTGCTTGGGATGAGAGGGATCCCCAAAACCGAGTGCCTTCGGATGGGCAGGGCTGGGAACAGGACTTTTGGGGTACTCTGGGTGGGGGTCACGTGCGAGCATCACGCACCTGGGGTGGGGGTGGCCCCCTGCAAGCCCCTGCTCCCAGGGAAACGTTTCTCTGCTGGGCTGATGGAGGCTGCTCTATTCATCTGATTATTTTCTCTAAAACTCCCCAGCTGTTTTAAAGAGCTGTGAGGGGCTTTCTGTACAGCAGGGCCCAGAGCAGGGGTCTGCACACCCATTTAAACCAGCAGCTCCCAGCTATTCTGTCCCCTGCGAGAACAGGGACTGGTCAATAAGCAGCTCTGCTTCTCTCACAAATATCAAATGTTAACAAAATGTTTAACCCCAAATTATTTTAAGCTCATAAAAGAAGTCATAATTGACTTTGAGTCTAGTTTGAAATAAATACCTCTCAAAGTTTAAATACTACTAGTTTTGTTGGTTGTTTTTTTTAACTGAGATGATGGACGTATTTAGAAGTTCATTAGGTGTTTTGGCTGCTCGGCCCTGGCTGGCAGCGGAGGAGGGAGAAGGATGCGGTTTGTGCACATGGTGGCTGTGGTGCCGGGGACTGGGGTGCCCTTGCCCTGCCTCCGGCGAGCCCCTGGCAGCACAGCCTGGCCCGGGGTCCCTCAGGCAGCAGGGTCCCACAGGCAGGGACCCAAATCGCCTCCTCCCTGGAGGGACAGAGCAGCTCCAGTGGAAGAACTGAGCGCCAGCACATCTCAGTACAGGTGAAAAAGTTATCTTGGACGTGGTTGTAGTGGGAATGTTTAATTCGTGCAGGAGGGACATTGAGAAACACGGTCTGGGAATCAGTAGCTGCATGAGCGGAGCTGTTGAACCCCTTGGCTCTGGTCCCAGAGGGACCCTCGGGGTGCACTAAGGCGTGTGATGGGAGAGGGCACCCAAAGCCGAGCCAGCAAAAGGCTCCCTCTCCGATGCTGCGCCTTGGGAAGGGTTACCTTTGCCTTAACAGCCTGGAAAAGACGCTCTTATTCACCAGCTTACCACAAAAAAACAGATTTATGGGCTTAGTAATGAGTTGAAAAAGAAAAATAAACCCTGACTATGCCAGAACCTGGAGAAGTCCCAGGCAGTCCAGGGTACAGCAATGCCGGGGGAACACGTGTGCTGGTTTGTGACTGGTGCCACGTTCCAGCGGTTCAACACCTCAACCTTTCCTGCAGGAGTCTGAAACCTCAACAAGCCCAGAATATCAAAGTGCAGACAAGTCACCTAGTTAATACAATCTAATAAAATATGTGACTATTAATTACACGTGTGAGCAGGGTATACGGCCATCTCGACATCAATAAACTAGCCGTGCAAAGTCTGTTTTCTAGCTCAAGTGCTCAAGGGAACAATGCTCATAGACAAATGATTCATTCACTGGAGTATTTTAGAGATGGAAAAAAAAATCTCCCAGCCCATAGCGTATGTTATGCCAGGACTTAAGTCTGCTCTAGATTTATGTCTTGGCAATGGCTGCGAACCCCAACAGCACATGCCCTCGGTTAAATAGCTGTCAGGTATGGGGACGAGGGGGAACTTAACACTATCACCACAATTTAATGGGTCAGAAGAGACCCCGGGAAAGAAACCTGCAGACAGGCAACAGGTCGTTAGGCAGAGCCCCTCTCCGCCAAGGACCGCCGAGGCAGGGGCTCCTTCCCTCCCCGCAGCCCGGGTAGAAGGGACTGACCTGCCTGCGGAAAATCCCTCTCCCTGTGCAGGCAGGGCACAGGCAGCAGGTGCTGGTGGCAGCGCCTCCGTTCCTGCTTGCTCCTGCCTGGCAGGGAGAGCCTGCTCCCCCGGCAGCTCCGGCAGGTCCCCGGGCACAGCACGGCGGGTGGCCAGCAGGATGGAGAGGGGAAGTCAACATACCTTCACCTGGCCTTACGTCCGGCCTCCCAGCATCTTTCCCATCATTCTTATCATCAAGGGCATCAGCCAAGTCAAAATCCAAAGGATCCTTTGCTAGAAAACAACGCGGGCGTTAGTGCTGGCCACCGGCCGGAGAGCTCTGCGATTAATTATAAAATAATGTCTGCCATGTGGTTGGTTTGGGCTTTTTTTCAAGGTGTCTTACTAACAGTCTAGAGGCTGGAAATGGTGGGAGGAGGGGCAGTGCCACCGTCACAGCACGTCCTGAAGCCTCTGCCTGTGCCGGCAGCAGAGCCAGGGCAAAGCCAAGGGGGCTCAGCAGATTGTGCTCACCTGGGTTAGGCTTGGGGGGGGCCCTCGTAGTTTTTGGCTGTTTGGTTGTGGTGGTGCGGATGACATCCCAAAAGCTGTTATCTGAAGGGAGCGGGGAAAAAAAGGAGACCAAAATGATGTCACCCTTCGAAACGTGTATTTGGACAAGCGCTGGGAGGGGAACCCCCTCCTGCAGGGATGCTGGGGCTGTGCTGGGGTGGTTCAGTGCTCTGGTTCCTCCACAGCTTCAGCTGCCTCTGACACCAGGGGCAGCCCCTGCCCGCGGTGCCCCAGGGATGCTCCAGCCCTCGGTGTGGGTAGCAGGTGTCTTCGCAGAGATCCCCTGCGCCAGGGCACGTGTCAGCGGGGCTTGAATTTCAGAAGGGGACAAGCAAGGCTGCCAGGAAAATCCTTGCAAACACGCTGCCGGTGGGACACAGGCTGCATCCCCCTTGTGAGAGCTCTGCCTCCGCGAGGGCAGCTCCGTGCCATCCCTGCCGGCTGCCTGCGGCACGCAGGAGCAGGACCAGGCACTGCCGGAAAGATACTTAAGGATGTGCTACTTCAGCAATGGAATCTCCCACCTAGCAACAGCAAACAGCTCCATCCTGGTTAAAAATTTTTACAAATGCTGCTCGACAAAGCCCTCAATACGGCTCAGGCAGGGGTGTGTGGGCAGCGAGGGAGGGAGGAAGGTGAAATGCTGGTGCCAACTATCCTGGCATGTCAGCGAGACCCTGGAGCATCTCTGCTGACCCTGCTATGATAGCAGAGCAGGCGGAGATGGTCACCTTTAAAAGTCACCTGTTGGTGGTAGCCAAAACTTGCTGGAGCTCATCTGTCAATGCCTGATCCCCCTCCCAGCTACCGGGATGGCTCCTGGTTACCTCGGGGAGCAACTTCCCACATCCGCAGCCCCACAGGCGAGCACGTATTTACCCTCCCCCGGCGCAGGGAGCTCCGCAGTACCTGGCTTCCCCGGTCTGGGAAAGGGCTTTGGAGTTGGCTTGGCTGGTTTGGTGGTAGTCTCCAGAGTGGTGTCAAAGTAATCAGCCAAATCAAAGTCTGTTGCAGAGGAGAAGGGATTGTTAACATCCCCACCGTTTGTGAGGACAGTGTGAGGCTCTCGGCACGCATCCCCTGCGCGGCAGCTCTGCAGGTGCCGTGCAAGCGATGCTGCACTGTGCCGGAGCCCACCAGCACCCACGTCAGCGTGGAGCTGAAAAGAGTGTCCAACCAACTCTGCTGCTGAGCCACAAGCTGCTGCAGAGCCTTCAGCCCACCCCTGGCCCGAGCAGCCCCAAATAATGCATTTGGGGGGAGACCTGAGAGATGGTGCAGATGAGAAGGTGCTGTGGGGATCGAGCCGGTGGCTGGGACCCGCTCTGCTCCCTGCAGGGCTGCCTGTGAGTGACCCTGGGCTGAGCAGACCACGCATGGGAGAGGGGCCAGGAGACAGGAACCCGCCGCAGGAGCCCCTCGGTGCCATCGCTCATCCAAAAAGCGCTCCCGGGGACAGCAGAAACTTGCCGAGACAAAGCCTTGGCCTCGGCACATGTCCATTTCCCGGGGAGAGTTTATTGGATCAAATGGCCTCTTGTTCGGGCTGCAATCCAAACGGTGAAGCCCTGCACGTGCTTCTGGCACTTGGCTTTTCTTGTCCCCAGCAAAGACCACCAAGGCCAAGGAGCTGGACAGCCGGGTTTGCTTAAATCTGTGCCAAGATCCTCATGCAGGGGCACGTGGATTCACTTCTGAGCACTTCCCCACCGCAGTTTGTTTCAGGCTCCTCTGGCAGGGTTGAGCAACCCTCAGCTCTTGTGACCGCACTATATTTAAGTATGTTTGGCCAGAACTGAGCCAGAGGAGCTGCCAGTAATGAAACCCGGGTGTATTTAAGGGAGCTTCCTCAGCCAGGGCAGATGCTGTGCAGCCGGCCAGCCAGCACATCTGACAGGCACAAAGAGTCGGAGAGACATTCTTCCCTGGATGGGGAAATGTCACCAGTCTGGGCCTTCCTGCGGAGGTCAGGGTTATCCCGGAGTAAAAAAGGGAAGGAAAATATCCTGTGGGCTCTCTCCTGGAAGGAAAGCTAGCAGGTGCCATGCAGCCAGAAAAAAAAGCCCTTGTATAGCTGAGCAATGATTTGTGTCTTTTCCATTAGGATACTGCAAAGTGTGCGAAATTTAGCCTTGGTCATAAATGCTCCACTGCCATTCGCCTTCAGCACGGACAGAAATATCAATATTGCATTTACTTTGGTCGTGCGGGAGAAGTGCACATCTGCGTGCTGGCACCAGCTTGCTCACGGGCAAGTGGCAGTGTCCCAAAGCCTCTGCTAAGGCAGCAGCACCCAGCTGTGCAGGCACAGCCTGTGGGGGGCTTGCACGGTTCGAACCCCTGTGGGAAGCAAACCCCGCGCTGTGCTTAAGCGATATGCACTCAAGGTCTCACCTGCCCCACCTGCCGGCTTTCTGGGACCCTTGGGAGTGGCTGTGACAAAACAGACAGGGAAGAAAATGTTAGTGGTCATGGGCATCTCCGAAAATGTTTCACTTCTGGTTTGAGAATAAATAGCAAAGGTTTCACCACGAGCTTTCCAGCTGACCATCGCTGCTCTGCATTTGTAAGCTCAGAGCTACAACCCCCTCCCCCCCAGGATGTGTGGCCACAGGGAGCAGGACCCCCTGTGCGCCGGGGCGAGCAGCCGTGGCACCGTGCAGGGCTGAGCCCGGTGCTCTGCAGGGCGCAGCTGGGGCCGGTGGGCCAGCATCCTGGCAGGACAGCATCCCAGTGGGCCAGCATCCCAGTGGGCCAGCATCCCAGTGGGCCAGCATCCCACCAAGTGGAAAGGAGAGCTGTAAGAAATTGCTCCACATTAAGACTCCTGGAGACAGCAGCAAAGAAAGTAAGGTCAGACACCATACAGAACAGCATGGAAAACAAGAGTAAGCTGCCTGTGTTTTGTTGTCCCCTGCCCGGCTGGTCAGTCAAATGACAGGTAATTTCCAGTACTGCATTATGTGTGGGAGGTTCTCCATCAGCTGGAGGAATTTTGGTGACACCCCAATACTCAGATCCCAGCTCCCCTGGATGCTCCTGGGCTAAAAAAAGCTACAGTCAGCTTTCAGAGGGGTTGATTTTTAATTTTTTTCACCCCCTGTAAAACACTACCTATTAATAGTGGCTAGAATTACCAAGTATATGAATAAATTATGAGCAAGAGTTATGGCTGCTCTCTTCCCATTAATTTCCATTTGCGCCTCTGAATACTGGAGTGCTTCTGCTGGGCTTCATTTCCAGTGTGCCGGTACGGTTTGATGTGACCCGACTCCAGACCCTTTGCTTGCTTTTATTCCGGGGCTGATGCGATGAAGATCCGAGCGGGATGCAGCAGCTGGGGGGGCTGGGAGGACAGCGCTGCCTCTTCCCCTGGCTCACAGCTGGGGCTCCGGCCTGGGGAAACGCCGCTTTCCCTCTGCGTGAGGTGGCTGTTAGACACTTCTAACCAAGTCTCTCCACATACTGTAGTAAAGGGCTTGCAAAATCCTAGATACGATCCCTCGGAGCTGTGACCGAGTCTGATACCCCACGGTCTCCCATCCCCCTCCCGCTGAACCCCGCACGCCACAGGAGAGATGCACGGAGCATCCCGGCTCTTTATTCCTTGTAAACTCCAACACAACACAGCACAAGTGTCTGTGTGTTGTTAGACTGCAAAGTAACGGTTTCAAACCCTGTTCTAGCTTTCGCTTAAATACTCGCAGGTGTATTTTGTGTGATGGCAGAGGCCGGTGTCACTTGCAGAGCGCTCCCCGCTGCTGCCCAGCTGGGCGCTGGGTCTGGGGATGGTCACCCTGGGTGCACGGGGTGGGGGGCAGGCAGCGAGGGGTCCTGGGCACTGGTGTTTGCAACGCCTCCCCCGTGTCTCCGCAGCAAAGGGGGTGTCTGGGTGCAGACCACCCGGCTCAGCCCTTGGTGCAGGCGAGAGCTGTGCTACATGCCCTGGGGTGCGAGACGAGCCCCTTCCCATCGGCTGCACCGCGGGCAGTTCAGTGGTCTCTTTTGGGTGCCAACTGAGAGCTGCTCCGCTGAATGCCCCCCCCCCCCCAGGGTGGTGCCAGCCCCCTGCCCTCACCCCTGTTTCTGCCAGGCCTGAGGCTGAGCTCTGCCAGGCACTGCTGTCCCCTCAGCGGCACAGCCCGGCCCTAACCTACATAAAAATGATTTATTTCAAAGCCAAATATTAAATCCCAGCACGCCCTCAGCATGGCACCCCCTTCAGAAATGAGCTTCCTTTGGCTGATGGGTTACACTTGAAATTAAGCGAAGCAGCCAGCCAACACGCCGTCTGCCTTCCGTGGGTGCCACGTTGCAGCGGGACCAGGGATGGACCCGGCACTGCCCCAGCCCCGCAAGGTCGGCGGGTTGCCCTCACCGGCTGCAGAAGGAGAGCAGTACTGCGTTAGCTTCCAAGCAAACGGGGTCGTGTCTGATGGTGTTATTAATGAATGCAAAATAGCCAAAAAGATGCATTCATTCCGTGTCATTGCTCTGTGAAAGCACCAGTGTGCCTCTGTGGTTTGCTCACGGGAATCGGAAAGCGAAGCACACACGGTCGGCAACCAGCTTCTCCAGGACTATCCCCCATCCCACCTGTTGGCAAGCCCAGCCACTGCGTCTCCCCAGGGAAGAGGCAGCCCATATCCACCACCCTCCCGCCAGCATCAGATCCCAAAGAACAAACTGCAGCTATTAACGTCTGTATGTTTCCTCCTCTTTAAAAGAACAAATAAATGTGACTTACGTCGCTTGGTGCTGGGGCCGAACAGGGCATCTTCTAGGTTGAAGTCACCTGGGTCATCCCCATGACCTGGAGACAAAGAACCAGCACTGGTTGTACTCGCTCCACACAATGTAAAATACCTTTAAATACGGCGTGGCTAGACTTGTTTGCTCAAATTGCTTCAGTTTTTTGCTGTTTTTTCCCAAACCTAACCCATCACCGGTGATGAGGAAGACATCAGCCTTCTCCGAATGCTGTGACTGTTAAATTGCAGAGCAGTCATCTCTGGATTTTCCATTTGTCTGCCCTAATGGATGTGGTATAAAAACACATGCTATGCTTAAATTTGTCAAGGAGAGCCTACCAATTCATCTCTTGAGCTGCCACTCATCTGTGGCTGTGCTCACGATTACACATTTGCTAAACACCACGAAAACATTGGGACAGCGCAGACAAATTCAGTGAAAAACAGAAAAAGCTATGCACCTCTTCTTCACAAGCACCTTCCAACATCAAAGGCTTCGTATGAAACCGCTGCTGCTGGCTGCCATGCGCAGCTTGGCATTTCAGAGACCGCCTGCATCACTGCCCTGGTAACGCAACCCAGGACCAAACCCCGTCCCAGGGACACACCTGGCAGACACAGGCAGGTTTTTACGTTAGAGATGCCTCGCCACAACTCCAGTCACTTTATAATATCCTGGGGATAACTCGGCGCTATGCCGTGCTCTCCTGCGATAGGGCCAGCTAATCCTTCCCTTCTCTGTCTTTTTTTTTTTTTTTTTTTTTTTTTTTGCATCGCGTTAATTACTGTTGACTTACCCTAGTTCTGAATGTATTTGTCTTGATAAATTCATGCTTTTACATCTCAGAGCATGCTGAGTAATTAATATCCTTTGGGTTTGCTAAGTACTGCAGCACTGCAAGAGAACATTAAAATGGCTTTCCTCTTATTCCTACTGCTAAATGGATTTAGCTATTGCCACCTGAGCTCCAGTGTGCTTCATGAATAAATTTAAAGCTTTACTGACAAGGACAATAACAATGGGAAGGCACCAGTCCATCAGAAAGCAGGTATCAGCATTTCGGTGAAAAACTTCTACCGAGAGTGGTCACTAAGTACTGCAACACCTCCAGCTCCGGTTTCACTTACTCACACATCACATCTCGTTTTATTTGCCGTCTGTTTAAATGTACACTCGGCAAACCTGAGGGTGATTTAAATGCAGGCTCTGTGGCTGGGAAGGTGCCATGGGCTTCTCCCCCCTGGCAAGGCGCTCGGCGTTAAGCTACTGCTGGGTGTGTGTGTGTAAGTAACACAGGGCCCAGCCCACGGCTGCGTTCCCCATGGAGATGAAGGATGCCACTTCCCCTGGGAGCACAGAGGAACGGCTGGCAGAGGGTGATGCCCCATTGCAGCTGGAGCCCAGTCACCGGGTGAAATGTGCGGTGTGAGGCGTGCGGACGAGCCCCTGGCTTGCTTGGCACCCTCTGCCTCCCCGCACACCCCTCCGACCCTTTGCCAAAATATTTGCCTCTTGGGCCTTATTGCTGGGGGAATTTTGGCACCGTGAGACTGGCGATGGTCTCCCGCTCCAACAGCCCGGACGAAGCTGCGGGGTTTTCAAGCGGTGTGTCACGACAAAGGAGCAAGTAAGGAACATGCAAGACCATCCATGGTGCCGAAGAAACACGTGCCCAGCTCTAGCACTTGCATGGGCTGCTGCTGAACCACCAGCATGTCCCTGTTGAGATCCCACAAGCTCATTACTGCTGTGGCCAGCCTGCTTCTCCAGCAATTTCATGCAGGCTCCCTTTCCCAGTGTGGCTTTTTCCACAACCTTTACTGGATTTTCAGGAACCAGCAGGGCTCTGTCATTATCGTCCATTTTAAACTGTCTTTAAACCAAGTTGGACAGGGGAAACGGCAGCACATCTGGCGGGATGAGAAGCATTACAAACCCGGCTGGGGGAAATGCGCTGTCACCGTGTTTCATTTCAGTTCCCCCTGGCTCCGCAGCAGGCAGGGCGAGCTGGCAGGAGGGTTATAGTGGCAGCACCAAGACTCGCATTGGTATGCTAGGAGCCATCCCTTCGGCCTCTCCCCCCCTCCCCCGGCTCTACTCCTGCTCTCTGTGATTAAGTAAATGTTAAGGGCGCCGATCTGCTGCGTGCCGAGCCCTGCTGTTAGTGCATCCTCCCTGCGCTTCACCTGTGGTGCAGGAGCCCAAATACCAAGCGAGGGGGAGCAGGCGGCCGTGGGGGTGAGTGCAGCTCACCCGTTCTTCTGCTGAAGGGCTGCGAGTGTGGGGGGGCTGCATGGAGATGCCCCACCAGTGGGGCCACAGGCCCTGCAGGGAATGAGTGCCCTGAAGAACGGGGTCCCCCCTGCCTGGCTTCGGGGGGCTCACCAGACCCACTGGCTGAGCAGCACCTACACCACCCTGGGTTTGGTGACAGCTCCCCCAGCATCTCTGCCCACAGGGCAAGAAGAGGGTGCCGCTTCCAAAATCAAAACGCTGGCTGGCACACGAGTGGGGCCAGGGGGGTGAAAGGTGCTCAGAGCCCCCTGCCCTCACAGGGCTGATGTAAACCCACTAACGTGCCTGGGCTACAGCTGCACCCAAGGGGAATCCCCACCGGCGGGGAGAGGCGTGCAGGCAGCCCGCGTGAAACTTAGGAAACCTGTCAACGCACTGAATCACCCACTAAAATCTTCTCTAGTAGCTGCAGTGCTTGGCACAGCCTGTTTCCCAGGGCTTTCCCACCACTGCCCATGGCAAACCGATATCCTTTTCCAGGGCAATTTAAACCCAGGAATCCCTTAGGTGTTGGCAGGGACTAATAATAGATTGCCAGTTAATTGAAGCTGACAACATCTTTATTTCATGCAAAGGGTGTTATGGAGACGTATTACACCTTTTATGGATCAACAACTGAGCGCTGCCGTCAAAGGCATGCAAACTTGCCTGCTCACTCCGACAGATAAGAGCTGAACGCTCTCCGCCTTATTCTTTTATTCCGTTATTAAGCAGTAACAAATGCAGCACTTCACAGCCAGATGCTTAAAACCCAACCGGCTCTCAGTACGCATGTTTACCTTACAAACGCAGTTTTTCAGGAGGCAGCACTGCTGCTCCCTGCATCGTCTCACGCAAATCCCTTTGCTCCTGGGGCCCCAGTCCCGCTCTGCAACCACTGGAGAATCGGGTCTCCCAGGCTCCCAAAGCCCATCCTCTGACAGGAACCCACGCGCAGCATGGAGTATCTTTAATATTAGGGGTTTATACATTCCGGAAGAAGCTGAGGCACATTCCTACATACAAGAGTTCATAGGCAGCCCGCTGCTGAGTTGCAGAGGTGTTTGTCTGTGATGTGGCCAGGGTCATGCGTGCCCTGGCGTTCACCTCCCCTGAAGGACGCACCCACGCCGCCTGCAACCTGTTACAAGAATACAAAACCACCGGCATGCAAAATCATCCTCCGCTGGTTGCTCGGTGCTGGGGAGCAGTATGGGAGCTTCGCTGGGGTTAGCAGGCTAGTTTGAGGGCTGGGGGGGATGTTGACCACCCTTGCACTGGGTCCTTGGAAGAGATCTTGTCTCTGGCTGCTGGGAGAAAACGTGCATCCCTAGAGGCAGCTGGGAGGTGGTTCAAGCCCTGCGTGTCATGCCGGCTGGCCAAGGGCACTGAAGCATCCACTGCAGGTCCAGGGCAGGGGGGGATGGGCAAACAAGACATGTTCTCCTTATTTTTCTTTAGTATGACAATCAAAAGAAACCAAGGTGGGACATGTCACAGTACCTAATACGAAACCCCCAGCACCAGCGGGGGAGGTGGGGGGACCCCAAGGCTGCAGCTGTGCCGGGTGGAGGCTGTGAAACAGAGGTTAGAGTTATGGCCGAGCTGGCGCCGCAGGCTCCTCCGCCTCTCGCCAACTCCCTTCGCCTTGCCGGGGGTATTTTTAATCAGAGCTAGCTGCTCTTTGAAGGTAGAAGGGTTTTGTGCCTTAATGTATTCTCTCCTCATTATTTTCTGTAGCAGGCAGCTCAAATGCACAATTGTACTCGTCAGCTTTTTAGTTTTTACAATTATATATATATTCTAATTAAGCCCCACTGTTTGACAAAGCTTGAATTACAGTATCGTAATTCACACCCAGTATATTGCTATATTGCACCCTGTCTGCAGCACTCAGAGCGAGGTGTATTCCATTTTTAGTGCCAGCCCACGGATCTCTTTGTGCAATATATATGTGTTTAGCTTCCCTGGGAATTGAGAGCCCGCAACGGTACGAGATTGACAGCCCGGGAGATTACGGGAGAATGCAAAGCAGGTACAAGGGCAATGGAAAGTAATTCAAACTGCCTGACTTTTATGCATCTACCTTAGGAGCGACGCGGTGGGCAGCGGGTGGGAGAGCAGGAGGAAAGCATATGCCAAGGTAACTGAAATCACCAGGGTCCTCCCCAGTGACCAAACCTCATCATTTTGGCTCTGAATTAAGGTGTCGGTGTTGGCAAACGCAGGTGGTTCCCTGTGCAGGGCACCCACAGCTGCACCGGCACCTCTGGGCAGGGGGCTGGGGCTGGGAGGTCCTTTGGGTGTGGAGCCGTGTCACGCTGCTGGTGCCTGACCACATCCTCGCAGTGGCGTTTCCCGCTGTCTCAGCAAAAATACAGCCCCAAAGGTCTGCGGGGAGCCCATGGCTGCTCCTCCGCGGGCGCGGGTCTGCTCTGCAGCAGCTGGGGCATCTTTGGCAGCACCGGGGGTCCCCAGGGACCGCTGCTGGAGCAGAGGACAGTGTGCTGCTGCCGGCCAGTGCAGCGATGCTGGGCAGCACACAGCAGAGCTTTGAACTCGCTACCATCACTGCCTGGGCACAGCCCCAGCCACCAAGTCAAACACACGGGACACTGACTTGCTAATGCCAGGTTGCTTGTAAACCTCGAGTTCTCGCTGACCGCCAAGACCAAAGCAGCGTTCCGTGTGCGCAGGGAGAGCAGAGCCCCTCGGCGCTGGGACGTTGTGGGCAGTCTGTGGGGGCAGCGCTGGCGGGCCAGGCGGGTCAGTACAGCTTCATGGCAGCTGTGCTTCTCTCGAGACATGCCCAGGCTGTCTCCAGAGCACAGGCCTCCTCCTGAAGTTAGCTCTGCCTTGAAAAGCAGGCTCTAAACTTCCCCCAGCTCCTCAGCCACTGCCAGGGAAGACAGACTGCCCAGGGACGTGCCCCTGCACAAACACCCTTGCCGGCAGCCCAGGTGCCAGGGCTCAGCCAGGAAGCCAAGTGGGGCAGAAGTGCAGCCCCCAGTACCCACCGTGGCAGCGGGACCGCTGGCTGACACCAGGGGTACATGGCCCCAGTTTGTGGCACGGCCAGGCGAGAGCAGGGGGACACAGCTCCCCAGCTGGGGTGGCCCCTGCTCCTCACAGGTGACGAGGTAACACTGCCATCCTCGTTCTCCATTACCAGCGAAACGTTTTGATTTCCAGAAGTACTAATCAAAATCACTCTTGATTATGGTGAAAACAACCTCTGCTGAATTTTTTTTTTTAATGCAATTAACAAGGGTATATGGTAATTCCAAGCAATCTTGCTCTTGAGATTAAAGGAAAGCCTGCCAGGAAGCACATGAATAAAGCTTTAAGATGAGAATTTGCATAATGAAGACTTTCTCTTTGTGGAGGGACTAATGGTGGTTATGTTTGAAACCTATTAATGGAAATGCCTAAAAGCCTCCGCTAAAGCCAGTGTGCTGCCACCGTGACCCTCGCAGGCTCCATCGCCCCCAGTGCCAGCACTGCCGGGTCCCCGCCAGGAACCTGGGTTCCACGCCACCGCGCTTTGCCCTCTCCTTGGGCCACCGGAGCGGTGGGATGAGCCGGGCCGGCATGCTGGATGGGGCAGCATTGCCCTGCAGCTCAGCGCAGCGGATCTCGCTGGGGGTTTTAAGCCACAGGTTAATTCCGTGTTGCTGTGCACCAGGGCAGGCGGACAAGAAGCAGGTGTCAGTTGCAAATTTATGTCAATTTAAATTATTTGGCGGCAGCACCTGATAGACTCGGCACCCTGCAGGAGTGGTGGAGGTGGCAAGGAAAATCTGACCGGCAAAACCAGCCTGCATCTGGTGGCCTCCAGGCTCCTCAGCAGACACCGTCAGCACCCCTATGTGGGGCTGGGTCAGAAAGGCCACCGTCCTGGTGAGCAGGACAAGGTGAGCCCTCGATGGGAGCCGCCCCGCCAGGCGATGAATGCTCAAGGGACGGTGGTGCCCACCTGCCCTGTGCCATGCCGAGGGCTGCCCGATGGTGTGAACACATCTCCTCCCCACTGCGGGTGGAAGGACAGACCCGCAAGCTGGTCCCAAAGCACTGGAAGCAGCAGCGCTGCCCCTCACACCCTGTGGTGTCCCACAGCCCCCGGCGCAGCTGGTGGCTCAGCCTCCAGTGCCACACCAGCACCTGCCAGCAGTTCACTGCAGAGACCAGACAAAAAACACATCAGGGAAGAGTTTCTCATCCGCTGCCACCTCGTACAGCCTTTCTCACTCCTCTGCAGCAAGATTTAAAACTCCAGAGGGAAGTGCCCTCGTCTCCCCTTTCCCAGCAGTTGCATCTGGTAACCGGCTTGCAGAGATCCCGCAGTGTTCACCAGGTGTGCCTGCACGGAGGCTGCAAGGAAACCTTGGAAGCTGAGAGCTAAGGACAGGTGCTGGCCTCTTCCTCCTGAATTTTGGTATGTGAGAAGAGGCCCTGCTTCCCCCTGTGCTGTCCTTGGAGTAATGGCAGCTCCCACCACCAAAGCCACCAGCCTCCACGACCACCCAGCCTCCATCGCCAAAGCCACCAACCTCTACGACCACCTAGCCAGCTCCCAGAGGGGCAGAAATCACCCTTGAATCCAGAGGAGTTTCTTCGTGCTAAGCTCTTGTGCCAACTTCCTCTCCTTCTTGCCAACATTTCTCTTTTATCTGCTCTCAGGCTCACCGACTCAGACTGCTGGTGATTACTCTATTTCCATGTTTTATTAAAAAAATGAGATGAGAAGGGCTATTAGTGGAATGGTTCTGTTACTGCCAGTTGGTTTTGCTTTTCAAACCAGTGCAGAGCCACCAGCTTGGAGGCCGCAGGAGCATGGCAAAAGGGTCTTTCTCCATATGCTTGGAGACCGAGATGGGAAGAAGCAAATTCACGAAGCGTTTCCACCAGTTTCACTGCTCTGCCAGTGTCGGCGTATCGCCGTGATGCTGTGAGTGGGAGGGGGCTGCCAGCGCCAGCCGGCCTCGAGACACCGCAGCTCTGCCAAAGACGGCCTAATCCTGGGGGTGACGTGCTGAGAGGCAGCCACACAATATCTGTTTCGGGGGGGTGCCCAGCCCAGGGCCATGCGTCACATCGCATCAACCATTGCCATGCAATGCGACAGAAGTCGGTCTAACAGCAGCGAGGCCACGGAGGAGCCCCAGTGCCCTGGGGACCGTCCTGTACCTGCAGGCTGGCAGGGCACCGGCCGCAGCCCCGGTGCTCGCAGCATGGCGAGGGGCCCTTGCATCCCCTATGGTGTGATTCCCACCCCAGGAGTACGGCTGCACAGTGCTACGAGCTACGTCCTCAGCAGCGCCAAGCTGTGTGCAGGGACCGCCAAGGGCTTGATCTGCTGGATGAAGCATCTGTCCACTGCCTCAGGCTGGGCTGGAGCCCTCAGCTCCAGGAGCCCAGCAGCTCCCTGACCCGCTCATGCACCCCAGGCTCCCCAGAAGCACCAGCCAGAGCAGTACCCCCCACCACAGACAGACAGACGCCTCCAGGTGCCAGCAGGAACCCTCTACAGCTCGGAGGGAAAAGCAAAGCCCACCAAGGGCAGCACTACCACAGCTAGGAAAAGCTTCGCATCAGGGTTTCCCATGGGATGCCTTGGACCAGCAGCTGCTGATGGGGTCTGCCCTAAGCCTGGCTCCAGCATCATCCTCTCTCTGATTCCATGAGCAGAAAAACAAACATTTCACTGGATCTTCCACCCCAGCATGGTCAGAAAGCAGGTAGCCCTGTTCGGGCAATACAAGAAGCCAATCGAAATGGTTTTCTTTGGTATCAGCACTCACAGCTTTTAAGGTTTCTGACATCTCTGCACATAAACCAGGTGATGTTTCCTAAGCAACTTTAATAAGATAATCGTTATTTGAGGCTTGTGTCAAAGAGGTCTTGGCCACAGCATTGCCAAAACCTACTTCCAATTAGCCCCAGATTAATTGCATCAGGAGCACAAGGCTGGAAGGTTTTGAGCACAAGTATTTAAGGTTTCTCCTTCTGTAGAGAAAGCCTGAGCACAGCTGTGTCTGAGATGAGGATGGGATGATACCCAGCATTCTGTGCCTGGGCTGGGTACAGGGCTGTTGTGGCCAAAGGCAGAGGGACCTCAGCCTGTTCCAGCCCTCCTGGGATGTCTGCTGCTGAGCCTAGAGAGCAGCTCTTTGACCCTCCCTAGGAAAATGCTCCAGGTAATCCTCAATAACCCAAAGGTGCATTTGATGGGAAAGGGGAGTGTTTCTTCTTCTCACTCTTTCACTGTTCATTGGTTTTGGTGTTTTTAAGGAAAAGCAATTTCTTATACCTGAAGGGGGAAGGACGCGGATGGCACATTTCTTATTCCCAGACCCCACCTACCCTGCTAGCAGCAGAGGGGAAATGAGCACTGACTGCCCTGTGCAGGTTAGGGAATGGTTAAAGGTGGCTTTCTCAGGGCACAGCAGAACCAACAGTGTCATCCAGGACTCGGGTTTGCCCCCCTCCATGTGCAGGGGTCTGCCGGAGGACTGGATTACTGCTTGTGCAGCAAAGGAAGGGGCGGTGTGGGGGTGCTGTGACCCTGCTCCCCAGCAGGCACCAGCCTGGTTTCCCTGTAGCCAGGGGCAGGTGGCCACAGCCTTGTGCGGCAGTGATGACACCCAGCCGTGCCAGGGAAAGGCAGGCTGGGAGCAGGAGGCAGGATTAGAGCTGGAGCCACTTTGGGGGCAGCCTTGGCACCAGCTGTACCCCGGTGTGCTGCCCCTGGCCCTCACCAGGCACTGTGTGGGAAACATGGACCGCAGCTCACTCCGTCTGTGATCCCTAGTGAAGGTCAGAAAACACAGCAAGTTCCTTTTCCCCCTATGACTGTGGTGGGTGTAGGGCTGAAAACTGGGGTGTTTTCACCTTCCTGCATGCCGTCCATCCAGAAACGTCACCAGGTATGTTCATATCAGCCCTCTGATTTCTGCTTATGCGCTAAGTAATGACTGAATTTGCCTAGGGCCAAAGGTGCCTGCCTATCAACCAGGCAACAAATTGTGGCATGAAAATATGTTGTTCATAACCCAGCGTGGAACAACTTATGACAAAGCCCAAGAAGCAGGAGCCCAAAGAAAACTGAAGCAGGAGATTAAATGCTTATCACCCAATTCCCAATGGGAAGAGATTGCTCTCATCAGATAAAGATCAAGAGAAGATGCTGTAGTTAAAAGTAGGTAAATAGGGAATTACACGGTAAAAATGCTGGCTCATCACTGGGGATGTGCTGCTCCTGTCATACTGTGCTATTTAAAGTCGGAAGCGGAGTGGTAGGGGCAACGAAGACTGGGGTGATGCTGACAGATGGAGGGAGGCTCTGGGAGACGTGGGGGTTACAGCCCTCTGCTCAGGCTGAAGGCATTTGTCTGTCCCCTGTCACCGCAGCTGCAATGCAGGGCTCCAGCCTGCCCGCTGCTGCGGCACACGCCTGCAGCCGCCTGCTCGCCTCTCCATCACACCTCACCCTGCAAACGCCGGGGATCTGGATCGGGTGGGGATCCAGCCTGTGCTGCTCGCTGCCTGCGCCCTCCCGGCATCGGGCACGCTGGGACGCGTGGCTCTCGCCTGACCACGCTCCTGCTGCTTTGGCTTCAGACAAGACCCCCCCCACCTGCCACGGGAAGGGGCTTCCAGCAGGGAGGGACAGCAGGGCAGGGGGCTGTGCTCCCCCCACCCCGCCCCAAGCAGGAGGCAGCAGCAGAGATCTGCTGGAGGCAATGTTGAGCAGGTGGTGCAGGACCTGGCAGTGATTTTTAACCACCGGCCATGGCCAGCTGGGCCAGCCACCCCCACCCGACCCGGCAGCTGCAAGACCACCCCTCTTGGCTTGCCCACAGCAAGGGAAGCTGGGCCACATCCCTCAGCCTTTTGCACCGGCTGGTTTTCAGGAAGGTGTTTGGCTGCTTGCTTTGACAGAGGAGCTGAGGGCAGACCCTGGGAAGCAGGGCTGGGGGTGTGCACCCAGAGCCTGCCTCCCACACCCGCGGGTGCCAGGGGGCAGAAGCAGGGTCCCCCGTCAAGCAGGTAAGAAAGCTCTGCTGAAATACTTCTGCCAGGGGGAAAAAAGTGTTCAAGTCAACGGCAACTTATCACAGCAAATTCTAAAAGTTTCTGTTACAGGATATCGTGATTTTTTTTTTTAAATTATGTCATGACTATGATTATTCATGAAAGACAGCTACTTAATCCTGAGATAAAACACTTTTCTAGATGAAGGAGGTGCACAGCTACATGGTCTTGCCTCCCATGACCAGGGGAACAGTCACCTTATTACCAGAGCACTGTGCGTGAAATAATTTAAACAAAAATGGAAGCTCGCTGTGTTCAAAGAGAAATCTAACAGGTCTCTTGCTCCCTCTGACCCTACTTGTGGAGGGAATAGCACCAACATTTAAAAAAACCCAACTGTTTATAAACTGTTACTTTGAACTCAAGTGTTACGGCTCTGAGATTTCCTCTGCAAATGTATCTAAATCATTACAAAAGAAAAAGGAGGAATATACCATTCTTTTATTATTATTTTTTCCCCTCAAACATATAGTTAACCTCACTTAAATGCTCTAGTTTCTGCATGAGGCCAAAGACTTATTGGGATCTGCGTGCGTTTTTAGAAGTACACGCAGGCTCAAAGCCTAATGCTGTCCTATGGATTTTTTGAAATAACAGATTCTGGTTTCCTGGCAAATAATTACACACACAAACTGTGTGGCATTCGCTCAGTGTCTCCTGACAGTGCGTGAGACAGTCTGTCACCAGCAGCAGTAGCTGATGCCCGGCTAGTGAGGCGAGGCTGAACGCCCACCCCAGCTGAAGCACCCGGGTTAGAAACCTGCCTGTCCCTGGGTCAGAAAGCAGGGGTTTGCCTGGGGGTAAGGGGGATGCTCAGGGCAGGCTTGCACCATCGCGAAGCATCGCCCCGGATGGTTTGGCTTTGGGGGGCTGCAACCTCTTCAGCGTGGTGTTGCATTGGCATCAGGTTGTATGGGGATTTCTCTGGCCAAAAGAGCCTCCAGGGTGGGAAAATGTGTTGGGCAAGGGGGAAGCTTTTCCAGTTCTTGGTCCTTCTACCTCTTCACAGCGTGAGAGCATACCCCAGGGTACGCTCAGGCCCTGCAGTAGAAATTATGCAGATCTCCAAGAGGAACGCTATATACCAGATGGCAGGATGGGACCTGGGCATGTTTTTGCTCCAGATAAGGTAGATGGGGTCTGGCATTAGCTCTGCTCAGATCATATCATCTGGAAAAATGACCCAGGTCTTGCAGCAGCAGGAGATACCTGAATGGAGGTGGCTGGTCATCACAGAGATGCTTGCTCCACCAAACTGCTTGCTTTATTCCCAGATAGGTCATACACAGCTCTGATACAGAGAGTGAGTCTTTTCACTAAGCTCCTACCCCTAAAAGCACGTGTTTGTCAGCAGTTAACGCTTTATGGTCACAGATTAATGTGCTGTTCAAAATCTTACCACAGATCTAACGTGCCTTCGGCAGCACAAGCACCCCCTCTGTCACCCATGGCTGGGGCTGGAAACCTCTTCTGCTCGTTCAACCTTTGCCTCCCACGCTCCAGGAGCCGGTGCTGCAGCTACCCCTGAACACCCGGCCAGGAGCGCCTCCGTCTGAAGCAGGATTTCAGTAAGATTCTTCCAACCGTGACCGGTTCTTTCCATCCGCATTTCTTTGTGCATGGGGAAAGAAAGCATTTCATGGGGCAATGAAAGGAGAATGCTGAGCAATTCTCTTTTCCCAGCACCTTCTTTGCTGGAGACAACCCTGTGCCAGCCTGCAGAGCCTTCCAACAGCAGAATGATGCTGTGTGCAGCATCCCTCCTCCCTGCCTCAGCTGCCACCTCCAAGATCTTACCAATGCCTCTGGTTTTGCTTTCACTGGCTTTTATAGGTGTATATGCCATACCAGCACTGAGTCCCTACAGCAGAGCTGGCCCGCTCCCTCCCTGCTGCTGCTGCTCGTGTGCTTGGGTGTTCGGGGGAAGAGGAGCTTGTACTCAGCACCAGCTTTCCACCTGTGGCCCCAGCATTCCCACTGCAGTAATCGTCTGTTTCCTAGACAAGGTTGGAAGGCAATGGACAAGGATTTTTGGAGTGACTACAGGACAGTTTGGTAAATATGTATTATCATTAACTCTATCCGCATGGCACCAGCAGGCTGAGCTTTCAGAGGATCAAAGCCAAACCTGACCCTATGCAGCTCCACCGAAAGCCCTTCACGTGCACAGAACGCGTTCACCCCTCACTTTGCGACAACTAACGGGCTTGTACGGGGGCTCTCTGTTTTCTTCACAAAAGCATCCTTTGCTCAGCGAATGTGTTCTTGTGCTCACATCCCAAATCACAGCTAGTGACTCCAGCATCTGGATCCCCAACTTTGAAGTTTCCTTTTCAAAAAAAGCCCTTTTATGTTCTGCGTTTTGATATGCCATGTTCATCTTCCGTTGCCCTATATTCAAGTTCTTCCAGCAACAGTGAATTATATCAACCAGATTACAAAGGAATTATTGCAAAGGTTTTCTCTTTGCCATCAGTTATGTAGTTTATTAAACATACATTTTGTTATGAGTGGCTTCAGAAGCACTGTGTAATAAAACCCCAGTTTTTCCTTTAGTTAATTGTAAAGTCAATGCCTTAAAACTCCAAGAGATATTTTTCGAAGGGAAAACAAATTTATTTTTAAAGCAAGCAGTCCTAAAAGTTTATTCTAGCCAGCACTGGAGATCAATAGACTCTTCTGGTTTATGTGCTTTAAGGGCTGAAACAGTTGCAACAGATGTTAAGGAAAAAATTGCATTTTTGTAACAGGGGAAAAAAACCCCAAAGAGTTAAATGGCCATTTCCAAGCATAGATTTCACTGGGCTGGTAGAAGAAAAAGTTCCAAAATATAAGCAGAAGTATGGAAATTAATTATTTCCAAAGCTACGTACATAAATATCTGGGCATAGCACATTTAATTAATGCATATTTGTTCAAAGATCAGAGATAATTTGTAAGAAAACTAATTTAGCTTCTCTTGCTTTGTCATACGTACTAAAGACTCTATCAAAGTAAAAATTATTCTTTAAATGTATTACTTTAGCTCACTGCTGATACCTAGTAATTATAAATTTAATAACATAATAATGTATTATAACAAAGATTTTTAGCGCAGGTAAACACCTTACACAGCACCGCTATCTCCAGCTTTGACAGCAAAGCCAAGCCACGGCTTTTGCTTCTCCTCCAAACGATTCCTCCCTGCAAAACTCCCAGCACAGCCATGGCGAGCAACCCAGGCAAGCAACCGGCACGGAGCTGGTGGGTCACCTGGCACCGGCAGCCCCTTCTCTGCCAGCTGCGCCCACCGCTGCCCACCGCAAAGCACAGCCCGGACACCTGGCAAAACATCTGGAAAAGAGCTGGTTCCTCTCTGCTTCCTCTGCGCTCTCGGCTGGGCACCGTTGTGCAGAGACTGTGCCAAGGAGCTGCCTGCAGTGGCTGCAACCATCTGTGCAACAGTTATAAATAGCTAATTATACTGTCTAATATTACTTTCACATTTAAGTAATTATTGTAATTGCTGGTGGGATATTGTAGTCACACTCGAGAGGAGAGGTGATCTGTGCAACACTGTTTATTAAGACACGGGATGTCAACACAAAGAGTCGCCCGTCACTGCTGATACTGCGACTCTGGAGGACACGCACAACTATTCTTATCGCTGGGTTGTGGTCACTAAGTTTTTCGTCAAGCTTTTCTTAGACAAAGTGTAGCATAAAATCTGGACGTGCCCTTCCTGCCAGGCCTGTAAGAGGTAAGCTTGCGCTCCCTGCAAGAACACTGACCTCGGGAGCCAAATACACCATCTTTCCGTGAACGCACATCAGTGCGTTTCTGTACTGGCTTGCCACGAGAGGGGAAAAAAATGACTGGAAAGTTTCTTGTTTGGCTGTTTCCCTTATCATTTTGCACAAACATGTGGCTAACCTGGAGTGACTCAAACGTAACTACTTTCTGGAAAAGCCATGGATCTATGCATTTAAAACATCGTGCAACATGCTAGCATAGGGAACACTGGCCTCTGGCTCTCAGCAAGAAGGCTTTGCATGGCATTTGGGTTCCTCCACTGCCTCAAAATACTTTAATGCTTCTCCCCCCTCACCGCGCTGCGGGAATATGCTGGAGTTTAGCAGCACTGGAAAAAGGCTTGAAGCCCTGTGAGCGATTCCTGTTTCCAGCCCTGCACCCACAGCCAGACTGGTGAGGGTGGAGGGAGCACAGCAGCTCAGAGGTGCGGAGGGATGTGGCACGGCTGTGTCCGACAGCCCACCAGACATTGGAGTGCACAGTCACATACAGAGGAAAACACAGTGGAATTTGACCAAAAAGAAACCCAAAACCTACCATATTTTTTCAATTAATAAGCAGGATTTCATTCCTGCTTTAATGGACAGCCACAGCCAAGAGGCACATTATTCTTGTGTCAACGGTGGATCCAGACATGAGCTGCAGGAGTCATGCTAAGTACCGGTTTTGTTGTCTAGTTTGCTATCCTTGGCCATTTGTAAACCTCCCAGCCTGCAACAGACTGGGCTGCCTGTGACCCACTGTTGGCAGCACTGGAAAGACCGTTTCAGAACAAGAAGCTAAAAAAGGAGCCAGCAAACAGAGGCAATGAAGAAATCTGATTTCTGCTGCCGCTGTCCTGAGGAGGGGGGGTGGAACGCCCTGCCTTGCAAACCCGTTTGCTTACCACCCCCTGATGTTCTCCTGTGGGCACGGGATGGTGGTGGGGAGGCCACCTCGCTGCCCAGAAGGCCAGCTGAGTGCTCAGGTGGGGAAGGGCTCTCCGCGCCTCTGTCAGGGTGCTGCAAAGCTGCTCCCAAGAGTTTGGGAGAGAGACAGATGGAGGAGCAGGCACCCAGCCATGGGCTGGGAGAGCCACCACCCCTCAGGGGAGGAACCGGAGGCCACCTGGGAAGGCTGGAGCACCGGCACCTTACGTGCCCAGTGTCAGCAGGACCAGGACGCTGTGCAGGAGAGCTTGCAAGTGCAGACCCTGCCTACCTTTATACAGTTACTTCCACGGAGAGGCCATTTAAAGCAGCTCAGACAGGAGCTGAACTTAATGTTGTTCAATTACCTGTGAAACCTTGCGCTGGCGGGAATGATTTATGAACGTTTCAGTGAAATTCATTTTGATACAAACACAGCCAAGGATATTTAAGAGCTGGAGTCTGCAGCCCAGAGCTCCAAAATGAAACAGAACTGCATGTTTCTTTGCCCACGTTGCAAGCGCAGAATGCAAATAGCTTTACTGCCGACTAAACAGATTTTTTTAAAATGTTAATCTAAAACTTTATGCATAGTCTCTTGGCTCAGCCTATCAAACAGATATCTAAATTAAAAATGTAGCTGCTAAATTGGTGAGCATAAGCAACTCTGGACCATGGTGCTACCCTTCGAGGTGCACCAGCATGTACGCACCTCATGCAAACGGAGACTAATTCCAGGCTGACTCAATGGGAAACCTCATCTCTTCCAACAGCAAAAGCTGGTCCTGGCCCAGTTCACTCTTCATTTTGATGCTAATATCATCTAACCAACCGGTGTTTGATACGTGCCTCCTTGCTAATAGATTTTTTTTTAGAAAAACTTTCCCAAGGCCTTTTACATAATTGCCGTCTGTTTCCTCTGTCCAACCTTTCAGGGGACTTTTTTCCTATTCAAATAAGCAAACAGCTGTTTTTTTAAAGGAAACTAACAAAGAGCTGTGGTAAGCTTTGCCCTGATTTTAATTACCTACCCTCACCCCCCAAAACAACCCAGTGTGCTTTTTCCCCCTCTATCTTCCCAGTTACTGTCCAGCTGGGACTGGTTTCTGGGTTAGACTATTCCAATCTGCAGAAACAGCGGTGGGACTGAAAAAGATTGAGAATATAGCCAGCAGCCTGAGAAATTTGGGTCACCCGGAGAATCTGCTAATCCCGTAGCTCTGTCAGCAGAGATCCAAAACCCAAACTCCGTCCCTGACAGCTCTGTGACTCTCTCGGTCTGGGATTACCCACGACACAGGCTGCTACAGAGCCTCATACCTGCAGCATCGCACATTTTGTGCAAACCTCGGTGCACCACTTTCTCAGGCAGAGGCAGAGGCTGCCCTCCGAGCTGCTGTAATGGCCAGTATTGTCACCCACCGACGGGCTGGCGCATCCTATCTGTCCGGCACCTGTGCAGGAGCAGCTGCTGGGGGGGGACGGACGGGGGACGGGAACGGACCCACAAGGGACAGGCGCTGTCGGGGGACGAGAAGAGCCCAGACAGGGGCGGGGGGCAGAGGGGGCGCCCCGGGAAGGGCTCTGGCGGGGCCCGGCCCTGGTGCACAGCCTGGCGTCCCGCCACCCGCTGCGGTACAAGGGTGCTCTGCGCTGGGTGGGGCCCCGGGGGTGCAACCCCCCCAGTGACGATCCCCCGGGCGATGCACCCTCCTAGGGACCCTCCCCGGGGTGCATCTCCGCGGCCCCGTGAGCCTCCCCCACACCCACCCCTCGGGCCGGGCTGCGCGCTGCTGGGGGGATGCATCCAACCCGCGGCGGGGGCGGGGGGCTGCAGCCGCTGCACGGTGTCCCCCCGGGGGTGCACCCTGCGGGGCGACCCCGGCCGGTCGGGAGGGGGTTTCCGCCGTGCCTGGGCCGGGCCCGGCGCCGCGATCATGCGCAAACGGCGCCGCGCCCCGCGGGACCCCCCCCCCTTCCTCGGTCCGCGGGCCGCCCCCTCCCGCTGCCGCCCAACGGGACCCCCCCGGGCCGCCCCCTCCCGCCGCCGCCCCGCGCCGCCAGCGGCCAGGCCGCCCTACCTGCGCCCAGCAGCGCGGCGAAGGCGAGGAGGAGCCCCAGGAGGCGGCGGCCGGCCATGTCGCGGCGGGGCTGCGCGTCTGCCGCGGGCACGGCCGCCTGCCTCCGCCGGGGCGGGACGGGGCGGGGCGGGGCGGGCTCACGGCGCTGCCGGCCCCCGTTGGTGCCGCCGCCCGGCCCCGAGGCCCCGGCGGGGAGGGGGCGCGCCCGGGAGGCGGCGGAGCCCCGGCGGCAGCCGCGGGGCTGGCGGGGTCCCGACGGCTCCGTGCCCTGCCCGCCTCTTGCCGGCGCCGAGAAGGCGCGTTGCTGCGGCCCGGCCGCGGTGCGCCCCTCCCGGCCTGTGCGGCGGGGGCCGCCGGGCGCAGCCCCCCGCCGCTGCTCGCCGAAGCGGGGGGAACCCGTGCTGGCGGCAGGGCCGGGAGCTGGCGGGAGGCCTGTGCGGGGCCGGGGTCGCCGCTGCCGGGGGCGGATGCGGCGGGGGGGGGGGGGGCTGGGGCTGCGGGGGCCGCGGTGCCGGGTGGCGCGGGGGTGCTCAGCCCCGCTCCCGGGAGGGGCTCGGCAGAAGGGCAGGGAGCTGCTGCGATTTCACCCTTTAGTGCCACGGTTTTTGACGTGGAGGGTGCGGAGCCGTGGAAATGTTGGCTGGAAGCGACCTCTGGAGGTCTCTAGCCCGAACGCCCCCTCGGAGCGGGACATACGGGCAGCCGGTCACATCGGCGTGGCTTTGGTGGGGCGCTGGAAAGCTCCTGGGATGGAGCTTCCCCCACCTCCGGGATGACCCAGGGCAGTGCTGCCCCACTGCCCAGTGACGGAGACTCTACTGGGTCCAGTCTGACCCCCCGCCCCGCCCCTGGCCGCTTCTTTGGCCGTTGCCCCCTGTTGCGTTGCCTGGCTTTGCCAAGAAGCGTTTGGGTCTGTAACCTTAATAACTGCCCTTAAGTAGCTGTAAACCGCGATTAGATCTGCCCTCAGGCCACGTCCTTGCCAAAGCAGAGGAGCTGGCCCCCTGTAGCTCGTGTGCCGGACCCTACATCCCTTTTTAAACCGGGGGAGGGAATTGTTAATGCTGCGGTATCTTCTGCGTTGGTATTTGTAGGTTGTTTCACTACAGAAATGGGGGTGAGGATGCAGCCTATATTTAGGAGGAATTCCTAAAGCCTTAGTGGGGACTGAAAGGCTGAAGAAGTGTCGGGGTTGTCCTTGTCCCCCCCACCTCCTAGCAGCTGGGAGATAATGCTGACCCTGGCTGTTCCAGCCGGCTGTCGGGACTGCCTTGGGTCCAAACAGTGCTTTTTGTCCTTGCTGGGAACATAACTGGAACAGATAGTGTGTAAACAGACCGTGGGGGAGTTATAACCTTCTTTAGCAGTGCCTGGGGTGAAGGATGTGTTGGGATAGCAGAGTGAGGGATGCTCTGTTGTTGATTTTCATCTGTGGCCACACAGAAGATCGCAGGCTGTGTGGCACCCAGTGCCTTGCCTTCCAGTAAGCTTCAGGGGGAAAGAGCTCTGAAGCCTGCACCGGAGCGGGTTTTGGTAGGTTAGCATGGTTCAGTGTGCTCATATCATGCCATCGGAGTTGCAGAAGCTTCTGTACTGTGCAATCCTCTCTGCTGCTGCAGCTGCTAGCGGGAGTAACAGGGGTCCCAGATTACAGAGGAGCTGAGCTGGAGAAGATGCAGCTCAGCTGCTATACAGGGCAGTCCGTGCATTGACAATAATGCCTGTCGCGTTGACAATAATGCCTGTCTTCCTATTTATACAAAAATAAATTCAGGGTTACGGTCCTGTTAGAATCAAACTGAAGGGAACTAGCAGGACCATGTTTGTACCTTCCCAGTCTGGTTCTCCAATAACCTCTCCATCAGCTATTTGCATTTCAATGCCTTTCCAAGCCTCTGGTAATTGTTGAGGGAGGAGGCGGGTAAAAAGGCTATTATATTAGAGTTAGATCAGCTTTAGCAAGCCTGAAGGCATGAGAGAGCATCGCAGCAGCTGATGCAACCCGTGACAGTATATTGTTTGCTGTTCTGTGTGAGCCTGGGGTGCGCACCGATGCTTGTGAGTTGATTCATAATTACAAAGAAATGTATGAATGTAGCGTTTAATTGGCAGGAAGGCAGCAGCAGCGCTGCGCTCCAGAGCTGGAGGGAAACGGGGCGGTACGAACGGGGAGTTCATGTTGGAGCCACCCATCTGGCTAAACCCCCTGACACCCGAGGGTGCCGTCCCTGGCCTGGCATGGCCAGCCAGAGCCGGGGTTGTGTGTGATGGGTGCAAGTTGTGTCTTTAAGGGAGGCCGAGCCCGAGGCAGCTGGAAAGCCTGGGGATCGGCCAGCAAGTGACTCAGCATCGCCTGACCTGTGCCCAGGAGTCCAGGCTATTCTTGGTTCGTGGTGTGTTTAAGGCAGGCAGCCGAGGCTTAAACACTTCCAGTTGCTCCGCCGAGGATGTGTCCATGTCCGTGTCCATGCCGAGCCTCACACACGTTATGTTGTCCAGGGCTGCAGTGCCGTCTTCCCGTTGGATTGCTTTCCTCTGAGCTCAGGGGAGCTACGACCTTTTCATTTTCTTCTCTTGAGCTAGGTTAAAGCTGTAATCTTTAAATAGCAGAATAAACAGCCATCGGAGAAACTTTCAGTGGGAAAAGATACTTGCTTCCCGTTATGTTTTACCAGGTATAACGCTTAACTCTGTCTTGCTGCCTTTGAAAACCTGCTGCCTGGCTTAGCATGTGTTTGTCTATCCGAGCAAAAATATGTTTGAAGGGCAGGGGAAACGCTGATCAGGAAAGGTAATGCTGGGTCACACGAAAATCTGATTTAGAACCTTTTTCTTCCTAAACCTATTCAAATAATTTAGCAGGCTCAGAATACGTAATCCGTTAGATCTCAGAGTCCCTCGCAGGCACTAATCAATTACCCTTGATAAGTGATGGACACATAAAAAGCATCTATTTAGCTGCTACTGAAGTGCTGCTGTTTTAAAAGCAGAGTGAGCTGTCATGTAGCAACACATAGCCTTACCACACAGTTATCTCTGATGGAAAATGAAAATACACAATTGAAAATGAGCAATTTCAGAGGCCGAAGTACATTTCCACCTGTGTCAGTCTCCTGCCTGAGGTATTGTTTTTCTTATTTTTATTATTATTAATTAATATTACTATTTTATTGTCTGTTCAGATTTGCTACATGCCTTGTTTTCTAAAGCCTTGATTAAAGATATGATCTAAGTGGTTCCTTTAAAAAAAACAAAAGGCAAAAAAAAAAAGGCAAGCAGTAGTATGAGATGGCAACCCTACAAACGGCCCCT
This sequence comes from Falco rusticolus, assembly GCF_015220075.1. Classification (NCBI taxonomy): domain Eukaryota; kingdom Metazoa; phylum Chordata; class Aves; order Falconiformes; family Falconidae; genus Falco; species Falco rusticolus. Next base: position 9,090,429 of record NC_051200.1, on the reverse strand, counting down.
AGCCTGCACCACCCCAGCAGCCCTGCGGTTAAAAGGCTCAGGGATATTCCCAGTCTCTTCTGTCACAGCTACATCACGTGGAGAAGGAAGGAGTAGGTTTCCCTGGGCAATGGGCTGACCAGTTGCTGTGCTGCTGGCTCTGGTCCTGTGCCAGAGCTGGGATCCAGCAGACTTTCCTCCTTCAATGCCAGCAGCTGAGCTGAGGGAAGCAGCTGGGGGTCTTTGGGGCTCAGTTCCCCCCCCCCCAGCCTGTGGCATTCTGTGGCTGGCTGCAGTGGCTTGTGGTGGAAGTCACGGCTGAGTAGAGCTCCCTGTAAACAGACTTCCTCCACTTCTCACCGCCTGCCAAGTGCCGGGTACTACTCGCCGTAACCATCTTCCCAAAGAGCATCCAGGCTGCTGCCTTGCACAACGCATGCATTGGGGCATATTTGCACAAGCTAATTTTAAGCATGCCATTTCTCTGCCTACATTGGATGTCTAGACTCCTGCTGTAATCAAAGGTGAGAGGCAGGTTCCTAATTACAGTCCTCTGAATCAAACCCTAAAAGATCTCTTGTCCACATGGGGAACATGGGCACCTTACGTAGGTGCTTAAAATGGGTCTGAATGTTCCCCATTGTGTGCTGGGTCTGCCACTGCTAGTGCAAACACGCGCAGAACCTCCTTGCCTTGTGTAAATCAAATGCTTTAGCTGCTCTTTTAAAGGAGAAACGTTGGTAGTACGAGGATGGAAATTAACTGGAGAGTGCATTTATTTTTGGCCAGTCCCCTGGGAGCACCTGCCAAGCATTACCTCTCATTTCAAGCCTGGCTGTTCCTGCTGAGAAAGTGTGATGGAGCTTCGAGTCTGGGTCAAGGTGAGTGCCTGGCTCTTCATCAGCTGTCTGTGCCATTTAAAAGGGAAAGAGGAGAGAAAGCTAAGCAGCAGGCTGGGTGTGAGGAATGGTGTGCTCGTGCTAGAGAGCACAGGAATGAGAAGAAGCAGGACTGCTTCAGTATGGTTTATGTACTGATTAAATGCACCTGCTGGTCCCCAAGTATCAGCGTACAGTTTTAGAATAAAAATGTTGAATCGTAAATTAAATAGAGAAAATTAATTCTGGCCTCGTCTACGCCGGGACGATAGCCAATTGCTTAAAACAAGGCTTACATGCACCTGTTTGAAACCAGAGTAACTGGCACAAGCCATGGTACCGATGTAAAGGGTTTCCGAGAGTCATTAAAGTCACCGTGTGGACATGCTGGAGCGTTGGTGATGGTGACTTCGGCATTGGGTAGACCAGGCTGTCCCCTTCCGTGGGAGCAGGACCAGAGTGTGCGCAGCACTGTGCCTTGCAGGGTGCCTGGAGGTGCCTGGTGCTGAGCGGCAGCCGGTGCGGCCAGGCTGCCTCCTCTCCTGCTTCCCAGCATCAGGCTGCTGGCAGCACACGGGTCCAGCACTGCATGCTGCACTGCTCTTTTGACAGCAGGACTTGTGGGCAGAGATGTTCCGGACTTTATTTTCTCAGAATAACTGAGAAATTACCTCAAATGAAAGGACACCGGGGCATTGGGGTCAATTCCCATCTTTCACAAACACATTAGAATCTCATGTTTGTTCTCTAGATTCCTGAAAAGCAGAAAAAAATGGCGTGGGTTTTTTTTTGTTGTTTTGGGGTTTTTTTTGGTTTTTTTTAGATTTTCCACCAGGGACAGAAGTCGTTGGCTGAGAATCTGAGGCCTGAACCCAAAAAAAACATGTCTCAAGAAGGAGCATAACTGCCCTGGCCAAGTTTTTTATTTTCTTCTCAGCCTACTCCAGAAGTCTGCAGAATCCAAAAGGGGCTACAGAGTGTAAGGTGACGTTCAGTGGATCAATGAACAGCTGTAAAAGAGCTTTCCTGCCTTTCCCAGCAGTTAATAACTTCATTGCACAGAACTTGGTTTTTCAGAAAGACCTCATGTGTTTTTTGGCTGACTGAGGACTGGCGGGGAATGTTCATAGTTACAAACGGGGAGATTTATTTTTTTTTTTTAAGGGGGGAAAAAAAACCCCAAACCCTCAAACAAACAAACTGGCTTTCACCAAAATCTTTGTTCCTGTTGCTGAGAGTGTGCAGTATTACCTGCAGTAATAAAATGTTGCATAAAGCAGCCTTATTCAGGCTGAGAATGGTGGAAATTTGAGTGCAGAGCAGGTAGTGTCAGGCGATCAAGGTGTCTGCTTGGTTTGCTTTACCTTGCACCGGACAGGCGTGATCAGTGTGGCTGGGTTAATATAATGGTGAGGTGGGCACCGGTAAAGAGGAGCTACGGCTCAGGGCTGATACTGCTTGGGGGGAAAGCAGTTTTGTTGCCAAATCCTGGATGCTGGCTGTTGGAGAAGCGAGATGACACTATCTTCTTGGCTGTTGAACCTAAAGGAGACTTTTAGCACAGCTAAATTGTACATGTCCCTTGGGAAGGGTTTTAAGGCCAAAACCACTAAAAAATCCAGACTCTTTCATCTAAATACAGTCCTAGGAAATTACCGTGGTCTCAATCTAATATGCACTCTGTCTTGTGTTATCCCTCTGTTGTAAGTGAGGGTTTGCTTGTTTACTCATCGTTCTACCTGTAATGGAAAAGTTCCGTCAAGTGTAACAGAAGTTATGTACGAAAAAGGAAACTAACGTTTATAAAACCCAGAAAGTTTGGGGTTGTTCTTAAGTTACTGTGTGTGGGTTGGGTTTTGAGTTTATTTTTTTTTAAAACCATGCTATAAAATTTTGTAATTGGGCAGTGATTTTATATTACATTTTGTTGCATGTTCAAAACCTTATTGAAAAATGCTCATGTGTCTGGTATTTTCTCTGTGACTCTTCCGTAAATGTGAGAGAGAGTTAAAAACTCGAAGTGGCAGAGATGGATAAGTTCTTCTCAGACTGAAGCACAGTTGTTCCCTTGTTGGGACTGTTCAGGCTGGTAATCTCTGCCACATTAGCTGGATAGATATGAATTTGATCTTTTTAACTTGGTATGATGGGGGTAATTTCCTTTTTATCAGACCCTAAGGACATATGTTAAGTGCTGTTACATGTGACTTAAAAATAGGGGGAAAAAATATGCAAAATTCAGGCCCGTTTTCCATGTTGTTTTGTTGTGCTCTGATCTTGGTCTTGTTCTGCAAAATTCAGGTCTTGGTCTGCAAAATTCAGGTCCTTTTTCCATGTTGTTTTGTTGTGCTCTGGTCCTGGCTCTTGGGCTGGTCGCCACCGTAGGGAGTATGTGACCTGAGCCCTGCTGGTGGACCTCGTGGTAACACGGGTCAGGGTACAGGAGTTCACCCAAAGTGCTCTTAAATGAGGTCATTTGCCTACAAATCCATTTTTTTCTACTGCTGATGCCATAGTGTGGATCTCCAGGTGTAGCAAAACTCCAGGGCTAGCAAGAAGTGGAGCTGGTGGGTGTTTAACTGCTGACTTAATGAACAGAAAAAGATCTGACACTATTTTGACATATGCCTGAAGTGATCCTGATTTATGCTCGTACTACATTGAATTTTTTTCCTGTCTTAACTCTTTTTCTTTCCTTCTCCCTGCTGCCGTGATCATAACGCTTTTCTTCCCCTCTTCCCTCCCCCCTCACCTCCTGTATTTTTTCCCATCTTCCTGATTTTGGGGGAAATTTAACAGCCTTGTTTTTTCCAGCCATGGCCCACGTTGGAGCGGGATGCGCACAGCGATAACCAGCCCACTGAGATGCAAGGAGCAACCGCGCTCCGGCAGAGCAGGCTGGCACGCCGGGCAGCCCTCCGGCTGCTGGCAGGGGGTGGCGAAGGGTCAGCCCTGCCTGTAGCAAAGACCAGAACAGCCTTTCCTCTAGCACGGGCGTTGGCAGAAAGCACGGTGCATGCACGGAGGTATTCAGGTCTAGCGCAATTCGACTGAAGTTTTGCCCTCTGCTTGGCAGTCCAGGTGCTCTGGGCAGGCATGGAAAGGAACTTTGTGCTAAAGATCTTGCCATCCAAACAGACTCTTACAGCTAGACCTTAATGTAACCACCAACTTCCATGCCCAGACAGAATTCCCACTGATGTCAAAGATTTTATTTCCTCTGAGAAATTAGCAAGCGCTGCAGATTTTGGAATATTATCAACATTAAAACAACAGTCTGGACTGTGTTTTCCCTGCTGTTGTCATGTGAAACACTTAGGGGTGACTCTAAGTGTAAGTCTCTGTTACTCTTTCATTTTGTTCATTTGATGGCAGAATTGCTGTCTGCTCCGTAAATTAATGTCTCCTGCTGTGCTCCGGTCTTTCGCACAACACCGGGAAGAAAAAAAAAGTCTTTGCAAGTGAGACAATGTAGCGCGAACCCGCAAAAGTTGTTAGAGGGTCCCTGAGGGAGGTGAGAGGTTCTGAAATCTGGTTTTATTGTTTAAAAATGTTTTTCCTGTAGAACACAAGTGCGTGTGTCACTGCAGTCAGTGGTCAGAGTAGCCGAAGGGGGAGTTGGGTTGACCTACTTGGAAACCCATTATAAAATGTTGTGATAATTCACTGCAAACAAGTTCGTAAGCGATGGGGAAGCTGTTCCCTTCCCGGTTTAGGCTGTCAAGACGTTTTTACCGCTGCGGTGAGGTTTGTGCTATCTCCTGCAGCCCTGCTCTGGGAGCTCAGCCTGCTCTTTGGACTCCGGTGCCGCTCCTGCCACAGTCAAGCCCTCAGCTGTCGCTTGGCGAATAGCGCTGGTGATCATTAAGTTTTTATTCCCCCATCTTGAGCCAACTGCAGAAGTGTAAATATTGTTACTGCTGTTTTACAGGTGAGGGGAAGACGGGTGGGGAGAAATGTGATTTGCCTGGAGAGCTCAGCCCGGTGGCCGCGCTGTGAACCGAGCGGGGTGACCTGGGAGAGGCTGGAGGGAGAGCCCCCTGCGTTATCCCTGCTCCAGGAGGGGCTGGGGAACCCCGACATGCTTGGCTCTGTGCAGAGCACCACCAGCTTTGCTTCCCATGTCTTTAAGCTGCTGTATCGCTGGTGGCAGGGGTGGCTGCGGGCTGCCCAGAGCTGAGGCGCGCAGGCTGCGTGCGGCTGGAGCCCGGGCTGGTGGGGCTCTCCTGCCTGCCAGGTGGTAGAGCCAGTGCTCATGATGGTTCTTCCCTTCTTAGCATCTCTCTGTGGCCTGGGATGGTGCTTGGCCCCTTGCTGCCGGTTGCATCAAGGTTATAAAATGGTCCGTGTCATCTGGCGTGTTTGTGCATGTTGTGACTCCTTGGGAAAGCTCAGCGCTGTGAGCCTACTGCCTTCCAGATGCAACGTCTACCAGCCCGACTCCTCCCGGCGGAGCCAGTGCTGTCCCTGGTGGGAGTGTTTGCTACATCAAAGCCCTGGTTTGTGCTGCGAGCGGATGATTTCTCTGGTATATTTACACTTGTAAGGGAAGATCTTTTTTTTTCCCCCTTGTAAATATCACGGCACTTCTGTTGCTTCTGTGCTGGCCCATCTGTGCACCATTTTCACTTGTACTGACTCATGTTCACAGAGTAGTAAGAACTGTCTCTAAGTGTTTTAATTCCTATGTTAGAGTGGGCCCATTTTGCTTTTCTAGTTAGCTTCTAGGTGGTTGAGTGCTGGGTTTTCTTTTTTTCTTAATGACATTTCTGAACTCTGTTGGGTTGGTATAGAATTTAATGAAGTAGTTTGCATTTCTTCGTTCGAATTTTTCAAGACTTCCCTTCCTTTGCGGGGTTTCTTCTCTCTAGTGAGATGTGCTTTCTGTTTTCTGCATGACCAGAAGTCACTGAGTGTGTCCCCCCTCTGAAAGTGGGTGTAACATCTTTAGTTTGTCGTAAGATTCCAAATTCAGATATTGCAGAAATGCTAGGTGAAGGTTGCTCATGCAGATTGCGTTCAGGCGTGTGGAGCTGTGCTGTGCTCTTTTTAATGGGGAATCACATACACATTTTCTCCACCTCTGTCTCTTTGGGTAACCAGAGTAGACAGCAGCTGTTTACTGAACAACTCTTGAGTATTTTGGCTTGTCTTCACCGCTCCATGTACACCCAGGGTCATCTTTGTTGTCTGCAGGTCAGACATTCCTCTGGAAATAGGCTGACCACAGGTTCTTTTTAGTAGCTGTTTCCCCAGTGTTGACTGAGGTGTAATGTCCATCTCCTCGCTCCGCTTGAGCTGTCTCCCAGCTCTCTGCGACCAAAGGCACATTTGCAATGAAAGCCCTACCAAACCTGCAGCTGCAGGAGCGTCCCTGGTCACAGCTGGAGGCTGCATGTGTTGCCTCACCGGTGTGTCTGGCACAGCCGGGCAGCGAGCTTGCTCAGCACTGAGCACAGGCAAAGTAGCCACTGGATCTCTGCTGCACATGTGTAAACAGCAAATATATGTATATATTAATTCAGAGGCTGAAAACAGCCAAATTATGATCCCTCTTTCCCCCTGAGAACGCAAAAAGAGACGTAGTTCACAGCAGTAGTCTGCCAGTATTTCAAGGTACTGCTTTTAGAAACATGGAGATATGAGAGCATTTCAGTAAATGACAAAAAGACCCTTTCAACAGGGGCAAAACGGAGTCTTTTTCCTTAAACATATTCTTGGGAAAGACTTGAGCCTTTTCAGCTGAAATGAAGAAGTTTAGCCTGAGGCCAAACCCAAGTGGGGAAATTTTCGGCCCAAACAATTAATTATAGATGAAGTTATGAGCAACCAAAACTGGAGTTATACAATAGTGAACTGTAATTACAGTGATGCTTTCAACTCTGCCTATAATATTGGCACGTGTGTCAATGTAAGTCCTTGGGTGACTGAGGAAGAGCCTTCTCACAGAGCTGCATGTGAACCCCAGCTTGCTGATTTGAGGGGATGGGAGCAAGCGTTTCACATCAGAAATAACCTGCTTCTGCAAGATGAATTAACTGGTGGCTTTCAAAACAGCGTCTTGTCTGTGTTCAGTGTTTGCCCAGGGTCAGGCTTAGCTGGGCTGTTACGTTTCTGTTGCACATGGGAGGAAGGGCGTAGTAAAGAGGGAGCCTCCTATGATGGAGAACAGCTCAGGCATGAGGAAGCCGGGATGGCAGAGATTAATGGGGCTGCATCCCATCTGCAATATCTCCACCTGAGCAAGGCTTTCCTGGGAAACTGGAAGGTGGCCCCCAATGATGGAGGCTGGCTGTTGTAAAAGCGGTTCCTTGCCTAGCAGAAAGGACGTACCAAGGCCACAAGCATGTCCTGAATGAATGGTTCCTCCTGGAGATGTTTATGCCACACACAGTCACAGGCGAGCATTTTGGAAGCTTGCACATAGGAGAATAGTCTTGCCTTCATCTGCTGCTAAATTGAGCTGCATGTGAACTCTCTCATCGGTAGAGGTAGTGCTGACAAACAGTCATCTTCAGTGATAAAAGGAGTGCAGGTGAGAGGAAATTTTGTGGGAAGAGATCCTGCTCTGAATTTCTTGTGGAAACCATAATTAAGTGATTCAGTGTAGAGAAGTATGAGGGTTTCCAGTGTAAGCTATAAAATATGCCTAGGGAAGCAGCCTATGGATGAGGCTGCTCATTCAGACCTTATCTACTCATGTGGGAGCATGGAAATCTTAGCACTCCTCCTTATCTCTTCTCCCTCGGGAGATCAGTGTTGAGAGAGTTTGACCTCTTGCTTACTGTTTCAAATCAAACCTTGTGTAACAGTGGCTTTGGCCACGCAATGCCTCCGTCACTTAATGAAATAATCTTGTTTCCTGCCCTTGTGGGCAGAAATGTGTCTTGCCAACACACCACTTAAGTGATACCCGGAGGACAGTCGGAGCAGAGCTATGGCAGAAGCATCCCTCCCTTCCTCCAGGCCTTCCCTGCAGGTGCCAAGCTTAGGATGTTCGAAGTCGTGTAAGTTTGTTGCTCTGCTTCAAGCCAGCTCCTGGTTTTGTATATGAAGAGGATCCCTGTTCCTGTGCTTGCTCCCAAGCTTTTGCAGTTCCCTGCAGTTTTAAATTAACTTTAAATCATCACTGATTAAGAGCATTCAGCACAAGAAGAGTCCAGATCTGGGGAATGGATGTTCTCCAAAAGGAAGGGTGCCCTGGTGCCAGCGCAGGAGTATCCATGCAAAGAGCTCTCAGCCAGAGCAGGCCCAGAATCTGTTTTGCTTTCTCACACTTGGAGCTGGTATATTTTAAAGGATATCAAGCGGCAAATGTGGCAAAGGGGAAAAATTGTTGCAGACTGTATTTGGCAGAAAACCAACAAAGATAAAATACCATACGTTCTGTGCAATGAGCTCCTGCACAAATGATTCATTCAATAGAACACAGCTGGGGTCAACACCTTCTATTTGAATAGCCCAAAGTTATGCAAATATTTTTATGTGGATTTGCTAAAAAAAAAAAAAAAAAAAAAAAAAAGACAATATATTCTGTTCCAATAAAAAGCTCTTTATCTATGTAACTTTTAAGAATCAAAATCCCACAAGAACAGTGTCACCGTGTTATACACATATATACAGCAGCTGAATAGCTAGAAAATGACAAGATATGCCCTAGAGATGCAAACTCTGAAAAGATTGCTTGTTTTCCTCTGTATTGCCAGCCAAGTCTGTTCTACAAATTGTGTGTGGTGGAGACCACACTATTTCAAAATATCAAATTGCTAATTAAAGAAACTTCTCAAGGAAACTTTCCAGTAGAACAATATATGCAGTGGGATAATAGTAGTCACTATTTCTTTAATGAGTTTCTTTCCTAACCAGAATTTCTTACAATATATTCAGTGCAGCCATTCAGTTAGATTATTATGAATCACATGTGTATTATTTCTGATTTGGTATTAACATAAAAAGTTCTGATGAACCATAGTATTACAAAAACAGGTCTAGTGTATAGAATGGCAATATCATTCCTGCAGATAAAAGCCTGGAAATGAAGGTCCTTATGCAGCAATACAATTTAATGTGTTAGTTTCTAGGCTTAATTTGCAAAGGTGCGGAGAAACTACAGGTCCAGCTGAAGCCAAGAAGAGCAGGCTGTCTCTGGACGGTCGGATATGTTGATCCACAACACGAGCATTGCTCTGCAGTGCAGCATTGCATTCTGTAGCACCTGAATCAGCAAAAGGTAATGGGAGGGAGAAATCTTTCAGGGTGGGTGTTCTCATAACATGGTTGGTTGAGTTAGAGATTTTCTTAAATACTTATATTTTGCTATAGTGAAGTAATTTAGCAATGTCATCCAAGGGACAGTGTGTACAAGCCCTTGTGAAATTATGTGGGTAGATCAAGTTAAGCAAAAAGTAGTTTAGTTGTGTAGCAGAGAGAAGAGTGGAGCACGTAGGAGATCTCTTAGATTCCTTCTTCACCATTCTGTGAGAGGACGGTGGTGAAAATATTCCCTTCTGGTTCTGAGTAGAGGTTGACATAATGAGGCGGATTTCCAAAAATATTCCAAGAAGGTAGACAGCTTTCTCGGTGGCTTCTTGGTGGTAACTAGGTGCCTCATTTGATATTCTTGAAAATCCTTCATTCCCGCTTAAGAAGCTCTGTAGTGTCTATTTCATTTTCTCTGGTGAACAAGAGTGACTTCTTGATCTTGGGTTTTGCATTCCCAAATAGCCATTCTTTGTATTGCCCTCAAGTAAAGAGAGCAAATAACCATTTAAAGAAAAGAATGCAAGAGCTTCCTAAGTATAAAAGTAAGACTTTTCCTCCTCATGTGTTTGGAGTGGTTACCAGGCATTAGATAAGTAGTCCTTGATGAGTCCTTGGTTTGAATCGTATTATCTCACCACACAGTTAGCCAGAGACCTGCGGAATGACTGTTTTTCAGCTGCTTTAAAAAATCTCTTTTGTAGCCTCTGGTGCTCTGAATGCCTTAGTCTCTTCTTTATCATCGGGCTCGATGATAATGGTAGTGTTGGGATAATGGCTTTCAATGGTTCTACCATAGCTGATTGATTCCCATTCCTCTCCAAATAAGAACTGAAAAAGCCCCATGGGAATGAATCACTTGGAGGAGGACAGAAGCTTGGTTTGGCTGTTATTTGAAGACAGTGGAGCCGAAGCCTTCAGGTGGGGGATCAGCACTTCTCTGTGCTGTGTTCTACACTAGCTCATCATGGAAAGATTAGAGAACTTAAATGCAGGAGTTAGTATGGTTCTGCATCCATTTTGGCCAGCAGAACTGGGCCAGGGTGCTGTTTCTTCTCTGTAGCTTGCAGATGTGCCAGCCTGTTAGGAAATTCATTTGTTGCTAAACATTGGTAGGACGGTACTGTGGTCAGGATAAGTGTGTCATTGTTTTCTTAGCATCTAAGCTTCACTTGGATGTTTGCCATGAGAGTTAGCGACCCGGTGAGCTATTTCCAAATATGACCTGTGGTGTATGACTGAGGTCAGGAAATATGGATCAGCTTAATTCCCATGTGTCCAAAGCACCCTGTCAAATACTGAGGAAAAAAAGACGGGAGAGTCTAACAGGTCAGGATTCACTCATCAGGTCCAGACTTGGCTCTTTTGACTCTAATGTCTAACGGGCAAGCCAAAATCTCAGGCTTTCTCAGGACCTCCAAAACATGGGTTGGATGTGGATTCTGTCTACTGGGCAAATTGTTAGTCAGTGTTTTAGGAAGCAAATAAATGTTGATGGTGGGACTCCTTCATCCTAGGAAGAAGTCAGGAAAGAAAGATGGGAAGGATCAAAGACCAGTATACTTGTCTGCCCTCATGGGAGACATCTTCAGGTAGCTTCTCTCCTCTCATTCCGAAGGCATCCATCAGATCTGAGAATTACTGGTCTGGGGAGCTGTTGACGCCTAAAAGGTGGAAAGCATAGAAAGAAGGAGAAGTCAGTGAAGGGCAGCAAGTGACCACAGAGTCCCTCGCCACTGACCGTGGACCCCTCTGGTTTTCTTTGTTTGGTGATGGGTATGCCCACACAGCCTCGGATGCTCTCCCCTTTCCTGCCTTGCAGAGCATTGCTCTTTGCATCTTAGTGGATTTATTCTCCTTCTTATCTAATTTTAATTAAAGCTTCTTTCTCCCCTCCCCCCCACCCCAACATAATCAACTGAAGAAAAATGAGCTGGTAAGTCATTGTTTTTACCACTTTGGCAGCAAACGAATGTTATGTCTGGCATGCTCGGCACCAAGTCAGAAAATGAATCAGCAGCTGTTGTGACAGAAGCTTTTTCCTGAATGGGGAAACAGAGACAAAAAGAAAACAGGCCAAGGAGAGGTTCCTGCAGTGGGCATTGCCAGCCCCCCACCGCCACAGGGAACGTCTTTGCCCTTCCCTGGGGAAGGCAGCCCGGCGGCCATGGGCATCCCCCCTCGCCCCATGGCTCGGCGGGGCCAGGAGGTGCCATTGGGGGGATGCTGTGGGAGGAGGATGCTGCCCGGCGCTGTGCCCAGGAGGGGAGCGGCAGGACAAGGTGCCTTGGTGGGGACCCGGTGCTTCAGGTAAAGCAAGAGTGACCCAAAATCCCTGCAGGTCTTCCAGAGAGCCCCGTCTGGGCCAAGCATTTATACAGGTGCATCGATCGAGAAACGTTTGTTTGTCCTGGGGCTGCACTATGATGTTTGCTTTGCGCCCATCTGTGGGAAAAGGGTGAATAATTTCTTTGTGTCTTGACAGACTTGGACCCCTATTTAGTTGTTTTAAGCATTATTATACACAGCATGCTGTGAGCTGCAAGGTCCTGGGGGAAAGAGTGGTTTACAGTGCCCTCAGATCACCCTCATCCTTTTTCTTTATCTAATGGTTAACTTCTCATAAGGACTCGATTTGCCTTGTGACCTTTGGCATCTGCTGCTTCTTTTACACCAAAAATTTGGGGGCACATAAGGAATGCTTTTAACTAATATTATGGCCTTGTTAATATATTGCAAACTATCTCTACAGGAGCAGCTTCGGAGTTTTATCTGCTAAATAAATATTGCCAGGCTAAGCGAATACACAGAGTAGATCTGGAGGCATTACCACACTGGAGCAGACACAAGGTCCAGCTGGAGAACAGCGCTGTACAACTGGGTGACAAGTGAAACTGGAGCTTCAGCAGGTTTGTCTGAGACAGAGAGCCAGCTTCTGTACCTCCTTGGAAAGGGCTGCCTTTGCTAGGATATTTTTAATGGGAATAACAAGCCAGTTGAGCCATCTGAGATGGTGACTTGCAACCTGAATAGCTTCAGTAAAGTCCAAAGGGACAGTGTGTGGTTGCGAGTCAGGGCAGAGGTTGTCCTGGGTTCCTGGAGACAATTATCACAATATTTATAGCTCCTTTCATGCTAAATGGACAAGCGACACGTTTGTCCTTTCCCTGTCCCTATAAATTCCCTCCTCACCTCTGCAAAACAGTGTGTGCTTTAATGCCTGCCCTGTCACATGCCACCGGTGACATGGGTCGGAGCAGGGGTTTCCTCTGTGGCACAGCCGGCGGGACTGACTCTATCCCAGTTTTCTCTGGCTGAGCCTGCAGTGGCGTTCCCAGTCCGCCCCATGGCCTCACCACGCCAGAAATCCCTCCTGGTTTTGGTTGGGGTTTGTGTGGGGTGGGATGGGTTGGTTTATCTCAGTAGGACAGAGTACAGCAATTACAGGAAGAGTAAAGCAGGTCGAGTCCGTTGGATGTTTTGTGTATTGGCTGACAAGGTTTTCGGTAAAGTTGCATGCTCCATATTTCCCTTTCAGCTCCCTTCACTCCAGTGCCAGCTCCTTCATTCTGGTCCAATAAAATGCTGGTTTGTCTGTGCCATAAAAACTTGCAGTCCCGTGGAAATGCTGGGCACAAAGCACCTGCAACTCCACACGGTCACTCAGAGGAGGAGAACGTGGTACTGAGAGCTCAGCCCGCCGCAGCCAAGGAAAGGAGTTATGGTAGAGGTGTTAGTCACTGCCCAAAACACTGATGTGACAAACAGTCATAGCCTCAGACTTACTGGTCCTCTGAGTCCTCAATTAGCCAGTTTATATAGGAAAAAAAACCTTGAGGAAGAGAAAGTTCGCTCTAATAGGTGTGTGGTTATCTTTTCTTTAATTTTGTTTTTGTTTCATGACTCTTATGACTGGTGGATTTACAATCCATCCAGAGGAACCCATCGGACATCACTTTCTAGGAACGCTGCTTTTTATTATTTTATTATATCATTTATTTTCTCATCTTGATCCTGATCCTGTAAAGCCTTTCCATCACGTGTAGATGCAGTGGTGCTCCTGTGGCTTGTGTGGCAGCAGCTCAAGGGACCCCAGCCCTGCTGGAGCAAGGACAGGACCCAGTGGCAGCCCAGCGTTGCCCCAGGGGCTTCTCTGGCTCCTGAGCAGCATCGTCCTGAGCTGCTGAAGTCAATGGGAGGTGAGCCAGTCCTTCAGAGTAACTTCACACGAATCATTCCTGAGCAGACTTTAAATTAATTGATTCTGTTTGCAAATGTGAAAGGGAGGAAATGGTGCGTCATTGTTGAGCACGTGCCGTGCCCACTGAGGTGGTGCAGAGGGACCTTTGCCAACCAGCGTCGGGCATGCAGAAGTATTGGGCCTGATTCTTAAGGTGTGAGTGCAGCTTGCACCGTGGGATTAACCGAAGTCGTTCCCAATTTGCTCTGGCGGTGATTATGTGAGAGGAAAACGAAGCCCATCGATTGTCTGAAGAATCAAAATCAAAGCTGGAGGAAGGAAAGGTGCAGTGAAATTTCAAGACTGACCAGCCATCTGTGCAAGCACCAGCTACCTCCTAACCAACAGGCAGAGTCCATCTCCTTCAAATGCTTTCTGCCAAGCTTGTCGGCTGTGCTGACAGCGCTGGGTTCTCTTGCAGCAGCACCCGCAGGCACAGCTCTGCCGTTTTAAAGGCTTTCGGGATTAGGCCAGGGCTCCTGCACAGCTGCGGTGCCTTGCCCCTATTTTACATCCACTGAAAGATTTTTGAATGGACTTCAGAAGCCATTAGGAACCCAAATGTCGACTTGCACTTGCAAAATGTCTCTGGTTAATGTTTTCCTACTGACGCTCTGCTTTGCTCCCCGCCTGCCAGAGTTTCCTGTGACCTATTTGAAATATCACTCTCCTAAGTGAAAATGTGCCTCTCTTTTTCAAACTTGCAAAACTCACAAAAATAAATAGCCTAATTTGGCCAGTTAATAGCCCTCTCCTGGGGCTCCTCTCAGCAACTAAGAGGCCTTTTAAATACAACATTTGTGACTGCGTCATTAAAGCTCTGCATGATCCAAGCAGACTAAACCAAAAAGAAAGAAATGCCTTATTTGATCTAAGTTTTCTTTTCTTTTAAATAGTGACACTAGAGACCCATTTATTTTTAATTACACAATTGCTTTATTAAAAGCCTAAATCCTGCAGTCCCTAGTCATCGCTCAGGCAAAACTGCTATCATTGAAGGAAGGACCTGTAGGAGTCAATCCTAAAAATAGGGCAGCTGACAAAGTCTGCCTTTCAAAATGGGTTTGCTTTATTTTTGAAGGATTTCCCAAGTCAGAGAGAACTGGCCTCTGCTTTCCTTTTCAGTTCTGCAACAACTTGAAAGCTGAATGTAGGAAAGCAGTCGCTCCAGAAAAAAAACCTCAGTTTTGCTTTCAGGTTGGCTGTGATGCCCTTTCCATCCTTAAACACCACCCCCTACACAGCCACATTAATATTTACTGGCACAACAAGGCATGCATGAGGGTTAGCTCTGGCTCTGCCCAAACGAATCTCTGAGCCACCATGAGCCTGGTGGCCCCTGTGCAGAGGTTCCCCCTTGCACCCGTCCATGGGATGACTTGCACTGTGTTCAGCTGAGCTGCCAGCGGGGTTGCCAGCCCCTAAACACCTGCCCTGTGCTCCTACCAAACACAGAACCTCCTGCAAACCCTCCTGGAGCTGCTGAGAGGCTGCCAGAGGGCAGGGTCAGTCCTGTGCCTCCGATCTTGTGCTAGTACACAGGCTGTGCTACCCAAACACATTTCTGTCTTTGGACTCCATGCGAAGGGTAGATCTCCTTGCCAGGTTAAGGTGGTGCTGCTAGCAGCAGGAGACAGAGAAGGCTAGGCAGCCACGTATACTAGATTATATTCCTGGGCTAAACTCCAGAGCCTTCAATTTTATTATCTAATTACCCAACCGAAGTCATTCATCTTTATGTTCCAGTCTTACCCACAGACCCCAGTTTAAATGCAGCTCTGCTATGTGAAGTGCTGCCCAGGCACTCTCCACTTGGAAAAACTCACAATTTCTCAGCTTTATTTGCTCAGACTGTGTTTTCTTAGTGTAAAGGACGCATGGCAGAAATCCCAGCCCTGGTCAGTGGCAGAGGTCTATGTTAGGCTGTGCTGAGATGGACATGGCTGCATTATCACAGGCAACTGTGGCAGGGGAAGCAAGAGAAAAAAACCTCTAATTTTATATGAAGGCTGTGTAGCCCGATGTAGTCTTCATCACCAGCATGACACACCATCAGATTGCATACAGAGCTTTGTGGTGTGGCTCACCGAGATATATGGCTTTGTCACCAAGGATAAACATCAAGAGTAAATAAAAACAACGGGGGGAAAAAGCTCCCCCCAGAAGTTAAGGAGACATCAGGAATGTGGACACTGGAGCCCAAGGAGGCACCAGTCCTGGTGTTCCATCCTTTTAAACTCTTCAGGAGAAAGCAGAAGCTTGGCCTTGCCCCTCTGCCCTCGAGTGCCCGTGGCCAACCTGTGGTGGGACGCCCCCAGCCATGCGTGCCGGTGAGGGCAGGGCATGCTGGATGTCAGCCCTCCTCTCCATATGTTGCTGTAGTGTATATGTAATCCATGTACCATGCTCCCTGATTAGCATAACCCTGCCCCTGGGAGGGGCTTAGCTTATAAATATGCTGCTTTTTCTATGCTCCTTGCCTCTATTTCCTACGGGAATGAGATACTGGCAGGTTCAGTGGGCATCCAGAGCAGGTAAATGGCTAAAGAGGACTGAAGTAGAAAACTTTTCTCCAGATCTGGCAGTATGCATGTTTGCTCTCTGGTTTGCAGGGGCTGGGAGCGGGGGGGGAGGGAAGGGAGAGGTGGCAGATGCTGCAGAGCATGAGGCTGCTGTCTTGCCAGCTTGCTTTCATCTTAGAGAAAGGAGAGACATGGGGGAGAAGCCCTCATGCAGCCTTTTCTCCCTTAAAGGCCTCTTGCAGAAGGAGCCCTTCTGCTGCTGCTTTCCCAGCCCCAGCATGCTGGAGCTGAGGGGCTCCCTCTCCTATGAGGCTGGGGCAGCAACACAGATGCCTTGTGGAGTTCTGCCTGCCCTCTGGGCAATCCACTGCTCCCACCTGCCAGCAGGCAGCGTGGCCAGGGCGCTCGTGGTAGGAGCGGCCAGGGGGGTGTTGGGTGCTGTGCCGGGAGCCTGAAAGCAAGAGCTGCTCAGCAGGGCAAGAAGCTGCCTTGCAACACGGGTGGTAACGTGACAGGGAGGGTCTCTGTCCTGGCTTGCTGCAGTGGGCGAAATGCTCTGCAGAGAGTCACCTTCTGCAGGACAGGCCTCGATTCATGCTGAATAACACATGGGAAGGAGCCTCTTGGAGCACAGTGCATGGAAGCCCCATGGCACGGAGCAGAAGGGGAAGCAAAGGTGGGTCTGGTCTGCAGGAGGGAACAAGCAGTGACAGGAGAAGCTGCTATGCCTGGTGTGGAGGTGCTGAACTCTGAGCACACCTGGCACAAACCTGCCAGGTTCCCAAAGCATTCTGCTCTTGGAGGCTTCACTCAGGGATGCTTTCACCCGTGGCCCCAGTTCAGCTCATTCTGCTCTTCTGGTGGCAGTTACTTCTCCTCACCTTGCCTCTCTACTTGCTGTTGCCTAGGCTTTCTCCAAGCAGAGACCAGCTGTCGTTATCTTCCCAGATGTTTCTTATGATCCTTTCCATTCTAGCTTTTATCCCTGACCACAAGCAGCACTTGGAA
Organism: Falco rusticolus; assembly: GCF_015220075.1. Classification (NCBI taxonomy): domain Eukaryota; kingdom Metazoa; phylum Chordata; class Aves; order Falconiformes; family Falconidae; genus Falco; species Falco rusticolus. The sequence continues at coordinate 9,073,543 of NC_051200.1, read as the reverse complement.
CAATTAACACCTTGTGCTCCTAACATCTTATGGTTTACAAGGCGGCTGGTTACTAGGGCAACAACTGCATTTTTTTCTTTCAGTGTATTGACTGAAAATCAACATTTTATATTAAAGGAAAAGAAAAATAATATTCTCTCTAGCCACAGTGAGTTACAACACCATCTCCCCTGTAATCAAGATATTGCTGAATTATGGTGCTATAAACAAACACTTCTGATATAACCACAAACACTGTGGGACATGTAACACATTGGCAGTATATTTCAAGTGACAAACTCATTTATTGTGGGGAGTGGAGGGAGAAAAACACCTTTCCAGAAGCCACTGCAAGGAATTACAGCAAAGAATGACCGAAGCTTGAGGATACAGAAGCAAAGTAGTTCTACCAACCTGACCAGAATAAAGCACTTCAAAGTATGAAGAACATCAGAGCAGCACCAGTAGCTCAGAAGGTGAGGACACAGGACTTGATTATTCTCTCCCTCCCACTGGCATAAATCAATATTAATTCCATAGCACTTAATAGAATCACCGTGCTCTGGGGCTGGCATCACGAAGTAGCTCCCAGGAGGCTGGGGAGGTGAACCCACAGCTATCCCATAATGTTAGCAGGCTGGTGTGGAGGCTTCATTGCTTGCAGGTGGGACTTGAGTAACAATCATGAATCATTAAGGTACATAACTATCTGGGAGATGAAAGCGATCAAGAGCTCTAGATGTGAAACTAGCTTGTGCCAGATGCTGTGGAGGCAGAGGACAGGCTGGGAGCTGCTTGCCAAAGAGGTTTCATCTCTTGCTGTGTTCCAGGTGGCTGCTGGGTCACTTTGGTCAGCGGGATTGGAAGAGAGCCATCATCTGCTTCCTTAACGGTCTGCCAGCCCTTGTGTTTGGTGAGCTTCAGGTCATGAGACTTCCTTGTCCAAACAGGGTAATTTTGTATGCTGGGGGTTTTTTTTGTGCTACGATGTGCTAGTCTGTTTTGGTAGTGATCCGCTGCCCGAGTTGCTAAATGCACGCGAGCTGTCAGTAGAGGCTCTCCTGGCTGTAAGCAGGACCATGGATGGAGCAGGGGGAGCAAGGTGGGCTGGGCAGCTGCTCAGTAGCTCCTCAGCCACGTGCAGGACTTCTGTGCTGTGCAGTCGTAATGGGAGAAGGGATGGAGGGATATTGCCTCCCTACATCCCCTTAGTAAACCTGCCCCTGGAAAAGGTCATGTGTATAACCATCCATGTGTGTACGGGGACTTGACAATGATTGAGCACTCGTGATTGGGAAGTCCTGTGCTTGAAGTTCCTTGACTGTGTCTTATAACTTTTGTATTTGTACCAACATGTGGAGTATGAACAGGTTACACAAAGCTTGCACGGAGTTTGCAGGAGTGACTTTGAAGTAAAAAAAACCCAAGTGTGTGACATGTAAGGTGACCTAGCTGACATCGTGGGTGAGGATGATGAGGGTGCCATTGCTTCTGGGAGTCTGGGATCCCAAACACACTGTTACAAGAACACTGGGGTTCTCTGCCTTTAGTTTTAAGTGAGTTTGGGGCTGAAGGGAATCAAGCTGCAAGCAATCCCACTGCAGTTTGCAAATGAGCACAAAAATGCATTGAATGGGAGCTGTTCAGCTTACAGGCTTCTGACGGTTTTGACAGCAGAGCTCAAAAGTTCCTTGAATAATAGGTCTGTGATTTCTGGCAGCCAGTAAGCGCTGAACTTCTTTGGATTTCAAAGCAAATAGATACATCTTAACAAAGACCACCTTGTGTCAGCTATCCTTAAAATTATAACACATAGATTAAAATAAAACTTGTGTACTTGTCCCTCCTGGGACAGCAGGGAAGGGAAAAGCATTATCAGAATTCTTTAAACTCATCTTAACAGTATTGAACCAATTATTTGGTTAAATCTGGGTTTGTTTTCTGCCTCTCAATGAGAACATTTGAAGTCTATCATCTCCACCATTTACGAGTTACCAGTATGCAAGTGTAAAATTTCCAATTGGAACATATGGTATCAGAGGGAACGAGGGGGAAATATCTGATTGCTTGCACTCCCCAAACTCCAAATCTACTGCATTTAGTATTTTGCTCACAGTTCCTGCAGGGGGAAATAAAAGAAATCATCTCTGAGCTGAGACCAAGCACTGAACATTTCACCCTGAATAGGAATCTGTTTGAGAAACTTAGAAGCAGCTGAAAAGGGAATAGAATAAAAACTACATTTTAGTTTCTTTACTGGGGTTGCAGCTATGGGCAGAACTTACCACCAGCAACAAAAACCCTCTGAACCTTCTTCTCTAAGTTCTGACACCTGGTTTGGGGATATGCCCGAAGCCCATGAAAGACCAATTTTCCCTATGAAAGGAGGGACGCTCAGTGACTGCACTAATAAAGGAACCGACAACTTCACCTGTGTTAACTCAGGTGGTCTGTGACCAGCTGCACCATTTGTTAAGAGGTTTGCTGTGGGTATGGAGCAGACTCGGGTGCTTGCATGTGGTGTGCCTGGTGAATGAGAGCATGCTGGCCACCAGTACCCAGCCAGCAGGGATGGCTGAGCTGAGGTGTCGAAGGAGCTGCTGCTGGTGTGATGGTGGAGGTATGGTGTGGGCTTGCAGCCCTCCCTCTGCCTAGAAGCAGAAGATGACCAGGTGAAGTGTGACCAGAGACCCCACGCAGCTCCAGTCGCTGTCTCTGCTAAGTGACACCAAATGCTTTGGAGAAAGATGGAAGGACCAAAGGACTGGAATATAATTTTTTACCCTGAGGTTTTGCACAGAGCTAGATTTTGGGTTTCTGTCTGTCCAAGCATGGAGACAGTAATACTGCTGAGGCGTGCTGCTTCTGCACCACAACCTTGCCACCAGCTGCTGCCTGGGAACAGAGCAAGGAGGAGGCCAGAGACCAGCTGTTTGTCCCCCCACGATCGCTCCGTGCCTCCCCGTGGTGTCAGTGAGGCTGGGCGGTTCGAGGGCTGCCAGCAGAGCTGGGTGTGCAGGCAGCAGGACTCCTGTGGCCAGCTGCAGAGACGCAGAAATGTCTCCCACCACCGAGCCCCAAGATGCTCACAGACTGTGCGTGACATCTTGCTGGGCATACTGCCTGGGTCAACCCCTGCAGCTCTTCAGCACTGGTCTGGGTCTCGTCATGCAGCGGCGTGAGCCCTTTGAGACCATTGGCCAACACTAGCTATTAGGCACTGGGTAGCCGCAGTGCTCCTGTAAATAGGCAGTCCCTTGCTGGTGCTGCGAAGCACGTGGACTCCCCGTACCACCACAGGGCTGAGTAGTTCTTGCAGGGCCATCTATTTACCCTGTTACAGAAAATGATCGTGCAGACCTCCCTTCTGTGTGGGGTAGCGACGGTCCCTCTCCTTTGCTTCCCTGCGCAGCAGAGGCTGTTAGCCGTGAGCAACCGGGCTGTAGGATGTGAGAAACGGGCTTCTTGCTCTTCATCCTGGCAGAATAAGGAGGGACGGAGCCTGTAGCCCTGGGAATTGTTGAGACCAAATCGCAGAAGAGGAACCGTTCACTTGGCAGCGTGGATGGTTGTGTACAACCACGTGTACAACCAAATCTATCCTTCCTGCCATTCAGACAGAATGCAGCATGTTTTGGAGTAACTTCCCAGGGAGGGGGAGGAACAGATGTTTGAACCAGAAGCGTATGTGACAGTTGGGAGAGACAGCGTGGAAACGCACAGTTGAAAGGAGAAGTCTGATGGGAGTGTGATGACAGCAGCAGGACTCCAGTGACAAGGAGTGGGAAGGAGAACAAGCGGGGAGGAGTGTTACTTTGAAAGCTGAGCAAAGAGCACAAGAAGATGTGTCAGAAAAGCGTCAGGGAAAGGAAGAGAGGAAATGTGAGAGCAGAGACAGGCTTCGGGATCTGTCTGCAAGCACGTGTGACCTGTTGCCTGACAAACAGAGAAAGGAAGGCCTTTTATTCCTCTGCTGCCTTCAACCAAGTTAACTCTTCTTGCAGCCCAGCTAGCTGGCCAGCTCTGGTGGAGCACCCCAAGCACCCAGCTAGCATGTGTGCGAGGTGAAGCTGCCTATGATGCTCCAGAGCACTGAGGTCAGGGGGTACCGTGTGGCAGGGACTGCAGCAGAGATGCCTGGCCCATTCTGCCCAGCACCTTTGCAGGGTAGCACAGTAGCTGCACGCCTTGGGGTGTCTGGATGCTGCAAGAGGAGGAGGAGCCGTGGCAATCTCACAACAGGCTTCCCCTCTGCAACTGTGCAGTGATTGCAAGGGCAGGATGCATGAGGAGAGAGGAGTGAGCGCGTGTTCCTCCTGCAGCAGGGAGGGACCTCTCCGGCAGCGCCTTACCCTGGTGATATAAATCACAGCTCTGCAGTGACCGGTTTTACCTTAGTTCAGCAGATGTGCAAGGCACACTGGGAGCAGGCCACTGGAGTGCAAAGCCCCTGACGCTACAGATCCTCTAAGCAGGGGGAGGGGGGACTGAAACTTCTCCCACTGAGGCATTTACAAATTGCAGTTTTGCAGACCCCTTCCTGCGCTCGGATTCACCAGTGACCCCCTGGTACGCCTTGGGAGATGCAAACTGGCTGGTTCTGCTTTGTGTCCTCTTGTAGGGAGGGGAGGATTTCTCAAAGTATGGGGCGAGTCTTGAAATGCGTTAACAAAGTGATTGTCAGGCAGACGCCAGCCACGGCTGGCTACGCCAGGAGCTGGGATCTGTCACTGGATGTTGCACGGCTGGTGACTCTCTCTCCCTTTCATAGAAACACTGGCATTCATTTCTTGCTGTGAAATCCCAGCAAATTAGGGGACAGGCAACGTCCCCTTGTGTGGGTGTGCGAGGACAAAGGCTGCACCAGGGTTAGGGAGGCAGGTCAGCGTGGGCTGTGTCTGACAGCTCCGGGGGAGAGGGGCCTGTGAGCAGTATGGGCTGTGTAGGGTCGAGGCTCAGCCAGCAGTGCATCTGTTCCTTTATTTGTTTTAAGGAGGAAACGGATGGGGAGACTCTTTCCTCTTCATTAGTTTGTGTACTGTTGGATGGAATGACTCGTGCCACAGCAATGCGGTGGCATCCAGTGGTGTGTACTCCTGGTGCAGGCCATCCCGGGAGGGCTGCAGCAGAGCCTGGGGTAACCCCAGCCCTGTGGTGAGCACCCCGCGGTGGGTGATAGCCCTTAGTCCTCTTGGTTGCACCATCTCAGAGATATGGTGAAGGGAGGAAGGAGAGCTTGGCATCTCCCCTGATCTGCCGTGGTCAGGAGCAGCTTCTGACAAAAGCAAGGGGTTTGGGACCTATTGCAGTCACTAAACTAGTGGAAAAGCAGCTTCCTGGGGCCAGACATGCCAGTTCTCTCTCCCAGCCAGTGCTTGTGGAATCCTTGACCCACCTCTGGCTCCTTGTTGCCGAGCCAGCCCTTGTAGGCCCACGTGCCACTCTGTGATCGCATGGGATGTCTTGCGGGGGAGAATTGCCTTCCCTGATGACAACGAGCAAGTTCTCCTTGGCTGATCCCACTATTTGCTGACCTGCTCCTGAGCTCCCATGTGGGCTGGGGGCTCTGCTGAGTGCATCCCCGTGGCTGGGGACCATGTAGGGACAGTTTCTGAGACATCCCACCCAGCAGCTGTGACCAGTTCAGGAGGTGGAGCCCGTTGGGAAGTGCCCTTGGCCAAGACACGGTGGCAGTGTGTTGAGTGCCGTTGGAGAAACAGCTTGACGAAGGTGTGAGAAGCTGTAGGATGTGCCTTCCTCCCCAGGAGCGGAGATGGCAGGTGTGTGGCAAGGGAGGAAGGTGTGGGTAGCATAAAAGTGCAGGCAAAGTGAAGGCGATGTCGGGAGTGTAAAGGTGATGTAGACCCCTCTGGTGCCTGTGTTCATTGACTCAGCTGCAAGACCCTTCTCGGATCTGGTCCAAGGGGAGCAGCCGTGGGTGGTTCTCACTGATCAGTGCTTCCAAAGCCTTCCACCTATGCAGTGGCTTGGGGACAGTGTGACTTGTACTGGCTGTTCTTCCCTCTGAGGCTGTGGTGTGGGGTCTCATGGAGAGGGGCAGAAGGGGGCCTGCAGCCGGCCAGGGTGGCTTCAGCAGGGAGCGGCACGGAGGAGCAGGCACCTTGGTGTTTGCACCCAGGAGCGATGAACTTCGCAGCAGGATGGGGCTGAGCATCCCCCAGACGCTTGGCTTTGTGTCGTGGAATGACACCTTTCTTTCTGTTCACTTGCACAGGATCTTGGCCTTTAACTTCAGCAAGAGTCAGGATCAGACCCAAGGTGTATTTTCTAAAGTTACTCATGCAGCTACTGAAATTAAAATCTCACAAGTGAAGACCTGTCTTCCCTGCAGTCTAAATCAGAACAGCACAGCCGCCTTTAGTCTCTGGAGATAGTTTAAAAACCTTCTCAAGGTCTGTGCTCCTCATGGAAAAAATAATTCAGACGATACTCGCCACATCTGACAGTTGCCAGCCTTTGTTCAATATGGTAGGGGCACCGTGCACCGAATTAATCAGGGATTCAACTCCATGCTGCCTTATACCTGGGACGCGGTGCAGTGCCAAACCTGGAAAAGATGCCGAAGTGTCCCTGGGAAAGCAGGCTGCCAGAGAACACGGGTGATTTCTGCCTCGGCCCTCCCAGCCCGGGCTTGCGGAGAAGGTTTCCTTAGGACCAGCAGCCCGAGTTCCTCTGGCTCTCGCTGCAGCCGCGCTCCGCATGGAGCAGAGCCGTATATCACCCGGCATTTTATGCGTGCCTGGGAAAGGGAGCCTGGATCCCCTTCCTGCACAGAGAGCTGACAGACCAGGGGCCAACGCACAGCCCTCGACGTTTTTTTATTTACTATAAACGCCTCAAATGAAGGCTGGGGGATTTTTTTCATTTACCATGTCACTGTATGGAACCAATCACTATAAATTTAAATAGAGAGCTGGTAGGAGCACACTTACCTTTTATATAATAATTGTGCGAGTGCCGCTGCTGAACTGCTATTAGGATTATTCAGACCTTCTCACATTTCATTGTAAAACATTAGGCTGCAAGAGGTACTGTAAGGGTGTGATTATCCAAAGAGGGTAAGTAGTAGTGAGCGTTGTCGGCCAGAATTACTACAACAGGAGAGAAATGCTGAGTAGCTGGGAGCAGAGGAAGCTGGGGAGCAGAGTCTGCCATTCAGAAATACAGCGGTCTCTGTGTGGAGAAATCCTGCCTGATTTCTATCTGGATCTGCTCGGGCTTGACAAGTTTTTTTCTTAAATTGTCATCGGGCACGATTCAAATCCTCGGCTGAGCATAGGTGTGAGCCCCCACGCTCCTCTGTGGGAACCATAGCACGGTGTACCAGTCATGCTGGCACTCGAGCCATGCTGCAAAATCCTGCCAGTGTGGCCATGCCGGCACGGGGCATCGGGAAGTTGCGCTCCTCCTTTGATGGGATCGACTGGTAAGGACCTGTGGTTGATCCAGCTGTGCTGGCAGAGGAGGTCTTCTGAGAGGTGAGGGCTGGAAGGGGCCACCGGCTGCTGCGCTGGTGGAAGGGGTGACTTCTTCTGTCCCTGCTGCATATGCAGTCCCCGCTCCTTCTGAGCGGTGCAGAAGTGCTGGGAGACTGGTCAGATGGGTGATAGCTGGTCTAGAGTTGCAGACCTGACAGGACCAGGGACCCAGGCTGGTGGAGACCAGGCAGGGCTCGATGCACTGAAGCTAACTGGTGACTGGAGAGTCACTGCTCTCCTGCTCTAAACAGAGCCGAAGGCTACACCATACAGAGAAAGGGTGTGGTGCTGGAAGGGTGCTTAGCCAGCCTGCTTTAGGCATTTGCCATCGTACAGCACCACCTCAGTAAGGACAAAGCATCTGCAACTTTTTCTAGGAGGCAGGAACAAAATACCAGTGCTGTACACACACTCCACCGCTGCCTTGATTTTTCACCTGTGATTGAGATTTTAATTTTGCATCCCATATGATTTTTCTGTTGTAACACACGCCTCTCGGCTGTCACTGCAACAATGCCTTTTCTTGGCAGGGAAGGCAGATCTGAAAGGAAGCTCTTGAGCACTAACTGTGTAAGTTCCTCAAATGATGGCTGTGTTTCTCCCCCTCATTCCACCCGTTTTCAAATAATTTTCATGCTGGGAATAAATCTGAGTGCATAACAATCACATTCAGCATATGATAACCAGACACAATTGTATATATACAAGCAGTCATGTGGAAAACAAGCGAGCTGATGGAAGGACAGAAAGAGCACAAGGCAACCCAGAGACCACAGCCACCATGTTCACAGTAAGACCAACTAACTTTCCCATTCCTTATAATTACACTTCCCTGCCTCCCCCCCCCCCCCCCCCCCCAGGAAAACAGGATTCTGAAAGTCATCTTTAGTTACCCAATTTTTACCTTTTCCATTTATGCAGTGGTGGGAGAAAAACCATCTCCCACCAACCAATATACTATGGGCCAATTATACTTAAGCAACACAAAACCGAATTCTGTCCTGAATTTAATCTGTGAAATTCCAGTGAATTCAGTGGGGTTCTGTAACTGGAAGTCAGGATCTGGACACCAGTTTATAAACTAAAGAACAGCAAGGACTGTGCAGGGTCTAAGCTATTTGGATATTTTTAAATGCCAGCTACACTGGGCAGCTGCTAATACCCTGAAAATGTGCTGTCTCTGATGATACGGCGAGGAAGTTTGGCAGCTTTTTGATTTTTATTTTGTTTTAATCTTTTCAGTATGTTTGCTTTTTGTGACTGAAGCTGTTTTTCTTTGAAAGGAGTCTCCTTCTAGTTGGAGAAGGCACAAAGCTGAGACATTTTGGGAGAATTTTATCAAATGCCTTTGTGTGGATATGAGAAGTTGTAATTTTTTTTAAAAAAAGGTCAACGGACCGCAGTGGAATCTGATGATAGGTATACAATACAGTAATCTCAATAGACAATGTATTTTAAACTTGAAATGGGTTAACAAACCTAAAATAAAACTGAAATAGTTGCAAATTTTGGGGGGGAAGTTCACCTTCCTTTAACTGTAAAGCAATTTTTATTGTATGTGTGTATACGTATGTGTGCCTCTATAAAGAATATGTGCATCTCTATAGAATATGTGCACATATAAATGATACAATTTTAAAAACAGTTTCACTGTAAATTTATTTGCTATTCACTCATTGTAATGTTGCTACAGTCCTATGCAAAACAGGGATTAGATTTGTTAACAAAGCAGATGTTCAATGCGTGTAAAGCAAGAAGAATTTGGGAGCACTTGGCAGAAGCCTACACCATTTATTATTAAATTTCCTCCCAAATAACTTGTTCCTTCCACATCATCAAGGACAGGTGTAAGCACATGGCGGTAGCCACCTGACCGGGATACCCAGTCACAGTCCATGCCTCTCTTACCCTTTTCAGTCATGTAAAGATATTTGTGTAAGTCACAACTGCGCGTTGCAATACTCCCTCTCCTTCATTGCTTCATCATCCTGCTGACTCCTTTACCTCCCTGCTGAGTGTAGTACCTCCACGGACTAGCAGCAGGTTTGAGCCTCATCTGCTTCAGTCTGTGCCCTGGTGTCTTAGCTCAGATCCACCCTCACTGCTGGGCGTTGCTGGGCATTGACCTGGACGTTTGGTCTTTCACAAAATCTCACCCCCAGCCTCTGGTAGCTCAGGCACCACTGGCAGTTTGGCCCATGCCAGGACAGGAGAACTGCCTGGGGTGGACCTAGCTGCCCTGGCGGGGTCTGAGCTCCAGGTCTGTCTCTGGGACTTGAGACAGTCACTTTAAAAGCGGGTTGGTGTGCCTACAGGAGCTGCTGTCTTCCCTTGAGTACAGCGTAGCTGCGTACAAAGCGCAGTGACTGAAAACGTTCCTGCCCTCTTGATCATTTAATTGGTGGCATTTAGTTAATTGTGTATATTCTCTTTTACTGGAATTAAATCCAGAATTATGCAACTGATGGATTTTCCAAAAGCAGAGAGTCACTGAAGCCTGCTGCTGCAGGAGAGCTTACCTGAGCCAGCCAACAAGTTCCAGTTGTTGGAGCTGCTGTTTGCTGTCTGTTGCTATGGTGAAGCGATAGCACCAAACCGATACCAAAAAGGAAACGGTATTTTCTGAACAGATTTATGAGAAGAAAAAACATATAGGGGACAGAGAGGTCATGGGGGAGTGTGGGGAAGACTTAAAGGACTTTGAGGTCTTTCCTGCACCGGTGTTTCTCATTCCCTTCTTAACTAGAAGGTCCCCCTAAGCCTTTGAAGACAATCCAAGAATCAGCTTGTGCAGTGTCACCCTGGTGGGTTTTTTTTACAACCAATTAAATGTTCTCCTAAACTGTAAATACTTGTAACTTCAATCTGCATTTCCCCCCCCCCCCCCGCTTTTTGGGAGCCTATATGCATATGGGCGATGTATTAATTTCCTAGCTTTGCAGTGGCTTTTGGAGATCTTGTGCCTCAGCAGTGTAGTGCAGGTCACAAATCAAGAAAAACTGCTTCACTCTCTGCCTTTGCAGGACCTATATTGTTTATGTCTTTTCTGACAATGAGATTTTTAACCCCTCTTAAAGCCATGTTGTGCTAGCAGCGTGTTTCCCCACCGGGCTGCAATCACCCAACGCTCTCCTTGTTTTCCTACACCCAGACCTTCAACCTACTTCAGATGCCAGCCAGAGCAGCTGGTCTGCACAATTGCTCCCGCAGCTGATCGCCCCGGCAGCCTGGCCAGGCAGGGAAGAGACCGAGCGCTCGGTTCACAGTTCCTGCAGAGAAAACTTGTTCCTCCTTCTCTCTAGCCAACGACTTTGTACGTCACTGCCCGTCTCAACAGTGACACCGGCATCTGGCGACAGGCAGCCTGTCTTTAAAACTTACATACCATGGCCAGACCCAAAGCTTCATTCAGAAACATGTTGTGAGATAGCGCAGCACCGAGATTATGCCTCGTGCAGAACATTCACCTCTTTTCTTCATTTGAACGTGAGTGGTTTTAATATATCCTCTTGCCTGTATGGTGTGGGCTGCCCCAGTCTTGTTTTGAAGTGTGGACGGTGGCAGGATGGCCAAAGGGAAAAGGATACACACTTGTGTTCAGATACTGCTGAGCACAGGGCAGGGGTATTCATAGTTTTGGAAACGGTTATTTGATGATCTGAAAGCAACTCTGACTGTAGTAAAATTTCAGGACTGTGAAATAAGTATCCAGTGGCAGCTCTCTTGTCCCAGCGCCAGCTTTTCTGATTGCTTCTGTTAGTGTCACTTCAGTGGTGTCTGAACTACACCTTAGCTGTATCATCACCAGCTTCTTCCTAATGTGAGGTCATGCCTCCCTTTATATCTAGTCCTTTGCCGGACTGCTGTTGGGTTGTAATTGCATTGGATTCCTAATAGAGTTTCTTGGTCTGCTGTCACAGCGTGATTGCAAGAACTTGTGTTGCATTGAATGTGGTCTTGATTACTTGCCAATTAAAGTGCAAGGAAAACACTTACAATCTTCTCCTTTAAAATTACATCTAGATTCCATCTCCTCTGAAGGCTATGGGAAACTTGTGGAGGTTGTTTCCAGTTGTTCTGTCTTCCTTACTTTTAGTATGTGGCTTGGTGAGGTAGGTAGATAAATGCTTTTTTTTTCTCTTTTTTTTTTCTTCTTCAGTGCCTCAGTTTTTTGGAGTGTGGTTCTTCGCATGCAAAACGGGAGCAGAAATGCCCTTCTGAAGTTGAATTTTGCCCACTGCCCGTAAGCCAGGTTGCTTGGGGCTTGCAAGGTTTGGGGTAGTGCCTCTAAAAACGAAGATACATGGAAGCAGATGGTCCTGTGGTAGCTGAGCATGGAAGAAGACGCCTGAAGAAAGTGTGTTGTGGCAGGAAGGATGTGTTAGATGAGGGAGCAGAGACGAGCCGGGAATGTAAGGAGGCAGCATGCAGGGGGCACGCAGTTTCCAGGAGTCTGGTAGCGTAGGAGGTGCTATACCGTGGTGGCAAATCTCTTGGAGCAGGTGTGCAGGGGCAAACTGCCTGCCTGCCACCCCCTGGGCAGCTTGGCAGTGTGTGCTGGGAAAGAGCCAGGGCTGAGGTGTGAGGGGAAGGAAAAACAGGAGGGGGAGAAGGGAGAGTAAGGAAGAAAAAAGCCAAGAGGAGCGGGGATGATGTGACAAGAAGCAGGGGGCACCCACCTGTGAAGGTAACCATGAGTTTCTGTTTATCTTGCCTGTGGTTATACTGCAAGGAGGTTTTGAACTGCTGCCTAATATGACTGTCAATTATTTTAACTTGTATTTCTCACCTCAGTCCCCATGAAGTGCATTTGACAATAATTAATTTTGTGTGTGCAACTGGGAGCGTATCCTGCTCCTGCAGAGGTGTCAGCTTAATGGGATACTGCTACATGGGATAACAGGCTGTGCCATCCCATTAGGGGATTTGGGAGGTCACCTGTTCATCTGGACTAATATTTTAATCATTGGAACATTAGGATTCCCGTAGTTGAATTGGGATCAGATTAACCTCTGTCTCTCTGAACTTGCATGCTGGCAAGCTCCTTAAACACCATTGCTAATTTTATTTTCTGCTTTCAGCGTGTATTTAAGATAACTCTTTTTGTTTCGTAGGTTAAAGAGGAAATATTCTCACTGGCTGAGATCCCAGTGAGCAATTACAAATATTTTACTACAGTTACAGGACTTGGAAATCAGCCTCAGGCCCTGGGCATCAGAAAATCCATGTGTGGAAATCCCACATATTGTAAAACTGGGAGAGTTTCATATGGGGAGATTCCTCCTCAGCTTTACTGAAGTCAAACTCCTGATTTTAAAAAGAACAAAAAGAAAAGGAAAAAAAAAAAAGCTGTAGTAAATCAAACCTCTGCAAACAGCTTTCAACTAGGCTGGCTAGAGAAGGGTTAATTGAGACTCTTCGTCTCTATTGCATGTTAACACAGAGGGTCAGTGATGGGAGAAGCTAGGTCCAAACTGAAGGCTTTTGAAACAGCCCCCTAACTAGCCTAATGAATGTGCTGTTGAGATGAACAGGTCATTTAACACTTTTCACGTCGCTATTGTCCACCCAACATTAAATGTCAACTCTGTCACTCTGATAGGCTGGTTCTGCTTAAAAAGGTTTCCTGGCTTTGTTAGATTCTTAGGAGGGATTTCCCCCCGCCCTTATTCCTAATTGCTGGCAGAACCCTACGGATGTATTTATATCAGCCTTTTCATTCGGGTCAAGTCTTCACTGGAGAATTTTGCCGGTGGGTAAGGGTTCTGCAGAGATGCAATCCAGACAGAAGTGGAAGCGCCAAATGCAGTTGTAATTATACTGCTTAAACTGCAGCTTGCCGACCACAATGGAATAACTGGCTTTGCTAAGGGCAGGATGGTTTGACACGCCGCTGTGAGGAACATGATGATGCTCCGGGATGGCTGTGTCTGTGCTGGGACCGTTTCGCAGAGCCGGTGTGCTGGAGGTCAGCTGCCTGCGGACCCTCCGAGCCCGGTGCGGTCCCAGCCTCCGGGCAGGGCTGTGAGTGGGGCTGGTGGAAGGGACCCTGCTGCTGTTGCCTGCCTTGTGGCTAACCCCTCGCAGCAGGAGTGGGTGGCCCCTCGTGGTGCTTCTACCAGGGCCTTGAGCACATCTTCAGCATGCTGACATTGGATGTCCAGGTTGCTTGATAAAACATTTAATGGGAACAGAGTTGCATACCTGATAGAACTGAATATTTACCAGAAATGTTTTCCTGAACTTCCTTACCCTGTGAACAGCAAGTGTGTTTCTTTTTGGGAGACTTCTATTTTGGGAGACCTCAGAAAATCACTTCTTAGCTCAGGAGGACAGTGGGCAGATGGCCCCAGGCTCTCCAGTGAGATTTCTTGATGCCTTCTAGTACAGGAGGCATCCTTGCCTTAAACAGACTCCCCAGTGCAGTGGTCAGGAGCACAGCAACATGGGTGCTCCTAATTTAACCACACAGTCATGGGCTCAATGTATTCCAGAGCTGGGTAAAGGGCAAAAGGACTGATGCTGTACTGGTATCCAACACCTCATTGCAATTATTGGCCACCACAGCCTTTCCTGGCCTTCTGACACCTGCATCAGCTGGTGGATAGAAAGGTGGAAACTCAGCTATCAGCACTGGAAAATAAAAGCTGATGGGGTGATATAGCACATCTCCAAGCATGTATGCTGCAGACTAGAACAACTTTGGTGCCTATTCCCAGCGATGCTGCCAAATCTGAGCTCAAGCAGCTCCTCAGTAAGGGAACTGCTTTGGCAATGCACTGTGTGTTTGAGCTGCCCCTCCAACATGGGAACCAGGTAACTGTGTCGTTATGATCGTACATGTTTGGGAAGCTTTTCAGACACAGTAGCTCATTTTGGGGATATCATTGCATCGAGGGCCCTAGTAATTTTTCTGTGACTGGCGTGTTTCTAATTTACCGAGATTCTTTGAAATTTCAGTGTGTGCATTCATACCAGCCTCCTCCTAGCTATTACTAGGTGACGCCACCCATGATCAAGGTAGCCAATATGACGAGCACAATGTGCTCTGACCAATATTGGGCAAACCCAGTAAGGACACAACACCAGTTCAAATCAACTGTTTGGCTGAAATCATCCCAACTGTGGAGCAAATTCCCAGTGAAACTAGCAAGAGCTCAAGTACAAGTTAACTTTAATGTTCTGTTAATACGACATTAACTTCCTACATCAAGACAGTCTGGATTCAGACTGGGAAGCTTGTTAAAGGTCTTGAGGACTAATAATTTACACACAGTTTTTTGTCCTCCAGGATCCCTCTGAGGCGTTCATGGTCTCACCGATGGGAATGAGATGGTCAAGGTATGTTGTGAGCATGACTGAATTGTATGAGCTGTGGAGCTAATCAGTGGTGGTGAGGATGTAGTTTCCTTACTACACCCATCACACGGTGTTCCACAAACATCGGTTATTGCTCTGGTCCTTTTCAGCACTTCAGATTTTTGAACAGCTTAAATACATGGTGGGCCTTGTTCTGCTGACACATCTGGAGCAGGACAGAGCTGTGAGAAGGCCAACTGCACCAAGCTGTCACTAGCATTGAGATGAGAACTGGCTGTTGACTGAAGAACAGAACTTACTCTGGACCTCAGACCATTCTAGGGAGCAGGAGGCAGCATTTTATTTCTAACCGTTGATGACTTTCCTGAATTTAAAGTGTGTTTATGTAATCTATTGATTTGTTGGAGGACTCCTTGGTGACTCCAGATTATTTCACACCAGTCTCCCTGTTCTATCATCTCTAGCTGAAGAGGACATATCGTTCCGTCTTGGCAGATAATGACATGGCCTCAGCTGTTTGTATCTCTGCTGGTTCCTGGAAGCACCAACATGATGTACATGGGCCAGAAGCCTTTAGCGTTTGGTGACTCCAGCTGGGACAGGACTTTGCAGTCAGTCTTCTTAGCAGTCAGCTACTGCAAGTATTGGAAGCTATCTGCTTGCTATGGGACCTTCAACCGCATTTTGTGCCTCAGTCCTCATTTCAAGACATTGCCCAGCCTGAGTCCTTGCTGTGTGATGCAGGGTATGGCTGACAGTTGCTTAAAAACTTAATGTGTGTTTGCAAAATAAATCTCGCCTGTAGCGGTCATGGTGGGGATCAGGTCAGAGCTTTCTGAATGGAAGGTACAAGCCTATGCATGGAGCTCTGCTAGCATCATTGCAGGCCTTGCTGCCTTCTGTGCCAAGAGCGAGGCATCCTGAAATTTCTTTTAGTTTTGCTTTTTTTTCCCTCATGCTTCCTATAGCATAAATACACAGTAATCTGTAATATTAAAACAAACAAGCAAAAACCCTAAAATCTGCCCAACTCACGCTTCTTAGGAGTGTGTCCCTGCTCCTGGCTGCACACTTCTGCACCCTCCTTCGCCTCAGCTCTGGTACTTGCTTGACTCCTTGGCACACTGGTTCAGTTGGCTAATCCAGCAGAAGCCTAACCCAGCAGAAAAAGGAGGACAAATTTTGGGCTTCATTTGTTTGGTTTTTGTGAGGTTAGTGAGCTTCCTTGGCTCCCGGAGGGGTCAGGTGAAGGCCAGAGCTGGCGTGTAGGAGGCAGTGGGACTCTGGTTGCAGCAAAAAGGTTAGATTTGCTCAGCCAACTTTCTAGGCTGTTTTCACGGTGCCCTGCAGGAAAGCACTCGGATGTGGGGGCCAGGTGCAATGTGCAGGGCAGAGGGCACTGCAGGGGAATATCTTTCAGCAGTGGCAGTTCTCAGGGTGAGTAGAAGCTTCCCCTATAGGGGTTATGTTCACCCATTTGCTGCTCAGCCCTCCGCTGCTTTCAAAACCATGCTGCGAGTGCTAGGACAAAATCTTCAACCCAGCTGTCTCTCAGCTACCAAAATATCTCCTTTGCCCCTTGACCAGCTGTCAAAACTTTCCTGGCCTTCCTAGAACAAGCGTCTTAGGGAATGTTTCCCTTGGACTATGGGAAATGGGAGGGATGCCCTGGAGATGACTAGCAGACCTGCACACTTGATGCCGGATGCCTGTTCTAAGCAAGCTCCTAAGCAATGCTGCCCATCGGAGCTGCCACCCCTCACCTTTGCAATGTTCCCAGCTTGGTGTGCTCTGTAGGATGAGGTTGTGGTTTGGGGAAGAAAGCGTTCCAGAGCGAAAAATTCTGCAGCGCCAGAGCCAAGAAAAAAGCTTTAATTATTCAACTAGTTTGAAACACTTTAAAGTATCCCTAAAAATAGGTGAGAGGGATGTTTGTCAGCTACAAAGAGATTATCCTGCAGTAGTATTGCTTGTCTTATTTTATGATGATGCTACAGAATACAGTCCCTCAGGTAGCCTCATTAATGTTTATGAATGAACCCCTTGTTTTGTGCTTTTGGTTTTAGAAAGTAGAAATAGGGCGAGAGGCTGGCAGGACTGGTTTTGCCATATATACTTTGAAAAGGCCAAGGACCCTGGTCTAAGGTCTCTATAAGGCTCAGCAGTTCTGCGTACGGATGACAATTGGATTTGGGTGCTCGCTAGACCAGCTGAGGTGTACCCTAAGGGAAAAATCCAGGCAGGACTTTGGCTGAAATCCCGGGTGAAATTCTGCACGCTCCCCAGTAGATTTGTCAGCGGGAGGTTGGCACTCCTCTATGTCTCATCAGTCATTTTGTTTTGATCTCTTCCGGCAAAGGCAACCTGTGACCGTATGTTGTTATAGCCGTAAGTGCTTCCACAGGGCAGTATCTGGTAAACTCCACTGCCTGCCTGCATCTCAGCCTAGGGTGGAGGCTTCTTTTCACTATCTGTTCCTTAAAGAGGGCAACTGTTTCTTCTGGCTATCATAAAAGAAGGGTGGCAGTTACGCCCAGCCCATAACAGTATGTGGTGGTTTGAGTCTTACTGCTCCAGCCTTAAAATAACAGCTCTTTTTTCCGAGCCAACCAACAATTGTGGTCAGCCACTAATACCAGTTTAACCATTTGGCAGCTGCCCTATAGGAAATAGCTCTTTCGAGAGAGCCAGAGGAGCCCTTGACCCCGGAGCCGCACTGGGCTGGTTTCAGTCGTAAGGACATGGTTACAGCTATCCCTGTGCACAGCCAGCCTCTGTGACAACCAAATCCCAGAGAGTTAATAACAAACAAATTGTGCAAGTAGGTTAGAAATAGTAATTCAGGTTAATTGTTTTGGTGCTTTATTTGATGAATGAGTAGGTAAAACTCTCTGATCCCCACTCCCCCCGCTCCATTTCTTGCTCTGTAGTTCCTTTTCCATCCATCGTGTGCTGGGACTGTCAGCAGAGTTTGTTTCTCGGGCTCGGTTCCCTCCCTGTTACGAACAGTAGTAACCGGCTTTGCAAACACTGCCGTTGACATTGGAATCGGGCCCTTACGGCTTTAGGGCAGAAACTGGCAATAAAGGGCTACTGTAGGCCGGGGGCTCCCACCCGCTCTCTCCCCCGGGCTGCTGCTGTCGCCGGTCCCCGTCGCTCCGCGCCTCCCCGCCCCCCCCTGCTCCGGCAGGGGGTCTCCTCCCGCGGGACCCCGCCAGCCGCCCCTTGACTCCGGCCCAGCGCTGCCCATCACTGCGGCTCTGAGCTGGGCAGCGCGGGCCGGGGGCAGCCGGGCAGCGCCTCCGTGCGCGGCCCCGGCCCGTTCCGCGGTGAATGGGGCAGCGGGCTCCCCCAGCAGCCACAACCACGTGGCGACGACAGTTTGCCGGTAAGCGGCAGCGCTCCCCGCCTCGCTCCCCCCTTCCCACCCGGCCGGGGGCTCCCCCCAACCCCGGGTCAACCCCCTCCCCCCGGCGCGCGCCGCCGAGCTCCCCTTTCCCCGGCGGGCGCTCGTTTTGAATGAATGACCTCCCCCACGCCGGCCAACCGCCGCGCGGCCGCGCTTAATATTCATGAGGCGCCGCGCCAATGAGCGGGCGAGGAGGTTGTTTTAAACGGCAGAGCCCCGCAGCCAATCAGGCCGCTCTCGTAGGCAGCCAACGCGAGGCTGAGCCGCGCCGCGCCGAGCCCCGCGTCGTGCCCTGCGCTCCAGCTCCTGTCCACACTACCGCGAACAATACAGGTACGTGCAGCCCCGCCGCAACTTTTCGGGGGGCGGCTGCCCCCTGCCCGCCCCGCCCTGCCCCCGCGCCCTCGTCCCTCTGCTCTGCCTGCCCCGGGCTTTTTATTTTTTTTTAATTATTAATATTTTTTTTTGTTTTCCGTTCCTTCCTTCCTCCGAGTTTTTTTTTTTTTAATGTAAAAAAAAAAAAATCGGGAAAATCACCCAAAACTTTCTTCCTTCCTCGCAAGGGGATCGGCGGTGCCAGGGCAGATGCTGCGCGCAGCTGGCGGGGCGGCGGGCAGCGGGCGAGGCGCAGCGTTTGCCCCCCCGTCCTCCTGCCCTGCCCCACCGGGAGCTCCCCCCGGCGCAGAGGGGCTACCTGTCCCCGGTGCAGCCCGGTTTCTCCGCGCCGGGCTCCCGTGCCACCGAGAGTAATATGGCTGGTGCAGCAACTACACCGGGACTAACTCCTTTTCTCCCCCTCATGGGCAGGGATTTTTCTCTGCCGCCTCCTAATGTCGCACGGCAAAACGCGCGGCGCCCTCGGCTTTTATTTGCCCCCTTTCCCCGGGTGGGCTCGGTGGGGCTGGCGGCGGTGGGAAAGTTGTTGGCCGTGCGCAATGCCGTGCCCGCTGTTTATTCTGCATTAATATGGCTGTCGCTTTAGCATCTGACAGGGATAAACCCTGCGCGCTGCGCCCGTCTGTCCCGGGGAAGCAGTTTTTTTCTCGCCGCCGCCGCCTCCAAACTCCCCCGATCCCTTCGCTTCTGCCTCCGCCGCTCTTCCCCTGCCCGGGAAGGTGTCTCCGGCGGGGCTGCGCCCGCGGCGGGGCCCCGCATCGCCTCTTCCCCGCGCCGCGCCGCCCGTGCTGTGGGCATTAATATGGCTGGCGCTGGAGAGCCCCGGCGAAGGGAAGAAAGACGTGTAAGCGGCATAGGGATGGGGAGGGGGGTCGCGGCGGGGGAAATCTCCTTCCCGGCGCCCCGCAGGGGGCTCAAACCTTTCGCTTTCGCCCCGGCTCCTCTCTCCCCACCGCCCCGCGCCCTCGGCTGGGCGCCGGGGGGCCGCCCCGGGGCTCTCCGCACTCTTTTTCTGGCGGCGCGGAGGAGCGTAGCGGCGGCGATAATGGCTGCACGGGAGCCTTTGTTAGAGAGCGCTGCGCTAGGCAGGGGCCGGGGGGGGGGCGCCTCCCGCCCGCGCCCCGGCCCCGCCGCCCCCGCCGCCCGGCGGGGGGCCGAGCGGGGAGCCCCTTCGCGGCGGGGGCGGCGTTTTGGCGGGGCCGGCGGCCGGGGGCGGCGGGCGCGGGGGGCCGAGCGCGGCGGAGGGGGAGCGCGGCTTTGTTCGGCGGCGCGGCGGCGGCGCCGGGAGAAGCCATCTTAGCGAGCGGGGCCGGCCCTGGGCGCGGAGCGCGGCCGCCGCCGCCGCCGCTCCTGCTGCCGCTCGCACCGGCCGCCCGGGGCCGGGCCGGCGCCCCGCGCCCCCGGCCGCCGCCCGGCCCCCCGGCGCCCCCCGCCCGCCGCCCCGCCGCATTTCAGGGGCACTTTCTTTCATCAGGAGGCATTTCACAAAATGGAAGATGAATTATTGGCGTCTGGCGGAGCCGCCGCTGCCCCCTCCGCCCGCCGGCCCCGGCCCCGCCGCAGGTGCCCGCGCCCCGCGCCGCGCAGCCCGGCCGCCGCGGTGACCTTGGGGGGGAGAAGATGGCGGGAGCGGCGCGGAGCCGGCCCGGGCTGGCCGCGGCGGGCCGCTCGCCCCCAACTTCGGGAGCAGGCGGCGGCCCCGGCCCGGCCCCGCGCCCCGCTCTGCCCCGGCGCCGCGGGCTCTGCGCGCCCCGGCGCGGGCGGTGGGCAGCGGGCACCCCGCGGGAGCGGCCCGAGCGGGCGGCTTCGGCTGCGGCGCCGCGCACGGGGGGCTCGGCGGGCGCAATTAAATATTAACGCCGTGCTAATAAAAATTAAATTTTCAGACGCTGGAGAGGCTGTAAATAGGAAGTATTGCTGCGGGATTTTTTTTTTTTTGAGGTGGGAAAGAAAAAAGAGCCAATCCGCCGTGGAAGAGGGGGAAAGAAGCGCAGCCCAAAAGTTAGCATCATCCTCTCGGTGACTTGCTCATCGCATCTTTGCGCTGACCACTATGCCTCCAAACATGTGTCACTTGGTGGAGCAAGAGCAAGCGCTGCTCACCTCGCAGAGCTCCACGGGTCCTATTGTGTTTAAAACTAGCCTTTATTTGCTCGCCTTCTTCTGCTTAGGAGGTTATCACACTTTTACGGGGTGGGGGGCGATAATCCATCCTGCCTTTTTCTGCCTGGCCAGCTGCTGCTAACGTGTCAACTCCTGCTACTGAAGGCATAAGTCATAGCCTGGCACTGCATGTGCCACTCAAGCCCCAGTGTGGTAGCCAACTAAAACAAATATTTCATATTAGTTGATATATAACTCTTAATGGGCAGAAGTCTGTCTGTTTCGTAGCCTGTCACCAGTCTTTGGATGTGATGTAAACCTGTATCGATGTAAAACTTGGGTCCAGTGACCAGTTTCACTTGCCTCAAGTTGGTGACCCGAGTGTCAAGGAAGAATAATTGGAGTCTCTGTATTGGGGATAGTGAGCAACGTCAGCGGGGAGGAAGGGGATGTGTTACTGATGGGGCATTGCTTCAGGGGACAGTGGTGTGTGCTCATAAATACATGCATGCTGTATGCATATCCACACATATACACGCGCCCATCTGTACTTGCATTCACTTGTTTGTTTTTTTTCCCCCCGTTTTTCCCTCCTGCCTGCAGAGTCAAGATGGCTAAAGGTGATCCGAAGAAGCCCAAAGGCAAGATGTCTGCCTATGCCTTCTTTGTGCAGACGTGCCGTGAGGAACATAAGAAAAAGAACCCAGAGGTTCCAGTCAACTTTGCAGAGTTTTCCAAGAAGTGCTCAGAGAGGTGGAAGGTACTTTAATTTGTGACTTCCTGAAGGGCTAACTCCTTACGGTGTCTGCTAGGCTGGTGTGTGTGTCCGAATATGAAGGAAGCCGGTGGTGTTTTGGTCTGTTTGCCGTTCTTGGCAGGGTGTCCCGGTCATTGATCGGGTGCTGCTGACTACTGTAATGATTGTGAAGGCTTCAGCCTGGTGTATCTGCCTGTTCGGCTGCTTCCCCTGCAGACTGGTCTTTTTTTTTCCCCATTCCCAAGCACAGTGCCCTTCAGCAGCAGCTACCTCCCTCCAGGCCAGTGTCCTGGAGGAAGACTCTGGCTGTGCTTGTCGCGTTCCCGTTGCTTCCCTCTCGCTGAATATGCCAGCTGTGGCTGCCTTTCCCGGTACGGGACCTTCGTCCCCAAGGTGGTCCGGTTAGAAAACAAACAAATCCTGAAACTCCCCTGTCGAGTCTGTATGTGTTGGCTTGTTTACTTAAAGTTTGCCGGCTATTGCGCAGTTGGGTAATCACAGGTTCGGTGTCTTGTTTTTTTGGTTTGTGTTTTTTGTTTGGGGTGGGTTTTTTTTGGTGTTTGGGTTTTTTTTTTAGACTATGTCAAGCAAGGAGAAAGCTAAATTTGATGAAATGGCGAAGGCTGATAAGGTACGATATGATAGAGAAATGAAGGACTATGGACCGGCTAAGGGTGGCAAGAAGAAGAAGGACCCCAATGCCCCAAAACGACCACCGTAAGTAACTTTGAGGCATTAAACCCACAAGTATTTTGGTGTTTTCACACCCTGTAACACAGCTGCTACATTTCCATAAAGGAAGTGGATGGGGTATACGTTTCATATAGCAGCACTGGTTATGTTCACAGCTTACTGACAGTGTCTTGTAGACCTTCTAGGCAGCTCGTAATCTTGAGCACATAGAGCACAGGAATTGTCAGTACTTGCAATCCTTAAACTCATAATGGTGGAAGACATGGAAATGACTAGGTGACAGTGAGACTCTTGTATCTATATCTAAGATGAAATTGGGTGGGGGCATAGATAACACCTGATTAAAAACAGCACTGGGTGAAGGCTGCGGGTCTGGGCCTTGGTAAAATCAAAACATGTTTGGGTTTCTATGTTGTTTTCTTTAAAGTTAAAAAAAATCCAGTGTTTCTACTCGGCATGCGAGTGCATGTGTGAATGCTGTGGACGAGGGACAGAGGTGGGGGTGTGCTCCCCGGGTGTGCTGCTGCAGTGCTGACTGTCCTCTGGTGTTTCTCCCAAAGGTCTGGCTTCTTCCTCTTCTGTTCAGAGTTCCGCCCCAAGATCAAGTCCACAAACCCTGGCATATCCATCGGGGATGTAGCAAAGAAACTGGGTGAGATGTGGAACAACCTCAGTGATGGTGAAAAGCAGCCTTATAATAATAAGGCAGCTAAACTGAAGGAGAAGTATGAGAAGGTAAGGCTGGTTTTCACTTGTTCCTCTTCCATACCAGCTGTGGTGATGATGTGTTTCTGTAACATAGACCCAGCTAAGGTGGCCCCAGCACAGCAAGCATCTCCAGCTTACAGACCTGTTGTCACTGTGCTACATGGCTGAACTTCACGTGTGTTGGGACAGAGTAGGGCAGCAAGCTGCAGGCAGATTCCAGCAGGGAGGGAGAGCTTTCCCCCAGTGATGCGCAGCTGCACCTGCTGGTGTTGCTTCAGCAAAGAGTTTGCTGTGCTGTTGAAGGAGCTTTGTCCCGTTAGCAGGAAACTTGTAAGAGAGGCTGGGTTCTCTTCTCCTCCTCAAAGAAATAACCATAAACGCAGGGTTCAAGGCTTCCATCGTCTGGAGGCAGTTGAGCACGCTTAGGTGTCTGCATACCTGTGTATGTGCCGTAGTGCTGGCTGATCCCCCTTTTGGGGTGCAGCTGCCAAAGGCCCGTCCCTCTATGCTAACGCCTGCTGCTGTACAAATGCTGTATGTGTTTGCTGCTTAGAGCAAATTAAGACATCCCCTTGACTTTGCAGGATGTTGCAGACTACAAGTCTAAAGGAAAGTTTGATGGCGCAAAGGGAGCAGCAACCAAAGCTGCTCGGAAAAAGGTAGAGGAAGAAGACGAAGAGGAGGAGGAGGATGAAGAAGAGGAGGATGAAGATGATGATGATGAATAAAACTGTACAATACTTGTCTCCATGTGAATACCATAGAGTAGGGGAAACACCATAAATGAAGCACCTCTTATTTGAGATGGTGTCTTTTGTCCTTATTAGGCTTAATTAAAAGAAAAATTTGGATTCCGATCGCGTTGTAGTTTCTAAAAGTACTCTAGAAATTGTAACTGGTTTACATGAAGTGGCCATGGGTGTAGTGAGCACCCTGAAACTGTATCAAAGTTGTACATATTTCCAAACATTTTTAAAATGAAAAGGCCTCTAGTGTTCTCCTAACTCTGTGCACTTTGCTGTTGGTGTAACAAAGCATTTAAAAATGTTTCAAGCATTTTTTTAATTTGTAAGGTGGTGTTACTATATGGTTATTGGCTAGAAAATCCTGGGTTATAAACTGTACATATCTATAGTTTGTAAAAACTAGACAGATTCTTGTGGTACATGCTTAGAGTTATGATGCCTTAGAGGAGCAGTGATTACTTGGAAAGGCTGTACGTTCCCCGGGGTGCCATGGCCCAAAGCATGCACTGTGAGGGTAGATCTATTTACACTACAGTGGGCGTCCATTTAGCTTAAAGTTGTCTTTCTGTATATAGTGAAATAGCATTCTGCTGCCATTCTTAGTTGTGGAAGGGGGTTCAGCTGGCATGAGAAGTGTATGGATTTTTTTAGTTAAGTGCGGTAGTTTTTAAACTGAAACTGTAGACATCTCTTCATCGTCAACTAAGTGAAGAGCCAGTGCAGCAACTGAAGTTCAAAAACACTCTGTACTTAAACGAATTTGCAACGTTCTGTTTTTTTTGTATGTTTAGAATGCTGAAATGTTTTTGAAGCAAAATAAACAGTATTACATTTTTAAAACTGTTCTTGACAACACTCTAAATTTCTGGTTTAAAAGGATCTTAACAACAGCAAGAGGTTCATTTTGAAGTCTGTGGCATCCCTCAGGGCTGGTGACTTAGGAAACATTCTGACTCAAGGATTAAAAAATAAAAAAATAAAAAAATAAATGGTGGCCAGCCAAAACTGGCTGAATTGAAAGAGATGGCTGCTCCAGCTAATATGCAATCGTAACTGTTTATGGCTGAGTGGCATAAGATGCTATGCAAGTTTGAACTTTATTACTTGAACTTGGGAGCCTAAATGAACATTCATGACGTAATTGTTTGTTTGTGTGTGTATATAGCAGCATTCAGAGATGCAGAGAAAGGTAGGTGGCTAGGAATGAGGCTGACACCATGGAATAAGTATAAAGCATAGTTTGGATTTTTTTTTTTCAGTTGTGTTGGGTAAATTTATAGCCCAAATGCATTGCTGTACATATTAAAATGTGCCTTTTTTGTCCTGTGTTAAACTGTTTCAGACTTGTGGTTTTTTCTAGCATCTTGATTCGTGGCAGGAACCAGGCGCCTAGTCTTAACTCCCCGCTGAAGTAGGAGTGTGGCGCAGGTACTCTAGTCTGTGTCCTGTCTCTAATGACGCAAGTTTTAATAGGCATCGGGTGCTGTGAGGTGGGTTGGGGGAGCGACGCAGGTCTCTTTCCCCTTTGGTGGCCAGCTGGCTGCCTTGCAGTCTGGCCACATCCAAGCTGGGGCTGTTTTGCAGCCTTGGAAGGGAAAGGTAACGCCTGGTCTCTAGCTGGTGACTCTAACCTCATTTTTCCTTGGCATGGAAACTGCACGAACTGGGAAAACTATAGCACCCCCTTGCTACTCTGGAATTCCTTCCTTGTGCTGGCTGTAGTTAGCAGTCGGTGTTTGATCGCAGTGAGGAGGAGGGGGGGGGGGTGAGGGTACTTACATCAATAGCAGGTCCAAGTTGTGGGCTGCCGTGTGTGGCTGACTTAAGAGGACGGGGTAACTCCTTAGGGTAAATGTGGGTATGGGCTGCTGCCGCTGCTTCATTTGAGCCAAGCTGTAGGTTAATAAGGGCCAGGCTTAGAGGCAGTAACTACTTTGAACATGGATAAAACTACTTCATTGCCTAACTGGATAGCACATTTGGCTTCCTGAGACTTCTCAACAACCGTAGTATAGTATCTTGGCAAAACAGTCTGATCTAGTGTTGAGATGAACTCGAACCTGGAAAGCAAACCCAAGCAAAAGTTGGTATCTGACGGAGCAAGCTAATAAACTTTTATGAAACGTAGCAACGTGTAGCAACTTTTTCTTTTAAGGCTAAGTTACGGTTGGATCACTTAGAAATAAATTTTATAATTGCTTAATTATGACAATTCTTAGTGTCTTTTAATGCACAAAACCCCAAGTGTAAAATCGGCCCCTATTTTATGGGAAGTTGTGTTTTAAAAGCCTCAATAAAGCTGTGTCTGGAAAAGAAATAGGTACTTTTGTATTTGCTGCCCTTTCCACGTGTCTTCTGATGCAAGGGAGAAGACAACTGGAGGTTCCAGCATGTGGAAGTTTGATGGGGAAGTGGCAGAGCAGAAGAGAAAAGCAGTAGCATCATTCCAGGAGCTCTAATGCTGTTTCTGTTGTCTAGTTGGCAAAATCTCCCCTTAGCCACATACGGGAATTAGTGTAGATCACTGCTGTGCAAATCGAGCTTGGCTTTGAATTAACTGCTAGTGAGCTGAGCCCCTATTGATAGTATTAGCAAATAAGAACTAGAGCTGACACCTCTTTGTCTTCATTGTATTGGAAATCTATCGAGTTGCAGGGCTTGATTAAGGTCCTGGACCTTACGGTGCGCTACCTATTCCTGCTCTGCAAATGCCTAAAATATGGCATGCCTCAGGGATGTTGTTCGATACAGTGCTAGCACAGGACTCTGGGGACTCAGATGTGGATATTGCAGATGTAGTGATGATGTTTCTTCCCCCAGTGCTCTGCCATTGATAAATACCATAGTGTGAATGTATATAAATAACACATGATTTCCCCCGCTGCCACTGGTTTTTGTGTTCTGAGATGTCATCTCAAATATTGGGAACTGCTTAATCTCACCCAGCTCTATTTTTTGATAGAACACCCTCCAAGTGCTCTTTCTCGCCGCTTTGAAATGTTTGTGGTGTTTCAGAGCAGGCATTTCTGCTCTGGGCTGCTGTATGGTTAAAACTTCATGTTCAACTTTAGTCCCAAGCTCTGCAGAGTAAATATGTCTCTGATTAACTCCATTATATGTAGAGAAGGGTAATGATAAAATAGATTTGGGGAAAGGGAGGGGAGCGATGAAAAGAGATTCTTCCTTGCCTGAATTTGACAGCTGACTGAGACTGCTTGTGTTCCCAAAATGGGATTTCTTGCATCCCCTGTGCCTGCTGAAGCTGGGCTGTCGGGGCGAGGGACTGGGATAAGAAGACGGGATGGTGCCAGCACTGCTGCTGTTAAAGCCTGCTCGCTCTCTGGGGGGGCAGAGGATGGCTCTGCTGGGTGGGGTGGTCCCTCTGGGTGCCGCAACGGTGGCAGAGTTGTGAGAGCTTTTGCTCAAGGGAAAGCATCTGCTGGTGCTGCTGTGGGGCAGATGCGGGATGCGGGGCAGAGGCAGGGAGCTGCACGGCAGCGCTCACCCGTGTCGTGCAGGTCATTTCCCGTGGCTGGTACCGTTCGATTTGCACTCGGGACTATGCGAAGTCTTGAGAACACAATCGCTACTGAAATGCACCAACATCCCTCTGAAATCCAACCCGGTGGGGGGCGATGGGATGAATGGGGCTGTCGAGCTGCTCTGTGCGGGCCAGAGCCGCCTCTGCCGAAATGGGCATGGCACGGGGATGCAGAGGAGCAATGCTCTCCTGCTGCTCTGTAACATATACGTTTCCAAATTCAGTTGAAACGTGGTAAATATTCAGTGTGAGCTCTTAGACTAGAGGGGGGGTCTGGGGGAGGGGCTGCATCGGGGAAGCCCCGCCGTGGCTGTGGGGTTAGCTGCCCTCAAGCACTCACAAGGAAAACCGTGCTGCAGGATGGTTTCCTGCCGCTCATGTCGGCGTCCTAATGCATCTGTGGGGAAGCAGTGCATTAATTTTTCTGTAATAAAATTAATTAAAAATCCTAGTCCAAATGCATATTGAATCAATTAGCAGCGAATGGCTGGAGCTCTAACGGAGGTCCATAGGAAGGTGAGAGTCTGCTTTGGGGATTGTACCGGGGATACAGGCAGAGTCAAAACATCTCTTTATCTGCTCCCTTTGAACGGCTGATTTTTATATAATTTTATTCACTCCTAATAAACCCTGCAGGAACAGCAGCAAGGTGCGAGGGCTTCTGTTGGCTCTGGCTCAGGCGATGGCAGGTGAATGGCTTTTCGCTTCCAGCCTCCAGCACAATTCTGGCAGCTGCCTTGAGTTTGTTTTCCCTCTGCTCGCTCAGGCTGTTGTTCCACGGGCGGAGAAGCATCCCCCAAGTAAGCCCTCTTCTGCTGAGGCTTTTGGGAAGCAGGGCTTGGACAGGGAGTACCGGCTGGGATGGGACCTCCCCATGGCTTGGCTGGGGCGACAGCAGGATGCTGCGTTATGGCCATGCTGCCGTTCGCGTTCTGACAAGCCCCACGCTCCCCTCTATGGATGTTAGCCCAAGCTCGCTCACCTCTAAAAGATAATGGGAGGAACTGTGACAAGTGACATATTTATTTCTTTCCGCTAAGGCTGCACCACATTTTAATGCAATAAACTGAATTGTAAATTGCAGCTGTGCTGCAAAACAAAGTGTGCTGGAGACCCCATTACCAAGTGGTTGCTCTGCAAACATGTTTCAGCTTGCGGTGGAGAAGGGCCCGAATAACCAGCATGCCTGGTGGGGGGGGTCATGCCCTACATGGTGTCTTCACCCCTTTTTGGCAGGCTGGGTGCCGGTGGGAGTGCGGTGTGCACCTGGCTCTGCTTGGGCAACATTTGGCGACCCCTGTTCAAAGCACTCTGCAAACATCTCATCCTTCTGATAGGTCTGATACGTACATGCTAAGCGGGATGTGGATGAGGGGTGGCTCCTTGCCTGTGCTAACGATCTTGATTGGAGTTGTCTGCTGCTGTAAGAGCTCTTCCCTGAGCACCCTCCTGCACCTGGATCCCTAAATTAAGCAGGAAGAAGCAGCTACAGCCCTGCTAGAGCTGACAGCTATGTCTCCCTGGTGGTGAGTACCTCTTTCTCTTGTTCCTGGATGCGGCATGGCCTTACAGAAACCCCTGTAAAGTGCCTCAGAAGGGTTAGTCTTTCTGTTAAGCCAGAGCAGAGCAAGTGACCTCCCTGGGGCTGGGGAGCCTGGCTGTCGTGTGGAGCAGCAAGCTGGTGCTGTGGTGGGGTTAAGACCTTTGGAGGCTGGGATGTATAAAAGCAAATCTTTGTCTTGTTGATGTTGAGAGATGCAAGCACATTTACCATAGTAAGGGGATGCCTGCCCTGGAACCATGTCCCCTGACACAGTTGACTTCCACATCCCTGGCTGAATCCAGCAGCTGGGGAAGTTACAGCTGGGCACTGAGCCTTGTTGCAGGACTGGATATTTTGATGGTGTTTGCAGTTGGCTTTTGAGCCCCTGAAGTGCAGAGTACCGCTGCTCTGCCCCATACCTGCCACCTCATCTTGCTTCTGGCTGGATGCTCCTTGCCAAGACACCAGAGGAGCAGGAGCAGCCCCTCCACATAGGTGTCGGACGCCTGTGCTTGCTGCTGTAGCTGAGCCTGTGTAGGGAGGGAGGCAGGTAGGATGCTATGAGTGACAGCGTCGCTTTTTCTTTCCAGCATCCCCTCCTTTTAAAGATCCCTCAGATATTTCAAGTCAGAAAAATGTTCTTTTTAAAAAATATTAATCAGACATGGGCTGGCTTTGTTGTTGTAAGAGCTTATTACTTGTAAGTGTTTTTAACTGCTTCTTTGTGAAGCTTAGAATTTGCATTATGTTAGTTTAGAAAATTAACGTGTAGAAGGGTGAAGTGGTTTGAGGGATTGCTTGAGACAAAGCCTCTTGCCTGCTGCTAATTACTGTGTGATTTCTCTTTTGCTACGTCTTACCTGGGATGTACCAGCAGTAATTCATGGTCTTGCAAAAGAGGCTTGACAAAGGTGGAAGCAGGGGCAATTTGATCTCCAGTTCTCTTAAAAGATATATTGGTCAAGTTCTGCTCTTTAGATTTAGAGCGCAGGCTGGGGATCTTCCCTGGGCTTGGCTTCTGCAGTTTAAGGTGTTGCTACGTGCAGCTCCTGGCAAAGGTTGCTCCCCAGGAGCAGGGAGAGCAAAAGGAAACATGCACTGGGTCTTCTCTTATTGTTCTGTTACTATTTTGTTGCTTCATATAGTAACTTAGTGTTTGCAAGCTGCTGGGAGCTTTTTCAAACCAAGCCTAAAGGTCAACGTGTCAGTAAAAGTCTTACAGACAAGCCTTTCTTCCAAGGGCTTGGCTGGAAGTGGAATAAAACCTGACCAAAGAGCGTTAAACTGTCTAATTAAAGATCTCTTGCTCCTTGCTGCTGCTCGTGTTTCATTCCTT
The DNA here is from genome assembly GCF_015220075.1 of Falco rusticolus. Lineage (NCBI taxonomy): Eukaryota > Metazoa > Chordata > Aves > Falconiformes > Falconidae > Falco > Falco rusticolus. Next base: position 9,043,513 of record NC_051200.1, on the reverse strand, counting down.
GGTGATTCCCTGCCAGAGAGGGTTGTCTAGTAAAGAAATCAGCTAGACCAGACCCAGTATTTGGAACCTTGAGGGCAACTTGCAAAAGACCTTTGATGGTTTTGAACATAAGAGGACTTGGCCTTGTTTGCTTTCCACTGTTCCCTGTGCGTGTCTGCAGTATGTTGCTGTCCCCTCTTGGCGCTCTGCCTGGGGAGAAAAGCCTCCCTTACAGGCTCAGCCCTTTGCCTTTTCCATTAACATGTGATTACTTATCTGCTGGGAGCACCAAGGACTACTCCTGCAGACCCAGGGAAGATCGCCCTTGGTGCTCCTGACTTACTGGAGGTGACATCTTAAAAGGCCAACTCTCCAGCCGTCGTTCAGGCTGGTCTTTCCAAGTGCAAAGTGGAAAGAAGCCCCCAGACCCTTTTTATTTCCATTTCCTGCCCAAAGTGTTGAAATAAGTGCCCCCAGAATGCTTATTCCCAGATGCTGTTTCATGGATCGCTTAGCTTTCGTTTCCTCCTCTCCCCCCATTCCCTGCCCCAGCTCTCCCTCTGCCCAGTGAAGCAGCTGTGGTCAGCAAATGGGACCCAGTGTCTTATTGGAGGTGATACAACTTAATCCCAAGTTTTGAGAGCAGATCAGCCTGCGAATTCCCACTGGTTGGATGCTGGTGTGGGCTGTTGCCCTGTGCCAGCTCAGACCACCCACTGGTGCTGTTCCCCTGAGCCTCTGTGCTCGCAGCAGTGTTGGGGCGAGGCAGGGGGGGGGCTGGGGCGATGCCCGAGCTGCTGCCGGCTGGGAGCGTGCCAGGCTGGCCAGCGCAGGTGGAGCCAGGCGGCCACCATGGAGGTGGGAAACGGGAGCGGGAGGTGGTGGAGAGATGTGGGTCTCCAGGTCTTGAGCAGACGGCGTCCAGCCCGCAGGGTGTCTCTCTGTGTCGGGGACCATATGGTGCTGTATTTCACAGCCGGCCCTGTGAGATGAGGTTCGGCAACTCCTATAGATGAAAGGGAGCGGGTGGTCTCAAAAATGTTTGCTGTTGCTTGTGCTCGGGTCCCTCGTGGAGGTGGTTATGGGCAATGGAGTAGGTTAGGCTGTACCGCAGCTGTGCCAGGTTTCCGTCGCGTGCTTGCTGGGCTGGGCGCACCTTCTCATGGCAGGGAGCAGGACCAGGCTGCTGCGGGCTGAGAGGAGGTCTGAACTAATGTGTGGGTGGGAAACACCTTCGTATATATTCTCATCCTGCTAAATGTGAGTTTCCCACCCTTCAGAGGTGCTCCGGTAGGGCCTGTTCCCCATTCACCTGCTTCCAGGCCATGCTCAGGCACCAGCTCTCGCAGGCAGTGGTGGGGCTGTGCCCAGCGTGATGCAGAGCTGCCAGGCAGCAGCTTCTCCCAAAGCCGAGCTGCCAATCCCCGCCAGCCCCAGCGGGATTGCCTCTGGCCCTGCTGAGAGCTGCCCTTTCACTGTGGACGTGGGTGCCTGGGCAGCCCAGTGGGGAGGGTCCCCTGGGGGCTCAGGGTGCCTGTGGCAGGAGAGGGGGTCCTGCCAGAGGAGCGGCCGGTTTGCTAGAAGCCACCTCCTAAATATGGACGTGCTTAATTTTATTTATTTATTTGCTTGCTCTGGAATCTTTGCATTTTTCTCTTAATCCTGGAGGAAAATCAGTGGTGCCCTGCATGCATGTGACATGGCTGCGCACAAACTCCCTTTGTAACTTCTTTCTTTCATGGGGGAGAAACGCATTCAGGAAAAAGCAGGGCCCTGACAACAGGAATCAAGTGTTTCTAAATATGGACATCCCTTTTTGGACTAAAAAGTCTTTTTTGTACCATGCATATTTCCCCTGTTAATCATTTCCTTTTGTTCCGCGCAAACTTTGGTCCTCCAATGTTATAGAAAGAATTATAGCTGCCCTGTTTGTAAACTTTCCTTTATGATACACCAACTGGCTTGTACGTTAAGCGAATTTGCTGGGTTTTCCTTTTAATGTGGTTGGAAAGGCCAGTGCTCTGGTTACTCACCCTTGGCTTTTGCTTTTTTTGAAAAACCAGTCATATTTGGCCTCAGCCCCTCTTGAAATATTGGGGATTTTACAGGCCAGTGAGCTTTGCCTGGTCCTATTCACTGCTTTTGTGTTACACTAATTGGCTTGATAAAGAAGGGCCTGGGCTCTGTGAAGTGCTTCTCCTCCAAGGTGAAATGTGAGATGGAGGGGGGAAATATTCAGATATTCACTAGCAGTTATGCTCGCTGGATAATCTGAAAGCATCAGAAATGAGCCAGAGCTCAGACAAAGTAGGGGATTAGGAGTCTGAGATGGGCGAGCGGGGTGGACATCTGGAAGCCTGCTGTTTAGCTTGTCTGCTGGGGTGGGTTGCATCTTCATTATATGGGTTATACGTGCCGAAAATGAACAGCGCGCTGGGGTCGTGCTTGCTCTCTGTGGATATATTCTGAAATAATTTTCTGTCGTTATTTATGGAGCACCCTGCCCTCCCCAGCAGGGCTCTGTGTGTTCGGTGCAAACCCAGTCTGCAGCGTGAGCAGAGCAGAAGCTCACCCCCTGAAGCTGGAGGGACACGCCTGGGTTTTATGGCACTGTTTGCACGCACCGCCTCTGCCTGCTGCTTTGAGGTTTCGGGGAGAAACATTGCACGCGGCCGGTGTTGCGCAGACGGCGGGGGCTTGCGCCCTCCCTTGCACAGAGCTCCCCGCGTTTTTGGGCAGGGGCAGCTCTGCAGAGCCCAACAGAAAAGCAAAAGCATGGGAAAGGAGGGGAGAAACCAGGCTTGGGGCTTCGGAAGCCTTCCCATGTGCGAAACACTTAACACGGCTCTGCCGAAGTTGGGCTCATCGTTACAGCGAGGGCTGTTAATGCCACTGCCAGCACCTGCCGTGGGCTGCACCATCCACCCCGATGCTGGCTTCACCTGCCCCGTCCCACTGCCCCCTGCCTAGCCCCTCACCCTGACCCCTGCGGGCACGAGGGGGTGGCTCGGGGTGCAGAGCTGTGTGTGGGGGTGGGGACAGATGTGTGTGGGTTTTTTCATCTGATGATGAAATAAGAGTTGAAAAATGCTTTTGCCTTTTTGAAAACACAATATTGGAGAAGGAATTCCAAATATGTTGTGAACAGAAATAGCAGAATAGTGGCTTGTTTTGGCTTTGTTTTTTCCCCAAAAAGTCATTTCTTTACCAGCCTCTTGGCGTGTGCTCTATTCCTCCTCCTCCACCTCAAGCGCTTTGCTTTGCTCATGTCTCCATCCCCTTCCTGGACAGCTTCAGTTTTGGCCACAGCTGTAACATACCAAATGGGGGCTGTACACAGCTGGAGCCTTGCAGCACTCCCACCAAATATCCACTGCTGCCTGAACAGCATCACGCCTGCCCACGGGTGGAAAACACCGTGATGAGCAAGCCAGCACCGGGGGGGGGTTGGGGTAGGTGCTTTGTTCAGGTGAGCAGCATAATTCACACCTGTCTCTGGCAAAGCCAAAGCAAAGCAGTTTAGGGGAAGGTAAAGAGAGGACCTCCAGGCACAAATGCACCAGCCTGAAGCAGATGCAAGAGCTTGGCGGCGCTCTGGATCATGCTTGGGATGATAAAAGCAGGGGGATTTTTAGTTTAACAAAAAAATGCTGTGGAAGAGAGGCAGGTACCAGAGCAGTGGGGACCCGGGCAAGGCATTAATAAGGGGTGGTTGAAGGATGTGTGCCAGTCACTGCTGCATATGATGCTCCAGGGAATTAAAAGCGGGACTGAGGAGTGAGCCTGATGCAGCCGTGTGGCAGCATCCGCTGAAAGTGCTGACTCAGTGAAACGTGCCCCTGTTGTGTCAAAGATGTACAAAATCTAGGGAGAGAAGGAAAGCACAGAGTTTCCATATTTTTCATTATTTTGTAGGGGATGTTCTTGTTTTACCTGTTAGCTGCACACATGCTAATCCGGCCCGTGGGCCTCTCGGCACAGTACTGATGGCCAGCAGCTCCTGCTGTGCTACCTTGGTTTGTTTATTTATTTATTTTGGCAAAGCTGCCTTTTCTTTTTTGGGGGGACCTGACGGTGGAGCAGAGCTGAGTCCCAGTGGGTATTGGCAGTGTATTTATTTTTTGGGTGCCTCTGTGTCCTACTGGGGCTGAAACGAGATGTCCTTACATTTTCTGGAGGGGGCTTAGAAAGCCGCTGCCGAGAGTGACTCATGAGCCATGGGCACTGTGTGGATGCACGGGGAAACCAGCTCCTTTGCTCAGTGCCAGTGTACCAGAGAGCCTGTGTCTCGGTCTGTGTTAGCAGCAGTTATTGCCTGGAGAGAAGTGGTACAACTCCCCTGGGGTCACCTGTGGGCCCCTGGATGCCAAACCTCTGGAAGCCAGATACAAAATCCTCCTTTTCCTCCCATCCTGGGAGGAGGAGTGTGTTTCTCCTGAAAAGATGGGCCAGGAAAGCATTTATGTGCTGTGGGGGGACTCTGAGTTAGGAGACTTGCGCGATTTTATGCAGACTAAGTGCAGTTAAGCATTACAGCCCCAATTCTTATTCCATTTTAGTGTAGTTTTTCGGAAGGGCTGGCAGCTTAGTGTGTTTGAACTGCCCCATGCCAGGGGCTGCCAGGGTACTTTGGGGGACCCCGTAGCAGGGACAGGGTACGCCTCGGCTCGCAGCCACCCTTTGGGGCTGCCAAAGCCTTTGCTGTGAGATAGAGGGGTCCAGGTTTAGGGGAGGCAGCCCCAAGCACTGGGTCAGTCCTGGCAGCTTCAGCAGGGGATGCTCCTGCAAACAGGAGCCACTGGGAGTTTGCATTCCCCTTGGCCTCAGCCATGAAGAAAGTCTAAAGCCTCAGTCAATAATAAGCTTATAAGACAGTAAATCTTGGTAATGAGAAAAACAGAAGACGGCATCTGCTCAACACAATGGTACTGTGTATGGTCTGGTAAACAGCTATTGAAATGAGTTGCCCGTTATTGCAGAGGTTACAGCTGAAAAGCCCGATTTCCCTGCAGAATTGGCAGGTTTTGCTGCCCCCAGCCCTTCAGAGTGGCTGCTGGAATCCGGTTGAGGCTGAGCATGGGAAGAAGTGTCCTGTAGCCTGCAAGGCCCAGGTGCTCGCCCACAGGCACAGCAGCTCCCACTATGAAACCAGAGGCGAGCTGCCATCATCCTGCATGTGTGGAACCCGAGACAGGCAAGGAGACAGGGCCACCACAGTGGTGGTCTTCACCGCCCCGTCCAACGCCTCCTTGCAAGGGCTGCACGTGGAGATGTACAGACTTTGGAGGGTGCTCTGCAGAAAATGGGGGTGGGGGGTAAAAATGGGAAACCAGTTTCTACTCTATCATGTCTTCAGAGATGCCAAAAAGAGCCAAGCTGATGGGCAGCAAATACCTGGGGATAAATGAGTTGCGCAGGGGGCAGTGGGAAGAGGAAGGTGCTGGGTTTTCATCTGACATCCGCTGGGATGAACCTGGTGCTCCTGGGGTGGGAGCTGGCAGTGATCCCAGTCCCGCTCAAACTGTGTGAAGCCAGGTCTGCAAAATGGGGAAAAGTAGGAGGGGAGAGTTCAGGAGAAGGAATCTGCATATGGTGTGTAATGCTTTTATGAATTGGGTCTTTAATAATTTACATTACCAGTTTAATACTTTGAATACAAATTATCTTGCCCATATGCTGTGCTGACAAACATAAAAATGGAGTAATCAAAGCTGTAATAGCACTACAGCAAAAAGACATAAAATGCCACTAGAAGGCTTAGGATAAATTATTGCATGCACACACTAGCTCTATGGCTCCCTGGTGCCAAAGGATGCATTGCAATTTCTTCTTCAGACTTTGCATTTGGGCTTGAGGACTGGTGCAGTACCAGGAGTACCACTTGGAATTCTGTGAGACTGGCAGCATTTAACGAAGAAGAGGAAAGAAAAAAGCCTCATACCTGTTTATCAAACACCACAATTTACATTCTGCTCTGGCATTGCAGGGGCTGCGAAGAAAATATAGCCCTCTTATTTGTAGGGAGCCCCCTTCTTCCTCCAGCGGGGTTATTTGCATGTATTATAAACTGCAGTGTTGGCTTGCCATCTTCAGGCAGCTGCCACGCACTGCACAGCATCCCTGTGCATCCCTGTCCATCCCTGCGCTGGTTTGAGGTGGCGAGTCCAGCCTGGGTACCATAAGGGATGACCGGGGGAGGATGCTTGCTGCAGCCTGGCATCAGGTGACCCAGGCAATGGTAGCATCAGTCCAGGGAAAACATGAGTTCCAGTTCATCCCTCTTCATACCTGTGCCTGCTCCCCTCTAATGCCTGAGCTCCAAGGGGCTGGAGAAGGTGGGAGAGGATGAAACAGCCTCAGACCCTTGGTGCTTCATCCTGGCCACCCTTGGGCTGCAATTTAGGTGTGAGGGAATGGTATGGGTGGGCCTGGGAGCTCGTGGGTGCTGCAGGTGATTTAGTGGTTTGTTTTTAGCAGCCTGGCATCTTTTGGTGCATGCGTGTGGGTATTCCAGGCATCCCAAAGGGCACAGGGCTCTGGAGCAAAATAAGCAGGTTTGTGGAGCAGAGATGCAAGTTGTGCTCACAGGGAGAAAGCTGCTGTTTGTAGATGTCAGTAGACCTTGTATTGTAGCTTGTGGCAAAGTCTCTGCTTTTAAATACCAGTCTATTCATTGGCGCCATATCTCAAGGCATCCCTGCTACAGGCAATCTTTCACAGAAAGAGCCATTTAATGCTCACATTTGCATACACCAAATTTCTCGGCTATCAAGGTTACTCCATGCTGTAATCCATTCTGTGCTTCTAATATGATCAGTGAAAAATGAGGCTTCTTCCCAAATAAATCATCAGCAACAGAGGGAATTGTGCTTTTCCGGAGGGCGTGAGGCTCCGGCTGTAGTATGTCTTTCCCAAAAGGCAGAGGAATCTGGGCAGGCCTGTTCTGCGCTGCCTCAACTCCCTGCCAGTCACCCCGAGACCCAAACCCTTCGCACATAAATGAGTTTTTCCTGCCTTTGCCACTGCCAGGATCAGCCGCCAGCTGTTGCCTCAGGATGTGGTGCCAGCAGCTAGGGCACTGTGCACCCCGAAGGTGGGGTCACCCATCTTTGGCTCATCCATTAACGCACCCCTCGGTGCACGCACGCATCTCTCTGATGTGCTGAGGGGAGAGGAGTGGGTGCCAGTGTTTGGCATCCCATGTCCTGGTATCCCTCCCCTTGCTCTGAGGAGCAGCCCTGTTATTGCAGCCGGGCATGCCATGACTCCAAAACCCTTACTGCAAAGAGGTAGCTGGAGCCTGTCCTGCCAGGGGTGATGGGGGCTGCCTGGGGGTCCGAGAGACCAGCAGGAGCCAGGATAGGGAGGCACGGGTGGGCATCCAGCCCCCAGTAGAACAACTTTTCCCACTGCCAGATCTTCTGGAGAAGAAGGCCCTCGCTGATCCTTTTGCTCTGCAAATAAATTAGATGGATCAAGGCCACAATGAGAAATATCCCCATCCTCATCCGGAGGGGGATTTTTCAGCATAGAAGTCTTTATATGACTCATAAACTCTAACATTTATTTCTGCACGCGAGGTAAACGTTTCCCCCTCTGAATGTCTAAGCAATGCAATTTTGTTTGAAACCTCCATTTGTTTAAGTCTGGAGGTGACAATAACTCACCTGCTTTCCCTTCCCATGATTCCCCAAGCAGTGGCGTAAGCCAAAATAGAGCAAACTCAGCTCCGGCTGTTTGTCACTTGTCTGCTGCCTCCCTCAAATACGCTCAGATGAGCTTTGTCCTGGAGTTTACATTCGGGCACCCTCTGATCTCCAGCCGCTGGTAAATGGCCCCGCGTTTTCCTGTTTAGAGGAAGAAATACAGTGCACCTGTATGCAGCCACTGCCAGGGCAGGCAGGCAGGGGAGACATAACTTAATTTAAGTCCAGATAAATCATGATTTCACAGCGATCTGCCTGCCACAGGCAGTTGAGAGTCCCATCTCCTTGGCACTGTAACAATACTTGTCACTCAATGTCCCGAAGAGACCTGCTCACGGCCAGAGATCATAGATGACTGAGAAGATGCCTGGAGTTGTAAACACCATCAATCTGGAGAAAACAAACCCGCCTGGGAGCCGCTGTCGGGTGAGGATGTTCAAAGGCAGCACCTGCCTCTGCAGAGCGTGGGCTGTGCCCCTGGACCGTGTGGATCCCCAGCCTCACACCTCCCCTGGGGCTGACTCCAGCAGAACCAGTGAGGCAAAGAGCTGCCGCTGCCCTCCTCTGGGGAGGACTCGGGTCCCTGGCTGTTGGAGCCAGCAGCCCCCAGCCCCTCAGGAGGAGGGACCCGGGCAGGGGTTAGCTGGGGGTGGCCTTAATGCACTGGCTGCTTTTGCTCTTTGAGGGAGACGAAAGGATGCTGCTATTTCAGTGGTAGGTGCGGCTCCCGGGTGCTTTCTGCTGGAGATTTTCACTGTTACCATGAAGTCATTTAGCTCCTGCCAGAGGGATGGAGAGCCCTGAACATGGCCTCATCGCTGCTTAAAGATGTCTTGTGCGAGAGCGATGAGGGGATGTTTGCTGAAAGCCTCCCTGTGTGGAGCTCCAGGGGTGCAGCCAGCATTTGTGCTGGGTGCCCCCTTGCCACCCTGCTGTGAGCAGGGCTCCTACCAGAGAGGGAGGCTGTTTTGAGAGAAGTGTTTGAATTTTATCTTTAGTTCCCCACCTGGTAGGCAGAGCCCCTCAGTGTGGGCAGGAAGCCCCCATCCCATGCTGGCACATCAGGTTTCGGAGAAGCCTCCCACCGCAGCACGGGCAGCGTGTTCGCAGCATGGGTGCCTTGCTTTGCTTTCTACCCTTTTTGGCAACCTTGTGCCTTTCCTGGCTTTGGTGGAGTCTCTTCTGATTTACAGCTGGGTTCACATGAAATGCAGAGCAGGTGCTGCTCCTCATGCCCCCTGCTCGCCCACCCCCACCCAGGACTCTCCTGCTCCCCTGGCAGATCCCAATGCTGCTCCCTGCATCCCTGCCCATCCACGAGGATGTGTCTGTGTCCACGTCTAAACTCAATGCTAATGTGCACAGGCAGTTTCTTTTTTCTGTCTGCCTCGTTCTTCTTTTTTTTTTTTTTTTTTTTTTTGGAAGGAAACTGAATCCAAAGCTGCCATGTAGTGATGACGTTGTTAGTAGTTATTTCTATTTCCATAGCTCCAAGAGGCAGAGAACAGAGCCCCACTGGGTTAAATGCAGCACATGCTATAACAAAAAGACAGTCTGGGTGCCGAACAACTTGCGATCTTCTTATCAATGTAAGGAGTATAAAATTAAGATTACTATAGCAACATCTTGCTCACATTGCATATAGATAGGGTTTGTTGGTCTTTATATATATGTATGTGTATGTAACATACACATACAAACCCTAAATATCTCTGGCAACTTTTTCTGTTGTTGAATTTGTATTTAATTTCACTCTGCATTGCTCCTGAAGATTTGTATCCAGCTTCCCTTATGCACGCCTTGCCTTCTCCTTTGGGCTTTTTTGTGCATGTTGCATGCCAGGCTCGAGTCCCCTGTGCCTGGGGACTGCTCAGCCCCTGGCCAGAAGCAGGGACAAACCCTGACTGGGGGTTTCATTCCATCTGTTGGGGGTTTTGTTTTAAATGGATACAGCCCTGCTCAACTTCATAACTGACTTAACATCTCCAGGTCTGCTTTCTTCAGTCAGATTTTAGGAGTCTGGGGTGAGCAAGCGTTGGAACAGGTTGCCCAGGGAGGTGGTTGGGTCACCATCCCTGGAGGGATTTAGAAGACCTGTAGATGTGGCAGTTAAAGACATGGTTTAGCGGTGGGCTTGGCAGTGCTGGGTGAATGGTTGGACTCGATGATCTTAAAGGTCTTTTCCAACCTAAATGGTCCTATGAACCTGAAACATGCAAATCCCTCTTTTCCCATCTCTCTTCTCTCAAGTTATTAGTTCAACTTCAAGTGAAATTTCATAGGAGTTATGAACCGCAGCTCTCATTTCTCTTCCATGATTGAATAAAACCTGGGCCCAGAAATGCCTGCAGGAAGGGCAGAGCACGCCCAGGAGCGGGGAGCGGAGGGGAAGGCAGGAGGAGGATGGATGCGCCTACACTTCAGTGTCATTTAAATTCTCTAGCAAAGTGGCAGAAATTCAAGCACAATTTTTATCTTGTCGCAGAGGTAAGTGGGGTTACTGATAAAGTGTTTGAACATTGCCACATCTGAGGAGCTGTCTTTGCTCACCAGCCTACAATGGGGTAGGAGGGGAAAACCAGGCACCAAGCTGTGCTAAAGGGATCTGAAGGGTATTGCTCTCTGCCAGAGGGGTACCTGGTTTTCGTAAGAAGCAGGAGGAACTTGCGGCTCGTTTGTAACAGCTTTGAGGCTGCGGAGCTGAACGTGCACAGTTGGAGGGCTGGTGGATTTGCTGTTTTGAGACCAGACTGTAATGGAGATCTGAGAACCAAAACTGAAAACGTCTGCTGGCAGGTCTGGATGGAGGAGCTGGAAAGCAGCCTGAAGTTGCCAGCTGTGGATTTCTGGTGCTTCTAACTTAGCAGAATTAAATACAAGGAAATAAATCATAGACAGCTCTGCCTACAGGGTCTAGAAGGAAAGCAAGGGGGCCAGGGTGAGGTGGGTGAGCAAGCCCCACTTCCCAGTGGGTCTGTGGGGAAGGCAGAAGTGGAAAGGCAAAGAAGGGATGCGCACAGCATAGAGCAGCTGCCTTTCAAAGCCCAGCCAGGCAAAGGCAATGGCTTTTCTTCAGGCAGAACTGCTCTGTGAGCAGGAATCGATACCCTTCCGCAGAGCCTGCAAAAATGCTGATGGGCATGAGTGCGCAGAGCTGATGCCGGTTAGGAGACTGCTGGATGGAACTGTTGTGCAGGTGGGTGCGGTGGGAGCAAGTGTGAGTGGTGCTTCACACGCGCACTGGGCATTGGTGTTGCACCTTACGGTGACAGGCTGGAGGTCTGGGGACACCTGAAGATCAGATCAGGCAATGGGGAGCAGGCTGAAGAGCAATGGAAGCTCGTGAGCAACAACATATTGGAGGACAGCACCAAGTGAACGGTGTAAGGGGGGCACTTGGCTTGTTCGCTGCCAGCAACAGGTGGAAACTCTGACCCTCGGCTGAACTGGCGCCGAACCTGGGCTGACCTACAGGCAGAAGAGACACCGCTACCTCCCTCCCCAAAGGAAGGAGTAAAGGCAGGCTCTGGGGTCAGGCAGGGCGGTGGGGGCTGTGAACCTGGCCTGGAAGGAGCCAGCAAGGACTGTAGGGCTGAAGAAATAATCTTTGAGACTGTTGGTTAAAATGCACACACGCTTTCTCATCCTTTTCTCTGGAACGGCACTGCCCCAGGACAGGGGTCTGTTTATGGTATCAGTGTGTATGATGCACACCGGTGCTGTGTGCTGGGTGAAGGTTTGGTGTGCAGCCTCAGCCTGGAGACCTGGTTGCTCACGCTTGGAAACCCTGTGGGGGTTTGCAGGTGTGCTGGAGGGTCCGGTGAAATGGGGGGGTATGGTGGGAGCATGGCAAGAATGGGGAATCCTTTCCCAAGGGGTGCCGAGTTTCCCAGCTGTGGGATGCACCCTGCTGATATGTACCAAATCGATAGCCTGGGAAAAGGGAAACTCTTTGCTGGGGAAAAAAAATGTGGCTTTGTAGTTAACCCTGCCACACTGCCCTGCAGGATTCTGCAGGGGCTGGTGGGGGCAATGCATCCCACTCGGCGCCACAGCACTGCCGTGCCAGCCATCATCACCATCACCTCTACGCTTTTTATTTCTCTTGACCTCTGTGTTTCCATCAGCTGTTTTTAAGCAAGCCTGCCACCAAGACTGTAATCGGTTCCCATGTACTCCTGTCTGTGCTTTCACCCAGCAATTTGCACAGGGCTGTTGAGCGCTCTGCCCATAATTGACAGGAGAAAGCAATCGGCTTCATGAGAGGAAACATCTCCACCGGCTGCTGGATCCAAGCAGGCTATTTCCCATAATGAGGATGAAGCAAAACAGGATCTCGCTAACAGCCGCGGATGTAGCTGAGCTCTCATTACTGCAAGCGCAGAGGTGCTGCTTGGGACACAATTAAGAGCTCGATATTTGGAGTGCAGCGTGCCGTGCTGTCCTTCCTGAGCCGTGGGCTCATGGCGAGGCCGTTGGTGCCAACCGCTCCTGAAGTTTGAGTCAGAGCTCCAGCAAGTCAGGCTGCAGGAGGGGCTGCTCAGGGAAGGGAAGTCTCCTTATTTTCTTTAAGACAATTGTTTCTCTCCTTGCAGAGGATGACCATGGTAATTTCGGCCTTAGTATTGGAAAGCAGCTGCCAATAGCGATGGCTTGTGCCATTCCCAGCTTGAAAAGCGACTTGGACCTAGTGCTGGGCAGCAGACTGGGTACAGGCAAAGTGCTCGCAGGTGGGGTGTGTATCCAGGTGAACTGCAGTGCAAATTGAGAATGGGGAGGGGGAAATGTGGAGGGGAGAGTCCCCAAAGCATCTCGGCAGTTTCAGTCTCGCACTACTCCCAGCGTGGCCAGGCTGGGCACCTGGCAAGCGGTGCTGGACATCGGGGATGCTGCACAAACTTTTGGGTGTGGCAAAGAAAAAAGCAACCCCTCTGCTTGGGCACTATCTGCGGAGCAGGGTTTTGCCTCCAGGCTCTCAGGGGGACAACCAGTCTTACCTCCTTGTAAAGCACTAACTGGCCCTTTTTATTGGGATTGGAGCGCAGCCAGAGGGTAAGCTTAGGTCCCTTCTCCACATACAGGTGGTGGTAAACTGAGTAATACCCTGGTGTGTCCTAAAGATTGGCCTGAGCCCCAGCTGGCCTCTTAACTGGGACGGACTCCAGCCTTAGGGAGGAGGAAGAGAGAAAGGGAGGTGAGAGGCTGCGAGAGCTGCACCAGGGAAGCAAAGAGTGACCCAGCGGAACAGTGGGATTCCTGTGTGCGTGGCGTGTCAGGGCAGAAGGGATGGACTGGAAAGAGACCAGCAAAAGGGGACCTGTAAGGAGCAGGAGTGGGTTTGTGGTTGGTTGTGGTGGGTTGACCCTGGCTGGATGCCAGGTGCCCACCAAAGCTGTTCTGTCACCCCCCTCCTCAGCTGGACAGGGGGGAGAAAATGTAGTGAAAGGCTCCTGGACTGAGATAAGAACAGGGAAATTGGTCAGCAATTGCCATCATGGGAAAAAAGACTCAACTTGGGGAAATTTAATTTTTTACCATTCAAATGGTAAAAAAAACCTTCCCCACCCCCAGCTTAACTTAATTCCCAATTTCTCTCTATCCTCCCCCGGAGTGGCACAGGGGGATGGGGAACGGGGGTTGTGGTCAGTTCATCACACATTGTGTGCTGCTCCTTCCTCCTCACACTCTTCCCCTGCTCCAGCGTGGGGTCCCTCCCACGGGAGACAGCTCTCCACGAGCTTCTCCAGCGTGGGTCCTGCCCATGGGCTGCAGTTCGTCACGCACTGCCCCAGCATGGGTCCCCCCGTGGGTGCAGCCTGTCTCGCCGTGGCTGTCACCACAGACTTCAGGGGACCTCTGCTCTGGTGCCTGGAGCCCCCCCTGCCTCCTTCTGCCCTGGGCTGGGGCCTGCAGGGATGTTGTTCTCACACAGTCTCACTCTCTTCTGCTGGTGCAGATTTGTTTTTTCTTTTCCCTTCTTAATACATTATCCCAGAGGCGTTACTGCTGTCGCTGATGGGTTTGGTAGGGGCCAGCGACAGGTCCCTCTTGGAGCTGGCTTGTGCTGGCTCTGTCCGACATGGGGGAAGCTTCTGGCACCTTCTCACAGAAGAGACCCCTTCAGCCCCCCAACTACCAACACTTTGCCATGCAAACCCACTACATTGGTAGAAAAAGAACTGGATGAGGAATCTCAATGGGAAAAATGAGGTGCACTTTTTTTTCCTCTGTCCTTCCTGCCACCCCAGAGGTCTCGGTGTAAGGGGAAAAGCCTTGCCCACCCATGCTCCACGGGGATGATGTGAGGAGGGTGAGAGGTCTTTTGCTTGAGTTAAAGGCAGATCTTAAAGACAAATAGGGCCCCTGTCTGGGAAGGCTGGTGTGTCATGAACCAGCTTTCCTTGCTTTGCTTTTTTTTTTTTTTTTTTTCTTCTTTCCCTCCTCCAGATTCACTGCCTTACTGACAAACACTGAGCTAGCAGCACTTCGAGTAACTCGCCTGCTCTTGAGCAATGTAGGAGTTTCCTACTCAGATACCGAAGCACTTAAAGTTCTTCAGGATTTGTTAGCCATGAAATACATAAACTGAATCTTCCTGGCTTAATGGGTTAAACAGTTGTGGCCTTCCCCAATTTTTTTTTCTTCTCAGTTCACTGCAGCAAACCCCACCAGCCTGATCGTTCCCATGTATTTCTTTCAGCACGACCATCACTTAGGCAGAGTCCTGTGCTACCACTCAGCTGCCATCAGAGCATCCCCAGTAGCTCACACAGCAACCAGGCTGCCTTCACTGGGAGTGGGCCCTCTGATTTGTTTTTTTTGGGGGAAGCATTCAATAAAATCATTGGAAAAAAAAACAGTTTTCATCCTAGCACTTTGAGACCCACAGCGAGACCGGCTCCAGCCTGGCCCAGCACAAGATGCTACCTGCTGTGGTTGGTGGCAAGGGCTACACCACCCTTGTGTCACAGGGCTGGGTTTGAGTCACTGGAGGTGCTGCGGTGAAGAGCTTGAGCTTCGTGTTGGAAGGGCCGGAGTTATTTTCTAGCAGAGGCTGTACAAATCCCATGCATAATTCAGCCGCTGCTGTACAAATCATCCCGCTGGTAAAAGCCTTTTCAGAAAGCACAAACTGATCGCAACAAACTTTGACCTAAATGCGCTACAGCCGACAGCCCCGTTATGGCAGGTTTTAAACTTTTGCCGTCACTTCCTTCTGAGAGGCAAAGTGAATCTAGGTCACCCCCCGTGCTTGTTGGTAATGAGGCTAATTCCAATTTCATTCATGTTGCATCCTCAAGTTTGAGATGGGGGGGGGGCGAAACGGGAGATTTGAAATGGCCAGTCAGCCTCAAAGTCATTCTGCAGAAATCCCATCTTGGAGCAAAGGAAGGGGTTTGATGTTGCATCCCAAGGCCCCATTGACAGTGTCGTTTAATATTCAGGGTATGAAAGGAATACAAAGTTTTCGTTTTTCCCCTTTTTATTTAGATGGCAGTGTTAAGCGGTTGAGCTGAATGAACAGGCCTGGGTGCGTGGCTCTTTGAGCGATTAACAAAACAGCCTGTTCTGGGCGAGCGAGCTGTGTGCTTTGCGTGAGGCTGCTGCTCCGGGACAAAGAGGGAACACGGCTGAGCACGAGGTTGTTGGTTTGTCTGGAGTTCCCGTGCGAGCACGGTGGCATAAATAGAGCTGCTTGTTTGTTGATCTCTTCTGCAATGGCAGCTCAGGGCAAGCTGCTGGATTCACCTGTTTGTTGCTGAAGCAACTAGTGCTCTTTTTTCCCCCAAGACTGAGGCTCTTTTACACCACGTGCAGTACAGCTGTTGGCTCCGCTATAAATAGCTGTGCCATCCAAACGGACAAGAAAAAAAGTTCAGGAGAGAGCAACTAGTGCTGTACATGTTTGGGTAGAGAGTTGTGGGCAGATAATGGTGATTTCCCCTTTGGTAATGGTTTGGAAATAGTTCTGCCTCCTGGCCACGTGCTGGATTTAAGGGCAGAATTGAGACCATGAGGGGGGAAAAAAAAGTTGGTCCTTATTTTGAAGGTAACAGCCACAATGCATGGCAGAACTAAATGGCTTATCTTAGCTGTGTTAGTCAGCTCAAGGAGTCTAAGACTGTGCCAAGGAATGAAACTCTGCTGTCTGGGTCTGGACTAGAATCTTGAAGAAGAAAACCAGGCCATGCTGGAAAGGCATATGCTGAAGCTGCCCAGCAGGTGAGCACTGCATCCTGGTGGCGTTACACCACCAGCAGCTGTTGGTACCCATTTGGGAGGCCGGAGGGACCCCTAGACCCCCATCTGGTCTGCTCAGGGATGGAGGAAGCCTGCCGCCCATCACTGGGAGCAGCTCTGCAGGGCTCCTTCATGTCCCATCTGGGGCTAAACAGTGTGGGGGTAGCCAATGTGGCAAAGGATTTGTTAGCCTCACTTCTGCATCTGCTTATGCGTGTCTCCCAAAGACCATTGCTTGAGTCAAAAGGCTCACTTGCTGAGAAACTACAACTTTGATTGCTGGTTGTTCTCACTGGAAGTAAATATGAGCACCCAGCCAGGCTGGTGTGGTGGGAGGGGAGGGGTTCAGCTTCAATTCAGCATCCCTGCACTGTGCATGTAGATCTGGGGAACAGAGCAGGTGCTCGGTGGGATGCAGGCAAGGGAGACACTGAGCGTTTCTGCTTGGGGACCTCTGTGTTGGGAACAACTTCATGCTGCTAAATTGCCTTTGTGGCTTAGTGGGAGTTATTTGCAGTGGGAGACTGCTAACCTGCCCCATGGTCCTGCCTGGTGTCTGCTTCTGCAGGGAGAGAGTTACAGCTCTTTTTTTTTTTTTTTTTTTTGGTTTGTTTGTTTTTGACTGCACCCTGTCTGCAACTGCAACATTCAGTGTAGGAGTTCATTGGAAGGTTTCCTGGTCCCCTGTTTTTCTATATTTCTTCTTTCTCATTCTTTTCCCTCCTTTGAAGCTAGTCACCAAAACACCTTTGAATGAGCTCTTGTTGGAGTTCTGAATTTCCTAGCCTGGTCTTCCTTACCCAGCATTAACCTACCTGTTCCTGGGGGTGCTCAGGGAGCCACGAATTATTTTGGTAAGCACAAGGAGTTTCCTAGGTCTGGCTAAAGGAAATGGGTATGTCACTGTCGCTAAGCAGGCTCAGTCAAAACAACAGGACAAATTTGCCTTAAATATGCTGGATTCAGTATAGTAGTATTTGTGGAGAACAGCCATTGTCTTTGTATATTTGACAAAAGTTAATTGTCTCTTTGACAAAATCAGTGTAGTAGTCAGCCTGTCCCTGGGGTGGGGGGGAATCCTTCATTTATAAGTGATTCATTAAGTAGCATTAAAGCTGTCTCTGAAGACAAAATAATCTTTTTAAAGAGGACTCAAGGTACGGAGAGGAAGATTAATGCCTCAGCTATTTTTCAATTATGCAAGCTTTCATTTATTATAGTATACCTGGATTAACTCTTCCTAAGCGGCGTGTTTTGGTAGGCAGCATCGGGAAGGGGGGCATTGCGTGCCCCTGGAGGAGTCCCACGCTCAGCGAGGGATGAGCGATTCTCTGCACATGGCTGCTGCCATGGGTATGAGCGGCACAGCAGGAGGGTGTCCGGCGCTGCTCCTCTAAGCTTTACTGTTAACAATGCTATTGCATTATTGCAAAAGGAGTGCTGAAAAGCATTTATGGTGCTTGAATATTTTGCACCGATTGCATTCTGCTTCATCTTCCTTTTTGTATACATGAACCTACCCTCCCCAGTGTAGTTTGGGTGCTGAAGGGCTCTGGTTTCTGACCCTAATTCAGTTGCCTTCTGTTGTGATCACGCTTATGGTCTTTGTGCAGTCAAATGAGCCTAAATTCTTCTAGCACACTGGGGATATTTTTATTTCAGTATGATTTACATCAGAGGTTCCGGTAAAGCGTAATTAAAAAGGTCTTATTGATACCTTTTCCTTCTTCCCCCCCCCGCTTCCTAGAGTCCTAGCCTTTTCTTAATTGAAGCAGTGAAGAGTCCATTTAGCAGGAAGGTGGGAGGAAACAGCCTGAATATCATTCATCTAAATCACTCCACCGATGAAAACAGTTGCTCACTACATCTATCATAATTTCTTCTAAGTGTCTTATGAGAGAGTAGCTGCTATAACAATGCAGATGCACACATGCCTGGTAGAGCTATGCAGACCTTCCCACCTAGGGCAGTTGAACCAAGCTGTGGAAAAAGCCTGCTTTTTGCAGGTATAAATTATGCACCAAAAGAAGTTACCAGACAAAAAGCCATTTTTGTGGTTTTCCAGTTGCAGCAGTTTCATAAAATGTGAGACCACCTCTACCTTGCAGTGCTGGCCTAGGAAGTTTATTTTAAATATAAGTGAGGCCAAAATCTTCATTGGGCAGCTTTGGTGCTCCCAGTGGTGCTTTTGTGCAGGACAACACCAGTGCTACCATCCTGCCCTGCAGCTGGTGAAGGTCAGTGGGGTTCAGCAGAATTTGCTTTTATACTCCTTCCAATTCTTCAGCACTCAACTACCATTTGCTATCACCAGTCAAAACCAGTTCCTTGCGGGACATCCCAGCCTGGCAGCCTCTGTGATGGCAAGGGCTGGAAGACAGCCCTAGCTGATTTGGTGCTAGCAGGAGATAATCATTCTGGGTACAGATTTGCTGGGGCTCTTGGAAGCCTCTGGAGCTGGGGCAGAAGCAATAATGTTGCACACCTCTTTAAGCAAAGCATTCAGAAAGGCAGCTTTTTCCTTGACTTCAAATACCATATTCATTAATTTCAAACCGTTTTTCCACTAGCAAATCCAAGACACCTGCATATAAAGCTGTAGTGGTTTAATGCCAGCCGGCAACTAAGTACCACATAGCCGCTTGCTTGATCCTTGCCTCCAGTGTGATGGGGAGGAGAATCAGAGATGGCTAAAACCTATGGGTTGAAATAAGGACAGTTTAATAATTGAAACAAAGTAAAATATAATAATAATTGTAATGGAGAGGTAACAAGGAGAGAGAGAGCGGAATAAAACCCCCAAAAAACAAGTGATGCACAATACAGTTGCTCACCACTTGCTGACCCATGCCCAGCCAGTCCCCGAGAAGCACACAGTGGCTCCCAGCCAGCTCCCCCCAGTTTATATACCGAACATGACGTTTTATGGTATGGAATATCCCTTTGGATAGTTGGGGTCAGCTGTCCTGGCTCTGCTCCCTCCCGGCTTCTTGTGCACCTCCTACCTGGCAGAGCCCGAGGGACTGAAGAGCCCTTGACTCAGGGCCAGCACTGCTTAGCATCAACTCAAACATCAGCGTGTTATCGGCATTGTTCTCATTCTAAATCCAAACCACGGCACTGCACCAGCTAGTAAGAAGAAAACGAACTCTATCTCAGCCAAAACCAGGACAGATCAGGTCCTCTGAAGTCACATCCCAGTTCTCCACATCTGCAATACATCTTAAAAACGGCGCAAACAGCTGCCAGAGCAGAGCAGCGTGAAGGTGAAAGTGCTGGAAGGATGCGTCCACGTGAACTGCTCCTGCCCCTGCCCCTGTACCACAGGTAAGTCCCGAACATAGACCAGCTGAAAGTCTGTGAACAAGATTATTTGGTTTACACAGAGAAGATATTTGCAAAACTGTGCAGAATTCAGTGCAGAGCAGCAACCAAGAAGCCCAAAGAAGCCAAACTTCCAGCCAAAATGTTCTTGGACAATTTGAAAGTGCAGGATTTTGATCATTATTTTCAAAAAAACCCCATTTTATTGCAGAATGGAGTGCTCTCCAGCGATGGGGAAAGGGCAGAAGGCTGCTTGGAGCAGCTTGGCCCGGCGCAGGCCTGGGTGCAGGTGCAGGGCTGGCTTTGGCCCCGCGCCACCGGGCTGGGGCAGCCCCGTCTGCTTGTACGCTGCCAGGGAGGAACAAGCCATGGAAGCATTTGCTTTTCGCTTTGTTATGGACTTGCTCAACCAAGCAGTTGTAAAACCTTGGGACCGGCTTGTGACACAGCCTTGAAGGGGGCTCGGGCGCTGTGACGCGGCGCTGGGCTGGGGCCAGGGGGTGCCGCGGGCAGGTGGGCAGTTTGTTGGCTAAACCAAGCTGGGATTTCATCTGGTTGCAGCATGGCAGCCGCCAGCTGGACACTGGGATCTTCTGGCTGGGCTGGGGGTGGGCATCCCTGCCGGGGGTGCTTTGCTGGGAAGCTGGGAAGTGGGCAAGCCGGCTGCTGGAGTTGGAATTGTCGCTGGGGCTTCTGCCCAGCACGCGTTGGGATCCGTGAAGCGCATTAGCAGGAAAGCGGATGGGCTCGTTCTGGCACAACTGGTTGGGAAAGTTCTCGTGAGGGTGGGCTCGGCTCGGGGGGGGGCGGGCTGGCGACGGGGAGCAAGGGCGAGGGACCCCTCGGGGGGCGCGCAGCGTCGCCTCGGAACTTGGCCCGTCTGGGCAAGAAGCGCGTGAGTGTCCCCGCAGCTGCGGGGGCCGGAGGCGCCGCTGGGTCCCCCCCGGTTGGGGCGGCTGCGGGGCAGCGGGGGCGTGCAGCCCCGGCTGTCCCCTCCCCCCACCCGGGAGCTTCGGCGAAGCCGGGAGGCGGCCGCCCCAGCTGCAGCCGCCTCCTCGGACGAAGCGCCGGCCCGCAGCGTGGCCAGCGCGGGGCCCGGGGGGGCGAGCAGGCGTGCGGGGACGGGCCCCCCCGCGGGGCTGACACCTGCGCCCGGGGCGGCCCGGCCCGGCGCTGCCCGCCGCCGCCGCGCGGTGGCGCCATCGGCCCGGCGAGCGCTGCGGGTGCCCCGCACCGGGCAGCCCCCCCGCCCCGCCCCGGGCAGGGCGGCGGCACCGCCGGGGGAGGGGGCGGCGTGCGCCCCCCGGGACGGGCGCCGAGGCGCGCTCCTCCCCGCGGCCCGGGGGCTGCCGTCGGGGCGGGAGGCGGAGGAGGAGGCGCCCCGGCGGCGGCGGCGGGCAGAGGCGCGCATGGAGCGGCCGGGGAGCAACGGGAGCTGCCCGGGCTGCCCGGCGGAGGGCGGTCCGTCGGCGCGGGCCGCCGCGGCGCTGGCGGCGGTGCTCATCTTCACCATCGTGGTGGACGTGCTGGGCAACGCGCTGGTCATCCTCTCCGTGCTGAGGAACAAGAAGCTCCGCAACGCCGGTGAGCGCGGGGCGAGCGCGGGGCGGGCGCGGGGCGGGCGGGGGGCGGCGCGGCTGCGCTGCCAACTTGCGGGCGGAGCAGCGCGGAGCGGAGCTGCACCGCGCCCGGGGTCCGCCGCCCCCGGCCCCGCTCGGCAGCGGCCCCGCTGGTGGCGGGGCAGGAGCCCGCGGGCAGGACGGCATCCCCCGCCCAGCCCCGGGGTGGCGGTGGGCGTCTCTGCCCCGGGGAAGGGGCGCCCAGCCGCAGAGCACCCGCTGCCCCCGGGCCCCGGGGCACCCCCCGCCCGCCGCCCTCCGACTTGCGGGAACTCCTGTCGCCCGGAGGCAGCTGCCGTCGAGGAGCCCGAAGTCCCGCCGCGCCGCAGGTAAAGCCGCGTCCCTCCGGCCGGAGCGGGGGGAGCGCCAGGTGCCAGAGGCAGGGGCGATTTCTTTGGCAAGCCCGTTGCAACCCTCAGCACTTTTATGTTCCAGCCTTGTGTATATTTGAGCGTTTTCGTCTGAAAAGCTCCTGTGCTTTAGATGGCCAACTGAAAGCCGGGTGAAGATTTTCCATGTTTTTTTCCGTGGGCAGTTTGAAGCTCTGCTTTGGAGCCTTAACTATTGACCTCCCTAAGGAACTGATCTAGGAAAATTGTTGATATTGATGTTAACCATTTTTAAGAAAGCTGTGTGTTTTGAGGGTGTAAATTTTTTTTTGCCTTCGAAGTCCTGTTATTTTAGCAAAGAAGTAGCACTGGATATAAATTACTCTGTAAGGAGTTTAGAGTAGTATGTGTAGTGCTGCTTAAAACATGCCGTAGAGTATGTTTTTCTAAAGACTACGTCGCTTCCCACTTTAACAGTGGAAGGCATAAAGTGACCTTCAGTTTTATAGCTTTTTATAGGTTTTAATGAAATATCTCTAGTGTGGATAATGCGTAAGCCCAAGCTGTAAGCATTTTGGAGATGCTGCTTTCTCTCTGTCATCTTGATCTGTAAATAAGGAGTAACGTGACAGAGTTCAGTAGAAGTAGCAGATGGATGAGACTGACAGGACAATTTCCCCCTGGTGCCTTTAACGTGTGGTTTATTAACGCTAGCACACAAATGGCCCTGGGCTTGGGCAGCACCGAACGCAGCGACCTCGCCAGCGAGTTGCTCTCCAGCTGGTGCGTGCAGTGCAGCCCGTGGTACCCGCAGGACATGGACATGCTGTACTGGGGTTATGAGAACTTTAATGTAGTTGGGAAAGGTATTTTCTGTTCTCTTCGGCTCTGCTTTAAAATATGAGCGCTGTGAGCTTGTGGTCAGTGGTGCTGGGAAAGAGAAATAGACACCCTTTCCTTCTCTCTAAGCTAACTACTGGTTTATGTTTTCTGGCTGGTTGGGCAGCAAGCAGGTTTGAAATTATTTCACTGCTTTCAAATTGTTAATCACTTGAATGCATTGCAAGTCTTAAGACTGCCTCCACTGTCAGTTGAGTTAAAGTTCCTGCAAAAGTGAAAAAGAACAGCTTTCCCTTGAAGTGACCGTGGAGATACTTTCCAAATCTTAATCCTTACCAGTAGCCTGTGGTCTGCTCTACATACAAGCTGTTGGGATGTGTGGGTAAACCCAACCCAAGTGAAATCTTTAATTTCCCTGCTGTGAGGGGAGGTGGCTCTCCTTGCACACAGAAACTAAGAGTGACTAGTGGGGAATTCAGTGTTACAAGCTGTGCTGGTTTAACCCCAGATGGCAACTAAATTCCACACAGCTGCTCGCTCACTCCCCCCATGTCAGGATGAGGGAGAGAATCAGAAGAGTAAAAGTAGAGAAAACCCATTGGTTGAGATAAAGACAGTTTAACAGGTAAAGCAAAAGCCATGCACGCGAGCAAAACAAAGCCAGGCATTCATTCAGCACTTTCCATTCATGTGCAGGTGGGTGCTTAGCCATCCTCAGGACTGCCGGGCTCCAGCACGTGTGATAGTTACTTGGGAAGACAAACGCCATCGCTCCTTCCTCCTTCTCCCCCCAGCTGAATATGCTGAGCATGACACCATACGGTATGGGACATCCCTTGGGTCGGCTGGGGTCAGCTGTCCCGGCTGTGCCCCCTTCCCAACTCCTTGTTCCCCCCCAGCCCACTCACTGGTGGGGCAGGGTGAGGAGCAGGAAAGGCCGTGGCTCTGTGCCAGCCCTGCTCAGCAATAAGGAAAACTTCTCTGAATTATTAGCACTGTTTTCAGCAGAAATCCAAACACAGCCCCACACTACTGTGAAGAAAATGAACTCTATCCTAGCCAGAACCAGCACCTTCTCCACCCCTTATTCCATACCATTTATGCCATGCTTGGATCCCACACTATCCAATGCGTTCTCATGACGCCACCGCCCCCCCTCCCATCCTTTGATACAATACACAGGTATCATTCCCTTAGTCCATGGGCCACCCCTGTACAATGTCCATACATGTCCACTGAGCCCATTTAGTCCGTGACTTTGGGCTCCACTCGTTACAGTGTCGTTCAGGACAGGAGAGGTGGTTGTGTCGAGTTACTGGGCACCAAAGCCACCGCAGGTGGGTCACTGCTGCACTTGCGCTGCTTCTTGTGGGGCTTGTCCTCCAATGGTTCAGTGGTTCCTGCTACAGTAATCCCTATAACATGCGACTGCAACCATGGCTTACAACAATTTAAAGGTATCTCCGTTACAATCTCCACTCCTGGTGCCTTTGGACCAGACCATCGGGTTTAACATTGCAATGAACTCCTCATCTTGCTGCCCTGCTCCAGCTTGGCCTTACCCGCAGACTGCAGTCCCTTAGGGGCATACCTGCTCCAAGTGCAGCCTTACCTATGGGCCACAGCCTCACCAGGGCTACGGCTGCTGCAGCAGAGACTTAGCCACAGACGCTCTGAGGCGCGCCTGCTCCAGCGTGGCCTTACCCGTGGGCCACAATGCCTTCAGAGACAGACCTGCTCCAGCCTGGTAGCCTTACCCACAGCCACAGTCCCTTCAGAAGCCAACCTGCTCCAACATGGCATTACCCATGGCTGCAGTGCCTCCAGGGCTGTACCTGCCCTCTTGTGGGTTTGTCCATGGCCACCTTCTTTGAGATGCTCCAGCATGATCTCGTGCACAGCCACTGATTGATGCTTCAAGGTGCACCTGCTGCAGCACGGACTTGTCCACAGCCACAGATGCTTCGGGGTGCACCTTCTCTGGCGTGGACTTGTCCTCGGGCCGCAGTCCCTTCAGAGGTATACCTGCTGCAGCACAGCCACCACCACAGCCACAGGTGCTTTGAGATGTACTTGCTCTGGCGGGGGCTTATCCACAGCCACAGACGCTTTGGGGTGTCCCGCTCCCATGTGGACTCACCCACAGGTCACGGTCCCTTTGACTGGAGCTCACAGTGGAGTCCCAGCCTGTCCAGTACAGCAGCACAGGAACAGCAGCGATGCCCTGGCCCTCTGCCAGCCCCGTCACATCGCCATTGCCGTTATCAGACTGTTCCCAGGCGCAGCACAGGGAGATGATAAGCAGTACAGCATGACAGCAAGCAGCGAAAGCAAGAAGCAGCCACTAACGAGCACCAGGCTCTAACGCACAGTAAGGCAAGCAAGCCCCAAGGCAAGCACAGGAGCCTGCCAAGTAATAGCTAAACAGCAATAACAGCTATACATTCAATCTAGCACATTCCAATCAAACCTGTCATTATCTTGAGCCCTTCAAGTCTCACGCTGGGTGTTAAAAGGACTGTCATGGTTTAACCCCAGCTGACAACTAAGCCCCACACAGCTGCTCGCTCACTCCCCCCGTGTCAGGATGGGGGAGAGAACTGGAAGAGTAAAAGTAGAGAAATCCCGTGGGCTGAGAAAAAGACGGTTTAACAGGTAAAGCCAGAGCCGCAGGCAGGCAGAGCAGCCCAAGGCGTTCATCCAGCACCTGCCATGGGCAGGCGGTGCTCAGCCATCCCCAGGACGGCCGGGCTCCAGCACGCGTGACGGTGCCTGGGGAAGACAGATGCCATCACTGCAAATGTCCCCACATTCCTTCTTCTCCCCCAGCTTTATACGCTGAGCATGACGCCATACGGTGTGGGACATCTCCTGGGTCAGCTGGGGTCACCTGCCCCGGCTGTGCCCCCTCCCAGCTCCTTGTGCCCCCCAGCCCACTGGCTGGCTCTGTGCCAGCCCTGCTCAGCAATAGCGAAGACACCCCTGTGTCAGCAGCGCTGCTCCAGCAGGATCCAACCACAGCCCAGTACCAGCTATGGTGAAGGGAACTAACTCTGTCCCAGCCAAAACCAGCACAAACACTTGGAAGTTGTAGGTGTTGAGAGAACTGTCCTGCTTTGCTAACCTGAGCATCGTTCCTCCTTCTTTCAGCAGCCTAAACTGGGAATGCCTTTGCCAAGTCACTGGATGGGCTCAGCAACAGGAGAGTGAGGTGGTCAGAGTGATGGTGACAGCCTGAAGTTCAGTAAAGTAAAAACGTGTAACCAGCATCTAACTGTTGTCATCTTGTTTTGCTGAAAAGATTGCGTGTGTTTGAGGAAGTTCCGTTAATATCCTGCATCTGTCCTATTTGGGAAGCAAGGGTCTGTCTGCCTCCCTGAACACCAAGTGAGAAGTCAGTGGGTCTCAGCGCCGTGCTTGCTCCTCCTGACACGTGAGTAACACCAAGAATGAGAGGGGTCAGCTGGAGCACAGCAGCCAGGTTGAAGTCCTTTGGACAAAGAGTTTCTCTGCTCACGTGCAAATGTACCCTTAAATGAAAAGGATACCCGTTATGGATGTGTGAGCTCTTGCCAAGTCCTGGGAATGCCAAGCCCTTCATTTCTGGAGGAAGCTGGCAAAAGCCCAGCTTCAAGGTTGTTCAGCTGGAGCTAAAACGTAATGCCAGGATGAGCTGGGTTCAGGCTGGGATGTGAAACTGGCACTGCTTCAGTAGCTGTGGTGGGTGACCACTCTTGTGGGGATGGGGATTTTGGTGCACCCCCCTGGACATTGCTGTACTTGGCACACTTCTTTGGCACCTCTGTGCAACCTGTAGCTACAGTGGGTGGGGAGTACAAGTGTGGCTGTTGGGCAGGTTCTCACAAGGGATACCCTCACCGGTGTGGTCAGCTGCCTGGAGAACATCAGTAGTTGTCTGGAGCTGAACGAGCAGGAGGAAAGGTGAGTGATGCCTGTGGGGAGAGGAAACCCAAATTCACCAGAAGCCCCAGGCTTCCTCTGCGGTGGATAGTTCATGCCCACAGCTGGTGGTTCAGTCAGTCATGCTGGGGAACTGCTGGCGTTAAGCTTTCCTACAGTAACTTCCAGCTACCCAGGCACTCGGAGCTGCTTGTATGGTCCGAGGGCTTCAGACAAAGCTCCAGGCTTTGGTCCGTATGTCCACAGTGCAGGACATCTAGATGGCTGAGGGGGAAGGGTGTGTGGGATAACTCTGCTCCTCTGGCAGGAGAGATGCCTGTATGTCTTTATGGGAGGCAGGTGAGAAGGGATGAACTCCTTTTGGAAGCTGAAAGCCTTCACAAACCTGGTCACCCTGCTATCCCTGCACTGGTGGAGTTTAAAAGCAAAAGACCTGACGTTTAAAACTTTCCAAGGGAAATCACCTCTTTCCCTCTGGGAAGGTGTCATGTAGGTCGGGAGGGTGCTGGTGCATCCTGTGTTGTTACTGGAAGGTGCTCAGAGCGCTGAGCACAGATCAGGACCCATGTAGGAAATAACATGAGTGAGCCCAGTGTTACGTGGCACGTGCAGGATCGCGACCAGCCGAAGGCTGCTGGCACGGCTGAGCCTACGGCTTTTCAGCTGTGGGTCCTGTGAGCTTTACACGTGTGAAAATCCACAGCAGAACCAGCCACCGCTTTTCCATGAGTTAGCTTGCTTTCTGGGCAGAGGCTCTGGAAACAGCCTTCTCCAGCTCTCCTGAGCTTGCTGCAAACCTAGGCACACAACCACAATGTGCATTCCCTGAAAACCCACATCTCCCACCAGCGCTGCCTGGAGTTTTGCGTGCAGAGAGCAATTTCTGCTGCCTCGTGGCCCTTTTCCCTCATGGAAACGTCTCTCCAGGGAGCCAAAACCACCGTGGGGGCAGGCGGCGCAGGTATAACTCTAATGAGGTCACCAGGCTCAACTGGCTTTTAATCCTCTGGGTATGCAGTATACACTGATGTTTGCATAGCGCTGGGGATTTTGTTCTTGGACCGTCACACCGGCCAAAGCCAAGCGTCACACACAAGTCTGCATGTATTATGTCAACGCCGTTACCTTTGTCAGCCAAATGAGTACTCGTAGAAGAAATGCTAGATCAGTTTGACAAGCCCTCAGACCAGAAAACTGTTGACTAGGGCTTACTATGTTTTCAATCTCGGAATACCGGCCGTTCCCTGCCTCTGCTGGGGACCACAGGCAGGATAGCCAGCCTGGGTTTCCCAGCTCAGGCCGTTTGCCCTCTGAAAGTATTGGCACAATGCTAAGTTCTTGTTTGCTTGAGTTGCTTGAGTGGCATTTTTCTATTTATTGTTCCAAGACTTCTGGAACTTCCTGGCTGGCCTGGGACATGTTTCTGTGGTTTTTTTTGGTTTTTTTTTTTTTTTTTTTTTTAAAGTCAGTGTTGGGGATTTGGTGAGCTCCCTCATACGCTGATGTGCAGGTTTTCCAGTTACCGACAGGAGAAATGGTTAGCAGATGGTGCTGGGTATCTGACCAACTTTCTTCTCAGAGGATTTTGTTGTAGCTGAGGTATTAGTCATCCTTACTAGCAAAGATAAACAGTAATGCTTATACTTTCTACATCTTCTGTATCAGAATCATTTCACTGTACTTTTTTAGGATCAAGCCGATTGTATTAATATACTGTTGCTTTTTTCCCTGATATACCTATTGCCATTAGTTTCTTTGGTATCTTTTAGTTTTCTTTAGAAAATGCGTTGATTTCCAGCTACTGATTTTATAGTGGATTTTCTATTTCTTACACATTTTATTTTTTAATTTGGCTCTTGTCTTAAAAAAATTCTTATTTTAAAACTAATACACTTTTTTTAAATATGATATTGCTTTTTGTGGGGGAAATCAGGGTGCTTCTAAAGCATCCTTAAACACCTCCCAATAAGCATTGTCACATTTGCTTACATTTAGGTGTTTTCTCTCAGTTATTTTTGTGTCTGTTTATTTCTGGTTTGGAGAAACTGACTGTTCAGAGATGTTGTGTTGGACCATGTTCTGTTTCCTTATCTCAGATGCAATTGAGAGCTGTGACTGGTTTTCTTCCAGCTACTGCAGGATATCCTTGTCCTAGAAAGCTATGTAGTATATGTAGGTGTGTTAAGATTTTTTTTTTTAATTATTTTAATTTTTTTTTTTAGCATCACAAGCCCTCCAGCATCTGCCACAAGCCTGAAATTACATCTTTTCTTTCTGTACATTGCGGGTAGATGCTGCAGGAGCTGCTCATCTGTTCTGCTGATTCATTTGTCTGTAGCAAACTCCCGCCAGTGCTTCTGCCTCTGACCCTCTGAAATGTCAGGGACTCCGCAGCAGGTGTCTCGGGTTTCTGGTGGGTTCTGGTGACAGAAACATGCTGTTTGCCGATGAAACAGTTTGAAGGTTGCGGGGACTCTAGGGGACTCTAGAGCTGCTTCCCTGGTGAGCTGCTCCCCCCTTCCCTGCTCCCTGGGTCCTCTAATGCAGAAGGGTAACACCCGGCACCCCCTTGCTTTTCAACGGGGATGGGTGCCTGCGACACCGAACGCGTGAGCTGCCAGCAAACGGGCTCACTGCTGCTTTTCTGCTGTTGCGGGGCGGGAATAATCCGTGACAGTGTTTGCTTTCAGCTTTGCTATCGACTCACTCAACTGGATGGTGATGCGTTTGCCATGACTGCCAGTGATGCTCCCTGGGCCAGCGATGCTCCCTGTGCCAGCGACCATGGGAATGGTAACAGCAGCGCTAGGACTGCTCCAGAGAAGCCTGGCTGGGGCTGGGGCTGGGGCTTGCTCGGTGGTGCTGTGTGGTTGCTGCAGAGGAGGTGGTGGAAGTGGTGCCTCCTGTGAGAAGCTGGGGTGTACCCAAGCGCACCCGCTGGGCTCTGGGAGCGGTGGAGCTGGCGTGCTGATGGGGATGTGTCAGTCCCTGCCTGCATCCCTCTGCTCCAGCACCCTGCTCCTGTGGCTCTGCGGGAGGGTGCTGGAGCGGGGCCACTGGCTGCAGGACCTGAGAGAAGCGGGAGTGTCAGTGGGATAAAACCTAGGAGAAAATTAACGTGGATTAAGGTTAAGTGTGAGCTTTAAGTGGAATACCAGGGCAAAGTGATGAACAGTCTTAACCTGTTTTTTCCTAGAAGGTGATTTGCATGGTGAGACACAGAGGAATGGCGCTTTGCTGGGAATGGTGTCACAGCCCCATGGCCACGCTGGTTTGGGGAGGTCTCTGGCAGCACCACCTTCGGGTACTCCAGCTTTGGGGTCATCCAGGTCGGTTCCCACCCAGACGCTTGCACATCTCTCCTCCCAGGAGTGCTGTGCTGGGCTCCTCCAGTGCTGCGGGAGCAGCGAGGTGCCCAGGAGGAGGCTCGGAGGTGCTGTCCTGCTCAGAGCAGCGTTGTGCCCCTGTGCTGTGCAGCTCCCCTGCTGTGCTCTGGGAACTCTGGACAAAGTGGCAGGCAAAAGAGTTTTTGGAGTGCAGTAGCTTTAGAAATATTTCTAAATTGTTCCTTCATACAGCTCCATAGGGATTAGGGATTCCATCCCATCGCCTGTGTGAGGTCAAAGTCACCAATTTTTGGCTTTGTGTTTTTGTTGTGGTGGCTTTTCTTGTTGTTTTTTTTACTCAGGGCAAAAAATCCTCCTTAGAATTCATGTAGATGGGAGTATTTTTAGGAGTGCTGGATCTCAGGAGGCCCTTGGCAAAACTTTGCAGAACTTCCAGGAGAAATCTCTACTCCCCCTGCTTCTCCCCCCCCCCCTCCCCCCCCGGATTTCAGGACACCCCGTTTGGAGCAGGACTTGAGCACAGGACTGTAAGTTGTGGATGTGTAGTTGGGGAGCAGAGTTACAATACTGTTAGTCACTCAGTAAGTCAGCAGTGCTCAGCACGTGCTTCAGGTGTACCGGTGGCTTGATAGCCAGATGGTATGCGGTCAAGTGAGTGATTATATGACAAATATATGATTCAAGAGAAATGAATCAGCTTTCCACTAGAAACTGTAATTCTGGCATTTCTGAAATGAGCAATATTTGTCTTTGCAAAGTGTTTGATAAAAATGTTGTTAGGTGTTGGGGCAGGTCTCTGTACATTTCCCCTTCAAGTAGTTGAAACAAAAATCCTCCGATTAGGAAGATCTGCGTCCTGTGTCATGCCAGATAGTGCCCTGCCTTCCCGGGGGGGCACCCCATGGGCCTTGCAACAAGAGACAAGAGCTAGCAAACCAGGGTCAGCCCCGCGCTGAGCTCCCTTTCTCCCTCTCTGAATCCTTCCAACGCCCTTGCCCTTCCTTGCCTCTAGCAAAGGCTTTTCTTTTTTTCTTTTCAGCCCCAAAGAGCATTATTGCCCCAGGATTTGATGTTCCTGAAAGATCTGGAGAGCCAAGTGCTGGCATAGGTAACAGCAAATAATTACTGTGCAGACAGTCCTTCAACAGAATCTGGAATGTGTTTCGGGAAGAGGGAAGGTGGGCATATGTGCTCAATGTAGCTGTTCCCTGTGTGACTTGTGGAGTGATTAATTAAAAGGTTTAAAAAGACAACTGTCACATGATGGCCTATACATAGAATGGAAATTAATTCAGAGATGGGGTTTGTATGCTTTTCTTTTCTTTCTTTCTTTTTCTTTTTGCATTTTCACTGTGTTTTGTTTGCTTTTCTTTCTCTATGCAGGAGTTTTAATCCCTTCCAAATCTGTCCCACAGCAGAAAGCAGGGGTGGAGGAGAACAGAATGGTCCTTCTGGCTGGTTGGCGAGAAGGCTGTGCCAAAGTCCCAGGACACTCCTGTCCCTGACAGCCCCAGTCTGATGGGACTGCGCCTTGTGGAAGATGTAGAAGGAAATCTGTGGGGTAGCTTTCTCATGTTTAACTCTTCTCATTCCTGAAAGCTGGAGTGAGGACCAGTGAGTCCCTGTCTTCTGAGACTGTCAGCTTGACATCTTCTGTTGAAAGACCTCAGATCTTGCCTTATTGAACAATCCCCAGCATCACCTTCAGATGTGACGTTGCCAAATGCCGTGATGGCAGCAGGGGACTGATGTCCAGCAGCCCAGGGTCCAACCTGCTCTGCATCCCTGCTTGTCCTTTGGCTTAGGTGCAACACTTGTGGGCCTGGGCTTGGTTCTGGGTGAATTCCAGGCACAACTGAGCTGGACACCAGAGATGCTGGGAAATTACTGTGTCACAGCTGTGGTTCCTGAGCCAGCATAAAAGGATCCAGGTAGAGACGGGTTCAGCGAGGCTTGGGGCAGGAGGATGCGCAGAAGGTGAGGGAGGAGGGGGATAAGTGGGGATGCTGGTGGAGTGGTGAGAATCTGGCCACAACAGGAGGAGTGGTGGTGGGATGTGCCAGCCACAGCCAAAGTGAACAAGGGTGGGTGGTAGGGTGCTCAGGCGAACCGAGCTGTGCCTCTTCCCCATCCCAAAGGGAAAGGTGGGGAGAACTGGCAGCTCTGCCTGTTGCAGACATTCCTGTTTGATGGTACGTGTAGGTGGGCTCAAGAGACCCTGGTGTCTTCTGGGAGGGAATGTAGCTTTTCCCGTGGGTGCTGAGCAGGCACACTGCCTGCCGTTCCCATGGGCTCTATAAGCCATAAGTTAAATGGAGTCTAACATATTTCATCTTGCTCCTGGCCCTGTGTCTGGCCTTCAAATCTCAGCTGTGAGCTTTATTTCTGCAAATATTGCAGTAGAAAGTAGAGCAAATTGAATCTTAATGTGATGGGTGAAATCCACAGCAAAGTCCCATTTGGATGCGTTAGGAACTGGAGCCCTGGACCATGCTGCTGGGGGAAACGGCTTCTGCAAGGCATGGGCTGCCCACACGAGCCCAGAGGGGGGGCGCAGGGCTCTCCTGGGGCTTTAGCTCTGTCCTACTTGCGGGGAGATTCACAAGGAGGGATTTAGGAAAAGGAGATATTCTCCAGGTGGTCCAGGATTTTCCAGTGACTTGTGCAGGGTGACTAACTTACCTTCCTGTGTGCTGCAGGGTGAGGAAGAGCCTATTGATTTAGGTGAGCACAGCAGCTTAAGCCAGCCCTGAGACTTGCCTGTGTTTGCGGTCTGGGGAATGGGCAGCAGGCAGAGGAGATAAAAGGGAGTAAAGACTGGGGTCCTGGTGCGTGGGAGTGGGTTTGGGCTCACTTTTAGGGTGGAGCTGCTGGAGACTGGGAGGAAATGATCTGTGCTCAGGGTTGGCTGGGAGAGCTGGGGTGGTTCAGCCTGGAGAAGAGAAGGCTCCAGGGAGACCTTAGAGCAGCCTGCCAGTACATAAAGGGGGCGACGAGAGAGCTGGGGAGGGGCTGTTTACAAGGACATGCAGCGATAGGACAAGGGGCAATGGCTGTGGATGCCCCATCCCTGGCAGTGCTCAAGGCCAGGCTGGATGAGGCTCTGAGCCACCTGGGCTAGTGGGAGGTGTCCCTGCCCACGGCAGGTGGATGGAACTAGACGATCTTCACAGTCCCTTCCAACCCAAACCATTCTAACATTCTATGAATCTGATACCCAGTCCACCTACTTATTCTCCTGCTGCATCTGCTGGCCAGTTCAATGGCAGGAGCCGTCCATAGCATGCTGTTCTACTACTTCTTTGGCCCAAGTCCCACCTGCACGCTGCTGAAATACTCCTGTCTGTCCTCTGTAGTGTTTTGCATTTGCCCTCCCAAGTTATCTGTCAGCACTCAGCTTTGGGGCTCCCTTGGGCCAGTGGAGGGTCCCTGGCTCAGAGAAGAGCAGAGTCACACCAGCATCGGCAGGAGGGATTAGAGCTCATCCATGTGGCGGGTGAGGGAAGAGCTGATGGAGGAGGGAAGGGTTGGGGGTGTCGGGAGAAGCACATGTGGCTCCCGCTTGTGTCCCCGAGGGAGCAGTGAGACAGGGATGACAGTGCGGTGGCACTTCCCCTGAGCTGCTGTCAGGTTCTAAGCAAAACCTAATGTTGTTCTTGGCTGGTTCCTAGGAAAATGGATTATACCATATTCAAAATATTCAACCCTGGATTTAATAATATTACAAAAATAACATAAATGTATTTCTTTCAGAACCTTATGGTATTCTGTTGAAATGCTGTCTGTTTATCTGCTGGGGTTGCCAAACATGTCCTCCAAAGCCAACGTCAATGCAAGTTGTTGCCCTTCTAAATAGAAGGAGCGAACTATAGCCTGTGTTGGT
Source organism: Falco rusticolus (assembly GCF_015220075.1). Lineage (NCBI taxonomy): Eukaryota > Metazoa > Chordata > Aves > Falconiformes > Falconidae > Falco > Falco rusticolus. The sequence continues at coordinate 9,010,324 of NC_051200.1, read as the reverse complement.
AGCTTTGGCCCCGTGCTGCCTGAGGGTGACAGAGAGGTGCCTTGAGGAGCTGAGCAGCTGGGTAGCCTTCCTCTATGACTATACCTTTCCAGGTTAATTTGTTCTTCAGTCTCTACACCTATAGAGACTGTTCTTTAGTCTCTACATGTCAAGGTCCTCCATTCCCATCCTTCACTTTGAGATGCTCTAGAACTTTTTAGAAGTTGCCTCAGTTGTGGGTGGAGCTAGGAAGGTGCTGGAGGTCTCTTGACACTGGCCGTCTGGCATCTTCTTTGCAGAGCTGATGTAAGCCAGTCCAAATAAAAGGAAACCTCAGCCCCTGTGATTGATTCCCCAGCCAAGTGAAGTAGCCCACCCTTACAGTACTTGCAGACCAAGCCTGTGGCTTTTCTGTGTGATCGGGGAGGAGGTCGGAGCTGAAATTCAGGTAGAGTCTGGCCAATGGGGCCGTGAGGACATGGGCATAAGGTGCGTTAACTTCATCGCAAGCACAGTAAACACCCTTTCCAGTTCCTGGTACAGATACTAAAAGCAAGGCATGACAACGTAAATATATCCCTGGAAGAGGTTTCCTGTAGTGTTTGGAGTAGCCTGGAGTTGGCAAAATTCATATTGCTGCTTTTCTCTCACAGTCTCCATTGTCTTCTCTCACACACCCATCCCACCTCGACTCTTCTGACTCTGGTGGAGGGCAGAGATGAGTTCAAAAGTTAGCTGTCCTCTGCTTCCCATCACTAGTTGTGCCTGTTTTCCTTCTGGCCTTTCCAAAAGCATTGGCACCATCTCTGGACTTTTCAGTGCTGTGCTTTGCAGGGGGGAATTAAGCTAGAATAAGGTACACTGTTCCCTTTACGCGGAAGTAGGTGTTATCAAGGCACAGATTATATCTTGGCTTTTCACTAGAAATGAAAGAAACCATTTCTACCATACCTAAGATGTGTTAAGTCAGTGGCAAGCACATACGTCTTACACAGTCTTTCTACTAATCAAAACTAATCAGGCAAAACCGGTTGGACTAAGTTCAAAGCTTGCTGACAAAACGCTTTAAGAGTAGGTGTGGTTGACAGGCACTGAAATGATCAGGTATTGCAGTATGGATTGCATACCATGCTCGTCCACGGGCGTTACTGTAGGGAAGGCAGAAGTGTGGTGCGAGGGCTTGCAGAAAAAGGCACGTGCAATGGGAGAAGGAAGGACGTGTTTAGTGGGAGGCTGTCAGGCTAATCTCTGCCCTCAAACAGACAGGCAGCCCCTCCTGCCAAGAGCTGTCATGCCCAGCAGTCAGAGCGACGAGGAGCAGCAGGAGTCACAGCTCCGTGCTGTTCTAGACAAGGCGCGAGCTCGCAGCTCCCGCAGGTGATCTGCTTGCCTGCCTTGCTGTGATGCATCTGGGTGCCCAGGGCGCAGAGCGCTGCCTTTCTGCACATGCCAGCTGCGCCCTTGCACAGCACCCCGTGTTCTAAGGGTTCAGTGAATTCAGCCTCTTGTAAGATACCCTCTTTCAGGGCACTTCTTGCCTAGGCTGGGAGTGGACTGAACATCTGGGCATATGCAGTGGTCTTCTGGTCCTTCGGAGATACACCAGCTTTATCCTCATAGGAAAAAAGAACTTGTTAGGCAACGTACTCGTGTTGTTCCTGACAGTTGCTGACCAGCCAATTCTTAGTGACCCAAGACCTCACTGGGCACTTCAGAGGGCTTTGCTTTCAGGAGGAGAGCTGCGGTGGACAAAACATTTCCAGCCTGGTCTAGATTGTCATTGAAAGGTGAGGTGATGCTGTCTGCCACCACCCAGGCAAGGCAGGTCAGCAGAGGGGAGCTGGGAACTGTCCTGAGGGAAGACCTAGGTGGGACAACTGGGGTTTCCCATGCAAGGCAATGAGGGAATAAAACTGGCTTGCCCTGCATGATTAGGACCATAGACTAATTAGCTAATGAGAGAAGCCTTCCCAGTGTGGTTGTACCATCGGAAGCCATTAATTAAACATCTTGCTAAATTTCAAGCTAGACAAGGCCTTTGAGATTAGTGTGGGAGCAAGAAATAACCACTGGATGAACATCAGCATTGTGTCCCTTAGCAGGTACACATCCTTCTCTGCCTTTTCCGTGGAGTCTTTAAAATAATACATTTGCTTTGGAATAAATTATATGCATAGGGAAACAGAGCAGTGGACAAGCATCAAATAGGGCTTACAAGGAGCTAGACTGTTTCAGCCTTCCCGTGACAGTGTCTGTTCTTCTTTACTGGTATTTCAACTGCGGTTCTCTTATTTGTTGTTTTTTGAGACAAATTTATCCCAGGAGAGGCTGGATTTCTTCTGATGGATTGTTGGCTTTACAAAACTGGTTGCTGCTGCTGGACTGTTCGCAGTTTTTTCTTACCTTTGAAAGTGATTCTTTGCAACAAATGTGGAAGGAGACCCACTTTTACTTCCATGTGGAATGAAGACAAATGATCAAACTCTTCTTTTCCTGAAATGTAATCCTGGTTGGTAATCAACCCTTCTATTTCCCCCTCCCCTGTTTTTAAATGTTTGAATTCCTAGCAATCAACAGAACTGTGCTATGGAGAGGTAACTCAGATGGCAAATTGTGATCCCCCTTTTCCAGCTCCTGTAGTGCTCATAATGTGTGGGCTTCTCCCATGAGGATGCTGCTGAACAGCATGCCACCACTGCCATGGCTCCCGCAGAGGTGGCACGAGTGTGTCAGGCTTCTGCTCTCACTGGTTTATGGTAGATGATACTTCATAATGCCCCCTTGCAACTAGTAGATTTTATCCTTTGGCTTAATATGCATGTAGGGTACTCAGTTAATGGGTGTACACCAGTGCATAGATCTCACTGGTGAGGTTTGCTTGTGAGGTGTTAGTGGCTTGTACTCCCAGAAGATAAAGGTTGGCAGAGAGGTGGCTGCAGCGAAGGTAGTTCTGGTGTTAAGGGGAGGGGGGTTGTGCTGCAGAGTCGCCGTGCACTGCACACCTGTGCTTGCTGCCGTATGGCTGTAGGACTTGGGTGATATGCCTGTGTTGTAAGGGTCCTTACTGCAAAGCTGGTGAGTTGTTGCGCCAAGCCCTTAGCCACAAGCTGTCCTTAGCAGTGGTAAAATCCCTCCCAAACTGGGGCAGAATGATACGGCATGTCAATGAAGAGGAATTGCTGAGCAGCCCTTTGTCTGGTTTAGCTTTCTGCCATGGACATCTAAGACAAGTTCATTTTGAAATAGAAAGGTGACTGGTTATTCTGCACCATGTCACCCAAGAAAAGCACTTCTGTTTTTTAAAGAAGAGACGGAGAAGCCAATTCCTGCAAAGCATTAATTTTATCCATGTCCTTTGACATACCCTTGCTTCTCTAATTCTTCTGAGACAGCTCTTTCACTGGGGAAATCAGGAAGGGAGGGGAAAGGTGCTGTGTCTGGGGCATCTAAATGCATTTGGTTGCCGACTGCAGGATGAGGCTGCCAGCGTGGATGGGCGCCTGGCAGTACATTGCACTTCTGTCTTTGAAAACATAGTGGCCCTTTTGGTCACGGTTCTGGTGGGTCTGTTTTAACTCTTGGACTTCCCTCAAAGCAGGGTTCCCAGTGTGTGCTGAATACTTTTTGAAGCAATTGGGTGGGATTTGAAGTGGCAGCCCACTAAACACCAGAAGTGACTGGTGGCACAGCTGCATTTGTTGTGGCATCCTGGCTGCAATGCCGTTAGCAGGGCATGAATGTGTTCCCCTTTGCATCAGAGGAACAGAGGGTTTCCTGGGGGTCTTGAGCGTGAGTATTGGCATTTTAACTCTAATGATTCTAACAGTAGTGCCATTGGAGTTGGCTACTGATCCCAGGATGTGTCTGTCCCTGCTATGTTGCTTGCACTGGTCTTGCAGAGAGGGGGTGATCCTGGCTTTGTGTGTGGCTGGAGGCTACCGCGCCGGTGCTGTGTGTGGGGGCAGCTACCCTACAGCCTGCGCTGAAGGCTGGAGTGCTACTGTGCTGGAGCACTGATGTATGAGCTGCCACACCAGTGGGGACTGCAGAGCCTGGCACGTTGCTGTCAGGAACACAAAGCAATGCGTGCAACGTGTGATGGCCGTGTACTGAGTGCCCATCCTGCTCTCCTGCTGCACTGTGTGTTCTGGCAGGGAGAAGGGTGGGGGGAAACCAGGGTGGATTCAGGAGAGAGAATGACTTCTCCCAGGCATCCTAAAGCTCAAAATACTTGAGTGTCTCTGTTGTAATGGGAAGAGAGGTACTTTGCAGTCATGCTGGAAAGGTACTGTATAAAAGACTTCAGATTTGGCACCTTTTGTCCTTCTGACTGGTGTTGACTTTAAAGCAGGTGAGGTATCTGCGGGAGTGGCCTTGAAGTGGCACAGGAATAGCAACAGGGGAAACTGGAGTGGAAGTTCCCTGCAAAGTTGGTAAAAGGACAGCCTGAAGTTGAAATGTCACTCAGTTGCAAAAGAGATGAAAGTAGCTTTTGCTTGAATACAGCCCCTTTCTTATACCTCCGCCTGTGAGCTTTGCAGCTGTGTGTTTGTCAAAAAGGGTTTTCAACTTTCTGTTGTGGAGGGTGTGAGTGGGTAGAAAGCTCTTGTGCTGGCTTTCTGGGTAGCTGGGAATAAACCCCCATGCAACTGATATCTCTGCCACAAAACTGGGCCTGGCAACTTGTACTTTTATCCTTCACACGGGAAAGTAAGGCAGAAGATGTGATTTCTTTAGCGTGGTGATGAGCCGTGGACTGTAACAGGAGCATGCTTTCCAGGGGACTGCTGCTGGACGAATACGTTTCAGACCCACTATGTGCTGCTTTCTCTGTCTGAGACAAGGAGACCTAGAGCTGTGGTACCTGGAAGAAGCTAAAATGTGTCCATGCCATCATCAGGTTTACTTTATTTCTGTCAGAAATGCCCAGTTTGCATTTTAACTGGTGCATCAGGGATAACACTTCTTCTTGAGTGCTGCTGGTGGTAGGATGAGAGACCTATAGATCAGCTGCCTGTGGAGCTATAGTTTCACCTCACATTGCATTAATCTCTCTGCCTTTTTCCTTCTCCCCCGGTTTAAAATTATTTTTGCTTTTAAGTGCTTTTCCAAGCTGTGAAAAGCTGCTGATGTTCAGAAACTTTCAACCTCCATCACAGAGAAAACAGTTCTGCATTCGCTACCAACAAGTGTTTTATAATTCATTATTCTAGCAACACCTAAGTTTTCAAACATTTATGAGTTGTTTAAATATATTAACTTTATGACTGCAGAATGTGTCTGCTAATGCATCAGATCTGTTTCCCCTGCCTCTTGTATTTCCCTGTCCTCCTCATAATCATGCTGTGTTATTCCTTCAGTGATTAACAGTGTGTGCCTACAATCACGCTGGGAGCATCTTGAGAAGCAAGAAGCCAGCTAAAAGTCAAAGCAGGACAAGGCAATCTTCATATGGAACTTGAAAGTGCTGCAAAATTATACATAAAAGAGATGAAGCACCTCTGTTTTCAAAATCTGCTCTGTCCTTTTCCCTTCCCTCTGACTAGTAAATGACCTGCATTAAAACAGTTTAGGTGAGCCACAAAACACGTCCATACATCAGCAGCAAAAAGACAGCAGTACAGCAAGGTGAGTCCAAAATGATTTTGTGAAGCAGCTCGAAGCCTTCTAACTTAAGATCTGTGTTCTGAATCATTGTCCCCCCCAAAACCCCCTTTGTCTATGTGAATGGATGCAAGTAGGCTTTAAAAGGAAAGGGTGACATGACGTCTGGTGCATGGGTTTGCCTTGTGATGAGGACACAGACAGTGTCCTCATCTGGGGTCACCTCTCTTGCCATCACCTCAATCCCCCCTTTCAGTGGACGCTTCCTTGGAAGTGAGCCAAGACAGTTCTCGGAAGTACTCAGAAGCGATGTAAAGCCAATGAGCCATTTAACAGCATGGAAAATATTTACTCTCGTCTGCCAGTCTTCTCCTTCCTTTTCTTTAATCTCAGAACATCTCCATGCATAATCTGGCCTATAATTATAACCACACTGGAACCAAGAGTGTGGTACCTAGTAATTGCTTTATTAATTAATATTTACTTGTTCATATGACTTTCATTCTCATTCAGTTACGTTAAAAAAAAATGGATTTTTATTTGCCATTGTTTGAAGTCAGGAATTGTGCCATGTATTTAAAAAACACACACAAAGCCAAACATTCTTCTGTTTGGGGGAAAAAAAATGCCAGCCACAACCTGTGTTCAAGACTTCCCAAGTATTTAAGCAAAAGTAGTAATTGTCTTTAAGGAGTTAAACTTGTAGAGTTTTAACAGAACTGCACAACTTCCTTAGGCAGTTGTGGAAAGATCTGGGGTGTGTGTCCAATTTGCAGCCGAGCTTTGGGGCGTCTGTTTTGCAAAGCTGCACCTGGGAGATTTAAGTGGCTGCAAAGGTGTAACATGAGTGACTTTGTGACTTTGTGTTGCATCTTTCCCCTGCCCCTTTGCTCGTCCCCTGTGCTCGGGCTGCAGGCAGGGGCTGTGCCTGCCGGAGCAGAGCCTGCACGCTGAGCTCCTCTTGCTTTGCCTGGGCACTTAGACACCAATACGAGCGACTCGCGCTCTTTGCCATCTTACCAAAAGCTGCAACTTCTATTAGAAAAAAAGAAATAATTTTATCAGTCACTCTGGCAGCCTAGGGATTTGTATGAACAGCTTTCTTAAAGGCTAAAGGGGCTGAACAGGGATGCATGTTTTACAGTGTTGTTCTGAGAGAATGGAGATGAGCCTTCAAAGCTGGCTTGTACTGGCAGACACAGCCAGCCAAGATGCTTGAGCTGAACAGCAGATGTTTTGCATGCTAATTGGTATCCAGATGTTTTCTTGAAATGTGCTGGTTAAAGAAAAAAAAAGGTTGAATCTGTAGGACACCAATACATCATCCTAGCTCATGGCTTTATCTAACTCACCTTTTGATTTAGATTCTAATTTTTCACACCAATCAGAAACCTTCCCTGAACAAGGAGCAGGAAAAACTATAGGAAGCTGAGCATTGTTGACTCTAGCAGCCCAGTCCTCTACAATCTTACTCCTCATCTAATTAGCAAGCAAGATAACTAGAGGGTAGTATTTTGTATAAACTCATAGGTTTCATGCAGGGCTATGCAGAACAGGTTGTAAATCAGGCAGTGCCTCTTAACTTACACGCGGCTTCATCTCCTGCTCTGAGTAGATAAAAAGGGTATAATAGGGAAGGTATTACTCATGCCAGCTTTACACATATGTGGCTATGATGCTCCTTTCAGGAATGTTTCCTTCTCCAGAGAGCCAAATAACAACTGTCATCCTGAAAACGATGACCGATTAAGAAAAAGAAGCATGGAAATATTAGGAGAGGGAACAGCATGTAACCCTTATAAAGGCCTGTAGCAACTGTGGAGAACAAACAACTGGACTTAGTTCCTAGGGATATCTTTAAAAATTCAAATGTGAAGTAACCCAGGAGGAGCTGGTTGTACAGCTGTGTACACCATCAATGGTGTCATCAGGTTTTGCCCAGTATCCGACACCTTCAAGCCAAAACTTAGGGAGAATTGCAGTAAAAGAAGTACATTCATTGTAATTACTCAGCAGCTAAAAAGGTATCCTTTCTTGTCAGAAATGTATTTGGCCAAACTGTAAAGGCTTTTTTTCTCTTCTCCTGTGGCTAGTTTGGTTTAAGACCTGCTTTGCAACAAAGCTGGTAAAGTCAGGCTTTTTTGCTTCAGAAAGTGGAGGAAGGTTAATTGGCCGGGCTGGAGGTGTTTTATTAATGCCACCATGGAGGAAGCCTGATTCTGATTTATTTGCAGAGATTTCACAATGTGGCAGTGCTGTCTGGCAGATTTCCTCTTGATTTTCAAATCAGTGGATATTACGATTGGCCCAAGTAGGAAGCTTTGTTTGCATGTGAACTTCAGCTAGAGGTTACCTGTGAACTCAATCTTGAGATCCTTATGCACACACACGTAAATGTTAAGAGTTTAGAAGAAACCAGTAGTTACTGATCAGTGTAGTTAGCATTTTAATTCACATCTCTCTTCTAAACAGAACTTTTCCAAAAGCGTCTGCCTAAATTTAAATGGACTGTTTATAGCAACCAGCCAGTAATACAATATACTAAGCAAAATATGCTGAGCATATGAAACAAACAGGGTTACTAATCCATGAATAAATCATAGGTTCAAATCAAGTTGCACGAATGATAGTGCCCATTTAAAGAAAATGTACTGTGTAATTCAAACTGTTTCAGAATTAATAATAATAATTACATTCTTAATCACCAGGAGGCAATGTTTCTTTCCCTTGCAGCTGAGGAAACCTTAGTAATGCAGGATTTCTACTTCTCTAGATGTAAGGCTTTAATTTCTCCATAGCAATCATATCGGATGCGTGCCATTGTATGGGATTATTCCCCACTGCTGAATGGGGAGAGTCAAAGAAAGATTACAAATTTGGCCTTGTATACTGTTTTAGGAAGAGAATGGCTTTGACTGTTAATTTCTCTTCTATGGAAAACTGCCATGTCCAGATTTGGGATTTGGTGTTTGGAATTAGAAAAAGAAGTCAAAATTCCCTGTAGACTGAAGAAAGTAGATTCCAGGTTGTCAAAACACTTTGTTACTGCTGAAACACGGAAACATGTAAATGTGTGTACGAGGTAAAAATGAATATTTGCCTACAGATAAATTGAGATGAAGTAAGCTGAAGCACGTTTACTTATCAAGCCAATTCATTTAGTCATTTCTTGATGAAAACTCTGTCCAAACATCAGCATGTTTCCCATGCAGATTTTGGATTTTGGCGCAGCAACACTTTCTTTACTTGACAGAGCGCGCTGTCTTTGAAACCACGTGTTGCTGGCAGCTCCACACAGCTGGGAGGGGGCCTGGCCCCTGGGTCCTGAGCCCCCCGCTCTGCCCCGGGGTCGCAGCTCCGCAGCCTCAGGGACACAAAGCTCACCCCTGGGAGGAGTGGCTGGCGGGGACTGGGCAGGAAACACAGAGGTGACCTTTTTATCATGGATAATGTCTTGTGCAATGAGTCATTCCCTAAATGGTGGAGGCATTACTTTAGGTAAGAAGTACATCTCATCTGGGTAACTGGGGTGGCTTCAAGTCTGGGTGGCTTCTTCCACCAGCTGTGCTGTTTGTCACCGGTGGGAGCCTCGTGCCCGGTGCAGCTCTCACCCCAGCAGTGTGGTTATAGCTTTCCTGGAGATTGCTGGGCTAACCAGGAATGGTTAGGCTTGAATGGTGCAGCCTGATCTTGGAGGAGACTTGTAAAGATCTGTCAGATAAGCAAGGATGCATTTTCTGTGAATACGTCCTAAATCTTTTCCGGCCACCATTCAAGTGTGGGCTCTTACAGAAGCAGCTTGTGCCAGGCACAGCATCTTCACTCCCTGCCTAGCCTCAGCCACTGCTTTCTGGCATATTTTCTTCTCCAGTTGGGTAACTTGTTAAGTGAAAGCTTTGTGCGTCAACTGTCTTGTAAGATTTTTTTACAGTTTCACTGTAGTGGTGTTTAAAAATGAACTCTGTTATTGTATATGGCTCTGGAGCGCTTGGCTGTGTGTCAGGGAGGAGCACTCCCTTAAGGAGCATTATCTCCCTGTTGCTCAATATGTGTCTTGAACTTTTCTATGGGGCAGCTCTTCTGGCAGCTGCTGGCAATGGGGCACGGGACCTGATGACCCTCAGGTCTGCTTTGATGTGGCTGTTGTCATGCCGAGAGCGTTCATCAGCTGTTTGGTCTTCATGAAGTATAGAAAGCGTTACCTTAACAGACAGAGCTCTATGGAGTAATTCAGTGTGGTAAATATTGATCTTATTTACCCAGTTTTCTGAATACTTTTTGCTTCTACTGGCAGTCAGAAAGTCTAAGACGTTATTTCTATTGAGAGCTGAAAATACAGGGTACTGAAGCAAAAGAAAAACAATCAAAATGTGAGCTTTCTGCAGCTTTTGCAAGGAACTGCATATTGTGACCCCTTGCCTTAGTGCTCTACGTCATTTCTGTGGAAGCCTGTTATTTATTATATTGGAGATAACTGTTCGAATTCATCCATTGTAGATGCATAAAAGTATGTTCCCACTCAAGAGGGAGAATTTAAAGTTACTTTATGAGCAAGTACTTCCTGCAGTTTTTATTTTTTGTGGTGCTTGATGTTCTTTATCCTCCTAAGACTTAAAAAAAAATAATTCTTGCCTTGAGATGAGGTGGAGTTTGAAGAATAGAAAAGCACCAGACACAACTTCATCACTTGCCTACAACCCCCTGTTAAATACATCCTTCAAAACCATTTTTTAGAGTTGTTGCTGCAGAAGCAGTGAGAGCATTCACCCTCGCTTCGCTATGCCAGGATCAGCCCTCTCAGGAGCGTCCCAAGTAGCAGAAAAAGGTGGAGGAGGGGATTTACCCTTGAGACTTGTCTGTACTGAGAAGGGAAGTACCAAGTGGGTGGATTTCCTACAGCAGCATGAGGTGTGCCACCACACTTGCATTTTCCTTGTCCTTTGACTGAAAAACAGAAGAAAGCACCAAGGGAGTGGGATAGAAATGAGAAGAGAGGGATGGTAAGGACATGAAGGATTCCCTAGGCTGTGGGATGTGCATTTATGGGTCTCATAATAGGACTCATGTTTGCAAATGTTTTTCTGCTTTTCCTAGTAGGAAGCAGTAATCCAATTCTGTACTCTTAAAAAGAAGGATCATTTATGTTCTCAGCATGGATGCTATTTCCAATTTTCCACATCCTTTCAGTGCCTCAATAATCTCTTGTGAAGATACTGTGTTGTTTTTTTTTCTTTTTTTTAGATGAGGTTGTGTGGTGTCCTCCACTAAGGCCTCTGTGACTGTATCTCTGGGAAATTAGTTTTGCGAGGCATATCACATGATAATGTGTGCCAGAGTCAAGAATCTGTGTAATTATCTAAATGACTGCATACTCTGTGAGCTGTAGAGTTGAAGTTGTGGCTTCTAACCTGGGCTTTATATAATATCTAGTTTTGTCTCATAACTCACATTATGTCATTGAAGTTTCTAAAATACGTCTCCGGACCACTGGTAAATTCGGAAATCTGTTTTGCCCTGTATTAGGGATTGGAGGAGCTCTTTAATGATTTGTAATGAACATTGATCATAATTATAGGCATGCCATTTTTTAGGCTTTTGAATGTGTGTCCCCTCAATGTTTGTGTGACTGTTGCAGCAGCTGCAAATACTGATGTAAACACAAGACCACATCCATGCAAAGAAATCTGTAAATGATCAGAAGACTTTGATACGCACTGAAGTAGGGCTTTCCTTCCCTGGACTTTAAATAGCATCAGCAGGAGTTATCTTCCCAACACATTTTTACTTTTCTTCATAATACGGAGGAAAGCCAGCTTTGCCTTCCTTTACAACGAAACCCTGTACATGGGTAATACTCCCACTAGATCCTGATATCAGGTTTTTAAACCATTTGCACGTTGCAGGAGAATGTATAAGGGAGGGAGGGTAAATATTTAGAGAAGAAAAAGGTACTGTCATAGCCTGAAGCTAGTGGGTGTGTGATACAGACACATCACCTACAAACGTGTCGTAGGACGCACCGTGGTGAGGTAAGGCACAAAACATCCTTCTCATCGTGTGCCCAGAGGTGCTGGACCTGACACTTCCAAGAAACAGCGGACTTGGGTTTGTTTTCAGAGGGCTTGTTCCCACGCAGTCTCTAGCATGCTACCCTGGCTCAGGGCTGCACGTTGCGAACAGAGCATTTCATTTTCCAGCTTTGCCTGTGGGGAAATGAATTAGCATGTTTTAAGACTCTCTGCTTCTTCTTGCAGAGGTCACAACTGATTCAGTGAGAACTGGCTTTGGCTTCCTATGACACAACGGTCTGAGGGGAAAAACATCTGTGAATCCTGGCTTAAATGGATAATTTGAAATGCAGATGTGTCATTCTGCCTGGCCCTGATGTCCACAGGGGCAGGGCTGAGCCTGCTGCTGCTGCTGACGTGGGTCTTGCATTGTTCCCTGGAAGTGTCAGAAGTGGAGAGCAAGCTGTGCTTTTTGGGTCCCTTGGGGAAGCGTTCAATGCCCTGACCCACTGACTTCCCCAGTGGTCCCTCTGTCTTTGTTCCCTTGCTCGCTCACAACCTGTCTCCTGGTTTTGCCCTTCCTTCAGCCCAATCCTATATGCACGCAACAGGGAGAGAAATGGGAGGGGATGGATATACTTTTCTTCTTCCAGTTCTGCAGGCTGGAGCCGTCCCAGGAGGGCAGGAGCGCTGTGCTCCTGCTGTGATGTCTGTCACAGAATGAATCTGAGGGTGGCTTATGAATTTAAAATGAACTAGTAGCAGTTCTAAGCATCGTCCTGCACGTCTTGCTCTTAGAATCATAGAATCTTTCCGGTTGGAAAAGACCTTGAAGACTTGCTCCTGATTTTTCTCTATTCATGGAATGCAACCTCATGTTAGAGAGGGAATTGTCCTGCTGGCTCTGCAGCAGGAAGGCAGTACCAGAGGAGGGGACGCTTTATTCATCAGCTCCCAGCGCTTTCATCTGTGCTGCCAGCCTTTGTAGTCACACCTGCGGGTACCCCCGGAGAGTAGGAAATCCACTCAGACAGTTGTGTGGCCATAGGTGCATAGTGCATCCTACCAGTAGTGTTTTCTTCAGGCTTTTTCTCACTTAAGACCCTTACGTCGTCTTCTTGTCATTCTCGAACATGTTTCCTCCTGCCCTACTTCATGTCTCGAGAATGAAAGAGTTAAAAATCGGCATTAAGGGTTTTACAGGTAACTGTTTATTTTTACTGTTTCCTGCAGGCAGAGCTCAAAGGTTGAGCATCATTCCTGATGCACTAAACTCTGTTTCTGCCTGAGAGGGCTTCCTTCCTGATGGAGCAATTCTTTAGTCAAATTTTCTTTCCCAGCCTTCATTCCAGAATGTGACCAGTTAATATTGGGTAGTTAATACTGGAAGGAAATTTGGCCTTCAGTTCTTACGTTTAGGCTTTCCCCTGTTGGCTTTCAAACCTGTGGGACTTCTGAAATGTTGAGTTGCGAGTGTTTATGTGTTTCCTTCCAGGGGAGTGGGCAATGGGAGGAAGTCATCCATTTCCTAGAGTAATTTTGGAAAAAAAAAAATGTGTTAGGAGGAAGGATAAAATAGTGGTTTTGACATCTTCAGAGAAGGTTTCCATGTAATACTTGGAAAAAAACCCACTTCAGTTTTATCAAGAAAGTAGAAGAGCTTGAAATCACAGTGAAGTATTCTGCTCCCATTTTGTTCATTCAGAAAATGCACTGGAAGTTGCATTTTCTGAAGTACTGAAGAACAAATTGTGTTGTAGCCGGAGCCAAATGCTCTAGTTCCAAATAAAAGGTTGTTTGTACAACCCATGTACTGGAGCGTGCCAAGCAGCCGGAAAGCGCACGACAAGAGAGCAGCGATGAGGCTCTAGATGCAATGCTTTGCCAATCCTCCCATTTTCAGGTCTCTTAAACTACAAAGTTTCTCTTGCTGCTTGGATGGAATAACACAGGTCTGGATCCCATGAAGCAGTCTGCCTTCAGTGGCCTGATAAAGTGTTCTTAATTTTCTGGAATAAGTTAATTTCATTTAGGTAAGGGAAGGCAAAAAAAGCAGGCTTTTCAGGGCACTGCCAAGTAAGAAGATTAAGTCAGCATCAAATCCATTAGCGAAATGATTTATCTATGTTAGCTAACACCATTTCAGCCTCTTTGTCTTGCCTTTTTTGCCTTTTTTTCGTTTTTTCTTTTCTTGGGTGGCAATTTAGGTAACCCACAATCATGCTGCTGTATTACAACATTACATGGTGGTTGTTCTGCTTAAAACTAGGTTTACTGCCCTCTTAATGTTTTTTAAGCAGATTTAGTTTAGGTTTATTCTTTTTATAGCAACTTTTTCTTCTGTGATGGTACCTTTTCTTGGAAAACTCATGGGACTTCATTTCTGGGTATATGCAATCCTAATTGTTGGAGGCTACTGCAGAACATGCCTGCAATGAAGAAGTTGCCTCTGTTAATTGCACAAGGATATGTGTCCATTATTATTCAGTGTCAGCTTGGAGCTTCCTTTCAGGAGACCTGTGTCTGGTCTCCATGGTGGGGCCTGCTTGTGCCTGATGGACAGAGGTTCTGGTATCACTTGAAGTCTAACCTCTGATGGAGACTTTTTCCACCTTTGGGTTATTTATGACATGCCTGTCTTTTGTGGATCCTTTGCTAATGTCCTGGTCTTGGATTTTGCAAGTCCTACCAAGAAACATGTATGCCAAGTGTTATCCCTGCCTTCGTTAGTCGTGCTGAAGCAGTTAGGACTTCAGGGAAAAGTCTTGGTTTAGAGATTTCTGCTAATAACTCCTTGCTCAAAATGAGCTATTCAGTTTTCCTGTTCCAGGCTGAGGCATGGAAAATGAGTTAATTTGACTTGAAGCCAGCAGCATTCTCTCAATAGTATTGCGATGTTACATCTGATTTTTCTGGTCTTTAGCATCATTGATACACAAGATGAGTTAAATATTGAGCATCAAAATGAAGCCAGTTTTCCCATAGGCTGGTTCTGCGTTGTGTGAATATGAACTCAACTAATACTCGTCCCAGTTTGTGGTTTTGTAACGACTAAATTACCCAGTTTTCTGGAAAACTTGGTCACCCTACACATTTTTAATGAGTACAGTCACTCACAATACCCCTGCTCATCTGGCGACCAGTTTCCGTTCTACAGAATTTATTTTTTTTTCCCAGATAAGTCATTCAGTCTTCTCTAAAATGTGAATGAAGTTGGCCTTCAGGAACAAAAATTACTGGAGAAAGCTGACATTTCATTTCTCCAGGAAACAGGGATGAAAACCAGGGATGAGCAGCACTGATACTCTGAGGTTTATACCTACAAGAGAAGAGTGTGTTCATGTCCAGCTGTTGTTGGTAGGTGCTTTTACTATGAAAGCCATCTTCGTGTGTTGAAATATTTGTAATTTATGGTTTATATAGCAAATATGTAGGAGCAACTTCATGTCTACCTCAACACAGGGTCTTTTAGGGTGGTTGTGTGGATGTTCAGGTTGGTTTAGCTCCTTGAGCCCATGAGAACAGCTTGTTGGTGTCCAGAGTCTCCAGACATGCATCTTTGTTCTTGATATTTCCCTGTTTCTCAAGGAGGAGGGCAACAGCTCTGTTTTATGTGATACTGTGATTACTGGAATTGACTTGCTGAAACCTGACATTGTTGTAATATCCCAAAGCAGCCTCTGCACGTGCTTCAGCTCATGCTCATCTTTCAGGGAGTCCGAGAAACTTGTAGTATTTACCATAACAATGATTTGCAGTGCTGTGTCTTCCATAATTACCAGACCATCTGAGGCTTGTAAAGAAATCCAAATAAAATGGAGTAAAGAGAATAGGTTGGTTCCTGTCAAAGAGCACTCCGAGGTCCATAGTGCAGCTGTAGCTGCTTCTGGTGCAAGACTTCTTCGCAGACACTTCTGCAGGTATCCCTTCCATGGAGTCACATCACCTTTGAGCCTCTGCCACATGTGTTGAAATGTTCCCACAATGGGCCGTGGGAGCAGAGTCCTGTAGCGTGTCATGCTGTGCGTGCGTATGGGAGGCATGGGGGATGTTTTGTTCTTTTGATGAAAATGTCATTGCTTTTGCTCTCAGTACCTCAATGTCCTTCACGTGTTCCTTTCCTGAGTAGATGTTGCTGTCACATAGCAATGTATTGTACAGTTGCTGGTAGTTTTAGCTGCTTCAGTCTTCTTGGCTATTACATAGTGCTATTGTTATGGCCAGGGTTACAAAGCTATGCTGTTGTGCATAGACAGCAAAGCTCTTTTTCCTGGCTCGTGAGCAAGTGTTCAGTTTTGGGAAGCCAAGAGGTATGTGTGAGCTTTTTGTTAAGTGAGACCCACTGGGAGACGTGCAAGCAGCAGGAGCCTGAAGGGGAAATCAAGGCCAGACCTCAGTTCCTGAGGTCATGGTCTCTGGGAACAAGGAATTAGCTTCGGGCTGCAGTTACAAAGAGGGAATTGTCTGCAAGCTGTGTGACCACCTCTGTTCCAAACCAGGCATAAGTTAAACAATCAACACTCATAGTTTACCCATGAGTCGCATCACTGCCTTCTCAGATGCTGACCTGTGAGGCTGTAGGCAGCTTCTGCCTTGAGCCAGGAGGACAACAGTGTGTTTGTTTTCATGCCGTGTGATTTACAATGGACCTTTCCAATTAACCCCTAGAAATCAGCTGGTGAGGTTTCTTTGGAAGACATCTTTGGGCACTTGCAAACCGACACAGGCTGCGATCATAGAAGCTTTGAAAGTCTAGGAATGGAGCAGGACCATTTTCAATTGCGTCCAGCTTAGACCATGGAAGATTTCCATGCCAAGTGGAAGCTGCAGGATAACCGCTGGATGCAGTGGTCCAAGTTAGGAGTTAGTCAAGGGCTCTTCTGTTTCAGACCACTATTGTTACGAATTCTCAGGGATGTTTGGTAACCCAGCTAGCCCCGTCCTTTTCCCAGGCCAGCAACTCCAGTCCCAGCACCTCTAGCAGCAAAATGTGCTTCTGATACCATGGTGGGGTAACGGCTTCACCTAGTTGCGTGGGAAGAGTGTTGCCTACTGAATTTACACTTGCATGTGCTGCAATTCAGCTTTTCTCATCTAAACCCCACCCGGCTTGGAGGATTGAGGAGAATTCCAGGACAGGTAAATAAGGCTGTGCTTCTGCTGGCTTTATCCCACTTCTTTCAGTTGTTCTTGCATATCGCAGGCTCCTGCACAAGGCTGTTCAAAACGAAGTGTTTAGTTTGGGAGAACTGTCTGAGAGCCAAAAGGTGAGCGCATCAGAAATACTTTAATTTCTCTTTCTATTCTGCCATCCACTGAACAATGTCCTTGTACTGTTCAACATCGATGAATGCAAGGAAGGCAGATCTTCTGCTGGCAGAGCAGGAAGCCAAAACATGCAGAGGTAGTGGTTTGCTCAAGGCTACATGTCAATTAACTGGGAACGTCCTTGCCTGAAACAAGAATGGGTCTCTTATTTGTCCTTACTGTCAGTGCTCCAATATAAGAATAGCTCGAACTAATTAAATGCAGAATTAAGCAGTGCGATCACCTCCTGCCCTCTAAAGAAATACAGAATAAAACCTGTCAGCACAGCATCCTCATGCTGTGGGATAATCTGGGCTGTCTGGCTGGTTAGGTACTTGTTTGGTTTTTCGATGTTCGTTTTGGGTGACTGAAGCAGGATCATCCTGTCCCCTCTGGAGATCAGCATCCTTCAGGCAAATGTATAGCTTGGCTTGCAGGATACTTATGAGTCCCAAGCATTTCTCAGTGGCTGCTGTGGTACCTCTACAAAATCAACTTCAGGTGTGACCTGTGTAAGCCTTGTGCACTCCTGTGCCCTGCTGCCAACTCCCAGCAGCCTGCATGGGTGAAACCAGTGCCTGGTGGTGTAGAAAATTTGGGAGTGCTGGTACTGGGAGACAGGTATGGCCTTGACCTATCTGGGAAGAAGGAAACATGTGGTCTGTTCCAGGACTACATTCATATTGATGGTACAGACCCATCAGCATCCTCCATGTTGAGTGTTCGCATATTTTTAAGAAATATTATAACACCAAGTGAATAACGGCAAGATCCAATCTGGTAAGATTTATTACTTTAATATTGGAGGGTTCCAGTTTATACCAGATTAACATATTCATAGGGTTTTAAGAACCGCTTGGGTATTAACAGTTACCTTTTAATCTGAAATCTTTGCAGAGGTCTCATGTCACTTCTGCCCTAATCACTCAGCCTGTTTGAATTTCTTTACGTGATATTTTGAGACTAAATACGAAAGAGGGAAAATGGCCCTTACTTTTACAAGCTCCCATTTGGTTTAACAGTTGCTGTGAGTTCTGTCTTGGCTTTTCAGCTGTATTTGCCACTTTGGCAGTGTGGTTTTGGCTGTCAGAATCTTACAGAGTTGTCATGAAGTGCGGCACTTTTTTCTTTTCCCCACAGCTGTTATTTGTCATTTTATATAAATCTGCCTTGTTAAGAGTTTTATTCCTGAATAAATGGTAAAAAGACAGTTAGTGTCAGAAGGCAGTGCTGGCCATCATGAGAGTTTCTGCTTTGTTGCTGATGTAGAAGCCATTGCTCTCCTTTTAAAGGGTGTGTTATGTAGCTGAATTTGGGAAAGACTTAGAACTCCTGAGGGAACAAAAGCTGGCCCCTTCCACTGTTCTGCCCTTTCCTATTGCCTTGTCCTAATTAGCAGTTAAACTCCATGCCCTGCACTCCTGGTGCCAAGATGCCGGTTTCTGGCCATTGCTTGGGGTTTGTGTTTTCATTGCAGTGCAGTCAACACCGTGTGTTTCTCTGCTGTGCTCCCAACTGAAGGCTGTTACATCTGCTGAGATAGCAGACAGGGGCCTGTGCTCCTTGGGATGCACCTTCCCCAGCCTGGAGCTGGGGAGGTTCTTGGGTGGTTCAGACTGGAGAGTTTGCTGCAAGAGCTAGCCTATGTCATTTTTTGTAAATCTGTTACCGAAGCTGCAAATCCTGGTTTCTTCTAGCTCTGACGTTACAAATAACTCTCTGGATCCCATAGAATATATACAGATACTTGACTGAGCTATTTAAATCTTCAAAAACTTCATGTGGTTGTGCAAGGGTGGTCCTGCCAGACTGAAGATGACCTCCTTGCTCTCAGAGGTGTTTCCTGAGGTGCCTAAATGAATGTACAACCAATGTCGGTGCCTTCACATGCCTTTCAGGGAAATGCACATCATATCACGCCCTGCTGCCAGCTTTGCTCAGAAAGCAGAGAGCATTTGCTGGACTCCACGCAGTTTCTCATTAATGTGCAAAGCTCTCATCTGTTTCCGGCAATGTGCCAAGCAAATTTTTTGACAGAATTTCCTCAAAGCTCTTTGTAGTGCATGCTAAGCTTGCCTTAGATCTCCCTGTCCTGTCTGTGTATCTAACAGCTTGCTTTTGGGGCTCCTGATGAAGAAGGAGGTGGGCAACATGCTGTGAGTTTTTGTTGCCTACCTTGATATATGCCTGTGATACACTCCTGCTGAGCACTAGAGATTCTCATCCTTTCTAACCCTGTCAAATCAACCACCTCTCTGGAAGGTACCTTTAATGATATGTGATATTGCAAATAGCTGTAAGATTTCATGATGAATGTATGACATCGGTGTTTGGGTTTGGACACGAGGGTGTCTCACTACAAGACTGTATTAAGCCCATGCTTCAGTTCATCCTTAAATCTTTTGTTACTTTGGAGTTTATTGATAAACAAAAATACTTCACTGGGGACAGATAACAACATGGGATTTCAGCAATTAGATGAAAAATATCAGTGAATCCTACTAAAGAGAGGAAATGGAGGGTCACAAAAGGCTCTGAAGAGACTGGGAGGCAGGAAGTAATATCTTAGGCTTAATACATGACAGCTCCTTAAAAATGCTCTTCTTAGATAAAGAAAGTCTAGGAGTGGAGAAGAGGGCTTTTCAGAAATTGCATGGAGTGAGTGAGGTTTTTCTTTTAGAAACTTAGGAATCTTGACCATTTCCCTTGTCTTTGAAGAAGATGGCACATGGAAGTGTGCCCTCTAAAACTGAGAAATTCCAGCACTCAGGAGCAGAAGGCAGTGTGGAAAGCCATAGCTCTTCCTCTGTTTTGCCCCTGCCTGGGGGCAGGTCTCAGCTGTTGAATTATTCCTTTGTTTCTGAGCTTGCTCAACCAGCACTTGTCTAAACATCTTTTTTTAGCAAGGCAGCTTGGGTTTGAGTAAGGGAAATGTCGATCAGGAAATGCTCCTTTGTGTCAGTAATTTTTAGGAGGAGACACTGTGTCTGAGATGTATGGTCAACCGACCTCCCAGGGTCCCTTCCAGCTCTGTTGTCACCAATGGGTTTCACAGCGATACCCTTGGCCATACAAACACTGAAAGGGGGAGCAGAGTCTCCCTCACCAACCACCAGCTGGCTGAAAAGAGAGGTCCATGCGGGATTGGCATGGAAGGGCTCGCATGCAGCCCTCTCTGAGCCTCCCTGGCTCATAATGGGAGTCAGAAGGCTCAAGTTACCCCTTACCACTTTGAAGTATCCTGATATGGATGTTAAGGAGTTTTAGAGAGAAGAAATCTCTGTGATTTATTTTGTGCTGGGAAAAGTTCAGCAGAGGTAAAAAGGGAAGGGGGGGGGAAGTTTGGGGAGACACAGAAAGCACTGTCACTTGGTGTTGATTCTACGACTCTAAAAGTAGGCTTGCCCTTATCACTACAGATGAGAAAGTAGGACTTGGGTATTTCAGGATCAGGAAATTGAGCTAAGTACCTCTGAGTTTCTTTGGCTGACATGCATGGCCTTTTTTTCCATGTCTTATTCTTTCTGGTGTTTTTTGCTGAGGGCAAAATGTTGTTTGTGTAAGAGCAGAATCCAGCGATGCTCTTGTACTGGAAGCTGTTAATGGCAGAGGTGTCTGTGTCTGCCAGCCTCATCAGTTATGACCTGGATATTAGCTACCGTTAGACTCCCTGTTGAGATCCATGTTAGAGCACACCCATTTGAACAATTTGTTCACGTGGGCTCGTGTCAGAACATGTCGACTGTGGACTTTACTGCAAAACCATCTTTTCTGTTTTAATATACCCACCCATTGCACCTCTAAGATAATCGATTAAGTTTTATAAGTCATTAGGGAAAAAACCGAAGCAGATGCCTTCCAGCAATACATTTGGGACTCCCTAGTCCAAGTTTCTCACATCAGTGATAGTTTCTTGTTGCCCATCCTGTACCCAGCCTTGACATGAGTCCTGTAAACCCTGTGGAATATCTGGAGCAAAGCTTTTGATGATGTTCTGGGAAACACTGTTTTTTGGACTCATTTCTGGGAAAATGGAAAAGATCCTTTAGGGCATACATTGGTTTTTTTAGGTAATTTTTTCCAGTATCATTATTATTCTGATTGAATCAGCTTTAGCTGTTTGCATTGGACTTTTGCCCATGCAATTGTATCAGAGCCCCTAAAGTGTTCCCAGGTGAAAGTAGCTCTC
Source organism: Falco rusticolus (assembly GCF_015220075.1). Lineage (NCBI taxonomy): Eukaryota > Metazoa > Chordata > Aves > Falconiformes > Falconidae > Falco > Falco rusticolus. The sequence continues at coordinate 8,989,237 of NC_051200.1, read as the reverse complement.
CATTTCCAATGGGATTAGTAAATAGTTGTGAATGAAACAGGAGGTCCAGAATACATTTTCTTGTACTTTCTAGTCTCAAACTTACATGCACTACTTCTCTCACAGTTCACATAGTGTTGACAAAGCCATCAAACCTTGGGTCTTTTTCTTTCCCCATCTGTAATGTAAGGAATATTAGTTGTCTTCCTAGCAGATTGTGAAGGCTGGATGAACAGTAATTTAGGTAGCTCAACCCTTTCCCTTGCTGTGGGGCTGGATGCTGGGTTTGGAGGGCTGGCTATGCACAGGAACGTAAGTAGCTCCCCCCAGATACGCTGCTTTCCTGTCCCTTGTTGGTACCACTTCTCTTCCAGCCTCATCCTTGCTGCATGTGCATACTGTGGCAGTACCTGCTTCATTGCCAGGTCTCGTGTGAGGCCACAGGAGAAAAAAAACTGTGGACAGGAAGGAATTCTGTACACTAAATCTACCCCATGTTTCTTTTTTTATAACCTACTTTTATAACATTGGCTACCAAGTGTTTGAAAAAATATATTAAGGTCATCAGAAGAAAACCCAATCAACTGCAGTGCAGCACTGTAAGGCATACCAGGACCATGCTGTAGCCTACGACAAGATAAAGGAGATAAAGGGGATCCCATTTACGTTCCTTTTTCCTAACTCTGGTGGGAGCTGTGCAGAAATATCTTTCCCTGATTATCACCCTGCTACTGCTCTAACACCCAAGCTTTCATTTAGGTAACGTCTATTTGATTCAGTACTTAACTAGCAGACCCTATGTTTTCAGTGCTGAAAAGGTGAGCAGAAAGGAGATGGTTTGTTACAGTGGTTGGTGAAAAGGCCATTTATGAGAAATCTGGTATGTGCTCAGCACATCTCCGTCCACAGCGGGGTGTGCTGGCCCCTGCTCACCAGTCATGTCAGTGAGGTCTTTGCTCGACCAGTGAATTCCTCACCCCAAGCCCAAATCAAGGAGGGACTTTAGAAGGCCAGCTTTGGTTTAGGAAGACATCCATCCTCTGGCTGATCAGATCTTGGGGTGTCAGGATGAACACTGGGTGTGTCAGACAGGAAGACCCAAGTAGGCTGAGTCTGGAGAATTATCTGAGAGCACCAGGGGGAGAGTAAAGACGGAGGCAAACAGGCCTGCTTTCCCTCCATCTCCTGCCAGCCATGTTTTTAGCATGTTTATTCTATGTGTTTATAGCAAGAGGATGCTGCTGCTGTGTAATTACAGTGAGGACAGATTTAACAGCTAAGGCAAATTAAATGCACCTCTGCAGTGTTCATTTGCCTGTAAGCAAGTCTGCTTTCCCCCTGCAAGTTATGCAACGACGACTGTTCTCCTTACATCCCTGCATTCCCCTTTCCTTGGGCTTTGACGCAGGACAGTTTTTCTTAATTAATAAACCTAAGATTTGCCCTGTAATACTGTAAGACAAGTGCAGGCCAGTACAACTTCCATGTAATGCTTTTCAAGACAGCTTGCAGAGGTAGCAGATTGACAAGCCCACTTGCACTGGGTTTGTTTCAGATTTGCCCTACCTGTGTGAGATCAGATTTTCGGGTTCAAGGACTGGCATTTGTTTCCAAAACAGATGAGAAAGGGATTTTGGCTAAATAGTGTTTCTGGCACAGAGTAATCTCTCTTGGCAGTGGAGAACAGGAATTTCTGAAGTTCCTGAGGTGGCAAGGGAAACAGCCCTCCTTAGAACAACCCAGAGTGGGAAAAGGGGATAAGCTTCCTCCAGACACAGGAACCCTTCTCAGCATCCCTGAGCTGAGGATGCTCAGAGCACAGGTGCTCTGTCTCAGTGTGCGTACCCAGCATAACTCTGGTCTGTCAGCTCAAGTTCTTCTATTACTATCCCTCTAATCATTGATTTAAGGCTTATTTATTTCATATGTTAATTACTCCTGTGTCTAAAAATTAGCTCTGTTTTTGTATGGCAAGTGACTTATTTTTATGTTAGTCTCTTGTTCTTGTTGGACAGAATGCGAAAGGAGATCCTGCTGCCAGGATCAGAATGGGTCAGAGCTCTGTCTCGAGCCTCCGTTAGAAAGTGAGGCTGGATTCGGGGCAGCATTTTGTGTTGTGCTGGTCTGTGTCCAAACTGAGCACTCTCTGTTCTAAGCTCAGCTTGCTCTCTCCTGAAGTTGAGTACTGCACAATACTACTTCGTTTCAAGTCTGAATCTTTAAAAAGGGCATTAAGGTGGTCTTGAAAAGGGCATCTGAATTTGATATTACAGCGTGCAATGCAACCCAAAAGGCACTCCATGTGTATGACAAACAACCCTTATAATAAAGAAGTGCCTTTAGGGTTTCATAGGGGAAAGCTGGCTGCTTTGAGTCTCTACCTCTTTGCTTTGGACAGTCCTCACCTCATACAACTTCTTTGGTCCATCCTAGAGGCTTAACCAACAGAGCAGCCACAGTCTGAAAAGGTGTTGCCTGTGGCAGACTTGGAGAAGATTTGGTCCAGAATGAATTAAAGGCTAAATGTCCTTCACTGATAGAAGCATTTTTGTGTGGTGATTTTTTTTTTGTTGTTAGCTTCATAATTTCCATCTACAATTCATAAGAGTTACAAGGAAAAAAAGAAAAAGCCTTTCATCCCCACCAAATAAATAGAAAGAGCTGGGACTGGAGAGAGACTGATCCATGCGATTGCAAGGCTGGGAGGCCAAAACAAGCTGTTAGTGGTGGCAGGGTGACACCTGCTCCTTGCAGTGGAGGTCCATGGGTGTAGTGACTGGTGCTGTCACGAAGGTTTAGTCAACAAACTGTGCTGGTGAAGCAGGAGGAGGAGCAGGAGCCAGCTCCTGGCTCAGCTGAGGCGGTTCGGCAGGGCTCACCAGGGCAGTCAGACATGATTTTTATCACTAAAGTCTGCTGTATTCAGATCTGAGTATATGCTCTGCCTGACAGCTGCCTAGGAATTGGTTGCTTGCACATAGCTTCTTTCCAGGCCAGAAACACACTTTGACCAGCACCAATAGCAAAAGAGCATTATTAAGTCTATTAGGCCTGAGTTCACAGATTTTATTTTAGAATTGTAACAGATGGCAAATGGTGGTGGTACAGCTGCCAGGACCAGGAGAGGATGGATGCTGGTTTGTCATTTCAATGGATGCTGGCAGTAACTCACATTTATGTTTATACAGGGCCTTTCCTGTTTCAGAGCACTTTACAAACCAGGTGATAAATAACGAGCTTGGAGTTAACACGGGCTGGTAGAGCTCATCTCTGCGCTCCTGTGGCCAGTGTGTGAGGGTAAACGTAAGGGCATCAGCCTGCACTTCCTACATAGCCTGGATGGGAATTAGGCAGCTGCTTAAAATCACATAGTACCACTCAGCAGGGATTTCAGGCAGAAAAGCAGGGTAAACAGCTCTAATTCGGAGGATGGTGCTGGTAACCAGTGTGTCAAGTGGGAGTTTGGGTAGCTAGTCTCACTCTTCTACAGCTGCAGGAGGATTTGTTCAGACTCTTCCCAAAGACCTGTCAGCTCCCACAGGAAGCTGCCCTAGGGAATAAGTAGCCATCAGCCATGCTGTCCTTGAGGAGTCAGACACTGCAGGCCGTGCTGCGCGGGCTCGGCTGGTGCTGACGGGGTGCTGAGGCTCCCTCTCGCTAGGTGCAGATGGGAGGGTGGCCCCAAGGGCCTCCTGCCTCCAGCACTTGCTCTCCATCTGCCTTGCTGGGACGCGCTGTGAAGGCAGCCCGTGTTTCCGAGCTATCTGAACCCCAAGCATTTGGAAGCGATACAGGGAGGAACTTTTAAGTTGGTTGGCTTGCTAACTCTAACCTGGCTGCAGGCTCCGAGTTTGATGAAGATAACAGTTAAATGACAGGAGTCAGGGGCACGTAAGCAGATGGGGTACATTTTAGCACTTTTTTTGGTGTATGTTGAGAGCCAGATGAAGACCACCACGTATTCCTCCTTCATTACTAGCAGATCTAGTTGCCATCATTGCATCCAGGAAAAACACCCTAACAAGAGCTAAGTTTAGAAATCCAGAAGGTTTCCCTCATGTGAAGGGTCAGAACTTCCAGGGAAACACAGGAAGGAGTCATTAAAAGGCTCATAGATGAACAGAATGTGCTATTTTAAAAAAGTTGAACATCGTTAGGGGTAGGTAAAATGTCAACTTGACATTGTTTCCCCTTTCTTTATACTATCTTCAGATCATCATTTCACGAAGGTGTGCCTAAGTTGAGCCAGACATGTTAGGATTAATGTGGAATAACAGGGGGAAGTTTGCAAAATAGTGTTTCTCTGGGGTGGTCTAAAAACATCTTTTGGATTTTATAATATCTGAAACTCTGAATAGGGGGCAGTCACTCTGCACTGGTACCAAAAGAGGGCCGACCTCTTTTTCAAGGTCCAGAAGAAGAAATAATTGAAATAATTTTTATTCAGTTGAGAGTGAATGTCCAGCTACCTTCTGCATCACACTGCGGGAAAAAATCACCTCCTTTACATTGTTTCCAGTGTAATGGTAAGTGATATAAGGAAAGATAAGAAACCATGTGAGCAGGGCTGGTCTCTAATTTTCAGCCCATTTCCACAGACTTCTGAGCTCAGAAATGACTTTGAATCTGGATGGCCTTAGCCAAATGAAAGTTATGAATCTCTGGGGTGTAAACACTGCAAATGATTGCTCTTCACTACATTCAATCAGAGCAGCTGAAGGCATGGCTCAAATATGTTTTTGACAGCAATGCAATTAAAAGGTCATGACCTAAAAGTAAATCTTAAATCCAGTAATCCAGTCCTCTATCTGGCAGTGTAATCAATTCCTTTCTTAAACCATCAGCCAAAATAATGTATAGCGCATAACAAAATAAATGTAATTGAAGTGCTGGGGAGCTGGTCCTTTCTACTTCAGTAAATACTGTGAGGTTTTTCTCCTCCTCCTGGAAGTAAGTCTTTCTCACAGGTCCAGAGGGAAAGACAGCTTTCATGCAACTGTGGTGATATACTGATGAGATGGCTCATGAAGCTTGCACTCGTGATGCCAAAGTGATGCCGAAACATCTGGTCATGAAGAGCACAGGAGGAGGCTGAGACTTCACTTTGCAGAGTGCCTCCTGCTCTGCCCTGGCCTTGCTCCTGCGTGGATGTGGGGCTGGCACAAGGCAGGAGGCAGCACTAAGTGCCCACAGTTTTCCCATAGGGAACAATGCCAGTAAACCAGGTAACGGTCGGTAGCCCAGGGCATACTGCTGTTCTCTGAATTCACAATTGTGCTGAGAGATCTCAAAGGACTTTTGCCAGGAAAAGTTAAATTATTCTGGAGTTTTCTGCTTTTGTCTAGGACCTTCATGATGTTCTTAAATTGGATATCTCCATGTACTCTAGCCTAACATCCTAAGGATGCTGTGGGCTGGCAACACCTCCAGTCCTGTCTGTTCATTACCCGCTGTATCATTTTATGCAGCACAGTCAGAAACTGAGACCAGTGGGCAGCCCAACTGCATTGTCTATTTAACTGCAGGAAACCAGGCTTTATCCCCCTCTGAATCCTGATGGAGCAGTGATAACAGATAATTGATTGAATGCTTTTTACTTTCTTTTGTTTATTTCTTTTGTTGAACAGACTTCCTAAATACACAAATCAAATCCTCAATTGGAATTTGTGGATTAATGACTTGAACAACATATCTTTTTTTTTTTCCTGTTGCCTGGATCTTGGGGAGGGTTTCTCTGATTTTCACTTGTGCTCCCCTGTCAAACATTTTCAGTTGTCAAAATGGGTAAGTACACGCTGGACTGTTGTACAAGCACGTCGGATGCATCAGTGCTTATCAGAATGCTGAAAAGAGGCAGCAATTAGCCGTCTGGGATTTCTCATGTGCCATTTTGTTGCTGTGTGTGCAGTGTTCACAGTGCCCTGGAAGCCAAGAGTTTGCATGGAGCAGTGACATGGGTTGTAGTCCCCTACAGAAAGATGATTCTTAATGGTCTTTACTGGGGTGAACACTGTCTCCCCCAAAGTGATCCGTTAAGAGTTTGTGATGTAAGAAATGCTTGTCGGTGAGGGCTGCAGGATCAGGATCCCCCAACACCCCAGTGTCATTATCTGTTTAAATTACAACAGTATGATTGCACACACTCAATGGTATCTTTATATTATAAAAAGAACAAAATTGATTGGAAAGTGTTTTCTATGAACTGCCGTTAGTTTGCAGAACCGAGTATACACTTCACGTCTGCAGACTGGAGGTTAGTGAAATATAAGGAAATGCACAGTGAGTGGCAGGTAAAAATAGACAAGAAAAGGAGGCTATCAAAGCTAATAAAGAGTCTTGTTGCATGCTGAATAAAGCTTTTATTACTTTATCTTTTTGCTTGGAGCAAACAGTACATTTTGTTTCTGTTTTGCAGTGAACATAAGCTTTGGAAGGTTAAACAGAGAGTGTTAGGTTACGGTAAGTGGTCATCAGAGGCTTGCTTTACAGTCACGGCCTGTTAAATTGTTTACTGAACCTTATTTTATATATATATTTCTCTGAGATTGATGTGAGTCTTAATTCCAGTGTATCTTCTTGTGGATGTGAGTGTTGAGTTTTTTCATAAAACTTGAAAGGAGAAACATGAAGTTTTAAGACGTTTTTTATATAAACCACAAATAGTAAGGTGTCACTGTAAACATGCCAGTCACCCCAACAAACTTTAGCGTTATGTCACTGTGGATCTTAGCATGTTTTTCTCAACACAGGTTTCTATACCTGCTGTTCTAACACCGTCAGCTATTCTGGCTACAGCCAGACAGGCACCAGAATCTGATCTCACTGCTCGAGAGAGGTTGGGACAGTGGGGGGACTGCTCATGCAGCGAGCCCCCACGGGACTCATGTCTGTCATGGGTCAGCTTCTCACCTGCTGGTCTTGAAGCTGTTGTATGTAGTTTTCTTTGCCTCAAAATGCTGTGCTGGGCACCAGCTATTTGGGAGCAACTCAGATGCCTGCAAGGTGGTTGGCAGGAGGGGCACCCTGGGCAGCAAAGCCCTCTTTCCTCCTCAGTTGGAGCTGCATGCTGCCGGGCGAGCAGAAGTTGATCCACAAAACTGTCTCGGCTTTGGTGCAACTCCTGTCACTCAGGACTTTTCAATTTCGGCATTGAGTTTACAGATAAGTGTCGGCCTCAGGCTGCATTGAGTATCTGTATCTTATTAACCTGAAGCAAACAGTTCTGTAATATCTCAGCAAGGAATGTCAGCCAGAGAGAGTTTCATATGGATAACAGAAGAAGAGTTTTGGGTGCTTGCTATGGACATTCTGAGATGTAGAAGAACAGCCAATTTTCAGAAAAATATTTTACCTCCTTTCCCCCTAAGCCTGCCTTAAATTTTAACCCTGCTTCTAGGTTCAGGATACCGAAAACACAGCCTGTGTGTACTAAAGGACAGCCTGCAGCTGCTGTGTGGGAACAGCAGGGAGAGGCTAGATCTCTGCAACTGGAGCTTCTGCACCAAGGGATTTCCAACAGCCTCTTGAGGCCGGCAGGGCCAATGACCCTTGTATTTGTACAGCAATGCTCAGTTAATCTCTGTAGAAGAACGATGTCCTTTTGTATGAAAGTCAGGTGCTGTTTGGGCAACCTGCCACTGAAGACCTTTATGAATGTACTTTATTGATCTGCAGAACTCGTTGCGGTATTTCCTAGCACCAGGACTTGACAGTAAGTCCTCAGATAACCTGTGTTGTTGGATAATCCAGGCAAAATGAGAGGCAGGGCCAGGGAACTGCTGGAATAGAGGAGCAGGCTGTTGTAGTGAGCAGAAATAGGATTATAGGAGTATGGGATGCAGGAGTGGAGCTCAAAGGCAGGAGTACTAGGGCAGAAGATGTTCTGGGATAAACTCCCTTTTGTATTACTTGCACGTGCTTATAATCTCTGCTGCTGGGCTTCAGGTTGTTTCGTGGGGTTTTTTTTCCAAACACTTCATGGATAACAGGCTATCATACATCTATATAGCTTTGTGTTGGACCTCTATAATGTAGAAAGATTTATATCTTCTCTGAAAAGGTGGCCAAGTCTGTATTGCCAGTACGCTTGTGACGGGCTTGCCTTTCTCCAACACAGCTGGGGAACAGAACACCGTGGCACATCAACCAATTTATACTAAGTAGAAGTTAAAAACAGGACGGAAAATGTGGAAGCTAATAAGGAAATATAGTCACATGCCCACAAAGAGAAAATGATACATCTGAAAATAGTGTCACAGAAGCAGATAATTTTAAATTTGAGATAAAGTCCTGCTGGTATTATTTATGGGCAGGACTCCTTTGTTTTATAGTGGAAAAAATGTAAAAAAAATACAGTAGTGAAGATCGTTGGCAGGACACTGCTCTTTACCTTCCCTAAAAGCCACTCATCAGATGGCTTGCCATTCTGCAGCGTTTTTGGGAGTGAGGGTCTGATCTCATCCTACAGAGGACAAGGATGTCCACAGGGCCCAGCACATGAAGGTCACATAGCAGACCAGGGATGGTGAGGCTGAAGCAATGTTTAACTCGGGGTACTCCTATTTTAATAATTAGCCAACAGCCAGTTCCCATGCTTTGAAGGGTGTGTGCTGCATTGGGGGCATGCAATGTGTCCCCTCTTTTCAGTACTCAGTTGTTAAAAATGCACTGATTTTTCAGAGGACTGACTGGCAAGTGGCTGTTATATCGGTCTGACCTTCATGTTCATCTCACCAGAACAAAAACGTGAAGTCGACCACATTGCCAAGTAAAATGGAAGATGGGTTTGGTTTTGTGCAATAGTACTGAGTGAACCTTTCTGACCTTGTTTTCAGGCACCTGACACCCTGTCAGGGAGATAGGCCTTCTAGCTGATAGGAGAGCCAAGATTGCAAGGTGAAAGCACAGAACAGAGGATGGCAGGTTTGCTCTCCAAGTAGAGGAGGAGATTATTCTTGTCTTGATAAAATCGTTTCATTATCTCCCTGCTGGAGCAACATGCAATGAAGTGCTGTCAAAATAATACACTCAATACTGTGCTCTTGGATTGAATCCAAGCTACTAAATCCATCCTGTGAATATTATTTTTATAGATTTCCACACACACCCCTATATTTTTACTTCCTCCCAACTATTCAAGTTAGTGAAGAAAGACTGACAGAGACTGCTCATTTCTCCCAGCAGCTGGCAGTGATGTGAGGCTAATTGTCCCTATGATTTTGCTAAGTTTTGGATTAAATTCACTGATGTGCTGTCTTAAGTAGGGAATATCCAGCTTTGTTCTGCTTTGCCTGATTCAGAACTGGCTGTTGAATGCTGCTGTCTTTCATCCCCAGAAAACGCAGAGGCTTGCTTTCCAACCACCTGTGTATATAAATGTGTATCCAAGTGGGACAGGTACCAGTGAAGAGGGACAGTTGTAGTCCCATCAGTGGAGTCTGTCTCCAGCATCCTCTGGAATCTCCTAAATTGGGTTGCTGATAACTGTCTGTCTCTGTTTTGCTATCTTGAAAATTGTTTTTGAAAACCTTTCCAAAAGGCAATTCTAGTGCTGGGGACACATTGTGCTTTTTGTTGTGCATATTTTGGATCAAATGAATTAAAGTTTTGCTGAAGAGCATTTCCTATCTGGGGTGCCTGCATAAGCACTAAGCCTGGCCACAGGTGGTTGTGCCCTTCACAGTGGGCATAAATAGAGGTAATTATATGAGGAACAGGTTCAGTGACTGCATTTTAAAAAGCTCCAAATAAGATATTAAATCCGCAAAAAAGCAGCACTGAGGCACAGCAGCCACAGAAGTTGTGCGCTGTTGTAAACTTGTGTACGTGAAATCTTTCTGTCAAAAGATTTCAGCACTTCACATGTCCTCTGCTAATACTTATTTTTAAATGATGCTTTGTGTCAGCTGTCTCAATGCCACACTGCCATGGGCTATTCTCAAGTCTGAACTGTTTTCCAGTCAGTCTTAAGTGGACCCTGCTGCCTGGTATGAACTATTGACTTGTTCTGATAGGTTTCATTGGCAACAAACATAGCAACGAGCCAAGTGCAATGGCAATGCAGTTGTCGTTTCTGCCAGTCCTTGGGTGTATGTTCCAAATACTGAAGCCAGTGACCTAGCTGAACTGAGATCTCAGAGAGTCATTTCATCAATACTATAGAAAAAGGCCTAATTTTAGTGGTTTTTTCATATCATCTGGTAGACAGCAGGATATGAGAGTTTGAACAGAAGGTGCAGGTGTGATCAGTCAGCTGGGATGTTGCCTGTAACACACAGGGGCATAGGTGTTAACACCTTAAACATGTTAAACATAGCCTTTACTGGTACTCTAGTAATATATTCCTTCCTGCCATTGCAGATATACCTGAAGATAGCAGAGTTAGGAAAAACAACTAATTTTTCTAGTGCGCTGTCCTCTAACTGCAATGTTGAGCTCCTCCTGAAATGAGTTTGTCTCAGTTGTCAAAAAGCTGAATACTGATAGATGTTCTTTTCAACATTATAGCTGGTCCTGTAGTTACACCAGTTCCCAAAAGACCTCAAGGTTCCTTTCTTAATGCATTCCTCTACTCTGACTGGCAAGTGGAACAGAAGGGCTTTTTGCCTACCTAAAAATACACCAGACTCATAAAATGAGCAGCAACTGCTTTTAGAAAGTCACTGGTTGCCCAGGTCGTTCGAGGCTGCTCCACACAGTGGAGCTGATGGGTGTTGTCCAATGCAATGTGCCATTTTCAGTTCAGAAAGGCTTAAAGTATTTTCTGTTTGTACAGACTCTCAGCTCTCTTTGTTTCAGATTCCATATGAACAACCTACAGCGTATACTCTGCAGGGATGGCTGACGGCAGCTTATTAATCATATTCCCTGCCCAGGTCCAGACAGTTTAGGAGTGACTGACCTCCCATATTGCATTGGACAACTTTAATATTAACAGAACAGGAAAACATACCAAATAAGATAAGCACCTAAAGGCTGGCTTCACCAAGGCTCCCGGAAGAACACATGCTCCTTAGCATGAACACTGCAGAAATTCTCGTGAAAATATACCTGTTCACATGCAAAAGACCAAAAAAGACCTTTCCCGCGCAACTGCTCTCAGTGCAATGAATAAACCACTGAAAACTTAACCTGCCCACCCCAATGATGGACAGAGCTTATGTGAAGTGTCACTGTGTGATGTTAGAGAAAGTATCGTGTCCTATATAGTATTTAAAGGAATGAAGTTCTCTGCAGGACAGTGAATGCTAGGTGGCTGCCTGCTGACTACAGTCGTGCTGGCTGATTAACAAGGAGAGTGAAATCCTTCTCTTCTTCACAACTTAGAGGAATGTTGGAACCTGACCCCCAGCTACAGCAGAGTTAAGGGTAACACTTCCAGTTTAGAATTTTCTTAAGGTGGAATATGCAGGGTAATCATGCTAGTTACTCTGTTTCCATCACTAGTAGAACAAAGTCTGATTTTCTAGGGCCTCAGATTCCAAATGGAGGGTAGAGTGAAGCCCATGAGGAGAGTTAGGCCTAAAGAGGAGTTCTGAGTTGCAAGCTGTCTATCTGGACCTACACTCACCTCTCACGGTCTCTTCTTTTTTGTAGGCAACATCTTTGTCGTCAGTTTGTCTGTCGCAGACCTTGTAGTTGCAGTTTATCCATACCCTCTGATCTTGAGTGCCATTTTCCATAACGGATGGACCATGGGAAACGTTCACTGTCAGATAAGTGGGTTCCTGATGGGCTTAAGTGTCATCGGGTCCATTTTCAACATCACGGCAATTGCAATCAACCGCTACTGCTACATCTGCCACAGCCTTCAGTACGATAAGCTCTTCAACCTGAAGAACACCTGCTGCTATCTCTGTCTGACCTGGATACTCACGGTGGTGGCAATTGTGCCAAACTTCTTCGTTGGCTCCTTGCAGTATGACCCCCGGATTTACTCCTGCACCTTCTCCCAGACGGTGAGTACGTCATACACCATCACAGTGGTGGTGGTTCACTTCGTTGTCCCACTGTCTATCGTGACATTTTGCTACCTACGGATCTGGGTTTTGGTGATTCAAGTCAAACACCGGGTGAGACAAGACTGCAAGCAGAAGCTCAGAGCAGCTGACATCCGGAATTTCTTGACTATGTTTGTAGTTTTTGTCCTTTTTGCTGTGTGCTGGGGACCATTAAACTTTATTGGCCTTGCTGTTTCAATTAATCCTTCAAAAGTGCAGCCACACATTCCAGAATGGCTTTTCGTCCTGAGCTATTTTATGGCCTATTTTAACAGCTGCCTCAATGCTGTGATCTATGGGCTTCTCAACCAGAATTTCCGGAAGGAGTACAAAAGGATACTGCTGACACTCCGAACTCCCAGGTTGCTATTCATTGATGTGTCCAAGGGTGGGACAGAAGGAATGAAAAGCAAACCATCTCCAGCTGTAACAAACAACAACCAAGCTGAAATACACTTATGAGTCAGAACAGTGCTATTTATTCTGGATTACAGTGGTTTATAGAATATATAAGAGTCTTTCTATGTGTGCATTTCACAGCTGGTATTGCTGGGCCCCTCACGCAAAGAAGGAGCCTGCTACCTTTCATGCTCAGCTTTTCGCTGCGACATCAAGGCTTTGAGTAAGGATTTTCAGAATGGAAATGACTCATCTTTATCTTTTTTTTTTTTTTTTCATATGCCATCTTTAACCATGTGCCTAATTAATAAGTTTGGTTGCTTTTTGCCACAAGCACGCCAATACCCTCCAGAAAGGAAGCTTCCAGAGTGCATGAAGAAATGCAGTTATGCTTGAAATGCAACCTTCAAGAGCCAGCAAAATTGCCATATATTACAAAGAAACCTTTCTCCCCCCCACCCTCAATTCTATTTTTTTAGCATTCACGTAACCAAAACTATAGCAAACAAAGCATAAACTGCATGACTTTTTACCTTTTCAGTTAGGTATTAATAGTATTAGCCAATAAGCATACATATAGGCACAATGACTTCCACTGCATGTGTGTTCATTTCCCTTTTTCTTTTCTCCTAAGGTTTAGAAGCTATCCTGGCAAAAGCCAGACCTAGTCAGTGTCTGGTGCACTCATTTTAATTGAATATCTACAGATATTGAGTACCCTTGCACTCTCCTTTCCAGGCTGTGAGTAAGAATATAACATATGACATAATCTAATTGCAGGAAGATTCTTGGAGCCTGATTCCAATTTAGGCAGTATCCTGTCATGGCCAGAATTCATGCCAAATGTTTTTCAGAAGTCTCTGCTACATGACCATCACAAAAAAGATGAACATAGCAGAGTCCCATCTGTTTAATGTAGATGCTGGCTTTTAAGTTCCAGTAATATTTACACTTGCAGACAAAGGGAGAAGAGGAAGGAAGTGTTTGTTCCAAACTTGTCTCCTTTTTCCCACTACATAACATGAATTTGATTGGGTGAAAAAAAACCAAAACAAACCCTGGAGAATTTTTTCCCATTTTATTCCTGTACAAAAGCTGTACAAATTCATGGGCCTGGGAGAGGAAAGCTACTTAAGCATATTCATACATCAGTTCTCAGTTAAAGCCTGAATTCTGTTATCTGTGTCATTGGAAACAATGTCCTGAAGTGCTGGAAAGGACAGTATCACATTAGAAACAAGCACATGGGCAAAGATAAAGCTTTCTTTAATGGGGTGGGTGGGTGGGTGGGGGTGTGTGATGGCAGCTGTCTGTATATAAGACTTCTTTTTTTCCTTAGCTTCACTGTGAATTCATCTCCTTATGGTTTTAAATGTGTGGATCCTGCTTTGAAACAGTCCCATAAAATCAACAGGTAGAACTCCCCTGGTGCGACTCGACCTTCAAGCTAGCAAACCTGGCTTGATGCTGGTGTACTGAGAGGCAGTGGGAGCTGTGTGATGGAGAGAAGCAGGTCTGAACACTGTGGGTCTAATAAGGACAGCAGCCAGTCCTGCTCCTGAGCAAAGAGTGCAGTCTTCTCTCTTGGATCGTAGTCAAAGCAGGACTAGTTCCCAGGGCTGAACCCTGAAACTTCGCAGTAGCATGTAGGTGCCTAGAGATGGAGGTATATAGGGTTTACAAAATCCCTGAGCAGGCTAAGTGCCTAATCTTTAGTGAAGTCAACAAACCATTTGTGCATCGCTTGCTGAAAGCAATTTGTTGCTGAATGTCCCTTTTGCTGATTTTTTTTTTGGGGGGAAGAGGAGTTGAGAGAAATTAAGTCCCTTTAGGAAGTGGGCTGAGAAACATTGCATGGCACATTGCTTCAGTGAGGACTGCAGTGTGCATGCTACTGTGCGGTGAAGGTTGCTGTAATGCAAGGGGTGTCTCTGCATTTATAGGGTGCCCTGGCACTTCATTTCAAACTTGAACATCTCAGCCACTTCAGATGATTGTTGTTTTAAAATGCACCGCAGCCAGCCTCCCATAATAGGAATCAAACTGAGTTCTGTTTTGGCCTCTTAATCTGCCTGCACATGGCCAAATAAAGGTATCTTGACCCTCAGAAATAATGTGTCTGTTTGCCTTCCAGCAAAACCAGTCTGGATGAATTCACACCATTCCATGCAAACAAACTTATTTTGAGTCAAACTTGGATAAGAAAAGCACTGAGGAATCCATAACTGCAGGGAGCGTTTGTCTCATCACACCGAGATGTCCCATGTTCTGTGACTAGTCTTCAAAGTCATCTGCAATTAGCCATAGCAGTGTTTGTTAGAATTACATTAGCAAATACTTTTAAGCATTTAACACCAAACCAAACGTACTCCTTTATGACAATCATGAAGAATCTTGTGCAAGGTTGCCAAATAGCTCAAATACCCTACAACGGGGGTTTCATCTTAAGGATCCTTGTCTTTTTAACTGAATGTTCAGTGAAGGCAATGTGTTGTGGTTGATTTTATTTTATTTTATTTTGTTTAAGCTTGTATTTGCACTATTTCTTATCCAGGCTCCAAAGTAACAACCAGCGAGCATTTGAACCAAACCAAGTAAGCCAAAGAGATCCTGAACAGGCAAGCTGTGGGAGTCTCTGTCAGCACCTGGTAGGAAGGGGAGCAGCAGGAACATGATAGGGCATCTCCCCAGAACTTGCAAGAGTCACTGCTGAACCAAACTATGCAAAATGATAGGGGGATCTGCTCGTCTTCTGCTGTAGGGTCTGAGCCTGACTCCTGCCCAGGTCTTTTCAGGGCACAGACTTAGTACCTGCTGCGCTGGGTTGGATCCTGAGCAGCTCCCTGCATGTGCAGACCTTACGACCACCCAGCAGGGTGGAGATGGGTCTGCAATGGGTGCTGTCCATCTAACAGCACAACTCTTTGTTGTTGTGCCCTAGCACAACCTGTTCAAAAGTGCATTGGGTGTCCCAATATAACAAGGACTGCCCAAGAGTGAGTCTGGAGCTGGGCTGATTCAGCCACCATGATTGGAGTCCTGAGCTCAGTCCTGCTGGAGCTGAGGTTTGCAATATGAAACATGAAAAGCAGGGAACATGGCTTCAAACAGAAAGCACTGTGCCATTTGCTAGCACTTTGATACAGAGACAATGCTTAGGATAGAATAGATTTTTTATATTGACTTGTTTTAAAACTACCCGAGCAGCTCCTTATTTTTATGTTAAAAAATTATTAACAGGGTACAGAGAGTTTTTGTTAACATTTGTTTACAGAAAAAGAGAAGTGTGTCTTAAACTGGGAATCCTGAGCAACATCAGAGTTTCCCTGTGGGAATATAGCTTTAATCCAAATTTGAGCTTTCAAGGAGATCTCACAGCTTAAATCATGCTCTGCCAATTCCACCTGTTGCATACCTGGCCTTAATTCTTAATAACATTGAGATCTCCTATAAACTAGTTTTAAATCATTTGCTCTGGATTTGACCTGGCTATTCTAGCCCCAAACTCTACAGTGGTTGTAGTGGGCAAAAACTTCCGGAGGGGCAGTATTGCCGTGAAGGAAGATGGATCTCTTGCAGCAAAGAAATACTTTTGGATGTTGCTAATATATGTCGTTTAATCTATTTAAGAAGAATGTAACCTATATATTTATACATAAATATATATGCTATTTCCTTTTTATCAATTGATTAAGAATCCTTCAGTATATTTTCCTATTGCTGATTTTGTTCATAAAGTTTACTCGTTCCCTTTACCTGTTAACACTGTAATAAATCTGCCATTGGACTGCTTATTGATTTTTTTTTTCCACTTGCAGTTATTTTTTAATAAATATTTGAAACAACAGCTTGAGTTTTGTTGACTCCTGGAAAGCAGATTGAATTGACAAATACAACTGAGTTCAGGTGTACCTCAGGTGGCCAGCTCAGACCTGGAGGAGAATGAGCCAGTGCATTTGGGACATCTCCTTGGATTCATGTTTTTTTCTTCCACCTACCTATAAGCCGGATGCCAGGTGCACTATGGCCTTCCTCACAGGGAAGAAACTTACTCCATACTGCTGTTGGTCTCATCACTGTGTGTCCATCCAAGCCCTTTGCCTTTCTTGTGTCTATGTCTATCCATCAGCTATATGGAAGCAAAGACTGTGCCACATCCCTTTCCTTGCCCTACAAAGTGTGGTGCAGCTGGGAAGGAAAGCACAGCCAGACTGTGAATGGGAGGGTGTGGGAGCCAGAGTGGTCGCAGGTCAGGGCAGGAGGTGGCATTTGGGTTGTAGGGGACAGTTGGGGACAGAGACAAAACCCTTGTGCTGGAGCACATTGAAGGCTGCCACACACTTAGTTTCCATTGAGGAGCTTTATGAGGATGAGGACTGATGTATCCAAGATGGTTTTTATTTCTGTTTTTTTCTTTCCCCACCTCTATTTTGGAGCAGATTTTGCTGTATTCATACAGTTCTTCAGACATTTTTCCTATTTCCATTCTGGCTTGGCTGGAGCTGTTGGGGAGTCTTGGTGCCACTTCTGAAGCATGGGTGGTGGGAGTCCAGTTGTAACTGTAACCTTAGCTCTGTATTTGATTTTATTACACAGACCAAGTACCCTGCTCCTGTTTCCTAACCAGATGCCGTATGTATAGTGTTAAAGTAGTAAAGACTGAGATTATCCATTAAAACAAAATATTGCTGAACAACCATGGAGCAGATGTGCTGAATGAACAAGCACAATTCAATGACAACCCAGAGTAGTACTGCTACTTTTTTTTTGCTAATCTTTCCCAACAGGCACAGGACTTCATCTGCCGCTTCCACAATAAAGCCTGCAATGCTCAGTGACATGACATGCTGAAAGCAGTTTATGGTAGGTGCAGATCCCAAAAAGTATGTCCAAGTAGAGCTGCTAGAAAACCCTTGCACACACTTATACCTGCTATTTCTGCCACGAGGAACTGAACAAATTGAACTGTCAGAAATGAGGCAGCATTATTTATTTACTTACTTGCCACAAAGTATAGTAGCTGGGAGATAAGATACAGCTATAAAAGACAAGAGGTGCAATAATTCAACACCAGGATAAAATCTCACTCATGGTGACTATTTAGAGATCAATATTTGTCCTAATGTATTTACTTCCAAGCTTATAATTTATAACATGAAGCCAGTCAGTAAAGAGCTGTTGCATATGTATTTAGAATTTTATTGGAAAAATGTAAATTACTGGGCCTAATGCAATATTTCTTACCGTAAAAGCC
Source organism: Falco rusticolus (assembly GCF_015220075.1). Taxonomy (NCBI): domain Eukaryota; kingdom Metazoa; phylum Chordata; class Aves; order Falconiformes; family Falconidae; genus Falco; species Falco rusticolus. Next base: position 8,971,606 of record NC_051200.1, on the reverse strand, counting down.
CTGAGATAAGAAATGCAGAATGGGTTCTTGCAAGAAATCCATGATGGGATATGCAAATTTTTTCATTTGTGATAAGAACCATAAAATTTGTATCACTCGTGAACCACATTTGTGAATGGAAGCTCTATAATATTCTTAACTGAATTTTCATTTTGCTATGCTTGTTTATAATATCCATTATTCATATGCTATAAGTAATGCACTGTACAACAGAGATAGAATTTACAGTATGGGGTCAGTTTCCAAAGCAAACAAGGTAGGTCTGAACTATTAACTGAAATATGTTTCTATGTTTTCTCCCAAGCATGGTCTCCCAATAAGGTTTTTAACTCCAATAATAGCTTTTAAGAAGCCAGGGAAACTTTAATGTATTTTAGATTACTGGCAACGGCTGGCTGTGCAGTCATGGTTTGCTTCAATTACCTTTTAAATAGACTGAAGCAATCAAACCATTTTATAAATCTCTCCAGTTGAAGCACATAATTTATTTTGTATGTAGAATATTTTAGAGGTAACACATTTAATAAATTGTGATGTCTTTCCTTCTGTGTTGTGCTTCTCCTGTGAGCAAAACTTCTGAATTTCCCTGAAAGCAGGATGCAAAATTATTTCAACTGTAAGCAGTTTGCTTAGCCTCGAAGTCGGCTTCCAGTGGCTTTGACAAGTGTGTCAGATAGAGGTATTGCTGTGGCATCGCATCTCCTGGGTGAAAACTGACAGCCGTTTTGCAAAAAAAAACAAAAAAAAAAGAAAAAAAATGGAAAAAAAGTGCAAATTTCCTGGAAAGACATTGAAAAAAACATTTGTGGTTGAAATGACAGGAATATTTGGAGAGGTTTTACTTACTCAAAGTGGGACCCGGCCAGGACAATGAAGCTAAAGAACCCTTTAACATAAAAAAATGACTTAATATAAAAAATTATTTTTATGGTGCTGGGGCACACAGCATGGAGCCGGGTGTTTGGCTGCCAGAGCCCCCATGGCACGAGCAGAGAAAAAGCCAATACAGTAGTTAAAACTAAAGAAACATTGAAAACCAGAGCGTACTTCTGAGAATATGAAATGCAAAAATGTATTGGTAGTTAATATAAAAGTTTAGTAAGATTTTGGGGTTTGTTGTTTGGTGGGGTTTTTTTAATGAAAGCTCAACATTCCCCTTTCTAACACTTCTGAAATATTATAAAACACTGTTAGTGAACTGGAACACTTTTATTTTGTTACGTGCCTTTGCCCTGCCACCACTGCAGCACCCGGCTCCCCGCAACGTCAAGCCTGCCATGGCTGGGGACAAGTAATTTCTCCCAAGCTTCTCCTACAATAGGAAATGGGTCAAAAGAAGCATTTTAGGAGGACAGGGCGTGCGCAGCACCACATCAGCTTGTGCTGGGTCTCTGGGCCTGGCCCTTCCTGCAGGCCAGGCAGCCGCCATTTTGGGAGCCCCTTGGCGGGATCTCCTGAGGAGCCGGTGCCTCAAGGAGGCGGGAGCTCTGCCGGTAATTCACAGCCAGATCTTGAAGAAAATATTTTCCCTCTTGCCCTCCCAAGCTGTGATGTAGTTGTAAATAAAACAAACTGGTTCCCGAAGGATGGGTTGGGTTGGGTTTGGTGGTGGATTTGGAGGGCCCCGAGCTGCAGGGATGGTGCCTGGGCACAGCTGGGTCGGGCAGGGTGGGATGGGGCTGATGAGCTGATGAGCTTCTCCTGGGCAGGGCGGTGTCACATCGCTGGGGGAGAAGCTCTGCCTGCTCTGCCTTGCCCTCTGGGTATGGCTGGAAGAGGAGGAAGGTGCTGTGCAGTGCTCACCACCTCTGCCCCAGCTGCCAGAGGGGCCACTGCTGTGCTTCAGCGCTTGGAGGCCATGTCTGGTTGCAATGGGGACTGCTGAGGCTAAACTGTGAGAGGTGCTGGCTGAGGTAGGAGGGGACCGTCCTGCCCTGGGAGCAGAGGGTGCTGAGGCTTGCTTTCTTGGTACAGTGCTTTTTTGCTGGAAAGTCAAAATACATTTTGGAAAGCAGATATCTGGTGGAAAAACAGAGCTGCTCTCCTCTGGTAGTTTATGGTTTTCCCTGCCCTACTTGTGGTGATGCAGGAGTTAAGGCTACAAAAAGGGGCTTTTTTTCACTGGCAAAACCTGTCCCTGTTGCTGTCCTAGACCAGCAATTGACCTTTTCCTCCTCCTCTGCCACTTCTCTGTCTTCCCAGCAACACTGAGGACTCATCTGTAGGAGCACTGCTCAGCAGGCCCTTGCCTGCAGGCCAGTGCTGAAAGAGAGGAGCAGACAGGTGAAGGAAAAAGAGCTTCACCTTGGCCTGAAGCCCTTTGGATTCCATAATAGACCTTATGTATACTCCTCTCTGCACTGTATAGAAACAGACATATACACAGCCTGGTTTTACCTAAAGGAATCAATACCACTCATAACTTACGAAATATTGACTGTATAAAAGTTCTGATTTTTCTCCTGGAGCAGATGGAAGATGCAGCAGGTGCTGGTAATGTTTTTCTGCCCTTGGGAAAGCTTGCCACAGTTACCTGTTTATCTTGTTTATTTTGACATTTTACTGCCTGAAACTGCTCTGTAACATAAAAGCACATGCGGGGCAGTTAGAGGTGAAGCCTTACAGATTTACTTATGCTTGAACAACTGAAAATCAATAAGCTGCAAGCAACAAAGAAAAATATCTTTTATTATAGAATGGTTTGGGTCGGAAGGGACCTTAAATATCATCTAGTTCCAACCCCCCTGCCATGGGCAGGGACACCTCCCCCCAGCCCAGGTTGCCCAAAGCCCCATCCAGCCTGGCCTTGGACACTGCCAGGGATGGGGCACCCACAGCTGCTCTGGGCAACCCGTGCCAGTGTCTCACCACCCTGTCAGTGAAGAATTTCTTCCTAACATCTACTCTAAATCTACCCTCTTTTAGCTTTAAAGCTTTTAAAGCCTCTTGTCCTATCACTGCAGGCCCTTGTAAAAAGCCCCTCCCCAGCTCTTTCGTCACCCCCTTTATGTACTGGCAGGCTGCTCTAAGGTCTCCCTGGAGCCTTCTCCAGGCTGAACAACCTCAACTCTCTCAGCCTGTCCTCACAGCAGAGGTGCTCCAGCCCTCGGGCCATCTTCATGGCCCTCCTCTGGACTTGCTCCAACAGGCCCATGTCCTTCTTACGCTGGGGGCCTCAGAGCTGAACGTAGCACTGCAGGGGCGGTCTCAGGAGAGCAGAGGGGGAGAATCGCCTCCCTCGACCTGCTGGTCACACTTCTTCTGATACAGCCCGGGATTTGGTTGGCTTTCTGGGTTGTGAGCACATGTTGCTGGGTCATGTTGAGCTTCTTGTCCACCAGTGCCCATCCATCCTCTCAATCCATCCTCTGCCCAGCCTGTATTTGTACCTGGGATTGCCCTGACCCACATGCAGGACCTTGCACTTGTCTTTGCTGAACTTTATGAGGTTCACACTGACCCGCCTCTCAAGCCTGTCAAGGTCTTTCTGGATGGCATCCCTTACCTCCTGTGTGTCAGCTGCACCATGCAGCTTGATGTCAGCAAACCTGCTGAGGGTGTGCTCAATCTCACTGCCCCTGTCACTGACAAAGATGTCAAACAGCACCAGTCCCAGTACGACCCCTGAGGAATGCCACTGGTCTCCACAGAGAGAGTGCATGTGGAAGAAGGCTGGTATTTTTGCTTTTACTAAGGAAGTGTCAGGCAATGCAGGGGTTTGCACTTTGTGCATTAGTGACTGGAGAGTGTAAAATGAGCTTTGCTTTAGCTGCTGTGCATGTGCTTTTCCTTTGCTTTTTCAATAGGTGATGGAAACCTCAGTTTATTTTTGGCATGTTCTTAGGACTGCACAGAGAAAGAACTTGAGGGTTGGTAGTACAGACACTGAAGGCTTCCTGTGCTCAGCATGTTAAAAAAGTGAAGTCCGTACAAGATGAAAATCAAAGCAAATCCTGTTGGCTGGTCTGCCTGAGTCCAGCTGTGCAGCAGGAATAGGCATTTCTCAGTGCCTTTGTATGCCTGCTTCTGTAAGAACTCAAAAATGGGGATGCTTCTCCCCTGCTGATCCTATCAGTAGACTGGAGAGATTTGGGCAGGCTTTATTCCAAGAAGGAAATAAAGAGTTTCTTTATAACTGTGGGTCCTCAGACTGATAGACCGTGTCATTCCAGATGCCAGACCTTTCCCCCATTCTCTTCTCTGATGCTGAGATTTTGCAAAGCAAATAATGGGTTTTACTGCTCCCACCCTGAGAGGCAGCATCTTGTAAGTGCTTTTTAGCTGGTTGTTTGCTTGGAGCATGTTCATGGGTTTTGTTGTTTGAGGAATTACTGTTACATATGAGTGTCCCCTTTGAAGGGGCACTGAACTGGGTTGGAACAGCATAGCCATTGATAATAGCCTGGATGGTAATAATTGCACAATCTCTCCATCATCATTTGTGGAGTACGGTAATTAGGCTTTCGGGTAAGGAATGAATTGCACCCCTCAAACTGTGCTGTCATCTGGGGCTGCAGCAGAGAATACTACTGCAGTACATAGAGTATATTACTATTATAGACTGGGACGGCCTCCTTGTAGCAATTTCTATAGGTCTTTTCCGTTCTGAATGTTGGTCTCTTGATTTGAGCCTTTGAATGAATCTCAAAGAACTGTCTGAATTCAGAGCTTTCAGCTGAGAGAGGTATGGCTCACTGTTTAACAGAAATTAATACTAGCCATTAAACCTCTTAGCTGCTAATTAAATTGACTATTTCTATTTTATGTGTAAATCAATTCATATTTTCACTTTGCAGCCAGATGAAATTTCATTAAGGCACTTCAGTAACTATAGAAGGATAGCAGCAGCTAGCATTTTGGGGTATTTGGGGTTTAGTGAATTATATCACTAACTCCTACTGATTACTAAATACTTTAATGATATGTCTAGTAAAATTTATTTTTGTTTTGGCAGGGATGTTAGGATGATAAATAACGCAGCAAAGAAGAGTAAATTACAGCTGAGCTCCGAGGTGGTGCTTGAATCTTTTAAGTCCATCGTTGCTGTGGTTACTATGAGGATATGTAAACAGAGCTAGATAACTTTGTATACAAGTCTATTTGTCAAACTTATTGCATATCAAACACTGATTTAAACTGCGGTTTCTTTATATGATCAATGTAGAAAGGCTGCCTTTTCCCAGCCTCTGTTCTCATAGCTTTTTAGTTAGTAGCTGGCATTGACTTTGGTTTTCTGTATTTTGTGTCAGCTTGAAGAGTGGATGCTACCTGGTAGTTGAAGCAAGGGACTGAGTAGAGGTGCCAAGCCAGGAGATCTTGCCTCTGTTCTTACCCCTTTCTCACTTGTTTTGCAACCTTGAAATGAAGCGTGCTGTAGTTTTTACCTTTGGTACAGAGGTATAGTTAATTACACTGCAAAGCACTGAGGATAGGACAATTAACATTTATCCAAGGGAATTGCACAGTGATTAAGCCTTAATTTGCTATATGATTTCTTTCTTATTAACCCTACTGAAGCAGGACCTTTGAAATGAAATCAAAGTTGAGCATCATTCTTAGAAGTGTCAAGGACCGAACAAGTCAGCTGCAACTTTGAAGACACATTTGTTTTATACTGGCCTGGGCCAAAACCCATGGCTTGGATACTGGGTAACAGGTTGTGACATTGTGACAGTACCCTGATTTTTTTTTTTTACTGATGTGCTTTTTTGGTTTTGTGGGGGGGGGGGTGTGTGTGTGTGCAGAAACAGTGATCCCAACCCTATGTGGCAGAAACCCAGAGACAATAAAGAAACAAGTCCAGCTGAGTTTTGATCCGGTCTCCTAACTCTTCTAACCTGAATGCGGTGTATGAAATGCAGGTGTATGTTCACTTTGCTATTGAGGCTTTATGTGTAGGTTGGATATAGGTTTGCTTGGGAGGATAATAACTTCACAGCGGAAGGAAGTTCTCTTAGCAGGAAATGTGGATATCAAACCCTGTGACCAGAAACATCCCCAAGTACCCAAAATGGGGTTGTGATCTGCTCAGCCTTGAAAGGAGTAGGATCCTTTTGTCCATAACAGATCAACTGTTGTAGGAACGGTCAAAAGCAGCGGGGGAAAGACAGAGCAGATCTGCATGCCATGTTTAATTCTATTAAACGTGTAATTATCAGTAACATATTAGAGTGCCGTCAATCTAATTCACAATGTCCCTTGTGATATTTGTTGAATTGTTCCAATGCAAATGTAGAAGTGATTTTATTTTGGTTTATCTAATGTTCATACTAATGTATACTGTCTAATTCTGGTGGTATGCAGGTGTTGTGATATCTTGAGTGAGCCAGTTTTCATGGTGAAAGTAATTAGCAGTGATGAAACATTATGAGATTTGCTGCAATACTATTTGGTCATACTAAGTAAGCCTCTCTCCAGAGCTTGGGTCATGCATATGTATTTGTGGATTAAACTCCTACTGTAGGTGTAGTAGGGAGAAAACATTAGGACTGACCTTTTTTCTTTGTTTCCCAGCAGAGTGAACAAGACTATGTTCACTGCAGCTACATTAGTGTAGGGAGAGAACTGGGCCCAAACCAATATGGTTTTTTTTATCAGTTAGAAATTAGGACTGGAGTTTTTCTAAGCTATATTAATGGCAACAGAAAATGAAAGTGAGAACTCATTTAATGGTATGTGTATAAATGGAAAAAAGGAATCTTAGATTGCTCCAGGAGTTCACGTGCAGGCAATTTCCATGATGTCTGGAGGGAAAAAGTAACATGTTCAGCTGGCACGGGGCTATGGATTCAGCTGGAGTTTGCATACAGAAGCAGCAGTCCTTTTAAGAAAACAATGCAGGAGTTGTAGCCTGTGTGAATCTGGAGGTCAACCTGTCGCACTATACTGGTTCCTTCTAGTATTAAAAAACTACTTCTGTACTCTACAAAGCTACATTGTGTCTGAATTGAATATCTTTAAATCTAATGGATGACTGTATTTGGAGAGAGAAATCAGAGATACTGCATTAATATATGTAAATATACACAGGTGGTATTGTTACTGCCCTGGTCTTTCAATTTGAGGGAATGTAGCAGGTTGCTGTGTGAACTAGTGAGTGATACATTCATGTAGAAAATGTGTATTTTAAGCTATAGTGAAAGCCTGTCAAAAGTGAGGCATAATAACTTGTGCTCTCTACAAGAATATTCTATAACTTAGAATAGAATTGATTAGGTTGGAAAAGACCTTTCATATAGTCTCCAAACATTAACCTAAAGCTGCCAAGTCCATGCCTAAACCATGACCCTCAGCGCTACATCTATACATGTTTCAAATGCTTTCAAAGAGGGTGGTGAATCAACTGCTTCCCTGGACAGCCTGTTCCAGTGTTTAGCAACCCTTTCATTTTTTGAAGAAATTTTTTGTAATATCCAATCTAAACCTCCCCTGGCACAACTTGAGGCCGTTTCCTCTTGTCCTATCACGTCTGTTTTGGGAGAAGAGACTGACCCTCACCTCACTACACCCCCCTGCCAGGGAGCTGTGGGGAGTGATCAGGCCCCCCCTGAGCCTCCTCCTCTCCAGACCAGCCCCCCCAGTCCCCTCAGCCGCCCCCCATCAGCCTCGTGCCCCAGCCCCTGCCCGGCTCTGGACACGCTCCAGCCCCTCCACGTCCCCCTGGCAGTGAGGGGCCCAAAGCTGAACACAGGATTCGAGGGGCGGCCTCACCAGGGCCCAGCACAGGGGGACGGGCACTGCCCTGGCCCTGCTGGCCACACTGTTCCTGACACCAGCCAGGCTGCTGCTGGCCCCCGTGGCCACCTGGGCACAGGGCTGGCTCCTGCCCAGCCGGCCCAGCCAGCCCCCCCAGCCCCTTTCCCGCCGGGCACCTTCCCAGCCCCCTGCCCCAGCCTGCAGCGCTGCCTGGGGCTGCTGTGCCCCACGGGCAGGGCCCGGCACGGAGCCGGGTTGAACCTCACACAGCCGGCCTGGGCCCCTCGCCCGGCCTGCCCAGACCCCCGGCAGGGCCTCCTGCCCCCCCGCAGGGCAGCACTGCCCCAGCCTGGTGTCCTCCGCAGACCGGCTGGGGGTGCGCTCAGTGCCCTCATCCAGGTCGTTGATAAAGATATCAAACAGGGCTGGCCCCAACAACTCTTGTCTCAATTAGTTGTAAAATTGCATCCATTGCTTCAGTCCATCAGTTAGACCAAGTCCCTACTGCTTATGGTTCACTTCGGATGGATTTCGTGTAGATGGGACAGGACACGAGGGGTAAATGTTTTGCAGACAAATTCACAGCTGCTGTGAAATTAAATATTCAATTATATTACCTGCTGGGTTTCATTATTTAGGAAGATACCTAGAGTATTTGTAACCATTCTTTCTTAAATGATCTAACTGCTTTTGGGGCCATAGTCATCTGTGTGAAATTCCACCTAAATCCCTGTGTCTGGTCTTTATTAGGGCCAGGATCAGGCAAGCAGTTTGTGCAGTGACTTCCCTGGCCCCTTAGATACCTGCTTCTCTCCATTGCCCTGTCATTGGGGCATGGGTGATTTCAGTGCTCAAATACGGCCCTAAAAGGATATATTCCAATGAAGTTAGGCAAGAATCCTGAGAAATATGGGCCCAAGGTAAGAGACCACCTCAGCACTGGGCTAAGCTGGGCATGGGGATCTTTGAGTACCTGCATAGCTCCCTCTGGACTGCCTTTGGCTCTAGCTGAGAGATCAAATGTTATTGTTATGCCAGTAAAGAATAATTAACATGATGATATTTCTTTCTGTAAAGGGAAGTGTAATCAATTTTCATTTGACTTATTTCTCATAAGCTGGTTAAATCAGCTATTAAATCAGGTGAAATGTAGGTATTCCATTTTATGCTCTCTACTCTGTTAACATTGTAGGGTATAAGTCAGAAGGGAAAAGTAACACCAATGAAGTCTGCAAAGCTGAAGATGCACAGGGATTGTTCTGAGGGTTCCCTGCTCATGGAATCCATTTGCTCTATTAGTCCAGAGCTCTGCAGTCACTTATGCCAGGAACATCATCACTGTGACTTGGGGCTGATGGCTTGTCCTGTGGGATGCACTTCTGCCACAGAGTCCTTCACAGTGCACAGCACTGCTTGGGAAAGTCTGTGGGAGAGGCTTTGGTAGCCAGCCAAACCCTGGTCAGGGCTCATCCAATGTTTATTTTTTGGATCCTTTCTTGTCAAGGAAAAATATGCTTGGGAGCCTAATGATAGGAAATGGGGACTAAGGAGCCTGGAGGAAAGACTCAAATGTGCCAAGATTACTGCTCCAGTCTTCCCTTGTCTCCATCTCTGTCCCACTGGCTGTATCTGGCTAGTTCAGATTGAGGGGACACCTGGAGACCAGTGACGAGGTGGCACTGCAGCATAGCTAAGTGCAAGAAAAGTTAAGAAATACCAAGCAGGTATTTGCAGTGAGGAGGTGAAAAATTGCATTTATTGATTACTTTTTAGGGTGAATCAATCTTAAAAAGAGGAGCCAAAAAGACTCTTTTTATTAAAATGTTATTAAGACCTAACTTGGGCAAACTGCCATTATAGCAATTACTGTACTCTAGTGTTCTTAAGGCTGCCTATTAGATGGGATTAAGAGGTGAAACCATTTGTTACTACTTCTACCATCCAAATATAAATTGTCCTGTAACATTCAGTGAGGCTAGTAGAGATCAGAAGCTCAATTATTCATGCCCTATATTACATCAATATTTCAGGGTGAAGTAGTGTTTATGTGAGCCTAGTGAGATTTTTAAGCCGCCTTTATTTTGTGTTGATTTAGGGAAAGAATTTAACTCTGGAAACAGACCTATAGACTGATAGCATGGACTTGGTTCATGTGAAGTTGTTCTGAACAGCTAGAGCTGTAAAACAAGATGATGGGACCATACTGTGCTTGGTCCTCATCGTGGTGCAGATTCCTCTTGTAAATATGATGTGGGACATGGAGCTCTTAAGACATGATAGGAAGTCTTGCTATTAACTTAGCAGGAAGATGGAGCAGACCCCATCCTGCGTGATGTTCAACTCTGCACCTCAGTTATGAGGTACTTGTGCACACAGTTACAAATAATACAGGTGCCCAGAGGGAAGCTTCACTGCAATACAGGTCACAGAGCCCAGCAGTGCTATTCAGAGGCATTAATCTTTGGTGTCTAATCTTGGAGGGTCGCATGATCCCATCTGACAAATGAGATAGAGGTGGTTGCTCTGGCTGCATGCAAAACGTCCTGAATAACCCCCATCTTGGCTCTACTGTGTTCAAACCTATAAGCCTGTATTTGACTTTGAGTAGTTTATTCTATGTCTGGGGCAGAAAGATTTAAATCCCTAGAGCAGCCCGGATTGAATTGCTCTGTTGCTGAACATCATAAGCAAGTCTAGATAAACAGAAGTAGCATTTCAGAAAAGGCAGGAGGCACAAAACCTGGTGAAAGAGGCAAGGTCCATTGAGGTAGGCAGAGAGCTTTCATTGAATGAAACTGTGGTGTTTTAGCCCTGCCATGTCATTGAGTATGGCTTCTGTCAGCCATGCCCTGGTACTAGCACAGTGGGATGCTGAGGGGAGAGGTTGTGACAGAAGACAAAGATGCACCGAAACACTTTGTCTTTTCCACTGAAACGCTCCAGCCTTTCCATTAATTGAAATGCTTCTATTTTTTGTGAGTTAACTTGTCTGTACTCTCCTCCTCTGTGGTGTATAAAGCAAAAAAAATAATAAACCCTTGCTTTTTGGCTAACCTGATTCTCTTCAGGTCACTGCTATTCAAAAACCAAAACCAAAACCAAAAGAATTCCCTTTTGAAATCTTCTCTTTGCAGCATGGTTCAGCTTTAATTCTGGTGATTTATTAGAGCAGCAGTGTTCACACTGCTGTAATCAAAGCCCAGTTGGTACTTCAATACAAACTTTGATTCCCAAGGGTCTTGTAACTTGCCTGTAAAACAAGTAAATAGCTGTTGCACTGTTAAACTGAGGAATTGTCTTAAAAATACTCATGCCTTCTCCTCGCTCTTCCTCTCCCTTCCCCCAAGCCCTCCCCCAACAGTCCTTCCAAAACTTAGGCATACTGCAAGCAAGAAAATGGTTGATGTTGGCAGGAGAAATGGTACAAGACTGTACCTCCAAGTACTCGGTTCACGGAGGATCCTGTCTGTTCCCCACCACTCGTAATCGCAGCCAGCTGTGTCACACAAACTATCATAAGCAGAACAAACTCTTATCTTAAATCCAGAAAGGATGTTGCTCCCTTTCCAGCTCCTAGAAGGCTGTTTTAGTACCTCTCAGTTTCCAGTCACAATGGAAGCTTGCCTGCATATGTCAATGTTTTTGTTGCACTGTTCTTCATCTTAGACAGCTTTTTCCCATCTTCAATGTGTTTATCTGACTGCTGCATTTCAATAAAATTGCTATGTCTATCCTTATTTGTGCCTTGGTTAATTTTGTCAGGTTCTGTTTCCAGGCCAGGTAATGCAGGAGTATAAAACAGGAGAAATGAAGCTCTTGTGCTGTGTGGAGCTTTGCCTTCCTGTGGCTGTGGGCAGCCTTGCTCAGAGCAGTGTCTCTTCCTGCCTTTGTGACAGATGAGGGAGCAGAGGGGAGCATGCCCTGCTGGGAATGTGGTCTGCTTCTGTTGTGCAGAGCTGCCCCGTGTGCACTTCATCCAGTTTTAAAAGCATGAGTGACATCTAAACAAATTATGGTCAGTGGAAAAACAATCCAAACCCAACTGCAACCTTGACTATTGCTCTAGGACTGAAGATGACTCCTATCTTTTGCATATTTTCCTGCTGTAAGAGCTGAGAGGCTTCTCAAAGGGTTGGAGGAGTCCTGTGAAGAACCTCCAAGTGTGCTCTGACAGTGACTCTTCCAGTGATATTTCTCAATGCACTGCAATGTCAAAAATGGCACTAAGCATTAAACAAAATAATTGGCACTTGCATATGGATTTGCCCTGGCCGTACACTTTGCCTGTAAGTTTGGTCAAGTTAGATGCTTTAAAAAAAGGAAAAAGCTGCTATCAGCTTGCTTCAGAATCAGTGTAAATGTCTAATAAGTCTAATAACCTTTACAAAAATGGTGCTTATATTTCTGTTAGTGTCCCTGGAGGTATATCTGTACATAATACTGACTGACTACAGCAGGAGATATGAACCAAATATGCTCTGAATAATCTGTACTTTTGGATCAGTTTTCTATTCATTAGCTGCTGCAGCTAACATTTTCTTCACATGTTTATCTTGAGTCACTACATTTGTTATTTGAAAGAGGGATTGATTCTTGCTGTGTTCTTGTAACAATACACAGTATTATTATGCTTGGACTTTGCTGCAAGTCTTGGGCTCTGTTTCATTGCTACTACTAATTGATGTCAGTTTTCGTTTTGTGAATCCCTGACTCCTTGGATGTATGTTTAGATATACAAAAGTACAGAATGCCTGTCTAAAGCATCATGTCACCGGTGTTTGTGGGAAGTGCTGAGATCTCTTGTGAAGCATCTTAATTAGTTTTGCCTTTCATGTTGACATCCTAAATTCTAGGCTTGAGTTATGTATTACAATTTTTTACCCGTGTTTGTCAAAACAGAACTTCTTCAGAGTAGAACATAATGCAAACACTAATTAAAACTGACAAGCCAAATTGATGTCACCTATTTCAACCAGAAGAAAAAAAACCTGACTAAGAAAAAGTCCATTCTACCCTTGTTGCAGTTGACTGAAACATGATTACTGAAATCTATGGGCACAGAGTGAAGAGCTCTGTTCTGCTTTTGCTGTTTCTTGAGGCAGGAGGCAGCCATCACATAAATTCAGAGAGCAGAGCTGTTGCCTATGGGGGAAATACAGCAATATCACCCTTCTAGCTTGTTTTCAAAGCTGCTATGATGCACTTGGAGGTCCAGCAGACCTTGCTGGCAGACCACCTTTGGCCAGATGTGATCCCACAAGTTGATCTCTACGGGTTGCACATATAAGTGTTGAGACCGGTAGCCATCAGCCCTGTCTCTCCAAAATGCTCTAGGAGTTGCTCAGAAGGAACTCTGGTTTGAGCCTCACAGTTTGCAATCTGTGTGAGCGTTGCCCATGCCAGTACAGGCAGCGCTGAAACCAGCTTCCTTCAGTTGCTGTTTGGCAGGGGAATAAAACTGGCGCTGCCCACAGAGTACTGGCTGTTGTCATAGCTGACAGGAGTGTGGGAGCCCTCTTTGTGTAGCAGAGAGTTTGGAAGGCTGGTAATTACTTCTTTTCTTCCCTCCTCAAGAGGCAGAAGGTGGAGCAGGCAATTATTATAAAAACCTAAGGAGTTTTTCACTTTGGATCTTTTTCTTCCATCACAGAGCACAGCATCATTTCCAGTGCAACCTGGTATTGTGCTGATGGTGTACCACTGAATGGCCCAGTAAGATGTAAATGCCTGGACTTATTTGGTGAGGTGCATTTACTTGGTGGTGAGACATGTAGATGCTAAGAAGAAAATTATTTCCTATGTGGATAGACATCTTTTGTTCAGTGCAACCTTAGCAGGCATCTCTCTTTATAAATATGAGGATATATTAGATATACTCTGATCATGTCTTAAAAGAACATCTGCAGTGTGATTATTAGTGCCTTGTATTCCCTTTCAGTCTGTATGCCCTGCTAATGATAGCTACTATTTATATAATCCTTTCTTTTCCCCTCCATGTGCTGGGAAGACTCTTCCACTGCTCTCCAAAAGCCTGGTTCTTTCTTGTGGCCATCACTCTTTAAGCCACCCCTGGGACCCACCACTGTGTCAGCTTCAGTGCTCAGCAAGTTGCTGAGTGCTGGAATGGTCCCTAGGTCAGTGTTATGTGTTTTTTTCTTACTCTACTCCCAGTCCTGTTCACCTGGGAAGTAAAAGCTTTTAGGAAAGAAAGCCATTGCCTTTTAATTCCTCCAAATCAAACCTTGTTGTCTTCTTGGCATGATGGAGTATTACTTGGGAAGACCTCATTGCTCCTCTTTGGCCTTTGGGTGTTTTATGGCTTTATAAATAAATAAATCCTTCTTCCTGAACCGTTGTAGCTTATTGTGGTGGTTGAAATGGGTTGGCTGGCTATAGCTTGAGAATGAACTTCAGACAAAAAAACTGAGTACATCTTTTCACAGAATACATACTCATTGGATAAAAGTAAAGCGCTTGTAAACAAGCCTTTCAGAGCACAAAACACCTGAGAGAGGCTCCATGACACTCCAGGGAATCAGGCTGGTATAATACATTTTGATGGATAAAACTTGGAAGGCATTACTGTGGCAATCTGCTGAAGGCGAAAAATAGCTCCTGTTCTTTTAGTGTTTGGTCTTCTGTGGTGTGAACAGAATAGCTGTGTTTTACAAACCAGGAATGAAGGCCAGGTGCAGGGCTGGGCTGGTGCTGGTTGCAGTTCCTAAGGTTTAGGTCTGGAACAGTGAAATGTGTTGCAATGAGGTGTGTGGAAAAAGACATCTTGAAACGCAGTGTGGTGATCAAGTGACTGAAGTGAGCCTGTGGGAGGCTCTGGGGACACTGCAATCTGCAGTTGTCTGTCTGTGGAAGTCAGCTCCCAGCTCTGGAGTTGCAGGAGGAGCCCTCTGCCCAGGACATGAGGCCTCTCTAGCTGTGCAGCAGGCTGTGCTGGTAGGTCATTGCTGTTGCCACCACCTAAGCTACCTGTGTAGGACACTGTCAGGGCTGTGAAAAACAGAACTGAAGTATCTGAAGTCAGCCAGCATGAATCCACATCTTGCCTCTTGAGATGCAGCAGTGAAATTCAGAATGAGGTGACTAGGTGCTTAATAACCCATCCCTTGGAGCATAACCATGATGCTACAACAGAGCTTCATGTGGTAAGATATTTGGGTTAGAGGACCGGGGAGCTGGAGGAAGAGCAAATGGCTCTAAGCTCTGGAAAATACATTAGCAGATCGATGGCTCTGTAAGGACTTTCCCTGTGGCTTATATTTTTACCAGACAAACTGGTCCAGCAGCCATAGGAGATTTGACTCTTTAATACAGAGCTGAGGAGAAAAAATCCTGCTGAAAATGTAGCCTTTGCAACCCTTAGGGAGCTGATTCAATCCTAAGTGAAGCCACCTGTGACTTGGACCCATTTTCCAGGGAATCACAGTAGGAAAACAAATACACTAGACTTTGTGCTGCTGATCACCAAGAGATTGGTGATAGCAGTCTGTAATCACTGATAAAAGACCTGATCCTTACACAGTGTAAAAATTTTTGTGGTGACAGTGCAGCCTTGCTGTTTTACATTTTTGAAAGAGGTGAGCACAGAGCTGAGGGAGTTATCCGGGCACTTCCATCTTTCCATCCATATTTTCCCAGTTTCAGCAATGGGAAGCAAAAGCTTTCCTCTCTTTGGCAGCAGTTAAAAGTTCAATGGGAGCCTGCTGTTATATATACAACAATAGATATACATTATAACAACAATTAATATCCCCTTAAAACCAGCTGGCAAGGAATCTGATTTTAATAAGAGTGAAATCTCAAACGAAAGATATCATGACAAAAATTCTGTCCTTTCAGTATCCTCTGGGTTGAATACTGGGGTAAGGGATACAGCAGGGACTGGTTTCTCACAGGTGACACAAGACTGGGCTCTCTCTGGCCTGAGCAAGCGAGTGATGAGTGGAGGTGTTGGCAAGGACAGTCGGTGGGGTTGATGGAGGGAGATGCTGCTGTGCCAGAGGCAGAGCAGGCTGGAGTCAGGCTGGTTTTCCCACAAGCTGCTTGTCCCTGCTGACTGCTTCCAGCCCAACCACTGACCTGTGGGGAGATGAATACTTCTGCACTAAAAACATAGTAATGTAAAATCTGGACATTAATCACAGTAATGGCTTGTCAACTGCAAGTTGCTGTGAGCATGCAGCTCTTCCTAGGGTTGCAGTGCATTTCTGGAGAATAACTAGATAACATTTCTCAGCAGAGGGAAGGCAGCTTTAATGCAAAGAGGGCTTTATAGCTGAGGGTGCCGAAAGGCACCAATGCTTTTAGGCCCCAAGTGCTGGAGCTAATGACTCGGGCTTGGTGAAACCACTGTTCTGTCTTGAGACAATTTTTTCTCAGTCTCTTACCCCATCACGGTAGTGCAATCCAGTTGACAAGTCACTCTAAGATGCAGACAGATAGGTCTGAAGCTGCATTTGCTCTGCTCCATTCTGAATGAGTACTGGCAAGCATCCCATGGGCTGTGACATGGCCAGCTAACAGCATGCTCAACGTGTATCTTAGCTTGCTAGTTTAAGTAGCCTCAGTAAAAGTAACCAGAAGATGCTAATAAGACACATAGAAGAAACTGTCCTTTTTCCATGGAATTGCAGATACGAACATTATTCCTTGGCTCAATTTCCTAATTGATGAAATTCTGAATTATTGCAGTTCCTGAAAACTGTGTACAATTCTTCAGATCTGCCTTCTGCTGAGAGGAGCTCAGCCCTCATTTTGCCAAAGTAGTACTGGCATCTTGGTTAAGACCTTGGTAAATGTCTGCGTGAAGCAGAGAATTCATCTACCAGATGCAGAAAAGATCTGTCCAGCATGCTAGTCACACAAAGCAGATGGAAATCACATAGCTTATTTAACTGCATTGACTAAAGTGCAGTTAAATTGCCAAAATACATGCCCAGTTTTGCACTTCATGCAATTTTCAACGTTAATATTTCTGCTGGTGTTGCATTTGACTACTAAAAGTAGTGAAGCAAAGACTGACAGATCATTCAAACAGAAAATGTTGCAGGTTTAGATAATTTGCAAGTAATAATGGAGATCTGAGACTACTGAAATGCCGTTGGTTTATATCATTGTTTTATATCACTGTCTTATAAACAGCTTTGCACATGTAACCCTGATAATAGCGAAGATACTAAAAATTTTGTATAGCAATGTCTTCTAAAGGTGGGAGTCTGTAGTTATAATGTGGGTTGGATGCTGTTATTTTCTAACTACAGTTCAATTACAAATTTTCAGATTTTCTTCTAATGCTAGCTACTGCTTTTCTTGTTCTCTGTTTTTCCTGGCAGATATCTCAGGCTTTCATTCTGTAACAGTTCAAAGTTCAAGTCACGTTCAAAGTAGAGTATTGTTAATAATAATAACACCGGGGATATATCTTTCCGATGGCAGGCATTGAAAGTTCAAAACTGGAAGACACAAGCAGACACCAACAATATTTGAACCCAGGCACCAGATTAGATTATGGTTTTAGTGCTCATAATATCTCACAAATGTCAAATGGGGAGTCCTGGAGGGCAGTTTTTCTTTCACTTTAGATGAAGGAAGGGACAAAATTGTCTGGAAATTGAGAGCTTAAACCTTTAAGGCCAGTTCATAAGTTTTTGAAGTAAGGAGCATTTAAGATCTTATTTTTGCTCATCTCTACAAGTGCTACGCAAGTGAAATCCCGTTTTGCTGTGTTAGCCTGAGAAAGCTTCTTTAACAACTGGTGTTGGCAGCTGCTGAGGCCCTTAGTACTACAGCAGAAGCTGCAGCAGTTGAAGAAACAGTACTTGTCTCCCGAGCAGTTCAGAACCTCGGTGCTCCTTCCACATGGTCCTCTGGCCAGTCGAGCAACCGTAACAGCTTGACCTCAGTCTGGTTTTTAAAAACTTCTGGATTAAGATCAAGGGTGGGGTTTGTTTTGCCCTCTGTGTGCTTGAATTACGTCAATGGCTTAGATTTAGCTGAAAACTTAGGAAGGAAATGGAGCAGTAGCAAGGGGGAAGGCAGTTGAAAAATAAAGATATGGCTGAGGGTCAGTGCAATGTAGAAATAGTCAACATAATATTTTTGAGAAATGCTATTAATGCTAGAAAGCTGTGTCTAAATGAAAGCTACATTGACCCATCATACTTGACCCCTGAATCACTCAGTAAAGGAGGACACTTCATGTTTATTTGCATGCTGCACAGCAAGTTCATGGATATTTGATTTAGAAGTGGTGGTTTAAAGGCTGCCTTGTGCTCAAGTTGGGCTCAGCAAGGAAGGATCACGTCCTAGTGATTCAAAAATGAGGTTAGTGTAAATCAGCAGTGATGCTTTTTGTTGTTCTATTATTATTTTTTTTTTCTTGGTTCTTCTACAAGGAATTTAAACATCAGGAAGTGGCTTGGTTTTCAGCACAGACAGACATATCTGTTGCAAGGGAGGTAAATGTTATTTCAGCCAGCTCTGCATTTGAATGTCACACACATGCAATACCTGTCTCCATTGCCTGGAATATTGCAGGATCTCTTTCTGCAGAGTACGCGTGATCTGTGTGGTAGGGAGGGTGTGTATAGACAAAACAACTCTGTTATAACAGTAACAGGAGCAGAACTTGTCATGTGAATGCCTACCTTCATTGCATGTTTGCATCCTGGCACCCCGTGTCAGACACAGGCTTGAATTAGTTAATTTGAAGAAAATAGTGTAAAAATTCTCCTCTCTTCTCTGGGACCATGAAGGAGGAGACTGAACAACTTGCACAAAGTCACCCACAAACTGTTGAGAGCTCTGATCTGACCCATACCATGGGATTGCCTATCAGGCATCTGCGCTAATTAAGTGTGGCTCAAGAAATCTGCAGGTTTTTTCCCAGACACTTCTGAACAAGGTGCGCGCTTCTTGCCTCGAGATGCCCCTGAGCAGTTTTTGATGCAGTCAGGAGCATGGCTTGGTCCATGAGTGAGAGAATTCTTTTCTTTTCTCCCTTTCTTTCTTTCAGTGATACTTATGCTTTTGATTTGCAAGGTTTAATCCTCAAGGAAACCTTGAGGAGATCCTTTTCTGAGTGCTCTGAGGCTGGTGAATGCCTTTGCATTCCTGGCTTCACAGTGGTAGGGGGACCCAGCTGAGAGCGCAGAGAAAAGCAACTACTGGCTGTGTACATGGAAGGAGGAGCAGACTCGGTGCTCATTTTCTCTTGAGCAACTTCTGCACGGATGTCAGCCCAACACAGCCAAGAACAAGCATAGCACCAGAAACGGACCCCCTACTGAAGGCTTTTAGCTGCTCGTTGTAGTTAATGGCACTGGTATGGTTGAGAGGGTTGCTGGCCATCAGCATTCATGACCCCAGCAAATCCTGTCTCAGTCTCAGGTAAGATCCTGGTGCTGTTTTCAAGACCTGGAATCATAACAACCACCTTCTTCACAGTGGGAACAAAGAAAAACATGCAGATGGAAGAGTGTGAAGGCAATCCTCTGGGCCTGACACTTGGTAAATATGTAAGGGTTGTTTTCTGAAATGTACAGGCTGTCTTGTTTTGAGACCAACTAAATAAAAGATGCTTGTGTTCTGAAATGCAGTTAAGGGTCAGACTTGGTAGGAGCTGGTTGTCAGGGTTAATGAGGCTATCATCACTTTGTTTTAATCATGGTTCAAAATTTTGGACAAACTTCCTGCAAAATAATTCTCTGCAGCTTCCCCACTGCAAGAGATTGGAAGTTCAGAGAGTGGCCTGGTCTTCCAGTATGTTCCTTAAAAATTACTGAAGAAATACAATCAAATCTTGATTCAATTTTCTCCCATTTGGCTCTGCTGGTTCTTTCCCTGGGGTCAACCAGAGACCAGCAGTGATGAAGATAGAGATTAGTGGTGATCAATCTGATTTAGTGGTTGGTACATCTCTAGTGAACTCAAATGGACTATAGTTAATCTAGTTTTCAACCATGCCTTGTGTTGTGAGTGCAAGTTAAAATTCACTTTACATCTCTCTTACCAGATGGCCTTACAGCTGAAAGTATCAGAGTGGGAGGAAGGAGATCTGGCATTAGCTTGGAGCTTTGCTACAGATTATCTATCTCATCCTGCCGCGGCTCTGTGAGGAATTTTCCCCAACACAGTGATTTAAAAGCCTATTCTTTTCACACTTCTTTTGGAGTAAGAGGAGTGCACATAAGTTACCACAGGTCAGCTTGTGTGGAGTAACTCGGCTCTCAAAGTCAGCACAGAGCTGATGTAATATGACCACAAAGCAGCTGGTGGGGGCCCCTCAGAAGAGGGGTTCCTTGCTTCCAGGTTGTATGTAACAATAAGGGAGAGCAAGGAACACGTATGCATGGACACAGCTGTGGTGGCTGCATGGCATTCCTGTCCTGTAACCCAGAGATGTCTCCCCTTACTAGCTGTGGTTCTCAACATCATTTGCCTGCAGCATAATATATGGGCTTGTGCAATGAACAAAGTCCTTAAATTAAAACAGTTTCACTGGGGAAAGCTGTGCTGGGAGCACAAACTCATGTATCTCTCAGTGTCATAGAAGAAGTGAACATTCTCAGCCTTTATAGGTGCCTGCACCCTAGGGAAATGGCTGCACCAGGGTACTGACTGTGAGCAGGTTTTGTAAATCTGGTCGTGGTGGTGTTTTGCAGTGCTTTCAAGGCTTCTTTTGAACCTGGAGTCCTCTGTCCGCTTACCTCACAGTAATTACAAGAGCTGTGTATTGTGACAGGCCAGGTCGTGCTTCTGTTTCTGATGCTTTTTCAGCCACTGAAACAACCGAATGGTAGAGTTAAATTAAACTCATCAGAGGAAAATGCACTTTAAGCTGTGGTCATTGAACGGTTTAGGTGTCTTCTGTCCCAGCTGATTTCCTATGGAGTTAGATGTTTGGGGAGTTTCAGTATATGTGACCTGCAGCAGCATCAAATCAAGCCAAGAGCTGCTCCCCAGCAGTGCCTCCTGCCAGACCCACACTCAGCTTGGCAAGCAGTGGCTTGGCTCTGCTCTTGGTGCTGTTCTCTGCTGCCTGCAAGGTCACAGCAGCGTACTCAGATACAATGCCATGGGCTTTGTCAGGAGTACGGGCTACTGCAAGTGTGCTCCACTCTCCACCAGCTTGCCCTGCAAAAGCAAGCTTGAGCTGAGGTGTTGGGCTGGCCCTGAGCAAGCTGGTGCTTCGGTTATGGGACCTGCTTTGGGAAATGAACCAGTAACTTGGGGAAAATTTGGGAAAGCTTAGCTGTGGTGAGGTCTGGAGGGTTTGGGGAGAGGTTGCACAGAAAAGCAATGATTTATTTCTCTACCAATTTTCAAGAATTAGCTTATAAAAAGTGTCCTGATGGGAAGCTTACAAATAGGCTTGGGTTTAGAACTGGACTTTTGTTGTGTGGGTTGAGGGAACTGCCTAGGGTCTGTGGCTTTTATATTCTAGATACTTCTTGGCCTGACCCCACCATACTTAAGACAACTTGAAGCTCAAATTGCAGATGACAGTGACAGCTATGTACTTCTGACACAGAAAGTGTCCTGGAGGAAAACCTGATCTTTCCAAAAATGTGCTGGTCATAGGGATGGGGCAGAGGCAGAGCCAAGTCCCACGGGTGGAGCATGGGGAAGCTGCAGCAAGGAAGGGAACCCCTTCGGGAGTGTGTGGGTGGCCCGGCAGGCATGCAGTTTGCAAAAGGGGAACTGAAGTGCAAAAAACATGTTGACAGCAAATAGCAATGTCTGTGCTTCAGAACTTGGGGCACTAAGCTGGCACAGGAGCATAGGACAGGCAGGGAGGCTGGGGGGTTGGTGGTGCAGAGGGTGACTTGCATTATGCACATCACTTCAAGAAGAAATAACCATTCAAGGCCAAGGGGTAAGATGCACGGAACCACTCCATATGCACAGCACAGGGTGGCCCTCTAGTTGTAAGGAGAGTTTTTTCTTTCACACCTGATTCTGCATCAAATAAAGCCTCTCTTCATGTTTTATTGCAGTGCTAGGGGGCAAATTTAATTTCAGTACCTATATTCTCAGATAAACCTAAGGTTAACCTCTCTGATGATCAGGACGCTATGGAGCTCGTACCTCACTGACTGTGCACTGACCATGCGAAACTAAATAAAATGCAAACAGCAATGAAGGGTGTACAGGTGAGAAAATGCTGATGTGTGCCACTAGTAAGAGTGGACATACAAAGATTTTCTTCCTTTTCTTTCTTCTCTACTCTTTTTTACTTTCTGTATTTCCAAGGACAATCAACCAGAAATGAGGTATTGAAAGGATGTTACACTTAGATTTTTTTAAATGTTTTTTTTTCCCCAGCCTTTCTTGTGGATGTCCCTGGAACTGTTTCACAGCACTGCAGGTGACAGATTAAGTCTCTAGAATGTATAAACTACACTTATAAAAAAAATTATCTTCCCTGAGGAAATGAGGCTAATTCAGATTCTTTGGGTTTTAAGACTCAACTGAATGCACAAGCCCAGGTGTATTCATTATTTTTTAAAAACCCTTTTAATCTTCAGAAGGCAGTGTGTTCAGTAATTGCTGTTTGATGCAAAAATATTCCTGCTTTTGCCTCATTAGAGCTTACCTCTCCCATTTGCAAACCCAGGGCTGTAAACCCAGCTCTCACTTGAACATGTTATTTGTGGAATAAATGAAAGGGGAGAGGAGAGGGCCAGGGCAGCCCCTCACCTTGGTGGGCACGCGCAGGTACAAGTGGAGTGTGATGCTTGGGGTGCTTCAATGGCACTCTTAGGGGGTGGGTGGGCTCAGGGAATGGCAAAAATGAGGAAAAGCAGCAAAATTACTGCAATCAGCTGGAATTAGGCAAGATAGCAGGAGGCTGTACAGGGACCTCCTGTGTGTGGTTGGTGGTTTGGGCTGGAAGTCCTTTTCACTTGTAGATGGCTGGGATGCTTTGCTGATGGATTAGCTCAGTGGAGGGAGGGTTAACTCCTGGAAACCTCCATCAAGATCAGCTCTGAAGGCAGCTCTTCCTGAAGCCTTGCAAAACTTGGCCTTTGTGTCTGGCTTTCCAAAACTGCTGGATGGGGGTGAGAACCATGTGAAGTTGTTCCCTCTGTTTAACAAGCCTCTGTCAAGGTCCTGGATGAGTAGATCGCTCCCACGCATTTCTAAAGGTGCACAGTGCCTGTCTGCCTGTGTACAAGTACTGTAGGAAGAATAATCTCCTTTTAATACTGAAAATGGAACTTGATTGGAATAAAAAGTTGTCATGAAAGTTACTCTTCCTCACTGCAGCTTCACACATTCCTCTGCTGCGTGACTGAAGTGAGTCACAGGAGCTTTCCTTGTAGTTTAAACGGGAGAGCCTACATGATGACATATGATTATTCTTTTAAAAACCTTTTTTCTCCTGCTGTTTTTCAGCAGGCAAAATGAAGAGTTTGTTTTGATGTGGGGAAGGTGTCAAGTGCAGGTGGGGGGGCTTGTTTGTCCTTTAACATTTCTCACTGCATAGCAAATGCCTTCTTTTCCTGGGAGATGGTTCATGCCATCTGGTTTTTCGTGAGAATCACTCAAGCTCCATAGAAGAATTGCCTTGAGCCCTTTCCATTTGGAAGGAAGCTTGATCAGGCAGGAGGAACATGGGTCTCTGAACTTCTTTGGAGTGTAATTATATTCAAGACCAACTGTGCTTAGTCCAGTAGCAGTACATGATTTTTTGTGTTAAAAGTCAGCTGAGTCCCTTATTCTGCTGTACAACAAGGCATGTCAACAATGAGAAACAACAAAAGATTTGATCTTGGTTTCTCCTTTTGTGAGATGACTGTTTGCAACTACCAATGCCAGGGTACTGTGTAATCCCCAGTCACCCTAGTCCATTTGTATTCTTTAAGTAGTATAACACAATTTGTGGTAGAACTTGTGGTAGAGTCTTGATGTAAAGCAAGGCCTGGTTTGCTTTTGCTCACATGGATAAAGCTGCAGCAAGCCACTTTTCAAGGCCTTCCAGCCCAATATTTCAGGGAAGTGGGGTTCCAGCAGCTGGGCAGGAGGACAGAGGCTGCAGAGTGGGATAAGCTTGAGGAGGAGCTGGCACAGGCTGCCTGCGTGGAGGCATGGCAGCGCGGCCTTGCCTGCCCATCCTTTCTGGCTTGCAATGTGTTGTGTTTGCAGGCAAGCATCTGCTTTTCCACCAGGCTCTGATGAGCTCTGGTGGAGAATGGCTGGGCTTCCAGGCAACACTGTGATGTTTGTCCAAAAGCATCCCCTTGGGTAATCTGGATGAAGACCTCGATACAGCCTACCCTCTGTTTTTGAGCTATTCTAATAATTTTCTAAAGCAACAGATAAACCAGGTGGTAATGGCACTATGCCTGGGCATAGGTTTTCCTCAAGCCCCCCAGATGACAGTTTGCTTTAGAGTATGTTATACATATTAACTTGTTCTTAATAGTCACCTTATGTAATCCATGAGTTATGAAGAAATACATAGTACAGCAATTATTCTGCCGTTATGGGGATTCAAAACCACATAATGAAAAAACTGAGAATCATAGAACCATAAATTCTGTTAATCCACAAACAGTATTATTTAAAATATTTAAAAATAAAATTTTACCATATTATTCATATTAACTCTACACTATATGTCATGATTTGGTGCTCCTGTATCCTCCTTCTCAGCAGCAAGTCATTGCATTTTATCATTTAGGATAGAAGGGAATAATAAAATAAAATATCCTTTTTCATAAATAACTGGATTGTATCATAAGACTATCAGCAGTGACTTGTTTTATGGCTGACCTTACTGAAAGTCACTGTTTCAAATGGTGGCATGAATTACAGCAGCACAAGAACAAAGTGTGCTGAGGATGGAAAAAAAATCATGGCATATAAAATGCTTTTTGGACTTAATTTATTGATGTTATGTCATCTCACAATGAACTAAAAATTTGATGTCTAAATAAAAAATAATTAAGCAAGGCATGCAAGTGATCGTGAAATCTTAATCTTGTTTATTGATACTCTTTTGTTATACAGCCAAAAGGGTCTGAAAGTTTAACAAAGATAGTTCATAGTGATGAACTTTATTACAAAGTCTCAGCCTTTTCCAAAATTCCCCTTGTGAATAGTAGCTGAATGAGAATTTGCCGTCTGAAATAGATTTTCCACCTGAAAAAATCACTTGCATGTAACATTTAGGGGGTTGTCTATGCTGGGAAGCCTTCTTCCAGGCTTTTGTTTCTGCATGTAAACTTTTTGAATGGATGATTCACAGAAATAGTGTCAGTAACTCCGGCATCATCCATCTTGCCTTTGAATCTCTCTCTCTCCCATTCAGTGCCCAACGCCCTGGGCAGGGGTTGTCTCCTTGGGTGGGCTCTGTGCTTTCTGGGGCTTCTCCCATGGTCATGGTGAAAAGTAGACTTGAGGATCTCAGCATGACCCCCAATTATTTCTTCCCATGGATTTTGTATCTCCAGCCTTCAACTTGGAGACCAGACTGCCCCAGTAGGGATTTTTTCATGACACAGTACCAGCACATGCTTCTGGATGGGCACTGTACCCAGTGCAATCATCTGCTCTCCCCAGTGAACATGAACTCTTCAGGTTAATGGCAAATGGTTTTTGTGAACTCAGCTGTTTTCCTGTGTGTATCTCCTCAGGGTCTGCAAATTACCTTTCTCTGATGGATTCCAACATGTTGTACCACATCCAAGCTGACATTTTGATTACGTATTATACACATTGTTGAAGAAATTAACATGTGAAACAGTCATAGCTTTTCAGGGTATTTTTCCCCAAATAACAATTTTGTCTTTTGAGCGTCAGCCAGATTCTCCATATGGCTAAAATGTACTAGAACAGAAAGACAATTAGCATGGCTTAATAAACTTCATGCATGGTTTGCTGTTGCAATATCAGAAAGAAAACAAATATAGCCACTAGTTCTCCTTGGAATAACTCTGTTAGATTACTGTTGTTTGAAATGAGCTTTTTTTATGGCTTACGGCTGATGTAATTTGCATTGTGATAGGTAAAGCACCCTTCCGTATGTTTAATGCCTTTGGATTTGACACAGGCTTGCTTGGGTCTTGCATAAATTTCCCTTGGTGAGAGAGGAAAGGCACTAAATGGAGTTTTGGTATGGAGCAGAAAGCAATGGATCTGGGGGATATTGGGGCCCCATTCCAGACTACCATGAGGCACAAATTTTGTTGGTGGCTTTTCAGCCTGCTTTCAATCTTTTTCTATTTGCTTTTCTTGGTTAAATGCTATGTTTTGAAAGACAGACCTAGCTGACCACAAAGACCAACTTTCACTGTCTGTTTCACACAGTGTCCGTAGGTACATTTGTGCTAACACATTTGATCTGTCAGCAGAGGATACTGCTGAGCACACTGCTAATAGCTTCTGGTTTAGCATCTGAGTGTGCTATGTGTAGCACTGAGGGGAAAAAAAGCAATCCTGATGTGTCCAAGTTGTGTGACAAACGAACTTTGCGCACTGAAGTCTGATACTTAAATGCTCGTGAAAGCTTGTGTTTTGTTTTGGGTCACGCGTGATTTAGGGGTGGACAGCTCCATGCATGTGATGTGCAGGGCTCAGGGCATCATGCTGTATCATGGCCACGAAGGTGTTGTGGCAGTCAGTGATAAACTGTGCTCTCAGGACATCAGTGACTCCCCAGGCATGGCCTGCCCATGGTGAGTGTTCAGATCACCTTCTGGCAGGAAAACCTGTTCTTCCCACTACAGTTGGCTTCTTGGATGATGCTGAGTGCAGGGTTACACAGAAGGAGCTTGTAGTGGTGAGTCCCACCACAAAGCTGCTTGTGTTGGATCTGGCACTCCCAAATGACTGTTTAGCATTTGGCGCTGCAGGAAGCTGAGCCTGGGCTCGTTTCCCCTCAAGGAATGGCAAATTGGTCAGCTCCTGAGCTGTCACGCTGAGCCCAGCCAGAAAAGGGACTGGGAAATGTCCAGAAATTCTCATTTGAAATCCCCCAGTCCAAGGCAGATTAGAACACTGCCTTGTTTAAGATATCTGTATTGCCCTGTACAGATGTCTTCTTGTTACTGATGCAGCCTGTCTTGCAAATTTTCGTGAATGAGAGTGCCTGTGAAAAATCTTTTTTACGGGGCACTGGTTTGGAAGCATTTGATGGTTTAATTAACTTGTAGGGCTTATGGTCGAAACGGGTTTGCACAGCTATTCCATAGCTTGATCTGGATCTCTCTGGATTCAGAGCACATCTATCCTAATGCATTCAGAGCACATGAGTTCAGATTACCAATGTGCAGAGGATGAACGTTTCTACTACCCCATCATCATTATCATCACCATTTTACTCCTCGCTAACAGAGTGACAGCGTGGCTATAATTAGTATTGATTGTGCAAGATGGCAGGAGTAATCGGGAAGGTGTTACATGAGGGGGGCAGGCTGCGAACTCCCTGCCCAAGTCTCTTACACTACTGCTGCTGGCGGCCTGTGGGTGCAGTACTATTTGTGTTTATTAAAAATAAAAAAAAAAAAATTAAAAAATTTAAAAAAATGAGTGAGTGAATGCTTCTAGAAAGCAGTCTTCCCTGGGAATACCTTTTCCTAGCACTCTGGGCTTAGGAGTTCACAGTTCAGCTCTGGCAAGGTGTGAGTTTCTGGGCTACCACCTACACCACAGCTTTAGGAGGAGCATTTCTCTACTGATTTCTCTTCTACAAAGAAAAATACTCCAGGTAGGGGAAAACCTCAGTGAATACCATAAGTACATCTGTAAGGTTTCTTACCTCACTGTGGTGGATGCCTGTCCCAGGCTGTTTTTCTTGGCTAGGAGATACACACCTTTTCTGTGTAGTGCCTGTTCACATCCTTTACCCTGTGAGATGTCTCATATTTTTCCCTGCAACGTTTGTATTCCACTGTCTCATGCTGGATTTTGTGGATTCCCTCCTGTTGCCAGTGTTGATTAAGAGAGGTAACAATAGCAAAATATTTTCTTTTTCTGCAGCACATTGTAGCAAGTGGGCACGCCAGGTCTGCACTGTCTGTGCTGAACTGCTTGCCCCCCTGCAGCTGACCCCACTCTCTTGGAAATACTGCTTTGGCACCAAAAAACTGGTGTGTTTGCCACGTGGACAAACCTGTAGAGAGAGTACAGTGCTCCCAATCTTTGTCTCTAGGGCCTCAACCTTGGTGAGTCCTTTAGGGATGTCAGCGGTGGGAGTCACAGGGGACCCTCTGGCTTTAGGCATCAGCGAAGGGGAAGCAGAGCTGTGTGTCTGAGAGACCCAGCCAGTAAAGCTCGCAGTGAGGGTGCTGTGGTCCTTGCAATAATACTGGGGTGAAATCTGGCTTTGCTGCCTTGGCATTGTTCTGCAGAAGCTGTGGCATTGAATCAGCGCTGATACAAAATGGAGCAAAGCGTGGTTGAGTGTGTGTTGACTGCTTCTGCGAGCCTCAAAGCTGCTCACTTGAAAGTAGCCAAGATGAATGGCATGCCTGAACACAACGCATAAATAATTGTATGGGAAGCCTAGTGCTCCCATGCCAGTGTGTATAAATATTCATATTATTCTGTGAATCTGTCATTATATGCAAGTGCTTCATCTTTCAAACTTTACTCCTGCCAAAAGTCCTCACTCATGGAAACACTCACTGAAGGCAATCAGATGATTGACATTACCAAAGGGCTGTGGGAGCTCTTGTAACAGCCTGATTTACAGCAGTATTTCATTCGTAATTTCTGCACACTGGGAAACAAAACCCAAACGCAAATTGCCTCAGCTGTTTTTGAGAGGCTTTCCCACTGTAGGGCTCTTACTTCATGAGGACTGAATGAAACCACAGAGCTTTTCCCCAGCTGCTAATTGTCTGTGTACAGTTGTTATTATCAGCAATATTAGTGAGGTAATTGTTGGGGGCTGATTCAGTCCCTGTCTCCTGAGCTGCTGCTTTCCAGAGCCTCGGCACAAGTTTCTGGTGTGAATCATAACCAACGGGAGTGGCTGCCCTATTATGTATTATTGCAGCTGTTTAGCGCAGGGCAGAGTAGCTCGAAAGGTGCTGGGATACCAAAACATGCTCCCAACTCTGGTTATCTCTGGAGCGTTCAGATGCTCAAGGATACTGAAGTTTTTATCACTGAGGTTTTAGTGTGGTTGTATGGGACCCAGCCAGTCCCTTGCAGTTAGATCTGAGCACCTGAGGAGGGAAACGGAGATTTTGGGAAGAAATGCTTTCTTTCCTTGTTAGCAATGCTGCCTACTTGCCCCATGTCAGCCAGTGTGTCCCATGCTGGTGGTGCCCATGGACCACAGCAGCCACACACCTCTGGCTCAGCAGAGCACCAGCTTTCAAAGTGCAGGGCTGCTAGATAGTTTTGTTCAGTGTTGACCCATCTGGGGCTGTGCATAGATCTGCTAGAGGTAACACAGCTTCCTCCGAACGCTCCTTGTAGGGGGGCATCCCTGGCATGGCATCAGTCTTGCAGTAAAGCTGCTGAATTAGATTCCAATCTTGCAAAATACTTTAACAAGATTAACGGTGTACAGGGGCGTGCGAAGTGTAATTGTCTCCCATTGCTGGGGCGGGAAGGGGAGCTGCATGTGGTACGAGCTGTGCTGCTCACACACTGGTGTGACCAAGCTGCTGCCAGCAATCCTGCGCCCTGCACAGTACCACCCACGGCAGCTTGTCTGCAACCTGTGCCCTGCTGCACTGGGGTAGGAGAGCTTGGCTAGCCATCCCCAGGTAAACGAGGTGCTCTTTGCTGAAAGCAAATCCTTGCTAAATCTGTGGTGGAAAGTAGAATAGATCTTGCTTAGACTTTCATCTTCAGCCCCTAAATACCTCCTTTTCATGCTTTCTGCAACAAATTATCCTTCTCGATGACACAGTTAAGTTCGGTGCAAGCCTGTATTCAGGCCTAATCAAGGGTCTGCTCTGCCTGCAGAGGTGCAAACAGCCTCCCCTTTCAGTGGGCAGCATCATCTGTCTTTCTGCCTCTGTCTGCCAGGGCCTTCACGGACCACCAGCTCAGGACTGCCTTGAGGCTACCCAAGCTGCGGGTGTCTGAAGGTGCTGTAGCCTCTGCACAGTACTCCTGGCATGGTCCAGGCTTGCTGTTCTGCAGAGTCGAGAGTTTAGGCCATGCACTGATCACATCCAGCCCCCTTTGCCTCAGGAGGTGGGCAGGAGCATGTGGTGGTGTTTGGGACCTGCAGCTCAGGCTTCTGCCTTATCCCCCTGAAATCAGTTTGTCTGGGGGCTCCTGTTTTGTTGCTTGCTTTGGCAGCTCTGGTACTTGCAGGACAGCTCTGCCATGCTGGAGCAGCTGCAGCTCCTGCTCTTGCCTTGGCCCACATGGGCACTGGTGGGATTTTGGTGGTAGGGAGCTGCCTTGCCTCAGCAGTAGGGCATGGCGTGCTGCTGGAAGATATAATTGCAATGTCTGTATTTCGTGCTTGGTGCCCTTGCTCTTTGAATGCAAGTTAACCGTGGCCAGCCAGCTTTCTCTTCTCTTTCAGCCCTGAGCCCTGATACTCACAGCAAGCTGCCTGGGGGAAAATGAACAGAAAATGCAGAAACATGCGTTCCAACAAAATTATCATCTCCATGAGAATTATTTTTTTTTACAAAAAGATAAATATTGCTGAATTTACTTATGCCTTTTAGAGTCCTGATTCCTGTTTTAATTGATCAGCCATTACAATAACTCATGACATTGGTTTAAGTTGATTTTTTTTTCAGAAGGAAAAGAGTTAATCATGACAAACCCAAGTTTCCCTCTGAGATGCTAATTAAATTACCACCTTACAAAAACTGAATCATATCAATCTGTAGTTTCTACAAAACTCTATTTCACCACCTCCCCCCCCCCCCCCCCCCCCCGATTTTTTTAAGCTGTTATTAGCAATGTTGAAACATGACAAGTTGTGTCAGCCCCTGCTTGAGCTGCCAGAGCTCTCAGACTCTTAGGAGGCTGTGGAGAGAGAAACTGCTTGTGTGAAAGAGGTTTGGAGGAAGGCAAACCTCCTTCTTGTGCTCCTAGGGGAAAGCTGAAACCTTCCCAGAGCTGCAGCAGAGAGGGAGTCCTTGAGGCACCAGACATCTGTCCCACCAGTTGTGGTGGGACTGTTGTTACCTTGCTCTGTGACAAGGTGGTTGTGTCTTCAGCTTTCTGGGGGACCTCAAGGGCCTCAGAAGGATTGGTTGATCTTAACAACCCTTTTCTGGGTGCGCTCAGCTAAGTCCTGTCTTGTCTTTCTAGGATGTGGAGGAGAAACTACTCAATGCAATTAGTCTTTCGTCTTTTCTTTGTAGGGCCTGAGCCTAGTCAGTGTGGGACTTTGAAAGAGAACCTTATGGCTGGGACTGTCAGCCCAGGTTATGTGGTGACCCCATAGGATCCACAGGCAGGACATGTCCTGGTCAGGGCACCAGGCTGGCAGCCCTTCTTGGAGGAGATGTACCATAGCTAGGAGAGGACAGGGAGGATGGCAAATACAGCCTCAAGGAGGCACAACCAAGCTTACAGAGCAGGTGAGAGAACCAGCTCCTGGTGTCCTCTCCTTGCACCCAGCCTGACGAGGCAGGGGAATGCAGAGGTAGAGCACAAGTGCACTTTAAACCAAAAGACCTTGCTTTTATACATCCAGCAGATCGTAACAGCTGTAATCCTTAAACATGCATTTAATTGAACTGCATGTAAAGTTTCATCATTATTGTTTACTGGGTGAGCAGGAAAGACGGCTCTTACACTGCAGCTTTATGTTTCAGTACATTTTTTCTTTTGGAAAACAATGAAATGTGCTGGACCGCAAGATGGGATATTTGCTTGCAAAATGTCTTTTTGCTATCAAAACTGATTCCAATTGTCAATACAATCACCCACCACTACTGACAAGCTTGGGGTTTTTGTATTTCTGTATTCTTTTACACATGCTCTTCTTTGAGAAAAACAAGCTTCCTAAAACTTTGAATTAACAGAGGTTGACGGTGCCTACATCTTCTGCTCTGTTCAGAGCTGCAGAGTGGTTTGCATGTTCCAGCAAGTGGCATCTCCTGGTATGGCTGACAGATCCTGAGACTGTGGTGATGCTGTCCCCCAGATCCGTCCATGCCTAGTGACAGAGCAAAGACCAGACTTTTTGGTCTCTTGCAGAGAATTGCTGTCTCCTGCTGGCATCAGTGTCTAGGTAGACATCTGCCTGCAGTCCTGGGTATGGCATTTTGAGCAGGACCTTGTCCAGCCATGTTCCAAATTACAGCGTCAGGGCAGGTGTTACTCCCCATCAGCTGAGATGGAGCAGCTGACCACGTGTGCCCCTAGCTGACTGCAAATACCCCCTTTGCTGAGTTTGTATAAACCCTGAGTTGTAGAGAAACTAATAAATACAGGCTGATACTACAGAGAGAAGGGATCAGCACTTTCCCATATGCTTTCACAGTCACACGCCTCATCTATACTGTTTCCACACCTTCTCATGCTTAAATACTGGTGCTGAGTGTAGAAGAGCACGGATCAATATGAACACAAATGCTGGTGCCAATTAAAACTCCCACTGGAGAGAAAGGCAGTTTTCCCAGAAGTGTCCTTCTTGTTTTCATGGTTGTATAGCATTGCTAATTTCCCTGTGATGAGTCATTGAAAACATTTATAGAGGTAAGACAGGGATTTCATGCCTTAAATATAACTTCATGTCAGCCCACATGGAGCAACTGCAGGAGCTGGTTGCTGAGTTAGTAAGTACAACTCAGAGCTGATCCCAGCCCCTCCTGACTGATGGGGCTTGCAGCGAGGGAAACAGCGAGTTACAGAGCAGGAAAAGTGTCGGCATGTGTAAGCTGGGACCACAAGACCTGACATCCCAACATGGTGCACAAGTACAGGTGAATGTGGGCTGAAAAAGAGAGTAGGGACTATGGGAAGAAATGGACAGAGAAGGATGCTGCTTCACACTGCTTTTGCAAAGCATCCATGGCAGTGCTAGGCGGGTCTCTGAGAGACCACTGGTTCAGCTCTGCTGACCCATTGGGATGTTCCAAGTGTTTTTATGGCTCCTTTTCCTGCTAAACCTCCTGACCCGGCTTTCAGGCTGTTGTGGTTTCTGCAGATGTTCTTCTATCTTCGCTGTGAATGGGAGGTCACCCCTTACATGGGGCTTGGGAGTTGCTGGGTCCCTCTGTGCCTCCTCGGCAGGCTCACCTTGCAGAATCTGCCTGGACCACTGGGTCCAGGGAACCCCTGTGTGCCTGCAGTGCTTCTGGCAGGGGTGTGCGATCAGGCAGCTGGGAGCTTCAGGCAGGGCAGCCCCAAACCCTTCCTGCTGTAGCAAAGTTCCTGCGCTCTGAAAGCAGCCTGTGCCTGTGGCCTGGGCGTCATGCTGCTTGGGTGGGTGCTGGGATGCCTCCCTGGGCATCTCTGTTGCCTCCCAAATGTGCTACTAGATAAAGCTCTAGTTAAAGAAATCAATAACTGTGGGGGAAGGTTTGCAAAATCCAAACCAGACTACAGACGCAGAATGTGAATCTACGATGCTTCTTGTATGGCGGCTGAACATGGGACGCTCTCCTCGATTGATATGCAAATTCCACATGGCTAATTGGCTTTCTCATCTGTCTGCAAAGAGTGCATGTATAATTTATAAAGGACTGGCTATGTCTGCCCTGAGAACATAATAGCTAATAACATTGAATATTCATGAATTCCACCACCTACTAGGGAGGTAAGACCATCAGTAGTTTTGACACATTGGAGTGAACCATCACAATCTGGTTTTATTTGAACTAAAATGTTCTATGGCACTTTAGGTCTTCAGAAAACATTTATTTCTCTTTTAATCCAGAACATTTAAAGACTCTTTAGATACCAGCTTGAAGTGCCCCGTAACAATTAAAAGACATACTGTGGGTGTGTAGTGGGTGACTAGACACAGATATATCTTGCCAAGGCATAAAACATTACAGATTTTCCTGGCAGAGCTGGGTATATCTTTATCTTCCCCCATCAGGTTTGCAGCTCCATTTTATTGAAACATACTAGAAAATGAATGTTTTGGGAGGAATAAACAAAGTGGGTTACTGAAATGGTTTCAGTTATGCAGAATAACATTTACTTAAAGTTGAGATCTTTAAAGTTTTGGTGTGCAGGATTGATGCCGAAAAGATGCATGAAAATGCAAACGTGCTAGTTAGAAACGAACTCAACCTTTGTGGGCTATGGGTTTGGAAAATTCAGATGTTTGAATCTACACCACTGATTATATTTAAATTTTAAGTTAAAATCCAGAAGCTGGAGGGAGTGGTATCAGCTGGTCTGTAACTACAGTGAGTGCTGCAACATCAACGAGATTGTTAGGTTTTGAGACTGCAAATTTTGGAGCACCGGCAATTTTATTAGGTCTAGAGACTACTCCTTAACTCAAAGCTGCAGTCTTTGGCCAGCCTAGCAGCTGCTTCTGCATCTGCTGAAGTCAACAGGGAAGCACTCGATGCAGATCATGAGAAGCTAAATCCAGCACAGACCACAAATGGAGTGGCCAATAAAGAAGGGAATGGAGATCTGAGAACAGCATAAAGACCATGTTTATCTCCAGGAAATCAGCAGTATTTCAGACAGGGAGGGATTACTGCATGCCTAGACTTTATGTATATCTGCTCTGCCTCTAGTTAGACTGGTGTCCAATACCCTGGGACACTACACTCATGCCAGGGATGTGAACCTTGCAAAGTTTTTGCCTTGATTCAGGAATGTGGAAAAGGATTCTTAGGTGGAATGTGGAAAGATTTTTAAGTGAGTTTTGTAACCCAAAATAGCATAAGCTGGCTTTTCCTCCATCTTCCTTGGCTCTTATATTAATCCTGTTCAAAGCAGATTTCTTCCACCTGCGATGAGGCAAGTTTCTGGGGATGGAGTCTCTGCTGGTGGACCTCATCTTGACTGACAGCTTTCTCACCTTTCTGCAGCAGTAGAAGGATGACTATGGTTTACCTCAAATGCAGTTCACCCTACTTCACACTCCTGTAAAACACAGGGAAGAGCTGAAGGGTGGAGGGAGGCTCTGTTTTATCTGTCCTGCAGCCAGCACCCCTGTTTGCACGATGTGATGAATTAATGCAGGTGACTGCATGAACTGGTTCTGGAACAGAAGGTTGAAGCTGCTTTGTTAAAGAAAAAACTTATCAGAGAGATTTATATGGTAATAAAACATATTGCACTGCTACTAAAACACACTGTATTTTGAGGCAAGAGCTTTAACAGCATGTGTAGCATAGTGAAGCTGTTCATTTGATGAGCTTCCAAAGATGCTTGTGACATTTAAACACTGTAAAAGTGGAACTTATCAGGTGGCTTGAGGAATGTTCTTGAATTACCTAGGAAAATTTCTATTTCACAAATGTCAAGATTTGGTAGGTAGGACCCCTTGCAATGCACAGTTCTGCATGATTGTGATGGAGAGGGAGTGTCTGAAACAAGCAGCTTTGAAGATCTTACTCTTGCTTTGAATAGTGTGAAATGTCCTCCTAGGCCATCTGCTTCCCCACAACGGGCTCCCTCCCCTGAGCCTGGGTGAGGAGACTTCAAGTACCTCAGTCCCATTTGAGCTGAGGTGTTTCACACCTCAGAATTCTGAACTCAGCCTGAAACGTGACCAAATATCAGATGAAGGGCACGGGAGCACTGCAGGACCCTAGGTGATAGATGCATTAAGTCTCCTGGGACTTAATATGCACTATGTATTATGTTTGATGTTATCAGAGGGAGAAAAGCAGGCTGGTGTGAAATAGGAACTGAATCTGAAATGAGTATCATCAGCTATCCAATTTTCTTTAAAAAAGAGAAAAACCCTCAAACTGTGTAGAAAACAAGCCAGTAGCAGCCTCTTCTCCGTGCTTAATGGAAAATTGTTTATCACTTACAAGTGCATGCTGTACCAATAAATCCCAGAAGAAAGAGAAAAATGGAAGAAATTCAGAAAAAATACTAGCTGTGTCAAATCAATCAGTGTCATCAGCTACACAAACAAGCTTTGTCCTGGTGGAGAGTACTGCTCCACAAGTTGATTGGAAGGACGAGGTCTGGTGAGGACTGGGTCTCTTCTAAGGGGGATTATCAAGCAGAAGCGATTACGCACTGTATAGGTGGCTGTTCTCTGGGTCTTCTTGGTGACAGCAATAGGTAGTTTTATCCAGTCTGTCACCTACTGGTGACTCAGCTATCGCCTTCCAAAGAGAGAGGATTTTTTCCAAGATCATCTTTTCTTTCTCAGTCTCTCTTTTTTTTTTTTTTTTTTTTTTTTTTCAAATGAAGAGTATTGCGCTCTTCTGTCTGTTTTCCGCAGTGCCCAGACCTTGAGTAGGGGATGGCGGTGTCTTTGGGAGGAGCTTTAATGTCACCAGAGCAGTCTGGTGTTTAACTGACTTCTGCACAATGTTTGTTAGAGGATTTGGGGGTCAAGTTCAGTCTGCGATGATTCCTTGTGATGTCCTACATCCCAGTAGGCTTAAAACAAGCTTGCAGCATCCTCAGATTTCTTGCCGCTGTATGCCTAGCAGGGCTTCCAGGGCTTTATCAAAGGGCTCCCATACAGTTATTTAAGTGCCACAAGTGCTTAGCTTGTAGGAGCCATGGGAGTCTTGATCACAGGCAGTGGGAGCCAAAGCCTATGTGTAGTCTGTCTCCTCCAGAGCTTCAGCCCACTGAGTGCAGAGCCACAGGAGGTGCTCCAGAAACTCATGCTTAATTGCAAGCGCTGAAGTTATCTGTGGTTTCAGGGGATATCTTTGGGACCGGGAGCTTAGAGCCTAACGTAAATACATGTGGCTCTCTGGGCTGTATCCTAAGCCAGTAGATAACTTAACAAAATGTGCCTGGCTTCGTTACACCCCTTGAGTTCTGTAACTGAGCATCTTGCAGTGTTGTGTGAGATAAAAAGTCCCATGGGTTTACAACAGTGATCTGCACTTGTAAGTAGGCTGCTACACTGTAGGGCAAGAGCAGCTTGACCTGAAGATACTCTGTATGTGTTTGAGTGAGATCAATCAAGCTGCATTCAGGCCTTGTGTGAAGTCCAGGTAAAACACTGAATGTTTCCACGTTGTGTAATAAGGGTACGTTTCTGTCTCTTCTGTCTGCTGGAGATTGTAACTCTAAATGTCACGAAGGCAGTGTTCAACAACAAATATAATTTTACTTAGCCTGTTTGGGGGATGTGAAACATGTTTTTATGTTGACTTAAGTCCCGATGATAAATGTGGTTGCAGGTTCTCTGATGCCTAACAGGATTTATGCAGCACAGATTACAAAGAGGCTGAACTGTATAGTTGAGAAGATGACATTTACTTTAAGTTCACTTTTTACGTCTTTGCTTTCCCGCAGATTAAACTCTTTGTTTTGAACAATAGCCAGTCAGGACGCAACTGAAAATGTCTCAGTGAGATGTGGCCAGAGGGTATTGGAGCATTAAGATGACTAGTATTTCTGTTAAGATCAGTGAAATGCTCTTTTAGGCTTTGTGGAGTTAAAGCGAAGTGCAGAGATGAAGGGGACAGGTCAGCCAACCCTGTATAATGAACGGGTTTTGCTGTGACTTGAGTAGCTCTGCTAAACTCTAAAGCCATTTGGTACATCTCTACTTATATCTTTACTCTGCAGAGTATTGCTTCTGCATGCTGGGGTGTTCATGGGAAGTCAGGGCACCAGTGGTTTGACACCCCCAGATCCAGCATCGGGAGAATCTGGACTTTTTGTTTCCCATTATATCTTCATCTTCCATGGGACTTTTTAGCTTGAGCTTGCAGTTTGTCCTGGTGAACTTGGATATCTGCTAATCACAAAGCAGAGGCAGTGTCTTGCAGAGGGGTGTGCATCTGTGTTTCTGAGAAGCACCAGGGACTGGTGCTGTAACAGGGACAGTGTGGACGGCAACTGAACCTGGTGAACTAGAACACAGTTCTCAAGCCTCAGATTTAGCAAAAGACAAAAACATTTTTTACTATGAGCCAGCCTGTAATCTCACCTCAGGGAAGTGTTTATGCACAGTGTCTAAACAATGAGGTCATCTTGGTTTCTGTGAGACTATGTGCAAAGTAGATCCATAAACTTGTGACTTATTTTGTAGACGGTTTAAAAAATACGGAGTAATGACTTACTGTCAAGTGATTTCCCAGTTTTCAGAACTTTTATGCCCTATGAGATTTATGTGCCTTTCTCTGTGACATTCACACTTCTAAGCTCTAAGTCTCAAACTTCCTACGCAGACTTTTTTCTGACTTGTTTCTGAAACTGTGAAGGGTTATTGTGAGACTCTTGGAACGAGCAAGATGACCTTCATTCATGACTTAGTGAGTCAATACTCCTTATCTTGTGCTGGTTTTGGCTGGGACAGAGTTAATTCCCTTCACCGTGGCTGGTACTGGGCTGTGGTTGGATCCTGCTGGAGCAGCGCTGCTGACACAGGGGTGTCTTCGCTATTGCTGAGCAGGGCTGGCACAGAGCCAGCCAGTGGGCTGGGGGGCACAAGGAGCTGGGAGGGGGCACAGCCGGGGCAGGTGACCCCAGCTGACCCAAGGGGTATCCCATGCCATATGGTGTCATGCTTGGTATATAAAGCTGGGAGAGAAGAAGGAATGTGGGGACATTTGCAGTGATGGCATCTGTCTTCCCCAGGCACCGTCACGCGTGCTGGAGCCCGGCCGTCCTGGGGATGGCTGAGCACCGCCTGCCCATGGCAGGTGCTGGATGAACGCCTTGGGCTGCTCTGCCGGCCTGCGGCTCTGGCTTTACCTGTTAAACCGTCTTTTTCTCAGCCCACGGGATTTCTCTACTTTTACTCTTCCAGTTCTCTCCCCCATCCTGACACGGGGGGAGTGAGCGAGCAGCTGTGTGGGGCTTAGTTGTCAGCTGGGGTTAAACCATGACAGTCCTTTTAACACCCAGCGTGAGACTTGAAGGGCTCAAGATAATGACAGGTTTGATTGGAATGTGCTAGATTGAATGTATAGCTGATAACGGCAATGGCGATGTGACGGGGCTGGCAGAGGGCCAGGGCATCGCTGCTGTTCCTGTGCTGCTGTACTGGACAGGCTGGGACTCCACTGTGAGCTCCAGTCAAAGGGACCGTGACCTGTGGGTGAGTCCACATGGGAGCGGGACACCCCAAAGCGTCTGTGGCTGTGGATAAGCCCCCGCCAGAGCAAGTACATCTCAAAGCACCTGTGGCTGTGGTGGTGGCTGTGCTGCAGCAGGTATACCTCTGAAGGGACTGCGGCCCGAGGACAAGTCCACGCCAGAGAAGGTGCACCCCGAAGCATCTGTGGCTGTGGACAAGTCCGTGCTGCAGCAGGTGCACCTTGAAGCATCAATCAGTGGCTGTGCACGAGATCATGCTGGAGCATCTCAAAGAAGGTGGCCATGGACAAACCCACAAGAGGGCAGGTACAGCCCTGGAGGCACTGCAGCCATGGGTAATGCCATGTTGGAGCAGGTTGGCTTCTGAAGGGACTGTGGCTGTGGGTAAGGCTACCAGGCTGGAGCAGGTCTGTCTCTGAAGGCATTGTGGCCCACGGGTAAGGCCACGCTGGAGCAGGCGCGCCTCAGAGCGTCTGTGGCTAAGTCTCCGCTGCAGCAGCCGTAGCCCTGGTGAGGCTGTGGCCCATAGGTAAGGCTGCACTTGGAGCAGGTACGCCCCTAAGGGACTGCAGTCTGCGGGTAAGGCCAAGCTGGAGCAGGGCAGCAAGATGAGGAGTTCATTGCAATGTTAAACCCGATGGTCTGGTCCAAAGGCACCAGGAGTGGAGATTGTAACGGAGATACCTTTAAATTGTTGTAAGCCATGGTTGCAGTCGCATGTTATAGGGATTACTGTAGCAGGAACCACTGAACCATTGGAGGACAAGCCCCACAAGAAGCAGCGCAAGTGCAGCAGTGACCCACCTGCGGTGGCTTTGGTGCCCAGTAACTCGACACAACCACCTCTCCTGTCCTGAACGACACTGTAACGAGTGGAGCCCAAAGTCACGGACTAAATGGGCTCAGTGGACATGTATGGACATTGTACAGGGGTGGCCCATGGACTAAGGGAATGATACCTGTGTATTGTATCAAAGGATGGGAGGGGGGGCGGTGGCATCATGAGAACGCATTGGATAGTGTGGGATCCAAGCATGGCATAAATGGTATGGAATAAGGGGTGGAGAAGGTGCTGGTTCTGGCTAGGATAGAGTTCATTTTCTTCACAGTAGTGTGGGGCTGTGTTTGGATTTCTGCTGAAAACAGTGCTAATAATTCAGAGAAGTTTTCCTTATTGCTGAGCAGGGCTGGCACAGAGCCACGGCCTTTCCTGCTCCTCACCCTGCCCCACCAGCGAGTGGGCTGGGGGGGAACAAGGAGTTGGGAAGGGGGCACAGCCGGGACAGCTGACCCCAGCCGACCCAAGGGATGTCCCATACCGTATGGTGTCATGCTCAGCATATTCACCTGGGGGGAGGAGAAGAAGGACTTTGGGGATGTTGGGCCCATGGGTCTTCTTGATTCGTCACAGATCAGGTCTTAGTGTTCCTCTTTACTACATTTGCATCTACCTCAGGGCAGGAGCAAAGGTGGGTTGAAAGTAACTCCACCTCCCCTCACAACAATGCTGTCACCTGATGACAGATCTCATCCTTGGAGTACTTTGTTGCTGCATTAATTGGTCCCAAGATATAGTCTGAATTACAAGTATCCATTCACTCTATCTCTCTCTCTTCATCAAAATCCCAGGCTTAAGCTGTTGGATATAAATCCTGATCATGAGGTTGGAAAAGAACATGTGCCTTAAAATGCAAGCTCAGACTGGCTTGTTTTCACGTAATCTTCTTTTTGCTCATTAGTTATTGTCTGATTACTTCCCTTAGAGTGACTTTGTCTTTCTTGACTTCAAATTTCTTGGCCTTTGCCAGTTAAGTGTGAATGAGGAGGGGACACAAGTCTGCTCCACGAACAAATATGATATCAAATTAATCTTTTCTGTGGCTCAACTCAAGTGTTTGTTATTTTTAAGTATTCAATGCTTTCCCAGAGCCCCCGTTGTTTTTGCAATCCTAAACCTGAATCACCTGGTTCACAAAGTTAGCAGAGCAGTTGTAGTTGTTTTCCTCTTGCCTAAATGGATGTAGAAGTTATGGAAATAAACAAGTGCTAAGGTTTAACCCCAGCTGGCAACTAAGCCCCATAACAGCAGCTCCCTCCCTCTCTCCCTCCCCTCACAGTGGGATGGGGGAGAGAATCGGAAGAGTAAAAGTGAGAAAAGTTATGGGTTGAGAAAAAGACGGTTTAACAGGTAAAGCCAGAGCCGCAGGCAGGCAGAGCAGCCCAAGGCGTTCATCCAGCACCTGCCATGGGCAGGCGGTGCTCAGCCATCCCCAGGACGGCCGGGCTCCAGCACGCGTGACGGTGCCTGGGGAAGACAGACGCCATCACTCTGAACGTCTCCCCATTCCATCTTCTACCCTGAGCTGAATATGACGTACTGAGCATGCTGTAATACGGGATGGGATACCCCTTGGGTCAGCTGGGGTCACCTGCCCCGGCTGTGCCCCCTCCCAGCTCCTTGTGCCCCCCAGCCCACTGGCTGGCTCTGTGCCAGCCCTGCTCAGCAACAGCGAAGACACCCCTGTGTCAGCAGCGCTGCTCCAGCAGGATCCAACCACAGCCCAGTACCAGCCACGGTGAAGGGAATTAACTCTGTCCCAGCCAAAACCAGCACAACAGTACTACAGGCAATCTGAATGGTTTTTTTGCATTAGTGTAATGGATTTTTCAAAGTTACCTTGAATTTAGTGCAGGAAAAAAATTGTCTGCTGGCTTTAGACTATTTGAAATCTATATGATGATTTTAACCAATTTAGAAATCATTTAGGCAGAGTCTGCTGTAAAACAAGCTAGAAATGTTTCTGAGTCTAGACAGACCCTAAAAGTCAATTTTATAGAAACATTTCTCAATGCAAAAATTATCTACTTAGGAACAACCCCCAAAAAATGCACGAAATTTTTTTTGTCAATAGGAACAAGTGAAGCTGTACATTAAAACAGTATTTTACTCTTCATTAATTCTCCTGCATTTTTGTCCCTTCCCCTGTGAGTGTTCATCCTGGGCTGGGCAGAGGTAGTGCCTCTCCCTCCATCTTCATCACTGAGCTCACTTTCCCATTTCAGGGTGCTACTGTGATCACGTGAAGTCTGTGAGACAGATAATACATAGGTATTTGCACACATCATTTCCCTCTGCTTTTTTTTTTTTTTCCCTCTGCAGAAACTGGAGGAGGCTGTCTTGAACTACTTACCGAAGTACATGACTTGAGGGACAAAGCTAAACTGTGCTTTTTACACCGTTTTCCTCCCCCCTGTTGTTTTTAGCTGTTATGTGTGAGCTGTCACAGCTTTGTTGCCCCTTATTTTGGATTTCTCAACCAATTTGCTTTCCTTCTGGCTAATTAACCATGTCTGCCTCTGTGTTCTTCCAAAGAGATTATCTTCAGACTGCTCTGCTTGGTGTTAACAAGGTCTCTGGGCTCTTGTGTCATGACAAGAGTGTGATGGGTGTCCCCATCCATTTGGGGTGCAGGGTGTGCTACCAGGGCACTTCCATGCCGCACAAATACATCTCCTGGCAGCACGCCTGGAGGGTGGCTCTCTGCTGATAACATTGTGGTGTCCATCAAACTAGCCTGAATTAGAAGGCTTTTTTTTGTAAGATTTTATTAATGCTCTTTGGTGAAGTTGCTGGCTAAGACTAGCACATTTTTTTATTCTTTTTTATTGTTTTCTGTGAGAGCACAGATAAGATCCATGCAATGCTGAAAGGCTCTGAACTGTGTGAGTTCTGATAAAGAATAACACTCAGCTCTTGTGACACCCTGGGCTGCCAGCTTGCTTCAGCCCTAAAGCCTGAGCCCAGGCCCTGCTTGCAGGACGCTGGTGGCCAAGGCTTTGTGTGAGAAAGAAAAGCAAGTGGAATTAAGGATTCATTAATGCATTATATGCTCAGAGGAACTAAAGCGGCTCAAATGGGAGAACCCAGCAAGCAGTGAACACGGGGGACCTGAGGGATGCTTTACCCTGATGGTGTATTACGCTCACTCAAATCAGTGCCAGGAGACAAACTCGGTGCTGGACCTGTATCCTGGGGTGCTTTGAGTCTTTAGACCAGCAGCATCTCAGCTGAAATAACATGTTTGATTTTTAAGCCTAATCTTGTGTTTTAATTACCACTTTAGTTGGGGGGTAAACACCTGTCTCTTGGTTGGAAAAAAAGATAAAAAAGAGAGAAAAGTGTTTTGTTCATCAGTTTATTTTTCAGACAGTCTAGTGCTGACACAAAGACAGAAATGGAAACGTGGGCTGGGATGTGGGGGCAAACCACTGGGGTACTTGTTCCAGCAGCGAGGGCAGCCAAGGTCAGCTGAAACCAATGCCAAAACCCAATGTGGGAATGGTGTGGAGTCCTTCCTCCACCACCTGCTTTGCTCATTCCTGCCCTGTGACCCCCTGGTCTCCCCTCAGCACTGGCAGGGGTGTTAGTGAGGCTGTGCAGGACTGGGCTAACCGTCTGCGTGAAAATCAGGCTGCAGTAAAAAAATCCAGCTTTGATCTAAATCAATCCTTTGATACTGCTTTTCTTGGAGTGCAGGAGGGGAGGATGCAAGCAGAGAGCAACCAGCCCTTTCCCTTAAGTGGTGCTTTATATCAGCTTAAGCCATTCATGAGATCACAGTGTAACCAAATAAATGCGGCTGTGTGGGAGCTGCCCTGTCTGCTGCCAGCGCAGGATGTGGACCCGGTAAATTTGCAAGAAATGTCATCTTTGGGAGGATTAGAGAGGCTTGTGGAAGCCTTCGTGTGTGTGCTTCTATTGCTCCAGTGCCTGCAAGGGCTGAAAATGCAACCTTTGATCCAGCATTAATGGATTCACTGCTGCTTGTGAAGTCTCCAAGTGCCCCACTTGTTCATGACACTGGCAAGCAGCAGCATGTGGTTGCTGGAGAACTCGAGGGCTGATCTCCACCTGTAACTGCAGAGGGACCAAGGAAAGCTACGGTGACACTCTGTTTATGGCTGGAAACACAAAAATTAAGAGAAAAGGTATATATCTAATTATGCCAGTCTATTGTCTACAAAAACGAACACAGCTTTTAATGGCACAGTTGCATGTTAAACTGGGTACGCATACTGGTAAGGGTCATGCTTTTATTTTAAGGAAAATTTAGAGCAAGAGAAATGAAGGTTAAATTCAAGAAAGCTGCTGGGGACCTGGTTTGCTTTTAACACATCCTGACTTTTGTTTAAGTATTTTTATGTATTGTTTGGTGAATATGATTAGAGCACAGATCATAAATGCATAGGTCACGGGCTTATCATCCTTCTACGAGAGGATTCTCTTCCCACTCTCCATGTGCTTTGCTGTGTTACACAAATGCTGCGTCAAGCACCAGTTTGCTCTTAGCATGAAATAATTTGTTACTTTCTGGGAAATCAAAGAGCTTTTCTGCTGTCATGAAAGCGCATGACTTGCCTGTATGTAGAAGCAGGGGGCAGTGCTCAGGAGCGTGGCAGGTCTATTCGAGTCCTTTCAAACAGGTTCTCTCCCCTTTTATTGTCTTGGTCTTGTGTGCTCTGGCTCTAGCAAAGGTCGGTGCAGCATCCCAGCAGCATAGCCCTAGCTTGCCTGTGCAGGATCGCTGCATCCAGTGTGGGCTGTGGCTCAGAAGCAGCATCACGTTCTACTTTTCTTCCTTCAAAACACTATTTTAAAATTTTCTTTAAGTCTTACCTCTCAGACTCAAGGTGGCTGCAGTTTTGTCCTTGGGTTAGAAGAGACGTGCTGTGTGTCTGCAGCTTTCACCATCTTCCTTCTGCCCTCCCTGAGATCGCCTTAGCAGAGGTCTGGCTCTGCCCGTTACACCACGACCAAGAGTTGGCTGTCTGGGGGCAACAGGCAGGAGAGGGTGTCTTGAGGGCTGCACAGGCGATGAGAAGACTGACTGACTGACTGCACAGGGCTCTGCACTTGGCTTCCAGATGAA
Source organism: Falco rusticolus (assembly GCF_015220075.1). Lineage (NCBI taxonomy): Eukaryota > Metazoa > Chordata > Aves > Falconiformes > Falconidae > Falco > Falco rusticolus. The sequence goes on along the minus strand of NC_051200.1, from coordinate 8,926,856 downwards.
GCTCTGCTTTGCCCTCTTAACCTTGCCCTTGGCAGATCCCTTGCTGTCTCCAGCAGCTAAGCAGGACCAGAGGAGCTGCGACGCCAGCCTCAGACATGTTATTACTTCCCCTGTGCTCCTGGGAAAGAAGGGGGAATCAGGAAGGGGCCAGTCCATTTATTTTGCCCAAATGTTCAGGTACAGCCCTGTCACTGCTCCTACTTTCACCCCTCCTATTTTCATTTGGTACCAATCTCCTAACCTGTTTCCCTGGTAGGGGTCAGTGTGGACGGTTGGATGCTCTTAGAAGGATGTGGACCCCCAGCTTTTGCTGCAAATCAGTGTGGGGGCATTGGTGCAGCCCCATTAGGTTGTGCTACCCAATCGTTGGTGTGTAACTTTTTTAAAAAATAACCAGTAAAATAACTGCAAATACTGCAAGTCAATACTGATTTTCCACCCGGTTTTGTATTTGTGTCCTAAATGAAATCCACTTGACTGGATTGTGTTCAGATAGTGCTGTTACGGTGTTGCTACTTTTCTTTTTAAATTAAATTACTTAAAAATGCTGCCCTGTTGCCTGAACCCAAATCTTTTGAAGTTACTTCGGAAGGTTTTTTTTTTGCTTCTGGCAGCGAGGCTTTCCATAGATAATATTTTCTTTTCTTCAAGAAAAGTCACTTTTATGGCCCACACAAAGTATCTGTAGCAAGACGGAAAACAAATACTGTCTGTAGTCCCATTAACAAAATTAACAAAAATTAATCAAGTGGACAGCTGGAATGTTTTTGTGCTGATCCTTGTGATTTTTTAATTGTTATTGCTCTAGTGTTCAGAAAATGGAAGCAATGAGTTATCCCCACTGAACTGAGCTCAGGCTGTGCAAGCAGCTGCGTAACTCTAGCCTCACGGAGGCTTGGAGGTGCCCAGTGACCCCGCAAGAGATGATGAACATCCAGTTTCATTCACCTCATTTGCTGGTCTCCAAGCATGGAAGGATAACAAAGATCGGAGTGGTTAGGCCAGTATCCAGCAAATGCAAGCAGCGGAGAAGTGGGGAGGCAGCTGGGAAATGGTGCAGAGCACTCCAGCACCTGCATGTAAGGCATCCCGGCCCCTGGGCTGAGCCCGCCTGGTGCCAGCTTTCCTGCTGGCTGTGGGTATTCTGTCCCACATCTCTCCCCAAGCACATGGAGAGCTGATGGGGAGCACCCGTAGGTTTGGCACTTGCAGGGTGGTACTCGTTTTTCCCACCACGTGCTGAAGTGGTCCCTAAAGGATACTAGGACTGGGAAAAATATTTGCATCAGAAATGGAAGCAGACTCTGTTTTCCCAACACTGGAATATATTTAGGAACAGATCATTTCAATTATTTTTGCCCTCTAGTTCCTTGATAAATATATCATTGCATTTATTATTGGATTTATAGTCTGCTTTTTGGGGGAGACAAAGTATTTAGCAGCTGATCTCAGTTTTAATGTAGGAGAGTCGATTCAGCTTATGCCAAATGAGGCTGTGATGCTTATTGTCTCCTGAGAAATTTGTTCAAGTAATTTCATTAATAAAAGATTTCAGGGATAACCAAGCTCAGGAAATTTATTTATTTAATCATTTATTTATTTATTTTAAAAAAGGGCTGCTGTCTTGGTTTAGAAGAGTTTGTGTCTATTTTCTAAGTCACATTTTCATTTCTGAGGCCAGTTTTCGAATGTGGGGACTGAATTACCCAGGGGTGCCAAGCTAGTACATCCAGCTGCCAAAACATGTTGGCATCAGGCAGACCAGGCCCAGTACCCCAAAATTACTTGGGTGCTAGCCAGGCACCTACCTGGTCTCGAGCATCAGAGTAATATCTCACTAATTCAACAGGTCTTTAAATTAGGTTGGCTGGTTGAGCAATAGGTCCATGGTTCCTGGCAGCCCGTTGGAAGAGGAGAAACTTCCCAAGCTCCTAGGCTGGTTCCTCACGGGGTTCCTGGAAGCAGCCAGAGCCTTTTCGGTGGCGGCCCTTCGTTATGGGTGCAGCATGTTGGGGGGCCGGGACCTGGCTCCCCTAGGCAGTACAATGGCTAGGGACAAGTGGTCCATCACTAATGGCAGCAGCACCACTGGGGGTTGGTGGGCAGTGGGCTAGGGAGGATGGACCCCTCCCTGGGGTGAGGGACTGCAACTCGCACCGTGCCACCTATGGTTGAGTGCAGCCCGCAAGGCAGGGACTGGATAAGGAGCATGAAATAGGGGTGATAAACTACAAATTATCATCAGTCAATGCAAACTTAATTAAAAATGTGAAGGGGCTGTTCCTTCATCTTCCCCACCATAAGAAAGGTTTCACAGCCTCTCTTTAATTCAACATATTTGGTGGTAAATTAAAAATGGAAATGGGAAAGAATTTTCTGAGGCTCTCAAAGATGAATTATTTGCTTCACATGTTACATTTCCTCTTCCAGTCATGCTGTTTGCATTATTGCTATGTGCTGCTCGAGCGAGGTAGGTTAGGAAATCCCATGGCTGGAAGGGGAGACCTCAGGTGTGGTTTCAGGGCGCACTGACCCTGGGCAGGTGACACCAGCTTTGGGCTTTCATGTATGCCACCTTGGGGCTGCTTGTTTCCTTTTTTTTAATTTGGGTAATTTTCACAGCTCTCTGTTCTGTGTATACGAAGGTATTTTTAGAATTAAGTTTATGAACTGTTTTTTTCCTTAGTGATTGATAGATAAGTATCACAAACATCTGAGCAAATAAATTCACCCCTCCCGCTTTCCATGCTCTGCAGTCACCCAGAGGACTCATGCTGTTGTGTTAATCTGTATGCAAGCAATCCGGTCAGTAATCTGTGCCAGTAAAGGGATTTATCGCCTCGCAGTGCACAGAGGCGATGTTCAATCTTGCTGTCAGCTCTAGGGTATGCCCCACTTAGTTGTTGGAAGACAGCAGGGTTTTTTTCCTTGCTGACTTTAAAGTGATTTCTATGACCTAAAGGACACGAGCGTGAGGAGTACTAAGGGCTTTTGAAGCTGATCTGCACAGCATCTGTTTTGGAGTGCAGAAGAAATCTCTAACACCTGCATGAAGCTAATAACAACAGTCCTTCAAGCCCCACAAATGAATTCTAAATTACAATAGATGCCTGCACTTGCTGTGCCCTCAGAAGGGCTGCAGGAATGCAGGGAGGACCTGGGGTTTGATATGGCATGTGAATGGCCTGAGACCAGGTCTCCAGACAAAAGCCCTGAATCTGAAGGCAATGCCCTCAGCACCCTGGCAGTCTGCAGAGTCACACCAGGTGTCCGGAGCCCCTTCTGCAGACACAGCTCTAGCATTTTGAAGGTGCTAAACTGCCATGCATGGGCACTGGGCAAGAAATGGAAATGCTGTTAATTCCTTTAATTTCCACAGCTCGTCAGAAGAAACTTTGTGGTTTCTTTCCCTGTCCTGGAGAGGGCTATCAGCGATCCCACAGCATTCTTGCCAGCACCTCATGTCTTGGAGGGAGGGTGGCAGACGAATGCCGATTATCCTCTGTCCTTAAGGGATCAGTAGCTGTTGCTCTTTCCTGGTCTAGAATGACAGACTGCCTGTTGAAATCTCGCCTCTGAATTCACAATGCTTCCTCACAGGGAACAGCAAATGAAGAGACCTTGGTTACACTTCTGGCTTTGTAACATCACTTAAATTTTCTGAACGAGGCACAAACTGTAACTTAGAACCAAACTCCACACAAGGCTGCAATGCAGCAGTGTTTCTCTTTCAGTGAAGCTTGCAAAGGAAGCAGGGCATCCTGCAGACCATCGTGTCTGACTGCGGTGCTCACCTTGTCTGTAGCCCATTCAGGTAGACTGGTAGCTGGTGGCAGGAAACTGGGAACAGCTATGACTGACATGTCTGAAAGTGATTCTCTTCTTAGACATGACCAGACTACTGGTAAGCCTTTCCTTCCTTTTTAAAAAGAGGATTAGGTGTTTCTCAGTATTTTACCGTAGAAATATTCATGGTACAAGTACAAAGATCCTATTCCTGTCCTTTTCGCTGTCAATTTTGTGGGCTCAGTTGTGAATTCAGGATGCCAGTGCTTGGTTCTTCCTCCCACATCATGACAGTGTGGATAATCGCAGGGGCCGGGTTCCTGCCCTCTCCTTCCTTTTGCCCAGCTGTTCCCTACACAGTCTTGCTGCAGTGGGATGCATGGGGGATGTGCTGTCCAGGGCCTCAGGCACGTCTGTGGGCAGCACAGGCTGTGTACCAGCCTCAGGCAGACCCCAGAGAAAGGCGGCTTTATTTTCTCTTACTCTCCGCAGCCACGCTTTCCTCACCTTGGCTGTTTTTATGCTAGCCGTTAAGGCAGCATTAGTCCTGTACATACACATAACTTGAGTACATCCTGTTCCTCATTAGCACATTAGCAACTGTATTACATCAGAGGCTGTAGGTCTCAGTTATGGTCACCGTGCTAAGGTCTGTATAGAGCTATAGGAAGAAATAATCTCTTCCTTAGAGTAGTTCACATCTAAGCACACAGGAAATGGAAGTGCAGGGGTAAAACAACACGCTCGAGGTCACACAGCACGTATGGGGAAAGCCAGGAAAAGAACTGGGTCTTCTGGTTCCTCTGCATGCTTCCATTCTGTTTTGCTGTCCTCTGTCCATTATACCTTGCTCTCACAGTCACCTCTGCCATTTCCAAACCCAACTCTCCATTAGCTGGTTCTCCAGCCTGGTTTCAGTCACTTGCTTCAGCCTTCCAGCTCTTTTTTTTTTTTCTTCTTCTTTTTTGTTTTTTTCCTCCTTACCCCCTGCTCAGTCACAGATCTACCAGGAGCCATAGACTCTTTCTGAAGGGTCAATGTAAGGTAACTGAGCAAAGCAAGTCTTACGTCAGCTGTCCTACCCTTGTTGGGTGGAGAGGTCTGCACTGCTATGGCAAAACTACTAGGCTGGAAGCTTCCAAAGGGGAGCAGGATTTGAGACTGACACTTCTTAGCCTTTGCTTCAGCCACCTATGATGACTCTCCTTGCCCAGCTTTGGATTTAATTATTGCCTAAATTTCACTGAACTGCTCAGCCTGAATGCTAAGGGGTTCCTTCAGGCCCTTTTGCTGAATTGATTCTCCAAGGAGCCCAGACCATGTTTCCATATAGGATATGGGTAAGAAGCCTCCCTTCTTAAAGCCATGGTCAAAGATGTGGTTTCTGCTTTTTTGGCAGCTATGGAAATGGAATTTTACCTGGAGTACAAGCCGGAGCAGAAACTATTGTATTTCTCCATGCTTGTTAAACTGGTTTTTAAGCTGTTGCATCTTTGCCTGTAGCTATTCCAGGTTCTTCACTAGATTTGGGGTGTGACTTTCAGCTACCTTAAAGTATCAATGTAATCATTAATCGGCTGTAATTATTACACTAAGGCCAGGTTACACTAGCTTAATATTTGGTGGAAACCAGAAGAGTTTTTCTATGGCCTGTGACATCCCAGGAATAGATTATAGGACTGACAAGGCTGCTGAGATGTCCCAGCTCAATGAGGTCAGGAGGACCATCTACGTAACAACTGTGTTATTGGGGGCAGCTTCCATCAGTAGTGGACTTAGTACAGTGTGGAGGGATATTTCTGTCATGCAAATACAAATTTAATCCACGTGACATTTAAGTAACATTTATATGAACAGAGTTGAGTGCTTTTAAGAGGTGTCAGAATACTCTTAGAGTGACAAAACCGGCTAGAAAGAGGGAAAGGGCTGTGTGTGAGAAGCACAAGTCAAAGTAGAGAAGGGAGGATGGGGTTTTTCCAAAGCTGTTTTCCGTTCAGCAGCTGGAATGTGAAGCCCAGCCTCATGGGATGTTGATGCAGAGATCTGTTGTTCCATGCGATTTCACCTGTAACCTTTTTATCCAACTTTCAAATCCAAACATCTCATCGTGTTCTGTTACTGGAATATCTGCTTCACAGATTCCTTGGTGTTAAAACGTGGCCAAACTGAGCAACAAGAACATTTCTAGAATTTCCTTGACGGCATCCCTCCGTGCTGCAGCCTGTGCAGGAGCACTGTTTGTTCTTGTGAGCTTTGATGCCTGCTTCAACACACAATCACTCCTTTCTCAGTTTGACCTTTTTATTAAAATTACCAGGAAGCCCTGAGGCTTCAGTTAGGATTGAGCCCTCCTGTGTATATAAACAGTTTAAGAAAAATGAAATGCAAAGGTTAGCAAGAGGCTTGCAGAGACTTTGCTAAACAGGTGGCCATTTCATGGTTTCTTATTTAATAAACTGAGTGAGCCTGGAAATCATCCAAGAGACAAAAAGGTGTTGACACTCTCATTTTCATTGTTGCATTTAAAGATTTAACTGTTTCTTTGCAGCGTAAAATACAATGGTGAGCTTTTTGAACATCAGTGACAGCGCAGTGTTACTAAGCAGACTTTCTTTCCTAGCACCTCTCATGGGTGAGTCCTCCAGGCCTGTGCCTTCCACGTGGGGAACAGCCGAAGGAAGAGATTGCCCATGCAGTACTAATTCAAGAAGAGGAATGAAAGATCAAAATCCTGAAGACACCTGGCAAAGCCAAGGAACTCAAACCAGTTATCCAGGAAAAGGTATGAAAGGGGAACTTGCTAGTACAGACAACATATAAACCCAGAGCAGACACTACCTTAGACAACTGCTTCACCACTGGAGTGGGGCGAGAGATCTACTGGAAACAAAATACATAACTCCAGAGAGGCAGAGGCATTGCAAATGGCCCAAAGCTAAAGCAGAATGTAATGCAGCATTCATTTTATTTGCATTACATTCTATTTATTTTTTTTAAGCTATACAGGGGAAGAAAAATCCCTAGGGTCAGAATGAGGTGCAGATTTTCAGTAATGTGCTCAGTAGAATGGATGCATAAATCCCATTAGCAGAAATGGAAATCAGTTGTTTAACCCAAGTAATTGAAATTGTGTGTTGACTTTGTTATCTTCCACAGTAGTAGCTCTGAATCCTGCCTCTTTGGTTGTTCTTGGTAAATGAAATTAGTTTTGTTTCTACCAGGACTGTGCAGGGAAAAAAAATTGTCTTCCAGATCTGAAGGCAGTGCAGGTCTGCAGCTGCAGAGCCACCAGGCCCACTCTGGACCTCTTGGAAAAGGCCAGTAGCCTGAAGAAGGTAGGGACAGAAGGATGCTGCCATAAGGGAGGTACCAGGCTGCATCTGGACAGCTGTGTGGAGCAACAGTTAGTGTCCAAGGGATTGTATTTACATGGCTCATCATTATTCCCTGCTGAGGCATGATTACATGTTTCCTTGTGCTTCCAAAAAAACCTACTGTTGGGCTGAACTGCCATGATTAAGGATGTGAGCCTCTAGGCCAGGAATAAAATTGCTACTTTTTAAAAATTTTAATGAGGTTTAACAGGTGACTTTCTTCTTTTGGTAAAACTGATTTCTTCCTTGAGGGCTGCTTGAATTTGCTCTCAGCTTCCAGTGATTTTAATGTGGACAAGATGTACACTAGGAAAGGAAGACAGCAGTGAGACATCATCAGAGCCTCTACTGGCCCCAGATGTTTTCTATGTGCCTCTAAATCTTGAATCTATTTTTGGCAGGTCTGGTCCTGCAATCTGCACAGTTCTTCGTCCTGAGGATAGCAGTCAGCTCTGCAGGCAGCCACCCTGCCTTGTCCTGCCTGTCACGTTTGGTGTGTGGACATGCTTGTGTGGTGAGGAGCAGGCCTGACTTGTGTTCTAAAACCTCCCGGACAGATGAGCTCTTACACTGTGTATAGTCTAAACCCTGGAGTTGATCCTGGTTGGTTACACACGAAGCAGCCACAGGGAGAAATCAATACAGCATTTCACTGACTAGCAGAGGAGTCTCCCAACAGGTGACAGGCTTTGAGCACCATCGAATCATGCTTTTTTTGCTCAGTAGTTTGCATCACATGTCCTGGGATACCAGAAGGAAGAGTGCTGGCTGCTTCAGGAGGGATGCGGTTAGCTGGACTATGTCAGTAAAACACCTGGCATTGATGCTCCAGCATTGAGCAATTCTGATTTGTCACAACTTCTACTGGGTGAATAAATCCTTAGTGAGGGCTTTTCTAAAGGCTGGAAGGACAGTGTGTCACACAGCTCCAGCAGTCTGGAGGCATGTTCAGTTCTGCCCATCGGCCCTCGTGTAAATGAGAAACAGCAGTGTTGTTTAGGACAGGCTCATTATTCCTGCTGTGTTGACACTCATGTGAGTAACAAATACAGTCATAGTGGATCAAGAAATCACTGTGAAAGTTACAGTTCAGACATTTGGGTATGGCTGGGAAATTGCTTAACAGTTTTTCTGGTTTATAAACGTGGAAATGAGACTCTAGTAGGAATAGGTGTAGGACTTGGGTCTGCCAGGACTGGGAGGTTACTGTACTGAATACAGTTATGCACAGTTAAGAGATGGCCTTCAGCCCTCAAAACATTCCAGTCCAAGTGAAAGAAGAGAGCTCAGGTGGGATAGAACAGGAAATATGGAAGGAAAAGGTGATAATGGTGAGTATTGTGATTTGTAAGTTTGGTGGTCCTGTAGAAAAGGTTTTTTTTCAGGAAAGGATCTGAAAGAGGGCAATGTCTTTGTTTTATCGAAGTGTAAAAGCAGCTTCTCCCAAACACAAGGAGGAGTAGGGGAGAAGGGGCAGCTGCAGTCATTAGAGCAGATCGTTGCCATGGAGTCATATTCTGCAGAACCATGTAGGGCAAGATCGTGTTTTCCAAGCTGTAAGGAAGTCAATGCCAGTGTGCCAGTGATCCAGACATGAAACAACAACCTGAATGGCAGTTTTGGTTAGGTGGGGATAGAGGAGTCTGTGCATTAAGTGAGATTATGCCGAAAGAGTTTGCAGGATTCAGGCACAGCTTTGACTATGAGGACCCAGGGAAAAGCATAAAATGACAGACCGTGAGCAGTTAGAGGAGTGATGGTTCCAATGGGCTTTTATATATTCTGATTAAAGGAAAGGAGGTATCTAAGCAGGCTTGGCAAGGAGAGAGGCTAAAAGCCACTTTGTCCAACATGTCTCTAAGAAAAAAAAACCAGTCAGGTAACGCTCTATAAAAGCTCCTCCATTGGCAGCACAGCTGGGAGACAGCTGAGTCCATTGCTTTGCAGAAGCATTGGCTCAAGTACCAGGTTATGTAGACATGGTATCTTCGTTTCGGATCTAATGTGAAATTGCAGCTTTGGCCTGGAGCTCACAGACCTAAGGAGGCTCCTGCTAGCTGCCAGCTGACTGGTGGTACCCATTCCTGTGTGAGTCTCCTTATCTCTATGGGAAATCAGGAGTGGCTTGCCTGAACTCAGCTTGCAGTGTGAGAGGGTGTACGATAGATGTTGTGATTTAGCAGCTAACGGTCTTTCAATTAACTTTGATCTACACTGATTTATCTATAGCGCTGACTTTAACATCCTGCAACACCAGGAGTCATAAAGTCACTCACTTAAGTGAAAAACCTTACTGAAATGTGTTGAACCAACACAGTGGTCTTTATCAGCCAGACCTGATAAATCCACAACAAAGAAATAGTTACCTTGATGGGGCATTCACTTATGCTATCTTCTAATTCTTTCATGTTTGTGTACCATATTAGCCTTTCTGTGATTTTGCTTGGGGTTCATGCAAGATTATGGCTTCTTGGCCATCTGCTTTTTCTGACCATCCATTTATTTCTTTCCAGCCCTCTGGAACACCCCATAGCATTCCAAGTTTTGTCAGAAGTTAACGCTAATGGCTGTTAATGGGTGTCAGGGGAAATGGAATAACTGATGTCTGCAGATATCTCTTTTCAGCCAAATTATTCTGCTGTGAGACCCGGGAATGATCAGGCACAATAAAAAGCACTGTTAGCGAAGTCTCATTGTACAGACCCTTGTGCAAAAGGATCCTCTGAGGCTCATGGACTTCACAGCTGCCCATTGATTTGGGGCATTAGTGATCAGTGCCAATATCAGCTTTCTCTAGGCAGTTTTTCTAAGCTTTTATGTTTCTGGCAACTTAACTTTATAAGGGTGCTTGTGTTCCAGGTTTGACACTTATTTTCCATGAAAGAATCCCTGAAGATCAGTTTGATTTCTTTGCAGCAGCCCATAGCTGAGTTTAGATTTGTAGACCATTAATTTCAGGGAAGACCTTGACTCAGCTGATGGTTGAGGAGACAGTTACTGCCGTTTGGTTGCCCACAACTTTACTTAAGCTGAGATAGTAGCATAAGGTTTGACTTGTAATGAGGGGCATCTCCATGATGTTAAGAGTCCAGGGCAGTGTGGAAGAGACACCAGGAGCGAACTACCTCCCTTGTGTAGGTCCCTAGTAAGTAGGTGCCTTGCCATGCTGGTCAAGCTCTTCAAATACCCCAGGCTAGTGCTGCATATACAGCTATGAACATCACAAATTGCAAGAACTGGATGTGCCTAAAGAGGCAAATGAGCTGCAGCTTGGCTTACCCCTAGCAGTCAAGACCTTCTGTGCCCTTATCACTTGTGTTGTTTTGGTGTGACTGCATTGAGGGTGGAGAATGTCAGTGATGGGGAATGGCTGAACCCAAAGGACTCTCTGTACCTTACTAAAAATAGTGTCATTTTAAAAAAAAAAAACAACAAAAAAACCTGTTGCGGTTCTGCTAGGGGAATGATAGGACAACTTGGTCAAATGTATTTAAAATCTGCTAAAAAAATCCCATGCTTTGGGATGGCACTGGAAGGATAGAAGAGTTATTGTTTCCAGCTGTAGTAGTTCCATTATCAAAATGAACCCTAGGTGTAAGTAATGTGAGATGCCTCTGCATCCCACGTGCATGTTCAGCCTTCAGAGTAATTAACACTGATTGTTGTCATTTTTATAACAGTACCTTGCCAGTGTGCTGCAAGATGTGCATGAAATCTGGCAGCAGTGCTGAGAAGGGGACCCAAAGGCCATTGACAATATTCCTAGTCAAGGTACCTGAAGGACTTTGGCTTCAGTCTCCCAAGTAAACTTACAGCTATTTTTATGGTAAGTTTTCAGCTGAATCACAGTGTCTCCTCTAGAAAAGCAGATCTACTTCACAAAACCCAGTCTGATGGAAGCTAAAGAAGCTAAAGGCAATGGAGCAAAAAGATGACCCTTTTGGACAGAGAGATTAGGGTAGGTATTTTGTGGCAGAGAGGGAAGAGATGTGGAAACACTGATAAACTGGGATTAAAAATAAACCCAGAAAGCATTCTCAGATAAATGAATACAGAGGGTAATAGCTTGTGCAATTATTTATCTCAATGAGGGACAGTATCAGAGAATGATTTATAAATTGGGGGGGGCAGTATTTTGGTAATAAAAGTTAAGAAATCAAGCACCAAAATACAAGCTAAGATCAAATTTAATTATTCTTTTCGGTATTTAGAACATCTTGGAGAGGCTTATCTCCACTTCTATATTCATATAATAATTTGCATATCATAGCACAAACTAGAGGTGTTTATGGAACCCTCAAATATAATAAATCATAAGGGAGTGCCAATTTATCTGGATTAAATAGAGATGAAGTTGATGTGCACAAGACAAAGGGGAATTTTGGTCCTGTTATGTTCTGATTTCAGCTGAAACTTCCTCTTTGACTGAAACACAACCCTGAATGTTTCACAGTTCTGTAAAAGGGTATTTGTGTTCCCAGTCCCATTTCCCCCCCTCCATGGCTTTCTATCTTAAACAGGGCTGAAGTTTGGTGCAGGGTACTAAACACCTGTAGTATCTCTGCCTGGTTAGGGAACTTGTCTATATATTTTATGTATCAGGAGGAAGTTAATTGCATTTTCAGTTGCTTAATTTCATCTTTCTTAAAGGATAAACACAGTTTATTATGGTTCATGCCCCAGAGTAAATCAAGATTTTTATGAATGTGAACAAGGTATCCTCTCAGTCACTTAAGAGTGGAGGTTAGTGACTCTCAAAGTCGTTGAAGAGTATGGGCACGTTTTCAAAGCTCAAAATACAGAAGGAACTATTAAAATATCATCCTCTGTGTTGTTTTTTTAATGTCATTTTTACCCCCCCTTCCTTAACTATAAAAAGAAGCATAGAATAAAATAAAAAAGATGTTCTTCTTTCACAGTGAACTCTTGTCCCTACTGTACACAGGACTGTCCTGGTTTTGGCTGAGATAGAGTTCGTTTTCTTCTTACTAGCTGGTGCAGTGCCGTGGTTTGGATTTAGTATGAGAACAATGCCGATAACACGCTGATGTTTGAGTTGATGCTAAGCAGTGCTGGCCCTGAGTCAAGGGCTCTTCAGTCCCTCGGGCTCTGCCAGGTAGGAGGTGCACAAGAAGCCGGGAGGGAGCAGAGCCAGGACAGCTGACCCCAACTAGCCAAAGGGATATTCCATACCATAAGACGTCATGTTCGGTATATAAACTGGGGGGAGCTGGCCAGGAGCCACTGATCACTGCTCGAGGACTGGCTGGGCATCGGGCAGTGAGTGGTGAGCAGTTGAATTGTGCATCACTTGGAGTTTTTTTCCCTCGAGTTTTATTCCTCTCTCTCACTATCCTCTTTGTTACAATTATTATTGTTGTTGTTATTATTATTTTTACTTTATTTCAATTATTAAACTCTTCTTATCTCAACCCACGGGTTTTACATTTTTCTGATCCTTGGATTGACTGAGCGGCTGCCTGGTACTTAGTTGTTGGCTGAGGTTAAACCACAACAATGACCTCATGCTTATTCTTTCTTCTCCAGCTTCATTCTTCTCACTTTTGGCACATCCACAGTATGAAGTCTGCCCAGATTTAAAATTCTTTTTTATTTCCAAAAGGTTGTATAATTTATACGTTCTACACTGACTAGCAGAGCTCCCTCAGCTAGAGGGGAGTGGTAAAATAAGGATACGCTCTCAGCAAATACTCATTGCTCTAAGGTGAGGTTACTTGTCCAAGTAAGGAGTTGAGGGGACCTGAAGCTGCTTGCTGCTCTAACTGTAGTGGAAAATTTTGGTGCCTTACTGAAATGGCTGTGAGAATTATTAAGGCATGTTCAAAGTTCTGCTGTATCTGTTAAGCAGTGTCCTAGGTAGCTGCACATCTGAATTATTTTGACTTTAATTCTCCACAGTCCTGCCTACACGCTTAATTTGGTGCATTGGAAGTAAGTGCTAATGATACCATGTGAGAAGTCTTTGTAGGAATGGCAGCTGAACACTGCAGCTTAATGGAGTACCCAAAATTAATTTAATTATTATTTTTCTGTAGAGAGGAGGCATTGCAGCAAGCAGAATTTTACAGATAACCTCCAGCTTCCTGCAGAGGCGCTTTTTCAAGGGTTCTCATCTGAAGGTATTTAAGTAATTTTAAGTGTTCTCTGTTGAGATTTGCTTTCTGCATGGAGTAAATCTCTCACTTTGATCAAATGCAGAGTTTTGCAAAAATCTGAGTGTTTGTTAGTTAAGGTTAAGGAGAAACTTTTCAGAAGTGCCCAAACAAAGATGCTGTGGGTCTGATTTACAGAGGTATTTGTAAAATCATGGTGAGGTGATTACGAGGAGTTATAGAAATGTGAAGGTACCTCATTCTCCGTGCAATCACTCTTGCTAGGGTTTTTGTCTTTTCCCATCATTCTCACTAACTGCTACTCTGAACCTTGAAGCATTTACATATTTTTTGCATTACCAGCCCAAAGATACACAGGCATGGTTGCAAATCTAGCTAGATGCACTGCTTCTCCTAAGAACAGCCTCCTACACCTTGTCTCAGTGGCAGTGGTTGCTGAGAGATGTCTCGATGGGTGGAGTTCACAGGCATAGTTCTGCATGTTGTATAGCTTGAGTGTCACTCAGATGGTTTTCTCCTGATTTTTTGGCTCTGTGGAGGTTTTTTTGGTTTTGTTCACCCCACCCACCCCCCGTCTGCCGTGGGAAATCCTCACTGCATGAAGACTATTGCAAAGCAAAATGCAATAGCTCCTACAGTTGTTTCTCGCTTGAATACTCCTTTCAGTGCCTTTAAAACATTGATATGTCAAGTAGGTATTTTATGTAGGTGTTTTGTATCATTTGATGGGAGTTAATTTCACCCACTAGGTAGTACTTCGTATTTAAAAGCGCTGCTCTCTAGAATGCTGCTGAGATAGCAAGGTATATCCATGCCATCTACAGGTAGAAGAATGAAACGGGGAAAGCGCAGCTTTGGTATCTCCCATGCTGTCCACGTTTGCTTTCTCAAATCCTGCTACAGGTGGCAATAGGCTTTGCCCTGCGACCAACCGTCAGGAAAAGGGGAGAGGGCAGCGCTTGGGATACGGGCCCCCATCCGTCCGTCTCTGCCCAGGCAGCAGGGAACCAGCGAGTTTGTGGTACGGGGCTGCGACTGTGTCAATGAGAGCAGCTGTGAAGTTTGTGTTCCTCTGTCACCTACCTCTGCAGGAGATGCAGGGGGTGCCCAGCTGTGGATGTCCCTCTGTGGTACAGAAGAGCATGAAGAAAGTCACCCAAAAAAGGCTGCGGTACCGGGGTGCTAATAAACCCCTGTGATCCGGGAGGCAGAAAGCGAAGGAGTTTTATGAGAAGGGAAGAGCGGGGCCGGGTGGGGGTGGGGGTGGGGGGAAGTCAGTGGAGCCCAACAGTTTGTCAGGGAAGAGAGAACTTTTTAATTGACTGTCAAACCATAACCTTGGAAACCTAAGGAAAAGAGGCATCAGCATGTCTGTCAGCACAGCTAGGCATCAATCTTCCCTGGCGAGACAGCAACACGATTACTTCTGGGGTAATGCCAACAACTTGGAAGTGCTGGAAGTTGATCTGGCCTGTAAGGAAGGAAGGGGGAAGGTGGGATGCACCTCCTCCCTTCATTCCTTCAAACTGTTCCATTTAAATAGATCAGTTACTGCTATTTTTTAATTAGGAGGGATTAAAACCTGTATCTCCATTTTGAAACATTTATTTTCACTTTGTTATGGCCTATTCAGAAATAAGGTCAAACCAGGGAGAAATATAATCTTAATAATTTTCTTTCCATATTTCCTACTGCTTTTATTATTTCATTTGTCTTATCCTAAGATATCTTAGCAAAACTGCTATGGAGTGGCTGATAGGAAATACTTCTAAATAGCTTTAATTTTAACAGAAAAATATCTTAAATTATCAGGACAGTTTTACTTAAGAACAATTTTTTATCTGGAAAAAGGTTTGGAACCTGATCTTACTGGGGAAGAAAATATCTCCTCTTCCTTTTCAAAACACTTTCCTAACTGTTTGGTGGTCTTTGGGACCAGTCAGCAGTCCTGCACATCCCATGGTGGGGACTCATCTCCTAACTAACATCCAGAGCTACCGATGGAGCGCCTGAGGTGGTCATCTGTCTCACTTCACGTGGAGATGATGTGTCACAGGAGCCTTCCTACGAGCCTGGTAAGGAGCAACTTCTCCATGCTGTGCTAGATGATCCTGTCAGCCCTAAGACATGAGACAAGACACTGTTCCCACTCTGCTTTCCAGCTCTGTGGAGTCGTGGACTTTGTCCAGGATTTCTTGCCCATGGGAATGTGTGTCCAGAACAAGATGTTGCTTCCCGGAGAGAGCACTAAGCATCCCTTCTCACCTGCTTCTCCGGTCAGCTGCATCTCTTTGTGGTTGGTCTAGCAAACCCAGCATGTCCCACATGTGCTGCACTCTGAGAGGCACATCTTCAGGAGCTCCAGGTAAAATGCCAACACTTGAGAGCTCGTCCGATGTGTCGCTCATGCTACGCTTCCAGCTGCGAACTCAAACACTCCACTGGGTGGTAAATGCAGGTCAGAACTCACAAGCAAGGGGCAGTCCAGAGGCACTCTGCCCTGCCTCATTCTGTGACAAAGGTTATTAGCAGAGCTGTGTAAATAGTTGATTATTATTTTTGCTGCGGGGTGGCTGAACTGCCCAGAGTTACAAACACTGATATTTTTTTCCGTTCTTGCTGAAATGAAAACACTCAAATATTAACTTTGCATCAAATTAAGTATTCCTAGTACCAGTGCCAGTAGTTTTGGTTGATCCAAAACTGTTGGGTTTAGCTTTCTTTTTCGTGACCCCTACTTGTTTTGCTCCAGGTAAACTACAGCAGTTCTTTTCAAAAGGAAAACACTGAGCTGTTGAAAAATTGTGGACAGGCTGGATTATAGATGTAATGTATAATGACTGTGTGACCTGATGAGATTTCTACTGTGGTCATTCCGCCTAGAAAAAAGAGAAGACTGTTACTAGAAACTAGTGATGAGCGTGGTCTCTGCTTTCTTCACTTTGGTTCTGAAATCTGTTCTTGGCCTTGGAGCATCTGCATTTTCCCGTGTAATGGCAAGGGCCATGGGAATAAGGCGCAGGTTATAAATAAGGTTATGTCAAGGCACTGTGATTTATGATATAATATTGCAGTTATGTCTCAACTTCCTTGCACAACTTTATCCTAATGCCATCTACTGTTATCTAGGAGGAGAAAAGGAACCTTAACTCACAGCTCAATTTATATTAATCTCATTTCCTTTTTACCTGCCTGGATCAAACTTTTGCTAGTTGTTTTGCAGAAGTTTAGGGGATGCAATCAACAATACCATGCCCTATTGTACAGCACATTTCAAACAATTCATATGATATTTTCTGAATTAGAAATAACTAGAAGCGTAAATGATCAAAGTGGTTTGTCAAAGGGCAAGCATCTGTGCTGACTGAAAAGCTTTGAAGGCACCAGCCCATTAACACCCATTAAATGGCTGCTATATGGGACCGTCCTAGGGAGCAGGCTTAGCGGGTGTTCTCCAGACTTGAGGCATGTTAATTTTCTCCCTGAAGTGCTGACAATCAGATTAAAAGCCCTTTGGTCTATCTTACCTCCTTTATCCCCACCTGTTCTGCTCTTGGAAGCACAGCAACTTGGCTGGAGGCTCCTACGTGCACAGGTATCCTGTCCCAAGAGGGGGTGCGAGCATGTAAAGGGGTGCGTGAGCACCTGCTGTGTGGGATGGCCCTGAGACTCTCTTTCATGGGGTCTAATAGGCAGTTTCTGATTATTCAAGCACATCTTCAGTTGCCTTCCCAGTTGCTGATGGAAAGATGAGGTGAATTCTTGGAGGCAGCCACCATCAGTGACAGAGGGATTTAACAGAAGACGCCAGACAGACCTCTGGGTCTTGGCCTTGCGTTGTTTGCTGTTCATCCACAGACCAAGTATGAATTGATAGAGGCTCAAAAGGTTATCTCCAGCCAGTGTGTGTGTAGATGGGTACATTTAAGGTGATTTATGAGGAGCATGGAATGATATTGCACCAAGAGAGTGATTTTGCAAATGATTCCAGGCTTGTAAAAGATCTGGGAGCAATGCGTGAGCATACCTTTCATCCATGTGTGGCCCTTCAGGATGAAAACTTTGGGGTTTTTTTATTATTATTATTTATTCAGAGGACACACAGTGCTTCATTTGGTACATAGATCTCAGCATGGACTACTGTAGCACCTGGGGGTGGGAGGGCTGGAACCAAGCAGGCAGAGAGGAGCAGGAGGAGGATAGAGGATAGCGCTGCTGGGCATGCAGGCTGGCTCACTGCAGCTCACAGGAGAAGTATGTTTGGAGAGTCTCCTAGTAGCCTTGTTACTTGCGCAGCTCCTCTTTCCCACTGTTTTATTTTTAGCACTTGATAGAAATTTAATTGGAAACTGTATGTGGGTTTTAAAGGGTTAGGAAAAGTGACTCATTTGACGTGTCCAGGAGAAAACCACATCTTACGAATTTCCACAAAGGCTGGTGTGAAGATGCCAAATGGGGAGTATCACTGTCTAATCCGTAAACTGTAGACACAATGATCAAGCTGCTGAGGCTAAAGTCTGCTGAAGTTAGGAGAAAACTAATCTCCTAAACTTGGGTGTATATTGCCCCATGGCAATGTTTCCATTAAAATAATTTACATATGAAATGAAGACTTTTTCTTCACTTTATTCAATAGTCTTAACTGAATTTTCCCCAATCTGTGCAAGGCTTGCCCTTGCAACACCTCCTGGACTGAGCTACAGCATTTCTATAACCCTATTTTACCATGGGGGAGTCTGCAGGGCTCATCTGTGAACACGTTCCGCTACAGAGGAGACGTGAGCCTTGGTGTTCCAAACCAAGGCTAGTCCCTTAACCCTGGACCAGTCTCCCCGCCTTTACGTTGATTTATGTGTATGATGATTTATTTCCCTTCATCATAGTGTCTACCATAAGTCATGTAGACACATTCTGCATTAACAGCATTAACATGCAGAATATATGGGTGCTGATAATCCAGGTTTAAATGAACATTTCCACAAAACAAGGTGCATTGCATGGATGCAAACAATTATTTTCATGCCATATGAGGATGTTGATTTCAGATCCACCCTCCAACTGAAAATGTAGATCCCTTTTTTAGTAGTCATGCTGGAGAGAGACTGTATCCAGCTTTTTAAGGAAAAGTGGGCTTTGTAGCCTTTGGGGCTAAAGGATGTAGTTATAAAAGGAGGTTCCTTGTAGTAAAGCTAAGAAGTCCGCTGGTAAATTCAGTGGAGCAAGGCAGGATGCTTCGGTTTGAAGGTAAAAGTCAAAGGTACAGTCCACTGCTGAAGCCCAGTTGTGTACTTCTGTCCACAGCTTTAGTCATGCTCACTCAGATGATTGTAAATTAATTACTTTTGGTATACACCTCAGCTGCTAACAGGTTCAGCCAGAAAATGTCTGATGCAGAAACCAATAGGAAAACAGAGCTTTAGCCTGAAAGCTCTAGGTACATTAACCCATTTTTATTCTATTTGCTCAGCTTCTTCGCCACTCTGCATGAAAAAATCCTACTAGCCCTTCAAATTTAAGCAAATTAAGGGCACACACTGAACTACTTGTTATTAATATCTCAGTGCTATTTTCTAATTCCCCATTCATGCTTGAAATGGATTAAAACTGGTAATCTTTGACAAGGCAGCAAAATTTGATGCTAATTTATTGATGTGCTCTTTTAAGAAACTTTGGGTTTCTTGTCTATAAATTAAATTTAAAGAGAACATTCAAGGTCCTTCCCAATTTAGAGAGCAGAGAGCAGCGATATGCGTGCTGAAACATCGCATGCCCTTGAGCCTGCTATATGGTATGGCTGAGGAGGGGTTGCCTTGTTTTCCTAAAGGGATGTGTTTGTGCTTTGATAGCTGTCTCTCAAGGTTGGCCATGCCGATGGCTTCTCCATCTCACATCACTTGAAACGTCTTGGTTCACCTTGAAGAGTGCTCTGAGCCCTTCTTTTCCACTGAGCTTTTTGCTCCTGTCCTGAGCTTAGGCATTGCTCCTTGGGCATTGCTCAGTACCATGGGTGGTTTTTAATGAGCTATCCCAGATGTGGGATGCTAGTGCTGAGCCTGGGAGAGGCTCCTGTTGCTCTGCAGGGAGTTATTTTAGAGTCCTTGCACATTTTTCATTATCTTGGAGCCTTATTTCAATCTTAGCCCTGTATGTTTACATTAGTAACACGCTCCTTTACCAAAGGAAGTTTATTATTTTCAGAATATTGCAATTACGTGACAATTGTTGCTTTCCTTGGTGGTTGTTTTTCTTGCAGGAGTAAATGCTGGGGAAGCTTAGAAAAAGCCTGCTGTAGGCACCTGTGTTCTGTGCCTGCCTTGCACTGAGCACAGCTGCCCTTTCCTCTAACACCACCACACAGCTGCCTTTACAGCTCTGGGAGAGACAACAGGAATAGCCTGAGCATCCCTGCCAGACTGCTGGGCCACACCGGCTGCTGGGGTGGGCGGCCACGGGAGGAGGCAGCTCGCCAGTGCTTGGGAACCAAGTCATTTGAAATCCAGGAAAAGCAGGGAGCTAACAGCATCATATTGGCCGTGGCTAATACTATAGTGAACCCTGCATGGGCACTGAGGCATTAACATCAGGTTCCTTTGGGTGGTTTGGTTTCTTGGCCTACCAATGTTTTTGAGGGTTTGACGTTTCTGCCTTGCGTTAGGTCAAAAACTTGGAATTTTTAAAGTGATCTCATCCCAACACTGCCTCCCCCATCCTGTCTGTTATCCCAGATATTTTTGTTTTGGAAATGCCCAAACAAAATGTTTTGTCAGTTTTAAAAGCACTTCATAATTTGACAAATTAATCAAAATAAAATTTTCCCTGAAGAATATTATTTAAATGGCAATTATCACCTCAGACACTTCTGGGAAACCGACAGCAAGCTTTATCAAAATCTAAATGACTTTACAATTAAAAAAGGCAATTGCTATTGAACCCCAACAAAACTTTCTGATGAACTGACTGCAGTAACAATATTCTTGCCAGCTCTGAAAAATGACCTTTATTTAAGACAACCTGCAAATTCCAGACATCGTGATAGGAAGGTAACTGTCTTGATGAAGGTGTATTTTTAAAACCAAGAGAGGTGCAGGTGGAAAGGGACTGGCATAGCGCATCAGAAGAGGATGCAGCCAACACTGCCTCTCTCCAGCCAGCGCAGGGGGTGCTAAAGCAGTGCAAGTTTAATGTATGCATTAATATAAGTAGGAAACGGGGCAGGTCTCCTTCTGAGTTCTTAAAGGTCCCGAGTTTTTCCTTAGGTATTTGCAGCGAAGCATTGATTTTCACAAATCAGCTGCAGCCCTGGCACCCTGCTCCCCCTGTCCTTTTGCCTCCCAGGGCTCCTTCCTGGTCCTCGCGGTGACAGCCAGGCTGGCTCTCACTCACCAGCTCTGCTCTGGATGCTGCTGCCTGGACTCATCTCTGAGCTCATTACATCAGGTATTTTCTTTATGTTTTTGCACAAAAAGCAGCGTTCCTCCTGCTGGATCCTCTTTGCTGGGTTGGGATTATCAGCACGCTTTGGGAAAAAATATGCTTAAGTTTATCTTTCCTTCTGCCTGTCCGTAAGTACTCATGGAGTAAAGAGAATGCACATACGTGCCTGTGAACACATACTCCCAAGCTCGTGTTTCTGTCTCCCTATCGTGATTTCTACAGCACTGCTGTGAAGAACTTCTCTGCCTGGCTTCCTTAAATGGTTACCAATTAGCCCAGTAAATTTTTGGAAATTCAGGGGAGTGTGAAACTTGCAATACTCAAACGCTGAGGCTGGGTTGGGGTTGGTAGCTGGTGAGAGGAGTGATTGCCCAGGGCTCTTCTGATGGTACATCTCAGGTTTTATGGGAATCCCTCGCAGAGATTTTCCATCCTGAGACCAAACACGTTCCCACCTGTATCACGTACAGTGTTAGCATAGCTGGGTTTCCTGAAATGCTTTGTCCTCTTAGCAGGCAACAGCTTTTAAACAAAAAAAAGCAGATGGTGTCTCTGAGCCTGGATATCACAAGGGTGGGAGTGAGCATTGCGAGGTGATCTCAAAGCAGGATCCTCAGCCTGGGAAGTTATATGCACACTGAATTTTCTCAATATAGTGTTTGCTTCGCTGCTAAAAAAGCTGCGTGATGGAAAGACGATGGGACTAGATCTGCCTGGCATTTGAATCTGGTTTGCACAGCAGGCAGGGCTGGTTCCCATTTGGCACTGCTGAAAATTCGCTGAGAAAAGGCCAGTGGCTAAGACACGTAATGTTAATTACAGATAATGTCGACTGAAATACCTGGAGGAGACAGGCAGTAGCTGCAGTCTGTAGAATCCAAAGGGACCTGTCTGAGTGGCATTAATTTTTAACGCTTTAATCAGGATATAATCCCTCTACAAAGTCTTAAGTGGAGTAGAAGTCTGTTTAATTTTTTTAATATAACCTGAAGGAGAAAGCAATGACTTCAGCAATCTCTAGCGATGACAAAGTTCTTAATTGGACAACAAGAAAAACAAACCCCTCATTTTTACCCAAGCCGTTTAAAATTCAGCCGAAGCCAGACAGAGACCAGCAATTCCATTATCTTTATAAGCCATTCAGTAAGATTTAAATCTCTTGCATGCTCTTTTTTTTTTTTTTTTTAAATGAGATTTCGTGCTGCCCAGATAGACACTTCCCTGCTAAAGCTGAAGGGGTTTTGCCCAGGAAGAGGCAGGTTTCTCCTCTCCCCTGCTGCTGCCGTTTGCGCGGCCAGCTGTGGGGTGAGCCATGGAAGAGGACCTGCACAGTGTGGGCAGGAGGGCGCAGTGTGGGCGGCAGAGGACTCGCTGCATTCCCCTGCACCCCCAGGAGCTCTTCATCCCACTCCGAAAAAACCCTTCCTTGCCAGAACGTAATAGTGTGCTAATAACCTTTCAAAACCCGGAGCTGTATTCTACAGGTGTGCGAGGCATATGGCTTCTCCCCTATTAGCAATGCAAATTTAATCAACTGGAATAATATTCAAACGGTTGGCTCAGCACGAGCCAACAACCAACAAGCAGTTGCCACTTTCCCCGCTTTTGACAAACATAAGAAAGGACTTTGATTAAAACTCCAGTTCTCCTTAAAAACAGATAATCCTTTGAATGAAAGGAAGCAACCTCCTCTAGAAGATCTGCTGCATTTCCACCGTTACTTCCCAAGAAAACTACTTTTTATGTCCAGATCTCAGCAACATCAGAAAAACCTGTTACTTTCCAGTTGAAAAGCAATCCCTGTCGCTAAACGTGCTGTAATTCAGCAAAGTGACAAAGTTCAGGATGATCTGCATATTTTCCCATTTGGGATTTTTATTGCGTTTTAATTTAATTTCATAGCACGATGCTGTTTGTTGTTGCCTGGCTCTTGCTAATAGCCTCAATATGCTGTGTGTCTGCTCTTCTGCCTGTCAAACAGCGCCAGGTCAGTGGGTTTATAGACTTCACCGCAGAGCAGAAGTCTGGAGTGTTTTGCCACCCTCCTTGCTGCAGCAGCACAATCTCGATCATCACGGGGGCAACTCCTGGGAGAGGGTCAGCGCAGGCACGTTTAACAGCAAGGGCACCGGAGGCAGCACTCACCCAGCCAGGACCCGACCCAGGGTGCTGTGCACGCTTTGCTAGTTGGCATAAGTACGTCTTTCTGGTGATTTGAGGAAGATGGTGGTGGTTGGAATTTTGTTTGAATCTTACGGGAATAGTGAAAGAAAAGCAAGGACACAATACAGAAATGAGGGTCCAGGTGTCGATTGCTCTCTGAAAAACCACAGGTTAAAACATGCAGGGGGCTGTTTGGGGATGGGCTATAAAGCTGAGTGATGCCCTGCAGACTTAAACAAGACAGAGTTGTTTTTCTCTGGGTGGTACATCCTCAGACAGGGCCCCACAGAGAGACGCTGCTGTTGAGGCAGCCCCAGCTGAAGGAAAACTCTGCACCAGGCTCGGCCAGGGGTCAGGACTGGGGTCCCATCACTGAAAACATATTTGTTGCACAGAGATTCCAACTGACCCCTTCCCAGCTTAACAGCATCACACGCTGCTGGAAGGGGATGACCTTGTCCCTCTGGGCATTTTGGGGAGCTTTTCAGTGTTTCCAGGCTAGCACGAGCCCTCCTGCCACCCAGGGCACTGGCACTGACCGTGTGGTACTGATGAAACTGATCTTTTCGCTGCAGCATAAATACCGATTTTTGATCTGACTGACACCAGGTTTGATGTGACGGCACTTTGCTGGAGTTCATTGGCACTGGTGAAGAGAAGATCTGGTCTTGCAGCCTGCCTCCAGAATAAGTGTATCCACTGCCTGCGGTAGGTAAAACTGCCTCTCTTTTTTATCTGCCTATAAAACACACATGATGCTGCACCCCGGGGCCACCTCCTCTTGTCATCTGGGCAGCCAGAGGAAACTACAGTGCCATCCCGTTGAGTAATTGTGAGAGGGCTGCAAGACTCCACTTAAAATCTCAGGTAATTGCGGTCACTTTATTTTTCGTTCACTTAGTGAAAGAAAATGTGAAATTACCATAGCAGATAATTATGGTAGTAATTTCTTGTGTTCTTGTTCATTAAGTGCTGATTGAGAATGGTTCACTAACAACTTTGCTGAGTTACTCCAAATATTATCGTTTACGGGACTAGACACAGTCTTTTTATTGAAAGCCCCTTTGTCTAAAAAAGCCCTGCATGCCACATCCTTTTAAAGGACCATTTGATCATAAAAAATATCAAAGTCTGTCTGACTGTTGCAGAAACATAGAAGCTGAGTTGCCTGAAGACGTAGAGGTAGATCTTGTGGTGCATGGTAAAGCAGGGCTGGGCTCATTTTGTAGCCTTCCTGCTCCAGCACTGAGATAACGGCACCTGTGTGCTGCCTTCCCAGGACTGGCCGGACACAGTGCCTTGTAGACATCAGCGGTGGCTGGCATTTGCCAGTGGGATCTGAAGTTATTAGGGACACAGAAGCACTGTGTGGAGATGGGACAAACCTGGCAGCTGTGGTCCCACGAGGGAAATAAGAATATGGCCAGCCTAAGAAAAATACAGAGCTAAAATATGAATGCTGGACTTGAGCAGATGAAGCCTGTCCCTGCCGGGAGCCGAGGGGTGGCAGGCAGGTCTCTGGGGTGCCCTCCTGGGGCTGTGCTGCACCCCACCGCCTCCTGGTGCTCTCCACATCCCTGCCTTGTTTAGGAATGGCATCTCCCTGCCCTGAACCTTGTGGACGGGGTTTCTGACCCCACCTGAAGCCCTTTGATTTATGTAGGAGCTTGCTCTGCAGGCTGTTTGCAAAGTTGTCTGCTGCTGCTAAGTTAGTGCTGTAGCCAGCGTGGTTCTGGCCTCCAGCCACGTACTTGCAGTGTTTCCTGAGACACCGTCTGCTCCTTGCTTGACTGTTTGAGTGCTGCCTGTCAGCCCTCGGGTGCCCTTACCCTGCAACCTCACCCACATGGCCTCTAGCCTAATGCAGGTGCTTCACGGGAGGGCTGCGGGGCATTGCCCGTACCACCACAGAGCCCGGCTGGGGGCTCTACGGGCAGTGTAGAGGAATGAAGCTGGGTTAATTAACATTGATAATGTACAGCTGTGGGCTGGCTTCAGGGGCGGTGGGTTGGCTGACGTGGATAAGGTGCAGCTGTGGCTGGTTTCTGCTAAGTAGTTAAATAGCTCTGAGGGGTATGGAAGATTAGTGCTGGAGGAAGAGAGACCTGGGAGAAGCAGAGGGAGGGGAGAGAGAGCACCCCAGATGTAGGAGAGATAAGGAGAGGCCCTGGGAGAAGTAGAGGGCCTGGATGAGGAGAGGCTGGCTGGGAGAGGAGCCGGAGAAGAAAGACTCTGGACACAGCAGAGGCAAGAAGCAGGGTGGACTGGCCTGAAGAGGATAAAGAAACAGCACGGACAGTAGATGAACTTTTGAAACCTTGTGGGGGACTGGTGGCTGTGTCGGAACAAGGCACAAGAACTACTCATTGAAGTTAACCTGGCATGGGGTGGTAAAAGCCTTGTTGCAGCCGGCTAGTTTTTATAGTGCTGTGACAGGGTTTATAGTTTTTATAGTGTTGTGGTACCTGCAGCCCTGGGGATTTGGTGTCGGCTCTGCCACCCTCCTGGCTGGGTTGCGGGAATGTGGGCAGCCAGGGCATGTGGGAGGAGGCAGCGAAGCTGGAGGGCCAGGGGCAGACTTCCACCGCTGCATAGGCAGTGGGACAGAAGGGGTGAGCAATGGTCACAGCTCACGAGGGGGCTGAAACCTGTGGCCAGAGCAAAGCTGCATCAAGATGGAAGTAAACATCAGTCCTCCCAGGAGGAAGCAAAGCCCCGGAGCTCCTGATGCGTTGTCATGCAGGACTGCAGGTAGCAGAAATGTGGTGGTGAGTGCAGGCAATGTTCCCACTGTGTGCCACAGGGTGCAGGCTTCACAGGCATCTCTCACACAACTTTTGTTTTTGTTTTCCTGGAGAAAAGTACACTTCAACACCTCTTCTTGCTGTGTCTCTTCTTATTCTTGCCCAGATAGGGCAGTGTGAGTGCCTGAACATTTGTTGTGATCCTGGGGTTGTGGCTTGGTTTGGGTCTTGGGGTTTAATAGAACTTGTTCAGCACTGACAAGCACTCAGGAAAGAGTCTTCGGGCATTTTGTTTCCCTTGGTTGCTGATTTTTGTTTACTTCAACCTCTTGAAAAGAAAAGCACTTCTTATCTCTACACGGGAGGTGAAGCCATCTCTTTAGCTGCAGCCTACTTAACAAAAAGGGTGTTTTTCTGATGCCTGTGTTTTCCCCTGAGAAAACATGAAACACAATGGAAGGAGTTTAAGCAAAAAGCCAAAGTCCTTGGACTCCAAAGGCATCAAAGCTGAGCTACTTTCCTTTGGAAATAGTATTTGGGCGGACTGTGATTATTCTTAGGCATTCATAATGCCACCCATCAGGCAGGTTTTATCCTAGCTAATTTTGTCTTCCATTTCTTGATGCTTTTGTGCCGCTTTTTTTTTTTTTTTTTTTTTTTTTTACTTTTGATGCACTTAGCTAAACAAGCTCAAATATGGTCCCAGGAGAAAATCCAGCTCCGGGAGGTGGTGCAGCTTGGGACCAATCTGCGCAGGCAGCCCTCCCCAGGAGCCCAGTCTCCCCCCATCCCAGCAGAGTGGCTTCTGCATTGGTTGTGAGTGCCAGCAGATCTGGGTGTCCCCTCGGTGCCACCACCCTGTGTGTCCATTTTCCTCGGTGCTTGAAATCCACCCCTAAAAGAGCTCTTGCAATAAACCTTCTTCCAGACCTTGAATGTCTGTAAAAACAAGTGATTCCTGCTGTTCTCAACACCTTCTCATTAGACTAGATCAGGCCAGCACAATAAGGTAGGTTAGTATTTTATCTTGTTTGTCTTTTAATCAAAGCAAATGGAGTCCTGGGAGTGAAATACCCACACACGGGTAGCGTTGGCATATGCTCCATTTGTTCTGATCCGGGAAGGAAGCTTCTTGGATGGAGACTGCTGCAGATGGGTTTGCAGAAGGAAGGAGTAAAAGGTTAGCAGGGTCCCGCTGTTCCCCACAAAGCTCATTAACTGCTGTCAGTCTGTCTGGTGGATGCGGTCTGTGTGCGGCTTGCAGAAGTGGCGATGTTAGCTGAATCTGTGTCCGAGTTCTGCAAACGCGACTGCATGTCACATTCCCATCATAAGCAGTGATGATGCGGCATGAAAAACCACAACCCTGGTGTCTAAGATAGCCAGAATGGCTTAAGGGGATTGACCCACCAAGGACCACGCAGAACTGCATGCTTTTAACAAAATTCAAACATCATAGATTTGTTCAGGTCATGAGGGAAAACTATCTGTAAGTCAGTCTTGAGCTGAGCTATGCTTAGCCTGTCCCTGTGGGTGGCTCTGGGCAGAAGCAAGCATCAAACGCTTCAAAAACACTTTGGGCAGGAGCAAGCACCAAAAACCTCCTGATGTACTGCGAGGCCAGAGGGAGGGGGATGTTCTGGGCTGGTGGATGCTCTTGCACACAGCGCCCAGCGTAGCCTCACCCCTCCCATCACCCGGGGTTTGGTGACCTAGAACAGGCATGAAACACTGAGGATTTGCTGTAGAGATTGTGTTCACGATGTCAGATCTTGAAGTGTGTTTTTCTATGGGTCTCACTCGTGCTAGGAGCAAGGCCCTCGCATTTCAAAACCTGTTCTGTTCAACTGGCCTCTAAATATTTGTCAGGCAAAATGTTTTCCATTTTCCTACCTAAATTACCAAAGTATCTTTCCCTCTCACTGCTTCTTATTATTCCCTCTCCATTTCTGCTACCTGTGCAAGCTGCTTATTTGCATATAGTTACTTCATTACGCTTTTTCTTTTGTTTAGCTTGCTAGTAGTTAGTTTTGAGGTTTTTCATTTACATTTAATTTTTAATCTTGTAAATTGGCTGTTGTCAGGATAGCTGCAAGCCAAGAGAAAATAGTGTGTTTCAGAAGAGAAATAATGAGATCAGAAGTAAAAAAAAAAAGGTCCCAGTGAGACAAACAGTCGCAAAAAAACATGAGGGGAAGATTTTATCTCTCCAATTCAAGCCAATCAGGAATTTATTCTACCAGAAACCTTGCTGGTATCAATGGGGTGAGTATGGTGAGTGCAACCTGACCTACAAGTTGTATTGTTTTGACTTCTTTGGCTCCCAGCAGCCTTTCTGAACAGTGCCGGTACCCTCTGTCAGCATGCTCCAGGGAGTTGCAAGTCTCTGGAGATACACCCTGTGACTGCATCATACTTACGCCTGTGCAGGTGAGTGATATCTCCGCCTGTACACATTGGGTCTTTCTCATTCCTCCTCTGTAAATGGCAGGGTGCCCTTGTGAGGTTCCATACCCCGCTGACAGCAACCAATCTTGGATTTGTCCAATTCCCTTTCACCACCTCTTTGCAGAGAAAATAAGCTATTGCTGGCGCTTGGGTCAGTCGCTTGTTTTTTGATGGTGTTTGATCTGTGAAATTCCCAAGAAGCCTAAAAAGCAGTGGGAGTGCAAAGCAAAACCAAACCTACTGGGAAAGAGCAACCCTCAGCTGATGGGAAAAGAGATGGGCTGCGTAACGTGCCGGTCTGACACCGCACCGCTCTGTTCTAGCGGCACGTCGCTGCAGGCTGCTGCAGACTGTCCCCCCGCTCCTTGGGGCTGTCTTGCCCCAGTGCCCTGGTGCTGAGTGTCCCATCCACCCCATCTTCCATCACCTTTGTTCCTGCAACAGCAACGACAAAACAGTCCAAATGTGTTACCGTCCAGGGCAGGCTGCAGCATCTGTGCTTGAAGGGTGTTAGAGGGAGAGCTGAGGCTGGCATCACCGGGGGGAGGTGAAGGAGCTGTGCTGTGCTTGATGCTTTCCTGCTGCATTTTCCTGCAGGAAAAACTGCATTTGCCAAGCTCTGTGCGTGTGTGTATGCTTCTGCAGAACTGCCAGAAGGTCTAAGCCTGAAATTAAAAGTGGTAACATTTAGTAAGGGACAAATCAAACCTGCACAGGACTCCAAGCATGATTGTTTACCCTCTCCATAAGGAGGGATGGCCGGTGCTCTGGCACCCGATAAAGATGTGGGCTCTGAGGCAGCCACTTTGGGGAGGTATTTCCATCTGGATTCTTTCCTTTGTTCCCATGAAACTCAGTGGAGGATGGATATGGTCCCACCAGGTCCCTTCAAGAGAAGTCAGACTGGGCTATGAGGTACCTGTCTCTCGGCTCAAATACTGTGTGATAAAGCAGAGAAGTAGGACAGCTCTGCTGGTCAGCTGCGGAGTTTGATCCAGTGAGGGCACTGGTGAAAACAGGATGGGAAGAGGAAGCTTTTAGGGAAGTTTGGTCTATAGATGAGAATGCAGTGAGACTTTTAGCTCCAAACACAGGGAACTTCTGATGACTAGAACAATGAAAGGTGCAAAACCAGTCACTAGGAAGTATCCGTGACTTTTCGTCAACCAGCCATCTGTGCCAAAAGGAAGGGAAAAAAGGCAAACTTAAAAAAAAAAAAAGGTATCACTGTTGCTGCTGGTGGGTGACACAGATGCTAGATTTATTTAAAGCCTGGGGCTAACAGCTACACTGAATGATACGTAGCTGATTTGGGTGATGTATGAATACAACCCAAGTTGGAAGATTTCACAACAGCGTTTTCAAGGCGGAAATTGTAAAGGAGTGCCCTTTACACGTCGCCAGCTAAGTGGTGTGTATTTGCTGCTCAGAGCTACTGTGCCAGTTGGACAGCTGCCAGGCTTGTAATGCTGCTTTAAAAGGGACCACTTGCCATGCGGAGTTTTTTGCATTTTCTGTTATCCAAACAGACTCACTTGAATGTTAATTTGTTCCTGGCTGCCAAGGACCCAACTCTGCAAAAAGCTGAACGTGGCCGAGCGCCGTGCCTGCCGGAGGGGCTGCTCCCATCCCAGCTCCGCGGGATGCTGGCGGGCTGCAGGCAGGGATCTGTCACGGGGATATAAAACCTCCAGCCGTTTCCTTCTTTCAAAGTGCAAAGCTGTGGCCTGGGCAAAAAAAAGGACAGCAGCTTTTCTCTCCTGTGGGGAGGGGACAGCTGAGGAGGGCATGGGCGACTACTTGGGAAGGAAAAATCCTCTTGAGGTTTTTGGAGCGGGGCTACTGCGAAGCACCCTGGTCCTCAGGTGAAGCCCACCAGGGTCAGCAGGGCAGCATCGGGAGTGTGAGCTGGTCAACATGGGTGACCCAGCCCTCGTGAGATCAAAGCTAAAGCCACCAGGAATGTTCCTGTGCCATCAGCGTGCTGCTCCCACAGTGCCTGGGTGCCGGGTGGTTTAGAGGCAGGTCGGGGAGCCCTCATGGTGGGGGTGACCCTGTTGTACCAGGGCCCTGCTGTGGGGCCCTCAGACCTTCTTGCCACCCCTCTGAGTTTTACCTTGTCCTTTCCCAGATGGCAAAATAGCAGCCAATGGCCTTGGCCTGGCTTCCAACAGGACTGTTTGCAATCTCCCTTCTAGTTCTTCCAAGTGTTTGCAGCCCCTTTTGATGGACATCTGTAGGTTTTTCTGTGTGCCTGTGGACAGAAGGGAAGCCACCAAGCCAGGGGATGTTCTGAACCACCCAGAGGCTGGAGATGAGAAAGGAGTAAAATAGCGATGGAGACTAAAGCAGATGGGAGAGGGCAGCAATGTGGAAGGTGTGACAGGAGGCAAAGTGTATCTGCCCGGTGGGGTTAGGGCACAGACGGTGGGATGCGGTGCATCTGGTGTGTCCTGCCGGCACCTTTCTCTGGGCAAGGGCAGGAGCTGGTGAGGGGATGCTGGGCTGTGGCAGTGGCCCCCCGGCACTTGGTGCAAGGCGTTGGAGTGATGGGGATGCATGGGAAAGACATCCCCCCACCCGTGTCCGCTCATGTGTGAGCCATTGGAAAGCCTACAGGCAGAAGGCTAATCTCATTGTTGGTTGGTATGTGTTTTACAAGGTGCTGGGATCTGCACTGAAACTTCACTGCTTTGACTAAAAGGCACCCAAATAGGTTCAAATTTAACTGAATTTTCCTCCTCCTGCTTAATTTCTGTATCAATGTTTTTGGATGCTTAAGGAAAAACGCTTTTTTGTGGTGTCTGTTTTTAGCCAAGGGAAAAATGGGAGGTTGTTCAAAATTTGAATAAATATTTAAAGCACTGTTTCTATTTAGAAACTGGCACTTTATCAAGTTAAACAACCCATTAAGCTCATAATCACACTCCATCTTTTGGGGCACAATGCCTTTTGCATCTTTTGAAATGAGTATTTGTGTCATCACTCAGCATGCTCTGAGGTGAAATTAATCTTCCACCGTATTGTTTCATCTTACTACTGGACTGAAATAGTATTTTCAATATCTTTTTCATTGTTTATTTGCATTCTTTTTTTTGACACATGACTTATGGAGGAAATATGAAAACAAGTCACAAAATTGAGATCCCTGATAAGCTTCTAAACCTGCTTAAATATTCTGCCATCAGCGTGCTTTGAGTAACTGCCTTTTTACCTCTAGCAGATGCAGTCAATGTCGTTTTGAGAGCTGCTATGGACTTGAGGCCCTTTTCATGTTGTGTGATCAAATACTTAAAGATACAGTTTTTGCAAAACAGCGGTAGTCTGTTCTGGAGGATGGAGCCCACAGAAAATCCTATGAAAGGCCAGAAGAATTGAATCAGACCTCTGTAAAGAACCAGGGATGTCAGAGCACATCCCAACCCCATGTTGACAGGGGATAGCTGGCAGACATGATGCCTGTTGCAGTAGTGGCATCCCAGGCGTGAGACCCCTGGGGTGCTGTGCCTTCCTGTGCCCAAGGGTGGTCTCTGTGTGGGGAGCAAGCACTCTCCCATGTCCCACGAACCAGGCAAGGCTTGTCTCTGTGTCCGGCTGGGTCATTGCCACAGTGCTTTGTTTAGTAGGTCAGGGTACACTTGTGTTAGAAGTGCTGTCGTCATTCAGCAGCCTTACCACATGCACGGTATCAGTGATTTGAGCAGAATCCTTCTCCTCCCTAGTCGTACATCAAGGCAAGTCTTCCTTTTTTAGTTACCTCTAAAAATAAATGAGGCGGGCTGCTGTTTCTTTGAATGGCATGTCTGCTTTCTATGACAAAGCTGACTTGGGAATACCCTGTGTTCATAGACTGAGAGATGCGGCAATGTTTTAAAACCCTGCATCTTTTTGCAAATGTAATCTTTTCCATGGATGACTACAAGGTATTAAGAGACTTGCGATGAATGCTTGCAGGTTGATCTTATGGCACGTTACTACCGCTATAAAGGATAGTGACTACAGCAGCAAAGTCATCGCTGCACTTTATATGTAGGAAGTGATGCGGTTGTATCAACAGAGCAAGTGACCAAGCAAAATCTATTATTATTTGTGGGCTGGAAGGCAGTTCGATAGCTAGATATAAAAGAAATGTAAGTTTAGATCATGTGCTTCACTCTGTGCCTTATGCTTAGAATTAGTGCCCAGCTTTTTCAAAGATGTTTCCTGCCATTGCTGACGGTGCATTCACCACAAGGAGTCCAAACAGTCCTGGTGTTGTAAGTTAGATCCTTTCTATAGTCCAGAAGTCTGAGTGCCATGTCTTCTCAAAATGAACTTGTTGGAACTGTCAAGCTGTTCCCATGCTGTCACCTGTCAAACATTTCCCATGCTGATTTCTTCCCTTGTTGCAGGCAGGGGTTACAGAAAGCAGAACTGCGTCAGCCGAAACAGAGGTACCTGCTCTGCTGCAGCTCTACCCCCAGCTGAAGGTCTGCTCTCCAGCAGCGCCTTTACACGTCACAAACTTTTGTTTTCTTCTTGGGTTTCCTGTTCTTCTGTGCCAGTTCATATGAGAAATCTGATCAGCCTTCCCTCACTTGCTGTTACACGGTAAGTAGTTGTGCACTTAACATCTACTCCAGAGCTTGTGTCTGAGGATTACTGTAACTGCCCGCGTTGCTTATAAGTTGGGGTTTTTTTATTTTTACCTATTAGTGCTAAGCAAGGGGGCTTCCTGCTTTGCTTCTCATGTCCCCATCGATATTTCCATGATCTCATACTGGCTTTTTGTGAACCTCTTTTTGTCATGGTCAATATAATAGTCATCTGCAAATCATTTCAGCGAGCAACGTGCAAGAGAGCATGCTTCAAAAACTACTCAGAGTACAGACAAAGCCTCTTACACTCCTGCCTGTGTTTGGTTTTCTTCTGAACTAACTCCCAGTTCGCTGAGCAGGAGGCATATTCCCAGGTGGTGCTGTCACATGCTGGTTCTTGGAGACCTGGAATGTTATTTCATTCTCATAAAGTGGAGACAGTAAAACATAACCTTACACTAAAATCAAGCAATGCATCAGCAAGCTGCTCTTTGCTGCAGAAATGAGCATTGTTTATTAGATGAGATAGTCCTTCATCCCAGATTTCCATAGCACAGTTGTTTCCTTGGTGAATATGAGTAACTCGCGCACATTCTGCTAAGTTTCCTGACTGGCTCTGAGGGGAATACTTGCAGCACCCAACCTAGAGAGTTTGGTCCCAAATGGGAGGCTGATGTGAATTAAAATATCAAAGGACCGAGGAGAATATAAGAAATAGGCAAATATAACTGTTATTTTGAAAGTCACCACAGCAAATCTTGAACTGTCATAGGATGGTCTTGAACACTGAAGCAATAGAGGCGAGGTGAAGTGTTAGCAGTGTATTTGCATAGGTGGGAAAACCAAATGAGCACTGTTAAAATTGAAGTAAAAACCACAACTATACAGCAGATCGTAGTGGGATACAAAATAGGAGGAAGCTTAAATATGTATGTACGTTCTAAAACTCCATCGTAGGATTATTTAAAGCACAGCCCAAGCAGCAGTGAGAAAAGACTTAGGGCTATCATTTTTACGGAGCATTTAGTCATTTATTAAATGTTTGCACTATACTTCTCTCCCAGAACCCAGCCTACAGGGAAGAATATTCGGCTCCTCTGACAAGGACTTGTGTGAGAAAACGGGTCAGGAGTTGCTTATTCATCCTCTATCAAAAGATCACGATGCTTCCTAGGAGGGGCGGGTGGGAGGGGGCTGTCTAGAGCAGTCAGGCACAACCCCAGGTGATGACTGGGGGTTGTAAATAGGTAAAATCAATAAATAAGTAGAGTCCTGGCACTTGTTCCCGACACTTATGTGGGCTGTGAATTGGGTAGTAAAAGAGGAGATCTGCGTGCCCATAAAACAAGCCCAGCTACTAAGTACTGCTTGCAGAGATGTGCTTGCAGCCGTGATCCCGCTGTACACGGAGGGATGTTGTGATGCTTCCCCCACACTCTTACCTCCTGCTCTTCTGCTACCTGTGGTCGTCTTCCAAGTAGATTTACTTCCTAAATAAAAAATAATGGACAGTAAATGTAAATTGCTGTAATAAAGTAATTTACTGACTCCTGCTGTGTTTTACTATAGACCTTGGATAAAAATAGATGTACATGTGGAAAGCCTGACTGCCTCCTAAATTGTGAGAATGAGAAATTCTATTGGACAATAAATATTCCAAATTAATGCAGCATTTCTTATAATTGCTCAACAATTCCAGTCTGGTTATCATTTTCCTTTATTTTCATGGGTACCAAAATAGGGCATTTCTATAGGTCCTTGAAGCCTGCCCAGTCAGGGCTGGGAAGCACCTGGAGACCTCCCTTCCTATTTGGCTGTGTAAACCCAGAGCCAGACCATTCCAACAGAGCAGACGCAACTTTTTTTCTTGTTTGTTGAAGGAAGGGACAGCGTAACCAGATCTTTCTTATTCAGCAGCGTGATTCAAGGACCCATCGTTCTGGACCCTTCCACACATCTGGATGTGGTGCAAGGCTTGATGGCTTCAGCAGCCCTGGGTTGCATTCCAGCTTCTCAGCATGATGTCTGCTTGCAAGGGAAACTGCAACCAGGACACATAACTGATCGTTTCCTAATCTACCCAGTTGTCCTCTGTAAAGGTATGCTGCTATTTTAAATCCTTGTCACCACAGTGATGTGGATGTGCTATAATCACCTGCTTCTCTTTTCATCTGTCTGTCACCAGATGGCTGTTGTTGATGATTTATAGGATTATATTTCAGACCTCATTAACCAACATAAGAGCATCTATGTGCTAATTTCATCCTGTCAAATACTATTTGTAATAAACATCCTGGTAGTTTCACCCAGTCGGGTTTATTGACTAAACCAGCAGTGAGGCAGTGCCCACACGCTGATCTGGTGGCTCTGGCGTTAGTGAGCAGGCTGGGTGGATACACACCCCCTCAGCTGCCGCACGCTCCTATGACCATCCCTGCTCAGCAGCTGTCAGGTGAAAGCAAGCCCCGTTCAGCAATCCCTGCTACCTTCAATGAAATGGTTTCACTTAGAGCCCTCTCTTTCCCTGGTGATCTGCACCATCTTAAAAAACATATAACACAGCTCCATACGTGGGTATTTTCTTCCTATCTGAAGAACTCATACCAGCATTCTCGGCTTAGGCAACAAAATGTTACCTATTTCAAGAGCCTGAGGTACCATTCAAGGTACCATCTGCTAGCAAAGCAAGGAAAACTGCAGTGTCTGAGAGCACAGCTGGCCCCACTGCTCCTGGCTTTGGGTGCTGGGACCCAAATTTTCTTCCAGTAATACTCCACACTTGCCCCAAACTGTAAAGTGGTTGGGGGTGACACCCTCACATGCCACTGGAGTCCAGCTCCAGCATGTGGTTTCCAGACATGATTTGGGAAAAGAGCCAAGGATTTAGCAAGGTTATTAATCCCACATCTCTATTCAGGATAAACTGCTGTTGCCAGGAAAAGCCATATTAAAACAGCTCTTGTCCTACAGCCAACTCCAGGGAGTCCAAAAGCAGCGAGCAGAAGCCCGAAGGTGTAGCTCTGGCCGGTGAGGCTGAGTGTAGAGGATGGACCTTCATTTTCCTCTACTCCAAAATAGCTACAGCCCATGTGGCATTTGATGACGGTTGTAAAACTAGAAAACAATCCAACTTCACTGCAGTGGGAGTGCTGGGGTCAAGGAAAAGAGGTGGTGCTGCAGAAGGATGTGTGTGCAGGGCTGAGGGTATGGGAGGTGCCTGTGAAAGACCTGGTCTGTGCCCATAAAGCCACAGGGGAAAGCTGCTGGAGAGGACTTTCTCCTTTCCAGGGTGCTGGTGGTGATGCTCCAAGCAGGAGCACCTCCGTGAGATCTCACGCTTCTGCTAGCTCTGAGTGCGGAGCAAGGGGTGGGAAGCTGAGCACAAAGGATTCCGTTGCATCGCTCTGCGCTGCTGTGCAAGCTCTTGTATCAGCCTGTGATGCTCATTACCAAAGGCAGGCTGTTGGTGCAACATAAATAACAATAAATCCACCGTAACCGCAATTCTATGGTTAGGCCCGTTCCCAATATTTAAAGAAACGGACTAGTATGTATTTATTAAAGGCTACAACTGCTGCAGTGACAACTGGTACCACTGGTACCCGTCTAGATGAACAGATGGTGCTTCTCCTGTGTTTTGTTATTGCTGTCACAGATGGGGAGAGCTCCTGTTTAAGGAAAACCCTGTTTGGCAAGTGTTTTCTGCTGGGACTTGGGATGAGGAAAGCAGCCTGGATGTCAGGTCCCTGCAATCTCTAGCCAGGAGCCCATGCCTACTTGTGTGGATGGGCCCGCTGAGCAGTGTCACTGATAGACAGGGCAAAACTAGGAAAAGAAAAGGGTGTCACAAGCCTTCCGAGCAAGTCTTTTAGCCTTTTCCGATATTTCACTACAGCCTGGGCAGATTGACAGAGGGAGGGAGGTTTCTTAAAGGGCGACAGTTTCTGCGTTGCCTTCCCACCCTGGAGCCCTCTCCACGCTGTGGGGCAGAGCACGTGGCACCACTCTGGTTTGTTCCATCAGAGCAGAGTCCAGCGGGACCCAGGTGATGGCTACTCCAGCCAGGGCAGCCTCACATTGCCCCCAGTGTTCCTCAGCCCACATCCAGCGGTGCTCAGCAACCTCCCGCCCATGAGACCTGGCTGCAACACCTTGTGTTTGCTCTGATATTAACATTAAAGACACATCCACCCTGAAGAAAAATCGATGCCCGGGCCCTTATCTTGCAAATCCAGGTAAGCTAGGCTTTTGTACTGCAAAAACACACATGGCTTTTATCAGACCAGACTCTTATCAGAGTAGCCAAAGCTGCTGTGAAGTGTGTAGATAGATTTTTTGGAGTAGTTTCCAGGGTCCTTTCTGCCTTGCTCCCTGGGCCACTCCAAAAGCTTTGTCTTGGTGCATCGTAAGAGCCCCTGGGTGGTTTGGCAACCAGGTGAGCAGCCAGTTCTTTTGTCCTATAACCCTGCCTCCCATTACCAACTCCTAGCTTAAGCGCCTTTGCTGGCTGGGTGCGTGTCCTGATGCTCACTGAAGCAATTGCGTTGCCAAACAAATGTTTCAGCAGCCGCAGTCTGGCTCCAAGTGTTCTTAAAATCCCATTTACAGGATTTCCTCTCTGCTGTGCAGGGAGACAGTTCTAAGCAATGTGCTTAGCTCTTCAACAGACTCTTCTGGCAGCTTCTGTGTTGAAACATGGCAGGAGAAGGGCAGGATGGCATGCGATCCCAAAATGTTCCTGTTCCTCTGTGCTTGCCATTGATTCTGCCGTTCAATTTCCCAGCAAGACTAAGCCTAAATGATCTACAGGCAGGAATCTTTCCTGCTCTGAAAAGCTTCTTAAGAGAATGTAACTTGAAGGAACATCTTCCGTTTTCTTATCGTAGAAAAAGGTTCCGGAGGTGATCACCAAGACCAGCACTTTCCCAAAGGTCACAAGCCTGAAATTGTTCAGGATTTATTTTTATTTCTGTTTTTTAGATCATTTGAATAGACAACCAAATCCTTGTTTATATATAAAGCTCAAATACCAAAATAATGAAAATGACGTTTAAAAAAACTGAAGCAAATGGACTTGGTTTCCACAGAAGCCTGTTAATGAGCAGAGTGTTGATCTTCACTTTATGAATGGGCCTTTTTAACTTGGAAAGGTTAGTAATAGGATTTCTTTTTTAACTCTCCTGCCTTAAAGCTTAACTTACCTCTGCAGTATCTTTAGTTTTCAGATGAACAAGCAGTAATTAGTCGTCCCTTACTGGGAAATTCTTCAGGCTATTTCTGCACGTGGCAGAGAGGGGTGCAGGCTCCCGGGAGGAAGGTTTTGGGGTCCCTGCGCTAGCAGCCAAACCGCTGGCCGCCCTGCTCGCAGCTGGACGTGCAGGTGCTCAGGGATGCTCAGCTGGCTCAGTTACAGCCTGCCAGCTCCATACCACCTCACACCCTCAGAAACCTTTTTTTTGATACAGTTGGGTGGAAGACTCATTCTTTTCAGGATTTCCCAACCCACCCCACCCCTGAAAAAGCTCATTAACCATTTTTAAGCAAAGACCTGGCTGCACCCACATCCCAACCAGCAGTCCCCATTCTTTGCCCAGCTGTGCGCTGCCCTGTGGGGCACTGAGCCCCACCACCCAGGCACAAAGCCTCCGTGAAGCTTGCAGGAGTCTTCGACAAAGCCAGGGGTGAGCCAGCAAGCTGCTTTGGAAGGGTTTTGCCGGGGTCTGTGGGGTGATGCCAGCTGCCCCCCAGGGCAGGCAGCGGCCAGAGGGGGATGGCTGTCCCTTGCTGCAGTGCCCGCTCCTGCCTACTTCTGTCTCCCAAATGCCCCTGTCACTTAAACATGGCAATTTAAAGAATAACAGTCAGATGATTCTCAGTACCATCTGTCTAAACATTGCTTTTGCTAGGAAGTCAATTAAGCTATAGTTTTTCTTTGCAGAGAATGATAGCTGCACTCTGATGAGAAATGCATTTGATAATTTAATAGGCATTTTGTCTTCTTTCTAACAAGCTGTGTTGATTTGAGTAGTCTGCTATTCACTAAGGGAGGAAAATGAATGAACTGAAGTAAAACATTAGAAGATCCATCAGTGTGAAGGATGTTTAATCTCTGCAAACTAAAAATAAAGCTTGTGAGCTATTTGGATTATTAACATTTGAATGATAAAGAAATTTAGGAAATGCCAAGACACTGCGCAGGGAAAAATGACAGCTTTTTAAATTAAAAAGAATTGTTTTGAAATAATGGAAATAATCATATTTTGACTTTTGAAGTAAAAAAAAAAAATGTTTCCGTGCCAGTATTTCTGTGTAGTAGAATATTTTCAAAGGCAAAATCAAAATGTTCAATAATTTTTCAGGGCTCCAGCTTGAACGAATCAGTCCCAGGTTGTGAGAGGCTTTTTGATATTTTCAGTTCACAGACATTTTTGCCTGTCTGTCTTCCTAGAATATGGAAAACCTTCAAAGTCTCAAACGCAATATGATCGGAAAACCTTTTCCCACTCAGCCCTGGTGCTTTAATGGACTGTCTTTGGCAGAACTGTGGGGGTGGTTATCGGGGCCAGGTGGTGCTTTAGCTGAGGGCAGTGACTTCTCAGCCTGGTGATAAGTGTGGAGATGGTTTCCGCTGATTTTTTTCCATCATTGGCCCCTACACAGGTTGGATTTTATGGAAAACCAAGAGCCAATTCCAAAAATAAGATAGTTTGGCAGTTAGAAAACAAAATGGGATTTTGTTTTTATTTATTTTAGAATGGTGTTAGCACATCTGTGCACTGGTGCAGCAAGGTTTTTTGGCACATGGTCAGCCTGAGCCTGAAAACTGCCCCTGAGAGAGTCTCCTGGCCCGTTGCTGGGCTGTACCCAGGCCCCAGTGACCGCAGGGATGCGACTGGTGTGGCTGCTGCATCCCTCCTTCCTGAGAAGTACAGCAGCGAGCGGGAGCTGCGGGGACCCGGGCAACGCCAGAGCGGCTCCCCGAGTCCCCTGAGGGGGGAAATCTGAGGCTGTGCCTCATGACGAACAGTGGATGTGTGGGGTAAAGCTTCCCGAGAAAGGGGTGCAGATACAGGCTCCCTGCCGGAGCTGAGGAGCTGGGCTAAAGCAGCATCACCTTACTCTTTCTGCTAGAAAATGTGTTTTTCCCCAAAATCAAATAGCAGAGGGGGTGAGTGGAAGAACAGGAGGCGCAGTGACTCTGTCCCACACTGGCTGGTAGCCCTGTGCTGCCTCTGGAGCCCAGATCTGAGTTTAAGTCTTCTGCTTCAGATCTGCTCCACACAAAGAACCAGCAGCTCCTGAAAGCCACTTCCCAGGCCCTCCGCTCATTGCTTGCAGGTGGGCGCTCGGGAGAAGTTAACTTTAGTAATGGTTTAAACCTGGTGGGATGGAGGCTGACGTCAGGTGAGTGATGGGCAGGGTGTGGGGAAGCTGTGGGGAAAAGGAGAGGCTGAGAAGGAGCCGTGCCAGGAACCGACTGAGGCAGGGACAGGGCAAGAAACAAAGAACGAGCCAGGATGATTAAATCTACAGGTCTGCATTGCACAAGCCCTTGTTTTCTCTCCTCTTATTTTCATAATAAAAGTTAAATATGGCAAGTAGCAAGCCATCCATATGGGACCAGTTTTTTGTATTTACTGTAAATTCCCCTGTGTGGCTGGGAAGCTGGTCCCAGCACAGCTGCAAGGCTGGAGGCATCTCAGTTTGGTGCCTGGTACTTGCCAGGACTAACAGAAACCCTGCAAAGCACAAGCAGCCTGTCGGTCCTTTGTCACAGCACCCTCTTACCCCCGATGCATGCAGGTCCGTAGGTCTGTGACCGACAGGGTGTCTT
The DNA here is from genome assembly GCF_015220075.1 of Falco rusticolus. Classification (NCBI taxonomy): domain Eukaryota; kingdom Metazoa; phylum Chordata; class Aves; order Falconiformes; family Falconidae; genus Falco; species Falco rusticolus. Next base: position 8,886,362 of record NC_051200.1, on the reverse strand, counting down.
TATAACGTTCACTACTCAGGTGGTTATACAGTAGCCGCAGTGTGCTAGCAGGAGACGTGCATCTCTGCTACATTGCAATAAGTGCTTAAATAAATCCCAAGTAAGCTTCCACCCCAGCAAGAGGTGACACAAACTGGGCAGAGCCACAGCACCAGGTCTCATCCAGGTCTCCCAGGACACTGAGTACAGCCTCCCATCGGGGTCTGCTCCTCTGTCGGCCCTTCCCTGCCTTGTGAGCGTGTTTTTTCTCAAGAGTCTTTGAATCCTCCTTATTGCAGTGTAAGCCACATCTGCACTGGAGATTTGTTATAGACCCTAAAGCAAGAACTAGCACGTGTAGAAGTGCCGCATAGTGAACCTTTTCTCTTGGACCAAGTACACACAGAGAAAAGCAAAATACAAACCACTTACAAATGTTTTATAGGCATGGGCTTACTTTTGCACTTTTTCGTGAAGATTACTTGGGGGAATCTGACATTTTATGGACCTAAATAATGGCTCACCTACAGATTACTGTCCAGGCTTGGACACACCCCCCACCCCCCCCTTTGCAGCTCAAGGGATGTTTGGAAAGACCAAGTCTTAGCTCACAGGTGGGGTGAGGCCGAGGGCTGCATTCAAAGTGTCCCAGGAGGTGTGACAGGAGCCCACTGGTCCCAGGACTGCTCCTGGATCTCTCCTGCCCTGCTACCGAACATCCCTGTTGCTTTGCTCTCCCCTTCCCTGGAGGACCTGCCGTGGGAGAGGGCTGGGAAAGGTCCAAAAATCCAGTTGGCTGTGGCACAGCTCAAAAAAGACAGAGCAAACTTCAGAAAGAACACCAGGTTTTAGGATATTTTCCGTTAACTTGAGGGCAAACTGGGGTTTCTGTAGCAGTTAACGACATGGTATGGGCTCCTCACGGGTTTACTCGTCCCTGTCTTCTTGAAGTTACAGTTGTTTCTGCTGAGTTGAAAGCTCTGAAGGTGATACCCTGAGATGAAACTCCAGTGCTTTTGAAAGACAGCGTATCTGAATGCCAGAAAGAAGGACAAAGATTAAAATTGCTGGGATTATGCCTGAAGCAAGAGTACGCCATGGCAAACAGACGGATTTCATGGAAATGTGAAATGGCCATCTGCCAAAGGTTCCTGTGAGCTCTGAAACAATACCACGAGGTAAAACAATACTGTGATTTAACCAGAGGGTGAGTAATACTGCTCCTGGCAGCTGCACGTGGGCTGGAAATATCTGCACAGCTTATACCTCAGGGTCTTCTCAGGATCCTGCTGGCAGTGCTCCTACGGAAAGGTCCTGGTACCTGGGGTGCGTACCTAGCCACTGGGCTCTGGAGCTGGAAGGACTGATGCTGCTCTGGTGCTGGTAGAGATTTCTCACCTGAGTAACACCCAACAGAAGCCCCTGGAACAGCCCCAAATGCCCTTTAATTGAAACTTACAATTTTTTATTTTTTTTAAAAAAAAAACCCACCCCCATATTAAATTACTGCAATAGTTGAGGCAAGGACTGAATGCAATGGAGTTGTTTCATTTTAATAGAAGCTGTAAATTATCTTTGGAACAGGATTGAGTCTTGTGGATGGATGCTCTTTAGCAGAACGGACCAAACTTTGTTTAAATCCCTTTGCTGGCGCATACCACTGGGCACCACGGGACTTGTTGTTGAGCTTGCTTGCATCATGTGCTTTTACCCTCCCTTCTCCTCCTCTTTCATCTTTAAATTTAGGTAGGAGCTGTAATTCACCTGTTTTCAAAAGGCCCTTCTGAAAGGCACACACTGCTCTTAAATATCTCCCTCCCACGGTGCAGCCACAGCTCAAGGCCAACTTAGCATGATTGTAATTCTGAGTGATTAAAATTTATGGTGGCTAATCTGTTGAAAAACTTATGTTAGAGCAGCATTCGGCTGATCAGGTTCATTATCTGATAACTGCTAGTAACTTCTGCTGTGGGATCTATAGCCTGATTCCGAGGGGAAGGTATTTAACCTGCAGCAGCTTATGAGACTAGAAAGAAATAATAAAACCCAGTGTACACTTAAGGGAAAAAGATGAAATAAAAGTTATTGAGAAGCAGCTGGTGAAATGGTTGAGACGTTAGAGTAGTAACTAACCAACAGCCCTGCTAAACTGATGGGCTGTGTGACCTTGGCTGGGAGCAGGTACGGAATGGTGGTGTCTGCCTCAGGCTAGCAGAAATTCAGGCAAATAAGGAGATAAAATAGCAGCCGATCAAACCTGATCCTGTTCAACGGTACCAGAATGGATTTCCGAGGCAGATTTTTTGCAGAATTATTAATGTGCTTTGAAATTTCTGTGAAGCAAGGAATTGCTTGGCAGGATTGTTGGATTTTGGCACAGCAAAGGCTGAAGAACAAGCCTTCACTGCTGGGCCATGCAGTGGAAATGTGCTCGGCTGGGTCTCGTTTTGGAAAGTCTGAGGATTGCCGTCAGCATCCCAGGCATGGAGGGATCACGTGAGGGAGGTGCACTGGATCACCAGCCAGGCACAGTGTTTGGCTTTGGGCGCTCAGGGAGCACTGTCTTTCCCACCCTGCTCAGCAAACATGTAAGGTTACTTTGACTTATTTTAAATTCTTTTTGGAGATAATGTTAGTAACTCAAGCTGCTCATAGCCTGCCCGTGGAGAAGTATTAAATGGTTTATGCCGTTTTCCTGCTGCCTGGCACAATTTTATTACGTTCCCATCTCTGCTGCTGGGGCCATAGCACAGTGTGGAGGGGCTGCACTCGGTGCTGCCCCAACCAGACACAGCGAGGGCAGGATCGGTGGGCTGCCCATCCCTCCTGCCACCTACTTGCTGTTGTCATGGTCCCTTGAGCAGGCGTTTCCTAGGCCAGGCTGCAGTTTCCTTGGAGATTCATTCAGTTCACGCTGTGCCACAGTGAGGAACTCCTTTCCCACCTCTGGGCCATGAATCCAGCAACCTTTGCCATCACTGCTCGTTGTGTCCTGTTAGGGAGTGCCGGGGCAGCTTTGCCTTAGGAAAAGGAAATGTGCTGATGAATCAGGAGCGGTGGCAGGCTCCCATAAGGACTTGTCCCTTCTTTTTAACAAGGTGTTTTATTTTGTAACCTTCCCATCATTTTTAATAAGCTCTTTGCTGTCAAAGCCGCACTTGGCTATCTTTCTCATTTTCCATCTGCTTATGAAAAGGGCTTACAAGAGATGAATGATTAAGAGGCGATTCTGTTGAGGATGGCTGCCCTGTGCAAGCAATCAGGGTTCCCATCTGGCTTGCTTTGTGGTTGGTTTTTTTTTTTTTGTTTAGTTTTCCAAACTAATGTTGCTGACATGGGAAGCACACCAGCACATGTGTATGGCCCAGGCTCCTTTCCAAAGGGGGCTTGGTCTGGGGGCTGGGAGGGTTGTCTGGGTGAGAACTGAGGAAGAAAAGCAAGATTTATCCCATTTAATTAATCTTCTGTCTTTTCTTGTGTCTGCTGGAACTGCACCTGTATTGCTAAGTGAGAACACGGTCCTATTACCTAGGTGTGATCACATCAGTCAGTCCTTTTAGCAAGCTTTCTTCAAAAGGCTTAAGTGTGGTATAAAAATGATTCATTTTTAAATTCAGTCTGAATGCTTCATCATGCCACACTGGAAACTCTTGTTCAAAGCTATCCCAAACAGTCCTGTGAAAGACAGAAATTACCCAGCACATAGTCGTTACCCTGTCTGCCTAGGAGTGATTTGTTACTGCAAAATGAAACTGTCCAACAGTAATAACTTAAAAAAGAAATCCTCTTCATCAGTGAGATGAGAATGTAGTCTTTATAATTTATTATGGCAGCATCAAAGAAATCTATTGCATATACCTAACTCTTGGAAGCAGGAGAGATTCCCTACAGTTTCTGTTCCTTCTTGCAGGAAATTTGCCTGGCCCAGAGATTACTGGCTGTACCCTTCCAGACCAAGCTCCCACAGTGATCAACAGGAGCTATGGTTTTGGCTCAGAGAGAAAAAAAACAGCTTATTTTTGCCCATATTTATGGCAGCTGGCTCTAGCAGTGTCCATAAGTGCTCACCACTAAGGGTGAGTCCCAGTTGGGAATGCAGAACTGGCCTCCAAAGAGCCTCTTTCTGCCTTCAGTAGCTTGTTAAAACATAAATCTCTTCCCAGCCAGGCTAGGGTGACCCTTGCAGTCTGTTGCAGCAGTTCGTATCACAGTTCACAGAGATGTTTTTGTTTGCCCGTAGGGATGAGTGTGTTGTTGCAATCCTTTAACTGGTACAGCACGTTCAAAACAGAAAGGTCTTTCATGTATTCCTGCTTCACTGCTCTCAGCGAATTACCAGTCATCTGATTTAATTAAAGGATAACTCAGCTAAACCTAATACGCACATTAGTCAATGATACTTCTTAAAGCTTTGTCTGGGTAAATTTATATATATCTTCAATTACGGGAATGGCTCAAATGAAAAATGAAGCCTCTTTAGCCCCTGCTTTTACTTCTGAGGGTCTGAAATGTATTTTTTAGACCAACAAGCTTTATGAAGGGCTGCAGTGCATTTAGAACAATTCCTGGTAGCCTTTCCGATGAAACATTCCTCCTCCTTTCCATGATGTCCCAGATCCTTCGCATGTTCGACAGGCTGCCCTTTGTCTCACGCCACCAGAGAAAGCTTCTGTGTTCTCCCTGAAAGGGGAAAGGAGCTCGGTGCCCCAAACCAGCCTTGTCTTGTCTGTCCTCACTTGGCCCTAAGCATCCAGAAATGCTCAGAGACCACGCTCCTACAGCTGGGGCAGGGTGGTGGCATGTGAGGACACAGGAGAGGTGCTGTAGCTGGAAAAGAGCCAGGCCCGCTCTCCTCCCTCCCTCCCTATGCTTTATCTACATTTTCTCGACAGCCTCTTGAGGCAGGAGGGAACAAGCCCCCCTACCTCCAGGCTGTGGGGGGCATAGACATGGAAGTCCTGACATCGAGGGAGAAATAAAGCCACCTCTGCCCATAAGCTGTCCTTGAAATTGTAATTGGGCTGTTACATGGAGGTGAAAAGCGCTTTCTACTTTTTAATGTGTTTATTAAGTGGGCAGTATATGATTTATTATGTTCTTAATTATTCATTTTCTTGCTCATAAGTGCCTGGATTTTTGTAAATGATGAGATAGAGAAGTGTAATGCTGTCACTTAGGAACCTTAACTGAAATGAAGGGTTTGGCTTTTTAATGCAATTTATATTTATGAGAAACTAATATGAGATCATTTTATATTATCAAAGTAATATAACTAATACAAGATGAGTAAAAGAATGATGGTCAGATAGGTCAGATATGAACTGATGTGAGCAGACACTGAACAGCTGTAGGATGTAGGTCCTAATTTTGCAAAACAGTTAAATACTCAATTTTGTGGGCGGGGAGAGGATGTCCTGCATGAAGACCTAAGTCTGAAGGAAGTTATTGAGCATTGCTCAAGACTACTTAATATTCTGTAAAATAGGGTTTGATCTAGGGCAAAATTGAATATGGGGTAGATTCAATCACAAGTTTGGCTTGCAGTCAGTCTCATGAAGCTTTACCTGCTGAGCATTTGCAGAAGATGCATGTGACGAGTGTCGTGGGCAAGGCTGGATTAAACTGCTTTAATTCAAGTTCGTAGTTTCTGGGATTTCTTTTTACCACTGTGGGTGAAAATAAAGCTCAAGTAGTGGGTCTAGTTGTGACAGTCACAGACTACCTTGAATACCAGCAAGTGTCATCCAGCCAAGGAAAAGCACCAGTATTACACCATTTCTGTAAGTCTTGAGCACAGGGCACAGTGGACACTTGTATCAATACGTGTAGAAGTTCTGAGCCTGCCTGTGAGGGTACAGAAGTTACCCAGGCACCCTCAGAGCACCTTACTCGGTGCTGCCAGTGTCTGACCGTGAAGTTTCATAATGAAGTCATTCAGAATTAAGCAGTCATTGCAAGTAAAGGAAAGAAATCCATTTGAATCCTTTGCATTACATGTCCCTTTTACTTCACAGCAATTTCATTTTCATAGCCCTGCATGTGCCGTATGAGGACAGCAATGCTTTCATTCTGTAATTCCACTTCAAGGGGGTAAAAGAGCAACAATATTTGAATCCCTATTTCAAACTGCTCTCTGACAAATAAGTTTTTCCTGATATAAATCAAGGTACTGTCAGAATTCACTTTTCTCAAATGTCAAGGTCAGCTAGAGGTTTGTAAATTAGTTCATGCCAAGAGAAACTAATGAACCAGTTAGAAGACTGATATAGAGGTTTGGCTCTGTGAACATGTTGGTTAATCATCTGAGAGTCCACTAAGTATGCTTTTGATTACTTTCTTGACTTTATTTCTGTACTTAATTTGAATAAATCTTAGTCACAACCTCATTTTGCTAGGAGTCGCATATCTCCACTGGGTCTTTTTGGAACCTTTTTTAGTTTTATATTAAATACATTTATAGTAAAGGCTCTATAACCAGCATGCAGCATAATCATAGCAGTTATTACACAGATATTTTAGATACATTGATACAGGTGTAACATAAAACAAGAATACAAGTTGTACTTTTTTTTTTCCCAAGGAATAATCTACTCAAGTGAATGGGTAGCTCCGGGTGGATGTTGCAAATGCTATGGGGTGATCATTTCCCAAGGATTAATGCCCCAAATGCTGTTGCAACTATGAAAACTTGCCCCTCGCATGCTGGAGAAAAGAAGAATAAGGATTCAGTTACAGGCATTCATGGAAACTTATTAATCTCAGAGCTTCATAGATCCCAACAGACCCAAATCAGGCAAGGGCAGGCATCCTCCGTGCCAAGAGCAGGGTCCTGGCCAGGCACTGGCAGCAGGAACATAAGATCTCTTTCCTGAGCTCACTCAGTCTTCCAGATTTATTTTTAATTCTATCTAATCACCTTGCAGTTTTTTCATGGGTGGTTTCAACCTCCCTGCCTCTCACTGGAGAGGACAGACAAGACAACAGAAAGGCTGCGCAGCCTTTGCTTGGGGTTTTACTGGTGATGGTTTTACGACTGGGCTGTTTCCCCTCCTGGTTCATTGCACTGCCTTCCTCTCAATATTCATCATTCCTTCTCAATTTCTCAATGCACAGAAAAATCACAGGCGCTGGCTCATGAAAATGCAGATTTCTTTTTCCTCTTCCAAATCCAGCATCATTCTTTTCTTAAGAAGGGGAATTGAGGTTTCAATAGCTTGACTACATCTAATGTGAATTGATGGTAGAGGCAAGCAGCTTAATACTGCATTTCAGCTCTTTCGCATCTGTTGGGAACTCAAGTAAGTTCCCCTTCAGAATGAGTCTCCCCCAGGCACGTGTTGCTCTGCTGATGCCCTAACAGATGCAGCTGATCCCTTTTGCTGTGGAACGCAGCAGCCCCAGTCCAGCCAGGAGGGGAGGAGCCTGCCGAGGATTACGGAGGTGTGAGGAAAGCGAACGGGTGAGGGCAAACCATGAGGACCCTCTTCCCGCACCCCCGGGAAGGGGACACGGCCAGCACCCAGCTGAGGGGGAGGCTCCTCTGGGAGCTCTCAGAAAAGGCAGCCCAAGGATGCAAAGGTGAGAGGAATTTTTCCTTCCCCCTGTGCCTGGATGGGGCAGCAGGGGCTGGACCGCTTACTCAGCAGAACTGGCCAGGACTTCACTGAGTGAGGAGACCAAGTCCCTCCAGGGTATCTGTGGTCCTGAAGGGACACTCCCTCCCAGGGGCTCCTGACCCCTGGTCATGCCTCCAGTTCTCATTCTTTCCCAAATAAAAATTTCCACTAATTCCAGTGTCCCAGACTGCCAGGCCATAAAGCCTTGCAAAAGGAATTATTTGAATAAACACACAGTCTGACCTCCCAAAGGAGGGCAAATAATTAAGCATTAATTTGAGCAACATTTAAAAAACCATTATGGATTTTATTTGCAGATCAGTAACTGCTTAAATGGATGGCTTTAGGGCAAGAGAGTGATGCTTATCCTTACTGGATCGGTAAGGTGTTCTCTGTGGGCAGCTGGTTTTGGACACTTTTTGCTTGTGTTTCCAAGAGCTAAAGGAGGGACTGGTTCAGAGCTAGCCTGGTTTTGTAACACAGACATATTTTAATCAGGGCTAAACTGCTGACAGCATAATGGAACATAATGATGGCACATTTGTTTCACTCACCAGCAATGCAACTGGTGAACCAGAAGCAGATAATTGCAGCTTATAATAAACCAAAAGCATTTACGGTAGGTACTACTAGAGGAGTAAGTGGACCCAATTTCTCCTTGACGTTAGGGTCCCTCAGCCCTAACCCATGTTCCCACCGTGACACTGGAGTTATGGTCTCTCCCGCACCCCTCATATAGTTAAGGACAGTGGGCAAGTCCCGGGAAAAGATGCCAAAGCTAAACCCAAGAGCATTCATCTGACCTATCCTCTCTTGGTTTTCCCTACAGGACAATTCTACATTGCCTCACAGTTCAAAGAGAGCTGATTAACAGAGCAGTAAAAACATTTCCCTGTTTTAAATAATTAAGTTTTTCAGGCAGTTGGCAGAAAGCGGAAAAATTCATGGTACAGCAACCAAAAAAAAAATTAGCTGAAGGGGTGCAAAAAAAAGATAATTAATGCTGGGTACAGTTTTATTTACCTGTCTAAGCACAGCAGGTAAATACCGATGTCCCTGATAATCCAACTGCAAAGTGTGGTGCAGTGTGTGAAGGAGCAGTGAGCTGCTGGCCACCAATGTCACCAGAGCTGTCTGCCTGCCCCACTGCCTGTCCCTGCCCGGGCAGCTCACCGAAGGGACGGGGTCACCTTTTGGCTTCTTCAGCCCCAGAAATCAGAAGCAGGTATTTCTTTTGGAACATAAAGCTTACAGGGTTTCAGATGTTTTCAGAGCTCAGATCAATGTTGTCCCCATTAATCAGAGAAATATTTCTTCCTCCTCTGAAATCCTACATCAGCTCTTTGTCTCAGATCTTAGAGCAGAGATTTCCACTGGTTAATTATATTGGTTTTCTATAGTTCACCCTCTAGCTGCATGTCCAACAGTGAGTTGCCTGCTTTATCTCCGCTGTACCCCACATCCCAACCCTGCCTGCTACGTTACCTTAAAGCATAAAAAACCCACAGGAACAAAAAATGAATATGGCTCCATCCCTGGGAGCCCTGAGACCCAACACACAGGGAGTGATTAACTGCCTGATTTGTGCAGTACTAGCAACGGTACTCAGGCAAGAATTAGCAACCTAAGGAGAGCACAATAACACCTTAAATCTTTACCTTGGCAAAGTGGCAGCCTGCATTAATATATAATAGTATAAGCTAAATCAAGGAACATAAATATAGTGGACTACCTCACATCGGCTTCCACGTGGATGCAGAAGTGAAATAATACATTTTCTGATTGGGAAAAAGCCTGAACCGAGACCAGCTTAGTCTTGAAAGACGTATCATACCTGCTTATTTTAATAAGGACTGCTGGCTTTTACCTAGAATAAAACATGCCTGCATGATTTCCTAATTGTTCTATAATTATGATGGAAAAAATGAAGAGAAATGTGTATTTATCCCAAAGCCATTACACGGAACATCTGTGAACTCCAAGTCAGGTAAGGTTACAGCCGGTGATCGACTGTGTTTCGAGTGTAGATTTGGGGGTTGTTACTCTGCGAGTAGATTATTATTATCTATTATCTATTATAGATATTATTATCTATTACAGCACTTTTTTCGTAGAGAACGTGTCAGGTGGAGGCTCTGACAGCAGGTAAGATGCGTTGCCACGTGTGAAGCAGGCAGGTGGGAGTCTGGGTATGGTTTGTATGTGGTATGTGCACGTTGAGCTGGAGTCAGGGCTTGTGGGGAGCTGTGCAGGGGCTCCCGGCTGCCCTCTCCTTGTGGAAGAGCAGGTGAGAGCTGGGTTGCACACGCGACAAACGTATGCACAAGCAGGTGATGTTCTCTCACCGATAAAAGACTGATTGAACAAAGGGTGGTCAGTGAGGACCCACTGTGGAAATCACAAGGAGAAGGGATTACCTGATAGAAAACAACTGCAAGATCAAATAAGTGAGTATTGCTAGAGGCAGGGCAAGAGGTGTTCTGCTGTATCTGCAGAAGGGCCGGGTTTACTGTGGAGCCCAAATCCCTGTGGGAAAGGTGGAGAAACTGTGAGACACACAGATTTTCAAGCAAAAGCTCAAGTACAACATTGGGGTTAACCTCTGTGAGGTCCCCAAATGCATCCAAGTTGCCAACCTTTCCCTCTTCACCACTCGCTGCATGGCTCACACCAGTACCCAACTTAGTTTAATTGGGACCCAGCCAATTCCCCAGTTGCTCCTTGTTAATTTAGCTCCGCTCAGGCAGGGGTAGTTGGGGGGTTGTGGTTGCTGAGCTCTGTCTGCTTGGCTGCAGCTGCTGTTTTGGGGGTATGTTGCTTGTTTGGGCTCTTCTGGCCTGCTGTTTTCTAGTGGCACTTAGGGACTCTCTGGATGCCCTGGGGCACCTTAGATCTCGCAAGCTGTTAGACTCGCACAGCAGCATGGCTTCCCTGGACCAGCCCAGCCAGCAGCACCCAGTGCCTGCAGCCAAGGGAGATGGAGAGAGGGTAAGACTTGCCCCTGCAAATGCAGGTAGCTGAAGGCGGGGGGTGACATGGAAAGCCTAGTCCGTCATCATTGTGCTTGGGGTGTACAAGCCCGTGTCTGTCCAGTGGTTTTCCAGCGAAGATGGCCTCAGCAGGTGGTTGCTTTTCAGCTTTGCTCTTCGTGTTGCTTCCTGGGGCTGCCGGGCTGGTTACTGTGGATGGGCTGCTGTAGCTCCAGGGAGGTTATACCTGCCCCAGTGCCCACCCAGGCTCTGTTGGCTTTCACAACCCCCCTGCCTGCTGGGATGGTGGCACGACTTGGCCCTTTCTCTGTCATGAGAGGTAGAGACTCAAGCCCTGTGAAGCCTTTCTAGTTATCTGCCTTGCTGGTTTGTGTGCATCTGTAGGGATGCAGCTGTAAAGAGATAAACAGACCATGGAGATCTCGTAGTTTAATTTCAGATTGTCATCCAGAAGTAATGGGGTAATTATCTTTCTAAATCTGTGTGTTTTGACAATGTAGAAAACAATTAGAAGTCAAGCAGGGGTCATTGACTTGCTTTATTCTTGTTCTAGAACAACAAAATATAAATGATGACATCAACGGTGTGTCAAGGTTGTCAGTAAGCGCAGAAATGTGTCATGTCTCTGTCCTGCCTGGAACGAAGACTTCACCCTTGTGTGCTCTGGGTTCTGTTTGTTAAAATACACCAGGCAGAAGGAAAAGCAAACTGGGGCTCTGTGCTTAGGTGTACCCTAGCCATGCAAGGAGACACGGGTGGAAACTGAGATCCAGGGGTGAGACCCGCTGAGCTAGCTTTGTGTGTGAAGAAGCTGGTTGCTTTGCTGCAGAATAGGAGGTGACAGAGGAGGTGAGTGAACAGGGGGGCCTGAACAGGGCGAGCGATTGATTTAGTTGTAGCAAGTGTGTTTGCAAAGGCTAATCTCTGAAAGCAATTGGCATGATCAGATCCAGCTCTCAATTCATGTACGGTCAGGCTGTTGCCTAGTATAGCCTGCCCATCTCACTTAGCATCCAAAAGCTAGCAGCAGTTTGTGCCAGGAATATGGGATGAGTCATTTGAGCTGTCTTGTTTGAAGAAATCGGGTCCCTGATTGCACTGGTTGTTCAGAAGCCTTCCTCTCTCTCGCTGAGAAGAACAAAGTCTGCCCAGAAGATGTGGAGGGTTTTTTATATATGCAAATAATGTCCTTCATTAAGTTTATTCTTTGTCTAAGTAGGAGTTCAGGGTACCCTCCATGCTTCACAAGACAAAAGATGGTACAAGGCATCTGCACCACGTGAGAGGCTATTTTTAGGCTGGTTATGGGCCTCCTCTAATTTAGCATCACCAGACAGTTCAGGTGAGCAAGTGCCTCTGGAGATGGGCTGGTGCAGAGCAGAATACAGCTTGCTCAGAGCAGAATCAGCTACAGCAGGCAGCCCAGCACTGTCCCGACTTGGGTTTTGAGTATCTCCGAGGATGGAGACTCCACAGCCTCTCTGAGCAACCTGTTCCTTTTTGACAACCCACCCAGTAAAAAAAAAAAAAAAAACACAACAAAACAACAACAACAAAAAAATAACCACCAAACTTTCAATTTTGTCACTGTGCCTAGAAAAGTCCATGGAGGAGAGTCTGGCTCCATCTTCTTTGCTTTCCCCTCACCAGATATAAGATCCTCCTGGAACCATCTTAAGAATGGGTGTATTTTTATCTTTTCCAGAAATTGCGGTTCAGCTGTCAAACTTGTAAAAAACCATCCATCTTCTACATCCACCTTTTCCCCTCTCTTCCCCCAACACCATGTTTTTATTGGACTGGTTCTGCCGGCTGTTGCTCTGTTTGCCATCATCCTCTTCTGGAGGGTTGGATGTTTTCCCCGGACGCCAGTCAGCCTCCTTGGCTCTCCACATCCCCCACTTCCCTGCAGCGTGCCAGCTCCCGGGCTGAAGGGTGCTAGTGGTTTGGTGGCCTGCCTTGAGTCACGTACCCAAAGGGTGGCTGGACCTTGGGATAGGGACTGAGTCTTGCTCCTGAGGAGCAAAAGGGTATAAACTTGACTTCCCCTAGTACATATGTTCAGTAAGACAGCAGCTATAGAGCTGCCAAGAGGAACCCAGGAGAAAAATGAAGTGTGGGTTGGGTTGTTTTTTTTTCCTGTTCTCTCATAGATGGAGGCATTCTTCATCTAGCGCTATAAACTGCTAAGCCTCTAGGTCATAAACAAAAGAAATAATTTAAATAATAAAATTATCATTTTAAACCAGGCATAGTCAGCATTACAGCCCTGCTTCCCCCAAGCGCTCAGCGTGTGCCCTGGAGCAGGCACTTGCAGAATTCCCTGCAAGGGCTCGAAGAGGTGCTGGCCCTTAAAAAGAGTCAGGGAAAACAAGGTTAAGGCAGACTTCTCAAATGGTATCAAAGCATCATTTGAACCAACAGCTTGCTCTAAATGCTCTGCCCTGTACTGGGGGCTGGTGGGGTCTGCTGAGCAGGACAGGCTCCTTCCAGGCTGGACCTCTGCGAGCAGATGGTGGGGGATGGGTTGGGGACCAGCTGGAGATAGCCTTCAGTTTCCATAACCAAACCTGCTCCTCCTCTTCTCTCGAATGAGCAGAGTACTGGCTCACAGCTCCGTGTCCTCCACAGCTACTTCTCATGCTGGGGTCAGAGAGAGAAAGTGGGCAGAGGTTCACGCTTCACAGCCAAGCTCCTTTAGAGCTGCAGAGTCTTATTTAGACAAGGAACTGAAAAGCAGAACCCCAAAATAAACAGGTTTTATCCTTTCATATCTTTGTAGCTCTGGGGTTTTTTTCTCTTCCCAAACAAACATTCTCTCTTACATATAAACACTGATATTTCCTTCAATAAACTTCCAGCAGAGGTCTGAAATAGCTGCATCTCTCTAGAAAGTCACATAATTTGAATAATTCCTGCTTCTGACAGGCATTAAGGAAACAGTTGTCTGTAAGTAGAGTACCTCCTGTTTTGCAGTTAAAAAACAAACAAAAAAAAAAAAGCAAAAAAGCAGTACTTTGAAGAACAAAAATCTCAGAAACTTATGTTTTTTATTGCTGCACTTATGCTCCATTTCGCATTTCTACTGGAAATGACAATTTTGAGTTTGAGGAGTTGGCGGACTGTATTTGTGTTAAGCAAAGCAGTGATGTTGCCAGTTGTGTAGAGCAGGTAGGAAACAAAGTTTTAAGCCCTAGGGAAGCTGGCAATGTTTGAATATATGTTGTGGAGTGGGAAAAGTGTGACAAAGTCATAACTATTTTGCAAATCAAAGCATTCAGAAAGGTTTCTGCTTAAAAGGGGTCTGCTTTTTGATTGGCGCATCTGTCAAAGCCACCCACTCTTACCTGACTGAAGCTACATGTTCAGAATCACTTAGATTAGAAAAGACCTTTAAGATCATCGAGTCCAACCATTAACCCAGCACTGCCAAGCCCACGCTAACCCATGTCCCTAAGCACCACATCTGCACATCTTTTAAATCCCTTCAGGGATGGTACTTGACCACTTCCTTGGGCAGCCTGTTCCAACACTTGACCACCCTTTTGGTGAAGAAATTTTTCCTAATATCCAACCTAAACATCCCCTGGTGCAACATGATGCTGTTTGCTTTTGTCCTGTCACTTCTTACTTGGCACAAGAGACTGACCCCCACCTGTCTACAGCCTCCCTCCAGGTAGCTGTGGAGAGCAATCAGGTCTCCCCTGAGCCTCCTTTTCTCCAGGCTGAACCCCCCCAGTTCCCCCAGCCTCATACTCTAGACCGTTCAATTACAGTTGCACGAAGCCAACACACATTTTTTTGTTCTAGCGAGCAGGAGCCCTCCTGACAGGCTTTTGGCTGTAAGGTCTTCTGTCCTATCTAGTATGCATGGTGTGTAAATTATTTGGGATGAAACCTTCCCTAATCCCTGCAGTTATTCTGATTTTCTCTGTTTTGGGAATTTTGTAAGAACTTGAAACATCTCTCCATGATCTTACATCATCAAAGCGCACTGATCTTCTTTTTGGTTTATTAGCTTAAAACATCCTGGAGTTTTCATATTTCCTTGCAAGTCAGGCTGGAACTGCCAAGCTTCTCTTTCCCTCTTTGTGGCTGTTCTAACCGAAAAAGAATTAAATTTTGCCCGTCTAATAGCCATGACCTTTTCAATCTCAAGTGCTTGTACTGAATTTCACCTGAGCTAGCAACTTTTCCTCCAGCATCCAGAAAAAACTCTTCGCCCTACAAATAACTTTCACAAATGCAAAAACTGGTCACTAATCAGACGGGAGAAATGTCTGGCATTTGGTGAGACTCGCTAAGCTGGTGGTTTTCAACACGTGCGATGCTGCTAAAGGATGCCTGGGAAGGAAGTTAGCTGATATTTGCAACCAGCCTCTTCCACCACTGGGATGTCTGGGGCAGGGAGGTGATCTGATCAGTAGATATTCAGTAGCACTTAATTTGTTGCTATTGATCTTGCAGCAGAGGTACCAGACGCTGTGATCAAACACCTGGCTGCTCAACCAAGATAAAAGGCTCCTACTTCTGATTTCATTTGCTAATAACATGCTCGTTTTGAGGCTTGTTGTGCAAACCCCACCACCACATAGGGAGGAGGCAAGGGATGCTCTTGGGTTTCAGGGGATTGCCCAGGTGGCTGGACATGCCTCAGCTCACACCCTTGTCAGGGAGAAAGATGCTTTCTGCAGAGCTTGAATTGTACCAGGATAAGCAGGAAGGGAACTGGAGAGAGACAGGGAGCTGAACCGGTGTCCGGCTGGTGGGCAGTTCGTCTGGCAGGAGGAGCTGAAGGCAGCAGAAGCATCCCCTCTGTCCTAAGCAGGCTGGGATGCTCCATGTTTATGTTTTTGTAGTTTTCTAGCCTCACACAGGAAAAAAGACTAGTTATCGTGAGAAGCATGCCATATGTTGTTGCATATGGCTGAAACATCTGCATATGTACCCAGGGATCTGATATATATGATGAGCTTCTGTTACAAATCTAACAGTGGAGGAATTAGCTTTTGGATTTTTTTTTTTTGTTTTGTTTAATCTCTACCGCTCTTTGAGGGAAGTTAGCTTTCTGGCTTTGCCTTCATGGGATTTCATGAAACCTGTGAGGATCGGTGCACGTAGAAAGTAGAAAGTACTGAGAGTTGTTTGTCCAGGAGCCACCAACACTCCAGCCATTGCTGGGTATGTCTGAAGGCTGAAAGAGTTGTCCAAATTTTTTGTTTTGGACAAAAACTGCTGCTACCAAGCAAGCAGCAGCAGAGAGAAACAGATTCAAACTAAAACTATTCAAACAATCCACACAGATACTTTCGCATCTTCCGTCATCCTTTTTGTCCCTAGCTGATTCCTATGACTCATAAATGTAGCTCAATATGAAGAAATCACAGTGTTCTGTGCATCCAATAGTGACATTGTTAAGGTAAAGAATTTAATAGGGTTACAAAACTGAGCTGAACAGCAAAAAAAAAAAATAAAATAAATAAATCTGTAGTCATGGCAGTTCAGATGAAATAGGATAAATAATACTGCTCCTCATTTTTAAAGGTGGTCACTGATAACCCAGCTGCCTGGCTAATGTAGGACATTCAGAAGCAGCGGCCACAGGACATCTGTTCATCATATATGGGAAACCTTCCATTTTCCCCAAAGTTATGGTGTCTTCATCAAGACGGAGTTTATAAAACACTGATTCTGTGTTGTGTTCATACAGCAGCTAGCGCAAGGGAATCTCCCATCCCTGCAAAAGTCGTTAGGGAAAATACCACAAATCAGTGAATAAAGTGATGTTTGTCTAGTTCCCCACTGAGCTAGGGGGATGGAGCTCCTGAGGAGCCCTGTCATGCGGGGTCTGAAGCACGAAGTGGTTCTCCTAGCCACATGCGAATGCATAAAGATCCACCTCGTTCAGTTGTACTTGTGGTGCAAAATTCTCAATCACATGTAAATTCCCCCAAAGCTTTCAAGCAGATGGTTTTTTTAGGCAGATGGTGTGGGTGGATAAGGGGTGAAGAGATGGAAGATCATCTGACAAAACAAACAGAGGGACTGATTGAACTAGTCCATAAATATAAATGTATTCCCGACAGCATTCTGTGTGCTTCTTTTCATCATCCTACAGAGGGTGGACTACTGATGGGTTCAAGCAGATGGTAGGTGGGGGAAAGCGAGTCATCTGGGTTTGTTTGACTTGTGTTGCTTGCTCCCTGATGGAAGAATTCTTCACCTGCATCCTGCTGTCTCCCATGTGTGAGAAAGGCCGATAATAACGCACACGGGTCCAAGGGGAATGTCTAAAGGTCAGCGTTTGGAGGGTGCTTTCAGGCTGCAGGTGCTGAGGAGCTGCTGTCTGGCAGCATCACAACTAGCAGATCAGAGCAGGAGATGTCCTTGTGCTCTGACCACAGCTGGGGGTTTTTGCCACCTTTCTATTCACACAGCATGTGTAAAGGCCTTACTGGAATATATGATTTATATTACCATTGCAGATTTCAAGTTGGTATTTTGTTTTCATTTCAGGCACCCTGAGACCACAGCCAGGACATGTTCTAGCGACACAGCTGGTGGGTCCTACAGCTTGTACCTTACTACTCCGGGCACCGCAGGAGAGCCTAATGTGTGCAGCTGCCTGGAGGGGAGAAGGGCAGGGAGAGAAAAGCCTTGGTCTGAACAACGCTTGACTGCCTATTACACCTCTAGGTTCTCTGGGAATTGCAATGATACCTTTTACTTAAACTCTGACAGAGCCCCTATGACCCAATTCCCTCATGATTTGTAAGATTGAGCTTTAATAAGCTGAAGGTATGCAGAGAAAAGGACAGACTTATTAACTAAGGCAGCTTAATGAGGAGGCATGGGGAGACAACTCCGTCCTGCCTTTTTGCCAGGTGATGCCCCAGCATCTCAGGAACGTGGTGTGGGTGTGTGGGCAAAGAGGGAGGGAGTCATCCCGGAGCAAACCAGGAGCAGGGCGCTATCTGCACCTTGGTAAAGGTGAAGGTCTAGGTCACAAGGGTGGTCACAGCCTCATGAAAGGGCTCATCTGAGGTGGGTGGAACCTTGCTGTTAACTTTATCTTAATCTTTCAGGTTTAGCTCTTTGCAACTGTTGTTGCATAGCTGCTTTAAAATACTTTTTCAAAATATTCTTCCTAAAGCTTGCCAAGCAGCAGTGCTGGCTGCGGGCTTGCATTTCTCCAGCACCTGTGGGACTGTCACTGCTCCGGGTGCGTGGCCTGGGACCAGGCTGCTGTGGGGAGCTGAGCTGGGCAGGCAGCGGCACTGCCTTCCCCGGGCACAGCTGGGGCTGGAGGAGATGCTCTGAATCCCAGGCAGAAGTCTGGGGGTCTCGGCTGTTTTCAGCTCTCAGGTGGGACCCCTGAGGGGCTTTGTGGTGTTTAATCCCTTAAACTCACAGGGCTCATGCTTGCTGCAGGGAGCTGCCTGCAGTGCTGCGGGCTCAGGCAGGGTGAGGGGGTGGCAAGGAGATCAGAGGCATTACCGGGCATTCCTGAAAATAGTCCCTTATGAAATAGCCTCCCTCCATGCATACAAGTCCCTACTCAGAGGGAAGCAGTGGTAGGAAGATGGGATTACTCACTCCCGCCCTACAAGCAGGTGAAGAGCTGGCAGTACCCAAGGGCAGAAGTGTTGCTGCTCTGTGCCTGCTGCCAGCCCGTGGTGAGGCAGGCTGCCGAGCCCCCCCTTCTCTGCAGCAGCGTTGCAACAAGTCTTTAAGGCACGTCTGACGTGCCGCTTTAATGCTCCAGCAGAGTTCCTCAACATCACGCTTGATGGGGAGATGACTCAATGTATTACAGCATATCAAAGGGTTGACTGCCCGTCCAGGGCAACACTCGCAAATCTTTCCAACTGACGGAATTGTTTCAAGACAGCTATAATTAGGTGTAATAACTGCAGTCATAATTGAATCTCCTCATAATGGGGATATCTGCTGCTTAATTCGGTATTAAAATGATCTACTTCAATATTGAACCAACACTTCAGAGAAATCCATGAAAAAAATACATTGTAAAACCATCAGATTTGTGCAGGTCTCGGGTGAAAACTATTGAAAACATGAGAGAAAAGAGCCCAGACTGAAGCCTTGTACTTCAAAATAACACAAGGTAAGAAATAATGTATCATCAGTTTATTCAGTATCGCTTGCAACCTGCTATTATATGTCAGAGAAAAGAGAGCATATGATTCCTACAGAAGGTTTCTTGGATGGCAAAGATTCCTAGATACTGCTTAATTATCACGTGCCAATAGCTCAGCATTTGTGGAAGGTGTCATCTAATTAAACCAGAATTTTTAAGTACCAGACAGCATGAAGACCAGTAATAAGAGAGCAAGATCCGTCTGTATTACAGATGGGATGTGCAACTCTAATAGTATGGCTTTAGGCAATATTTAATTGAGTAGTTAAATTATCTTTTCCAGACGGGAAAATAAATTACTGCTCATCTCTCCAATTTATTTTAGCTTCTCCACATTCTGTTTCCTGAGGGAGTGGTGAGGGAGTGTGGGACATCCCCAAATATGCCCAGGATGATTTATTCTCCCCATGCACCATAACTCTTCCGTCAAGGAGAATGGCTTATAGGCATGTGGAAGTTGGTGTGTACGTAACAGCAGCTGTATGCTCCTCTTTCTTTTAAGGGATGTGCTGCTAATTGCTGTGGTGGGATCACAGAGATCCAGTTATACACTTACATGTGTGTGTTTTTATATATATTTTAAAAAAGCATACACGCCAGAGAAAGAATTGCTAGTTGCACATGCTGTAGTCAAATCCAGAGCGCATGTCCTGCCGGGGCTGTGCAGTTGGCCCAAGGAAGTTTTCCAAGCTCTGAGACAACCTGAAAAATCTTCCGTTTGACTCACATCATTTTGTAGAATGGGATTATGTGGGGAAATTGTGTCAAAGTCCAGACTGTCATTCCTCAGGTTGCCCAAACTCAGCCAAATCAGAACACAGAAATGCATGATGCTCTGCATGGTGCATGGGAGCAGAACTGAAAATATTGGGAAATTACTGTTAATTAATTATCAGATCCCCACAATAACAGGTTTCCAGGCTGGATGAACTTTCCCCGCAGTCAACTGTCTGCATGCCAGGATAGCCCTGTGAGGGCTGTATGAGCTTTCGTGCTTTACACTGACTACAGGAGCACAGCAGGTATTGGATCTGGCATGAAATCTGCTGCCACAAAGTCACTCCTCGGAAAGTCTTGAGCAGATCCGAGTCAGCTGCTTGGGCTGGGACCAGCCTGCTGCTTTGTGGCGTGTGGCTGTGATGGTTTTGACTGAGTGCTCCAAGCCTGAAAACGGATTTCTCACTTTTTGCAGAACCACAGCCCGAATCCCCTGTGACTTCTGAATATTTTTGGATGTAGTAACAGGGCCATGTGTAAGGCAGAGTGCTGGACTTAGTCTGCCCATTTCCAACCAAAGTCACAACTTGCTTTCCAGCTGGCTAGTTCCCAGTCACGGGTCTTGGCTGTGGGCTGGATGAGATAATCATGTTCTCCTTGTGTGGCCTGAAATTCCACCAAAATTCTGGTGGGAAGAGGAAGGAGAAGTAGCTTTTACAGCTCCTTGGGAAGAGAGGCTCTGTATCAGTGCAGGATGATCTTGTTGTTATTGGAGTATTATTACATCTGAGAGTGACTTAAGGGACTAGAGAAAATGGCTTTTAAAATTACAGGTGGTCTATTTTTCCCCTTGGTAAAGGGGTTTTTTCTAACAAAGTTAATAAAAGATTGCTTTAATGAATATGGATGCTTTTGTTGTATCGCCTGGGAACTCCATGGGCTGTAGAAGAAGATGTCTTCAGGGGGAAATGCTAACTAGAAAAGCAGACGGTGCTAAGCTGACATAACTGAAATGTTTCTCTCCAGACACGCTAAGCAGAGAGTGCTTCCAGGCTGCAGGAATGCAGTGTGGTTGGCAGGAGCCTGGAAGACTCCTGTGCTTGATCTCAGTTTTCACCTGTGCTGATCCCTTTAGTGACCACACAGCTGAGCTGCTTCCCGTTTGCCCAGAGGTGCTTAACAGTGAGCAGAGATGGGTCTATGGGAAGGGGCAAGGAAAATCTGCTTATCCACAGAAAGGTTGGGACCCTGGGTTTGATAAAAGTCCCAGTGGACACTTTAATGCTGCAAATCTGCTCCACAGGCAGGAGCATCCCCACCTCTTCCCTCCCACTCTGGCAACCTGCTCTTCTGCCTTTGATCTTGACCTTGCTTTCTCTTAACCAAACAGACTTCAACAGCTCTGCAGTCCCTCCCGTGAGGAGGAGGTTTGCTTCGCTTTGCTCGGTTCCTCTTTTCACTGCCCTGCAGGTATCTGATAGAGATGGAGCAGACTGCACCTTGCGCATGTGCGAGGCAGGGACCCTGGCCACCAGCCATGGCCAGCGCTCCGCCCTGGGACCTCTGCGTAGGAAGGGGTAAGAAAACAGCCTCTCCAAACAGTGGGTTCCAGGCCAGTGGCCTCATCATCCTTTCAGAGTCCAGCTGTAAAGGCATGGCTCCTTGGGAAAGAATGGGTTCATCTGCCAAGGGGAATTTCCCTCTGCCAGCACCAATATGTGCAGAGCTGGAATTTAGCCCTTCCACCTGCACCAGAAAGGATGTATGTTCACATAATGGCAATTTCATTTTTAAATTGAGTGAGCATAGATGCTCTCTAAGCTGCCTGGAACATGAATTCAATACACACATTTTCTGAAACAGGAGTTACTAGCCAACTCCTTTTCAATAAGCCTCTCTCTCTTAGACCAGTCAAAGTTTAAACCTTACGAGCAGCCACCCCTGAGGCACTGTTCTGTGGCAGGATCAATGCTTTAAGGGGTTGCTGCACAGTGAGGATGCAAGGCTGCTTCTGCACCCAGGACTATACATCAGCAGTAAATTTAATCTCCAGATATATTTTACTGCATCTCCTTGCATGTCCATAAATGATGTTCCATATTGGCATTGCAGAAACACTAAATGCTCACTATTTCTACATTTTTGTTAATTAAAATGTATTTAAAGCCTGAGTACAGATCAACACTGGATTCTAGTGATTTGTTGCTCGCAGTGGTGAGCACTCATTGCCTTTCAGTTCTTGTGCATGCTTCCTGGTTGCAACAGAAGACTTATTTTACTTTCTGGCTTTGAATCTAATAGCTAAAATGCTTTTTTTTTTTTTTTTTTTTTTTAAAGCCTTGACTTCAAAGCTGATTTTCTCTGCCTTTCAGATCCTTCCTTTAGGATGGAGTACCCTGCTGTTGACTCTGCAATAAACTGCTCATTAGAAAGACATCCTGACAGTAATGGATAGACACAGATCTGTTTCTGCTCCTGTACTTTCTGCTCAGGCTGCTCCAAAGGCTGATGGATTTGGGAGAAGCTTAGCTCCAATTTCATTTTTTTAGTGTGAACCAAAGTCTGCTGGAAAGGTACAATTTACTCTCCTCCATCAGCCACAGAATAGATGAAAAATGGATGAGGATATGATTAAGCAGGTGTGGGAGAGCTCTTCCCTATGGAAACCCTGGGGACCAAAGTGGGCTGCAAGAGTGAAAAAAGAGGTAACAGATGACATTGGTCCCTCTGTACGCAAGCCCTGCAGAATGGCATAAGATGCTAATGGTCCCCTGGGATACCTGGCTCCCCTGAGCAAGTCCCAAAAGCCCTGTGAAGTGCGAGTTCCTGGGGTCTGGCCACAGGTCTGTCACCTGTGCAATGCAGCATGCTGTTGTGGAGGCGACTTATTTTAGAAATCCAGTTTAGGGGCTCTACTGGAGGTACCGGCTCATAGAAGTCGAGCTGAGTAGGTGGCTGTTGCTGCCAACACAGCTGTGCCTCTGCACTGGAGCTGTGCTGAAGAGCTCTGAGTCACCCAACAGAGAAGTACCACACAGGCTCTAGCCTCTCACCTCTTGTGTACAAGACCATGAGACAAGCAGCCATGTGTGCACTTTCTGTTTCATTGTGGATTTTATGAACTAAAACCAAGCAGAACTGGAGGTGCTGACTGTGCAGGGCTCAGGCGGCGAGGGACACACAGGTTGGCTGTGCCGGCAGGCTTCACCTGCAGCTTGGGTCCTCTGATCCTCTCCTCCCTGATGCTCCAGGACTTGCTGGTGTGGATGGTGAGACCACTGGTACATTTTCATGGGTGGTACTTTTTACTTTTCAGGTAACATTCTTTCAGGGTTCATCTTTTACAAGCTCTTATGCTCAGTGATAGTTTTTGTAAAGAGTTTGTGCTAGTACCTGCCCACAGCAGGGCAGGCAGGGTCTGGGCACTTGCTGTTCTCTGCCCTTTCAAAGAGATGTTGACGTGGCACGATGGGATGCTGTGGGAAGAAATGGGAGCTTTCTCAAACTGCCCGCTGAGCTCTGCAGTGATTCATACCCTTTCAAAGGCTATTTTAACGCAGGAGCACTGAATTTGCACTTACACTGCTTCTGGCATCTCAGCTATCTCAATATTGAGAAATAGCACTCACACTCCTGCTGTAGGGTGATGACTCTTCCAGGGTCACCATGATGCCTGCGTCTCAGCATCTCCTAGTATGAAAATTGTATCTGCCTACAAGGGAAACTAGTTGTTATTTGTGATCCAGACAGGGTTCAGCTCCTTGGGCTGCTCAAGGAGAAGATGCATGAAAGTTGCGGACCTTTATGCTAGTGCTCACGGCCACCCTGGGGCTCCCTGGAGGGCATGGCCAGGCCTCCTGGGCTCCACCAACCTTCAGTCACTCTGCAGGAGCTGTAGCTGAGCTGTGCTTGGAGGGATCAGAGCACTGCGTACCAACCCGGCCAGGCACTGGCCCAGGTATGGGGCATTTGCAGCCCTCCCGAGGCGGCATTGCCAAAAAGGAAACTGCCTGGAGCAGCTGGCTGAGGCTTCTGCAACACCACCTCCATCTCCCTGCAGTCGGGCTGCTCACAGCTGCGCTGACCCCACTGCTGCAGTGACTTGTTCCACATGCAGCATCACCAGTTGTCTCTGAGAACCTGAATCTGCCACAAGTTGTTGCCTGATACCCAAATTAATCACGCAGTCCCGGGTTTGCTGTTTGCTGCCCAGCCACCTGATCCATCCCCCTCCCGTTGGCTGGGGGTCTGACCCAGCTCTGAGCTCACTGTTCTCTCTGTCTTGGCTGAATGCCTAGAGTTTCCGGAGGGGATACAGGGCTGAGCCATCGCCAAACCAGAAAAAGCAGCGTGCCTTTTTAGCAGATCCACACCCAGAGCATCGCTGCTCTGTGTCTGCTCTTCAGTGTCTCCAGTTTAGTTCTTACACCGTTAACTTTAGCTCTTCTTGTCATCGTGCTGTCTCACACCCCATTGAGAACGAGCATGCTGCTGAAGTTCACACCCCTCCCCTTGCAGTGTGGCACTTCAAAGAAGTCCATGTAGTAACACAAGTGATTTTTATGAAGTTGTAGGACTGTATTTCATTCTCTGAAGGAACACTTACTTCACATGAAGGCTTTGACATTTTTATAGAAATGGCTATAACTGTGTTATTTCATATGAGGAAGAATTTATTAAGCCTAGATCTGGATCCCCTTTTTATATTATGCAAATGACTAATAACAAGCCTTCTTCATTACCAGCTCAGAGCTCAGGCCAGGGCTATTAAACCCTGCTTCCCTTCGGTCTGTGTCTATCGGAGTGCCACATTAGGCTGCAACCTAATCAGAATTCATAAAACCAGCCCAGGCTCATACTGGGATACGAGGCTGCAAAATTAAAACCTGAGTTGCAGAACACGATGTTTCTTTGGCTATTGTGAGAGGAGCAAGCCGAGGTATTTTGGGGCACGGCGTGTTGAATGAGGCATGACGCCACCTTGATTACTTGTGATTATGAAAAATTTCACCACAACCATACAGTGAGGGGAAAAAAAAAGTACAGGTTCATTTATCTCACTGCTCTGGTCAGATTACACATCGGGCAAAAACATCCTGCTTTCTGTGTTTTTCAGGAGTGGTTTCCACTGCGTGCCATCCAGCCATGCAATCTTCTCCTTGAACGCTGCTACTCCTTGCTCTGCTCTCTGCTCTTGCCCCGGAGGTGGCTACAGAGGAGGGCTGGGGTGCCTGTGACGTTCGGCAGAGCTGCGTGGGACATGCCTGGGAGGAGCTCACTGCACCTCCAGTGATGTTGCGACCTTCACACTTGTAAGACTTGTGCTTGGTTCCCTGAAAAATCTTTCAGTTTTGTTTGGGGGTTCCGTGATATGCTAGAAGTTTAAAAGCAAATAGGACCTTTCCTATTGGCACATGAAGCCAACGGAGCAGCAATGTGCCTAAGAGAGTAGTCATCCCAGGCTCGTCTGTTGCTGGATATTTGGGGGCAGTCCTCTGCAAGGCAGATGTGAATTTGAACTTTTATGATGTATCCCAGAAAAAAAGCCTGTTTCTCCTCAATCTGGGATGACCGCCCAACCACTGCAACTGGATAAATGTGCTAGGGAGAATACTTGCTTCTCTGGCTTCCGCATGCTCTGAAAACACCAGCTGAATCAAGCCCTGTAGGTGAGAAAACTAGAGGAAGGACCTTATTTGTGGATGTGGATGGGATTTTGTGGGGGATAAGCATTTCTGTGGATGGATCCAGCCCAACTGATCTGAAGTGGCATGTGCTAAGTGAAAAAATACATATCTGAGGGAGTTCCAGGACATAATTTAATGGAAGAAAGGGAGAAGAAAAAGGCATTCCGGTGAGTTTCATTTTCTTTGCAGGGGAAAGCTACCAACACTCTTCCCAGAGCAATTCCAGGAACTGTAATTATGCTTGTGTGTATCAAAGGAGAAGTGTGTTTACACCTGACCTAGTCTCTGGGTAGATGAGATGTTCTGTCTTGGGAAATTGTCACCTTCAGGCTGGTTGCTCTCACATAACTATTGCAGAGCACAAATTTCCCCCGTGGTGTGGTCGTAGCAATCTGCCAATATTCACCCAAGGCAACAGCGGCCTTTTCTGCTTCCATGGCCTTCAGGGCAGGCTCTGGCTTGACAAATAGTGCTAATATTAATGGCACAGATTCTTCAGAGCTTGGTCTGTGATTTCCATTACATAGCATTAACTTAAAAAAAAAAAAAAAAAAAAAAGAGAGAGAGAGAAATACTAGTATCCCAGCAAAACGCAGTGCTAATTTAGATAGATGGTAATTACCTGCACTAAAATTGAGATTGGACGGGAGCATCAGTAGCTCCCGCTCTTCCTGAGCTCCTGTGCAGCCTTTTGCTAGCACCCCTGGGCACGGCCCAGCTCTGCTGCCATGCCATGTGCCTGCGGTGCTGGTGCGAGGACAGCCACGTGCTGCCATGTGCCACATGCCCGTGGTGCTGGTGCGAGGACAGCCGCGTGCTGCCTTGGGGCTCTGCTTGCCGCTGGGTCCCCGCGGCACCGCTGTGGTTTGAGCCGGCGTGCGGTGGCCTGGCGAGCAAAGAGGGTAAGGAGTGTAAAATGGGAGAGTCTGTCAATGAGAAGTGGACAGTGGATTTTAAAATATTAGGCAATGAAGCACTTTTTTCCCCCTTTAGCAGCCAGAAGGAAATGTCCATGGTTAGGGCTCAGTGGCGTTTCGGTCTCTACTGAAATAATTTGGGAAAAGCGCAGCCTGCTCCTACCCGGGGCCCAGAGCCGCCGCCGCAGGGAAGCGCGGTTAAACCCCCCGCCCCCTGCCCCGAGAGGGCACCGGGGCTCTCGCCGCACCCCAGCCTGGCGGGGGGGGCTCGGGGGGCAGGGGCACCCCGCAGGCTGCCTGCCCGCGGGTGGGGGGTGCGCGCCTGTAGGGGTGCACCCGTGCGTGCCTGTGGGGGTGCGCGTGCCCGCGCCCCTGTGTGCGCGCCCCTGTGTGCGCGCCCCTGTGTGCGCGCCCCTGTGTGCGCGCCCCTGTGTGCGCGCCCCTGTGTGCGCGCCCCTGTGTGCGCGCCCCTGTGTGCGCGCCCCTGTGTGCGCGCCCCTGTGTGCGCGCCCCTGTGTGCGCGCCCCTGTGTGCGCGCCCCTGTGTGCGCGCCCCTGTGTGCGCGCCCCTGTGTGCGCGCCCCTGTGTGCGCGCCGTGGGCGGCGGGTGCCGATTGCCGGCCGCGCAGCACCACCTAGGGGCCGCAGCCTTCCCGGGGCGCCCTGAGCCCCCCGCCCGGCCCGGCTCCGCGGCACCGGCCGGGCTCTGCCCTGGGGCTGCTGCCGGCGGGGAGCTGCCGTGGCTGCGGGGGCGCAACTGTGCCGCCCCCCGGGCCGCCTCCTGCCCGCTTCGGTGGCGCGGGGGGGCGAAGGGCGCCGTCACCTGAGGTCCCGCAGCCCTGGCACCAGCCGGGAGCCGTGTGCCGGCCCGGCGCGGGTGGCGCTTCCACTTGCGGTGCACCGTGCACGGGCGGCCGCGGGAAGAGCACCCCGGCACTGAACGCGTTGCCCCAGGCTCTTTGTAGCATCCCCCCCTCTTTTCGCCAGGTCTCTCCTCGGCCGCCCGAGCTAAGCTAAGCCTCGCTTGATGCGCCTTACCCTCGCGCCGTGCTCGTCGGGGCGCCGGGCCCCCATGGGCTGGGGAGCTGGTGGCACAGCCCCCGGGGGTACCTCCAGCAGGGACGGGGTCCCGCCGCCGGGCACTGGCGGCACCACCGCGCCTTTAAGGTGAAGCTTTGCGGTCTTGCATGGCCGCTGCTTCTGCAGGTAGCGGCGAGCGACGGTTAGCGTGGGGCTCTGAGATGCTGACGCATAGCACGGCAAGTTTCTGCTGTGGTTTTCTTCGTTGAACTACTTCGGAAGGACTTTGCTGGGGAACAGGGCTGAGGACCTTGCTCTTCAGCTCCTCACACGGCTTTGTGTTGCTCACTTTGGGGGGGGGGGAGGAGAACAGGTGAGTGACGTGGGCTTTGGGGAGGAGTGGGACATTGCAGGCTTTTCAGGTGGCCTGAAGGAAAAAAAAATAAAAATCCCCCATGGCATTATGCATTTACCTTTCTAGAAGAAGTGAACCCTAAAAGTGGGCAGTATCTGAGTGCCTAATGTAGGGAAGGGGCTGGGGAAGTCAAACCGCCAGCCAAGTCCCTCTGCTTCAGGCTTGCTGGGGAGGTATCTGGTCAAGCACCAACTGCCTTCGAGTAAGGGGAAAACCAGCCCCAGGGCAGGTAAACTAGCAGGGTATCTGCTGGCCATGGCTTACACCTATCCAGGAGCAGAGCAGCAGCAGCAAGAGTCTGTGCACACAAAGAGAAGACTCAGAGTTAAGCGTTTGCTAGTTTACATCCCTAGGGAAAGACCGTAGTTTTGCCATAGCAGTGAAAGGAACACCCTAATCCTTATTTGAGTTTTCCCGATAACCACAGTTACATCACACTTACCCTTTTTTCAATATATCAGATTAATTTGGAATTCATATTCCATATCCTTCCTGGACAGACACGTATTTGTGCTTCAAGTGTAGGAATGAACCATCCTCGTAGATATTGGACTACACAGTTTTGCAGTAGCTGCTGCTGAGTGACATGGGCTGTGTTCACCTTTCTCCAGGAGCAAAGTGAGCATCTGCGCTTTGGAAAAAGCAAAGTGTTTTGCTGGAGAGCCCCAGGACAGGAGCAAGGACGTGCTGTTGATTCACTTTGCAACATCTCCTGGTGACTTGCTCCTCCTTGTGCCTAGCAGAAATGCTGGGCAGAGAGAGGAGCCTGACTTGCATCTCTCCATCCTTCTTGGTGGAGAAAATGTGAACCGTGGTACTCAGCAAGTTAAATAAATACATTTGTGGTCTCCTTTCAGCAGTGTTCATTTACCTGAAAGCCAAACGGAGGCTCTGGCTGGATTCAAATATCTTTTGGATAAGTATTGGATCCAAATAAATAACTCCTGTCGGTGCAGCTGACCTTGGAGATTTTTATCAGCTAATTAAGATGCCACACTAAAGGACAGAACTGGAACCACAGTCTCAGTTAAAATTTAGCTACTCTATTAATTGAGTTGTAGAAGTCTGGCTTACATCCTAAGCTGTGGCATCCTATACAGCTATAAGAATATTGCCATTCTTTTTACTGTAGAATGCAAATATCATCACTGTCATACTGATGGATGGCTTAGCATGTAACAGGAAGGGGGGAAAGCTGGTAATTTTGTAAAATTTTATAAATTTTGTGGTGGGGTTGTCCCAGCATGCTGGATCTCTGCAATGTTTTCCAGGACAGAGGATGAGCAGGGACCATTTTTTGTGTCAGTTGCAATGAAAATAAAATAGAGATTCTCAGAAGCGGGGAGAAGGGAAAGCAGTTTTTATGTAATTTACATTGTGAAGCTCATCAGAAATCCTTCATTTTTAGGAGTGTTTCAACAAAGAGATGACAGATTTTAAGATCCTCCCACACAATGCAGTCATATAGTGGTATCGCTAATTGTTGTGATATAGTACTATTTACTCCCAAGCACTGTTTTTCTTATCTCTGGCTTAAAGTACGCGTGTGTGTGTATGTGTTTGTAGCTATCAATCTATCTGTCTAGACCTAATCTTTCTGCTTAACTTGAAAGTCCTACTGTTCACCTGAAGCCAGCCTGTGCCACACCTCCGAGGGGAATGCTGAGTGGCAACTGCAGGGCTACAGCTCAGCCGAAGGTGCTCTTTTCCTTTGGGAGTGGGTGCTTCCGCTGCAAAGCTATGACAGATGCAGTTCTGAGGTGTCTAGAAGCTGACACATGTATTTCTGACTTCTTTTTTCTGGGGCATGAAGACAGTGTTAATTCTTTCTTCTCCATGGTGATCCACGGAAACACTGTCCCCCAGTGCACCTATTTTATCTATTTTATCTATTTTTTCCCAGTTCGTCTTTCTACACAGCGCAGATACAGCTGGCTTGTAGATCTCGCCTGGTAATACTCTTTGTCTGAACTCTGGTGACTACTTCAGGGGGGCACTTTTGAGTATAGCAGCTGTTCTTTCCACCTTATTTTCTCAGTTTTGTACCTGCCGACAAATATGCAAAGCCCCTAACTTCTTGTCACATTTTCACAACGATCTTCAATGGCAGCAACAAAAAGTAGGGGCAAACAGCAATTAAATACATGCATTTCTCCCAGTTGCTTTATTTTGACTTAGCTATCAACACAGTAGTTGTAGGTAAAAAATCCTCAGAAGATTACCTCTTATTAAAGGGGGTGTGAGGAGGGAATCTGTTTCAGGCACATAACCACGGCATGAGAAATGTGAGTTTAAGTCCCTCCTTTGCCACCATCTGAACAAGCTTCTATGACTTGGACAGGTTCTTTTGTATCAGATATGGGAATGGGGGTCCTAGAAGTATTTAGCTGAATCTGTTGGGGTCTGACTGCTCCACTAAGACCTTAAAGGTCTTAGTTGCCAGTTGCCCACAGTGCCTGGACAAAGATTTCCCCAGATTTATAAAAAGATGGCAAGAGGTCTGCCAGGACATAGTTGCAGCCAGCATTTGAGACCTAAACAGAATGAGAGCTATATTTCATAAATTGAATTATTTTCAGAACAGAAAATTTGTATTCATGTCCTTGAATGGGCTTTGGAAGTACTTTTAGCCCTGTACCATCCTTCCAGGGAGTTAATGTTAGTAGTAGGCGATGTAATTATATTATTACAGGTCTGCCAAGAACAGCAGCCTTTGAGGGAGATGTTCACAGATCTGAGGAAGGGACATTTACAGTCAGTTTGCACTCATGCATATGAATAATGGTAACAATTATATTTCTCATTCTCAGCCATTTCTGAAGGACTGCAGTCATAGCACTGAGAAGCAATTTTTTGTTTGCCATGTCACATTTATAACCGTCAGTCTTTCCAGGTATCCTTTTCAAGAATGTGGGGCTTTGGTTTTTTTTGTTTTGTTTCCAACTCTGCAAGATGAAGGTAAAATGTGGTCCAATTCTTCGCTGAAGTAATGGTACAAGATCCGAAGGCCCATGCTGAAGCAGCCGGGGAGTCATGAATCTCCCATCGGGAGGTGTATCATGGGGGACAGAATGCAAACAGCATCCCCCTGTTGTTGCCTGCCCCTACGTGTTGGGTAAGAAGGCTGTAATGTAACAACTTGGCCAAACTGGCTGCCAGGCCGTCAAAATGCTTTCCACAACCGAAGGAAAGCCAGGTGGGTATGGCCATAATCCAGCCCCACGGCAAAGGACTCTTTCCCTCTTATTCTCCACTAATAATATTAGTCTCAATGCCAAAGGGGAATACTTCGCACCAGGCCCTTCTGAAGAACTTACTGGAGACCCAAGTTTCTTCCTGCTGCTTCTGCACTGACCTGTAAGCAAGGCATGGCTGTAATCCTGCTGCTGAAGGAAGAGGGCTGTCATCCTAGAGCTGGTAGGTATAAAGTATTGCAGTTTCTATGGCATAAACCAACATCTTTTTTATGAGTAGACACTATCCAAGCTGTAAAACCCACGCCTGTTTCTGTACTCTATAAAATGTGTCTCTAGACCTGTCCAGGAAACAACTGCTTTTCCAGTTTATTTGTAGGTGTGGAGCTGAGGGCCACATTTAATGCCTGCCGCACAACCCCCTGCGATTCAGAACGGTGGATTTCTTTTCCCCTGCTGTTCCCGGTGCACTGCAGCCCTGGCCACATCCTGCCCCGCCTAGAGGGGAGTATGCCAGCCTCAGAACCTGCTTTGCTGATACAAGCTATTGCCTGGTTGTATTTGTTTAAGCCACTGTCTTGCCTACAGTGGTGCTTGTGAACACAGCAAGAGAACGTAGTTATTTCTATGCCACCTGCCAGGACCCGGTGCTGCCTGGCTGTCCCTGCTCGGTGCCTGCAGGGCACTAGCTGCGGCAGGACAGCGGCTGGCTGCACCACGCCAGGGGCAAGCTGGCAACGACCTACCAGGGATGATGGCACGTAGAGTTCATGCCTCTGATGAATGGGTTAGTGCTTCTGTGTTTGGATAGGAAGGTAGAAACATCTCCAGTTTTTATAGCTTTTCCTGGGCACTTAGAGCAGCCAATTATTCTGCCTTCGCTGAATATAAATTTCTTGGAAAATTTCTAGTATTAATTAGAAAAATAATCAAAATAATCTCCTCTTTGTCACAAAATCCTTTTGGCAAAGGTGGAAAGTGGTTTCTGGTCTGTCTCAGATAAAAAATACTGTGAAATTTTATCTAATAATCTAGTGTGAAATGAGATAGATGTGATTTTTTTTTTTTTTTTTTGCATGTGTGATCAAGTTACAGTCAAGGAACAGATTTGCATCAAATGAAAAGGTAGAAGTCCTCTAAATGTAATTGTATTTCTACTGCTGTATTCTGTTCTAGTGGCAAATAAATTACGTAATTATTCCACTTCCCTCCCCACCATCCCAATTTTCCTGCCCCACAAAGAGAGTTACACTTACAAAAAAAGCACGTAGAGGTTTATTTGGTGCTGGAACATAGTAAGAGAAAAAGGGAATGTTACACAACTCTAAGCTGTTGATATCAAAACCAGGGCATTCTGTCTAAAATATTGAATAATCGCCGTGCTGCTCTGTTCCAGAAACTTTTGAGGTCTGGAATTATCATGGTGAATTCTTTCCTAGGAGTCTTTCTGAGCTCAGTCTTTTGATACAGGAGTAAAACGTAACTTTGGTTGTTAGGAAGAATTGTGATTTGTTGTTCCAGTGTTCCCAGTAACTAATATTCTGTACTTTCTTTATTTTCTCAGGTACCTTAGGAATGTCCGACCGAGACAGCTATTTTTACGCTGCCATAGTTGCGGTAGTTACTGTCCATGTGGTACTTGCTCTCTTTGTCTACGTAGCGTGGAATGAGGGTTCTCGACAGTGGAGGGAAGGCAAACAGGACTAGAACGGAGATCGTCGTCTTCTGATGCCTACAGACTGTAAACCAAATTTTTTTGAGCTGAAGGAAAAACATTCTTCCAAATGTGTAATATGCCTGTATTGGGTGCATTGGGTTTGCGTGGCAAGGTTTTGGTAGCGGGGAGGGTGCAGGGGTGGCTCTGTGAGATGCCAGAACCTTCCCCCATGTCCAATAGAGCCCATGCTAGTCAACTCCAAGATGGACCTGCTGCTGGCCAACACTGGGCCCATCTGAAATATCACCTCCATAACTCTCCTTCTTCATAAAAACCTGTTGTATTTTCCAAAGCTAACTATAATGCAAACGGTAGTGATAAGGGGCTAGGTCTTCTGTGCATTTGTGCTCACATACGCTATTTTTTGGAGAAATACCCCCTCAAAACCTGCAGAACAAATCCACATCATCTACTCTATAGTCAGCACTGTTTGTCTGGGCAGAAGTATACAATGTCACATACTGATTTAATTGCATGTAACATGTAAGACTGATTATATTTGCCTCTACAGAAAATGGGGATTTCTCTTTCCTTCAGTATTTAGTCTCACCTGTAACCGATAAGTATTGGTTAACTTATATCAGGTGTGGGAATGAAGCCTTTCCACACTCTATAAATGTAGGTTGCCCCAGGTATTTCACCACACATGTGAAAGGCAGCTATTTCCATCAGTAGCCCTACATTTTCTTTGCAAAACAACAGCAATAATAAAGGATCGTGGAAATCAGACTGTGAGATTTCTAAGCTTCGTTAGCTAATGGGGTGTCTTAGCTCTTTGCTCTAACTTATCCTGGAATGTGCAATAACAGCAACAGGATTGTAACAGGGAATATGCCTCTATAATGCCTATATTAATAGTTTATTTGCTAACACAAGCATTAATGTTATTCTGGTTCTGTTTCCACAGAAGCTGGTGGCCAGCTATGCAACATGCTCTATCCTTTGTATTGAAAAGTTGGACTTTTGGCTGGAGTTAGCGAATCCATTCATTTCACCTTCTGTGAAACATCTCTCTTTCTGGAGTGTAAAGGTTCACAAAACAGATAAATAGAGAATATTTATAGTATTGCTGGAGCCAAGAACATCAAGAAACTGAAAGAGGAAAGGTTTGATAGGAAGAGCTAACATCTTTAGTTAGATCATCACTGGGAAAAAAACCAGAAAGTGTTCCAGCAGAGATGTCCTTATTATTCAGCAAAAGACATTGAGGGCCCCAAGAATTTTCTTTGCTCAAGCTCCATCAGATGGTGTAATGAAAGACATTGCTGCTCCCTGCAAATGCTAGCTCTCATACAGGATTTGTCTCTCCACACTGTGAATCCAGTCACAGATGTTATTCATCCTTCCTCCAACCATGGCAAACCATGACTTGAAATTAAGCCCCGTCTTGCAGCTGCTCTTTCTTCTACACCATCACCTCGGGAGCTAAGCTCTAGCCACGTAAAAACATTTACTAATTCCAAGCAAGTGGTTAAGAGCTCGAAAGCTGATGGTGCACAGCACTGCTTGTTTGTTGCTGGGAAATCTCATTTCAAAAGTCAGACCCTTGGGGTCACTGGACACTTCTGCAAGATCAGGCCTTGTATAACCTGAGCTGTTACTGGCTCAGAACCACGGTCCCTTCCCTGCTCTAGCTCCTTTTCTGATCATCTCTTTCATATCTTTCTTTTTGATACATTACCATGGAAACAAACCTTGAAAAAAATAATATTCACAAGCAGATGGTTTTGTTTTTAAATATTGTATGTTCCGTTTTCACCTTTCCAGCTCTGCACATGTTGGGGGGATTCTTTCTCTCCATCTGCCACTAGATGGTATTGCTTCAGCAGGCACCTGCCCGGCTGCTCTGCACCCTCACTGACACGCAGACCCCCAGAAAAGCCGGGGCCTTGCCGAGCACCCCGTCCACACAGGCTCTGTTCTCAGTCTGAATCCCAAAATGTGCTCACCACACCAAATGAGCCCAAATGAACAGAGTTCAGCAGTTACACGCAGGTTGTATTTTCATGTTGCTTTTAATCTCTTACAGGCAGGCTGCAAGGCAATTACAAGGACCAGCTAAAGGGGCTGCAGCACAAATGAAGGTGAGGAGGAAAAGAAAATGCTCCAAGCACTTGGTGGTGTGTGTGTGGCCAGAGTTACCAGACTAGAAGGCTTTCTTTCTGCATTTGCTGGGCAAACAGGAATCCCCTCACCAGCAGGCAGTCCTCTCCATAGTGCTCACTGCTGGGAACTGGGACAGCGTCCCAAGAAAGGAATTGCTCTGTGCAGGCTTTGGTTTTTATATTCCTCAAGCATTCCCTGTTGACTGTTGTTGGTTGAAGTCAGCGTCTTAGAATAGCAGATCTTTGGTCTCAGCTAATTTGGTGGCTTCTTGTGCTTGTAGCACAGTTTCTGCTTAAGGGGAATTTTTTTATTTTTTCTGTAATCCAGAAAGTATAACAGGTATGTGGCCTGCCTTAAATTTCAGAATACTTGACATATAAAACCTGAAGCAAACAGACAAGACTTTGTGTGCTCCAGATCTTATAAAACAACTCACAGAAAAATGCGAATAAAAAGCATTTTTTTCTCACAGCTGCAAATTTTTTCTAATAGCTTCATATTTCCCCTATGTGCTCATGAAAGAAAAGCAGTTAAACATGCAGGAAATCATTCAGCAAAATTGTTACTAGTCTAGCAGATGAAAGCATCAGTGTGATGAGATATGAAATAATTTTATATTAAAAATTAATAATTTGGGCTGTTAAGCCTTGAGTGATTTGCAGCTTTCCAATGATTGATATGCACCTTTATGGTAAGCTTATATGATGTGAGACTTATTCCACTTTTATGTTTCCTTGATTTGTGGTTTCGTTATTAAACTGTCTTATGTCATTGCTTTTCCTACTGGGGAAACAAACAGGAAAGTCAGTCCAGAAGTGCAAAGAACATAATGTATCTGGTGATTAAATGTTCACTCACCTACATTCATATTTTTCAGTCATCTGATTTATATCTTAACTACATGCTGATTTTTGTGCCAAATTATTTTTGTTCGTTGAGTAATCCATAAATAAACAAAACCTGCTCACATATTTGGGTTGGATTTTGTGAGTGTCTAGCTGGAGTTTAATTAGATGTTTTTAACAGTTTGAAGTTTTAAGCTCATGCTACACAGCAAACCCTCCTGCCATCCCCATCCAACTGGTACGGGCTACAAGGCACCCGCCTGGTCCACACCAGCTCCCTTCTGCCCCTCTCATGTAAATTGTCTTTCTTGCTGGCTCAGGCAGCAGTGGAATCAAATGAGAGGAGGGCTGTCCTGTTTTTAAAAAGCCTGAGATCTGTTGGTTTATAGTGAAAATGTGACCACGAGAGCCAGACCTTCCTCTGTAAGCACTGAACAGCCTGAACTGTGCTGCATCTTAACAAACAGGAGGGAGCTGCCAGCTGATCTATGTTCATTGCCAGAAAAAAAAATGTTTCTAAGAAAATTCACGTTCTTTCTCACATATACTGGAGAAAACATAATAAAAAGCCTCACTGTTTGCAATCAGTGGAGAAAATCGGCGCTGCAGAGTTGCTCCTTCCCTCCCACCTCTACACATCATAGCTGCTGATGCAGGGTGGTGTCCATTGCCTCTAGCCCCGTTGAGGGAAATTCACTCTGAGTAAGCTCTGAGAGGCAAGCTCACAGCAGGAATTACAAAGAACAAAGTGCTTATTTCCTGAGCTTTCTACTTGCAAGGAAAACAACCCTCCCTCATATTTCTTCTCTTCCAAGGTCATAGGTACCAGGACGCCACGCTGGCCCATGACAGAAAGAAGAGGCCGCCGTGCCATGCCATGTGCTACGTGGCACTGCAACACGGGCAGGGCAGAGCCGCGGTGCTGGGCTGCAGGAATGCTGGATGTCCCCACGCTGCAGGAAAACATGGGAGTCCTGCGTGGAGTTAGTGACTCACACGTTTAGGATGTAGCATGGCTGAGGGGTAGGATAGCAACATGGTTTTACC
The DNA here is from genome assembly GCF_015220075.1 of Falco rusticolus. NCBI lineage: Eukaryota > Metazoa > Chordata > Aves > Falconiformes > Falconidae > Falco > Falco rusticolus. The sequence goes on along the minus strand of NC_051200.1, from coordinate 8,849,955 downwards.
ATTAAAGGGTGAAATACATTATTTCTGTGGTATATGAGATTCAATGAAATGGCAGTGTTCACTTAAATGGCTTCCAGAGTTATTGTTTGGAAGCTTGCAATGCTTTGTGTTCCTGCTAGAGCTGTTCGTTGAGTATAAACAATTAATTCCCCTGCAAACATGATTGCATAGCACACAGATTATAACTCTCTGGTCTTCTGTTGAAAAGCTGGGTTCAGGTCCGTCCCTTGGTGAGTATTTAAGCGGAGTACAGTAGCTTCAACAGGGATATGAATTAATAGCTTAAATGGAGTGCTGTCTTGGAAATGCTTTCTGCTCAGCCAGGCAACAGGAGAGTGAAATCTGCCTCTAAGAGTCCTTAGTCTCTCATTTGCAGCACCTATTAGTTATGGTGGGGATTGTTCCTCTCAGATTTTGACCAGAAATTTCACCTTTGGCTGGAGAAGGAATTTTTATTAACATTAGTGCCTGGACAGCAGGAAACAAACCTCCCTCCTAACAGCACAACACAGAAACTTTGCAGCCTCCATCTAGAGAATGCCTTAGCTCATGCCTGTGTTTTTTTCATTTATAGTGCTTTCTACTGGTGAGTTCATCAAAACGCCTCAATTACTTTTTTTTTTTTCTTTTTTTCTCTTGAGGCCACGACCATTTGGTGGAAAGCCTTGACCTTCATCCAACACATCCAAGCCGTTTCACCATGCACAGCCACTTCCCACCTCCCTCGAGGGAAGCACCCCTAAGCGGCACAGACTGTGCTGCTGTCCCAAGCGCACGGCGAGCGTGCACAGGATCGTTTCCCTGTACAGAGGCAAAGCCGTCCCGGCACAACGGACGCCACGCCAGCAGCCCAGGCCGGCGGGCCATGCCCTCCCCCCCGCTCCCTGCCCGCCCTCAGGCCTGCCCGCCGGGGCCCCGCGGTTGCCATGGCGACGGCGCCGCCGCGCGCTGCGCATGCGCCCTCCTCGGCGGACTTCCGGCAGCCAGGCGCTTCCGTGGAGCGGGGCGCGGAGGAGCGGCGGCGGCGATGGAGCGGTACGGCGAGGCGCCGCTGAGCGCGGTTCCTGTGGCAGACTTCAGGCAGTAAGGCCCGGGCAGGGGCTGGCCCTGGCGGCGGGAGGGACAGGCACCCTTTGGGGTGGCAGGGCCCGCCGGCGGGGGGGACAGGCGCTCTGCGGGGTCGCAGGGCCTGGCGGCAGGCCGCAGCCTGTGCGGGGGAAGGGGTGTCTGCTACGCCGCGGCGGGGGGGGCGGGCTGCTCCCGGTACCGCCGGCCCGGGGGGGGCGGGCTGCAGCCCCCGGGGAAGGGTGCTTGCCTGTCCCGCAGCGTTGGTGAGACGGGGAGCGGCAGCTGGGGCCAGGAGGAGCCAGAGCGGGCGGGGTGGGCCCCGGCAAACGGGCGGGGTGGGCCCCGGCAAACGGGCCCCGGCAAACGGGCGGGGTGGGCCCCCGGGTTTGCCGGGGCCGCGCTGTATATCCCAGGGCCGCCAAAACCCTAGCGTGGAGCCTGGCCTGCCGTTAAAAGCTGTGCAGTAAGGCTGGGGTTATACCGGAACGTTTGGGTTCGCTGTGTAGGGAAGTGATGAAAATATGTCAGTGTAAGAAAAATATTTGGCAACAGTGGAGTTTTTTACTTTGGTAATAAGCTGTAGGTCATCTTGTGCTTCTCTGGGTAGGTGTTAAGTAGAGAATAGTTTCTAATTTCCATAGGGGAAGTTTGAATGGAGTTATGCTTTCCACCTTGACGGACCTTGAGGCAAACTGGAATAAAGGAAAAGATTCCAAATGGCTTTTTTAAGCTGCTTAACATGCTACCTATATGTATGGCAGTACATGATCAGCAAAAAGTGCTGTTAGCTTTTGTATAAAAGCTGTGCATGACTGCAGTGTCACTGTCTTTTGATGATTGTCAGGATGAGGTTATTCCCCCCCTCCCCCTTATTTTTCCAAAGAAGCATCAACGATAAAATGTGATTTCAAGTAATATGCTTTGGCACAAGGATGTTTTGATAAAAACTTTTTGGAACTACTTATATGAAAATTGCTGTGGACGTGTCAGGGAGTTTTAAGAGTTACATATCCCTGACTTGAATTGGTTTTTTATGCATATTTATGTTTCAAAGCCTTCAGGACACATGCCATTGAGTCTGGTAGCCTGTGAAAGTCAGAAGGGTATTACTTGGGTTACATGTTTACTTCAGCATAAAATAATGTAGGCAGCCAAGAAGAGTGAGTGAAAACTGGTGGAAACGCACACAAAAACAAGCTGTTTGTGGTGTTTTGTAGATACAAAACCTGTTCTAGGAGATCAAGTTCAAGGAGACCTCACCCAAGTACATAATCCTTCGTTATGATTCTCTTCCTCAAGGTCTTCTAGGTTTAGGACTGTGAAGGCAAAAAAAGTTACTAGTGTTTTGGTGTATTGGCTCCATGTTCTTATTATTGCTACAGTTACTCCAGCTTTCTTTGTGGAAACAGAAATTATGTTAAATACAGGAACAATACCTAATAAAAAGGAACTTAACTTAACTTAAAAGGAATAGTAAGCTGTTAACTCATTCTGTGTACTTCCCTTTGTGTCCTGGCCTGTAGGATTGGTCATTTTCCTAGACTTGCAGTTATTTTTTCCAAGGGAACTTGGCAAGTTTTAGTGCAGAATACTGTCATATGACAAGTGCATGCGTATCTAATATTAGATATTTAATGATTATGTAATAATACACAGACAAACATATTAATGTAAAGCCCCTACGTTGCTCAATCTTTGCAAAGTTCTAAGAGGGAAAAATGTAAGGACTATTTTTAATCTTGTTTATGAGCTTTGACTGGCAGAATCATTAAATTGTTTTGAGTACGCTGATTTTTCTGTTGTAGCCAACAAATGCATACTCCAAGTCTTTATTGCTTCCAAATGATATTTGTACTCAATTCTTGAAAAGTAATTGGCTTCTGTTTGGGATGAATTTTTATCCTGTTTCAGGTATATATATTGTGACATTCTTCTGTGTGTAATTTTTCTTATTTATTTCAGAAATGAGGGTTCATTAACATCAACTTTAAGAACACTTCTATTCTTCACAGCTCTAATGATTACATTACCTGTTGGGCTATATTTTTCATCAAAGGCTTATATATTTGAAGGTAATTCTGTTTCTGCCAATTAGCGTTGCCATTACAAAAAAGAGGAAAAGTGCAATCCTCTAATAGCATCTTTGTTCTCCTTCCTGTTTTGAATATTTGTTTCCTTATGCAGACTAAAGGCCTTCTAATGTCTAATTAGAACAGAAAATTATATAAACGGTTGCTGCATCCTTCCCAGCATTGTGGTCTACAATCTAATACTTTGTTATACCAGTGGTGTGTAGTTCGCAGATGCGTGGTTCCCCATACCTAAAGGGTACCTAACACCATCCTGCAGCAGTCTTTTATCAGAATCATCAGGGTTATGTTTTCTGCAGGTGTTGAAAATTACTTGTGGATCCAAGACAGACTAGTGTTTACTGGATTGGGGGGTTTTTTTGCTTTTAAAAACACACTTACAAATGCAGGTATAAGTCAGTTGAATCATATACCCAGTTTCAGGTACTGAATGTGGTTGCTTGTAGAACTTTCTATTAATTTTTAAAATGAGAGAGAGAGACTTTAGCTGTTTGTTTGGAGCGGTTCTATCAAACTGCTACCAACCAGCCACGTTCTAGCCTTGATACTAGAAGGCTTTAATAACTTTTCTCCTGTGGTATTAGCATCTCCTTCAAAAGCAGGAAGGAGGAAGGAACAAAGCAGCTGCTTTAAGGAGCAGTTTGTGAATATGCAATTGAGTTGTTCCAAGACAATTCTCCTTTGGTGTGAACTGCTGTATGTAGTTCTGAAGGCTGAAACTGAAACTTGTTAAGTAACTTTGAAGATCCTTTCTAGCATGCTTGGTTTTTTTCTTCTTCCTGAGGCATAGCAAGCTGAGCTTTAACTTTGCTATGTCAGTTAATGGCAAGATCTGTCAGCACTGATAGGACTGGGTCTCTGTTTGGAGGGTGTTGGTTTTTTTGGTGTGGTGTGATGCGTGGTTTTTTGTTTGGTTAGTTTTGAGGTTTTTTTTAAATTAAGAGAATTGATATTTTGGTATTTCATCTTATGGTATTTGAAAGCTTATTTCATGTGAGATGCATTCATGTATCTTAACTAGTGAGGAATTACTGTTTTACAGTCTAAATATAGAAGGTAGTTGTCCTCTAATTGTATTTGTACTGCTGTATTCTGTTCAATTGGCAAGCAAATGAAATAATTATTCTCCCCTGCCCATCTTCCTGCCCCACAAAAAAAGCACGTAGAGTTTTATTTGGTGCTGGAACATAGTAAGAGAAAAAGGGAATGTTACACAACTCTAAGCTGTTGACATCAAAACCAGGGCATTCTGTCTAAAATATTGAATAATCGCCGTGCTGCTCTGTTCCAGAAAGTTTTGAGGTCTGGAATTATCATGGTGAATTCTTTCCTAGGAGTCTTTCTGTGCTCAGTCTTTTGATACAGGAGTAAACTGTAACTTTGGTTGTTAGGAAGAATTGTGATTTGTTGTTCCAGTGTTCCCAGTAACTAATATTCTGTACTTTCTTTATTTTCTCAGGTACCTTAGGAATGTCCGACAGAGACAGCTATTTTTACGCTGCCATAGTTGCGGTAGTTACTGTCCATGTGGTACTTGCTCTCTTTGTCTACGTAGCGTGGAATGAGGGTTCTCGACAGTGGAGGGAAGGCAAACAGGACTAGAACGGAGATCGTCGTCTTCTGATGCCTACAGACTGTAAACCAAATTTTTTTGAGCTGAAGGAAAAACATTCTTCCAAATGTGTAATACACCTGTACAAAGATAAGGCTGATGCCTCAACTCTAGTTAGAATAAGACTTGTACTCATCTTGAATGTGTGCCTGTGTTTTCTCTAGTGCTGATGGAAGTTGTTCTTTAGGCAGCCTCTACTAAGTCGAGCTGGGGAGGTCTTCACCTGCAATTAGAATAAAATAATTACCTGTTTTTTAATAAATCCTGTAGCTATTTTTGCTGTTCCTAGTATTTTTCTGACTTGCTCTGAAAATAATACTGGCCCAAAGCAAGCATTACATTTTCAAGTAATAGAATTGCTAGTTAATCATATGGTGTGTGATCTGCCTTGGGTCACCTGAGGCCAGCTGCCCTGGCTGTGCCCCCTCCCCACTAATTGTGCCTCCCCAGCCCACTCGATGGGGGGGAGTGGAGTGAGGAGCAGAAAAGGCCTTGGCTCTGTGCCAGGCCTGCTCAGCAATAACAGAAACATCTCTGCATGTATAAGCACTGTTTTCAGCACAAATCCAAACCATAGCCCCATACAAGCTACTACGAAGAAAACGAACTTTATCCCAGCCAAAACCAGCACAGTGGGACAGGCATAATAATGTATTTCTGAGTTTAGGAGTAATTGCAAAACCAGAATCGGTTAGAAACTCAGGTGATGTCTTTCTAATGTGAAATACAAAAGTTTGGGTGTGGTTTTTTTAATTTTCAAATCTAATTCTTTATTGCAGTGTAAAAATGCAATCTTTCATTTCCTTTTGGGAGGACTATCGTATTGCTGCATTGCTTATCCTTCCAGTCTTCTGCAGTTGATCTTGGTGATGCGAAGGAAATGGCATAGCACATTTTTTTACAAGCCTTTACGTTTATGTCTCCATGATAATTGCTGAAGGATGTAGTTGTGTTTCCTGTGTTAAAGTCGTATCAGTAACAGCTATAAGCCACCCTAATGGCTAGTAGAGGAACGAGCAAGAGAAAACAAGCTGTAGTTGTCTGCAGATGTTGTCCTTTATGAAGCAGAACACAAGAGTGATCATATGGCTTCTTGTTTTTCTTCATAAATACTAACTTGTACACTGTGAAATGATACAGTATGTTGTTTTCTTTTTCCCTTGGTTATGTGTGGCAACTTTCTGTAGTCAAACCACAGTGAGAGTTTTGTGCTGTAGGATAACAGGAATTTCATTTCACTGTTTTGCTGTTGTTAGCAAACTTTTTATTCTGTAGATAAAACCTGTTTTCCCAAGGTTTCAGCAATGCATAGAACTTTCCTAATGCTGATGATTGCTGTTAAGCTGTTGTGCTTGAGGTTGTTCTGTTAACTTGAGTTTTCCTGTTTGTTGTACGAGTTGAGCCTTTTTTTGGAAATGTTTTCCTTAATATAGGGCTTGGAATGGTTTTGCTACTACGTTGGTTCATGGTAATACTTATGCTTAAATAAGACAAAAATCAGTTTTCCATGCCCAGTGGCTGAATAATGTGTTCCCAGGTCTCATTCCTTTTGCCTTCACCCCGGTTCCAGGTGTGCGCAAACACATACTGTGTCACACTGGTGCAAATCCCTTTTTATGTTTTGTTTCTGAAATGACAGCTTTCCTCATCTGGAAGCCCCTAGTCAGGTTTCTGCCTGCAAACTGGAGGACGGTCTCATAGTACTTGAAATACAACTTTAGTTTATATACTTTGGCATATTGGCTTGCTGTTCTCCAGTATATGAACTGTACATTGTAGAACTGCGTTTTAATAAAGAACTACCCTGCAATACAATCCCGTAAACAAGCAAGTGTGCTGAACAGTTTTTGAATAATGTCTTTAATACTGCTCATGTATAGTACAACTTTAGAACAAATAGATCAGCTGTAGCGCTGTTCAGTAGCTTTTTTTTTTTGTCTCCATTTATAGTGGAGCATGAACGGGAACATAGCTGTTGTGCTTTACTAGAGTGTCTTTTGCTATATGTGTTTTGTTTCATGTATCAGAATCCCTAGATACTAAGTAGATTTCCTAGGAAACAACAGGAAAATAACTGCTTAATATAATTGTTTAGTTACCAAAATCTGAAAACTTTGACCTGTTCTCCAAGTATTGATACTATAATATCCCAGCAACTGGAGTTAACAAGCTGAGCATTAATCCATCCATTGGAAGGTCATCTTTGATGGTAATGCTTTGATCTGCAACATCCTCCTTGAGGAAAGAGGCACTGTGTGAGTATCTGCATAGTAACAGCCATGTGCTGAGGTTTATGTTGCCTGTGCTTGGGACTTGAAACAACTGCTGAGGTAAATGGTGCAATGAAAACAGTCAAGCGGGGCATTACACCGTGACTGGGGAGTTCGGAGAACAGATACTGCAGCCCTACGAGGTAGGAGGTACCGGGAGTAGATACCCTACTGGGACTCCTGTTGTGCCTTACCACTGCTGGGATTTACTGTATTTCAAGAGCTTTGTTGTGGTCTCTGTAAGTTGAGTGTTTCCTTTCATGTATCTAGTGTTCCTGTTAATGTCAAAGTTAATTTTCATGGCAGTTTTTAATTGTTTAATGATCGCTGTAAGTCCTCTAGAGTTTAATGCTGTACTGCACTGGGTTTGCATGGAAGGCTTTGGTTGCGGGGTGCTGCGGGGTGGCTCTGTTGGAAGATGCCAGAACCATCCCCCATGTCTGATAGAGCCGATGCCAATCAGCTCCAAGATGGACCAACTGCTGGCCAACACCCTCTGGGATAACATATTTAAGAAGGTGGAAAAAATGCTGCTCAACAGCATCAGTGAGAGGAATGAGAATGTGTGAGAGACTCCGTGGACACCAAGGTCAGTGAAGGATGGGGAGGAGATGCTCCAGGCACCGGGGCAGAGATTCCCTGGCAGCCTGTGGTGAAGCCCTTGGTGAGGCAGGCTGTGCCCCCAGCCCGTGGAGGTTAACGGTGGAGCACTCTGGTCCCTGCCAGTGGTGGGCTCTCACGCTAGAGCTGAAGCTCTGCACCCTGTGGAAGGGACCCGTGTTGGAGAAGTTCATGGAGAGCTGTCTCCTGTGGGAGGGACCCCACACTGGAGCAGGGGAAGAGTGTGAGGAGCCTCCTGCGGAGGAGGAAGAAGCAGCAGAGACAAGGTGTGATGAACTGACGCAGCCCCCACTCCCCGTTCCCCTGCACCACTGGGTGGAGGAGGTAGGGAACTCAGGAGAGAAGTTTGAGCCTGGGAAGAAGGGAGGGGTGCGGGAAAGCGCTTTAAGATATGGGTTTATTTCTCATTACCCTACTCTGATTTGATTGGTAATAAACTAATTGCCCCAAGTCAAGTCTGTTTTGTCCATGATGGTAATTGGTGAGTGATGTCTCCCTGCCCTTACCTCAATCCATGAGCTTTTTGTTGTTCTCTCCCCTGTCCAGCTGAGGAGGGGAGTGAGAGAGTGGCTTTGGTGGGCATGTGGCATCCAGCCAGGGTCAACCCACCACATGTAAAAATACAGAAACTGATAAAAGTTGTGGGAAAGATCAATATTGTTGCTTTGGTTTATATTTTCTATAAAATGATGGTGTGACATTTTTAATGGTGTAGTACCTTGAAGTGGTACTATACCTTTGTTCATTTTATTACTAGGAATGGATTTGAGATGACTGTTGTTAAAAAGACAAAGTTGGGAAAGCATTGTCTGCATAAGCCATTCAGTACTTCAAAATTGCCTCTCAGTGGTGTCATGTGTTTGTGTAGGTTGATAATTGGGCAGTTTAACTAAAGAAAGCGATTGTATCTAGCTGTGACCAAATACCTTGAGACTGAGATTGTAGCAGAGATTTTCTGGAATGTTTTCTGAGACTATAGTGAAGGCAGTGGGGGCAATTGAGGAAGCAGAGAATCAAATCCATCAGTGGTGACTTCTCAAAATTAGTTTATTTTTTTCCTGTATTTCTTACCATCTTTTTGTAAATGCCTGCAGAACGTTGTGGTGGGTACCCAGCCTGTGGAAGTATGCAGGTAATCGGCTTTGGTTTGTGGATAGGGATGCCCGGTTTAATGCATATATTAACTGCTAGCACAGTGCAGGAGGTCCCCAGAGAAAATGGTGGTGTTGGTGATCAGGTTGTTAGCGGGAATTTTGTCATACTCCTAACACTGATTAGTGTACATGAACTTTAAACAGTCTTTACAGTATATTTGAAATAGAACGTTACCTACATGTGTGTTGCTATGCAAGAGGGGACCTGGTAATAACTCTCATTTAACATTAAAATACAAACAACCCCCCCACACACACAAATCCAAACCAGCCAAACCCCCACAAAACCCCCGACCTCCTGCATGATTTTCCCAGTGGTGGTTGTTGGACACTGTCAAACTGGTACAAGTTAAAGGGTCTAGTTTTGCCACACTGCTAACACAGCATGACAAACTAGAGGGCAGGCTTTTCTGCTCGATTCCCGTGATGGGAGAGGGGAAGTTGCGTTGACTGAAAAATTATGTTCTCACTTAATGCATTGGTGAACAGTAAATGTTCGATTTGATTTCAGTTTTGACAGTTTTTAGACTGCTGGGCAGTTATTGTGGTTAAATAAATTGTGCTTAGGCTTCGGATAGCCCACGTAATGGGACAGGGCGTGCTCAAAGCCTGCGGGCAGGGGTACTGGTGGTGATAGTTCAGATGAGCAAGAGACGGGACAGGGGAGGGCCCATAAAATAGTGAACTAAGCCACACATGTATTGTTAAAAAATAATACGGGTATGACTGAAACGCGGGTAGGCTGCAGCCCATGGGACAAGAGGAAGGAGCCTGCTGACGCAACGGAGTGACTCGGGGAGGTGGGGTGGAGAACGGGGTAGGGTGAGGACTGGAATGTGCTGGCACAGCTTTGTTTGTGACTGAGGCACTATGTTCTTGTTCGTGAGTGTTTATTCCACTGTTCTCCAGGGGATTATGCAGAGCCATTGATCTGAAATATTAAATGTAAATCATACAAGATAGCAAGCAGATTCCATTTTTAACTTCCAGTTGAAGTCGTTCATAGGTTGGCAGCTTTGCAGCATGTGATCTGGGGCGCATTTATTCAGTTTTGACTTGTACAAACTAGCGTTGTTCCTGGCTCAGAGTCATTTCTTAGGGCAAGGTCAAGCCCTTGGAGTGTAAATACTTCTTTAAAAGTACCAACAAGCAACGGCCACTCTGATGTTTCATGCTCTAATCCACTGTCAGTTTAAGGGAATTACACAAGCTTCAAGTTCAGAGGAAACAGTGCTTGCTGTTCCCCTGCCGGGGAGGGTCTCCTGTGCTGGAGTGGGGTGTTCGGGGCCCCCACAGCCATTCTCTTATCTGAAGACACGCTAACGTCTGAATTTCTGAGGTGGTAGAATACAGCTTGTTAGGAGGACTGAATCACGATGTTGTATAACAATGCTGAGGTATAATTTAAGTCAAGAGATGGAGGTAAACTCTCGGGGCTTGAGTTCCATTTGAACCTAAAATGGTAAGAAAGATGATGTGGGAAGTGATTGGGGATTTCTGTAGAAAGCAGCTTTTGTAGGTGCTGGTCTCCCCGTTTGCATTCTGAAACCAAGAGGCAGAGCCAGCGGTGGTTGTGTTTCCAAAGGCAGGGATACTGGGAAGCTTTGGAGTGAAGGATGACCAGGGAGAAGAGCTTGGGAAGTTGAGCAGTTAACGTGGCGACTGTCCAGCTGAATGCTTGGGGCTGAGTTCTCCTGGTGCTGGTTTTGCTGTCACATTTCACCACCCCCTTTGTCCTGCCGGCTCTGCATGGCATGTCCTTGCCAAGGTGATTCCAGGTGGGTGCTCAGTGTTTGTAGGAGGGATCGGGTGCTTATTGCAACTGTGCTTTTACAATAGTGCAGACTATTTGTAGGGCTGGAAAAAGCCTGTTAATGCTTACAGTTGGCACATGACACAGCATGGTTTGTTTTGGTGTAAATGGCCCAGGGCATAGGCATAGGGGGTGTGTTATTAATTAAAACTGTTTTTAATTGAAGGATGATTGATGAGTGAGAGTAGTCAGAGAACAAAAGCTGCTGTGGGTGCTGGCCCGTGCTGTGGGCACCACTGAGGAGCTGTTTAATACATTTGCATTTTTCATCCTCAAGTTCCATGGTGTCTCTTAACTGGCTTGACTCATTAGTACAGCTCTGCTGATGTTGGAGATCAGCTGGAAGGACCAAAGTTTATCTCCATAGCTGGAATGGTTCATACAGCTTATTTCAGAGGAATGAGTCTGTGTAGGTAGTTTTGTGTCTGATAGAGAAGATAGAAGAACCCACTTTGCTCTCAAACCTTACCGCAGTTTGAGCCCTTTCCTAGAAGAATTCCTATAGAATTAGCAAACGTTGGATGATTCTGAACTTGAAGCGTTACGATAGAGCAGTTTGCTTTAGAATCTGGTGTAGTCTTCAATACAGCATTTTTTTTTCCTCCCAGTGTGACATATGCCCTCGCCAAAAAATCCAAACCAAAGGTGATTCTGATGATTTGGGTGTTCGAACTGTTTTGATGGCTTGTTTTGTTAGGTGCGTCTAGCTGTGTTTCGATGCACAGTGGCTGTAGCTCATCATCTGCAAGTTTAGCCCAGCGTCCCTGAGACTTGTTGGGTGGATGTGAAATTCTGTGCCCTGTGTTTAATAGGAGGGTCCTCTGCCTTAATGCTTAGTGGCTCCAACAGGGTTATTAGAAAAAAATCTTGTATAGTAGCTGCTTCATAGCTCCCACTTTTACTAAGTGAAAACTGGATCTTTACTTGGGTTTTGTATTTGAAATAAATAATGGCACCTCTCTTCATGGTAATGAGTAATCTGTTACATTAAGCCGGTTCCTTTATTTCTGGCTGGCGTTTATTTCTAACCCATTATACTTTTGCAAGCAACAGCAAGTTCCTCACTCTTCTTAGCACTTCTCCCTCTTTACCTCTCCTAGCTGTTTGTCAAGTGCTTTTGTTGGGACCAAATATTTTCTATAGTGTGACATCTGTTGTGATCCCTAATTAAGATTACATTGAGCTTTGTGGGAAGAGATGATGGTTTTATACCACTTGGTGTGGATTGTGCTTTCCTGTCCATGAATTTTCAGGTTGTTAGTGCTATCAGTTCTGATGTTTGAGGCATAAAAACAGTAAAGCTAAGGAAAAAACTTTCCAATATTATAAACCATTCTTAATCAAATAGCTATTTGTCAAGGGCTTCAGGAGGACTAATTAACACTAAAATAATAGTACATTTCTGTGTTGTCATATTCAAAACAATCCCACTCTGTGCTCAAATGTAGTTTTATTTTAGTATATTACAACACTTAAGAACATTTAAGTACACTAAGTAGCATTGTCAGTATGATCCAGGCTGCGTTCACTTTTCCAGCTCTGAAAGAAAACTCCATTAAGCCTTTTAGTTAAGGAAATCTTAGAGAGCACCTGGGAATGTGATGCAGCTCTTAAGCCTGCCCATGCCAAAAAGCCACGCTTGCATTGTATCAAGCTTATGCAAGGGATTAATTTGGAAGCACAGCTGAGTGGCTTGTAAACTTTCTCCCTCAGATCAGCTATGCTGTAGCTGCATGGTCCACATTGCAATTTGATGGGATAAACAACTTTTGTGTGCTTTTTATGGACTTTGCTGAAAGAATGAACAGGTGATTCTGCACAGCACCAGAACTAATTTGCAACAATTTTATTCGGGTAAAGATGGAGCAATGCAGTAACGTGGCTGATTACGTAAGCACAAGGTCAGTTGATCATATCTGTATGTGAACTCTTTGACCAGTAAAACAGTCACAGTAATTTATTTTTTCTTGTCTCCTTGAATTCTGCCAAAGTTTTCTCTCCGTTCAAGCTCAGCAGTTTGCTCAGCCTCAAAGATTACTGTACAGACTGAGTGACCGGTGAGATGAGCTGCTGTTTTTGTGGAAGCCAGTGTGCTCCAGACTCCTGTGACGAACTTGTGAAGCTTTGCATCATAAGGCAAGACCCCTTGCCTGTGATGCTGGCTTCTGCAGAATTAACAAGAGCTGGTCCCAAATCCAATAACAATATGAAATGCAGAAAATGAGGTATTGGAGGTAAATGTGTCAGGGGTACTGTGATATGGATGGATACAAAGAGTTATCCATCAGTAGCAGGATGCTGACTGACTCTTTTTCTCATGTGTGTTCCTAGCACTGGGAAATCAGTATAAAGCCATCATCCTGCTTTGATGAAAAAAGAAATCATCATTTACTCTTAACAGTCTTTGAATAGCACAGTCCGTTTACTTAGTATTTCCCCACAAAAAAATTGCACATAAACTAGGCTTTTGAGACTGTACCAATGTAAGCTACTTATTCTTTAGCCACAAAAAGGAGCTTTTGGATAGAACTCCGGTGTTGGTGTTGATGGCTTTTCCTCCTCCAGAATACCCTGCATACTCCTTTTGTGCAAAAAAAAAAAAAAAAGGGGGGGGGGGGCGGGCGTTTAATATCACAGAATACTATGTGTGGCAGCATGCACAGGTTCATTGTGTTGCAGTGGAGTATTTAACCTTCCTACAGATCGTACCACTTACGTATCCAGATACCGCCCTCTGTAGTGCTTGCCTTTTGGTGTTCTGTCTGCTCGTCACTGCAGCAATACCCAAAGCACAAGGTAGGATCCTGGGGCACTAGATCCTTGTGAACGCACGGCGAGAGTCGATCGCTGTCCTGAAGTCGTCACCATATATAACTAGATAGGTCTGGCTAAACGGGTGTTTGGAAACAAACTCAGCAAATGTGTCCAAGTGGAAGTGGAGAGGTATGTGTGGTTAGTACATGGTAACTCCTGGGGTCATTGGGCCTGGCCTCTGAGCTATGACTCCATAAAAGAAAAAATAACACATCTTTACTGTATGTGGGTACACTCAGAGAGCCAAAGGGATCTGCTCTGCGTGCTACGGCAGATCACAGGTTTAGAAACGGAGGGAGGGTGGGGGAAAGGACTGGAACTTGAATCTTTTGACCCACTGCTCTGTCAGCAATATCTGCCATTCACCACCATCCATCCAGAGTGGTTTTTTAGGCATTGTTTCTGGTGAGATCTTGAATCGGTGGATACCTGGAATGTCAAGCTATGCAAAATTAGCTAATGTTCTCTTCAAAGTCTGTGCAGCTCACACTAGTGCGTGCTTTCCTTCTTTGTCAGTTCTTATGAGTGCTCCATCAAATTCCTGTTCTGGCAGATCTTTGCCATTGTTGAGCTGGCTTTAGACTTCTCAGGGCTTCTTTCGGGCATCTTTTCTCTGCCTGCTCCTTCCACCTCCTTCTAAAATCTTAAGTAAAAATGATGTTAAAAGGCTAGTTGACACTTGCACACCGCTGGAGGATGATGCTGCATGTGAACTGTGTGATTCCATTATCTTTTCAATAGCGTTAGTGCTGTGGTTTTGTCCTGCTTCACACTTTAAGAGCACATCCCTTCATCTGCCTACAAGATTGAGCAGGGAATGAGTTCAGTGGTCAGGGTGCAGCATATGCATGTAGTGCTAATTTGGGGGAAGAGCTGGCATGAGACTGGAAGAATATGGTGGCGAGTAAATGATAAAGGAGTTAAACCAGTATACAGACCCTAATTTTTCATGTATGCTTTAGGGTATGTGCGTATCTTAGTCTTGGCTTGAAGCAGTGTATTGTTGTCTGAAGTACATTCAAGCACAATTAATCTGCATTTGTCTCCCTTTCCCAAAACATTGTGCCATTTGAAATGTTTTATTTTTCTATATTTAAAGAATATTATTTCATAATCCCAAAAGCTATTTTTCTTTTTTTTAGAACAATCCGTTGAAGAGTCTTTATTAATCTTTTTATTATTTAAGCACTTCTATCTGCAATACACAATAGAGGCAAATGAATTTATTTTTTTGAGACAAGCTTGCTTTTTATCCTACAGAAATGATGACTCATGAGATTCATCCAACCCTCATCTGTATTCCTCCCCCAGCTAATAAGTTAAATGTGAGTTTTGTGTTTGTAAAAAGGCAGCCTATGCTTACCTCACCAGGGAGCTTGTTTGAACATCGAGTTCACAAGAGGAAAATTCCATGCCACAGTAAAACTGCATCTCTGGGCATTAAGGAGCTTTGCAAAGTTTGCTCCCTAAGTGAAGAAAACAGCATTAGATTTAATTCATTGCTCACGTTTATAGTGATCTTAGACTGGCGTGCTTGTAACTCTGCATGGTGATGGCAGAAGGCTTGTGGCTCTGACACATGAAGGGACAGCAGAAGGCAGAGACCTGTAATATTTTCTCTTTGGGCCTGTTAATCCCACAGATGGGGAGTATTGGAGTGTAAAAGATGCGACACTGGTCTAGCATAAAAACACCCTCTATTTTCATCCTGACTTAAACAGTCCTGCAAATGGTTGTGCTGGTGTAACTGAGAAGGGAGCGTGGAGGATGGAGGTGCGTGGAGGTCCTGGAAGCTGGTGTTGCTGCTGAAGCCCGGTGCTGTGAGAAGGCACCCTCAGTTGGAGCTGCCTCCCATCTTAATGCAGCCAGGCTTGGTTAATGCTAAAATGGGATATGACCTGGCAGCTCTGCAGGGGGAACGCACCATGAGTTTTAGCTGAGAGGAAGGGAGAGCCTGATCAGTACAATTTGCAGCATAAAAAGTAGCCAATTTCTCTATGAAGCAGTGGATTTTCATGGGGCTTCTTTAACTGAGCAAAGATCTTCTGAGCATCCTGGCTGGCAGATCCTGGTTTAAAGCCTCCCTTGGGGGATGCCTGATAGGGGTGCACAGGAATAAGAGTCTTTCTTGGTGGCTCCCAGCCTACATCTGGCAAAAGTGTTTCACACATAGGATCTGGTTTCTCTGACTCTGCTCTTTCCTCACAAGGTTCTTATAAACCAGGTGACGTGACTGGGGGCTGTATGGAGGCCTCTGTCAGCTGGGGTTAGGGAGAGAGCAGGAGGAACCAGTTGCAGTACGAATCGGTTACTTTGGAGAGCTGGCCTTGAAAATTGGCTGACAGGGGGATGCTGGAGTTGTCCATTTAACCTCAAACTCTTGGGTAAAGAGATACTTGACTTCTGTTACATAGCTGAGCCTGATGCTGATTACGTTCCCTTATAAGGGAATATAATTTCATCCTTTTGTCATGTAAGTGCTGTGTGACCCAGAACAGAGTGGAGCTCCAGAATTGGTATTGCATAGATGCTGGTCAGTGTCTGGCTGTAGACATGAAGCCGAAACAGTGACATAGGTGTGAATTCTCAGTCTGGACAGTTGTTTTGCCCTGTCTTTCCTTCTGTTAATTATTTGGCAGCTTCACAAAAGCAAGCCCCTTTTTCCCCAAGTACACCTTTGTGGTGAAATCTGGAGAGGTAAAGCAAAAGAAGCAGCTTTGCAGAAAGAAATCCACACTCTGAACATCATTTTTTTTTTCCTGTTTGGTCAGTGCACCCTTAATACTGCCTTGCAGATGTTGGGATGGCTGGTACTTAACTAAGAAAACACTGATTTTTCTAGAAACAATAAAAACTCCATGCATAACTATCTCCTCCCTTCACCATTTCCTAGGGCAGGAGGGGACTGGCTCTAATTACAGAGCCTGCAAAATACTCTCCATCAGCCAAAGCTACAAGCCTCTCTCTGTACAACTCCGGCTAAAGCCAGACAGATTCCTCTTAAAAGGGTTTTGGAGATTTTGCAGCACTGCTATTTTCCTGGAACTCTCCACAGCAAGTATGCAGCTGTGAATGGAGTTTTTGTTAGATGAACTTGCAGAAGTGCAAGTGATGGGCTGGGTCATGTATAGCAAAGGGTTAAATTTTATATCCCACAGGATGCGAAACAGAACATAGATCTGCAGGAATAAAGGATGAAGGCAGCCTAGAGCATCACCTTGACTTTTTCCAATGGAGAAAAACACTTTGGGCAGGTGTGGCTTGTGGGAGGAAGAAGAGATTCCACCATGGCAGAAATGGGAAGGTGAACTGTGTGTTGAAGTTCAAAGACTGAAGGCTCTGAAAGGTAATTCATGCTCGTGCCTGTAGGCACCTCTGAAGGGTAATTCAAACTCGGTTAGGATTTTGGCTGCAAGTAAAGTGAACACCAGAAGCTTCGGTGAGACAGTTCTGCTGGAAAGTACGTTGGGCAGCTCTATGAACAGGCAAGAAGTGTCTTCATAGTTTGACAGGTAATATTTAGTTTCTCCCACCCCTTCTCAAGACCACTGCAAGTGGAAAAATATTGTGATTGACTACAGGCTGGTGGGCCAAGAGACATTTTTAACTTTCTCTGACAGTGGCTTTCAGCTGGCTTTGAGCATGGTTTCATGGACACTTCAGCACTAGAACTGGCCGAAGTGCAAGTCAGGTGCAGTTCTTTTGGGTGGATTCCCCTTAGCTCAGTATCAACAGCTTTCCATAATTTGAATTTCACGAGTGATCTGTTGGTTTGATGTAATTCTGTGCATGGACTAAATGTAATATAGCATTCCAAACTCAAAAGTGCAAGGTAAACACATTCCCAATGCAAAAAGCAATCTCTGACTTCCAAACCCTCCTTTATGCTAAAAGTAATTTAAAAGTATACTGTAACAAAGATAGTATCTGCATGCCAAAGAATATCTTATTTTACAGAAAGGTAACTTACGAAATGCATATTTTGAAGTTTGGTGTTCATACAACATAGTATTAGTTTCCTCGTTCATTTGTGTATGTCTGCTCATTAAGCAAGATCTTCACAAAGCGTCGAGGGCTGTTTAAATGCTTTAGGGGTTGAACATTTTTATTACTGGTTGATAATCCTTGTAACATTAAAATACAAATGGGTTAGAGTATAGTCTGATGGGAAGCATGAAAGTGGTTACTAAACTGCAGGAATAAATGTGCTAGAACCCTAAATAGTATAATAATCCTCTAAGGGGGAATCGCACCCTCGTTCATTTATAATGGTATTGTGATTGGCTTTGTTTTAGTCCAACTTGGAGTCAGTGCCTCCACAAAAATCTCATGCCTTCCAAAATGACATCAAATACGAAAGGAGAAAAACAGTCTTGACAAAACCAGGTCACTACATCAGCAAGAGCAGAGTGGGCTGAGCAGCTCTGCTTCCTAAATCAAAGCCTTGCTGCAGGAGCATTGCTGCACTCCCCGTAGTGCCTCACAAGTGCCGTCCTCAGCAGCGAGGGACCAAAAGGTGTCACAGTAGCAGATAAAGGGCTGAAGGCTTTGGCCAGAGCCCTGGTGCCTCTCTTCTCAGAGCACTGCTGTCCTGGGGTGAGGGTGTGGAGATTCTCCTGGCATCCCTTTGGGCAAAATGGCCTGGTCCCAATTATGCTTTGTAGCCAGCCCCTGCACAAGGTAGGAATGAGGAGGCATTGTGAGTCCTTTGTGCCTGGATCAAGCAAAAATCCCAGCAAGGGAAGTGAGATGTTCTGCCAGCTCTGTGCTTCCAGAAAAGCAAGGGTCCTTTTGTAGTCTTGGCTAGGAGCTCACAGGCTGGAAGACACTGAGGATCTTCTAAGGCATACATGTCTCTGATTTCTGTGAACCATGAGTAAAATGTACGGGCCTGGAGCCCATCTCAGTGTGCCTACAGAGCCAGGAGCTGTCAAGGAGCCATCATCTCCCTCTCCTGCCACGTGTCCTGTGCGTCCCTGGAAGAGCTGCCCATCAAGGGACAGAGACGATATGAGTACACGCGCAGAGGCCCACGCAGGCTGCTGTGGGATTGCCATGTGGGCAAAGTAACTCCTTCGTGCCCAGGTCTGCTGTCTGTAACGGCGGGCTGGGAGCCAGAGGGCATTCGCCAACAGCACTCTGCTCCTGGATCCCATGCGACAGCATCCTCCAGCCACTTTTGTAAAGGGCCAGTTAGCGTATGTAGCCAAAGGTGGACAAGGTAATTATGCAGCTGGCAGGGCCAAGTAATTAATACCTAGTTGTACTGTACTGTACATACTGCCTCTTTTACATGTGTTTTGTGCAGAGTGGAAGTGCTGAGGTGTGCTAATTTTGCAAGTTTGCTCTCGTCTGGTGAAGAGGGTGGAAAAAAAACAACCTCCAGGAAGAAGGAAAATGAGTTTCCTGTCTTTTGGGGTGTTGATTAAATAACCCGTAGCGGCAGCAATGGCAAAGTGCCAGGGCTTCTCCTGGGACATGCTTACTGAGGCAGAGATTTGCAGAGGAGAGGGAACCTGGATGCAGGAGGCTCATACAGGTGTCTGTGTTCAAGAGCAGCGTCTGTTCTTGCCAGCAAGCCTCGCTCTGTGTGTTTTTTATGTACTTCATGAAGAAGGGACCTTTACCTGTATCTTTGACCATATGGGTGCAAGGCCAGAGTTTCGGCGTTAGCACGTGAACAGCAGTGACAGCACATGGTCTCTTGCAGGTTTCACTAAAGCCATCCAAGAACGCACCTAGCAGATGCTAAATGGAAGACACATGGCACAAGCTTTGCTCTTTCCATAGGACACCTCAGGCAAGATTTACTGAAAGCAAAGACCTAGTCTCAGGCTGGAAATGTCACGCGGCCCAATCTGTCTCCCAACGCAGCCGCTACAGAGTGCTGCAAGCTGGAGTCCTGGCGTTCCTCCGGCTGCACCTTGTCGGCAGAGGCACCCCGGTTCCCAGCAGAAGGAGCTCACAGGGGGTGGGCGAGCCGCTCAGGGCAGCTGCCACTCCCCACAGCATCCTCCTGAAGCCCTGCAAGCCCTGCAGGGGCATGGAGAGGAGGAATCACCTGGGGTCTGGGTCCCAGGGGGGTTGTGCCTGTACAAAGGGAATGCTGAGCCCTGGCCCTGCGGGTCATCCGGAGGCTCATGTTCAGGGAGGGATGGAGAAACTTACTGTAATAATACTAAGATAGACCTACTTTGGGTTCAAGTGAGTTAGTACCTCAAAATAAATTACTTCTATCAGCTTGGGCTTTTCTGGGTAGGATTTTGAGCAGAACGAGCTAATAATGATTCTGGCGCACTGGGATTTTAAATGGCATTCTTGCTGCTTGGTGTAAACAGAAGGTGATAGCACAGTGTGTGGGAGGTCTTTAATCTTGTACTCTAGATTTACATTTTGTAGGATTATAATTTTTTTTTAAGCTTTTTGTTTCATCTTGAGCACTAGCAGAGGCAAGCAACTAACTAAAGGTACATGCAGAGCATTTTAATGTGGCTTTTTCCTAAAATCACCTGAGCAGCCAAGCCCCCTCCAATCACAGCCCCACCCTCCCATCTGCATTTCATAAGGGTATTATCACTGTAATTAATAGGAGTTGTGTAACAGTACCTAATTAAACTCTGATCATATAGTGTAAATTTAACTTGATTATCATTAGCCTCGGTGAACTCTGCAAGAGATTAATCCTGGTGATTCACTCAGCGCAGAAAGCAACAGCGCCAGTTCTGCAGAGGACCCAAATATTAGTGTACAGAAATGCTCTGTGCTCCGGGGTAACCCTGCGAGGTGGTGCTGGGTACCGGTGGTCACACCGGTGTTGGCGAGGGCGTTGCAACTGGAGGCTCCCCATTTCCAAACTGGTTAAAAGCCACTGGGATGCCAGCAGGCTCCTGCAGCGCAGATCTTAATATCACTGAATAAGGAGTCTGTGAGAGGATTATGGCTTATGTAAGAGTTTTATGTCTACAGCCCCTTTGCGTTTGTGGGCTGTGTACCTTGTCCACCAATGATCCGTGGACACCAGGACCTCCTGAATTGAGTACAAGCCATGTTTTGTTTCAGATGAGATTTCAAATACAGGACCTGGTCCCTGTCCTACAAAAGCTGGTGGGGCTTTGTCTGTGGGAACAGAGCAAAGGCATTAATGTTATTTATTTTGATTTCTGCAGATTAAAATGCTGCGTGCTTTGCTTCTGCCTGGTGTGCTAGCATTTTTCACCAAGTAAGCCTTTGGTAAAATAGTCTATTTTTTCTGTATGTAGTCCAAAAGTACAGGGCGTGGGGTTTGTCCTGTCTTTCACTGAGGACATCTGTTTGTTTGCCGCTAATAATAGTTTAATCAATGGGGCTGATTCCTGCATATTCTCCATCTGATGGTAGCTCAGAAGACCCAGATGACGGCAGAAAAAGGTCTGTAGTGTGTCACTTTTTTTTTTTTTTTGCTTAATTAAAAGCAAAGAGAAAGTTTTACTCTTGTTTGCATGAATGGTCACATCAAACAGTACAGGAAAATCTAGGCCAAGCTGCTTTCAGCAGGCTAAGGAACATTATACCGTTGCACCGTGTCCTTTCAGACTAGCAATGCCTCTTAATAAACGTCAGGCACCTTTTGAACTTTCTTTGATACTGTTAGCTTTGCTTTTCTCCAGCACCCCAGAGCCCACCTTGCCCCCCCCTCGCTTGCCACGGCGTGGCTGTTAGGAGATGTGTCCGTGCGGGATGGGAAGGAGAGGGATGCGCGTGGGGAAGCGCGGCTGGTGCATCCTCGCTGCCTGCAGAAACGGTGCCGGTTATATAACGTCCTCGCCGGGTAACGAGGTAAAACTCCGTCAACTCTTCTGCAGGAGGTTTCAGAGGGTTTGGGGCTGCTGGCTGGCTCAAGGGTAAGTCAGGGATGTGTGTCTCGGGGGTGTGTGTGGTGTGGCGGGGTGCACACACGTGTTAATGTGTGCGGTGCTGACAAGGGGCTCCAAAATCACAGGCTGAGGTGTGGGTGCAGGCGATGGTACCTCCAGCGAGCACGGCCGCTCTGCGTGGTTAGCATGTTGCCTGAAATGGATTATTTTAGGATATTGCCGCTTTGTGAAACAGCTCTGTAACTTGTTTGTACTGTTTTTCTAGTTTCCTCTAATGCATCCAAAACACTATTAAGTATATGCTGTGCTTAAGCCATCGTGGCTTATTCCCTTAATAGTGGTAATACCACTTTTTGAGAGAAGGCTGTGCTGAGGCAGTGAAATGCTTTATATCTAACAATCACGAAATGTGGACGCTATTCAGAACGTAACTTGCTGGGGTTTGCTGTTGTTCTTTGCACTTGCGGAGTTGTGCCTGTTTGCAGCTCAGCTGGTGTGTTTGCTCGTCTGAGTGCAGATGTTCATGCTGACTGGTGAGTGCATGCTGGATAGCCGCGTCCGTGAGCACCGGACATCAGTGTCTGTTTTGATTTAAGACTGGAGCTATAGATCCGGATGTGCTTGCCACTGTCACAGCAGAGCTACTTCTATGTGTAACGCTCTCGTGGAGCGACTGTCAAATGTGCATCTCAGAGCAGAAAGCAATCTCTGTTTGCAGCAAGATGAACAACAGACAGGATGCCAAGCTTTTTGGGATTGTGTTACGGGGGGTTTTGCTTGCTCTGTGAGTGCTGTATATGCTTAAAGTAAGTGGGAGTTACTGGGGAAACAGAAGGGCTGCAGAGGGGGGCTGTGCATCCGCAGCCCAGTTAGCTGTAAGCTCAGAAGATTCAAACAGCAAGAAACAAAGCCCAAATGAACCTAAATAAGTAAGAGGATCCGAATTATTACAAACGGAAATGTTTGTTCCTGAACAGTCAGGTGCCCAAATGCAAAGCAGCCTCAGGCTGTGGGACTGGCATTGTGAGGGTGAGCGTTGTCCTAAAATGAACTGTGCAACAGAAAAATCGCTTGGTATTAGCTACAAGCTCACACTCCCGTGGGCCCATGAATCTCTTGTGCTCAATTTTTAGATTCTTCTTTCTGTTATTCTCTAAAAGGTACTTGATGCCACAATTCCTGTCACTTTGGCTTTTGCATTTGTTCCTGGCAATATTCGGCGGGAATAGGAGGCTGCTGGGGCCTGCGTCCTACTTCATCTTCATTCTCCTGTCACTGCACTTGGGTCTGGTGGCCCCATAGATGCGGCTGGTCCCCAGCTGATTATGTGGCCCTTGCATGAGGAGATGTGTGTAAGCAGAGGGGACTGACCCCGAGGGCAGTGTCTCACTCCAGACTCATGTGAGCTGCATGAGGGCTGGTTGCCAAACATTTTGTATGCTGGGTTTGGGTTGTGGGCAGTCTGATGTGTGGTGGCCACTGCTTTTGCACGTTACCATCACCAGCATGTTGCTGGCTTGTTGCAGAAGTTTTGTGGGGAGCAGATCCCCAATGTTTCAGACCCCCACCCCGGGCACCCCAGGAAGGGTGCAACAGGGCTGGTTGAGGCTGGTGGCGGTGGTGTCCAGGACTTGGACCTCAGGAAGGGAAAGGAGCTAGTGAAACGCCACCTTGGTGGCAAGCATGGCATATAGGCCACCTCCCCTGGTGCAAGGATGGTTCTCCATGCTGCAGGAACTCCTCATTGCTTCAGGAAAGATCATCAGTTGCCTGCTATAAGTGGGTGCCACTAATAAAAGACATTATCTGTGAAGACTTGAAGGCAGGTTGAGGCAGGAGCTGTTTCTTACCACAAGCTACGTGGTACAGTGAAGACCACTTTACTACTAGCCTACAAGCATGACCCTGTCTGGGGTCTGCACTCACTCTAGGTTATGCCCTGGGGAGGATAGCGGGTGGGTGGTAATTACAGTACCAGATGGCAAGGTGTAATTCATGGTTTTATTGCTCTGAACATGCTCCTGAGATCACAGCTGTGTGTTTCTGCAGTGCTCCAAGTAACAGGGGAGAAGGGCAAGGAGGAAGCATGGACATGGAACAATGGGTCTGTCAAAACCTGGCTTGGTGCTCCCTTCTGGATCCCCCTGGGCTCGATCCTTGGGCCAGAAACGGATCACACATTTGAAAATATGATTAGTATTTAGGTCTCTGTCTTGCTGGCCAGTTCCCAGCTGATGCCAGCCAGAGGCACACAGAAGTCAGTTTGACCTGCAGGTTGTCTGGTGTCCAAGTGCAAGAGGTCCGGTGGAGCAGGTCTGTATCCCAGGAAGAGCTGCCTGTGGCCAGAACTGGACAAAATGGAAGGAGCAGTTGAGATGACCAGAGCCCTGAGCAGGCACGCAGTGCTGCCTGGTGAGAGCTTACAGCATGGCGCTGAACCGCAAGGTAGCTGGGACTGTTGCTTTTTTCCCCTTCAGGCAGCAACTGAGCCTGATTTGGATGGGGGTTTTTTGGCTTGATTAGATTTTATATTTTAATTTTTTTTTAATCCAGACCCAAACCAAAACATGGTCTGGTTCTGGCCCAGGGGAGTGGTCCAGCTGAAAACTGGTGTCTGTTTGACCTGTCCCCCAGCAGGACTTCCAAGACCAGGAGTGTAGTGCCATACTGCACTCTCCTGTCTATCCTCTCCCTCCCTCATCTGTGCTGCATCACTCCGTTGTTCATGCCAGATGCAGGAATCGGAAGCAGTGGACAATATTAAGACTCCACATGGTGCTGTGCACTGGCCAGGGGAAAGGAGACACTTGGACATAGACTGTCTCTGTTTCATCCACTTTAGTTTTCTCCACGTGAGCTCATTTCAGCTGGTTGGAAGCTAATGAGCCAGTTTGGTCCTGGGGTTAAAACTGACCCAGAACAGTTTCGGCCTGCCAGGCTCCCTACTTCTGGGGTGGGATGCAAGTGATTAGAAGCAGCACAGGACTGGCCAGGAAACAGACTGCTAAATGCACATCATCAGTCATAACAATCATTATAATAATTGGAAATGATGGGCAGCCTTGGTAGGAACTTAAACATAGATGCCAAGAGTTAACCACGTCTCAAAGACTATGCTCAGCTGTCTCTTTGAGGTAATTTCTGTCTTGCTGGGCAGGAAGATGTGAAAAAACCCCTCTGCTTTCCCTTTCCAGGAGGGAAAGACGAGTTAGTCCTGCATGCATCAGCAATGCAACAGTTCCCCCAGAACTGCAAAGACAGCAGTGGCGTTAGACCTTCTGCCACTGCAAGCCCACGAGCGCTGGGTGCATATTTGAGCACAGGCAGAAGGCCATAAGTGACCATAGGTATAGAAGTATCACATGGCTGCCTAGCTCTTCCTATGTGATTGCCGTGGTGGTGGTGGCTTTGTAACTTCGGCAGCCCCATAGCAGGGCCTGCAGGGTCCCGGTTGCCGCCTGCAGATGGTGAGCCTTGCCCTATATACCGAGCAGATTTCTCTCTGTGCGCATGCCTGTGTTTAATTGCCATTATGAAATGGTAATAAAAAATTTAAAATAACATTACAATGTGGTGTGGAGCAGGGATTTGCAAGCCAGCTGCAAGTCTGTTGATGAAGATAAACTGTTCAGAGTTTATCTGAACTCTGCTGTTGGAGGGTTGGTCCGCTCTGTTAACTGCTCTCTGAGCAGGCTGACATTGCTTGTGGTGTTTGTCACTGACTTGTCTGGGTCTGACTGTTTCAGTCCCTCTCGTGAGTCTTTCCTATGGTGGAAATTTAGCTTGGTTAAAACTCCTACCAGCCAGATGCCTCAGCAAGAGCCATGCTAGGCATGCTTTTGCCCAGGGAGCAACTTCCTTCTTGAAAAACAGTTATTTTGGTGCAGATGAGGGCTATTAGGACTGCTTTGACTTCCTGACTGGTATGCATTCTGAAAAAGTCCCCGTGGAGATAATTTAATGCCACTGAACCCCTCTCTCCCTGATGCAGCTGCAAGAGCAGCGCTGCCTCTAAGACAGCAGAGACATGGTGCTGTGTTACATCGCAGGGCTGAATGCTGAGCATCTTTGCACTGTTAGTTGACAGCCATCCTACCAAAGGTACCTGCAGGTAGGATTTTGCTTCCTTTAAACACCAGGAGGAGAGATGCCCAATGGAGCAACTGCAACATTTGCCTTCCTGTGCCCCAGGGAGTAAACCAGCCCAGCAAGCCTGCAGCAGGAAACCAGCACAGCCCTGTGGTGGTGCTGATGTTTGTTGGCAGCTGCTTCAGCCCTTAACCCACGGTCCCCACCAGTTCTGAGTCCTTAGGCTGAGCAGTTGGGCCTTTAATTTCTGTTGGGGTGGCTGTAACAGAAGCTGCCTGCAAAATTCAGCTGCAGTCAGAGCACTTGGTAGATCTCCCGTGCACGGGGACCACCTCTGCTCAGCTGTGGTGCTGAGGTCAGATGCCTGCTCTCGCGCCACTGTAGGAGCCCGGTTCTCCTCGAAACCTCTGACAAAGCTGATCTGAAGCTGGCAGGCAAATCAAAAGGTGACCAAGAAGAGGGGGTAGGGCACAAGACTGCTCAAGCGTTTCTGCTTAAGAAACTGAATAGAACGGTTAGAGAGCTTTACCAGCAACCAGTGTAGATGTGTTCCCAGACACTTACAAAGTTTTAAATTGAACGTTTGAAGTAATTGCTGTGTTAGAAACGACGTGTTCGGTGCTCTGATGCCTCTCATATGTGCTGGAGACAACTGTCTACTGTATATTTGAACATCAGGCCTCATCCTGCTAGTTTCTGCTTGAGAGTCTCCTTCAGTTCATTTGTTGATGGTTGTGCTGGGGGCAGGGATGTCTTAACAGAACAAAAAGCAGAGTGGAAATAAAGAGATCCATGTGTGCAATCATCAGATGGCGAGAGCACGTGGTCACTTCTGGAATTAGTTGTACCAGAACTTGGAGTGAGCAGTTGTATTTCTCTTACCAGCATTCAGTTTTAAGATTTATCATATTCAGAATTCATATTTATCATATAAAGCTTGACACATCTCTTGATGGTCATGAGAAAGCAACAGTGTCTGGGGTGTCTTGGGGGGTTTTTTTTGTGATATCACCACCTGCCTGTAGTTGTTTCAGCAACCGCTGTGGAGGAAAGTTCCTGGACTTGTGTTTATGTTACCATGTCTCTAGAATAAATCACAGCACTACCTAGCATCCAGATTAACAGAATGTGAAAATGCACCTGGTGAACACACAAATAACCCTAAAATCTTGCAGTATTAACCCAATGCTAAGGTTATAAATAACCATAAAGACCTAGGTGAAGGCGTCAGTGATAGAAGTAGGGGGAAGGGACGGGTACTGACCGTGCAGAGAAGAGGTTTTCATATGATGAGAGGTACCTGGATGTTTCCTGTTGAAACACTGTGCTCTTCATGCCACCCTCTTAAATCTCCTTGCCTGCTCATTGAATTTGAGAGCTGTAAATGTTTGCACATGTTTGTTGCTGCAAGGATAGGCGAAGAAAAGTCCTTGAGAAGTTTTTGGGCCACACAGTGCAGAAGCATGTCACATCACAGAGAGAATGATTTGGAGAATCTGAGTGGAGCAGGCTGGTGAGCAGGTTCATGTTACCACCTGTCTGCCCTGGCATGGTTTTGGCCTTTAAATGGCACAAACATTTTCTGTTCTTTTTCCCCTTTTGTTAATGCCTTGGGACAGGGCTCTGTGTCGTGGTCTGTTGGGACCAGCAAGAGCTGGTGAGGAGCAGCTAGGTGGCAGGGCTGGAGCTCTGTGGGGCTGGGCTGGAGCCTGTGCTGGGGCAGGGACCATGGGATCCCCACACAGCTGTGCCCCAGATGTGTGGTCCAGGGACGGGACCAGCGCTTGCCAACCCCTGCTCCCACCCATGCTCCCCATTTTGCTTTTGGGATGGCAAACCCCTCTCGCCTGCAGGCCAGGAGGAGGTTGTCTTCCAGCAGACTGCTGTGCGTGTGCCTGGGGTACAGCAACAGGATATTTGGAGCAGAGAGCCCAAATGGCACGTGGAGTGTTGGGAAGGGTCTCCTGGCTCCATAGGAGACACCTCAACAACTAAGCCACTTCACCCATCCCCAGGCCCCCCGTGTCACATTGCAAAGTGCTGCCTCGGGGTAGCTGCTAAAGCCACGAGCACCCATCTCACCAAGGTAGAGCCATTTGATGCACTTTGCAGTAAAATGACTCTCTGGTGCTTACAAATCTTCCAGGGTATTAAAATGGGCTTAAACCCTACTGTGTTTCTTGCTTTAGCTTGGGGGTGGCTCAGACCTGGGTTTGACTGGCAGCTCAGCCACTGCTTGCAGTTGAAGTTCTTTGAGCTGGGATGATGAGTCCTTGTCTTCCCCAGCCCCTGTTCACCCCACAGCCTTGGGGCAGGCTGAGTTCAGCTCCAAGCTGCAGCCGGTGGAGCTCCCAGCACGTAAACCTCAGTGGTGGGGTCAGAGCCAGGTTGATCAGAATTAGCCCAGCTTCAGAAGATAAAGGCTTTTGGTTTAGAGGGAGAACGGGAGTGGACAAGAATGGTTTCCAACATGCTAATGAAAACCCTAAAGTAAATAACTAAGCATTTTTCCACATCGGTGTAGCCCTTGGAAAGTTTCCCAAGGATGGCTTTAAAGACCTCATTGTAAAATAGTGGGATGTTTTTTCCCCACGGGTGTATGTTAAATCATTTCATTTTCTCCACTTGAAATTATTACAAAATTACCTAGTTTTGGGATTACTGTGAAGACCTTTGGGAAATTCTTCTCCTGGGCAGCATTGTGAGACGTGCTATGGCTGCACAGGTCTGCAGTTTTGTATAGCAGGTGAATCTTGCCTGCCTGGCTGTAAAGGGGAAATCATAGGTTTGACCGAGGTTATGTTTAAAACTGTCATCAGCAGTGAAACTGGCTCTGTTCTTTAAATCAAACTTTTAAAAAAGTGAGGCTTTAGTACAAATGGTGTTGTTTGCTACAATCTGACTCAGCCATTTTTTTTTTTCTAGTGGAAGTACTTTGTTGCAGGAATTAACAAATACGTAGTTACTACCAAGCTGGTTTTAACATTGCAACACAAACGGGTAGGTAGGAAGCAGAGGTCCTCCCCTGTGTGCATCTTCTGTCTACCTGGAAGAGCAGTCGGGCTCTTACCTGCTGATGCAGAGCGCCTCGGGGAAGGTGCTGAGCCCTTTTGGCCAGGAAAGGAGTGCTGATGCTATCTAATACCTTGGGAACTTGAACCTAAGACAGTCCAATAAATTGCAATGTTTTCATTGACTCAAAGAGCCTTTTGATTAGATTTCAGTTCCCTCCATAGACTTGAGGACCAGTGTAATAAAGGTAAGCACAGATACCTCGCTATCCCAGTCCCTCTGACATGCCAGTCCCTTGACCCTATTTGCTGTTCCGACCTCATCTGGGCTAGAATTTGATTTTGAGTCTCCGTACGTGGGTGAACTGGGCAGCCCCCTGCTCGAAATATTGCTTCAGCTGTGTGGAAAATATTGTGCCAGGCTGCATGTTATTAATAAGCTGATTTTGTAAGGAGATGGAGCACCACGTCTGAGCTCTTGTGGCAGGGCCAGCTAATGATACTGGACAGCGAGCAACTGTCACTTTTGCTAAATCTGTCATATTGCAAGTAAGCTGCTTACAGCATGCAGTTGAGGTGGGCAGAATGACAGTCTAATCTACCTTAGGGCTCTACCCAAAGTCAAATTTGGAGTCTGCGTTTCTCAAGAATACAGTTGTCCCTTGGAAACTCTTGTCTGAGGTACAAAGCAAGCTGAGGAGCAGAACAGTCACCATCTTCACTGAATAAATTCCATCTGTGTGTCTGTGCAAGGGCTTGTCGACCCGCATCCCCTGAGTGATGGTAAAATAGGACTTCTGAGGAACAGAAATGATGAGGAGTTTCTCAGAAAGCATATCCTTGTACATAGCTTAGCAATACAGCCCAGATTTGCAAGCAACCTGACGAGCTGGAACAGAGCCTTACGTAGAGAAGGGGAATGCTGTGAGATCCATTCAGCAGTACAAGACTCTCAGTAAAGCTTTGTGGCACGTGGCACACAAAGAGGCTCTCTGCAATCTTTTTCTGTTCCCTGTGTAGCAAGATGGCAATCCCTAACCTAGAGACCCCGCTGGGAGTGCAGCCCCTGTGCGCTGTGGCAGCTGTGTGATGGGTTTGGGGAGGGAGGGAGGTTGTGGGCACCCGCTTCTGCTGATGCCTTCCTGCACTGTTCACTGCTGTCGTTCAGCTCTTGGTCCTTCTTCCCTGTTGCTGCGTTGGACATGACTGTCCCTTTATGCTTCCATGGCAGGAAAACAGTGGATTTCTCCCAGGTTTCTCCCTCTCTTTTTACGGGTGAGGTTTCACCCGTGCATCATGAGACACAGCACGTCTTTCAGAACTGATTCCCCATTTTGGCCCTCATTTGGCCAAAGTGTATAGCAGACTCTTGAATTTGTGCGGATAAATAATCCTGTTGATGGAGGTGCTGCTTAATAATAAACCAAATCTGTTGCTGAATCAGCTCCTTGATATTTGGCAACCTTTGTGTTACGGAAGTGTTTATAGATGTAAACATTAGATCGTAGATACAGTTTCTTCAGATGATGCTGCAGCGTGTGGGGCACAATGCTGAGCTTTATGAGACAATAAAACTTGGTGCTGAACACTGTGAGTAGTTTCCTATTTGTAGGTCTTTATAGCTGCTCTTAAAAACTGTTCTTCAGTGCCATTTAATAGTGTTTAAGAATATCTTTAGTCCCCTTAAATTGTCCTGTCATCAGTGCAGTGCTCCACATGTAGTGGGTGCTTGCTGATACTATTGTCTTTCCTGTGGTTGCAAGAGAAGCTCCACATGAGGCTGGAGTGCTGTGTTAAGTGGGGACAGTAGATCCAGTAGATCGTGCATAGAGTTTGAAGGCTGTCGATTACAATACGCATTTTGAAATGATGGGCCTGTACAAAATAAGCCTGGAAGTAGCTTCAGGAGCCTTCAGTTCTGTTGTCACCCACAAGTAGATCCACAACAGTCAAAGGTAGAGACATGACTACGTGACTCCTAGAGTTAAAGTTTAAGAAAACAAGACAGGAAAGTGGTTTTAAATGCTGTCAGGAAGAGGAGATGGGTGATAGTGTAAATGCCTTACTAAAATAATTTAGTGGCAAGGCTGTAGGTTCGGTGGGAAATTCCTGGCTGTCAGCCCACTGATGCCAACAGCAGTCAGGTGCTCTGAGATACAGAGCTGAGGTCCCATTTGCTGCAGGCACCAGGGAGTGCGTGAGACTCCTTGGTGGCCATCATAGACGATGGGTTGTGTGACCGAGGATATCAATTTGCAAGGAGCTAGTTCAAGACCAAAGAAGACAGTTCTGTCTTCTGCTTCCTGCCATCTTTGCTGCATCAGCACGGTAGTGGGAAAGTAGTTGAAGGCTGTTCTTTTTAAATCTTTTCTTCCAGAATTAGCTTCCAACCATGCAAGCATGATTTTCCACGCAAGGAGGGCTGGGAGTGGCGGGAGTTCTTTTTCAATGGCAAGATTTACTTCAGCTGATCATGAAACTGCTCCCTGAGGGCTGGTTGTAAAAGTCAAGAGCATTTTAATGTACGGAATGTTTATGTCCTTTCTTGAGGTGTTACAATGAGGATAAAGCACTAGCACTTGGGAAATGGGGTCACAGAGTGGAGACCTGGGGAAGCACATGCCTGGCTCCTCTGGTGTTTGCCTTGGGATGTGTTTTGGTTATCTCTCATCTGCATTTCAAACAGTTTGTTGTGCCTTACTGGAGAGCACATTGGTAGCTTTAACCAGCTGTAATACTGAGGCTGTTGAAAAGCAGAGCTATGTTGCCATCACAGCACATTAATTTTTATCGTCAGGAGGAAATATTTGTTTAAATTAGCTCTTAGCTCCCAAAAGGTGAAGACATTTCTAATTGGAATGGTACCTAGGAGCGTATGTAACTTTTTTAAGGTAGAAAAATGTTTACTGGTAGGCTTACACATTTGTGTGTTTTCTGCCATCTTCAGCAATTGGGTTGGTGTTTTCTTGGATGGCTTCAGCAGTTATTTAGGAGGTGATGGACAGTCTAGGGTTTTGAATACTCTTTTGATGATTTTTTAGTATGAGGCTGGGCATGCTGCATTGCCACTGGGGAGATCCAGTGAGGCATCTATGCCTAAAAAGCACTCCTCAAATTAGCCCACCTACCAGAAAGGAGATCCACCTACTGAGGGCTTGAAGGAGTTGCTGAGGAACCCCCAAACAGTGCTGGAGAGCACCCCAAAAAAGTGATTCCTCAAAGCATTTTAGGCCATGCACATTCAAGACTGGTACTTGCTTACTGTGATGGTTAAACTTTCGTTGTCTAATTGATTTAGAGGCTACATCTTGTGTTCAAAGCTAGGCATCAGAGATGTGGTCTGTAAAATCCCTTCATGGTCTACTCTTAGAGAAGATTGGCACCTGTCTTCTGCCCTGGTCCTACAACCCATATTCCCAGAAGGTCAACGGCAAGCAATACTCTAAGTTAAAAGTACTTGGTGGGAAAGTTAGGAGAACAAATTCTCCAAAGCAATGTAAGACAGAGCTGTCTTAGGCAGAAAGGTTTTCTCTTCCTTAATATTGTGGATTTTTAAGTGTTGTGTACAAATTGTGACCAGCTCTAGAAAGTACTTTAAAAACCTGCAAAATTAGGCGGGCTGAATTCTTTCCCATGGATTTTTTTTTTTTTTTTCCCCAAAGCATACAGTAGAATTCCCCAAGAGGTGTCATTCTTTTTTGTGTCTGTGTGTCCTGGTTTTGGCTGGGGCAGAGTTAATTTTCTTCCTAGTAACTGATGCAGTGCTGTGTTTTGGATTTAGAATGGGAATAATCTTCATAACACATTGAAGTTTTTAGTTGTTGCCAAGTAATGTTTAAACTAAGTCAAGGGCTTTTTAGTTTCTCAAGCCCTGCCAGAGAGAGGGCTGGAGGGGCACAAGAAATTGGGAGGGGACACAGCCAGGACAGCTGACCCGGAGTAGCCAAAGGGATATTCCATACCATTTGACGTCATGTTCAGTATGTAGGCTGGGGGGAGCTGGCTGGGAGCCGCCGATCACTGCTGGGGGACTGGCTGGGCATCGGACAGCGGGTCGTGAACAATTAATGTGTTGCGCATCACTTGGGGGTTTTGTCTGGGGTTTTTTTCCCCCTTGAGTTTTATTTCTTTGTTATCTCCCTTTCCAATACAATTATTGCTAGTATATAGTATTATATTTTACTTTATTTCAATTTCAATCAACTGTTCTTATCTCAACCTGCAGGTTTTACCTTTTTTTTTATTATTATTATTATTTTGATTCTCCTCCCTATCCCATTGGGGGAGGGGGGTGTGAGCAGCTGTGTGATACTTCAGTTCCCAGCTGGGGTTAAACCACAACACTGTGCCAGCGGATCAGCCATCAGTGCAGAATTCTTCCTATGAAACCAAACAAAACAAAGTTTTAAAGTTGTTTTCTCAAATTCTTACTATGTAGGTATTAGAAAATTTTTACTAAATACTTCTGTTTTACTGAGGTCTTTAAATGAACCATATCCAAAAGTTTTCCTTGCAGGTGAGATTCAACTTCCCAGTAATCTGGGACTCTGCTACAATCCAGAATAAATTTAAAAAAAAAAAAATAACAAAAAGTGCAGATATTAAAGAACATTAGTAAATTAAATTACTGGTGTTGGAAAGCTGGCATTACATCCCTAAAAACAGCTCATCTCACAGGAAGGTGGCATAATTTAAAATCATGAAATCATAGAATCATTTAGGTTGGAAAAGACCTTTAAGATCATTGAGTCCAACCATTAACCCAGCACTGCCAAGCCCACCGCTAAACCATGTCCCCAAGCACCACATCTGCACATCTTTTAAATACCTCCATGGACGGTGGGTGACTCCACCACCTCCCTGGGCAGCCTGTTCCAACACTTGACCACCCTTTCAGTGAAGATTAGAAAAAAAATCTCTAACCTAAACCTCCCCTGGTGCAACTTGAAGCCATTTCCTCTTGTCACGTTGCTTGTTGTCTGGGAGAAGACCGACCCCCCCCCCCCGCCTACACCCCCCTGTCAGGGAGCTGTGGGGAGCGATCAGGTGCCCCCTGAGCCTCCTTTTCTCCAGGCTGAGCCCCCCAGCCCCCCCGTGAGCCTTGTGCCCCAGCCCCTGCCCCAGCCCCTGCCCGGCTCTGGACACGCTCCAGCCCCTCAGGGTCTGCCTGGGGCTGAGGGGCCCAAACCTGCCCCCAGGGCTCGAGGGGCGGCCGCACCAGGGCCCAGCACAGGGGGACGGGCACTGCCCTGGCCCTGCTGGCCACACTGCTCCTGACACCAGCCAGGCTGCTGCTGGCCCCCGTGGCCACCTGGGCACAGGGCTGGCTCCTGGGGACACCCCGTGTGCCCCCGCCAGCGGGATGTCACCCCATCCCCCACCATGCTCTGCCCGGCCACCCAGCCAGCTCTTAGCCCAGCGCAGAGCACACCCGCCCCGGCCACGGGCAGCCGGTGTCTCCGGGAGATGCTGTGGGAGATGGTGCCAAAGGCACATAAAACAAAAGACACCCTAGGGATCATCTTGGGCAGGAGTGAGCCTCCTTAGACCTACGTGGTTTGTGTAGGTCCGTTTGTTTCAGATACTGAACGTTTCTTGGAAACTGGGCCCTTTCCAGTTCCCTCAGTTTGGGTGTCCTCAGTAGCTTTTCAGAACTTTAATGCTCTTTGTCTCCAGTGAATCTGGCCATGGGTCCTTAGTCTCGGTGCTGTGCACAGTGTGTTCTGAAAATCCAGCTGGTCGCTGATTGCTTGCCCTGCCCTGCCCGGACCAGGCGTTTGTTGAGGAATTTAGCTTGAAATAACATTTCCACTGTCTAGATCTTTATCATCATTAGAAAAGAACTTACTCTGAAGGGGCCACTGATTGCATGTGAGCTGCTGCTGGCTCTCACAAGCACGGCTGTGTTTACACAAGCCAGGATTTGTTCCTGAAAAGTGGGAAGGTAGGCAGTCTGCTCCCACTGTCCTTCTGCAGCCTGGCTTCATCTCGCTTGCTTAACTGTAAGTTCTCATGGGGCTCTACCAGAAGGCGTTCCTGCAGCAGTTTTGATGGTCTAACATCCTCCGGCTACCCATAAATGCATGCTAAACTCTTAGTTCTGTTTGGGGTGGGTTGGTTTGGTTGTTTTGGGAGGCAGGTCTGGGGTGGGTTTGATCTTCTTGAGCTGGATGCTGTGGTGAAAGCTTCTTTGTAAAGATGCTAAACTAGGAAGTCGAGCCATGTTAGGAATAACGTGGGTAACATTTACGGTCTTGCCCCCCGCTGAAAGAAAACTATTGAAACACAAAAGCTGTGAAAAGCTAGACTGAATTTTCAGTTTGCACAGCAGCACTGTGTTGAGTAGGCATGAACCTAAGCACGATCTCAAGCTTCACTACAGCATTTGCTGAATAAGGGCCTAAATTAATACCATTAAGTAATAGTTGGTGCAGGAATGGGCTTCAGGTATGCAGGAAATTCAGGGCTGTATTTTTCAAACACACAAGCCCATTGCATTGCAATGCCAAAATGAAAAATTCATTTTGTATTCACCAGCGCTGAAATTTGGTGGGTTGCAATGGATTTGCGTTGCAAACAGCTCAGTAACAATACGCTGTGTGACGGTGCTGTTGAAACAAAAGACAGCATTGGTGTTTGGAAACAGTTCTTATATGGGAGGAAAAAAAGGCTGGTAAGACATTCTTTTGTGAAATAGCTCCAGACAAAGCACTGAGCACAGGCAGTGTGTAGGAGAAGAAAAAAGTGCATTAAGGCTTCTCTATCTGTTGCATGAGTCATCAAAACTTATGTAAATATGCCTTCTTATAAGCTGTATTTATCTTATTCATATAGAGGAATCAATAGTAATGCTTCTGTCTTTCCTGAGCAGCAGTGATGTAGGTAAGGGAGTATTTTGACAAGCAGCATTACATGTGTCCATTATCCCTGTGGGTCACAGAAGACGAGACCAACTAAAAGCAATTCTCCATGCTTGTTACTTGGAAACTTAAACAAAATCCCCGACCCTCTAATCCGGGGTGGTAATGCTATCTAATCTGTTTTTGAAAGACAGGTATGAAGGTCTGAGTAACATGTCAGTTTAAAATAATCTTCCATATTTTTCCACTTGTGTGTATCCCTGCATGTGCTTCAGCAGGGAGTTGACGTGAAGGTTAAGAGGCTTTGTTGGCATAGTTGCAATTTTCTTGAAATTTGTCAGAAATGAGTTGTAGCTGGCCAGTGAGAACTGGCAAGAGTCAAAATATGGCGTGACGCCAAGAAAAAGGATCTCACACCATGTAGGTTCAAAGTCAGAAAAGTGCTGTGACAGCCTGCCGGCATGATTCACGTATTTTGGGAATGCTTATGGTTCATACCTTGTTCCCAAGTAGAAGAAGCTGTGCTTTCCGACATCTTTCAGCCTTGTGCAATCAGTCCACCTGCTTTAAAGATAAAAAAAAGAAATACTAATAATGAGAAGGGTACTAACAGACTGAAATTTCACGGGGTTGTAAGGATGAACCTCTGTCTGCTGAAGTCAGAGGCAGCTCTGTCGTTAACAAGGGTATTTAGTCACTGTGTATTCTGAGTGCAATTGCCTTAATAGACTAGAGTTATCTACAAGGGCATTTTGTAAATGTCAAACAAGGTTCAGCTGGGGTTCCTTGTGTGGGGAGTAACCAGGTTTTGGACAAGAGAAAATATATCTTAAGAAATCTATCTGTACATGGACTACTTTGGAAATTCACCTAAAGGTAAATGAGTAGAAGACCTAATGTTTCTAGTGACTGGGTTGTGAGAGCTACATTAGTCTTTAAAAGGGCTGGCTTCTCTGAAGAAAAAGAGACTTTTTAATGTAATTTACGTTGAGCTTTGGGGATGGTTTTGGATTTGGGCCATCCTTTCAACCACTGACATACCCTCATGCTACAAACTTTCAGCCACCCAGGGAAAAAACCTGGTCACTGATGTTGTACCAAGATCCTTTGGTGCCACAGAGCTACCAGTGGCCACCGCAATGGTGAGCCTGGCATCAGGTCTGTGAGGTTTATCCTGGCTGTCTCCTTTCTGATGTGTTTGCCTGATGTTTGAACTCTGTATAGTTGACTCAGGGGATCTTGGATTTTCAGCTCTGGAGCCCAGGCAAGCAGAAAGGAGGCTCCTGGCTCCAGTGCCCTGACAGGCTTGTCCTTTGGCCAGGACAGCACAAGTTATTTTCTTCTAAGCAAATATTTACTAAGTACATGGGAGAGAGTTCACATACAATTTGTTGGCGTTACATCAATACAGATTTATTCTGTTGTGTGTTTTAGAAGTTTAATTAACATGAGCTTTCCAATATGTGCTGGCAAGTAAATAGCAGGCGCATCTTTATTTACTTGGCGGAAGAGTAACACTTCTTTAGAAAATATGAAAGCTTTTGCTAGTGCATGCAACTCTATTCACCCATACACTGCAGGCCATTCCACAGTGCACACACTTCTTAAATCCCCTGTAAGCCCAAATATCAGGCTTAGGGGAGGCTTAAGTGCTATACAAATCTTGTGGTGAGCCTTTGCACAGGGGTGGGTTTTATTCTACCATCAGGCAGACCCAAGACCAAAGGAGATGATCGACTCCATCAGTTTGGCTGTTGTGCAGAGCCGTTTATGGAAAACATCAGATGCACAGGCTGACTCTGCTTTGTGGATTTTATCATGTTAGCGATCAAAAATACCCAACATGAACAGAATACCCACAACTGAACAGTTTTCATTTTGAAATTCATTCTTCTTGGCTGAGAACTTGGCTGTCCACTGAATTATAAATTTCAGCCAGCAGCATTTTATAATAGGAGTCCTGATATAACCTTTAGCAAAGAATCACAGATGGCAACCATGTGAGAAGGCTACTGTGCTTTTGATGGCATCTGCATTGTAAACACCCCTGTAAAAAAGTGTTGTATCTTATCAATGATACATCATCCTCTGATGTCTCAGCTGTAAAGTCTGGTTCTGGGGCCTTACAGATTATTTACACATGAGGCTTCCATTGCAGAGTCCAAGGTTCAGGCTGATCAGTGGTGAAAAGTCACTGCCAGTGGTGGGAGCTCTAGTCAGAGATAAGAAATCAAGCCTTACTGGAGCTGTCAGACCTGTGAATACTTTCACACATTTAACTTTTAACCATCTGAACGAGTCCTCATTAGCTTCCCAGGAGCTGCCTGCACGCGCAGGGCCACCTACAGGTGTATGTGTCTTCAGGGCTTGGGCTCAGGTGGAAAAAGGACAAGAGCCCTGCTTTGGGAGAGGTCCTTCCAATGTGATCGCATCCTGGCTCACAGGCAAGGTCTGTCCTCCCTGGGCTGCATTCCCCCATCTACTGCAGACATTCTCATGCTTCCTCTGGTCCTTTTGGTGTAGCATCTCATGTCTGGGATAACTATGTCGTTGTGCTTCCTGTTTTCCAAGAAAAGCTTTCATCATTTCATAAGTCGCTAAATTATGCATATCCACTAACTTCATTATTAACACGGCATTTACAACAGGCTTAACCACAAGGAATAGGTTTCTTGTTAGTGATTAGCCCTGTTGGGCTGAACCAGACACAACTGTCAAACTTCTCTTACTTTCCTCGGTACTTCTCCTGTTTGCACGTAACTGACCTTTCCCCCTCCTTCATCCCTATTCCCGTTCCTGTTTTATTCTTCAAATACCATTTAAGTGATGTTTAATGTGAGTTAAATGCTATAGAAATGCTACTGATTGCTGCTCTGTTCAGATCAACTCTGTTATTCTAAGGCATCAGATTGCTAAATGGGTCTTCTAACACCCTGATACAATGAGTATTTTCCCAGGTTGTCATTACAGAGGCGCAGAGTGGAAGTATATTTTTTCCAAGGTTATGCAAGAATAGGCATAATATTTGTTAATTGTCCTTCATATCCCCATACATGTTTACTGCTCTGCTACTGTGAATAGTTTATTACTGGCTTGTTTGTTTGTAGTCATCACCCGCACTTCGATATAGAAATTGCAGTGGCTGATGTTTTTTCTCTGGACCTCTTTATAACTCTACTTCCATCTGTCTCCTGATTTTTCTCTGCCTATTGAAATTTCATGCATTCTGAGGGGCTGGTAGCCCAGATGTTTTCATGACAATGGTGTCTTTATCATCAAGATTTCATAATAAGGCAATTATTTTTTTTACAATACAGTCATTCCAAGATTTTTGTATAATAAGCAGTTCGATATTATAATCTGCTAGAAACGCATTTTTGTGCAAGTATGGATTAGAATAGATTTTAATTTTACAGTTTTAGAGATCTAAATTAGACATTGTAGTAAAGAAAAATGACTTTTTATGTGTATTAAAACACTTACTTTTGTGTTGCACTTATGCCAGATAGAGTGAAATACTTTCATATGTTTTTAATCTTAGGTTAAGTTAAAACTGCTGGTAAAAGAGATGGTGGAAAAATGGTTGGTGATGATGCAAGAAAATGTAGCTAGAATTTTTAAGAGATTGCAGTGCCCTGTCCCTTCCTGCTTTGCAATAAGGAAGTCCCAGGTGTCAACAGAAATAAAATCTTGAGTTTGAGGCAGCTGGAAGGTGGAATAACTTCAAGACATTTTGTTCTGATTAGTTCAACCACTTCTTTTTGCATGTAGCTGGGAAGTTCGACCAAAAGTAACTTAATTTCCATCTCTTCCTATTTGGGGTGTGTGTGTTTGATTCAGCTGAGAGATGCAATGGAAACAATCGCCTGCAAAAATGGGCGTATTCCAGTAAGAAATCATTTCTCATCGTTTCCTTAAAGAGCTTCCTCTGTAATTTCTCTCACTTTGCCTTATTACTATAATTTGTTTTCCCTGATGTTCAGTAGAATACTAATCTTTTCAAATGTTAAGCCTGAATTTAGTCTTTCAGTTTATCTTTTGCTTTTTAATGGCTAGTATTAAACACTGATATCTAAGGATGTTCACAGAGGCAGGTGCTGTTTCAAACCCAGATGAGTACAGTTTTCTGTTTCTGTGCTGCTTTTATTTCTAGCAGAAAACTGCTTGAAAATTTTACTCCTAGTCTATCTCCACTTGTGGTTTGCTGAGAAAACTCCTGGAGGCTTTAGGCAAACAAAATACTCTGAAGGTGTAGGCAGTGTTTTGCTGAACCGGGGCCCCATTAAGTGCTATCTGGTCCTACGATGCCAGGGCTGTGCTGAGACACCACGGCACTCAGGGAAATCTCACAACTATGATTATCTTTTTGCTGGGCTTTTGGGTAGTTTTCCACTCATGCCTTCTGCCATACTGTGCAAGGGCTGCTGGATATCTCTCCGCTAGCTCAAGTGAAACGTAGGCTATCAGAACACCCAGCAAGGCTCCTTGCTCCCTTCTGCTTTAGCACTGATCCGTCGATCCAGCTTTCCTCCTTTGCTTTGTCAGGAGAGTAGCAGTAGTATAATCAGTGGGGTTTTTGGCCCTGGAAGTGCCAGGGATATGACATGAAAATAGATGATGCACCAGGCTGTGAGACAGATACTGATGTTGCAGCTGATGTCTGTTGTTGCCTGAGCCATTTGGGGACAGCAGGTGATAAGCACCTACTGTCTCTGGATGGTGAGTGC
Organism: Falco rusticolus; assembly: GCF_015220075.1. Lineage (NCBI taxonomy): Eukaryota > Metazoa > Chordata > Aves > Falconiformes > Falconidae > Falco > Falco rusticolus. The sequence goes on along the minus strand of NC_051200.1, from coordinate 8,809,973 downwards.
CACAGGTTACCGTTTTTCTGGTCTGTCGTCTACCGACACCGTATCCAGGTGCAGTTCAACCAGTGGTGCTACTTTTGTCATTTAAAAAATTATGAGAAACTATAAATAAGATGCAGGAGAAGATTCCCAGTACCCCAGGAGCTGCCCTGGAGAAAAGGGATACTGCAAATCCTTGGGAAGGTATCTTCTCCTGCCATATTTAGCAGTTCTCCGAGGCCCTTCATTCACCTGAGCAGAGGTGGCAAAGGGTACGAGCACAGGATCAGCTTGGCCTGCTTCTAGATTGAAGGGAATTCTGAGATGGGGGAGAAATCTGGGGGACCACAGAGGAAGGCAGATGCCCTGCCAAGCTGGTGGGTGTTGGTAGCTGTTGCTCTGCTGAAGGGAGAACAGGCACGGAGAGCTATTGCCAAGAGAGCAGATTTTGCTGGTCACAGAGGTCCTCACGTCTTCCCTGCCTTTAAAGACTGGGCTATGTGGTCTCTGAAGACCACATCAGCTCAGGACGAGGGAGCTGGAGTGAAAATAGCTAAAGCAGCACTACAGAGGTAAAGCAGGTTTCCTTCGTGAAGCGTTCCCTTGGACAATTTCTTTACCCATGGCCGTGATGCTGATGGTGGCACTGGTGCCGTAGATGGCATTTGAGGTTTCTCTGTGTGTCACCATGATGGACTCCCAGGTCCAGACTGCCGTGTGGTGCATGCGTGTTCAGGTGGTGGCTTTCAGTGACTCGAGGTTAGAAACCACTCTCTGTATTCCTGTCTAACCTAAAATGATTTTTGCGGCCAGAATGAAGTAAATGATGACCACATCTCATCTAACTCTTCCCAGCCAGACCCACTATTTGCCTGTAAGAAGTTAAGTAAGAAGTGACGTCGCAGTCTGAGCTAGGGGTGGCTTTCATGTTAGGTGGTGTTCAAAAAGTAGGTTACTGGGTCAGGAACAGCAAGTTCTGACTGTTTGCCAGCTTGGCCTTTTTTTTTTTTTCCCCCACAATGTTTATACTGCTGTGACCTGCCATGCTAAAATGAGTCTAAAATGAATGCAAGCCGTGCTTTTAAAATGGCAAGATGTGTTTGATTGAATTTGTCCTTCTGTACTTGCATCGGATTATCAGTTTGCAGGGTGCTTGCTTTATGGTGGCTTCCTTTTTTGAAATTAAAAGTAAAGCTAATTGGAATACAGTTGCTAGGAAAAAGACTGTCCTTCTTTTTAAATTATTAGCTTGAAGGCAAAAAACTTTCTAAACTCACTGGAGAGTGCAGAGGCGTGGGGTCGCTCAGAATCCGGTACTAGGAGAATTTGCTGTCAGATCCAGGGCTGTGTTAGAGAAGATCCCTTGGGACATCTGCAAAATTTGAATCTAGCTCAGAACAGTGAATTCTGGAATAAAGGAGTTTTGATTCAGGCTCCAATCTGTTTGAAGTGCCCCCCAGCTGCTTGCGCTGCTTTCTGCAAAACTGGTTTCTCCCCACACCGGTGTTCTGTCCTTTTAAGCCTCCACAAAGCTGGAGCTCATGACCGTGCTGCCAAGCGTGCAGACACGGGGCAGCTGCCGGCAGGATCGGATCCCCGAAGGAGAGGAAAGTGCCAGGCTGAAGGTGGGAAGCTTGACAGCCAACACAAGGAATGCGATTGCAGCCGCCTTCCCAGCGAGAGCACGGAGGCAGGAGGATTACGGTTGGACTTGATAATCTTAAAAGGTCTTTTCCAACCTAAATGCTTCTATGATTCTACGTTTCTGTGATTGCGGAGGTGAAGCTGACTCGCCTGCATGTGGGTTTGTTCCTGCCCCAAGCACTGGAGCTTGTGGTCCCTCATGTGCTGGGTGATGGCAGGCTGGGAGCAGAGCGCTCGTCCCGGTGCTGCTGTGGGCTCCATCACCCCACGAGGGGAGCATGAAGGCAGCAGCGGCGGCTGCTCCATCCACAGGGCTGGTACGAGCTCTTCCTGGGCCTGATGGCTCCAGAGGTCACATCTAGCTGCCATTAACACCAGCAGCTCACAACTGAGCTGCCTAAGCCTTGCAGTTGGGCGTATAATGTTATATCCAAAGGGAAATCCCTTTGGTGTTGGGGCCAAGCTTTCCTCTTGGCCAGTGCCTTTGTGCCCAGATTTCTACAGCCTGATCCTGCAGCTCTTCTCCCGCTAGTTAAGTGCAAAGAGTGGGGTACGCAAGGGATGGGTGGCCTGGCTTCAAATGTTTGAATAATCTCACCAACAAAAATATTACTCGAAGCAAAGCCTTAGAATATGTTCAGTGGCTGGCTGCCAAAGCTGACTTAAGAGGAAACTATGTGGGCCATTCAGCCAAGTGATTCATCGAGTTTTCAGTGCTTCCGAAAACTCATCTAAAAGAAATTAAGCAGGAAAAAAAAAAGGCAGGATTTGAAGAGAGATATCACCTTGCAAAATCTCTCTTTAAATCACAGAAAGCGTTTTGCTGCCAGACCAGATGTAGCAGGACAGAGAAAGAACAGCATCACTTCGTGCTCCTCCCCAAGCTAAAATGGCATCTAATCACAGTGCCTCAGCAGCGCACCCAGAAAATGGTTTGTGCCACCTGCAAAGGCCACCCTCAGCACTCGGGATTTCACATGCCTCTTCATGTGTCTTGCCCACAACTTGAAAATATCTGACTTTCTGCAACTGGAGGAAAAACATGTTCAATCAAGGGCGGTGGATAATGCAGCTAATAAACCCACAAGTCTCCATATTTCCAAGTAGGGACCAGCTTGTTTTCTTACTGTTTAATGACACGCAAGTCAAACTGCAGCATCTCTTAGAAGACGTGTTATTTATGAGACTATCAACCTCGCAAAGCTGCAAAGGTTCCCCACTGGCGACTGCTCAGCAGGGCCCTGGTTATCACTGCTGACTTACAGTTCCCTCTCTGCTGGCAATCAGTTCAGTGACTATCAGAGAATATATGTTAAGCCTCACCCTGAAGACCCCAGTCCTGTCAGGAGCTGAGTGTTTGGTGTGGGAAACAGCGTTACAAGTGGCAGCGAGGAGGTGAACAGCTCATCCCCTGCATGCCCCCTTCTTTCTCAGAGGGTTAGATCAGATGTGGCTCCATTGCCTTCAGAGGAGCTATGCTGATGTATGCTGGTGCAGAATCTGCCAGGCGTCTATCTAGGAGCAAAAACTCTAAAGCTTTAAGGAAGAAGGTGCATTTAAAATGCAAAATATCCAGCTTTAGTTCTTGCCGGCCTCATTTCGTAGGGGATTGTGTTGATGCTAACTTGACCTGGAAGCTGAAGAGAAAATTCATGTCTTTCTCTTGGGCACCAAGCCACGGGTGAGTTTGCAGTCGTTGTGCAGCCTGGTTCTGACTTCCCCCTTCCTGCTGCAGGGCGAGCGAAGGAAGTGATGGTCTGTTGGTTAGAGCGCGCTGCCACATCACACGTGCTCACTTCTGCTTCTGTCCCTAAACCACTTTGTTGTGTGATCTTATGCAAAGCCTGTAGCTGTGCTTGGCCTTGATTTCTCTCTCTGCAAAATTATGATGACAGTGCAAAGTGCTTACACCCAGACCTGTTTTGGGTGGAAAGTGACATAAAAGCAGAAATCTGTGTCTGCTTTTCATCCCTGCTGCACAAATAGCTCTCCAGCTCAGCTTTGGTTACTTCAACAGCTGTAGCATGAAAGTAAAAAATATCAAAGCCTGATAGAAGGGTTCTGCTTTGGAATGTGCAAACCATTACTATGGCGAAGGAATGCCCTAATAATACTCTGCTTCCAGTCAGAGAAGATACATCTACTCTCTAAATTGGAGATACATGGATTTGATGGATTGACGGTGATGGTGGATAAGGAATTGGCGGGATAGTTGCACCTAAAGAGTTGTAGTCAACAGCTTATGTCTAAGCTGAGACCAGTAATGAAAGGCATTCCTCAGGGGCTGGTACTGGGACTGGTGCTGTTTAACATCTTTGTCTGTGACAGTGGGATTGAGTCCCCCCTCAGCAAGTTTGCTGATGACACCAAGCTGTGTGGTGTGGTCAACACGCTGGAGGGAAGGGATGCCGTCCAGAGGGACCTTGGTAGGCTTGAGACGTGGATCCATGCAAACCTCGTGAAGCTCAACAAAGCCAAGGGCAAGGTCCTGCACATGGTTAGGGCAATCCTGAACACAAATACAGGATGGGTGGAGAATGGATTGAGAGCAGCCCTAAGGAGGAGGACTTGGGGTGTTGGTGGATGAGAAGCTCAACGTGACCTGGCAATGTGCACTTTCAGCCCAGAAAGCCAACCGAATCCTGGGCTGCATCAGAAGAAGCATGATCAGCAGGCTGAGGGAGGTGGTTTTCCCCCTCTGCTCTGCCATCATGAGACCCCACCTGCAGTGCTGCGTTCAGCTCTGGGGCCCCAACATAAGAAGGACATGGGCCTGTTGGAGCGAGTCCAGGGGAGGCCATGAAGATGGTCAGAGGCTGGAGCATCTCTGCTGTCAAGACAGGCTGGGAGAGCTGGGGTGGTTCAGCCTGGAGAAGGGAAGGCTCCAGGGAGACCTTAGAGCAGCCTGCCAGTACATGAAGGGGGTGGCAAGAGAGCTGGGGAGGGGCTGCTTATAAGGACCTGCAGTGATAGGACAAGGGGAAATGTCTTTAAAGCTGAAATGGGGTAGATGAGCTATGAGGAAGAAATTCTTCACTGTAAGAGTGGTGGGTGACTGGCACGGGTTGCCCAGAGCATCTGTGGGCACCCTATCCCTGGCAGTGTCCAAGGCCAGGCTGGATGGGGCTTTGGGCAACCTGGGCTGGGGGGAGGGGTCCCTGCCCATGGCAGGGGGCTGGAACTAGGTGATCTTTAAGGTCCCTTCCAACCCAAACCATTCTATCATTCATTGATACTCCCTGTGTATGGGATTCTGACCTATGAATCTTTAGTTACTCTTAATAAGATATAACAGTTGCTCAGGGGACTGATAATAGGATATAGAGTCCTTTAGCTCTGTGTCACACATTGAAATCCAGACCAGGCCATTAGCAATTAGAACATCTTACCATCTGATGTCTGTCCAGTGGCCTGTGCAAAAAGAGTCTCAGCTCAGCAGCCAGAGCCTAAATTTCTGGGGTTTCTTTTTTGGTGGTTTTTTCTGGTGGTTGTTCTTTTTTTCCCCCTCTCTTCTTTTTCCTCCTGAGGGGGTAAGTGTCTTTTGCAATCCCATTCCTGCCTTCGGTAACACCATGGCCCACTGTTTGTAGGCAGGCTAGTGGCCAGGCAGACATGGGACCATGGCGTTTTCTTTTCCTAAAGATGTTTTTTTCTAAATCAAAGCTGAAGTGTGTTAGAGCAAGGTCCTTGGGAAAGTAGCCAGCACTGGCTCTAACCATTCTGAGTTTGTTTTGGGACTAAATACATAGCTTTTTTCTCTTGGCTTCTTAATACAGCAAGTGTGTAGGAATATAAAAATAGCTTATAAAGAATGATGCATGGGTTTCCTCTCTTTCTGTCTCTCACATGAAAAATATCCTAAATATTTTTTTTTCAAGAATTATTTGAAGAACAGGAGAGGACAAAGAAAACCTTTACTTGCTGCTGTAAATTTCACTCAAACATGTTTGTATTCCATTAATTATGGTATGGCTTTATATTTATACATATAACTTTCCCATTCATTTATACCTGGTAAGACCTTTTTTTTTTTTTTTTTTTCTGTCTGAAAACACCTGAGTGTGAAAGGCTCCATAGTTACCATCCACTCTGACAAGGGCTGTGTGAGAGGAGGTATTTCTTTTTCTGTCATTGAAACAAGGCCATGGTAGTGTTCACACACAGATGTTTGTGTTTGAGAGAGTTTTATAGCAGTGAAGACCATTGTTATGGTTATCAGTGGCTGGTCAAGAATTCAAATTCTCTGTGAGCTGAACCTGGGTCTGTGACTTGCAGCTGTGGTTTGAGTGATCCCCCTCTGAGCTGATGGGAACTGGAGTTCTCAGGGGCAGGGCAGCCCCATCTTGGTACTCCCGTGCCACCAAGTGATTCTGGCTGATTCCTCTGCCAGCTACCTCCACCCCACTGGGAACATCAGGGAGGATTCATGGCTGCCCTTCCTTGTAGGACTGGGAGCCTGGCACTGACCTCCCCAGATCGTGGCCACCTGAGAGTCAGCCTCCTGCTGTGGTCCTCCCTCAGCTCCAGAGGAAGGTCCCACCTCCCGCGTCTCCAGGTTCTTGTGAAACATCACGGGGTTTGGAGGAAAATGCAAAGAGGGGAAGGAGGGGATGCGACTGAATCCCAATCACCTGGAACATGTGAGCAAAACCTGCCTCTTTCAAGAAGCTCTTGAGCAGTGTCTTCCCCAGTGGAGTCCCCAGTGCTGGACATTGTTCCTCCTTCCTCAGTTGTTTTGAAAGGTGCACCTACTCACACTCATAGGTCCTAAGGAAAATTTGCCAAATGGCATGCCGGAACAACAGGGCTGGGAATCTTCTGCTTCCCTTTTCTTGATATCTTTGGGAGCTTTGAATTCTTTTATCCAAGTTTACATCCTCTCTCGGATGACTAACAGCATATCCATCAGCACAGTCTTTATCTGGTGAGAAGGAAGTGCGAAGCAGAATCAGCATGTGAGACCACTGACTGATGTGTATCACTCTTGGTCTGCCCATGGTGGTTCACCCCAGCTGAAAACATGGCACAGCTGTCCCTAAAGCACTCCAGTAAGCTCCACAATTATTTAAATGTTATTTTCTGTCACCCCAGGGTCTAAAATTTTAGCCTAGAACCTCTGGCCTCATGAAAGCCAGGCTGGATGTGAGCTGGAGATTCCTGGGTGTGTATAATATGCTGCAATTTTCCAAAAAATGGGCAAGTTTTCCATCTGTGTTTTGAAGGAGGACCCCTGTGATAACAAGGGAGGGCAATAAATAATAGTCTTCCTACATTTGTAAAGGGCAGTTTCTAACAAAGTCCTTTGGGTCATCTCTTTATGTAAGCACTATCCTGCTGTACCTACCCTGAGCTCCTGGATTCAGAGAGAAAGATTAGCTCAGCACAGCACAGTGACTGCTGGAGCTACATGGGCTGTTCTCACGTGAACAGCCCTGACCTACCTCAGACACCCAGGAGGAATCATGGAGTCACTCAGGAACTTTTGCCAAAATCAAGCCTGGGTCCAGCCTTGCTTAGTAGCTCAATGGTGGCCACACCAAATCTGTGCTGCTTCTATGCCAAGCACCTTAATTTTCCCCACACTGCGTCTCCCCACCGGTCCCGTTCCACCTCTTCCATCTGCTCCCCTGGGCTCTGCACCTGAAGTAATTAAACTCTTTCAAGAAACCAAGCTGAGCCTGATCCAAAGATCCCAGACAGACACCAGCTCTGTTGCCTCCATCGCCATGGGATGGCTAATCCCAAACTCGGACCAACTGCCTGCAGGTACCTGAGACAATGCTGCTGAGCTTCTGGAGACAGTGGTGGTGCTGGCGGTCCTTGCTGCTCAGAGTCCAGAGGTGTCAGTGGTCCCACTGTGTCCACTTCCTCGGTGGTGTTGGATGAGAGAGTGAGCTAACGCCTGGAATAGCTGTCTGTGGCACAGGAGGTGGTTTGCAGAGTTTGCATCGGAATATAATGAATATATCTGCAGGGAGAATTCCTCGCTGAATATTTTTGTTTCAGATTTTGGAATGTGCCAAAGGAGAAGAGATTGAGAATCCCCACTTTGAATGAACTGGAGAATTGAACTTTTTACCTTTCTGGGTTCGCTACCCATCCATCCCTACAGACACTTCGAAGACTGCCTTTGTGTTTTTCTATTTTTTTGTGTTTAATAGTCTGAACTGGTGATGGGCGGAGATGCCATTAAGGCAAACACCGGTACTGTATGTAGAAGGATTGCAAGCATCCTCTTGGATGCCGTTAAGAAAATGTTCAGCTCATTTTAAAGGTGAAAGGGGACTGTGACACAGGTCAAATCATCAGATCCTCACCAGCTCTCTGCAGCTCCCCAGATGACTGGCGATACTACTCTGGATGCATTAAGCGGACAAAGCCAGGCTTGAACATTAGCTGTATTCCCTTAATTGCCCCAAAATATGTTTTGGTTTTTTTTCATTCTTATGAATAGGAAGTGATCAAGGCAAGTGAATTCTAGAGGAGGCTTTTTTGTCCATCTCAGGGAGTGATTAACTGTTTAAATACTAGACTTGTAGAAAAGACTTGAGAGCCCACAGCAGGCTATCTCTGTGCTTGTTGCTTACGGCTATTTAATTGTTCCCTGTGAAGCACTAAGTTAAGAAGGTTAGCTGGAAACTGGACAAATCAGCCATCCGCAGGGAATGTTTGAGTGCAGTTGGAGCATTTAGTCACCTCGACCACAGATTTGCCAAAGCCTGTAGTGACGGAGCGGTGAACCCCACACTTTCTGCAGACAAGCGAGTGCAGCAAGCCCTGAGCAGCCTCTTTTCTAGACTGCGCAGTGATGAAAACTGGTTTTACTTATATTTCATCTGAAACTACAGAAATCTTTCTTTTTTCTGCTCCTGCCTCTCACCCCTTTCCATTTTGTGTTACCTGATAAGGAGGTTTGAAATGGGGTTGGCGTTGCAGGGGAGACTGTGTGGCTGGGGTGCTTTTGGAGCCACAACCAAGCCGACGTGCAGCAGCTCAGGGCTGCTGGAGCCGTGCTCTTCCTGGGCTGGGGGGCTCTGACCACTTGTGGGATTTGTTGGCTGAGAAAGGGCAGTTAATTCTGGCTCTGTGGCTGAATCCCAACAGGAATAATTGTGCGGTGCCTACCTGAAGTGCCCCCTGCGATTTCAATGGGCAAGCTGTTCTCCCACACCTCCTGTCCTAGGCTGGTGGGCTGTGCCCTCCTCCTGCTATTTCGCTGCTGCCTTTCACCCTAGACTTGGCTGTGCTTCGCCCGGCGATGTGTGGCTGGCTGTCCATCCGGATTTTTCATTGCGCTCTGGGTCTCTCTCAGCTGAAAGGCTCTGTTTCAGTCTTATAAGAAATTATTTCATTCCGCTGTCCTTTGTGGCTTGGGGTTTTCCATAGGCAGGGCACTTGCCGCTGCTGCTCTGACACAAGCAGCCAGGGGTTGCTTAACTACCCACATCTCTCTAAAAATAGAAATTGATGGCTCCAAAGTACTTAGGCACATTTTCATTAGTGTATACAGTGAGCTTCCTCCCAGCTATCCCAGTCCATTAATAAACAGCTCCAAAGCCTTTGGTTTGCCTAAGCATTTAGGAAAATTCACTTTTTCCAGACAGGGGCTGTTGGTATTTCTGTACTCTGAGATCAGAGCTGCAATTCCGCTCGCACGCTCGGTGATGGAGAGGGGGTGTGTGGCTCACACACCCATTTATTTCTTTCCTGTAGCCTGTTCTTCCCCAAGGAGCACAAAAGCATGGAGTGGGCCATGTCTTTTACTTACCCTTTTACTAAGAACTGACCGCAGAGAGTGGGACAGGGAAGAATCAGAAAATTTGGATAGACCTTAAAGTGGAGGAAATGGCAGGGAGAAAGAAAAATATCAGAGAGGAGAAAGCACAGAAAGAAGGTGTTATTTTGTTGTGAAGGGGTTAGATGAGAGTCAGCTTTCAGATGCTTTTTAAATAAGGCATTCTGGAAAATATGGATCCTGATCAATTACGAAACCCTCAGGGATTTTTGAGGTCAGAGCTCCCTTGGGAAAGGGGACAAACAAGACTGAGCAGCGGTGCCGTTTGCAAATGTTTTTGCTATTTTTCAGTGAGTAGCGCACCAAAACACTTCATGGAGTTTTGGTTTAGCTTTCAAGTAAAAATGTTATTTTGCCATTTCTGCGCATACCCCATGAAAAACCAGAGACAGGTGCTCTGAGGCTGGATAACAAGGATGATTAGTACAAATATCCATGTGTAGGTGATGCAGAGAGGCTGGATCCGCAGCAGGTGTGACTTGCACAGACCCATCTGCTCCGCACTGGTGAGGGGCTGTCCTGGTCATCCTTCTGCCAGGCGGGTGGGTGTGTGGAGGTGCTACCTGTGGGTCTTTCATCCCTTTTACCTTTCTGTGAGGCTCAGGCCCTGAGCAGGGGACCTTTTTCCTCTCCCTGTTCTTGTCCTGACACTTCCCTCTGCATCCTTCACAGTAACGCAGCCCTGAGGTGTTTGCAGCCTGCGAGGTGCAGCTCTTCTGTGCGGAACAACCCTCCCTTCCTCTCTGCCCCCCCTTAGTGCTCTGCTGGCAGCTGGAAAGGTTTGGGTGACACACAGGTTGACTCCTGATGAATGTGGAAAAGCCACCCTGTCCGTTTGCCTCAAGTTGCAATCCAGCCCCTGCTCTGGCTTTGCAGTCCTGCTGCTTATTTGCATTTTTCTTTACACAGTTCTTTCCATTTCCACACATTAATCTTTCTTTGTTAAGACGCTACCCCACGCTGAACAGACAGGAGGCACAGATGGCTTGATGCAGGGGTTTTTTTGTTTGTTGGTTTTTTTTTTTTACTCTAATTTCTACAGTTCATTGAACAGCAGCAATGGTTAGGTTACATAAAACTTAAATATTATTTATTTTCAATGGAAATCGCACTTGCTTAGCCTAACCCTCCACTAATCGCCTTGTGCTCAAGAACATTTCAACTTTATTTTCTAGTGTAGCATTTGGTTGTGCTGAGGAAGGGGCAGCGCTCCTTCCCTGCTATGGAAATACTCTCAGGCTGGCTGGAAAAGGGAAGATTATTTGGTTCCCCTGGGGATAATTTTAGGAGATCCCTTGGGAGTCCTGTCTCCTGCCTGTATGCCACCAGAGATCAGCTTCAGTGCCTGCTACAGAGTCTGTGTTTCAGACCTTTAACGTCCAGTCAATGGAGATACTTTGGGTACCTATGTACTATAAATGAACACTTAAATTAGCATACGGAGTATGTGCTTTGAGTGTATCCCTTCTCTTTGTTGCCGAGCGGGGAAGTAAGAGGGTGCAGTCCTGGGTTGTGATGATCCTCTGGCTCGGGACAACAGGTGCCCAGGGCAGCACCGTGCCCTGGACCGGGGCCAGTGCCCGGTTAGGGCCCCTTAGCAGGCTTCCCAGGCCATCCCTGGAAGGTGACTGTGCACAAGAGGGGGGGGCAACCTGGCTGCTTTTACCTGCCTGCTGAGGGATGGACTGTCTCCTCCGTTTCAATCCCGGACCTTGGCTCAGCCACATGCTGCTCGCCAGCTGGGGCAGCATGTGTTAGAGGTGGACCCCGTATTTTGAATGCTGCTAGAGCTCAGTGTGAAAAGTTACAGAACAGAGTAAAAATTTCTTTACGTGCTTCACGGCTTCCCCGGTTGCAGGTTTCTCCCTGTGCTTGGTGGGCTCAGGCGCTGTGTCGGTGACGTTGTTCTTGCGTGGGGCGTGTGCTTGGGACTGCTTTGCACAGTGCTCCTCCTGTAGTACCCACCTACTCCCCGCTCACGGAGCTGCCAGGAGTAATTGGGATGGCTCCATTATATCCTAAAAAGCTGGTTAGAGGCCTGATTTATAAAATACAGATCTGTCACACTGACAATGTAGATTTTTAATGTGCTCAAGCTTTAAAATCGTGTGTTTTGACTTTTTCCAAGGTTTCCTTTTTGGCAGCTCAATTGCAGTGCTCCCTACTGGGACTTATTTAAGGGGAAGAAAGGACATAATGTACTTACAAGTGTAAATGACGTATGTTTATTCCCCTGAAGTGAATAAGTGGCAAACTCAGAGGGTGAATAAGATAAGCTCATCAACTAGGTACTCTTAACTTTCTTTCCAGCAATTAAGATGAAGTTTGTACCTCCCTGTCAGTTCTGCCATATAATAATACAGGTAGTCATGTAGATTTCATACTAATAGCAGAGAATGAAGGCACTTATCCCAGCTCTGAAATACAGAGACAATTAAAATGGGATTGAAAGTATTTAATATCAATTGTTATATTTTCTATTTGTATTCAAAAATGGCCAGCTTCATTATATGGGGCAAATTCAAAATAGTTCTGCTGAAGTCACGAAGCCCAAATTTACACCCGCACAAAGACAAAAATCTATCTCTCTCCACAGTGTTCTCGGAAAGCTGACTCAAGTTTCTTGTTTCTAGATGAGTTTGCTTACATTATTTCAGAAGAAAATTTTCACACATACAGAGAAATAAAAAAGAGAGAAGGGGAGTTCCTCTTTCCTACCCCACGGCCCCAGGAGGCTGGGCAAGATGGGGGCCCAGAGCTGGACACAACCCACAGTATACGGGATGGGTTGGGATGCAGAGAGATGCAAGGACTGGACCCTGGCATGGTCCGAGATCATGATGCAGGTCCCAGTGCAGGACTGATCAGTCCAGCCACGCCGCTCATCCGTTCATCCGAGCCAGCACGACGTGCTGCCCACTGCTGCCATCTCCAGCTCTGCAAAGAGCTTTCATGGGAAACTGGCTGCATTTTATCCCTGGCCTGGTCCTCTGGCCACCGCAGGGCTGCTCAGGCTCAGTCCCTTCTTCCATTCACCCTGGAGCTCATCTCAGCTGTGGTGGCACAGTCTCTCTGTCAGCTTGAACTCTGCTTGTACTCTTTCCCTTCTGAGCTTAGAGATCCGTGTTTTGGCACATCCTCTTGAACAGCTTCATCCAAGTGTGAAGGGAGGCACAGCGCTGATCCGCAGTGCTGCGGTGCTGAGGGATTCCCGGCAGCAGATGTGCCCCTGCAGGTTCCCACACAGCTGGGTTTGCAGCAAGTTTCAACTCACCCTTTTGTTTAGCATGAGGGTCTGTCTGCAGCTCGGGGGTGCTGGCTGGGTGTAATCTAGTCTTGCCTGGGACACAGTGAACTTCTGTCCTTCTCATCTGGTTTGTAACTGGTGACTGAGGTCTATACTTCTTCTGGCTAGTTTGCAGGAGATTTTTTTTTCACATAGCAACCAGCTTATGGGTCCTCTTGTTCAGTTTTGATTTCAGTGCTGAAGGTTTCACACCAGTCGCTGGTTACAAGAATGACAGTCATCATGCTCAGGGCCAGGTTTTCCCTTCTGCCCTGCCACAAACACAGGAAATCCAGCACTAGGGCACAAAGAAGGGGTGACACTGACTCCACAAAGTGCCGCCACCTCCCATTCCCTGACCTGCACCAGCCCTTCTAGAAGTGCAAGAGCAGGATAGGCGTTACTGGGTGGAGGGGCCAGCAGAAGGGACCAGAGCCATCAGGCATAGAGGGACCTTCCTCTGAACCTCCCAGCATGAGATGTAACCCTGAGCCCAGCCGTGATAACTGCAGTCCTTACAGCTCTCCTGCTGCTGGAAGAAGACAGGGTTATGGTTATAACTGCAAGGTTCCTATGGCTGGGCTGGGAGCTGATGCTGGCAGAGAGTTCGGGTGTCCCTCCAAAGGCTACTCTCAGGGCTGGCTGCCCACTGTGAGCATGATGCTGCTCATCCAGCCCTCAGCTGGATTAACTATCAAAAATAATAACTCATAAAGGCTTCTGCAGCCTTGTTAGGCGTAGTCCCAAGGGTGCTGGTGGTGGCACAGTGATGCTTGAGAATGGCTTCAGCTCCCTTTTATGGCTCCATGGGAGCTTTGGGTTGGGTTTTACCATCAGCAGCTGAGAAAGAGCTGCTGTATCTGGGTTTGCACTCCTTCTGTCTTCATGGTTGCAGCTAATAGCTACTCCTGTCCCTATATAGCTCACTGAGAATTTGGTTAACAGATGACATATTTTGCTGCCAGGTCATCAGAGGGAAAGGAAAATGAAGAGGTTCTTGTTTGTTGTCTCTATGGCAGTGAAGATAACATCTGGGCCATGCTAAAGCCCACGCACTGCTTACTCCTTTTACCCACCTCCTTTGAGACCTGCCTTTACTCAGAAAACACAGCCCAGGGGAGGGGGAGAAGACATGAATTGTCCTTCTGCCTGTTCAAGCCCAGGCAAGAGGCTTATGCTCCAGTGAGGGGTACTCGGGTGGTACGAAGGTGCTGCTTCCAGCAGTCTGCACGCAAACTTCTGGAAGTTACTAGGCTTAAAAGTCCATGGACAAAAATTCAGTTCTATCCTCACTTTGTTATTTATCTTCATAATTTATCATAGAATCATTTAGGTTGGAAAAGACCTTTGAGATCATCAAGTCCAACCGTTAATGTTAGGTAAACAGAGAATTGAGGTTAGAAACATACCTTAAACACGAAAAATCAAAAGAAATAAATGTAATCCAAGAAGGAAAGACCACAGCACAGCTGGGGCTGAATCTTGCCATCTTTTCCTTTCCCAGTCACATTTCTAAGTCCCTGCAAAAATATTGAGTTATTCATTAATAAGATTGCTTCTCCTTTTCTGGGAAGGCGATGCAGGAAAGTAAAACGTTCCTTCCTTTTCCGAATTATAGAAGTAAAAATGCTGTCTTTGTGCAAGCTGACTAGTAAAGTTTTGCAAGGCTGCTACTGCAAATGCTGCTTGGAAAGAGACTCCAAGCCTTGGCTGTATTTAAGTTCATTACAATTTGAATGCACAGCAGAACAGGCGCGATACATGTTTCAAAATAAAATGCACTATCAAAGAACAATCTGCTGCCCGTGGTAGAGGGGCTGTGAAGATAACGAAGCAAACCGCTCGCAATTGTTCTTTTGCAGCAAGTGCTGGTACTTTAAGCTACTCACAAGCCTGTTAAATAACTGGACATCTTTTAAGCTCAGGCACCCTGGAGTATAGGAGCGAATAATTCTCAGGGGGGATTTAACACAGTTATGTAAAATAATCTGAAGCCATTCTGGTTGCTCCAGAAAGATTATAATTAAACGGGGCTGTTTTTTTAATGTCTGTTATCATCAGTTGATTTTCCTCTGTAACAAAACAAAACAAAAGTCTTGTTCTCACTTGTTTGAGAAGCAGTTTCTGTTCCTCTCCCGAAGAGGAAGGGGGTTTGGACATGCTGCCGAATGCGCTGCTGTGAGTCTGGATATTTATGACACAGAATATCTTTTGAATAGTCATTTTTAACATCTGATTAATCTTCCATTCTGTTTGAGTGGAGAAGCACCATCATGCTGGGCTGGGTACAAAGGGCGCTCAGCACTCACTAACCAGCACTCACCCTCTGCAAAGGCTTTCAAGCAAAATCCCTTGTGTCGGTTTTCAGCCTTGCCTGTTGGGAGGTTGGCTTATAGCTGGGGGACCAGATTTTTCTCCATAGGAGCCCGTGACAAGTAGATTTTAAAGCAACCCTCTGGCATCCTAATGCATCTCTAGGATGCACACAGAGTGCATCCCGTGCACCCTGCAAGCACTGCATCCCTATGCTGGCAATCACAGCACTGCCCGGTGGGAAGCGGGGTGAGGGTGGGACCTCTGGACCAGGTTGAACCTTCTGTACTTTATTACTTTCTGGTTCAACCCATTTCTTTTCTCTCCCCCCTACCATGCATCTTCTGCTCCCCTGTTCACCCCTGCCTTCCACATGACAAGTATTCTTATATCCTCAATAAAATAGTTTTCATATTACTCTGGCTCTGTCATGCGTTAGAGACAACCCACCGCCATGCTGGCTGGCTGTGGTGGGAGTTTGGCTATCTGTGCCATTGCATTAGTGGCCACCTGTGCTACACGTGCAGAGCTGAGAAGGAAACCCTCAGCCCCTGTTTGATAAGCCCCTACCAAAGACAGATAAGCCGCCGTGTTGCTGACAGTCTCCCGCAGCCGCATGGTTAACCCACGGCGGCAGGAGCGGAGGCAGCGTTGTGGAACAGATTAACTGGTACCCAGGTTTTTATGAAGAGGGTGATATTTAGCAGGCCTGAATATCAGCGGTGCTGCCATTTTTTTTATTCCGCTATAACTAAAGCAGAGCTTCTTGCAGATGGCTGTGTTTAGGGTCATTTGGATGCCCTGCGATATGTTCACATATTTTCCGCTGCTGAATGAAAAGGAGAAAATGAGTATGACACTTGTTGTAGGTGTCTGCCTTGCTTGTGGGTGGTCTAGATTTCTGCATAGCTGCTTCTCTGTTATATGAGGCTTTCAGGTTTCGCTATTGATTAGAGTGGTCGCTTTTCTAATTAAAAGAATTCTCAAGTCTAACTATTGACTCGGGCAGTAAATGTGCTGGGTTATTAAAGGTAAGAGGCTTTAGTCAGAAAATATGTTACCCTCTCTTGCAAAAGAGGTCAGTGTAACTTGAGTAAAAGTGTCCTAAAAATCAGAAAACAGGGAAAGGAAATCAGAAAGTAGGAGCCAGGCAAATGCTGCTTATGTAATTGTGGCAGAGCAAGTAGGACAGAGCACAGACTGGGCAGTCGTGCTCAGCTGTTGTGTGCCCACTTCTCAGGGCAAGGTACGACCGCACGTGTGGTTCGTGTTCCTTCTGCACGGGGGGCTGATTTCACTCAGCAGAGGCTATATGGTTAAAAAGAGAGCAAAGGGACTTGCCTGTCATGAAATGACAGCGGTGGTGAAGTCTCTCCTGCTGGGATGAACTTTCACAGGGCTTCAGCGTACAGCTGCTGATGAGGTAGGTTGGGGGGGGTGTGGGGGGGGGGGGGGGTCGAAGGTACACTTCAACCCCTTCTTTAAAATGTTCCTTCTCAGCTCTTGACACACATCCCCAAAATATGACAGCAGCGCAACCGTTTCTGTTACGGAAAACAGAATTGGCTGCAATGAGGTTGAAGTCACCTGGTGGCCACCCATGACTTGCCCAACAAGCTGCTTGTCCATGATGGGAGATGGGCCCTTCCATGCAATCTTCATTGGAGAGTCAGAGCTGGAGTCTTTGAGGGGGCCTCTCTCCCTCCACTGTTTCTATGAGCAAGCCTACATAATTAGCTGGGAGTAAGCACTGAGCTCTTAACCGACTGAAGTCGGGTGAGATGGATCCTACCCTGGGGAACCTGAATTCCTTAAGGAAGTGCATAATTATTCTTGCTGGAAGTTGTTCACACCTCTGGGCATAGGTCTTTTAGGTGTTTCTCCAAGTGTAGTGGTAGTTACAGGATTTGCAACATTTTATTGGTATACTTACATCCCATCCATCACCTGGGGGCATGAAATTCCTGCTTACAAGTGTCAGTAGACAGGTGCGCTGTTGGGCAAGCAAGTGAATGTGCACCAGCTGTGGGGGTACCAGCAGCCAGCCTTGGCACCCGTGGTGTAAGGCAGAGCTCCGCTTGGTCTCAGGGCACGTGGGGGCACTGGACCCCTTGGATCCTGAACAAGCACAGGATAGAAAAGTGATCATGACCTGCCGGAGCGTCGAGTGTAGGAGGGTGCAGGAGGCAGTGGGTGGATCCAGAGAGTGATGGGGGAAACACAGGATGACCAGATGTTTAGCCAAGGTGGCTCCAAAGGGCCAGGCTAAGCTCTGTGGTGCAGCCTGCTTCTGAAATGCGCTCTTTCACCGTGAGCATCAGGATAACTAACAGCAAGATTTTAACAAACATGCATACTTAGAGACCCATACGTGGAAGTAGCAAACGTGTCTTTTGACCTACTCTCTTCACATCATTAACTGGTCTCCCCCCCCCCCCCCCCCCCCCCCCCATTCTCCACCTCGAGTGTTTCAGTTTTCCTGTGCTTTTAGAGAGCTTTCCCTTACATCAGATGACTTTTTCCACTTCCTTGTATAAATTCTACCCTTGTCTCCAGTCCTGAAGTATTTATAGCTCAATGGCACACATAACCATTGGGCATACAGTAATTTCTCTTTGAATACTTTCCATATCTCTCCTGTGTGCTTTTCCACCCACACGTGTTCCATTGCCTTATCCCAAAGGATGTCTTTATTCCTCTTTTATACTTTTGGTTTCTCTATTGTTTTTTTCATGCCTTTCTTCTTGATGGGTTGGGTGTTTTTGCACATCACACAGCTTGAAAAAAAATCCCCTTCAGACTCTTTCATTGAACCAAATCCTATTCATCTGATATGCATGCAGAGTGAAATTCAATCCTGAGTAAAAGAGCAACCTACCTGCTGCAGGGAACCTATTTTTGAAGAATTTGGGGGACAAAGGCCTCAGACTGGCCTCCACAGAGGAACTGACTTCACCCTCAAAAGAGTCCCACTGGCCACAGCACAGTGGTGACCTCTAGGGTTGTAATTGTATCTAGATACCTTTGTTGTTGGCATTTTCTTTCCTATGGTATTTTTGCGCCGAAGCAGAAAACCAAAATTCTGTTTTTTTCAAAGATTAACATAGTTTTTCTGATGAAAAAGTAAAAGCAATGGCAATTAAAATTGTGCAGTTATTTTCCTCCTGTTTTTATTTAGCCCTGTAAGGTAATACAAAGGGAATAGCTACCTGTCGCAAGCAGATAGGTGTCATTTCAGTACGGACGAACGTGGAGTCATGCTTCAAAAGACAAAGATGGGAAGGTAGGCTCACAGGGTCGAAAGCAATGACTCTGAACAAGACAACTCACAGTTAAACAGCCAAGGTGCTGTAGTTAGAAGGAATGCAAACAGGGATATTAAGTTATATTTATGCTGTTATTTGATGCTCATGGCAAAGCTGATGCAAGCCTTCCTTTAATTGAAGAAGGGTAGTGAAAAGCTGCAGAGGACCAGGAGTGACAGAGGGACTGGAAAAGTTGTATGTTGGTGGAGGACTCCAAGTCTTCCACCAGGGTGGCTTCGCAAAGAAAGGGTTTAGGGCTGACTTAACTGCAGCCTAGAAGGAGCTCCTATTCCCAAGAAGGAGCACTTATTAGTAGAGAGTTCTGTTTAGCAGGTAAAGGCATAGTGACAGTCGATGGCTGGAAGATGAAGTTAGAATTCCCACACCAATTAAATTTGCACAGATCACTGTCGTTCATCAAGGATCAGAACAGATCCTCCTTGTAGGGCTGTTCCAAGCCCAGACAAGCTGACTTTCTAAAATGCCGGTGGCTAGCTCGAAGGGGTGGCTAGCTCAGAGGTGCTCCCAGCCATGGACACTGGCAGCACCACCTCGGGTGCAAAGGCAGCATAGAGTGGCCAGGGGTCGTGTGCCATGCTAATGGGTGGCGTGTCACAGTCTTTGTGTGCTTGAGCAGTAGTTCAGGCATGAGTTAATCCAGACACCATATGCACTGCATTAATGCCCAGAACCCTAATGAGATGGCCAAGATCAATTTAGGGTATAGGAGCAATATCAGACTTTGTAAATGCTGCAAAGAAATATAGCACTGTTTGGCCTAATTTTTCAAAGATAAAGAGAGTGAGGAATGAGTTGAAATTTGCTTAGCATTTCTGAAAATCAAGCCATAATAATTAACCCCTGCATGCCTATGTGCTTAATTATTTTTTCCACTTCATTTAGGAGAGGCAAAGAGAAGCTTCAGGCTTCTCACAACTCTGCAGCAAGTTTGTGACATGATCAGAACTCAGAAGATTCTGAATAATCTCCCCATCACTCTTTCTTCCCCCTTTCTAATTAACTCAGCTTTTACTAACACCAGTGCAAACTATGATATAACATAGGCCATACAAGCTACAGGAACAAACCCCAAAAATACACCCGACTGCATTCCTGTTCAGAGCTGCGATAAACTAGCCAGACGCACATCCTGCCTTTAATTATACTGAAGAGGTCTTGGTGACTTGGTGTCCTACATCAGTATTAGGAAGCTTGGGCATTGAATTGCTATAAATCAAGAGCTTTGCTGCTCTCACAACAAGCCCAGTGGGAGCCTGACTTTCTCAAAGAGCTTAATTAAAGAGCGCTTATTGTCAGCTCACCCCTGTAGCCCATTAGAGCTCCGCAGAGATTTCTGTTCTCCAACATCATTGTGAAAAGTGGGACAGCCCTTGCTTCTTAGGAAGCTCTGTGTTCATAATCACTTCCTCACATGTCAATACGGTCCTGGTGATCTTATAGTCATGTTGCAATTAGTTGGTGATAGGTGTGAACAGGGCATATCTGAATAACTGTTTATGGAGATCCTATTGGCTAGGCAGTTATTCAACAGCCATTATTTTCCTCGTAGCGAGTACTTTCTCCGGTTATATATCAGTGTGTTTGGAAAAGCAAGGTTAGTGTGTGTCATTTCCAAAAAAACCACCTATTTTCTTTCCTCAGAAGCGTGTACGTCCCTGCCCTCTGATGAATGCACCCCCCTGTGGTTTACGGAGGGTGAGAGGAACCCAGGTTCCCATGTCATGGAGGCCTTTCAAAGCATTATCTCTCTTTTCGCTTGAAACCCATGTCACGGTAGAGTTGCACTGCGGTGTAGTTGAATGAATTACTCAGGCCATAACTTCTGCCGGCTGTTAGAACCAGCTTAACTTTTTTGTGTGCATGGGGCTGGTGCGCTTGGGCCCCATCAGTCCCATCCATCTTAAACGGGGGATTGGTATGTGCCTTAATATTGATAAACAGCAGCCATCGGGCTGCACAGTTAGAGCAAGGGGTGGGGAGAGGGCAGGAACATTTTAGAACTGTACCTCTGCTCTCCATCTGTGCTGTTATCACGTACAGACGTGGAGCGGAGGGAGTGGTGGTGTCACTGGGGTTCGATTTGCACCGCCCGTGGTGCAAGGCCAGCCGCAGCACAGCACCAAGGCTTGTCCCAGCCCTCCCTGAGCCATGCAGAAGCTATCGTGCACAGCCATCGCCCACGCGTGCCCCTGCGTGCTGAGAGGGAGGTTTTCCAGTTTGATTCAGAATGGACACTTCTTCCCATTGCACAGGCACAAATGGCCACCTCCCTTTGTGCTGGGCTGAGGTGGTGCTGCAGCGGGGCACGTTCCGCTGCTCTGCCGGGGGTTGCACAACCTCTGGCCCTGCTGGCAAACCCACATCTCAAGGGAGTGAGAGGACTCATTCATTCAGGCTTGTCCATTACTAAGTATTATTTCCCAAGGCATTTACGGAGCTGTCCTACCTCCAAATTCCAACCTGGATAAGTCAGAGGTGTTTGGAGGCTTTGAAATAAATTTTGGACAGCAAAGATGAGAGGAAATCTCATGGCCCTAGAAGTTGTCCTTATTTCGCATGTTCTTTTTACACATTTCTTCTCCTTCATGATTTCAGCCATGAATCTAGTATTAATTTTAATTAAACTCTGGCTAACTAAATGGGCCAGGAAGATTAAGGAGTAAAGTGTAGGCTGTGATCCTGTCAGGGTCTTTTCCAGTGCAAAACTGGCTGTCTGATAGACAAGAAGTTCTCTGCAGGAACACCGCAAGGAAGGGACCCCTCTGACGTGTTCTTCACTGGTACAGCAGTGTTTATGAACTTCCTATGGGTAGTTGTGTCCTTCACTGTATGGTAAGCAATTCATGGATCGCTTTATCCATATGCATCATCATTGTCTTCCTGGTGTCCACTTCCCTACCCAGGAAGTGTTTGCAGGATCCTCACAGAGGAGAGGAATTTATCCAAGAGACAAAGTGGTCCTGGAACGGAAGTTCTGCCTGTCAGCAAGTTATATATTGCAAGATGTAAACCTGGTAGCCACTTGCTCATGGCTCATGTGGTGATTTGTCAGGAGTCCCCCACCTTGAAGTTTCGCTGTGATGGGTTTTGTGCAGGTACAGATCTGTCCAAACACAAATTCTTTGACTGGCTTTTGGTATAGGTGAAGAAACACTGCAAACCCCACTATGCCCACAGCTGGTCACTGGATGAAACCTCTCACCTGGCTGCAGCCCTGAGCAGCGGGCAGGCCAGAGGGAGCAGAGCGGCTGCTGAGCACACTGTGCGCTGCCCGCGCACCCTGCCTTACGTGCCTGCAAAATCAGGTGGCTTTCTGACGGGAGGCAAACCGGTTGCTTCCCTGCCACTCTGCATACAGTAGCTGCTGTGCCACAGTCCGTGATAGCCTTCCACAGAGTGGTTGGGAACCGGCTGTGGGGATGGAGCAAGGGAAGTGTCAGCCCTGGCCGGGGATGCCTGCCTGCAGCAGTGCCTGAACAGGGCAGCTCAGGGGAGCAGGGTTTCCCCACTCAGGGTAATCATTTTCCCCAGTGAAACCTGGAGAGCAGGTTTGACTCATCAGGCACATGGAGATGGAGGTCCCCAGTGAGCTGACAAAGGGAAAGAAACTGGGGCTCCAGTCCTCTTGGCGTGAAAGTGGTCTGGTTTTGCAGGGGAGGTGGTTTTGCAGAGGAGCTGTGCTCCCGGTTTTGGAGAAGGGATGTTAAGCAGCAGAAGTTCCTGAGCTGGCTCTGTTGGAGTATCCCCTAGGACCGTGCCCAGTGACTGAGGGGAGCAGCTTTCAAGCAACACATGTAATGAGCAATGAAAATAAAATTACCAGTTCATCCGGGCATAATGGTATATTTAGAGAAACAGCCAGCCAAACCAAACCAGCCCATTTTATCAGGCCATGCATCACCCTGTTCCTCTGTTACTGAAGGAAAGGATGTTCCCCTCATCCAGCTGAGGTTTTAAATGTTCAGTGATGCTTCTTCTTGGCCAGTTCCTACAGTTCTGGTTTGCCATAGCGCTGCCTGCTCCACTGTGTATTTGGGCTGTTAAGGCCCAAGGAATGGAGCTGAGACCCCATGCAGGGTAACACACACAAATTGTTGCCATGGGGATCCAGTATCATTTTTCTTTCTATGTCTTTATCTAAAACTGCATTTTTTTGGTAACAAAAATGAATTTAACAAGAAAACTAGAAGCTCTACCAAACAGGTGTGAAACAGAGTGAAGCATGTGGGGAAAGTGAAGAGCAAAGGCACACTCATAGTTGCTGCGAGGCTGACCCAAACAAGTACAGATCAAAAAACTATTCCAGCAGCTCAACTTTTCTTATTCAGTGACTATGTTCTGAATGCAAAGGTAGCCTTCTCTTGTTTGCTGTAACAGCTGTGGTAGTGGAGGCTGCATCTTTCTTTACTTTTGAACCTTTACTGCAAGTGGATGGCTGTGTTCCATAGATGCTGAAATCCAGAGGTGATGTAGGCTGGTGCCGTGTGCTTGGTTGCCCTCCTAACCGATATATTTAGTGAATGTTATTGTTGAGTGTGTTAGTCATACGTATGGCTGTGCCACATCTGGAGTTATTATCAATAGAAGAAAAGCCTACTTGTGCTGCTGGGTTATATAAAATGGAAAGAGCTTGAAACACAAAGGGCAATAGCACTGCCATTATCTTTTTAGCTTTATGCTTGTGTGAAGTAGAGATTTAAGATTGCACTTACATCAAAGGGCTGCAGGTATGCATTGAGGATACTGGGTTGAACTTCAGACTGAAGAACATTCAAGTTACTGAATTTCTACCTGAAAAGCAACTAATAAAATAAATGAATGAAACTATGCATTGACTGCAAAGTCTGAACTGTTTGAACAACCCCCAGACATTTAGCTCCATTTTCTAAGTGTGTTAATAATGGAAGGCTAAATGCAGTGGGGCCTTTTTCTTTTTAACTAAACTTAACCTGGTTTTAATCCATCTGCAACTGGCGTATGGCAGCAATAATAGCAATATAATAAGAAGAAGAATAATAACATCTTTCGTAAGTGTCATAGGCCTGCTAGATTTTACCACAATTCATCCTAGAAGCCTCTCTCTGTTCTGCATCTATGGGAGAAGAGATCATGTAATTTCTAATAATTCTAGATGAGAGACAGAAGTTATTTCCGTTGAACATCAAGAGAAGAATTGTATTGAGGACAATGACAACTCTTAGAAACAGTAGCTCCCATCTTCACAGTGCTTAGCAGTGTTAGTGAGGGCTTCCCCATACAAGAATAGCTGAATAGCTATTATAATATAAATGTTAATGGTGTGTTGAATTTTGAATACTTTTGCAATGAAAGGCCTGTGTTCAGTGTTGTAGTTACATTGTGGAGGTATTTTCTACATAACAATTTCAGGATTGGGTCTATTAGTTTTATTCTGGAATGGAGTGGATCAAATAACTAGAAAATGTGTGCTCTGTTCTGAATATATGATATTTATTTTGCTTTAGTGTCCTCTGTAATTTGTTCACCTAATGCATTTAGGTGTCTCAACTCATCCTTTTAGAGAAGGATAATGATAGGCTGCTCAAGACTGCCGATGTTATACTCTCAGTCTAGTCTGATTGTGTCCCAAATTGAAAGATATTGATTAATTTTGACAGTGCTTGAAATACGTTCCTGCAATTAGCAATGAACTGCATACCTGGCAAACTCATGGTGCTGTAGCAACATCTAGAAGTCTATTCTTTAAGGATAAAGAGTGAGAACAGTACTCCACTTGGCAGGGTGGTAACAACAGGTAATAGCAGCGTGGTACGTGGGAAACGATGTTTCACATGCTCACGTAGTTCCCTCAAATGGAACAATCAAGCCCTCTGAAGCTGTATGTATCACCTTTCACTGCAAATTGGCAGATTTCCACCTGATAAACTGACAGAACAAGTTTCAGACTCCTGGGCTTTACCTGGAAAGTAGATTTTCACCAGAAAGACTGAAAACTCAAAGCTCTGCTCCATTTACTGGCTGTCAAATTCAAAATGAAGATCTAAGAGCCTGAGTATACTAAATGCCATGGTACTCCTTCCTCTCAGCGCATACCCGAAGCTACCCCTTCATCCCTGATTCCACAGCTTATCTATAATAGTAAGTAGGATAAATTTCTCTTCCTTATTTACTAAAAAAATGCTGGCAAAAAACCTTGTATTTTGCACGATCACTTCTCAGCCCCAAACACTTCTAGGCTAAATATATTCTTCTAATTTATGTGCTTTGGGCATCTGTTTTCATGCTGCATTCTCTCTGCAAGCGGCACAGAGGATGCCTTTCTTTGCCATCCCCGTGTGCTGCGTGGGTAGATCTGAGAAGAGAATTCTGCCTGAAGATTTCTGTTGTCTTTTTGTTCAGTTGAAGGCGATGGTTCTAATTTCTCCCATTTGTAAATTGCACACAAAATGCAGTCATACGCCTGGCTGGAAATCTCAGTTATACCTTCCAAGCTATTCTAAAAATACAGCTCAGGTCCTGCAGTCCCAAAAAATTAAACCCAGTGCTCCAACATGCAAGGTAGCCTAAAAGAGTGTGCTGCTTTGTCGTATGCAGTTATCATCCCTGCACTTGTTAGAGAAGGGAATAGATATTCACAAAGGCTTAGTTCCCTTTAAAATTTTGCCCATTATGTGTTTTATGAGGACACAGGAGCAAAGGTCTCTTCTATTACCATTCTGAGAGGATTTTCAGAAAATACGAGGAAATTCTTTCCCTGCCAGACTTCGTGAAGAAGGGGACACCTTTCCAATTCCTCTGGGAAGCGTAAGCAATACCAGTTTTGGAATGAAAAAAATACCACCTGGTTGTTTAGCTTTATTTTTACAAGTGTCAGACTTACGCAAAGTTTAATGTCTCACCTTTACTAGTCAACAGTTTGTATGATTCCAAAAAGCTCTCCAAGGCAACTCTCCTCAGTCTTAGAGGTCACGTTCAAATTAGCCATCACCAGGAGGCAGTGAGCCGCACCTAAGCAGTTTTGCTCCGTCAAAAATTCGGTATTTGTTTCTAGCATTGCATCTGGGCTCTTGTCTATTAGATCAATCAAAATATTCATTTGCTTACAGTCATCTGGATAAGGAAAGGTCCCAATACAGAGCCATTAAGTCCCTTTGTAGTTGCGAGCAGCAGAAAGGCTGCATAAAGGAGAAAACTACTCTTCCAAGGATGACAAATAAACACTACCTTGGATGCCTCAGCTCTGCCAGTCAGCCTCGGGATGAAGTCTGTCCTGTGGATATCCACATTTCCAGCACCCTGTACACAGGATTAAAATGCTGTTGCCTCTTATTTTCATTTATTGTGCAGTCCCTCAATGCTGCAGCCTTTGTGAACAGGGGAAGCTGTGCATTCAGGCTGCTGCTTCTACCTGGTCAAAGGAAAGCTTGCATCATTCCTGGTGCAGATGTAGTTATGAGGGTGGTGTGGACATTTGAAGCCCACTCTCAAGATGACTTTGTATAGGAAAATCCCATGTTCAAATGAGTGGGCTCCACCTTCTGATCCAGAAAACCAGCCCCCAAAAAGCAAGACCAGCCTTGGTTCTTCTTATAATTGGCAGGGCAGAAGCTGGTCCACTGAGGTCCCTGAGTCCAAAAATCTGAGCAATAAAAATCAAACTATCCTCACAGAGAACAGAAGTTGTCCCAGCTCCCTCTCTTCCCCAGCCTGTCAGCACAACCTTAGACTTATCTGGGTTGGGTCACAGCCAGCTTGCCCTCGTTCAAGCAAGACAGTAGGTAAGCCGATCAACCGCTCCAGCCAGCTCCAGAAGCTGAGACCTGAAATAGAAACGTGCAGCTGAATGTTGGCCATGCATGGGAAGATCTGCAGTGTCCTCATGGAGGGAGGAGTGGGACATGTTCCTCAAGAGATCATTTCATTGCTCTCTGGCCCCAGTGTGTTTTGATCAGTGATAGCAAAAGTGCCTGATGTCCATGTGGACAGTGTGACTTGCCTTGGCAAGCAGGAAATTACTAAGTCAATCAGTTCAGTCCCTCAGGCTGTAGGTCCTTTTAGAGGACACCTGTTGAAAAGTTGAGGCTTGCCCATCCCCACCACAGGTTGTGACTCTAACCTTGTGTACTGAAGCCTGAAGATTAAAAAGAAAAAAAAAAAAAAAAGGAAAGAAAGAAAAAAGCCATGATCTCACAGTCACTAATCTGTGATGAAAGCTGCTTTTCAAAGAAAAGGACTGATCTGACTCCTGTGAAATTAAGAGCTGCTCTCCCTGCTCTCAAGGGCTGTGATGACACGCTGAGATGTGTGATGAGTCGGGCAGGAGCCTCACGAGACCACGTGCTGTGTTATCCCCCCAGGAGGGCAGGAGCTGCAGGGCTGCTGGGACCAGGAGCTCTGGCTCCAGCACAGGCACCAGCGGTGGTGCTGGGCACACCGGGGCAGGCAGCTGAGAGCTTGTGCTTAATCATGGCTGGGCAAAACTCCTTGCTCTCTCCTAACACCACGGGCATGTTTTTAACCCCTTTTCTCCTTTAGTCCCACCACTATCCCTGGAGGCACCTAGGCTCACAGCACCATCCACCAGATGTGTTGAGGAATGCTGGGGCTCACCTGAGAGCACCCAGAACTAGCAGGGTGGTGTGCCACTGCCAGCTGTGCTTGCTGGGGGTTTACAAAAGGCACACACAACAGGAACGGCGTCTTCCTTTCTCATCTTTAATAGGGAGCAAAGGTAACCTGGCCCCTAGAATGAAATCCTGATTTTCAGTGAAAAAATTCATTGGGGGCTTCTTATCACTTTAAGTATTTCAACCTGCCTGCAGTTTTTTTGTTCTAGTTCTCATACCTCAGATGTTCCCAAGAGGCTTGTTCAATCTGATAAGGCTTTGTTCACAAGAAGCTACATACTTATTTACTGAAAGGAAGACAGCCAGAAGGGTTTCTGAGCAGATACAAACATGTGAACAGTTAAGCAGAGACTATTAAGACAGCTTGTGTAACAGCACGATGGACGGACAGGTAGAATTTAGTCAAATGCCTGCTTGGGGAGTTGGGATGGAGAGCACTTCACCCCGGCACTCTCTGAGATATGGAAATCACACAGGCTGCTCCTGCCAGAGTTTATGGGTCCCCCGAAATTACTTTTCCTTTCATCTTTCCTCTTCACCGTAAAACTGACCTGTCCAGGGAACGTAAGTCTTTGTCCTTTCTAAGAGAGCACGCAGAGATGGTGGGCAGTCGGTATGTAAAAGTGCTCAGCATGGAGATGGAAAAAACCCAACCCTTCGATCTGAACTAAGGCCTGAAGTCACTGTAAACTCTTTGCAAAATTTACCACCCAAGAAGCATGAAGGGTTAAAGCCACCAGTTGGGCAAAATTCGTTCTTGGCTATCAAGGCCACTATATTCAAATGAAATATCTATGCGATTTATATTTCTCTGTTACTCAGCTGAGGCAGCGCATGAATGGTGTTTCATAAGATGCTGTTAAAGGATGTGTTGGCTCCTTGCAGTACATATTGTACTCTACATCTGAAGAAACAATGTAAAATAAAAAAAAAAAAAGGAAAGAAAAAATTTGGAAAGTAAACTATTGCCTCCATATGCAATGGAAAATAATTTAATTATGAAATGAAACTGCCATACAGCACTGCCAAGAGGGCAAACAAATGAGAAGTTAACCAAAAGAAGAAAATTGTCAGTCTTTCAGTACATAGCCATTTTGTTCTGAACAGCAGCAATTATGGAAATGTGCAGAAGACTGTTTCACTGATGATAAATCCGCAATATGTCAAGCAATGTTTGAAGATTCATATTTAATTACTGTGACTACACAAATTAAACAGTGGAAAAAAGTTGTCAATGCTGTTTTTTAAAGTTGGGAAATAGATCCAATGCCAAAAGCAACATGGTTAACGTCGGTGACTAAAAGAGAGACTTTCCCTCTAGGCTAAACCTTGTGATAAAGGAGAGATGTCACTTATGCACTTTGGAACATGTCTGGCAAGGTTAAGAGGTAAACAGCCAGAATGATTATCGTCTGGGTTGGTAATGGTTTTCTCAGCCACATATTTACTCTGAGCACACTCTTTGTGTTCCAGGTTACTCATAACTCTTGATCACAATTTATTGGGTTTGGGTTTTTTTTCCTGCTCCAGAAATTGTTTTAAGGCAAATAACTTGGAAAACTCCATGTTCCGCTAATGGTCAAG
Source organism: Falco rusticolus (assembly GCF_015220075.1). Lineage (NCBI taxonomy): Eukaryota > Metazoa > Chordata > Aves > Falconiformes > Falconidae > Falco > Falco rusticolus. Next base: position 8,781,443 of record NC_051200.1, on the reverse strand, counting down.
GCAGGACAGGGCTTCCATGAGTTCATCTTACCAAAGGAGTGCCAGCCAGCCCCCTGGCTCGGCGGAGTTGGTTGGCACAGCTCGCAGCCCATGCCTGCCCAGGAGCACTGGGTCTCTGCCCCAGCGAGCAGCACGTGGTTCGGCAGCGGGCAGCCTGTCTGCCAAAGCGACACGTGGGCTTGCAGCGGGTTTGGAGCTGCGGGTTGACCAGGGTGAACAAAACAAGGACAAAGCGTGCTTTATTTCAATGTGCGCAACTCGGATCAGCAGCAGCATGCGTAACCCCTCCTTGCGAATGGGGAAGGATGTTTCCAGAAACATCTTCTGGAACAAAATGTTACAGGGCGTGTAATTCTTTCCCAGCAGCGCGCTGGCTGACACAGGGAGTGCCCTCCATCCCCAAGCCTGCCCACAGCATCCAGCAGTCGGGAGCCTGCAGTCACCCGGGTACACCACAAACCAGGGAGCAAGGGAGAGCGCTGTGGGGTGCTGCTCCTGTATTATCAGAGGTGCGGATGCCCAGAGCTCACTGAAGTCTTCCCCAGCAGCCAGTCTGCCCTGATGGTGCAGATTTTGGCTGCAGAGTTCATCGGATCATCCCACCCTGTTGCCATGGAAGCCATGCTCCTGTTACCCTAACGCGCTGGCCCAAGCGACATGGGTGCAAATGCCAGTCCTTATTCTGCCGTGCTGTGGGGCCCTGTGAAATTTTTTGCCTAAATTGCTCATTTGTAAAAAAAGCAGAGTTTTGGGGGGTTTTTTTGTAAGGATTATCTTTGCAAAGTACTTTTAGATGTAATACTGAAAGGGCTATGTAAGAACCAAGTAATAACTAATATTAGACACCAGGCCATATTCTGCTGAAAAATGCAGAAGAATTAATCACTCTGCCTGAAAACCCACACAGAATTGCTCTCAAGGACACAGGATTTTTTAGGATGTATGCATGGGAGCAGTTCCTTAAGAAGATGCTCTGTGTGAAGTGGATTGTGCACCATGCTCTGCTGCAGTTGTCATGGCGAGTATTCGTATTCCCCATAGCAACAGAACCAGTAAATAACTGCATAAAAAAACTGCATTAACTGACCAGGGCACAAGTTCATTCTCTCACCAGCATCCTTAACTCGAGCACCCTTCTGTAGATGAAACACTCCACTGAAAAGCAAGCTTTTCCTTCCGTTTGTGATGTTTCCTCTTCATAGTTTCGTTATGATTCACCCACTAGTTGCTACGCGAGTGACACTATCTGCACCGCGAACATACTACTGCATGGTGTCTGAATTAACTGAAGGAGATGATGATGATGATGCAGCAAAGCCGCAGTGAGTGCTGGTTTTGTAGCGCTTTGTGCAAGTGCTGTCTAATGCAGGTCAACCCAAGTTCTGCAAGTGAAAGCACTGAAGCTCTACAGGAAACAATGTGCTTTGGTTTTTTTTTTATTTTTGGAGTCTCTCTGTCTTGTTTTTCCTTAGTTGAAGTGACTTGTTATTCTGCAAACTAGCACCACCACCAGTGTTAAGGGCAGGTGGCAGATGTATTAAATGGATAAGGAGGGGATAGAAACTGGGGGGAATTAGAAGATGTCACCATAATAGCAATAATGCTCCAAAGCAGGACAGTCTTTCGCTTTAATGAAAAGAAATTTCTTGTGAGCTAGCATTTTCCTAAACAGTGGTTTGTGGTGCTCTGAGAAGCCCTGGGCTCTGCTCTGCAGAACCATGTTGTTTGTGTACCTTGCTGAAGGCAAAATTGGGTACGAAGGTAGATGACATCTGTGAGAAACACTGCAACTTGACAGAAGTTGGTTAGTGCAAAGCAACTAGGAACCATTTTTCTGAAAAAAAAAAAAAAAACAAACCCTAAAAAAATAATAACCCCACAAACAAACCAAAACCCCAAAACAAAACCCCAAACAAACAAAAAACCCAGCCCAAACCAAAAACCTCCTTGGGTTCATCTGGCTGCTCGCAAATGTACTGGGAAAGTGCTGCTTGGCTTGCAACAGAAGGTGGATGCTCCCCTGGGGTAAGAAGGCAGAGGGGGTTTCGTGATGTGGAGTGGACCAGCCAAGAAAAGAGACAAACTGTTCAAAGGAAAAAAATCCAATCAATTTCCCACAGATCTTGCTTCTGCAAAATGTGTCCTGAGTTTCATGGCAAGTGCATTCACCAGACAGCATCTCTCTCCAGTCCCAGCCCCTTGTTCAAAGCCCTGACCAAAGCTGATCTTGGTATTTCTGTTTAGATGAGGAAATTCCAACTGTCTTGCATACTCGTTTTCTGCAGACACGCAGAAATATGATCAGTCACTTATAGCTGCATAATAGAAACCAATTTCACCAGGTCAGTCGGGGTTTGTTTCCACTTATTAGGACTGGCTTTTTGCAACACTGCTTTTAGACTACATCTGTCACGTAATACTGGTTTTTAGCATCACAGTCAATTCATTGATGGTGTTCAGCACCTCCCCTGTGCCCAGAAAAACCATGTGCATTTCTGTAAGTAGAGAGAGTGCAGTAACATCCCACACATTTCTGAATATTTTTCCACACATTTCAGTATCATTTAGTGGTACTTCGATTATCAGAGTGATAGTCTTGCAGACTTGCGTTTTAACTTGCTTTTGTTTAGGTATGAGCAGAGCATCTGCAACACATGACGCTTTCAGTCCATCCTGCTCCCAGGGTAAAATCTCGGTTGAATACCAGGCCCCTTGTTTTACGCATTTATGAATTTATTTAGAAGGTTTCTGTGTTTTCAAAAAAGACAGAAGAAAAACAGTGGAAGTTACCCACAAACCCTATTGACTTCGGTGCACTTGGGACCAAGGACACACATTTTCCTTCCTGTGTATCCTAAAAGACCATTCAGGGAGGTGTTTGGAGATCTGTGCCCTGGGGGTTGTGCTCTGGGCTCCTGTCCTTTTTAGTGTCTGCCTTGTGCTAACAGCTGTCCCTTGATACAATCTCAGGCTGCTCATTTTTTTCTAAAGAACCACCAGCACAGCTTGTGCTGAAGAAGCCACCGCTTGACATTTATAATCTGATTGACTGTCAAACTACACCTGGTGTAGTTCCTCGGGGGTTAAGTACATGCAACTGTTGCGGTGAGTGAGTTTGCATGGTATCAGATAAATACACAGACACAGACGTATTGTTTTTTCAGCCTTTGCTAATCAGGTTGGCGAGACTGCCAACCCCGCAGTCTTCTAAATGTAAAGGCCCCCGTCTGCTTTCTACTGCATCCTTCCGTGGTCTTCAGTGGTCTTGATATTGATGTCTTGTACAAAGCTGCAGAGCTGGGGAAGGACTGCGCTGGTCACTGTGCCCTGAAGAGGAAGATTTTACTTTCCTTACAAAGTAAAATCAGGCAACAGGTTCCCTCAGCACCCCGTTGCCCGCGGGTTTGCAGAGGAAGGGCTCCCCACCAGCAAGGCTGCGTGGAGGGTGAGCGGGGCATGGAACTGCGGTGCTGGGGCCTTCAGGTCACAGCCAGCCTAATGCCACTCTCCGTCCCAGTTACCCAGTTTCCAAAGGAGATTAGGATGTAGTTGGGAGCCCTCTGGCTGCAGACCAGTCCTGGCAGAGCAAGGGAGAGGAATGGCAGTAGCTGGGAGGCAGCCAGGATGGTGCCTACAGGTGGAGGCAGCTCCTGTCCCAGGTCCCAGCACAGCCTGCTGCACCCTCCCAGCTCGTGTCCTTTGTCACCCTGTGCAGCTCGGGGGTCTGGTCAGGCCCTGGGCTATAGTAGGAAGACCAGGTGACAAGGACAGCTTTCTCTCTACCATGGTTGGCCAGGAGCACGTTGCTTCTTGTCTTGCAGTCAGACATTGTGGCTCTAACTCACGACGTTGAAAACTCCATCAGGTGACAATGTTAGTGTTGCTGCAGCTCTGGGAAAAAGCCAGAAAGGACAAGTAGAAGCTTTTCAGTGCAAGGAATAGCTGACCCGCAGAATTCCGAACAGCCACGTGTGGGATCAAGTAACTAAGAATGGGCAAATACCAGGGAGAAGCTTTAAAGTGTTACTGCCTTGTATGAATGAAGCTCAGCATCAGCAGAAGTATTAATAGGAAACATCCATGTTTATGAAGGTGGCTATAATGTGCTAATTAGTAACAACTGTGATTTATTAGGAAGGATGCACTTGCAGATGATGGACAGTCATTTTGCACTGACTTGCCTGTTCTTCTGTGCTTCGTCCACGGGTGACGCTACAGCTGTTGCCATTGTCCGGTGGTGCTCCTTCTGCCCATTTATCCTCTGACTGCTGAATTCAGGGGGATCTGGGCCTTTAGCATAATTATTATTAAGTTTCTGTTTTATATCTCTGTTCATAAAGCCCCTCAGTAGCTGATTATACTAACCAGAGGTGATTATTGCCTGTGCCCACTTAACCCATATTTAAATGCAGCAGCCTGAATTTGTCTTCAGCACAGTCTCCAGAAGATAGGAATCCAGCATCAAAGAAAATTAATTCATAGGTACATTATCATGTGGGATCAAGCTAAAATGCGGTCAAAGAGCCTTAGACTCAGTGTATGCTCTCATGGAAGGATACAGGCAGAAGAAGGTACCCATATTCTTGTTTGTGCAAGTCTTTTTTTCCCTACTTCTTTGAGTCAGGCAGAATAACAGATCACAAGAATACTTACCAAAGAATATTTTACTGCAGTTAAGAGAGAACACTTTTTCCTTTATAAAAATAATAATTATTGTGGAACGTATGATCAGCCACATTAAAAGTATTCTTTTACTCCTTTTTCCTGGCCAGATCTCTGACTTGGGCACCTGTCAGCTTTTCAAATCAATGCGTTTATCAGGCCATGCTATTACTCCAGCAAAAGGAAATAACAGGGCCCTAGATGCACACAAAATTTGGATACCAATCTTGCCTCTACAAGAGCAGTCTTAAATAATTTTCTACAAAATAAGGTGCTGGATGATGGAAATGAAAATATTCCAGTTGGTTCTCAAAAGCTTAGGTGGAATTTTGTCATAAATGGTGATTAACTCATTTATATTTCTAATACTTTTAAGCAGTTGCATAAAGATTCAATGTGGTGCTCAAAGATGCTAGGTAGGAAGCAAGTAGCTCCTTCCAGCCCACAGGGATGAAGATTTTATGCTAAGGGGGAAATCCTGTTCACACTGGAGTAAATGTGGGTTTTGCTCTGCCTTTAATGGAGTTTCCGTTCCTTTTTCTGAACTTAAATGAGAATGGGATTTTACCCATCTTCTCACATGGTTGTAGTGCAAACCTGAATTTTATTTCTGAGTCTTTTTAAAGGGGGAAAACAAAGCTGAAACTATATAATCCCAGAGAACAGATGCATCTGCACAGGGAGAAGGACTCTAATAACTGTGGGGCGTTGCTTGAAGCAGAGATGTGAGCTCCAAGCAAACAGTCCCGGCAGCACAGCAGCGATGCCAGCAGTGCTCGGCGGTGCCGGGGAAGCTGTGGGAAGCCTGCCTGCCGTTCTCTTACAGGTGGCAGTTGTATCTGGCCAAAGCGCACTTCCTTCTTCCCAGCGCAAGCGTAGCGAGTGTTTGGGATGAGGGAAGGTCATAATACCTCAGAAAGAAAACGCTCTGCTATTTCCAGGAGTTTTCAGGGAAACTTTGGAATTCACAAACATAAGAATGGATAAGGAGTTGCAGGGACAGAGCTTTGCATAGGCAGACTCTTGGGCAGTAAATTTTTATGTTGCAAGTAAATGTGACTAAAACATTCCAGCAACTTCAACTACATTCTTTAGGTTAAATCCAATAATTATTTATTCATCTCTCAACTTTGATTTTGTTAAATAAGCAATACCATCATTCAGAGGCAAGAATTTAATCCACAGAAAATTCTGTCCTTGGAGAAGATCAAAGTGAGTCCTGTGGTGTTAAGCACACACCTACAGCACTTGATCCCAAAAAAAAATTAAACGTGTGTTTCAATCAGCCTATCCCTTCTTACTGGTTCTCATGCATTAACCTAAGCCTCTGCCTGAGCATTCTCAGCGCCAGGATCAAGGACCTGTGGGGATCTCCACACTGGGAGAGCAGAGGTCTGAAAATGCAGCAAGGGAACAGCTGGGAACACCAGCAGGCTGTGATGGCAAGGCCTGCGCGGTCCTCTGCATCTACCGATGCTGCAGGAAAAGACTGAAAGTCTCGTAGGTGATATAAATGCGCAAGATAAGTACGTACGCTAGAACACAAAAGTTAAATGGCCCTGTTTATCAGGCACAATTAAAATGAACCGAGGATGACTAATAAAGAGGCAGTTTAAAATCTTTACTGACACAGTGTCAAGGCAACAGTGTTGTGCAATAGCACCGACAATGAACGTTGTGTCCCTGCCCTGGGCAGCGCTGGGAACGGGGCTGGCGCCAGCCTTGTCCACACACTCTCATGGCAGCTGCTGGGTGGGCTCCACCGCTTAAACCCTCTGCTCGCTGCCGCGTCCCACAGCCACAGCAAAACCCACGCAGGGCCAGCCTCTTCGGATCAAAGCAAAGGTATTTTTTCTACTTTGTTGGTGCTAGTCTTCCCTTTCCTTTTGGTTTGTGTTATTCCAAGACTCACGGTTAGTGCTGGTTGAAAAGCGAGAACATCGTGTTGAATTTCTGGGCACGCTCTGGAGTGAGACGAGGCTGAGGTGCCTGGTCCTGTACTGGGGCTGGTTCTCGACTCAGCGCTGTGCAATGCAAACACTTCCTGGCGCACACACACACACACAGAGATATGTATTTATATTCTTTGCTGTTCTTACTCTCTGGCCAAAACCAGTTCTCTTTTGGTTTTATTGCTGCTGGCATGTCTTTGCAACACAGCGTTGTTAAAAACTAATAATATAAGCAAATCTGAGGTTACGCCAACCATTGCAGAGTACAGCCAAAGCTGCCTAGTGCTGCAGCTCGCTGAGAAATGCGTGAGTTTTGTCGTGTCAGAAGTGCCCATTTCCCCTTCTTTTTTAACTTTTGAAAGGATCTTAGTGGAGTGTGTGTTCTCTAAACGAGGTAATTAAAGTCATCGACATGAAAACTTTAAGCATTGCTATGGTAGGAGTGGCCCCTGCATCTGCCCAGCCTGCTGTCTCTACCTGCCAGCGGCTGCAGGGGAATTAGTTGAAACACTTCAAATAAAACACGGTTTCTGCTTAGAAAATGATGTTATTGCAATTAACATGTAAAGTGGTATTTCTGAGTGTTTTGCTTTATTAGAAGAGAGTGTTGATGCTGTTTGCTGTGCCTGCTGGGCTTGCAGGATGGGGGTGGCCATGGAAGTGTTCCAGGTGCAGACCTGGTTGGGCAGTTCCAGCACAGCTCAGGGCAATGACTGTGGCACTTGGTGCCCCGGGGGAAACCTGCCTCAGCCCCTCTGGGGTCACATCCTGCCTGTGCTGCCCACAGCATCTGTCCATGGGTGCGTAAACTTAAGTGCTTCAGCTGCAGAGTGTGGTCTCTGTGCTCCTGAGCTAACTCCCCAAATGTGCATCTGCGCGCCCATGTATGTGGGCGAGGGCATCCTCTCTGTGACCATCACTCGGGTGACAGGGCTGCATTGCAGCCTGCAGAGACAGACCTTAACTCAAGTGAAAAAGGAGAGAAAGGTGGCATTCAATACTTATTTGTACCTTGCCTGAAAGAGGGCAAGAAGGACTTTCCCCACATGAACAAGGGAAGGGTTGCTATGTGATGAGGCTGAGTGCCTCAAAAATCCACTGAGTGGGAAAATGAGATTTGCCACTTGTGGCAGTCAGCACAGCCACACTATTTGCTCTGCCTCTGATAAGAAAGAAAATGAGAAATACTAACTCCATGCGAAGGTGCCCTTTCTCTTGTCTTCATCAATAACAGCCAATGTTCCTCAGGGTTATTGCTGTAACAATGTCACTTCCCATTTCTTAGTGACATTGGGTTTATATTAAAAACCTCATAGTGAAGCTTTTTGTCCGCTGTCCCCTTTTTGGTTCTCTTTTTGTCCCCCATGCTTCAGGACAGTGGCACATGCGGGGGACCTGGCCATGCAGGCAGGCTGCCTGCCTGCCCCTTTCTCCGGCACAGCAAAGGCTGGGAGAGGAACAGGAATTTTGGCTGAGCAAGAAAAGCCAGGGGTCAGGTATGCCAGCTGTGGGAAGGGGCTACTGGGCAGCCACACACTCCTGGGAGGAGCGGAGCTCCCAGCATCGCACAGGTTGAGGAGCAGTTTTCCAAGAGGAGTTGAAGGGGTGGGGGGAGGGAAACACAAACCCCTGCAAAATACCCACCAAAAAAGCCCTAACTTGTTGGTAAGAGCGAGCGCACTCGGTTTGGGAAGGGGATGACATCATGCAGCTGCTGGCAGGACCCACGCGGTGCCCCAAGCCCCGCGGTCCCCCAGATCCCCCCCAGCTGTGGCACCAGCCAGTGCCCCCCACACCCCCCCGCCCCCAGCCCCACCGGGGGCACCTTGAGCAGAGAAACAGGAGGCTGCAGGCCTGTCTTGATGCCACCACAGCTCTTAGTGTCTTCCAGAGACAAGAGGAGAGTAAATCAAAGCCCCAGCACTGAGCATCAACCGATGGCACGGGGGGGGGACAAGTGGTCCCTCACCCGCAGTGGGGCACGGCTGGTGTCGCAGGAAGGAGCAACCCACCGGCCCTGGGGAGGAGGGAAGGTAATGACAGTAGAGAAAGGGATGATGAAAATTTAAAAAAAAAAAAAAAAGTCGTATGAGGAAGGAAGCAGCAAATGTTAAATCAGTGACTCATGGTATGGGATGACTCAAAGCGCAGCTCGTGTCGGGCATGGAATTGGTGCCGAGCGCCTGGCGGGGAGAGCAGCAAGGTGGTGGGATGGTGGGAACGGGCAGGGGCAGCCCGGGCGAGGGGGCAGCGGGCGGGCCGGGGCCGGTCCCAGTCCCAGTCCCGCCGGGCGGCCCGGCCCCAGCCCCGCTGCCCCACGCAGGGTGCCCGGCACAGCCCGGGGTGGGGTGGGGACGGCGGGTCCCGGCGGGTCCCGGCGGCCGGGGCGGCCCCGCGGGCCGCTGCCCGTGACCTACTTCCCACCGGCTCCTCCCGGCGGAGGGTACAGCCGCTCCCCGTGCCCCTGCCCGGGCTGCGGGCGCCGCGCCCGCCTTCTGCGCGCCTTCTGCGCGCCTTCTGCGCCCGCGCTCTGCGCGCCGTCCGCGTCCGCGCGGCGTACGCGGGAGGGGGCCGATGCGGGCGGGTCGGCGGCGGCCGCGGCTGCCGGTGGCGGCGGGGAGGGGGGAGGAGCGCGCCTGTGCAGTGCCGGGAGGCCGGGCTCAGCCCGCCGCCGCGTTACACAACCGGCCGCCGCAGCAGGCGAGTTTCACAAGTCCCGCCGCTCGCCCGCCCGCAGCCAGCGCTCGCCGCCGGGCCTGCCCGCGCTCATGCCATGTCCGCGCCGGGCAGCGGGACCCTGCGGCGGGCGGTGACCCCGGTCGGCGGGGGGACACGGCGCCGGGGCTGGGCATGGCACTGAGAGCGGCTCCGGGACGCGCATCCTGCCGGACGGTACGTACGCCCCTGCGGCGGGCGGCGGGGTGCGGGAGGGGGTCCCCGCTCCCACCGGCGGGGCGGGCAGCGCTGACCCGGGGGGACGATGCAGGGCCGGGTGCGCGGTACCCGCCGCTCCGCCCTGCCCTCGTCCAGCACCGCCGGGACGGTCCCGATTAAGTTTTGGAGAGGAAAATGTACAGCCGCAACGGAAGGCGTCAGACTTTGCCCCCCCCCCCCAAAAAAAACCAAAAAAACCGAACCAAAACCCCCAAAACAACCAACCGACCCCCAAACCCACCCATGTAGCGGCGGGACGGGCAGGGGACCGCGGCGCAGGCTGCTCGCCGGGGCTGGCGCGGGGAGGGGGGTCCCCAGCTCCCGGGCGGGGATGCCGGAGCGCGGCCGCATCCCCACGGCCGGGCACCGGCAGCCCCCGTTACCCGCCGGCTCGGGAACAGCCCCGGGACTGCACACAGCTGAGAGCCGCGGGGTGCTCGCGGAGGCGGGGGGCGGGGGGGAACTTAATTCTGGGAGGCTGAAATGGGCCTGACGGCAGTTTTCTCGTTCTGCCCTGAAGTTCTGTCTTTCTGGGAATGCGTTTGTCAGAAAACACGGTGGGGACAAACCTCCAAGCAGAGCCTTGCACCTAAAGATAGCATCAAAAATCCAGGTTGAAAAGTTACTCCTCCCACCGGGGTTATCGTATCTTTTGATTTTACGGACTGCTTACATCGTAAGTGGCTAATTGTGAAGGCTTTGCAAGTCCCTCATAGGTTTCAGCTGTGGATTTGTGAATGGTAACTCCCAGCCTTGGTCCTTAATGGCAGAAATTGCAAACAGATTGCTCTGGGTGGCTCGTGCTGGAAGCCCAGGTCAGAGCTGAGCCCTGCGTGATTCATAACTGAGGTGTCATGTGCGCTTTAGGGAGCACTTGCCCTTTGTAAAATGCCACGGTCCCCAAAGGCAGGAGGCTGCTGAGCCATCTGCAGAGCAGGTCCCTCCTAAGTGGATTTAGGAAAAGCCCCTTTTTGGGGAGACAGCTGGCACCCAGGTGCTAGCTAGCACTGATCCCTGAGTGGAGTTGTCCTCTTCAGCAGGGGAGTAGCCCTGGAAATGATGCGCCTGAAATCAAAGCTGTTGAAATGTCCCACGCTTTACCCACCTGCGAGGGTGCAGCACCACCCAGGCGGGCAGGGTTATTTATTAGCCCGAGTTTATTTTGTTGTGTGCAGTGAAAGCAGCGTGCTGATTTAATTAAGGGGACGAGACGTTCTGGTATATAGATGGGAAAAGGGAGTCGCTTCATTTTTAGGCAGGGTGAAGGTGCTCCCCTGTCCTTGTTTTGCTGGATCGCTGCTTGCTAATCCCTAGCTCTGGAAATGGAACTTGCCTTACAGAGGCAGCTAGCTCTTAATGTTTTCGGTAACGCAGGCTTTCCAGTCCTCATAGGTCCTACGAATGTTGCTCGAAGCAGCAGATGATTTCAGGAGCATGCAGTGTGAACCCCTGGTGCTGAACGTACTGCAACGTCTGCTCTGTTGGTTGATAATTTGTGTAATTTTAATAAGCTTCCCGGGCTGCCATGCCTCACCGTAGTTCTCCATTCAGAAAAATATATTTGGATTTTTGGTTTTCTAGAAACTGTATTGAAAAAAAAAAAAAGATCGTTTTCCTGTAATGTGCTAATCAGAGTAAACCAGCGTGTCAGCGATGCTTTGTGGAGGAACAGAGCACCCTGTGCACTGATGCACCGTAATGAGCACTCGGGGCTCTGTGGCTGACGAAGTTCTGACAAACGCAGCAAGCACTAATGAGGAGAGGAGGCTCAGGAGCTAAGCCAGAAGTGGACGTTTGTGCGGTAGGGAGGCATTCGTATCTCTTGGGCTAAGCGTGTTTACTACTGAATCTTTAGAATTTTTCTGGAAGATGTAACAGGAAAAATGCAAATGGCTTTTGGAGTGGTTGCTTACTGCTCATTTATTCAGTTCCTTCAGAGCTTAGAGATACATGATCTAGAGGAAAATGTAGAATTGGTTTGAAATTTTTTTGATAAACTGCAAACTTCAGTGAAATTTGGCAGTGAATGGTTCCTGGTTTTCAGCCACCCAGAGTGTGTATTAAATTTTTTTACCAGTTTAAGACACACATCAAGTACTCAAAATTAGCTCAGAGTTAAAGGTTAAAATTAGCAAACGAGTAGTTCATAATTAAAGTCTCATGGTGTTGGAAGCAGCAATGCATTTCAGAGATACTGATGTCAAATCCAACTCCTGATCGTTAGTGGTATCAAAAAATTAGTAGGATGGCTTTACAGTTTGGAGCTAGGGCTTATCTGTGCACAGAAGTGTTATTGTTTTGTACTAAATTACACAACCTCCCAAGATTCACATGTAAGGATACAAAGGTTTTAATGCCAACATAGCTCATCCCTTCAGGACTGGGGGAATAAGCTGTGTGCCTATACCAGAACAACTGAACCTAGGCTTGTACTGGAACAGTTATGGATTCTAGTGGAATAATATGGCTTTAACCAAAATAGTAAGATCTATAAAAAACCAAAATAGTATGGACCAATCTTTGCTGGTATTATTAAAATGATACGCTCTGTTATCACTTCAGTTCCAAATCTCTGTTAAGGAGGTCAGGCAGGTACAAAAGCTGTATTTATTTGTTTTGCCCTGGATGATGCCCTTCTGTCAGGCCAAACTTTGCTCACCTAAGGCCACGCTCTGCTCGACGTGCTGCACATTGTCCCGCTCCAGCGGTGACCCTGTGCCCGCAGGCACAGCCGCAGCCAGCGGGCTCGTGGGCCTCCGCTCTGCCATGCCTCCCTGTTCCGCTGCCCACACTGAGACTGTTTCTCTTTTTTCCTTCTTTCTCTGCTCCTTTTGGTGCATACAGGACTGTGTAGCACAGTGTGACTTCTCGCCCTGTGGCCTGTGTGCTGAACGACCAGTGCCCCTGTGCAGAAGCCCTGCAAAAGCCCCTTTCTTCTTGCTCCAGTCCCACCGGAGCCCAGGTTTAGGTGAGGTTGGGGGGTGGCGCGGCATCGGCAGGCGCTCTGCACGCAGCTGGGCTTGCTGGCTGCACATCTGCTCGGCCGCAGAAGCACCACGTTCAGTCAAACCACAGAGGTGTGTGCAATGAATGAGAGACTTTGACCTACTTCATATTCCATTATTGGCTTTGGCCTTGTCTACATGGGGAGATTACACCAATTTAGTTTAAGTCTGTTTTTAAAGTGATTTGATTAACCTGATGTGACCTTATGTAAGGACGTTCTTATTTTGGTTCGAATGAGCTTATTTGGGTTCAACCAAAACCTGCATTTAGTCAATTTACACAGAACTGAAATTAGCCATGCCTACACTGAAAGGAGAACTCATGTCCCTAAATAATGACACAACTTTCTCATGAAAGCAGAACCTTCTTTAGAATCTGGAACAGAGTGTAATTACTAACAAATCTGCAGAAGACTGAAAGCTATTCATAGTGAAGTTGGTTTTTTTGTAAAAAAAAAAAAACACAACCAACAAACCAACCCACAGCAAAAAACAAAGACAAGCAAAACTTAAATAGTGAGACAAATGAAGAAGTACCAGTAATCCAAGTCCTGGAATACTGAACGCGGTTGCACAGGGCTTGCACGGCTCACAACAGGGCTCTCCCATGGCACTGCAGCTACAGAAGAGGAGAAGCATTTGTGTCCTGTACGCAGAGTCCTTAGACAGTGAAAAAATAAAAAAAGGTGATGCAGGGAGCTATAGGCCTGCTGGTTTGAATGCATAGCGCACAGTGTCTCATGGCCTATCTTGTAGGAAAGAATAATTAGACATGGAAATAATGAGGAAGCAGGCTAAATTACAACAAGATTTTATCAAAGATGGATTGTGCTAGACTAATCTAACATCTTTTTTTGTGTAACAGGTTATTTAGGTGGGGTAAGGCAGGAATGTAGTTTATCTGAAGCCAAGCATTTGATACCGTGCCCCACAGGACATTGCTGCTTCATAGGAAGATGGTGGTTCAATATGAGAATTGAAAGGTGGAAAAGAAGCTGGCTGAGGAAAAGGTGCGACAGTTGCATGCAAATAAAGTTGTCTGAATGGAGAGAGGCATTCAAAGAAAGTCATCAGGATGGAGAGAGATTAGTGCTGTTGCTCCCATGGGACCTGGCTTGCGCCTGTTGAAGGGAGCCGCTTTGACCTGTGGGCTCGGTCTGGGGGTGTGCCCAGGAGCTGTGCGGGATGACACCACCTCGGGAGGTATTGCCAATATGCAGGAGGATCAGATTATCATATGAAAGGAATTTAGATGACTTTGTTGATCGGAGTGATAGAAATAAAATGACATTTAATAATGCTGATTGCAAAGTCATGCAAAGTTTTAAGCGTGGAGACCAGTAACAAGAATTTCCAGTGTGAAACAGGAGCTCGTCAGCTGTCCATGACAGAAGGGAGAGATGAGGATGCACTGGCTGGTCAGGAGATACAAGTGAGCAAGCAGTGAGCTATGATGTCCTTAGATATCAGAGGAAGAGAATATGAGGGATTCAGGGAAGTGTGATTTTATCATTGTACAAATCGCCACGCAGAGTATCGGTACAAGAGCTTTCCGTTGCTCGTGGAGTAGCCCATTGGGATTTTGCATACCTCTAGACAGCCCAGTGAAGACAATGCTAAATTACAAAGCAGGCAGGCTAGAGATGTGGTTACACAAATGGACCGTCTGTTGTACCAAGCGAGGTTAAAAAGTGTAATTTGTTTCGCTCTGGCCAGTTGAACAAATGAAGGGACAGGTTACAGTAGGTCTTTTTATACATAGTTGGGACTAAATAGGAAGAAGGCAGAACAACCAAGTCAAAAGATAGCATCTGCACAAGATCAAATTGGCTAAGTTGGTCATGAATAAATTTGGCTGGGAAATTAGAAGAAAGCTTCTAGCTACCTAAGGACTGAAGTTGTGTAATAGTCTTTCAATTAGGGTAGTTTTGAGATAGATCTTGATAATCTTATGAAAGAGATTATACAATTAAATTAGGGAGTTCCTGGAGATAGGAAATTAAGTTTGCAGAGTTAGTCCTTTGGTCTTCAGTATAGTCTTATTTTTAATGTAAAGTTGAAAGGAGAATGGACTTGGTTTTGTTTGCACTATTAACTGCATGCATCAAGGCTTCTGCTGTTTTCTTGGCAGCCAAGGCAAGAATGAATTTTCCCTGTTGCTGCAGATTTGTATCTCTTTCCCCCCCATTTTGCCTTCCTCTCAAGCACTAGATGTTGAAAGTGTGCAGAGCAAAGTCTCCTTGTAGCATTAGACGGGCACAATTGCCTGTGGTTTTTTCTGGCATGCTCCCTGGTTTAACCTGTTCATAAGATTTGGGGCCAGAGAGGCATTTTTCCTTCAGGTTGTGTTGCCAGTAACCGTATTGTACTTTATGGTGTATTTTCTGGGATCTGTTGCTAGCATTGTTTAATGTGCTTTGTGTGGATACAAGGACAGGCAGTGATCTTCACCTGCCCTTTTCTGTGTCACAACACAGTTTAGTCTTTTCTGCTTCTCATGTGTATCATAAGTTTGTTGTATGGTATGAAGATGTGTTCTGTGGCTCCTGGTGCATCTCGGCAGGTTGAAGGGGTGTTGGGAAACAGCCATTAATAGTGTTGTTTTCTGAGACTGGAGTGTTTCCCTTTCTACCTGATATTCCTAAAACAAGTTGAAAAGCTGCACATAAAGTCAGCTCTGCTCTGTTGCTGATCAGAGTAAAATTCCATAAAATGTGAGGGATAACCTCTAGAAGAAAGAATTGCTTGCTGATCATTAGTGATCGATTAGTAATTTTAAAAACACATTCAACTTTCCTATACCAAAATTGTATCTTGTGCATCTTATTACAAGAAAGAGAGAAGGAAAAAAAATGCAGAAAGCAAGCAGGCAGGCAAGAAGGAAAACAGCTTGACTTAGCCTGAAGCAGAGATCACCTACCTGCTAAGCTGCCTGTAAAGAGAAATTGAAATATGGAAAAATGACAGTGCAGATGAGGATAATACTGAGATGGCAGAAGAGGAAGTGTGTTAACCAAACTCCACGGAGCTGTTGAAGTGCATTGAATCATCCGACTGTGCCTTGCATTCTTAAGCAAACACAATTGTACAATTGATTAATTTGTCGACACTTCTTTAGTGCATAACACTATGGTAACCAAGAGACTTGCTAAACATTGTCACAGAGAACGCTGAAATATATCTTCTCTTTGGAAGGAGGGAGGGAGATGGAGCAAGACGTTGGAGCCCTAACTTTGGAGGACTGATACACAGACACAAACACACACGAGCGCACCCGTGAGCAGTTGGGAATGGCCTCCTGTTGGTGGTAGAAGATGACACAGGATGGTTTGCTGGCCATGTTCATGTACTGGATGTGATTGAAGAGGTGACGCTGGCTAACAACTGCCTTGAACACCAGTGCCACGTGACCTTTGCGGAGCAGACAGACAACTGTGGCACCCTCCCGCTGGGTCACTAACACCCAGGGGTCCCGAGCAGGCAGGGAGAGCAAAGGGCTTGGTCTTCCCTGCACCACTGCTCCCGTGGCCTGGAGGGCTGTGCCACCCCGCACGTCACCCTCCATCAGCTGCCGGGACCTCGGTCCTGCTGGGCTGCTTCTCCGGGACCTGTTACACGGAACAGAAGTGTGTGGAGTCCTGCACCGAGTGCCCTAGGCTTGGCTGGTGGCGGTGCTGCAGGGGCAGCTGCCAGCCGCCCTGCTCTGCGCCCTGGCCCCCCACGATTAGTGTTCCCTCTCACCTCTGTGTTATCTATAAGTCAGTGTGAGGTGCTTTGTTGGGTGCCAGCTACAGGCAGATGGATTAATTGGCTGATGGATAAACACAAAGATATTTGTCGGTGTGTTTATTCTTGTTTACAAACTGCCCAATCTTAGGCAAGATATTCGAGTATGTAGCAATGGCAGGAATCATATCCATTAAAATGCTAATCACCTCTCTTGCTTCATCTGTTCAGCCCACAAACACATGCGTACGCACTTGCTTCAAAGAAATTACTAAGGTTTGTTTGTTCTCTCCTGGGCTCAGCCTACTTCTAATCTTGTTTTAACTCACAGCGCAGTGTGGTGCACTGCTTCACGACAATGAAGTTTTGACCATAAGCAACATACAAAGTAAGCCATTATTTGTAGAAATAAACGAACAATAGATGAGGTGATAATAGCTCCCGTTGCCATTAATTATTTTGCATAGATATGGCAGCATCATAGGAAGATTTTCAAGCAAATGCAGAGGCTTTGCCTGAAGGGGTTGAGACAAACCCCTGGCCCTGATGAAGGCAAAGGTTGAATTTCCATCAGCTTCTGTGCAGTGAGGACCTCTCTCAGAGTATCTGAAGAGAAAAATAAGTGTCCCTGGGAGTCAGCCCTTGGGTTTAGGCTGTTTAAGGCTCTGCTGTGCAAACTGCAAGTAACTTTATGTACAGAGGAGGATGCTGAGCGTTTGGTCCCCTGTTGGCTTGTCCCAGCAAACGCAGCAATTAGAGAGGCTGTAATAACTGGGGAAGGTCACACCCCTAGCTGAGGAAGTTTGACCATAAACCTGTTTGTCTTGTCTCTGAGTGCAATGTACACTGGCACGGTTTACAGTAAATTAAAAATGTTCACTCTGGTCAAGCTGTTTCCAATGCAATTTTATTAAGTGGTGTATTAAGCGTGTGTGTTAGTGAGTTGTGTGCGGCAAAAAGGCGGAACTTCGGTTGGCTCCGCTACTGATGTATATTTTAAAGATGAGTATCAACAGTTTGCTTTTTCTCTCAAATAGAATAATTGGAATGGTTTCATTTTGGGGCAAGCTTTTAATGGAAGGGGCACAGTGGGAAGTATTAATAACATAAACTCTTTCTGCTAATCTTAACACCTACATTTCCTATTTAATCTTGCTTATTGAAAGAGCCCTGTCATTAGTGGAGACAATGTGTCAACTCAGAAAAAATGAGTTTATTTTCTTGCCGTGAGCTCTGGGGTTGGCCTCCCGTATGGCAGCAGTGATGTGGAGCTGTGTAATTGCAGAGGGAGTATACGTTGGTCCCTGGGTGCCAGTCCTGGGACAGACAATTCTCATTGCTCATTCTGCTGGAGCGTGGACTTCTATGCAGCTAAATCACTTTCTTATCTGGGGCATCTTCACATCTCTCGGGACTTGGCTCTTCAGCTGCAAGACCTCCTGGTATCTATGTCTCACCGGGCCCAGAGCAGAAGTCGGTTATTCGGGCAATTATTGCACAGCTCAGGAACTCTTGCTGAAAATATTGTTGTATGGGAAAATTGTCTTCAACTCTATTTTGCTGCTTTCTGGAAATAATTCAGAGTTTGGAAGGAGAGGTCCCCAAATAACATTGTTAAAATAGGAGAGTGTATATGATTCTGCAGTAGTGCTAGTATACTGTCTGGAAAGGGCAATGATCCATTGCTTCAAATGGGAGAAGAATAAAGGCAATGGACTAAAATTGCCACTAAACTATCTGGGAAGAAATGAGGCTGAAACACAACTTTGTCTTATCCAGGGCATGTGTTTCAAATCTGGAGCTGAATTCCTTATTTTGTTAAAAAGGTGACTAGTAGAGCTGTCAAGATCTGGAGTGTTAGGCTGATTAGTTTGTTGTTAGTAGGCTGTTGTGAATAGAGCAGAATCTCTGTTTCCACTTGAGATATGGAAAAAAGACTAAAACAAGGAAGAACAACTTCTGTGTTTTGATTATTTTTAAATTTTTTTGAGGAAAACATATGAATATTAAGAAGTGATCCAGCTGGAATAGCATCTTTCTTAAAAACTGCCCTTAGAGATAGTGTATTATATTAACATGAATTTGATTGCACGGTAAGTAAAATTTTATAAATATAAACCATCATCTTATTTCAAAAGCTGCAGTGCCAAGGAAACTATTCTGGGATTTTCTAATATAGTCCAGTTTGAATTGTTTGAATAAGAAGAGATATCAGTGAATAAATCAGATAATGAGCTGCTTTACATAGGAGCATATGATACATTTATGATGTATCGAAGTCCTAAGAGAGATGAATTGTCAATTTAATCTTCTTTGGATTGTATTTGAAATCTACTTTTATGAGGTATTCCTGACTGTTCCAGAGATTACTGTTCAGACACTTATATAGACTTCATTTATATTAGATTTGTGGCTCTACAAGGTCCTCTGCAGGCAAATGTTCATTTTCTTCAGTTGTTTTTATTTGGTTCCTTGACCTTGTAGTAAAAATTTTAGTGATTATAGGTTTTGCCAAAAGTTTTCTTCTGACCTAGCTGCCCGTGTCAGAACTTGGGAAGCGCAGGTACTTCAGTGGACGCACCTTACCAGGAGGAGCAGCAGTACAGATCATCTCTTCTGTCATCAGCATTTTTGACACAACATTGTTGGCCTGAGAGGGATGAAGATCTCTCCCTTGCTCTATGCAGAAATGAAGGGTATGAAGTTTGGAGCCATTGCTTCTTTTCCTGCTTTTTTCTAAGTTCTTTGATAAGTTTCCTGTGGAAAAGAGGATTGCTGGATGAATGAAATCAGATTAAGTGAAAGTTAGAATTCTCTCTCTGTTTCTAGCGGTGCATTGGCGTTGACTGTGCATAAAGCAACTATTTTTTCTGCAAAAATGTGGAATTTATTTTTGTGTCTTTCCTGACACAATCGTCATGCTTTATTAGGGAATCATCTCAGTCAGCTTTACTAGCAGCTGATTTTCCTTCCAGCCTTGCAACACTTGCAGCAGTTTCAATCAAAGAGCCCTGATGGGGAAATGTTGCTGAAGGTTGACATGCAATGTCGGAGTCTGGCGAAGCAGGAATGCTGCTCTGCATAGAGAAAGCAAACATCTGTGAGATATTAAAAACTTCTGACAGGGACAGGAAGATAATTCTCCAGATAATTCTGCGTCATGCTTTGCTCTACCTTCTGTCTCCTGCCAGGCTTCCTAAGTCCTAGGTCATAAGGTTAGAGAAAATTGTGAGTTGGTTGTGTCATCCTTCACCTGTAGATACAGAACTTCCCAGTTGCAGTCCATCGCCACCAGACCCAGCTAGCCTGTCATCACCCTCCTATTAAGGATGGCTGTTTCTAACGCATTAACATTCATGTCAGGTCTAGATATGGATCAGCACAGGCTTAAATCATTGTCAGGAACAGATGTGAGATACCTAATCAGTTATTTCCTAAGGAAAATGAGTTTGATTGCATGAATAGTTGTAAATATTTCATTCAGCAATTCAGCTACTACAGCAATGGTAAACAAGCTTCTAAGGCTGAAGAGAAGCATTTTGTAGTACTGTACTTGATTTCTTATTCATTTAAACTTTAATGTAGAAAAAAACCAGCTTAGGTACATCAGATTACTTTTTGTGACAGCATTGATCATAACCAGGGGCTCACTTTGAAAAGAGCCAAACATGCTTAACCCTAATAAACACGACCAGCTCCATCCTAGTTCACAACATGCAGCATTTTCCGCAGGATGAGCACGAAGCTGCAGGTTTTGCCACTGGGACAGGATCATGGCACAGGAATTAATTTTGGCCTCAGCAGGAAGATGACAACCTGAGCACCAAAACGTCTGTCCTCTGCCTCGGTTTTGCACCTACCCACCCGACGCCAAGCCCGGGTGGTGAGTGTGGTCCTTGGCTGGGAGCTGAGCCAGGACTAGGTGCTCTGTATCCCTGTCGTGCACTTGCCATGAGATAACTGCTGGCTCTTGGAAACGTTGGCTGTGCATAAGCAATAATTAGAGGAATGGCTTTCCTTTCTTGTATGTTTTGCGCTTCTCACTGGTTGAGAACAAAACTAAGCTAAATTGGAATAAACTTTAACGTTTAATCAGGATGGGTGTAATACTAATTTCAGGGATGTAGGAATTTTACTGCTCATCTTTTGCAGAAAGGCTGATGAGAGGATGAAAAGGAAGGGGGAAGTTAGCTTTTTCTCTCTGCCTAATTGAATGTTTTCCCTGCTTGAGTTTTGGCTTAACTATTGTATGGTTTGCTTGTGATTTTTAGGAGGCATGCACAAAAGCCGTGCATGAAAGGAGGAGGTTGGGAGTGCAGATGATATTTGCCTCTTGAACACAGTGTGAAATTCTGAGGAAACTGGGACTGCCAGCTAAAGGTCATGGGCATTTTTAACTTCTGCTGCTGGCTTCATACTACTGCGTAGATGTTTGTCAGGGATCTTGCTGGCCTTGGTGGTATTACATAGTCAGATTATCACAGAAACAAGCTCCCTTTGTACCCGTTCGTTTTTTATGCATGTACATTACAGTATGGTTCTTTCCATCGACTGGTTTTAATGTGTATTTTCTTGGTCAGCCTAATTTTGTTGTGTTAAATACAGTATGGACATTGTTGGTATATAGGTTTATGGTTTTAGGTGCTTTGGTCAGGAAAGCCCCAGGTAATAAATCCGTGTTTATTCTAATTCTGGAAAGCACAAATCCCACTGTTTTCACCCAAGAGTTACATAGATGGCTCAGAAAAGAAGCATGTGTCATTGGACCTGGCTAAATGAAGGGCCAAGCTCTTCAGTGCTCTTTTGAGTCTGTCCCAGGTGAGCTGCGATCTCACACTGCAGCCCTTTCAGCTGCTCTGGTCTCTTACTTGAAAAGCAGGGCCCGCAGATATCTATAGGTACAGCCTGCTGGCCTCAGCCACACAGGCAGCACTGCTCAGAGGATGGCAGTAGCCATTGCTGCTGCTGTTAACTTAGTCAAGGAGAGTTATCCTTCGAGAGAGATGGACCCGTGTATTTAATTTACTGGTGTGTTGGAGTCTTGATTTTGACTCACACTAGGAGGATTCTTAGTACCAGGCCACTGCAGATAGGAAATAAAGCATATTTTAAAATGTTCTGCATGCTTGTGCAAATGTAATCCTCAGACAGCATTTAGGTGTCCAGAAAAAAAAAAAAAAGTCCTTAATTTCAGGGTTACCCAGCCTGTGGGACATGACCAGTTCTGTGTCCTGCGTCCTTCCTCTGCTGTCAGCGAGAAATCCCTGCCGGTCCGCGCTGCAGTGGGTGACGAGGGACCGTGTGTTCTGCACCACTGGGCAGAGGGGCTAAAGAGACCACAGCCTCTTTGAGGGCATGGTAGCAGAAGTGTTGCTGTTTGATCCTTTCCCCCAAGCTTCTGTGTTTACTCAAATCTTTTCTTTGCATGAGTGTTATCTGGGAGGGACACATCTTTTCCGGTCTTAAATAGTTAAAAAAGAAAAGAAAAGAAAAACCAACCTCAAAGAGAATCCCCAAAGCAAGTGGACATTCAGTTGTGCTGAGTCACATTCTGTTATTGTGGCTGATTATCCAGCCAGCCATGCAAATAAACTGCAAGGGGAAAAAAAGTATGTGTGTGAATATCTCACCTACGACAGAATGAGGCCTTGGGTCTTTGTGCATAATATGTGTAACAATAACAACCTAGCATGAAAGTGTTACAGTGACTGACACATTTGCAGTCTAAAAAAGATAAGAAAGTAATAAGAGCGAGAGAGATCTGTGGATGTTTATCTTCTCTTTTCTTCTTTCTGAAGGAAAGTTTTGCTTTCTCATTATATTTCTGGTGCGTATCAGCGGCACCATGCAGGATGATGAATATGATTGCAGTTAATTGTTTAAATATTCTTTTATTCCTGAAGCTTTCAAAACAAATAACTGTCTTTTGAGTAGCTGGTTGAGAACTGATGTGGGCAAGATAGTCTAAAAGAGAATATTGAATGTGAAGTTAAAAGTGCCTCGGAGAAGACAGAGAGAAGTAGCAGGGGGTGTGTTTTAAAGAAAGAAAGAAAAACCGGTTTTATTGTTAACAATACCAGTAACATAAGTGGCAGCAGTTCTTCTTGAAAAAAATTTGTAAGCTTCAGTAGTTCAAATCCATCCTTGGTATAACAGTGATGGAATTACACGGGGGTCAACATCTTTTCTGGTGTCTGAGTCTTGTAGTGTTACTTAATGCAAATACTATGTTGCTTGACTTTGTCCAAAATGCATTTGCTGACTATATTTATCATCTGCCTTCTCCATAGTAAACAAGAAGAGACATCTGTGGAGAAGGTCTGGTAGCCACAGAAAATATTTTGCATCATGGCGTCTAACTCATTATGAGCTATTCTCAGCTCAAAGAGCTGTTCTTTAGGACAGCTGAAACACGAATGTGTATTTGGTGTTTGGGACCCTTTGCAACTGTATTATGTACTTGTAGCGCAGGAAGTAAAACACTGGGTGGAAAAGTGCCACTTCAAGACAACTGTGAGTGATTTTGGGAATTCTGAGTAATGAGATGAGTTTTCTCAAAGTAATGTCGAAGTCTAGCCCTTAGTCACACACTTGAAACAAGTGGGCTCAGACCTTATGAAAGGTGTTTACTTATTCAGCTTTAAGGCACAGGCCAAGAAATAACTTGATCGGATTAGCCAAGTTTGAATAGGAACAGCAGCAAATAGAATCAAATGAGTGTGAACAATGCTGCTGGGCTCTCTATTAGAAAAATATCTGCCAGCTGCCGTTGTAGAGTATAATCCTGCAAGATGCTGACGCCTCCGGTTCTCGTTGCCTGAGGGAGCTGGACCAGGGCACTTCAGGCGTGCGGCTCCCATTACTTACCTTAGTCAAACAATGGTTTTTCTCTGAAATCCTTTTCCCTGTTATATAAAGGCTGGTTCTTTTCTACCTCCTCTTCCTTGAAAGGCTCTTGACGCTTACAGGGACTGAGTGCGTGGCTGGTTATTCTCAGCTGCAAGATTACAGAGATGGCAGCGGTAAGGTCAGTGGGGCATGAACACAGCTCAGCTGGAGAGCAGATGTGAGCAGATCGTTTAAGGAAAGCAGCTGAAATTCTCAGAGCCAAATGGGGATAAGACAAATTTCGAAATGTAAGGGCTTTGTTTAAATTCCTTTTGACTTATGCGCACATTATACCTGGAATGCTTCGGAATTAAACACACCGAGAGGGTAAAGTTGTTTCTCATGCTTCAACTTGGGAGCATGAAGCCAAAGATGTAAAATGAGGTCAGTTAGCTCAGCTGCAGTGAATCCTTTGATATTCGTTTAATGGATAAGTAGATAAAACTCTAAGTAAGCTTGCATGGGAGACTTTGAATTTTAACTACTAAAGCTCTTTATAATTTTCTCACAGGTCCTTTTATGTAGATGGGACATGAGGAAGCAATTCCTTACCAAGAGGGTGGTCAAACACTGAACAGGCTTCCTAGAGTGGTGGTCGATGCCCCAAGCCTGTCAGCGTTTTGGATAATGTCCTTAATAACATGCTTTAACTTTTGGTCTGCCCTGAGGACAAGGTGATCGTCGTAGGTCCGTTCCAACTGAAATATTCTATTCTGTGGGGCAGTTGAACTGTTCGGACAGCTAGTGCTGTTCCACTTCTGCTGCAATGCCGCTGCAGGTCTCCTCAACCTGTTTTCTCATTTCTTCTGTCTCTGAACCTGAGGTGAGAGGTGGGCTGGCTCCAGGAAATTCATCATTTGGGTAGTCTTTGGGTTTGAGATTTGGGCTGAAGTCAAGAAGTTGAACTCTGGTGCTGAATTCTCCTCTGGTATAGGGAGGCTTTCAGTCTGGTTCAGACCTATCTCTAATCCCTTTGTCGTAGTATTTCCTTTTTTCGAATAGCTTCCTTATGTATTGAGTTCCAGAAATTCCAGGCTGGTGATACACATGGGAAACAGATTGCAACAGAGAGCAGATTAAATTACTCAGGTTTAGGATTACTGTGGCAGAACATTTTTTTCTTGGTGTTGTTTGAAAAGGGAGAAGAATCTTCCTTTTTTTTTATTTATAAGGAGTTTGAGATCAAATGACTCTGAGCTGCCCTTTCGTTGGTTGGTCAGTGATCACTTGAAGAAAAAGTAACAAACTGGTTTTTTTTCTCCCCTCCTTCGTTTGAAAATCAGTTCCTACCAGTGCTGCGTATTTAAAGAAGTTCTAAGACTATAGTCTTACACTTCAGGAAGCTTATTTTAGGAGGGAAGACTTGACTGAATGCCAATAGACAGAGCTAATCATCAGGACATTTGGATTCACTTCTTAACTCTGCTGCGTGACCTTGGGTCAATGATTTAGGTCGAGCATTTCCAAAATATGCGTTATTTGTAGGTGCTTATGCTGGGTTTCAGTGTTACTGGAAATTAGGCTGTAACTGCATTTACTGTTTCAAATTCAGCTTCCCAAAACTGGGACACTGGTAAAAAGAGACAGAATTAAAATGTGTGCCCCTGTTTCCTCACTTGTACTACAAGGATGGATGACTGTTCATGGAGCGTGCTGAGGCTTCCCGATGTAAAAGCATTAAAGGAGAGAAAGGGTGGCAGCAAGCTGCTTGCAAAGCGTCAAAAAAGGAGACATTGTTCAGCAGGAATCAAAGGATGCTGAACAAGGTCCAGACTTCCAAGACTTCCCACTTTACCAGCCAAAGGGCTCCCCAGACCGTGCAGAGGACCAAGCGAATCTGAGGAAGCACAGAAGCGACAGAGCCAAGGCTGGCCGGCTGTCTGTAAGTGTCCAGCCCATCCAGCTGCTTTCCCGTGTGCTTCCCAGGAGGTACAGAGGAGCAGCGGAGTTGCTGTTTCTTGGAGGGGGGATCCAGGGATGTAGCGCTGAGTGTGGACGGGGCAGCGCAGCTGCAGCAAGTCGTGTGCTTCCAGGAGGCTCCGATTTGTGTCACATACGGTCAGTCTGTGCCTGCTGGAAAGGGGCAGACCTACCGTGCAGGTGTGGATCAACTATGCTAAACATATGGTCATGCAGTGGGAGAGTCCTGACAGTGTCGGGCTCCTTCTTCATTAAAGGACTAGGGAGCTGGAAGACTCTCCTTGCTTTCATGGATGATGAGAATGTGCATCACTGTCACGGGGGCATCCTGACTCCAAGATTGACTGTGGTCGCTATCGGACTTTGAAGTGAGCTGACACACATCTGTAGGGCAGTGGCCAGGGGAGTACTGTATATAGACAGAAGATGTTCAAGTTTGAGAGAAATCCTCCAGCTCACAAATCGCTCCCACCATCTGCTGATCCTGCCATCTGTGAGCAGATGGACTTTGAAGCCGAGTCATGCACAGCGTTCTTCTCCTCACTGGAGCAGAGCACTTTGGAAGCATGGTCCTGGAGCCACCCAGGACCCACTGCTGACCCCGCTGAAAGCCCCTGCTTTCACAGTGCCAGGCAAGCAGCCCTTGAGCTTTGCATATATTTTTGCATTATGAGTTCAACCTCCAGCAGAAGCAAACATGAATCACAAGTGCTCATCTCCTCATCTGTACCATCCTCAGGCATCTGAAATGCATTTAATATGAGACTGAGAAGAAGAAACAAAGCAAAAAAAGTGTTGTTCCAGGAGAAAAAGAGAAGAGCTAAGGACATGAACTTACTATTGCCTCTTTCAATGAACTGGTAGTTGCTGGGGGTGTTCTCTTGCTGAGAAAACTAGAGGAGAAGGTAGTTAGTTTAATTAGCTAGCTGATTTTCTTTGTTGTCAAGTGATTACATTTATTCTGTGCACAGGGAAAGCACAAGGCTTAAAAGTAGGTACTTTAATGGCACGTAGACTTTACGTAGCTGTCTGCTTGGGATGAGTTTCACCCATAGAAGAGAAGAGGAATTACAAGAGGTATTTCAGGGTAACACATCCAAAAAGACAGCTTTGACATGTTTGTCCTAGTATCTGCATAGTTGCCAAAACAAAACCCGAAGCCGAAAAAGGACCCAGTGACCTCACTTAATGCCATAAATTCAGCTGATGCACGCCGTGTCCTCTCGGTGGGAGTAACGCACAGCACCTCCCAGGGAGAAGCTCCAGCTGGTGATCCCCGAGAAGAGAGCACGGGGCGTCAGGGTGCCCCGCACCCACGTTGTAGGCAGTTCTGCAGCAGGTGCAGAAGCTGATGCTGTCAAGTTAGCAGGGAGTGTTGGTTTCTTTTAAAAAAATGTTCCTAGCTGGTTTGCTCTGATCATGTTGGAACTGTGCTGAATGAAACCCTGAAATTAGCCAGCGTTTCAGCAGTGGGTTTATGATCAGATGCTGCCTGTGTTGTTGAAGCTGCAGATGCAATAGCTTTGGGAGGTTTTTTTAGCCTGTTAAGCCGCCCTTTTCATTGCTGAAATTTATTGGGTTAACCTTCCCACACACACCCCATCCTTTGTGATTTGCCAGAGAAGAGAATATGGTAGAAAGTGGCCTGAGGCATGAAGAGAGGGAGCTCTGCTCACCTTCCCTTTGCATGCACCCAGCAGGAATGGTTACTTAATTTCCAACCTCAGGAGGTGAGCAGTGCAGGAGTCATCCTGAATGTCACGATGGCTTTCCTTGGTAGAAATTGCTCTTGTGGGGTTTTTTTGTTTGTTTTTTGGGTTTTTTTTTTTTGCAAATGGCTCTGAAGTAAAATGTGTTTATTTATATGTGTGTTTATACACTCACCCCCACACACATGCATTTGCACCATCAGGATCAGCCATAAGCAGAAGCAGAGCTTTAAAGAGCACTCATATTTGCTGGAAATTGTGGAGAACATTCTGTTCAAAAGGCTGCTGACTGTTAGATTTCAATATTGCTGCCTTCTCTTTAGCTGTATGTGCCTTTCCTGGAAATAGTCCCATGAAAACACACATCTTGGTTTCTGCTGAAGGATTAACTGTGGACAACTGCCTTTGCTCTCATCCTACACATGGGAAAACTGTTATTATTTGAGGATGATTTGGTTCTGTGTCTGCCTGAATCAGGTGCGTTAAAGAATTGTTTGTAGGTTAAATATCATCACTTCATACTACAAAACACATTTACCTTTCCTGCAGTAACTTAATGGCTACAAATGAATACAGGTATTTATCCAAGACTGCAGAGGAAGTATTATTTGCATATGTGTTTTTTATCCTACCCTGCTTGTGCCAGTAGAAGTACAGTTTGGTACCGCTTAGGGCTGTGAATCAGCAGTTCTGCCTTTTGCCATGTTTTGAGAGTTTTAAGGGGCTATTGGACAAATTGATAGAATTAATTAAATGCATGCCCTTATTGATACAGAAACCCTACAGCCATTTTAAATAATACTCTACAATGTTGTATCTTTACCCTGCAAGGTTCTGTAATTTGCTGGAACAGAACAAACTTGGCCATCTATTTTCTCCAGGATCTGACAAAAATCCTAGAGAACAAAATGTTCCAGTAATCATCATTTCTTTTCAAGTATCTGTTAGTTTTTAATTCTTTCCCCCTTTCTTTGTCAGAAAACAGCATATCCTGGTTTAAAGAAAAACAATAACCAAGCCAAAACCCAAAAAAACCACAACACACCACTTTGTTCCTATCAGTATCTTTCATTTCATTTCTGTGCTGAATCACAGTGTTCTGTTACAGCCTTTTTTTATGGTGTATTGTTTTGTATAATCCATTTTCTTTGGGCACCTCTTAGCTTCTGTCTGAAGCTGTTACCGCTATAATGAATGTAGTCATAAATCTGTCACAGGTAACAAGCTAAATTTAGAGCTCAATAAACCAGGGAAGAGTACGCTGTAGATAAGTGGGCGCATTGAGATGCAATAGTTACAGTGGTGGCACAAACAGTCCGCTTCGGGCAGATTAACAAAAGAGGACACAGAATATTTGGTTCCTTCAGCGATTCACCACTGTTACTCCTGTTCCAGTGAACAAAGATGTGTGAAGATACAGGTACAGTCATGGCGTGTCACCCTGCCTTGACACCCCAGAGTGAAGGGGTGTGTTAGCTGCAGGGATGAGTGTGCTGTGCTGGACCGTTTCCCTTGGCCACCCTGCAGCAGAGACGTAGGGTGAGAGATCTATAGAAGATGGAGCTGCACAGCTCTACCACTGAACTGGGGGGAATCCCAGTTCCTCTGAAGAAGCGAAGGGTCTGGAACTGGAATTAGGAGCTGTCAAGCAGGACAGGACCTGGTGCCTCTGGACCTGGACCGAGGTGGTATGGAAGCCAACCATGTTGAAGACCCCCATCTGATCCCCACCAGCGTGATCCCTAAGGCAGTGTGTCCCTAACCAGAATTTGGCAGTCGTGCATGCCCCAGGCCTGGGCAAGCCAAGAGTTCCCACAATTAAGTGGCTGATAGATTGTCAGTACTGTGATCATTTTTTTTTTTTTTTCTTTCGAGAAGAGGAAAGTGAAGAACATGGAGAAGAAAAAAGCAACAGGAAGATGAAGGCAGATGATAGAAGAAACAAGATGGAGAGAAACCACATTCAAGAAAGATCCAGTTCTCTGAATTGCAAACCAATGGATGTTAAGTAAGGGGGGATAAGCGAAAGAAGAGCAGGAGAGAGTGAAGGACAACAGAAGGCAAGACATGGCAAGGAAAGGAGAGGGTAAAACACAAGCAGAAAAAAAATTAAGCAAGTAGGTCAAGTAACGCAGAGATGCAACTCCTTTGCCACATCTGTTTTAGTCTTTGCATTTCCATGTCGTGCTTTCTCGCTGAGCTGTGAGGCAGCAGCGGCGAGGCAGTGCCCTGTGGGGTACCCGGGCAGAGGTAATGCTGTAGCCGTACAGAGCAGCTGCTGCTGCTATTGCCCGCTCGCTGTAGCCCAGAAATGTTTGTCCCAAAGGTGGGTATGTTTGCCATCGAGCCTGCTCAGTATGAGAGAAGGAGCTTTGCAGCAGAGGGCGGTGGGAGCCGCTGCTGTGGCTCTGCTCCATGCTCGGGGTGGCTGTGCGGGTGGCCGTGCGGCGGGCAGCACAGGACGGGCGGCAGGGCTTCGGTGCTCCGGCACGTGAACGGAGGTGCTGAGCACTTCTGTGCTAAACAGCTGTAACGATGCAGTGGCACTGGTTGGTTTTCCAAATGTCATTTGCATTAGCATCTTGTAATTGAATCAGTAGCGCTTTACTGAAGAGGTTAAATTCTGCCTTTTAAAAATTAAATCATCTGTTTAGCTGTCAGCCACAGTCATGCCCTCCTGTTTCCTCGAGAAGAATGAAACATTGGCATATTGGTATATAAGTCGCATGGCTGGAGGATGCATTAGCTCTCTTATTTATGACTGCATTGTGCCACAAAGTGCTGCCTCTTGTAATTGGGGGCTCTCTGATGAATGCATTGCATGTAAAATCTGTGGAATTATTAGCACAGCACGTTTCCATAATTAAAATATTTCCTACAGTATAGTTTTGAAGACTCTCTAACTGCTGTATGTTACTCAAATGCAAAATCTTATGGAAATTTAAATATGAGCACAACAAAGTTTTGATGCATAGATAATATTTTTAGTTAGACCAGTTGATATATTTAGGAAAAGCAATCAAATTAGATGGGTTCAGGGACCCTTTTTAGGTGACTGATGAAAGCTTTGTTTGTTGCTGATCACAAAGAAATGTGCAGCGTTACCTTCAAAGAGTGATCTTTGCCTTGCCATCAGTGACATAACCAAATAATTAAAATTAAAGCTATAATGATGCATTCATAGGAACTGTTGATTTCAGGGGATAGCCGTTACTAATGTGATGTTCCATTAAGAGTTGTCCAAAGGTAATGTTAATATTTTGATGACTTGCAGCAAAATTGTGAAAAGTTTGCACAGTTTTAGATAGCTCCTGAGGTCAGACAGTTCTGCAAAACAAAGAATTTTTAAAAAATGCCCTCTCCCATTCTTTCTTCAGTAAAAAATGTGCCAGAATATTGCAGATGACATGGAATAGTGCTTTAACTATTAGCTGTGTGTCTGAGAAGTCCATTTGTCTTGTTAAGGCTGTCATACTACATTACCCTTTCTGTAAACCTAGGAACAACTTCAAATGCTGTGATATTTGAAAAGTCTAAATAAAATTTGCCCTTGAAATGCTGTGAGTGTTTTTTGAGACTCCCTGTACAAGGGAAGAAAAAATCTTTTCCCTTTACAGAGGGCATTAAGCAATGATGGATGTGCATTTCTTTGTGAGAAAGCTGATATTGCCTGCTGTAGGTGGGCTGAAAAACAAAGCTAGCAGCACTGACAAGTGTCCTCTCTCTTTACCTGCCCATAGAGTTTAGGATTCCTTCTCTCCAAGTGTTGCAGGAGAGGATTTTCAGGAGGCAATAAATAAATTTTGATCCCCCTGGTTAATACAGTTAAGGTCAAAGAGGTTCTATCTGGAGCTATTTAAAATACTCTTAACATGCAGACATACTGCTGTCAGTAGTGCTAAGTGCCTTATCTTGCTGAGGAGTGTATACAACCCTTATGAAACTATTCTTAAGTATTCTGGTTACTATCTTTAGCTCTGGCTCATAACAAGACAAAAAGCACTTAGCTAAATGTAGTCCTGAAGTGCTTAATCCAGTTAAGAATATTTTGTCCTTAGGTGTCTTCTACTAAGACTTCTTGTAGCTCGCCGTACTGCTGCATCATGCAAAAAGCCTTATCTGTGTATTTGGGCCTCTGAATTCTTTTATGGCCGTTTATTCTGTTAGAGCCTCGAAGTCTGGTGTAGGCTGAGGACATCTCTCACGTTCTTTAGGGGTGTCCTCTTGGGACAGACCGGGGAAGCCTCATTCCTCTGCCCCTGGCAGCTTACATCAGCCGTACTGCTGCGGAATGGGATACCTGCTGCTAGAGACTGGAGAATCCAGGCTTCGTTTCCCAATTTAGACTTGGTGAGCATTAGCTGGGCTGCTGTCTCTAGCCGTGACCCAACAGCTTCTCTCAACCTATGGCTGTTCAGGCTGGCTGGGAGGGCAGCCACACGGACAAGGCAGAAAACCTGTCAGGCTTCCTGGAAGTTTCCAGTTGTTAAACAACCTGTGGGCAAGGCACTGTGAAGGTTTCTGCATAAGGCTTTGCGCTCAAAGCTGAGGGAAAATCCTTCTGTTTGTTTTTGGGTGGGGTTTTTTTTTTCATACTTAAGCCTGTATACAAAAAATGGTTCCTGAAAAATTGTGGTAAATCTGTTTTGTGTATTCACATGCATTCTTTATAATTTAACCCATCACTTAAAAAAAAAAAAGTATCTTTATACCAACTCCGAAATTTTATTTCTCTTTGTATCAATCTCCGAAATGATTACAAGTTAGCAAAACTTCTGTATGGGTCATTCTTCTAGGGGAAAAACAACTGTATGATTTTGATAAAACAGCACTGACTGCTGAGCAGCAGTGACCAAGATAAGCACCTCGGTTCTGTGATAGCTCAATAGGGTAACAAATAAGATCACATGCTCCTTTTGAACCAGGATAATAGCTTGTAACTTGACTAGCGTATGACGACTGTGAGAACAGAAGCATAGCAGGTCCACCATGTTTAAACTTGCTGCGCACGTGTTGTTTTCAGTTGCAGCTTTGCTGAGGGTATTGGGGGTTGCGTGAGATTTTCCCTGGAAGGTCATGTTCCAAACTGAAAATGATCCCTTCATCCCAACTGCACTTTTTACCTGGTTCACTTACCACTGAAACACAGGAGGTGTTTTAGATGTTCCTCTTGTACTTCTGTGGCAGGAGGTCTTGCAGGTAGCATCTATATTACTGTTCATGATGACTGTATCACACTTTCTTTGAGCCGATTTTTTTGAGCAAGTGGACTGACATAATTTCATTTAGCTGCAATGAGCAGGAATTTGGCCCGTTGTCTCGTGTTGCTCACATAATCCTCCCCTGCAGAGCACTCGCACTGTATCAGTGGCTGGGATCTGTGTTGCTTGTGGTGCTTAGCAGCAGCCCCTACCCTGTCCCAGCTACCCTTTCCAACATGCATGCCTGATGGGGGTCTCTTGCAGTGGTTCTTCAGCCACCTTCTTGTGTTTCCTTCCCTTAGAGGTGTTTTCATGAGCTGGAGAAATGAACTCTTGCCAGTCCTTTAGATGGCAAAACTGTGGGGCTGTGTTTGCTCGTTCACCGAGGTTACAAATGTGGAACCCCTGGTAGTGGCCACGAGCTTTTTGCAGTCTCTTGAGCTAATGTTGGAACTCGTGGTAACAGGAGAAACAGCCATGAACCTGGGCTCAAGGTGGGAAGGTGACTTCAAGGGCATTAAAAGCTTGGTAGATTTGGAAGCCCAGCACTTGGCTATTGTTGAAGATATTACTGTCAGTCATGCACAGTCCGGTTGCATCAGGGTCCTTCCTGGGAGTGAGACTCGTCTGAAGCCAAGTGAGTTTCAACAGCGATGGTTTCAGAGAGATTAGCACGGTGGTGTAGGTGTAGTCAGGAGTTCAGGGTGTTCGTTAGTCACCATTTCAGCTGCACACAGAAAGGAGAGGTGTGTGTCCCGTCAGTAGCAAAGCTGAATGGGAGGCTTGAAATCCATCCACAGGTGGGTGGTTGTGGCTTGCGCTGGCTCTAGCTGATCGTGTTCATCTCAAAGGAGGTTTTTGGTTGCAGGATGGGATAGGTGAAGTATGGGTCATACTCGCTGGTTTTCATAGCACGCATGCCAGGTAAACTGTCATACTTTGGAAGGACTCTGGAGTGGCCCCAAGGTAGGAGGGCCATTCCTCCAGCTGGCTGGGCCACAAGGCTTTTTGGACATGAGTGGTCAAGGTGGCTTCCCACCTGCTTCTGTGGCTGCAGGTGGTGCCGACGGAGCCAAGAGCCCTGGAACGTGGTTCGGCTTCTGTTCCCAGAGGCTTTGCTGAGCTTTCACCAGTTATACTTAAGCATATTTCTACTTTATGGTGGTAGACTTTTTCAGCTTGAAGTGATTGCTGCTCTCTAGGCTAAGTCTTGCCTGCAACTGTGTCTTAACTGGATTTGCTTTTCCTTCCAGGATTAATTTTTCTCTGTCTATATTTACATGGTGATAAGAAGTGCTAATCCCACTCCGTCAGTCTGGACTGATGAATCTGAGGAATAGAACAGGTAATTTCTAATTTGGCTTGTAGCTTTCAGTGACTCAAGCAGTGAGAACCACTCCCCCCCCCCCCATGAAGTGCATTCATATTTTGGGACAAAAGAAATCATACAGTTTCTTCTACTCAGGTCACCTGCAGGGAGGGAGACCCTTGTCCCGGAGCAGGAAAGGAAGGGTAAATTTTTGTAGCTTTTACCACGAGCAGCATCTTTGACTTCCTCTTGGTTGTGGGTGGTTTTATTTTGTGTTACTTTTACAGCCACCAAGTTGAGCTTGGAGTAGTCTCAAAGCAGGGAAAAACATTTGGATATACCCTCTGAAAAATGCCCCTTGGGTGCAGGGTGGGGTGGGAGGGTTTTGCCAGTGAAAGTGCTCGCTAGAGGTGGAGGCAGGTTGGTGCTGATGCTGGGGACGGGTGCAGTTACCTCTTTGTTCCTGAGTGGGATGCAACCCAGCAGAGCTGACCCAAGTGAGGCGGTGTGGAATGATGGTAGCTGGCTTGCCTGCACCTGCCTGGCTCCCTGTCCCTCGGGCTTAGCCCTCTGAGTCACAGAAGGCAAGTCACCAGTGAAGGAGTTACCCTCGTGCTGAAGTTTCCATCATTTCAGAGCCTGAGTGTACCGTGTCCTTACTGGGAGTTGTTGCCAACGGCTCTCCTTACCTGTGCTGCAGGAACAGTTGAGGTAAAGACAGCAGCCCACGATGACTGTTCTGTTGCAGGAAGGTGTAGAATTCCAGGAACCCCGGTCACATTCCCCTTTTTTTTTCCCTGGTTACTGCCAGGTGAGGGAGTTTTAACTTGAAGTCTCTTGGATATGACCCCCCACGGCAGGACGCAGCTCGGATGATGTGAGCCCACCAGTGCAAGCAGCAGTCATTGGCTGCAGGATGCTTTGGATAAACCTGTCTGTCGTATCATCTCTTAGATGTCCTGATAGTACCCTGCTGTTGCCTAATACTAATCCTTTGGGGGATTAGCACAGTTTCCTTCTTCCTTCTATGCCCTTCCACTGGGAAAGAAATCTCAGATGCTTTTCAAGCATTGCAATACTTGAAATCAACCAGCAGCCTATTTAATTGCCCAAAACACAACCAGGTGCAGTGCTGCCTGGTACAGGCATCTGAGTCAAATCGGCCCTCACATTTGCAGGGGAGATGCTGATTCCTGTGCAGAGTTCAGTGCTTCAGCAGGGTTCGCCAGGCTGTGGCAGAGGGGAGTGCAGAGGCAGGTTGAGGGGCTGCTGGTTCTTAGCTCTTCCACTCTCAAGTTGCACCTATTGTAGCTCTGTGTTTGGGTCTACAGCAACGGTTTCACTTCTCAAGCCTCAGCAGCTGATGGAACAAGCGAAATACTATGTAACAAGAGTGGAGTTTGGAAAAGGGAAGGTTGAAACATCCAGGAGATCAGAAAGTACAGACCAGTTAGCTCCATTCTGACATCCTCAAGGAAATCAGGGAATATGTCTCAGTAAGTACTCCTCTCTTTTCCTTCCAGAGCCCTGTGTCGTGTAAACGAACTGATGGATGAAGATGAGAAGGACAGGGCAAAGAGGTATGAAGCGATGCACAGAGCACTGAGAGTAATAGCGTTCCTGGGGGAGAATTGTAAATGCTGTGCTGTCCAGTGCTTGAAAAAGTACTTGGGACTACTGCTGTCTGAGGCAAAACCCCCGTGCAATTTACAGGCTGTGTATAGTGGACCACAAACAGTGTAATTAAGCCACCATTTTCAAGCTTCTCGTAGTGTGTTTGACCACCCCTACGATGGGTTAATCAGCTGAGTGGTCCTTAAATGACTTTGTTGTGCCGTCAGAATCTTATGTTATCCCATGGCTATTTATTATCTTGATGCAGGACTCCCGACCTGTGATTTTATTGGCATCATGCAGTGCTGCCCACCTCTGGTAGAGTTCCCCATGAAACTTAGAGAGCAGTCCTGCTTTAGCACAGGTATGGGTTAGTCTCCCTTCAGAGAAGCGTTTGGCTCAGTTCTAATGAGTCATCGTACAGGAGTGCCAAACCAGAGATGGCTGTGAACGTAGATGCTGGATCTGAGAACCTCCAAATGCCAATCTGGATATGAATGGAAATGCTTTCTGCATACCGCGCTCGGTCTAGATCACCGGAAGCATGTATCGTCATGAATACGCTTGTAAAGAAAATTAATTACTGCTGGAAGAGGTTGTATGAAAATAGGGTTATCTCAGATATGAGCATTGGAAAGAACAATTTGGAAGAACCTGAATGGATTTGCTTTCTCCTTTATTATTTTTAATGGAGGGGAAAACCCTAATAAAACATTCTTAAATTGTATTAATGCAAGCTGGAAACTAACCTGTGGTTTCTGCAGTCAGACTCTTTAACATTGCCGGTTTCACAGATCATGGCAGAAGATTTTCAAAACAGATACAAGAGCATGTGCTTGACTTTATTCTGCAGTCAAGTTGTCTCTAAACAGTATTGTCTCTTGAAAAGCTCCTTTTGCAAGTACAAATCAGGGAATAAGGAATCTTTTGCATTTTGACCTTTATGTGTGTGTGGTGTGTGTGCACTAACTGCAAAACAAAACTACATAAAAATGAGATGGGCAAAATGTGAGCATGTAGATGCCAGGACTTCTTTCACTGGAGAAAAAGGACAACCTTTGCCCTGTTGTCAGTGGTTTTGAAACAAAGGGAACTGGCACTGAAATGTACATAAGGATATGGTCTTGCTCAAATGAGCGTAAATTGTGTTTGTTGCCCCCAGGTGTTCCTTGCTGACGGTGAGCTCAGTTCTGCTGCAAGGCTCTGAGCACCAGCAAGGCACTCACACCCAAGCCTGTTCTAAAGGAATGAGTAGTCCCAGCAGAGTTTAGATTCGTACCTTTAAAGTGTTTTGCTGGGGCAGGACCATGTACCTCTCCCTGGGTCGGTTGTTTTACTTAGTGGCATTTATGTTTCTGTCACCCAGGGCATCACGCAACAAATCTGAAAAGAAAAGGAGAGACCAGTTCAATGTCCTCATTAAAGAGCTTTGCACGATGCTGCAGGGCCACGGTCACCCTCTCAAGATGGACAAGTCCACAATACTGCAGAGGACCATTGACTTCTTACAGAAACAGAAAGGTACTGGAGGGTGCTGGGCTGCCCCTGTTGAAGGCCCTGGCTCTGCCATCTGCCCAGCAGCCGGGTTCCACTCAGAAGATGAAAATTGTTTTTCCCAAGCATCTAAGACCTCCGGAGAGGACTTGAGCCGAAGTGAGGGGCAGAATAAGGCACAGCAGTTGGCCTTGGGAAACAAGCTGGGTTTGAATACAGTGCTGATCGCTTAAACGCAGATATGCTTGAAAAGATGCAGCGCTACGTGCTTTTTAATGTAGTGGCTTCACTCCGTGTCCCTCGCTGGCCTCCCCATCCCCTGGCATGTTTACATGCTCTCAGACAGAGCCCGATGGAGGAGATCTGAGGAACAGTACGCACTGGGAAAGCCAGGGGAAAGGGGGCTCTGTGCCCTGTTCCCAGGTCTCCAGGGGTAGGAGGTGGCTGGTGCAGCCTGTCCGGCTGCCTGAGCACTACCATGAGCCTTCCTGAAACAGCTCCAGGGGTGCAGACACCCTCTGCTCACAGTGATGCTCAGCTACTCTGAAATTAGCCCACTGACCTTAATTTTTGGAGGATTTCTTCAGACCACCCAAAATGCCTCTTCTTCCTTTTCTTGATTTCTAGTGCATTTGTGTTGTGATGGGATAGAAAATGACTGTTGCATACAAGAAGGCTTTGTGTGGAGAATGATCTGAGGATGATTCCTCTGAAAGCCTCTTAAAAGAAATCTAGTGTTACTTGAAAATGAAAAAAAAAAATTCAACTAGCATGAGTCATGTTGCTTTTTTGATGTTTTCTCTTTAAGAAATCACAGCACAGACAGAAGCCTGTGAGATTAGACAAGACTGGAAGCCTTCATTTCTTAGCAACGAGGAGTTCACCCAGTTGATGTTAGAGGTAAGAAGAAATTAAAGCTGCATAGATTAGTGAGAAGTAATCAGTTCATTGGAGTAGTTCAGAGATA
Source organism: Falco rusticolus (assembly GCF_015220075.1). Taxonomy (NCBI): domain Eukaryota; kingdom Metazoa; phylum Chordata; class Aves; order Falconiformes; family Falconidae; genus Falco; species Falco rusticolus. Next base: position 8,744,062 of record NC_051200.1, on the reverse strand, counting down.
TAGTTCCTTTTCACCTGTCGGTCCCAATGTTAATGATTTCTACTTTGCTGGCACATGTAATACAAACCTGACAGAGACCAGTGTTGTGCTAAATGCTTTGCTGACCCAGAATTAAAAACATGGTTGCTTCCCTTTAAAGATAAACAGCTTTTCATTTAGGAATGAAGACCATTTTGGCCCAGATTTGGCCTGGTGAGAGAGGAAAAAGAGAATTGTCCTCAGAAGAGCCACTAGAGCTAGCAGTTTCAGCAAAAACTTGAAAGGACCTGAAATAAAGCAGAGCAGCTCTCTGCCTCCCACATCCCCCAGCCAGGCAGCGTTTACCTTGCTGCTGCTCAGTCTGCAGTGCTGCACGTGTGATGGGAACGCTGTATCTTTTGCTTGGATTGTCTTTAAGTGCATCCAGGAGAGCAGCTCTGATACTGTCACCTCTAAAATGCTTAGCTGATCAAGAAGCACCCCACGAGCCTACAGTTTTCCTTTCTTATGGACGTGGCTTTGGGTTTGTGCTGCACGCTGCTCTGACGAGGACATCTCCTGCCCTGCGTGGGCAGCCGTTGCTCTTTGCCCCACCAAAATAAGGGTGTATGCTGGGCTGAGCTGGGAGGTGCTGCAGTGTCTTAGTTATTCCTTTTCATCAGGATGTCGTGACTCACCTCCCTGGAAAAGTATGTTCATTTTTTCTGGGAATTTCTCTCACCAAACAAGCTAGTTTGTTCCAGCTGAACCAAAACAAATTCCCCCCTTAGAAGAGTGAGGGGGGGAGGGAGAGAGAGCCCTTTAATAACTGTTGGCTTGCTGGACTATGTTGGGCTGTTGGCCAGCTTACTTAAAATCAGTGTTTTTTTCCAGAGAGGGCTTTTTTTCAGCAAAGTATGACGGTGAGGTGGGGGAGATGGGCAATGCTGCATTGTTGGCTCCCTCCAGAGCTGCAGAGCAGCCTAACCATGCCGTTAGAAGAGCTGGCTTTATGCATGGTGCTGTCTAGAGATTAAACCTCCCAGATCTTGGTAAGTGTTAGAGAAGAATAGGGACAGACACTGGGTCAGTGGTACGAGATGTGAAGAACAGGGAGAACACCCGAAGAGGAAAGCACGTGCTGTGACTTAAAAGGGACAGAGAACTTTGACTCCGGGACAGAGAACTTTGACTCCGGGACAGAAACCGTTGTGAAAAAGAAAGGGGAAACAAAACAGGCTTTAAAATTGTCACAAAACAGGCTTTAAAATTGTTGTGTCAGTAGCCTAACAAATGAGAGCTTTAAGCAGAATAAATAAGGCTTTAAATCTTGTCTGTATTGTCCATAAATTTCTAAAAATACAGCACTGTATATTTTTTCTCTCTCTGCCTATCCATCCATCCACAGTGCTGGGTTTGCCATGATGATATCTAACATCTCCTTACACACCGAATTGGTTAACTATTGTGTAATTCAGAACACATAATGAAGTGACTGAAGTCAGTAGGATTGTGTGGGTGTAGAAATTCTTATCACCACTGTCTTGCTTCATGTTAAATAAACACTCACTGGGTGAAAAATACAAGTCAATTCAATATTAATGAGCAAATAATATAAGAAGAATGTTGAATTAGACAGTATGTGTAATTTTTATTTTTCCACACTGAAGTATCATTTCCATAATTGATATATGTTAGTTTTAGGCTGTTAGAAGAATCACAAAGAATAAATTGGCCGTTTATACTTTAAGTTGGTCCCTTGCATAATTTTTTTTTCTTTTTTTTGCCTGCCTTTCATCGTTAGGCACTAGATGGCTTTCTCATTGCTCTTACCACTGATGGGATTATTATTTATGTATCTGACAGTGTTTCATCTCTGCTCGGACACTTACCGGTAAGTTCTGAGAGTGCAATGTGTTGAAGAATTGTTCCCCTGCCTTAACGCAGGGCTGGGGGTTGGGTTTGACCAGCCAAAGAGGCAACTGACTGTGGGTGGGGGATAAACCAACAAACTGTTAGGGAGTTTCTTAAGCTCTGTCGGGGTCTGTGAGTTAGCTAAAAAATAAACCCTATGCAAAATCACTGTACTCGTAGCTCATCACTTGGCTGCACATCGGAAGGATGGCCTGGGTGGTATTTATCCCACTAGGTATATGGAAAATCTCATGCTTGTGAAATCTGTGCATGCTGAAGCTCTTCTCAGATAATTTAAAGATTATTTCAGGGCTGAATCTATGCTTTTCTAATGACATTGAGTGTTTCTATTTTGAGCTTACGGTCTTCCGTAACAAGTATGTGGCCTCAGAGTTAGCTGTTGGGTGCAGAAATTTCTGCTAGCCCTTCAAAAGCATTTTTTGTTTTTATCTGGTGCCAAGCCTGAGGCACCAGTGATGCTTTATGAGGGCAAATTTCAGCATGCAGTTAACCTGGCTGAATATGCTGGTGTGCAAAGAAACAAATACATGCTGACATTTTGGTAGAACCCCTTCAGTCAGGATGTGTGGGTTGATCAGCACTGAAACGCTTGCAGGTTGAGCTGATTTTGCCAGATGTTCAGTCTAGAAGACAAATGGAGGATGTGAGGAGGAGCCCTCGCACTTCTGTGTTGTGCTTCTGAAGGGATGTTTCAAATTTTCGCTTTGATGTGATACTTCTCATCACGTTGTATTCCTGTGGTACCAGTTTCTTCTCCAGCTTGCATCTGGCTGAACTGAAGGGCAGCCTCTGGGACCCATTCAGCCTTTTGCAAATAGATAGGAACCCCAAGGTAAAATAACCCAAGGGTTATACTCTGCCCTAGATCCTATATTCTGATCCTAGATCTGCAGATTAACTGGGCTTCCTTGTCTTAAGCATCCGTGCTAGACCGGCAGCGTCTGTGCTCTGTTGTGTGATGAAAAAGTGTGTGGTTGTGTCAGGCTGTAATGCTGAACATGACAAAGCATTCTTTTGTATCAGTCAGATTTGGTGGACCAAAATATATTAAACTTTCTGCCTGAGCGGGAGCAGAGCGAGGTGTACAAGCTCCTTTCTCCGCATGTGCTCATGACAGATCCTGTTGCAGCTGATTTTCTAAACGGTAAGCTCTGCTCTTGTCTTGTTGGTCAGGGAAATTTGCCAAAGGCAAACAGCTCCCAGGGGAGTGTGCACAGGGCTCTCCAGCTATTTCATTCTCCTGCCTGCCACTTTGGTTTTGCCGCAGTTAATATTTTGGGTTTTTCATGCAGCACATTAGATGATGTTCCTACATGCTTCCAGTACTTGGTCTTTGATTTGGATGGTCTTTGCTTTACTGTCCGCTTTGCACCCTGGGACGCTGAAGTTGCCCTCATTAGGTGTTTTTGCCAGGGCAGGATGCTGAACTGAGCCTGTGGAAGGAGTGAGGGGCTTGGGGGAAGGAAAAAGGGTAGGAGAAATCCTGAAGGGTTTGGCAGAGTCTTTGTTCCTTAGGAAGCTTGCATGTCTCAGGAGACCTGGGAAACCCTACATGTAATTTAATCAACAGCCTTCCTATCTGAACAGTCCAGCTGGATCTCTACTGCCGGCTGCCACCCACCCCCAAAATGTCCCTTTCCCCCAGAAAAGATCTCCAGCACTGGAGTGGGAAGCAGCGTCTTCCCAATGCTCACGTTTCACCAAGCCTGTGTTAGGACCCTCCTTTCCCAGTGGATTTGCTGTGGCCGAGTGCTAGCCTCCCCTCTCTTCTGCCCCACAAGTGTCAATGGGAACCGGGCAGCCCTCGTGCTGGTGCTCTGCCCTGGGGCTGGTTTCCCTCCGGCTGAAGACCACATGGTCTAACACGGAGTTCAGACCTCAGGCAGAAAACCGAATAAGAGCTTGGCGCTGTGCCCTCTGCCGTTAATGAAGAAGCTTAGGGGGGGACTTCAGAGGCCTTTGGATCTGAGTCCTAACGAGTGGTGCCAGCACAGAGTGCTGCAGCATCACCTAGCAGCTTCGCATGGAATCCTGCATGCGTGGAGTCAGGGGAAAATACTGCAGACCGATACTGCCAGGGCTTCACGCCCCGTGCAGTGGGGTAGCTGCAAAGCTGTGGGAGAAAGGATAAGAATGCATTTCCTTAAGCAGAACCAGCTGATCGTTGCTCCTAGCAGTTCTATGTTTACTTTTGGGTATCAAGGGCATAGCAGCAGGGTGTGCTCCGACACCCCAGCAGCAGGGTTGGTTGGTATAAGCACCTAGAGAGACTCAATAGATGGAGTGTGCTGAAGTGCAGATGTGCAGTAACACTGTGTATGTCTCCCTTTCTTTCTCTCATTTCAGTGGAAAAACAAATAGAGTTTTGCTGCCATTTAGCAAGAGGCAGCTTAGATCCAAATGAACCCCTGATGTATGAATATGTGAAATTTGTAGTGGATTTTAAATATTTTACTCATGGTAAGTTACTGCTCCAGCCTACCTTTACCTCTCTGCCTCTCTCCTTTAAATCGTGCGTTGATCTGGAGCCTCCTAAAGGCCTGGTTTCAGCTGAAAAGTGCCCTGTAACCAGCAGGGATGGAATGAGCTGTGGATAAGTTGGAGATATTTTCCATATAGAAGTGGTGGGGAGGCTTCGGGTCAGAAGAGTGCACTCTTCTGTGTGCTGTGATTAAAGAAGCGGTAACAGATTGATCCTACCTCTATTTGACCCCTGCCAATTGTAAAGCAGCCTACTTAGTCAAATAACCAGTAAAATATGCTATTCTGCTTCACGCATGGCAATCCAATGGCACTTTTTAAAGAACAAATTGTTTGAGAAACCTGTAAAATCTTGAATCTTGCAAATGTTGAGCTGGAGGAGGGCTGACACGGAGACTGTAGCTGCACAGTGTGAGCTGTCTTACGAAGCTTCCCTGCAAGCCAGGGGTAGCTGGTTACAGCTGTTTAACTCGGACCCTAAAGGGTCATGCTTTGAATAACATCAGCATGTATCAGCGTGGCATCACCTTGTGGGTAGGAGGAGTTTGTTGCTTGGGTTTCATCAGCCGTCATACCTGTCTTAACATGAAAAGAAAACTCTCCTTCCTCTTCTTCTTAAATAAACTGTCTGGTTGTGTCTAGTGCCTACACCCTCCTGTAATGGCTTTGAGTCAGCTATTGCACGAGCTTTCAGGTCAGCCACGGAAGAGCAGATTTGCCTCGTAGCCACTGTTCGTCTCGTCACACCACAGTTCTTAAAGGTGAGAGCTCTGCCACTGCCTCCTCCCTGTTGCGCGGGGGTCGGCTGGTGCGCAGTGGTGGAGCTGCCACCGGTACCGTGCGCCACGGGCTGGGCTGGTGCAAGGGGATTCAGCAGCACCGATGGTTTGTGCCGGGGGTTGGTGAAGGAGAGAGGCCGCTGCTGCATTTGGGGAGTGGGAGATGACACGCATTTTGGAAGGACAAGATGTAAAGTGGGAGTTGCTTTTGAGAGGAGGTGGTCGTGTGATGGGGTGCCCGACGCGCCTCTGCATGGTGACCAGCTAAACTGCTTGGAACGTTGCAGCCTTTAAAGAAATACATCCCACCACACCTTTATGTAAGACCACCCACATCTTGAAATCCCATGTTTCGTGGACGTGTTGTGCTGGTCTGTAAGCACCCTGTGGCACGGCGCAGTAACAGGGATAACGGCCACAGGTGCCCCTTGCTGAAGAGAGCATTAGCCAGCTCAGTTTGGGGCTGGAGCTGGGACTGTCATCCATCCTCAGATAGGAACATCTGCAAAAAGCTGGGGAACTTTGCCTACAGACTGCGAGATGAGGCGCTCGGACTGTTAATCCTAGCTCTGAAATTCAGTCCAGTCTAAATTATTTAGCCACTTTTCATCAGTTTATGCATCTATAAAACAAGGCTTATACGTTCCTTAGAGGAAAATAAGTCAAGTACTTTACAATTAATTTTTTTTAAAAAATACATATTGTGCTAGGGTTCATTATAACAAGAAGGTGCATCCTTGGTCCTCAATCAAGGGCTCCTTTTGTCATTTCACAGAATAAAACGTCTCAATGTGCCAACTGTTTTGCAGGAGCTCTGCAATGTTGAAGAGCCATGCGAAGAATTTACATCGAGGCATAGTTTGGAATGGAAGTTTTTATTCTTGGACCACAGGTGAGAAATTTGGGTTTAGTCACTGAAGAATAAACAAACTGTCATGTAAAAATTGAAAACTTTGTGTAGCTATTGCCTAAGATCCCAAGCACAATAGCTCTAATTAAATGCAAGTAAGTAACAGTGCTCTGAACTTACTTACTAGGCATCCTTTAATGCCTCTTTTCCATGTTTTAGACAAGTGAGAAACCATATAAAATGGTGGAAAAATGTGTAGAAAAGTGTCTTAACTCCACCAAGCTATTAAGACATTGAAACTGAGAAGTGTGGGTCCTGTTCCCTGTATTAGTTTAGCTCCTGTGTTTTCCAGCCACAGCTTCTAGGAAACCTTCTAAATCTTTTGCCATTTCAATAAACTTTTGATTTTCACCTTGAGAAATTATGGAATTTATAAAACTGAAAGAAAAGCAGTGGATTAGATTATTTAATTGCAGATTTGTTTTTGACAATGCCGTGCGATGGGCTGAGATTCAGCTTGGTAAATGAAACAGACTGGAACCACTTTATTTATTAAGCTGATTAATATAGGATTCATTTTCTTCAAAAGAAGCTGGAGGTTTTTGTTCACTCTTTGACTTCTCTGTATTTGACATGTATGCATAAGCACATTGCAAAATCCTACCCTTTCAATTATTCCTCCCTTTGCGAGCTGTGCAAAGGTAGTCATTATTGGAAACAGGAGACTAATAAATAAGGCTGTAGGGGAAAAAAATATCTGGGAGGAAAAGACCAATATAGCATCTGCACATTTCGAGCAAGAAAAGAGAGAGTGCAAATATAAATTAGTAATAACTTGCATTTATATAGTAAACAAGATGTGTACGTCACACATCCTACCTTGAGGCATGGAGGAGCTGACCCTGAGACAGCCCTGCGGCTAATGCTGTGTGGATTGGGACTTACTGTTCATGTGGTCGAGATCTTGCTGGAGTGACTTTGTTAGCAATAACGCACAGTTTCGGAATCAGGTGATTAATTTTAAGATTCGTAAAAGAACCCTAAGCCCTTGCATCGCTGTCTGATGAAGTGAGCTGGTTTTCCAAAGGGCTGTGTCCCAGCAGCTCCTGTGAATAAGGTGAGCGAGAGCTGCTTTGAAATCTATCAAAGAGTCTTTTGATGAATCTGGGTTATGACTCAGAGAGGAATCTCTCTGTGCTGGGTATTTGCAGCCACTTCAGTCCCACTGATATCCCCGTGGAGGAAACTATTGTTACTGAGAGTAAATGTAGCTGGTGCAGATGCTGAGGCAGAGTTTGTGACAGCCCAGATGCAAGCAGTGAGCCCCGACTCAAGAATGAGGATCGTGTGGGTCGTCTCGTTTAATCGCCGGTTCAGACCTCTCTCCGGTGCAGTCTGCAGGATGCTGCGAAATGTTGTCGGGTGTTTTGCTGTTTCTTGCTTACTTGTGTGGGCTGACGCCGCCTGACGCTGAGGTGTGCCAGCAGCGGGGGCAGAGGGTGCCCAGCACCAGCTGGAATCAGGACCTTTGCTAGCGTGACCACAACGTAAATTAGAGTTGGGACAGATAATGCAGACAGCACCCCATAGGTCTGGATAAACATTAGAAAACCAGGAAAAATCTGCATTCTGAGTCTACATGTAAATATGTGTAGAGGAAGAAAAACCTGTCAACTTTGATAACTATTTCTCTACTGCGCTGTGGTCCTCTCCCTATTTTTCCATTTCATTTATTGAAAGACAGCACTTGAAAGGCTGAAGACTGTGTGTTCCCGTTTGCACAGCGAGCCTCAAGGCTGGCACTTGCAGAACCATTTAGAAGTGCCCGGTGTGCCAGAGCAAGGCAGCTCCTTGTCAAATGACAGACGAGGAGCATTTTGCGGTTGCTTTCTCATTTAAAGAATTCTGGCAAAAGTCAGGAAAGCATAATGCTTTCCTCATCAGCTTAAATGCTTATCTGATGTGCATCTGAAAGACATTATTGTCTTGAATATAAGCATGTCATTAAAGATAGGAGAGACACTGGCACATTCAGCCAAAGAGACGGCAAGGAAGGATACTTTAATAAATACACGTATTATCATCAATAAGAGAAATCTGGGTCAGATGAGGAAAAAGAACACAGTGCTCTGAAAAGTTATTTGACTGAATAAAGCTATATTGTGGTGGAGCCCACTGTGTACTAAGGGCACTGTGTGAGAGCGTGGAGGGGTGGCTCTTGCAGCCAGCCCTTGTGCCAGGGTTCGGGAGCTCCTGCTCAGACCTTGATCCTCCTGGGCTGCTGCTGAGCGGATCCCTGGCTGTCCTTCCTTTTCCCCCTTTTCCCATTTGGTGCCAGACTGCCTGCAGTCGTGGGGCAGAGGGCGGTTATACACCCGTCTGGGCTCTCCTTAGCTGAATAATCTATGCCCATCACATCTCTCAAGAGTATAAATGTGGAGCTGGGTTGCTCAACCAAGACAGGAGAACTTCCCACGTCAATATCCAGAAGACCCAAGACCGATCCATCCAAACGAGATGTATTTACACTTAAGTAATTTTTTGCTTATATTCTTGGCCACTTTATGGCATTCACCTTCCTTAATTAAATATTTTTTTGCTCATATTCTTGGCCGCTGTATGGCATTCACCTTCCTTAAGAGGGTCACTCGACACATGGAACGAAGGGCACTCCTGGTAGGCAGTGACGCCTTCAGCCTGCCCCGGCTTTGAATCATTAACCGTGTCACTCACACACCGAGGGCTTATTCCCGAGGAACACACGGAACCTGGCAGGTGAGCCTCATGCTATCAGCACATCCAGTAGCCAAAACAAATAGGTGGAGCCAGACTAGCGCAGGTCCTGCCTCGCCAAGTGAGTGCCCTGCTTGAATTCCTGCAAGCAGGAGTGTACTTGAGTGCCAGGGGACAGAAGGTGGCATGTCGGTACAGGGAGCATAGGAAAAAATAGTGGGGTCTGCCTCATGTTTTAAGTGCTGTTTCATGATCATAAGATGTTAGGCTTCAGTGAAGGCTGTGCAGAAGCTCAGTGTTGTTAGGACACCTACCTAAAAAAAAATAATAATCTCATATTTTGCCTAGAAAATGGAAAATCTGGAATTGACAGCAGAATAGTGATGTAAGTCATTGCAATGTGCCTATCTAAATACTTCAGCAATTCCTTCTCTACCTACCATAGAAATAACAGCCCTTAAAATCAGCCCCATGCCTATTCTTATCTTTACTACCAGCATAGAAATTTTATTTTTTTTTGTTATCATTTCCCAAGCTTTTCCATGGGAACAATTACTTTTTCTTGTACCCAGGCTGGTCCTGACACACATTGCAGCTTCCCACTTACTCTTTCTTCTACAGTTACTACCCAGATGACATTTACATCCAACCTACTGGATAATTTTACTCGAGCTCTGAGTTATTATGCACATTAACAGCCATAGCGTTTCTCAAGCTGTGTGTCTCACAAGCATGCTTAATGAATTGAGTCACTTGCGTACGTACATGCCTTTCTCTACACCCACATAATGAATAGGCTATGAAACAGTAAACACACACCTTTTCATTTTCTCATTTTTTACCTCTCCCTTGCTGGTTTGGTTTTTTTGGTGGTGGTTTGTTTTTTTTTTTTTTCTTTTGCTGGTGTATGAAAATACGTCACTGCTTATATGAAGATCTGCTCCTGATTTTCCTGCCAAGTGAATGTATGAGCTGGTTTTGTTTGCTAGTATCGCAGTGTATCTGCCAGGATGTCAGAGCATCAGGTTTTGTGCTCACTCCCTGCCCTTTGCTTCCCTTCTAGGGCTCCACCTATTATAGGATATTTACCCTTTGAGGTTCTGGGAACGTCAGGGTATGATTACTACCACGCAGATGACCTGGAGCTTCTTGCTAGGTGCCATGAACACTGTAAGTTGCTCTCCTTCTGCAGTGTGCCTGTCCTTGATCTCATTTGTCACTTGTGCAAAACCTTTTACTGTTGTCGCAGAAGGTATCTTCATCTGGGGCACGAGGGAATTCTCTCTTCCCGTGACAAACTGCTCTAGCTGGTGCTTACCCGGGAGGTTGAATCCCTGCAGAATTCACTCAGACCAGTAACTGTTTGTGCAGGTTTCCCAAATCGGCAGATACCCTGTCTGAGCCCAGGTTGGCTGAGAATGAAATGAGATGAATAGGTGGGAAGTCAGAACTTTCCACCCGCTGCTCCCGGTTCCTGAGGGCAGCCCCAAACCCTGGCAGTTTTGTTGACTGTCACAGTTCATGGGGTCTTGCTGTTCCCCTGGGCTCCAGAGCCAGCTCACCAAAATGCCTTCTGAAAGCACCATTTGGATCGCCTGCCCGTGCAATTAGATGTTGTGAACCTCACTTACTACTAGTAAAACACTTCTGGAGATTCAGACTCTTGTTTTTTTAAATGCAAAAGTACTGAATACAGATTCTCTGTGGGTGAAGATGGCTCATTTTTGGCCAAACTGAAAGTAAAGTAGAAAAGTCCAGTTCAGGCTGAGGTGTGAACACCAGAGAACGTCCATGAAGTTCATCTTTGTGCAAGGTGAAATACTGTGACCTGGAGGAGCCCAGGAGGACCCAGGTCAGAAGGAGCGCCTAGCATGAGTGCTGCAGCCTGCTGCTGAAGAACCGTGTCCTGCTGAAGGCTGGAGCTGATGTGAGGAACAGCAAAAGGTGGCAGCAGACGTGGTCTACTAGTGATCGGTGTGGTGTTCCTACCAGATGAGCATGTGAGATGCTTTATCCCTGAGACAGTGTTTTTCTGTTCTACTACATGCACTTAAGACTGAGATACTGAGCCAAAACTGGGTCTGTCCTCCAGCTGGGTTGCATTGCCAAGCGCTGGAATGAAAACTACGCACTTTGTAAAATGCATCTAGGTAATCAGATACTTGGCCAAGAAATACTACTTACAGGTTTCCTGTTGGGCAAAAACTCTGTCTCTCTGCTCTCTCTGTTTGAGAGTGTTTTGTCAAAAGGAGATAAAGACACCCCAGAGAGTGGAGGAAGGGGGATGCTCTGAGAAGGAGAGCAGCGTGATGCAGGGACATCAAGAAGCCCCCCAGCCCGCCAGCACGCTGGAGCCAGACAAGCTGCTTCATCTCTTGAGTCGCGAACCACCCCCATCTCTACCACATACCCTCTACCCCTTACATATACAGGATGTTAAGGGACCTAGTAGTGAACGGAGAAAATACCGCCTTCGCCTCTGAATGTCGAGTTTCCCCACCCCACCTCCCTGCTTTTCTGCCCTGTGAAGGCAAAGCCCCGGTACGAAAGAGGCAGCGGGGGAGCGAGCTGCCCGGCGGAGCACACGGAGCAAGCTGGGCAAGGGGTTAGGCGCCAGCTGTGTCAAGTGCAGCAAGCATGTAGACAGGAATATTAAAGGAATATTTTAATTGCTGTCAAGTACAGTACTTTTGGTGCTATGTTTTGCTTAAAAAACCATTCAAACAGAAGCAAGCTCCTTAACCAGACAACGTCTTTTTGGTAATATGTGTGTTTGACGTAAATGCTGACTGTATTGAGAGTGGGGGCAGATCATTCAGCAGAGAATCTATTTAGTGGTTTATGTTCTACCTCTCTGCTGGCCATGGATCTCCTCTTCCATATTAAGAGAGTACTTTGCACAACACACTTGAAGGAAAGGATCTTTCAATCTTACCATGCAGGGAGACAAAATAAGGTGCTGACAAAGTGACTTACAGAAGTTGTTTCAGGAAATCTCTGCCAGGACTAGTAGCCGAGTGATCCCCAGCATGGTGTGTTAGCCAGAAGACCTTTGCCAGGTGCTTCTTCTAAAGCTCATCACTGTTAATGAGATCACTAAAGAATTTAGTCCTGATATTTAACAAAGTAGAGGTGTAGAGGTGTGCAGGTGAGTGAAAATACTTGGGTTAATGTGGCTTGATAAGTTCCTGTTCATCAGGTTGACCACTCTGGGCAGGCATCTTGCCTACTGTGAAGTGAGATGGGTTTGCTTAAACCACACTTGTGTTTTACTTTGCATTAATTATGGGTATTTTAAGTTTTGTACTCCCAGCAGTCTAGGAACAATTAATGTGGTTATTTAATGTAGTTGCCCTCATTATTTTCCACTTGTATTACACCACTTGAGATTTTTCTGGACAAACCCTGATAATACATACCAGGTCTGGTGTATTTAGGTCATCTCTCAGAAGAAAAGTCTCAGTTAAACTGCTAAAACTCCACTATCTTATTGTTTTGCGCCATTGTAAGGATCCCTGACTGCAAGCCCCCGGTCTTTGAAGTGCATTCTCATGTACTTGTGAAAGGCCAATCCTTTGTTTAATTAATGTTCTCTATGCTTATTTCAGAAGAGGCCCCGAATAAGTTATGAGAATATAGTTAGTTATATAGTTGTGCCAATTATTAGTTGTAAGAATGATCTGAAAAGAGCCAAGTGAGCTCTTGAGAATCAGTAGCAGATAAAAGCTCAGTACAGGGTTGTCTGTCATCTGCCGTGTTTGTAAAGCCGCAAGAGCCATGTTAGCGCAGTACCAGACTGCAAGGGGGGGTGGGACCAAGTGTTTTTTCTGATCACCTTTGCACCGTGACATTTCTGTTTGCTGTAAACTGCTGTCCTTTTCGTTTAACAGTGATGCAGTTTGGAAAAGGAAAGTCCTGTTACTATCGGTTCCTGACCAAAGGCCAGCAGTGGATATGGCTGCAGACACACTACTACATCACCTACCACCAGTGGAACTCCAAACCAGAGTTCATCGTTTGCACTCACCTGGTAGTTAGGTAGGAGCAAGCACCAAACCCTTCACAATGTATGTCCTGTGTGCTCATCCATTATTTTTTCTAGTTCTGTTTTGTGTTAGCCAAATATTTGCTGTGCATATAGCACACTGAAATGGTACATAATTCTATTAATTCTATAAAACTATTATAACAGGGAACATGTGTTTTCATTACTGGTTTTTTTTGTTTGTTTGTTTGTTTGTTTGTTTGCAACCAGGCCAAAAGCCTGGAAGCCACTGTTGCCCAAGTGTATCAGTATGTTACATTCAATCCCCTTTTATCCCTAGCGATGACATGGGTATAGGAAGAGCTAAAGCTGCTAAGAATCAGGTGGCTTTCTGGGCGCAAATGGGATCCCACATCTCCTAAAAAGATTTTTTGATCAGGGCTTTAAGTATTTATGACTTAAAGTTAGCTGCTGTCCTGCTAGCCTTATTCCTCACCTGAAATCCAGCCCAGGATCCCCCCCTAGTGGGAAGCTGCCCGTGCTGGAAGGTGGTGCGCATGTGGGATGCTCTGTGATGTGCACCTTCTGGAGGGGAATCTGCTTGATTACCACTGTCAGCTCAAAAAAGATGGTGTTAAGAGTGAGAATATATTTACTGAGGGGCTTGAAAAAATAGTGATGTACTGGCTTGCTCTATTAACTCGAGTAAACACTTGCTCATTGCATCTTCCCTTACTGTCCGGAGCCAATTTGTGATTTTTTTTTTCTGGTCTCCTTCTTCTTGTCAAACATCTGGAAGAACAAACACTAGGAAACTGGGAGTCTTCTCTATATTCTGAAATGCAGGCTGAGGATACCTTACACCACTAAACAGGTGTAAGTGATTAGAGCTGTGCGTGCTGATAGAAATTACGTGTCAAATGTTATCGTAAGCAAATGTCAAGCAGAGGGATTGCTTCTGACTTGTGTTGCTTCTGCTGCCCTTCAGGGTATTCAGCTTCGTTTTAAGGTCTGAATTTATTGTGCATGAACTTGTTCCTTCTTTCTGCTTCCAGTGCCCCTTAAACCTAGTGATACAGTGCTAAATAGATTTTGAAATTCAATTCTGTCTCGTATAGTTAAGGTTTAGAATAGATTATTGAAACACACAAGTTGAAACATGATTTCAGGAAAATTCATTGCCTGCAATTGTGTAAGTGAGTTCGGTTCAGCAACTTCTCTTGCCTTCCACAAAGGTTATGGCCCCTTAACATTTCAGCACCTTAAATTCTGGCACCTGTCAGTGCCCATGATCTACAAGCACTCAGAGAGTCTTTAAAACATCCTCTCCAGTTTATCCCAATGGTGAATCAGGTGGCATTGTTTACTGTAAATATTCTATTCTGTAAAAGAAAAAAGTAGTAAGGAAAACAAATACACACTTTTAGAGGCACATTCTGGTTTGTGTTCAGGGCTTCCACTGGAGTGAGGGATGTTAACCCTGATGTGGCATGCTGTACGGCACCGTGTGTACCCTTGGAAAAAGGCAGCCTGGCCTCCTCCTCCCCAGGCTGCTGGCTTAGGTCTCACTGAGCTACCGTACAACATGCAAAAAAAATGATTCTTGATCATCAGCAGGTTAGAAAATGAATGTACATTTGCTACGGCATTTTACCTGCACAGAAGCTGTAGGATCATTTCTGCTGCCTCATTGTGGAAAATGGGAATCTCCTTTATTAGGAAAATTGTACAGAGGACAAAGACACCCATTTTGTCATCACTAACCAAGCGCACTCTGCTTTCAGATTAGTTTTGCCTGAAGGCATCCAGGGCCAAAAGTTGCAAAGGTGTGTCTACTTTTGAGCTGGGAATGATTAGTGCAATTAATCATATGAGCTCTGCAGTCCTGGGTGCAGTGGGATGGGGACGCTGCCCTGCGGTTTCTAATCTGTGGATATGCAGCCCGTGCGGTTATTCACTGATTGCAAGGCTGGATGATGATGCTCCTCTAAGCACCTTGTATTTGAAGGAGCGTGTGTGTTGTGCAAAGCTTGTGACTCAACGTGAAAACTCTATAGAGACCTGTACGATAGGGTGGCTGCCATACAGTAAACCATATCCAGACTGAAAAACTAGATTCTCATTTATTTATTTATTTTTATTTGTTAGTTATGCGGAAGTTCGAGCTGAAAGGAGGCGAGATCTTGGCCTCGAAGAGTCATCAATTGAACTGGCATCCTCTTCTCTAAAGGTACCATGCCCCTTCACAGTTGAATGAGCAGGTGTTTAAACCAAACTGATTATTTGCTTACCACTCTTAGGAAAATATCTGTTCTTTCTTCTCCTTCTCCTCTACTCCCATGTCTTTCCAAGCCTTCAGGTGGGTTATGACTTAGGCAGACCCTGAGAAGTTTTCCACTGCATGGCTCTAAACTGCCTGTCTTGGTTCAGGCATCAAACTGCAAACCCAGCAGCTGCATTGCCACTGTTCTGCTGTTCATTACCTTTCCGAGACCATTACGCAAACCATAGGTTAAACCACCTCAGTTCAAAAGAAGCAAAGCAGAGCTGGAGCTGGAGACTAGATTGCTGTGCTGCCACCGTTGGTAAGGCGCCGAGGACCTGAGTGCAGGGCAGGACCACAGGGCACCCATTTTGTTAATGCCAGCTCATCACTGATGCTCAGATGAAGATTGGAAGTGAAGGGCGAACAGTTATTCTAGATTTCAGCTCTCTTCACACCATTGGGCAGGATCGCGTCAAGTGTAGGGTCATGACCAGAGCAATAACTTCCGTGGCTTGAATCAGCCATCTGCCCAATTAACAAGGTCGTTTTAATTACTTTTAAGTTCTTCTCTCAGTAGTTTACAAACGAGACCAGTAATCAAAGTAATTTCAACTGGATTGTTGTGTAATTATCATTCCATTAGCCTCACTGCTCTTCAGACGTTATTTTATAGAAGCTGTTTACGGGGTGTATAAGGGGAAGCTGTCCCAGAGACCCAGAGACCTTTTGCACTTAAGCGAGGACCATCTTTCAGACAGCTGCTTCTCTGCCACCATAGCACACTTCTGCATCTTTTCCCCCTTTCCACAGGATAGCCGAGATATTTTTCCGCAGAGCTTAAGCTGCAGCTGTTGGTGTCAGACAGCTGGAGGAGAGGCAGAGCGATCACTCCCATTGCGTGATCTTCTGGAGGGGAGTGGGAAGCTGGGGAGCTCCCTGGGAGGCAGGGGATGGGTGGTGGCATGGCCATGGCGCTCACCCACGTCCCGCAGGTGAAACAGTCTCCTACTGTCCAACAGTTACAGGCTCTTTGCCACAAACCACCTGCCAGGTGGCATCTGTCGTTCTGGTGTGACAGCTCCAAAGCTGTTAATATTGGCTGGCGTAGCTGTTCCCCCCTGCTGCTGGGTTCCTGCCCAGGACAGCCTGCTGGGAGCGACTGCTACCCAGGGAGCAGCGAGGGGGGTTGCAGCTCTCAGCATCACCTGGTACCTGTCCCCCTTGGGAGCTGTTTGCTGTAGGTTGCTGATGTCCCTGAGCCACTGCTCCATGTCCCTTCCCAGCCATCTTTCTCCATCCTTACAATGAATTAAACCATTCCCCAGGCAGCCCCTCCCACCACCTTCATTCATTACCTCTGCCACCGCTCCCCAGTGTGCCACAGCCAACAAAATGTGGCATCCCTGAAGGAATCAGGCAGAAGGAAGCTAATTATAAAAGTGTATTTCCATTTGCACGTGGCTCTGCAGGCAGGACAGCAGGAGGGTGGCATGCCGGAGCGTGGGGCATGGGCAGCAATCCCCACAGCATCCACCCGATGCACAGCACGTCCCCTCCACTGCCACTTGCTGCCATCAGAAGGGTCCCGGGACAGAAATGTGTGGCCGTGCCCCAGAGCCTGGGGTGTGATTCTGAGGGTCCTGTCTGCAGAGGGATACCTGCAGGCTGTGGGGCGAACACTGAGGGGCAGACCGAATACTGCACCGGGGCTGGGTGGTGCTGTGCGGCAGTGCGGGCCCTCTGCACACCCCGCCTGTTGTTTTTCTCTGCAAACAAGCAGGCAGGGAGGTGGAGGTCCCCTCCGGTGCCATCCTCTCCTGCTGACAGTCTCACCCCTTGTGCTTTGGTCCCTGCAGAGCCACAGCAGCTACCTGGACATGGGGCAGTGCGGCAGCAGCCAGGACGCCAGCCGGGAGGGGGTCTCGCTGTCATCCCACAGCTCCCGGCGCTCCTCACACACCGCCCTCTCCGATTCCACGTGTAGGTGCCAGCCCAGCTGGGGGCAAGGAGTGGGCTGGAGGGGCTCCAAAATCCTGGGGTTCAGCTGGGAGTGACTGAGCCAGGGTGGGAGGGGGGTGCTCAGCACCAGGAGCCATGCGCTGTGTCGTAACAAGTTACGGTAGGACAGCAGAGCTGCAGTCATGTGCTGCCTCCTCCACAGCCATTCCAAGAGCATCTTTCCCCCAGTTTGCCACCAGCTGGGGGCTGTGGTTGTTTGCTGGGGCTCAGGGGACAGGAGGTGACTTGCTAAGCTGAAGCGATTTGATTGAGTCCCCAGTCTCACTTAGAAAACTTTTATTATGGGGTAGTTTGGTTCCTGATGATAATCCCTGCTGAAGAAGGCTGCCTGCCTTGTTTCCTCCCAGCTCCCACCAGTGCCCCCCAGCCCTGCCCTGGGGGCAGCAGCAAGGTGACCACAGTCTGGGTGCGGGGCTGTGAGTAGCGGCCAAGTCGGGGGCTATTCCTGAAATACTTGCCAGGGGGAGAGTGGGAGAGCTCATCTGGAGACAGCCTTGGAGGGAAGGTGTTAGCATCAGAAGGGGACCCCACGAGTTGGGAGGGAGCGGGAGGGACCACGGAGGGGCAGTTTGGGGACCCAGTCTGGCAGCGTTGGGGTCGCTGCTCATCATGGAGTTCGGGCTCGGCTGGGATGTGGAGGCACAGGTCTGCCGTGTCACAGCAAACTGTCTCTTTTCCAGCCACGTCATCCATGCGGCACACGGACACCAGCACTCCCACCCGGCCATCAGTGCCAGCGGGGCAGGCGGAGAAGGCAGCCCTGCGGCTGGCATCAGCTGGCAGCGCCCAGGTCAGTCGGTGCTCCTGGCGAGCAAAAGCCTTTCTGATGCCGTAAAGAAACGAGCTTGAGAAACCTTGATCTTGCCCTCGGAGGGGCTGGATCCCCCCGTGAAGTGTGCTGGGCCCGAGCATGGGAATTCCCAGGGCTGTGGGGAATATGGCCGGCCGAGCCGGTGCGGAGCTGCTGGAGGCTCCTCCGCCGCCTCCTCTCGGGGTGCGGGTTGCTGCTCTGGGCCAGGCGCCTTCTCACACCACAAGCCCGGTTTTCTTGGGGTTTGTACACACAAGATGGCCTTTATCCAAAAATGAACGCTGACACCGAGGATTTGCAATTAGCAGGGGGCACACAGGAGCTCATTCTCCCTTCAGACACATCCTCACATCTCCACGTGGAGTTGTCTGGTTCCCTGCATTGTTCGTCACCAGCAGGAGCTGGTATCACGCCAGCTCTGCACTAGAGGTGCTATGGACCTACAGTAAGGCAAAGTTTTCATTTCTAGGCCATAGCAACTCCTCAAGCCCCTGGTGAACACCTTCCTCAGCACCCCGTGGCTCAGCCGGCAGTCCCCTCTCAGCACGCCGTGATGGTACGTGATTTATTTTTGTTAAACACGCTGGTACGGCCAGTCAGCTGGGGCAGGCTCGGTGGCTCCGGTCCACAGCTCTTACCTGCTGGCTGGTCCCAGCGCGGGGACAAGGTGTCAGTGCCCTTTCTCTTGCTGTTACTGAGATTTACCTGCAACCAAGTTATTGCAGCCACTTCAGCGAGGAGATGGAGCAGGTAGGACACCCGTGAAAATAGCTTAGAAGAAGGTTTACGTTTGTCAAAACCGTCGGGGGCTGCTGAGGGCTCATCTCTGAATTTCTAGCGACAAACTGCAGGCTGAAGAATTTTTTTGCCCTGATGGAGGAAGGGTTGAGTTGGGCCAGAAAAAGATAAAAAGAACCACAATAAAAATGTGGGAGTCATAAACCATATGAAGCCCATCCTCGCAGAGCTTTGAGGTCAGTGTAGTGAACATTGGGACTGCAATCTAGGGATTGAAGGGAGCCAGCGCAGGTGTGAAGGATGGATCCCAGAGTGGGTTTACAAGCTAAGTTGGGCCTGCAATTTGGCAAATATAATTAGCAGCACAACTGAAAAGCCCAGCCTGGAGGTGTGGCCACGGTTTGCATGCAGTGTCTGCCACAAAACGCCAGTGGTCCCGAATTAGCAGGGTGCCACACTGAAGGGACAGGGCAGTCCTGTGCACGGACGCTGCGTCTGCAGAGATGGAACAGACCGAGACCTGGAGGGAGGCACCGAACATGAATTGCTTGTGCTACTGCTCTGGAAGTACAGTGGTACTCTGGTTAAATATGCCATTGCTGCTTTTTGTCAGCATCGTATTTTCTATGGCAAAAGCTGAAAAGCAGTCATTTTTCTGAAGCCAGCATCTCAGTGAATGTAAGTATCAGGACTGGTCCAACCCCGTGATCTTGTTCTCTGTTCTCCACAGCCAGTGTACCATTTCCCTACTCAGCTGGGGATGATGCATCAGCTGAAAGAGCAGCTGGAGGAGAGGACTCGCATACTGCAAGCTGACATCAAGACGCAGCAGGAGGAGCTCCATGTCATCAAGGAGCAGCTCCAGCTAGTGCAGGACTCCAACCTGCAGGTACCCGCTGCCCCCAGGGAACCCGCAAACCATTTGCTTTTCCTTTGAGCATGCAGATAGGCGACAAAAATTGTCAGTGGCAAAAAAAATGAGCTCTGGATAAATTGGTAGTTTGGTCTCAGGTGTGGGAGTAGTGAGTCCCAAGAGGTGAGTGGCATCAGCATCTGCTTAATATTGAATCAGTAATTTTCATTATTTAGAAAAAAACAATCCCAAGGTAATCCAGATTTCCCCCCTGCACAAAAAGCTTGGTGGTTCAATGGGTGGTTAGTGCCGCTGGATCCCCAGTGCCATTCCTGCAAAATGCAACAGGCGTGATGGAGCTGGAACAGTTGTGGCTCTGAATAAATGTTTGGGTGCAAGCTAACGTTTGTTTTTCTACAAGTCATGGTTCATTTTGCCCCAGGATTTAGAGATGTTGCTGCTGTAGCATTCTGTATGTTGATAGAGACAGCCTGGGAGCTAAAGACAGTACCTCTCAGGCAGTACAGCCACCTTACAAGCTGCGACAACTCTTGTGTCTCTTTTAATAAAAGATGCTGATGCAGCAGCCGATCCCCATCGTCTTCAACAACGTGCAGCACCCGAGCCCCCGGAGGCCGCCACCACCTGGGACACCCAGGCAGACCACAGCCAAGAAGTCGCAGCAGCAAGGCCCGGTGGGGACCAAGCACTACTGCGGCACCCGCCTGCAGTCACCGCACCAGTTCCTCAGGGACCCCTGCAGCACGGCTGCCCAGGTCACCGTCTGCTTTGTTGTCTTCATTGTCCCCTTTCCCGGCTCTTAAATACTTGTCTGCCATGTCCCCCCTCCCCGTGGTCCTGCACATCTCCTCGGTGCTGGTTTTACTCCGTAGCTGGCATTATGAAATTAGTGTCAAGAGTCAGTTGCAAATGATGTCATTCAACTGCAAAAAATAAAAGCCAGGAAGCCTAAAGCATTAAGCCTTGGCACCGCTGGAGCCGTCCTGGTGTCTGGAGGGCACCTGAGTGGGAGGTTTGGGCTCTCATTTGGTTCTGTTTGCGACTGCAATAGGATGCTTATTCGTAGCAAGTGAGACTTGTGACTTGGTAACGTGGGGAAGTAGGCATAATTTGAAAAGATTAATTTTCTTCTCACTTGGAAGTCTTGGAAGGCAGCTTTGAAAAACAGGTTTGTCATCACTAGACCTAAATGAGCTCTATAGATGGTCACATCTCCCTGGGAAAGAATCAAAGACAAAGAAAAAATCAAAAAAGACTGAAACTACTGCTTTAAAGGACAGATGAGGGGATGCTTTCCTTGGGGACTTTGGATTTGGACTCCTCCTCCCCTCTTAATCTGGTCTCTTCTCCCGCAAGGCTTGCATGCCCTTACCCTTGTACTCTGCTTTTTCACGAGACCATCTGCTCCTACCACTGGGCATCCCAGCACTGCCGTGCAGGGGTAATAAATGCCGAGGGGTTGGTTGTCCTGAACAGATACACTGTTCCTACTGCTGTGTTCAGGGAGAACATCTTACTGCTCCTTCTCCTTTTCCCATCTGTATACTGGAAAGCAGTCATTTTAGCTTTCTGTTAGGGAGGTTTAAACACTTACATGGGTCTGTGTCTTCATTTCAGGTGCAGCAGCAGCAGCAGCACCTAATGAGAGGAAACCAAGCCCAGCAAACCTGTCTGCCGGGGCAGACGAGCATTTCGGTGCCCCTCTACAACAACCCCATGGTGTTTTCACAAGCGCATCCCATTGCAGTGGCTGCACAGACGTCAACTGAGGGCAGCGAGCGGCAGCCGCCATCTGACTACAGCCAGGACAGGAGCCTCAGGTACCGACACAGCCCTGCTGGGACCCTCCTGATGCTGGTGACAGAAAATAGCAGTGCCTGGGCAGCGGGGAGAGCTCGGGCTCAGGGGGGTGGTTTCTGGGTGCCACAGCAGGGGCATGGGGATGTCCCACCCTGCAGAGAGCTCGGTTAGTGGTGAGCCCAGTGTGCGTGCAAGCAGGGTGCTGCGTGCGCTGTGCCATACCCTCAGGGGCCTGAAATCCTTTTCTCTCTGTATTTCCACAAATTGTCCATGTAGCTCAGTAACCTTTGGACATCTGCTGCTGTCAGAGGGAGGGAACAGGAAAAACTAGCAGGGACAGCCTTTCCCAAAGCTGTGTCTGCTTGCTCTGATGCTCCAGAGTGTCTTTTCTCCAGCCAGGACAGGTGCCATGGCAAAGCCATTTTGCTTTTACGCAGTGCTGGAAACACTGTATAAAACACACACAACTGTCCCAAACTATTCAACCACCTTTCAGGGTGGTATCTGCAGGCACTGCCTACAGGATCCAGCTGTTTCAAAATATCGTGTAGGGAAACAGGATAAAAACCCTAGAGGTCTCTCCATCTATAAAACATATTTCTTACATGAAAGACTTAACAACTTTCAGCTCGTCTCTGTGAGTGCATTAGACAAGGTGATAATAAGCATCCTATCTCATTAGCCTTTTTTCAAGGTGACGGTTTGCATGGTTTCAGGGAATATTGTCAGGGATTTGTTTTCTAGAGACTGACAGTCAGGAGAATGAATCTTTCCCTTCCCTGACCATCCTCTGTTGTAATTCCACTGCAGGATGCTGTTGGATCAGTCTATCCAAGCCATGATGCCTGCCACCAACAGCAGCGGCCAGCCCGTGCAGAGCAGTGCCGGCAGGCAGCAAGGAAAGTGAGTCTTTGCTGGCTCTTGTTTTCATGCAGTGTTTTAGCAGGGCGCTTTATGGCACTGAAAACTACTTTGAAAAACTTGTGTGTTATCATGCAAACACACACAGTCTCAGTCTTAAAAGAAACAAAAGCTCAGCTGGTTAGGAGAAAAAGTAATGAGAATATATTTTAATTACAAAGAACTTTATGGTAACTAAAATGCTTTGGGAAAATATTTTTTTAACCATTTTCTGGCTTTTGCAAAGCCTAAAATGCCTAATTGGTCATGCAGGAGATGTACAGCTTTAAAACCCTTAATTTTCTGCAGTTCTAGGCCATGCTCGATGGGGAGGGGGAGATCTGGGGCCAGCTTTTGCCAGGTTCTGCGTAGTTTGACAAACCTTGGGCCAGTCTGGTTCCTGCAGGACCCTCTCCGGTGGGGGGTCTGGGTTTGGGTTCTCATGCTTTATTTTCCTCCTCATGGCAGATTCGTTGCAGAGCAGCAGATCTTACCTCCCCCAATACAGATGCAACCGGTTACCTGTAGCACCGTCCGACCTCCAGCCCCATCACCCGTTTTCTCCCCGTCTCTGATGATCCCACACACCAGCTTCACATCCCACCAGGCAAACACACCGGTTCATCTCCACCAGTGGCCACAGCAACAGGTTCAGCAGCACCGTCTCTACCTTCAGGTAATGGAACTGCAAAGGGTTTATGAGGGTGCACAGGGGTGGCTTTGGGGCTGGGCTGGTTTCTTTGAAGAAATGGGGCTCACCCGGCTCATCAAACCTGGTCAGTGTACTTGCACGTCTTCCATCCCTGTTGTGTCAGCACGTACCCAAGTGCTCAGTCTTTCCAGGCTGGTGCTGCACCCCAATCAAGGCCATGTCTCCCAAGAAACTCAGTTATCAGTGTCCCAAAGAAATATCCAATTGTTACACAGCTGGTCATCCAGAGGAGCTCTGGTGGGAAGGTTGCTGTCGGTGTGATCCATGGGAAGGGAGAAGCTCTTTTGAAAACATCCTCCCTGCTGTTATGCCTGAGCATAGCAAGGGGTTTTATCAGCTGCTGTCACTGCTTGCTTTTAATAAATAGCTGTTTCACACCACCACTCTCGGGGAGAGGTGATTTTGGTTTTTCAAAGCACGACTTCATCGGTGCATGCCAAACCAGTGAGGCTGCCAAGGAGCGAGTTGTTGAAACTAATGATTAGTAACATGCTCTGCAAGACTTGCCTGGTTGGCAGAGGTGAGTTACAGTCCTCCAGGCAAAGATGGTAGAAAAGAAAGCAGGAGGAGTAGGTACAGCTGAAAGCAGCCATGCAGCAGGACTGGATTTAGAGTGAGAAACGAATCGTCGTTGTCCACAAGCTGCTTGTTATCCCTGCTTCGGGCACGTGTGCTCACAGGCTGCGCGGAGGTCCTGAGGACTAGCAATATGGACAGCAGAGTGATGGATTGCTCCAGGACAACAGAAAACCAGGCTTTTGGTGCTACAATGCCTTTAGTGGGAGTAAACCAGCAAGTCCAGGTCTTTGGGGTACCGGGCACAGGTGGTACATGGACAAGGTCACTTTACAGCCTCTTCATTGCTTGGCTGAAGAGCCTCCCCATGGAAGATGGACGGTGCATGTCCTGCAGGTTCTGCCTCACATCCAAGTAGCTTTTGGAGGTCTTAATTCCTGCTGGGCTCCCTGTGGGGCTGGTAGGATGGATGGGTCCTGCTTCCCCTCTGTACTGCCCAGGCACTGTTGGTCGTGCTGATAGCACCAGCATCCCAAACTGCTTGTCCACAGCTCGTACCCTCGATGGGTAGATGTTACCTTCAGGATGTGGCACGAGCCTCAGCACCCTGCAGCAAGAGAGGGAGCGGGTGGGCGACAGGGCAGCTCTGACCTCTGGATTCGTGTCTCCCAACAGATGCAAGGTCCTGAGCTGGTGCCTGGGGGTCCGACGCAGCGCATTTTCCAGCCCCCCCACACACCGCAGCAGAACCCCCTGAGCTACTTCCTCCACCCGCAGCAGCAGAGCCGCCACGCACAGGGCCAGGCCTGCAACCTGCCGGACATGCCCGAGATGCAGCTGCCCTGAGCGCCAGGGCCGGGAGCAGGGACCACCGTGGCTGCAGCCGCCCGGCGCCCGGGCACAGGCGCAGGGGAGGACGCCGCCATCGGAGCATGGCACGGGTGAGGTCAGGCCCTGCGGGGAAGATGGTGGCTGGAGGGACAGTCCCCATGGGGGACGGGCGGCTCCGGGGGCACCTCATCGGTTGGGATTTCCATGCAGCTGGTCCGTGATGCTGCTGCGGCAGCCGTAGGTGCCCAGCGCTGCGGTACAATGGGAAGGCGATGGCTTTCGGGCTGCAGGGAGGTTAGTTACCAGGTCGCCACGAAAGTTGCTTTGCAAAGGAGAAAAACCTTTTCCATTCAGGACTTCAATGCTGAAAGTCACTGTGAATTGAAGCCCAGCATTTGGAGCACATACACAGACTGTACCGGTCCGCAGGATGCCGTTGGGTTACCATGTACATAACTCGTTTCGCTGTAGTAGGTCCATTGTGGAGTATTTTTTTTCCTTTTTTCTATACCTCAGTCCCGCAATTTTTTTGTTTTCCAGGAGATTGGATAATGCTGCTAATTTACGTAACACCACTTTTGCCTGAATTTCTTACTGTTGTTATACCAGCTTACATCACAGCTAGTAAGATATTTGTCATGTTTTATTTTGGTTAACAAGTGCAGCTAAATTTATATGGTTTTTACTCCCTGTAGCCAAATATTTTTTGGGTTACAGACAAAGAATCTTTACTTGTTCTTTTTTTTTGGTTGTTTTGTTTCAAGTGATGTAGTTGTATACATTTCTATACATGAAAACAAACAAATAAGCATAGAACAGCTTGATGGCAAACTTTGTGGTTTTGCTAGGTAATGTTTCAATTTGATGAACCTGAAACAGATGATCACAAGGACGCAAGCCCGTAGAGTCAGCAATAAATTGTATTTTTGTAAATTGTCACTTTTTAACTATAAGTTTATATTTATGAATTGAAAAAAGTTTATTCCTCAGTGGGTGTATAGTTACGTGTCCCTACTGTTATTGTCTTTCCAAAGGAAAAATGAAAATGTATGTTTTTGAGGCGTTAATAGCTGAGTACTAACTCTGGGTGCTGTTAGAGCCCGAATGTAGGAGAAGGGTCAGGCCATTACTGTAAGCTTTGCAAGAAAATGGTTAAGACCAGGTGCGTCTAGCTGCAAAGCTCCGTCTGGCAGTCAGAGCAAGGGTTAGGGACGGGTTAGTTCATAACCTCTGTCGAATCAAGCAAAGCATGGTGGGTTTCTTTTGCCTTTTTTTTATTTGGCATTTGTTTGCTTTTTTTCTTGTGCAAGCCACTTGCTTGGCTCTTTGCACCACTGCAGCAGCTGGACGCCGGTGCTTGCTGATAGGATGAGCATCCCCAAGCAGCCCTGTGTTTCAAGAAAAGGGGGGAAGTGGGAGAGTTAGCATGAAAAGAAAAAATAGGAATAGCTAATGGTGCATATATCTATAGCTAGAGCTACCCAGTATCTACAGCTAGCTTGCTTTCCCCCATCAGGCACACACATTTCCTGTGCTGCAGCACTGGGAGGATTTTGTTAACTTTGGGGCCAGGCATGAGCACTTGGGCTCAGTAGCAGGGGGAGCAGAAAACCAGACTGTTTCAGCCTGACTGAAGCATGTTGGGGCAGCCCGAGTTTCCCGGAGAGCTGGGCAATGAAACTGGGAGCACAACGGAGCTGCCCCGTCTGGGTTTCGGCTGCAGCCTTCCTACCTGGCAGGGCACAGCGTGCCTCACCACCTGCCCCCCCCACCTGCCCCCCCGGTACAAGGGGGCTGCTTCCCACCCGCCAGGTTTTTCCTGGGTAAGGGGATGGGGTTTTGATGTGCCCCGTTGCCGTGGGGCTGGTGGGAGGACAGGCTCCTGGAGCAGGAACGCTGGGGCTAGTGCCCTGCGAGCCGTCCCTGGCTGGGACCCAGCACATGCAGTCCCTGGGCAAGGGGGGGGTGAGCAGCTGCTCTTGGGCACAGCCTGACCTGCCCCCCACCCCCCACCCCCCTTTTTCAACCCCCTACGAGTAACTGTGGCTACAGCAGAGCCATGGGCCGGGGCCACCTCGCTGCTGGTAGGGGGACGTGGGGCACCTGCCGCTGCCGTGCGATCTGGAGCTGAAATAACAGCCTCAGCCCTCGGCCCTTAGAGCCCGTGTCCTGGGGAGAGCAGGGGGTCGATCCTGCCCCACCTGGTTTGTGCTGCAGCATCACGTGCGGGGCCACAGCATGGAGCCTTTGAGGTAGGAAAAAATTGTTTTATTTTATTTTTTTTAAAGCACTATTACTTTTAGGGCCTCCCCTTCCCCATCCCATCCCAGTAGGGCTGCTCAAGAGGTTGGGACCGGAGGCGTTGCTCTTTTGGGGTTTTTTTGGGGGGAGCGGGGGTTCCCCTTGGCTTGGCACGTAATGTCAGGTGGGGAGGCAAAGGCACACTTTTACGTTCAGGCTCCACGGCTGTACGCAGTTCACAGCCCAGTGTGGCTGGCAGGAGGGAAAGGCCATGCATTTCCCTGCCTTGAACCCCACATCACCCCCGACGCACCGTGGCTGTTCCGCAGTGTCCCATCGGCATCCGTGAGCCCGGACATGGCCGGTGTCCACCAAATGTGTCTCAGAGGTCAGTTGATCATGTTGGTGGTCAGGGGCTGGGGGGGGTGGGGTGTCTTTTTTTTTAACAGGGCTTGGTAGGGAGGTAGCCAGGGCAGAGTAGTTTTCTGGCGTTGCTGTGACTTTGAAAGCAAATCCAAGAGAAGGGGGTTGGGAAGGGGGCTGGGGGGAGGTGTGGGGGGGAGCGCGTGTGTCAGATGGGGCTGTGGCATGGGCCCAGCCCTTCTGCTGGCAGCACTGGGGTGCACGGACAGGGAGGGCTGGGGGCTGTGGGGGGGTGGCAGCATCACCCCTGCTCACAGCCGCTCGGCGGGGAGCACAGGAGGTTTGCAAGGATGTTTACATGTTAGATTGGCCTTGCTAAAACAAGAGACCTAAAACGCACTTTATCACTTACCCCTCCTCTATTCCCAGGGTCTGCCCCAGCCGCTCGGCAGCTGCTGGTGGGCAGTGGGTGGCTGCATGCCTCACGGGTAGAGCCGTGTTTTCCAGACATGCTCCGAAGGACAAAATCCCACAGTCCCTTTTTGGGGCTTGCTTGGTCCCTCCAGGCTGCGGGGAGGCTGAGTCAGGCCCGTGGGATTTTTGCCTTACGCTGTCACTCACTCTCAAAAAAGTATATGAATAAATAAATCTCTTTATTCAGGTTGATTTGTATTTGTTTACCTCGGTGTTAGCTATGACCTGTGTTTTTGGGACCCATTTGGAATTGAGGGTTGCTGGTGCGTTCGGTTCACACACAGCCGGGTGCTCACAAGTGTGACTTGTTGGTGACAAGCAGAGGGCAGGAACACGACTGATGGCACCTGCGTCAGGGTTGGGCTCCAGTGTCGGTGTCGACCTATTAGTCTTTCATGTTCTGAGGCTTTCTAGTACACAAGCACCTATATACTAGGTCCCTCTATATATAGGTATACAGATATATGTATTTTTAATATACATATATCATGTATGTACGTGTATATCTATATATAAATATATATATAGGCCACACAATTCCAGACCTCTGAAAACACAGGCAGCTTTAATTAATAAAAGTCTTGCACTTTTAGCATATTTGTACATATAAGCTAAAGCCTGGTGGGTATAATCAGGCTGGTTTGACAAACAGTGAAAAGTTACTGTATATATTGTATATAGTACATGTAATAAAAAAAAAAAAAAAAAAGAGAAAAAATCTTAGAATTGAGTATAAATCTTGGTTTATTTTATATGATGTCAAATATAGATACATTTATAAATGTTACTATTCTTAAAAGTATTTTGTAATGGGAAAAAGGAAGTGTCTTATGAAGATGAACAGTAAAGATTTTATTCTTGTCTTGAATCTATGTACCTGCACAGCTCCATTGAATGGGAGCCCATGCATTTTGACAAGCTTTAAACAGATTGTACATAGTATTTAAAAAAAAAAGAAAAGGAAAAAAAGAAATAAAATAATGCTTGTAAGACCTCTTACTCACTATGTGCTGTTGTTATTGCTGGGTGGTATCAGTCCATTTGGATTAGAATCTGCTCCTTGTTCTCCAAGAGGCACAAAAGCAGCAGCCAGACGCTGACTAAACATGGTTTAACATGACCAGTGCTCTTGAAGGAACTTCTGTAACAGTCCCTCATGAGAATAATAGTACCTCAAACACAGAGATATTTTTGTTTTCCTAAAGTGAAACATTTTTTTATTTAACATCCCATTTGTCTTACAGTACTTCTGCATACAATACATTGTACAAAGGCCAACCTGCCAACACAAACGTGTTGCCTTCTTGGTAAAGTGACAAAGCTATAGCAACAAAGACAAAATAGCCTATTTTTCTGGAAACAAGTTGGAATGTTTCTTTTTGTTTTAGTCCAGATAACAATTGCAATTGCAATCAAGAACCTTGTATGGTACAACTGAATTAGAAACTTCTAATAAAATCAAACACGGCTACTTCCTAGTCACTATGGTAGCAAACTCTTCTAAAAATACATTATCTAGCCATTAGAGTGATGAACAAGTGGCTTGTTTTAGCAATGGATGGAAACACAGAGTGCTTTTTCGGAATCACATTGCAGCGACCATCTCCACATCCCACAAAATGCTGCCGGTTGAATGACAAGCAGTTCTCCCCCCGTGGTGGAAAGGGCTCGTGTTTTTATTACTATTAGTTGAGCTATTCCCTCTCCTCATGTGTTTGAGCCCTCAACTCAGCACACAAAGAGGTCAAGCAGCCAGCTTCTCATGGTGGTCAGGGCTGCCACTGTTCACCCAGAGTGTAGGCAGCGGCCTTTGCATTTGACAAGAGGCATTTTATGTGCATAGCAACAATAATAATGGCCGAGCCGCTAGAAAGGACTGTGCAGTGTATGCTAACAGCCACGGGGAAGGCTTCAGGGTAAATAACCACGGCACAGCTGCCAAGTCACACTGGTGACACTGCAATTTTTAAAACGGTATAAACAGTATCTCTAGTTTTAGCAATCTATTTCCTACCTACAACTGTCTATTTTGTACTGAATGATGCACATTCATTTCTTTCCTATGACTGAATCAAAAAAAAAAAAAAAAAAAGACACAAGTAACTTTATGGAAACTTACAGAAAAAAAACCCCAAACACAGAGACATGAAATGACACATCAGTACTCACTGAACCACCCCGCTACATTTGTGAACGAACTGTTCAAAGTTCAAAAACACTTCTAAAAACTTCCACGTTACAATTTGAATGGAAAGTACCCCCCCTGCCCCTTGGGAAACAGCTGAGTAATTCTGGGTTAGACATTCTGCAACTGCCAGTTTCCTTACTAGCACGTCTGCTTAATTCCCAGCTACATGCGGCAGCTGATCTGCAACAGGAGCGTGCACACCCACAACCTCCCAATGCAATGCCATGTGAATCTTGCAGCACCAAGAACTGCAGATGGCCCAAAAGCTGTACCACATGGGCATCTCTGTCCCTGCCTGTGCGGGGCTGTAAAGTCAAGGCATCACCCTTTGGGACTGAAGAGAAGACAAGAGCTTCTATTGCTCTCGCTCCCCAATCCCAAGTAAGCCTGTGCGTATCGGCCAGCCTGTCTCCGCAGCAGGAATGGGAAGGCAAGGAGCTAGACACAACTCCAGCGTTACTCTGTCACCAGCAAAGCACAACTGTCCCTCAGTGTTGTGGCAGACTGTGGAAGCAGCCCAGCAAACACCCCTCTGGTTCACTTTCCTTGGCAGTAGCCGGCATTTGCTACACCCAGACCTCCCCCAAGGACGAGCCCCTGATCCCCAGGCTCCAAAAGGAAGAACCTGCCAGTCAGGCAGTTGCCTGAGTGCTGCCATCCTTCTGGAACCGAGCTTGCTCCACCCTCTGTCCTGCTGAGGCTGGATGCCTGGCCACTCTGACTAGTCTTGCTGGATCAACCTGCAGGTGTATTACAGGAATGATTTAATGACATTGCCCTTTCTGGGAAAAAAACATTTTAAAAAATGGAACAGAAAAAGCCATGCAGTTAATAAAAGTTAGTGTTCCCCTACAGATCCTAACTTCTCCCCTTAAATCTAATTTTTTAAAATATATATACACGCACACAAACATATGCTGGTAATCTCTCTTTATACATAGATATGATAGCTGACAAGAGCTCCTACATACTCGGTAATGGCTCTACAGTCTCTTGGACTGACAATAATAGAAAATATTTTAGAAAGGTGCTCAGTTTTGCATAAGCAAATCAAGAAATGTCACAAGGCTGCTGTATTTTGCAGGTTCCCGCAGCACAGTCTTCTGTATTTAGATCTTAACATCTTGGCTCTAAACCAAAATATGTCGTTGAGTTTTAAGACTTTCATATCTCTGTGCTACCTTGCTTAGCAAATAATTTCAAGAAATAGTCAAAGCTATGAACTAAAAATATCTGTCAAAAAACCTACAAAAGCTTTTTCAATGGGCAGCTGCATCTATTTTATGGGGTTCTATTAATTTCAACACTATTTGCAGAAGAATTAGTCATTGAGCAAACCTAATCTGAGTACGACCTAGACTAGAACAACAGTATCATCTGCTTTGTATTTCTAAAACATTAGGAAAACAGTGAGTAAATACGTTTTGTAAGTAACACAGTGTTGCCCTACTTTGCCTCAGAAACATATTCATATGAATCGATAAATTAGGTTTTATATTTTACACATAAAAATACAAATCAGTATTATATTCTATCAAGTGTAATTACTTTGTGAAGGCTTCTGAAAAAAAAGCTTCCTCATTTCTCACACATATGATATAGTTTTGGAGTTACTGTTCATTCAATAAAGCTTTATTTTACATTAATACCTGAGAGTATGGGGAAGAACAGAAGAAATAATTCATACATTCATTGCTCCTGATCAAAACTATATTCTTTAAAAGCTGCATGGGAACTTCAACACCAACTGCAATGATGGTATTTCACCAAGGGCTTGTAACACAAGTCAGAATTTTGTTTTATTCTTCATTCATATCAGTATTGCAAGAAAAGCCTCAGTGAATGATACCACTCCCATTCTGCTTCTTTACAAAAAATATGCACAGTATAAAAATAATGCTGCTCTGCAGAGAAAGATTGTCATACAGGCTTTAGAAACAGCCATTTTTAAGCTAACAGACTGTCTCAGTTTGCTTTGTTGTTTTTGTTGTTAAAATACAGGCTTTACCCCTCTTTCTCTAAACCCATTCTAGCACCAGCTACAGAAGGTTCAAGGTCAACATCAGCATTAATGCTGGCAAAGCTTGTCCCCACAGGATCTTTACTATATAATCTTTTTTACCTATTAAAATTCCAGAAGATTTTCTTGTTGATATGAATCCTGGCAGATAGAAAATATTACAGCAACAATAATCGAGAGAGCTAGAGAGAAGAAAGGTAATTACTAGGTTGAGGTATGGACTCAGGTAGGCAAAGGAGCAACGCCAGTCTGTCCCTAGCAGTTCAATAGGCACCATTCACCTAACTATGAAGCAGTCAAAGATGGTCTGTGCTTCAGCTTCCCAAATGCAAGAAAAACTATACATTTCATCAACATACTCCTAAGAAGCTAATGATGGCTCCTCTTGCAAGATGAATAACAACCACAGTGCGGTCAGACGGGTTTAGCCATTGCTTTCCCGGGATTTCAACAATCTATACTAGCTTTTGCATCCATGTGCAGCCTGGATGACCAAAAAAGCTTCCATCCTTTTCATCTGTATTGCAGGAGGATTGGTATGAAAATGGGAAAAAGAATTCATACACGAGCTGAGCTAGCAAAGCAGAAAAACAGTTGCTTGTTGCAAAACCTGAGAGGTGGGCTCAGAGAATGCAGCCTGCAAACTACTGACAAGGGGCTGGAATTTGCAAAAGTCCAGGACCATCGGCAGCATCAAAGCAGAGAAACTGAGAGCAGGGCAACCTTCTTCTCTAACCTCACACTCTCCTGCCTCACACAGCCTCTATTCTTAGTCTTCACCCTGCTCTGATCCCAGTCCACATGCAGGTTTGGAAATAACTAATTAAACTAACCTGGAAGACAACCTCTAAACTGTGGATACTGCTTTTAAATTAAAATGGCTGGGAGTCATTCCTTTCATCACAGTAATAGAAATGAACCCGGAGAGCACACACTGTAACAGCTGTCATTCAGATAGGTTTGCAATAGGTCACATCCAGTATTTCCAAGCAACGTTGCATATTTTACTAACATGATAAAGAAAGTTTATTATTCAGTCCTTTTTTTGGAGTGAAACTTAGGAACAATGCAGGAAAGTGATTGTGCTTAAAACTAATTTTATTTACATTATGCATGAGTAATCTGATATTTAAAGCTAACTCTTCAAACTCCATTCCCTATGTAAACACCAGACTCAATTTCCGTAGTAACAACCTTCATTTGTAAGTGCTTTATGTGGTTCACTTAGAGTCAAAGGCAAAGAAAACTACACTCTGGTTCTTGCTTTAAGTTGTAAATTTTTAGCACTCTCTATTTTAACTTTTATATCATGAGGTTTCTCAAAAAATCTCACAAAGGCTGGCTCATTTAATAAGGATGCCAGAATCTGTTCAAAGGCAAAAGACCATTCATGGTTCTCTCTCAAACTCTGTGCTCCACTGCCTCCAGCCTGCTCAGAGCTGCTTTCCTCCTGCCCTTCTCTGGGGATTTCAACAGGCACCTCCATAACAGCAACTGGACTTCTGACTGGTGATGTGGGGCTCTGCAGTCTTCTCCCAACTTCTTCCATTTTCAGCAGGAGGCTGGTAACCACCGCTATAGCCCGATACAACAGTTCCTCCTCAGGATCCCCGTGGAACAGATTGTACAGAGTTTTTGAGAACTGGATGAACTGAGACTACAGAGAGAGATACAGAGGAGACTATTCAGAGAACAGCAACGCAACCGCCCTGTTTCACTGCCCACTGTGATCTCAACCCAGTGCCTGCTGCTGCCAGGCACCTGGTACGGTACAGCAACTGCTCTGACGACGACATTGGCGTGAACCAGCCCTGATAAACCAAAGTGTGTCTGCAAGTCCCGCCCTTTGTAAACTTGGAGCAGTATAAAAACCCCCGCAGTCTAACAATTAATGTGAAGGCCTGAAATTTAAGGGATCCTACAAATTAAGTCCTACTAATAGGAGTTAAAGGATAAACAGCACTCAAAAATTGACTTAAGACTCACAGTTTACCTGATTCATTCTTGGCAAATCCTTAATGTTTTCTTCTTTCTTAAGAAGTTCATCTTGCCATTGCTTCAGATATGCCTGAATATCAACCTTCCCCTTCCCTACTTGACCAAAAAAAAAAAAAAAAAAAAGTAGTAAACAGACAAGAACTAAGAGCTTCCCATGAGGGATGATGAGCAGAACTGCCATCCTCTATGTCATTCCTTCTCACCAGAGTGGTGGGGCCAAGGACTAAACAGGATCAGAGTTTACATTACCCTCTCACCCGCCAGGACTATACTTATAAAAGCAGATATAATGTTAGTACTACGCTAGAGATGACGTTACCAGAGATGATGTTACTCAGTATACTTTGTCACCACATGCTTTCCACGTACTTTCTTAGCTCTACTCTCCCAAAAGTCAGACAGTTACCAAATGTGTCTCCAGGATTCTTTTACCTTTTTCAGGGCTGCTCTTCAAAGAATCACTTTCAAGACTATCCCCAACAGATGGAACTACAGTTTAGGCAGAGAAAAAGAAGAAAGTTTTTTATTTGAGAAAGGGGAGCCAATGGTTCATTTCCTTTTATCAAAAATTCCTTCCTTAAGGAGCAAGACCCTCAATGACCCCATGTTCTCAACACAGATCAGGCCAAGAAGAAACCACATGGTAAGATTTGTATATTTTCCATAAAAATAGAAGCCACCATGAGGCTGGAAATTACAAAAGAAACTGTCATCAGTTGTATCAAGCAAATAATCATAATGTACATGCCCCGTGTCTTGAACAGGACCCATGTATTACAGATAAGGTACCTTTTGGATAGATTTAAAACCAAAAAGGATCTGTCTTCCAAAGAAGTAAAATCACACAGCTTTCCAAACAGAATATTTTATCAACTCCATAAACTTACACCCCACAAAAGTTTTTTCACCTTACTTGGTTTAAAATGGAAGCAAAGGATTTTGAAATGCTTGCTTATGTGCCTAAAAATAATAATGAATTTTGATGTTTTATTTCTCGAGGTAGGAAATATCATCCCTTTGTGCCTTGAATACAAATGTGAAATGGCCATCCCTTCAACAACCACTGCAACAGGATGCCTACAATGCTGAAAAATGCTGACCGAACACACTTGTAATACACAAATACACATGTAAATACCCACAGCCTTTGAATTCAATCATCAGACTAGCTATCCACAAATTCTGCACTACTTTATGAAAATGTGACTATCTACAGAAGATTTTCACAGAGGACTCATGTTAACAGTGACATGATTCCTGGATTTACTAGTTTTCAGAAGAGATTCCCCCATTTTTCACCACGAGAAAACAGATTCCTTCTAATATTCTTCAGGCAAGGCTCACACTCTGAAGCTTACCACTGAGTTGGCTGAAGTGGATCAATTCTTCTTTGGAAAGATCATCACCTTTAGAAGGGCTTAGAGATTCTACCTCAGTAAAAGCTGCAATAAATAAACAAATAAAGTGGGTTTGGGGCTTCCACGCATTACCAAAGCTGCACTAAAAAGCAAAAGCTTTGCACAGACAAATAGGCCCTATGAAGAGAAATGGTGTTAGAGCAGATTAAGTCCTTCCCAAACAAGACATCACTCTGGAAGAAACAAACATTTGTATTACAGCTGTTGGACTGTACTGTAGCCAGGACCGGTGACAACACAAAGAAAAGTAAAGCTAAGAAGCCAGGAACAGCCCTCCCCAGATGCCACCGCCTCTCGCTTACCTGGAGGGATGTGCAACTTAAAAAGCAGCTTGAGTTTGTCAGTGAAACTTCCATTATACATGGTATCTGTCAGAGGAAAGAGGCAAGACAGTCTGTTCAACTGGACCAAACTTGAAAACACCCTCTTACCCTAAACAAATACAACCCCGGTAGGCTGGAACTGGACATGTGTCCTACCTTACATGGAGTATAATTAGAGATGAAGCTTAAGGAAGGCAGTATCACCTGCAGCTGAGCCTGGGGTTTGCCTACACTGAGGAAAGAACACTAATAATGTCTATGACTTACTAACATGACACCACAGAAGCAAAGAAATACAGCATTAATGTCTTCCCAGCATTTTCACTTAAATTTTTGTGTCCTGAACAATCCCGTGTTGAAAACAACAGGAAAGGAACAGAGCAGTAAGTCAAGAAAACTTTCAGTTCCCCAGAAATATGAGGCATTGGTCACCTTGCACGATCTGTGTATGAGATGGCTTAGTATGAGGAAGCGTTTATCATCGACCAAACAGGCTGGGCAATGAGATCATACCATTTCGTAATTTGCTGCGTTTTGATGCTAAAGCCATATTTAAATTTCATCTCAAATAGATTATTCTCCAGGGGATTAACGTCTCAGAAAAGTTACTAGTTTGTAAAGCTTCATGTTAGCTATTTAGGTGAATTATAGACGCTTTAAGTTACGGAACTGTGCTCTCATTTTCTTGTCAGCATTTCACCATGGAATAGCTCATACTAAGCTCAAGCTTTCAGCATTTGGCTTCCATTTAAATAGTCTTTGCTATTCATTTCACATGTTAAAAAATAGACTATTTGACCTTAAGTTAAGAGGCTAGTCTCTTTAGGCTCTTTATATAGTGTCTGGAAGGTGATGCACCCCAGGACTACTCCCAGATGGAGTTCCCTTCTGAATGTGCTACATATAGGTGTTGTTCTCCTACCAAGAACACAGGCAAATTGTTTGAAGTTTATAAGGCAATCGGAGCTCTCATCCATCAGTCTGAATGTCCACAATGCAAGTGAGTCTCTGTTTGCACAGTGTGACCAGGGGCTCAAGAGATGACAGAGAACCCTGAATTGCTGGCAATCAATCCGATACTGCTCAAGATACGGCAGACTGGCATCATGATGTTGTAAGACGGGACTATTTACATTCCAGTAACAGGAAAGAAAGTGTTCCTTCTGCAAAAGAAAGATAAAATGTTAAGATTTTTCTGAAACAACAACTGTCTCTGGGTGAAAGATGTGGAAAGGTAACTATGTAATTTGATTTAAAGCTGACATGTAAAACATATGTTGAATCTAGCTTTTACTTCAATTTGTTAAAACTGTTTCACACCCATAACACAGTCTACCATTAAGATGGATGTATGGTGAGAAAAATGGCACATTACCTTGAATAATTCATAAAGCTCTTCAAGATCACTGGGACTGAATTTTACGTCCTGGGACACAACACGTAGCTGAAACAAAATTAAGAGAAAATTAATTAACGAGTCTTCTTGTTTTGGAATAAGCCTGTAGAATAAAGTTATAGGAGACTTAACCTTTTAATAATAATAAATAGTCACTGTTTGAATATTCCAGGTTTTGGCACGTTACAATTAGGAGTAAGAATACAACTTCTTTTAAAAGCAATCAGAAGATTATAGAGTAAAAGAAATAATTTCTCCCCAAAAACAGGAGCTTAAAGTTAGTCACATTAGTTGCATACATGGAGTCTACACTATGAAACCCAGGAGATAACCCCCAACTATTTAGAAAGATATAGCACATAGTTTCCTTTATAATGGGCAAATGCATGTTCAGCTCACAACAGTGAAGTTGAATCCTCACTTTTTAATTAAAAAAAATAAATTGTTCACAGCTTTTTAAAACAAAGTTAGCTACAAGACCAGGTTCTGTCTTCACAATACATTTTTTTTGTAAAATGAAATACAACAGTTACCACCTTAGCACAACCAACAACATTTAGTAGTATCAGTTGCTACAAGCTACATTTACTACAGAAAGAAGCACTGGTTGTTAAATAGCCTAGTATTATCATCAGTTACTGGGAAGGAGCCACTGAAGAAAATAGGCAAACAAAAGGAAGTGCTTCGCAACCTCTACCTTCATTCAGAGTCTGAACATAAAGGATGAAATCGACTGCTAAAGAGCTCCCACACCGTGCATGCACCACCAGACACCCATGCACACCACAGACCTTGCTGAATGCAGTACAATAATCTCTTCACTGATTGCCTCCCAGAGTAAAAATGCAGGTGATTAATTGTTTTACTGTAGCACTGTGGACATTTTACAGTGCTCTATGCCTCTAAGAGAAATGCATTAACAATTTAACAGCAGCAGACAGAAATATAGGTCAGCCTGTTCCAATCAATGCAGTGTCAGAGATAAGCCAGCCCTCAGAAGCTGTCTGCGATGGTGTTCCTTCTAACGAGACCAGAAGGTCATGCTGTGATTCACAGCCTGTAAACGTCACAGGGCAAACCTCAGTTAATAGACACCCTGCAGACAAGAGGGATTTCATCGTATAAAATTATGTATTTGGCCCTAGAAAATGTAGCTCTTCTCAGAATTTTCCAAAAGGGAAGAAATTTTATCAGAGAAAGGATTTAGCTCTTCCAAGTCACTCACCACATTGTGTTTGGTCGTAGTTTCCAATGTCTGGATCACGTAAAGCCTGTTCCTGCTGCGCATGCTCTCAACATCCTCATATCGAATATCACCGTATCTCTAAGAAGAAAGGCATCTTTCCATGAAATCAACTGGTGCTAGACACATCAAAGCAGATATTTTTGTCTTTCTTGCATCTAAGTACCATACAGATATGGACACAAAGGAAGATCCCAGAAACTCTGAGCAAAAAAATCATTTATATTAGAAGCACTAACATTCTCCCTAAACAGTGCAACTTTTAAAAAGGGTGATGGAGAAAGAAGGAACTGAAGGAGTTCACAGTGCGGGAAGAGATTTTACTGCATATTGGCTCTATATCCAACTCTGCTATCACATGGTGACTACTACTGCCAGGTAGCAAAGTCTAAGATGTGTATGTCGTCACTCTAGTGAGCTTTAGAAATTAGCTGAAGTAATTTCTGAACCATTCTTAGCTATCTGAGCATTAGAGTAGAATAAATACATTTACCTTTAAAGAAAGGTGGGATAGTAGGCAAAAACTAGAAACAAACTCCTAGAGAAATCATGGAACAAATTATTAAACAACTAAAATCTAAATAGAGACAGGTAAGATAAATCAAAACAGGTTGACATTCTTTATCAGGATCATGTCAAATCAATTCCATTTCCTCCTATGAGGAAATTCAGT
Organism: Falco rusticolus; assembly: GCF_015220075.1. NCBI lineage: Eukaryota > Metazoa > Chordata > Aves > Falconiformes > Falconidae > Falco > Falco rusticolus. Next base: position 8,705,537 of record NC_051200.1, on the reverse strand, counting down.
CTAGTGCGTAGAACTGAAACAGCGGATAGGATACATCTTTACTTCTGTAAGGTTTTTGACACTCTTCAGCAACACATGTAACCAGAAAGACACGGCCTAACCACGACCACCGTGCACTACATGTACAACTGGTTCTAACAGCAAACTTGGAGAACAAAGGAGTTTCAGAAGTTTTTCCCACAGTGTGTTTTGTTCCCATTTTCGGCAATGCACTTTAAACAAGATATAAAAAAACTGCAACACAGTCATGAAGCACAGAAGGTTTGAGGAAAGGTTAGAGGAACTGGTTGTGTTGAATCCAGAAAAAGAAAAGACTGGATTTGAAAGGGTAAATGATGAAGAACAACAACCTAAGGACAACAAGGAATTGCAGAGAAAACTGCAATTGACTATCCTCAATAGCACTTTATGAGCACCCAAGAGGAACTATACTGGAGACGAGGATGTTTTCTGACAAGGGCAGAGAAATCCTACAATGGGCTAAAGTTTTTGCAGATTCTCTTTTGTTGAAGGGTTTTAACAACATTAGACATTTTTCAAGGCTGATCCAGGTGTATGCTGAACAGGGAGCGGAACTGGATGACCTGTGGATTTCTCTTCTAGAACTGTATTTCTATGTTCCTGTGAAGACCTCTACCAGCACACTTCTGACTTTGAACAAAGACAAAGCAGAGAGAAACTGCATCTCTGAATCATAACTCACTCACTGGTCTGGCTTCTAGGCACTGATATTGTGCAGTGGCCTCAGTAAGAATATAAATAAGATGTATAATCTAACTCTGAATTAGTGTGATGTGATAAAATGTTACACGTTCTTCCATTCACTAGTTAAATATGGCATCTTCACATCTGATTAGACTGCCAAAGCATAAGTCTTGCATTTGTGTCTGAGTCATAAGGGCATGAAACTGAACATAATTTTAAAATTCAACTCCATTTTTTCACTTAATCTCATCTCAATCTTGTGAACACCTTTGCAAAGCAACAGTACCACAAAGAACATCTCTGTTCACTTATTCATAATTTGTAAATAGATCTATCTGCAGGATGACAACTCTCCATTGCAGCAATCTTTTAATTTCAAAATTCGTTTTATTTCCACAGTGATATGAAAATAAACCCTTCACCGGATCAGAACTGTGTTGAAATCAACTGTCTGGTCAAAACGGGAAGCAGGAAATTGTCTCTCACTTTGTATCAGCAGTTCCCAAACAAGGGGTTGTGACACTGACCAGCATCAAAGACACTCAGTTTCAAATGAAGATAAAAATTTGCAACCAAAAAAGGGGCTATGAGATAGAAATGGGGATTAGAAGTGGGAGATTCAGATTCAAGGATCTGCCCAAATCAATGTTCAAAAGCTGTACCAAATCAGAGGCTATTGCTTTGGTCTAGCCACCTGTCAGCAAAGGCAGGGGAGTTTCTTTTGCTTTGTCTTCCAGCAATGATTCCATCCCTGTGAAAACTTCAGCTTCTATTTCAGAATGCATATAAAGCACTTCAGTATTTACCATCCCTGTCCTTTACCCTACAAGTATTCACCCTCACTATGAGATCTCACCATGACAAGAAAGACCCATAATAATTTGCAACTCTTCTTACAAGAATCTTAAGTCTTTTATGAACACGATTCTTCAGTAACATTCTTCTGAAACAATACTGACAGCAGAAGCATGGACTTTTTATAAGAGTAGCCCAATGCTGTAAAGATACTTCAAGAGAACTTGAATTTCTGATTCTTGTCTTTGTTAACCCCACTAAAGGCAAAGTACCCTCTTCTCAGTAAAAATAAAAAGAGACAGTTCCTAGAATTATACAAATTACAGTTAGTTAATCTTTTCCAAGTAAAGACCAGGACATTTTTCCAAAACAGATTTATTGTGGATCTTTCACTAGAATCATATGAGTAAGAATCAGAAAAGAAAAAAAAAAAGTATCATATAGATAAAAGAAACCAGTTGAGAGCAAAATCAAAATGTGAACAAATCTCTTCTCTCAGCTTGCCTTTCACTTCAGGTCTGCTGAGCAGAAACTTGCCTATAAGTGGGTTAATACTACTCATGCCTCATGAAAATATGGGGACAAAAGGAGAAGGAGAAGCTAGACTTACTCCCTCCCCAATGCCGAGCTGCAAGGCTAGACACTACAGAAATCAAACTTGCAAACTGAAAGAAAGTGCTAGAAGATCACCACTGGTCTTCCTTACTGAACACATCTCTCAACAGTTATTTAACCCATACAACAAACTACTCAAGGGTACACTTTCCTGCACTGGTTGTTATGGCAAATGTTACCACTGTCTGCAGCGTGCAGTAATCCGTCTCATATTAGTAAATGCAACAGCTGTTTCTGCTGTACGTTGTCATTTCGTTGACATACCAATAAAGTGAATGAGGGATGGCCACACGTGACCTGTGATGAACCCAGGGAACTCCACTCAGGACAGCCTAGCAAGCACATTCCAGGCAGTTAAAGAAACAAAACAACGAACAAGCCTACCCCATAACCTATAAGTTTTCAGTGTGACTCAACAACCTACAGAACCCCATTTCTACCAACCTACACAGGTTTTCTACTCTAGTTTGTACAACACAGCAGCACTATTTTTAAGGTAGCCCATGCAATGTGAACACTGCATGGGATGTGAAAACATACCCACAAGAACACGTACTTCATTTGACTCTCGGATCAAATCAGTAATGTCCACTTTTGGATGGTCACTCTTTGTATTGCTGAGGTTGGAGCCCTGCTGCACAGCCGGAGGCAAAGGGCTGTCTTTGTTAGTGACACTGTCAAAAAATCTGCACAAAGCAAACACACAAGAAATCAGCAGGAACCAGTTTATCACAACAAAACAGTAACATCAGCATCTACTGAAGAAAAAGTGCACAGAGAACGGGAAACAGCAAAGAATATTAGCATGAGTAGCACAAAAATGCTGTAATAGCAACAAAGGCATACAAACATGGGAACTGCCTACCCAGAGAAGGCTGTAGAGCTTCTAACCTTTGGAGATTTTAAGACCCAGCTAGAAAATAACATGGCTGGTGTGATCTAGTGCTAGCAGTAATCCTCTTTTGAGTGGGAAATTAGAGGCTTGCCAAAGTCCCTTCCACTCAGCATTCCCCTTGTTCTCTAATCCATCTAGCAAGGTTGTACTGCATAACTGGGAGAAAGGAAGAGTGGCTTGTCCTGAACTGTGACCAAGGCAATCGTAATTCCCCAGGATGCATTAGCCACGACACGTCTGATCTGGACCTATTCATCATACCTACACAGCCCGCCAAAACAGATTCATTACAGAGGCTGGCCATTTCGTTTGCCAACATTAAGGAACACATATCTACGGACCGATAGCTTCCTTTTTCTTGAGGAGAGGCAAACTACTGTAATCATTTTTTAAATATACTGGCATGCTGAAGGCTGGATTAACTGCGCAACAGCAGTGTTACAGCCAGACAAAATGTTGAAAGCAGGAGTTCAAAAGAAGTTCATAATCATCAAAATCCTGGATGTCAAGTGGAAACAGCAGCCTGTTTGGTTCAAGTGAAAGTGTAAATTTCACCATACTTCTAGATTTTAAATTTTAATACACTGAAACTAGGTGAATGTGCTTACTGTTAGGGTTTTTTTTAAGGTTTAAATATTTAAATGAGTACAGCTACGTTTTATAGTAAATACCAGGCTGCATGGTCTCTTATAGTAAAAATTACATTTTCCTCATTAATTCTGTAGCTCCTACCCTATTCAAACATGCAACATTTAAAAGCCTCACTAAAAGGAAATTCTTATTATCAGTTCTTAGCAGTCATAACTTGGTGACTACTATAGCACATTCATTCTGCTGTTTTAATACTCTGTGGTACACAATCACAGCAGCAACAACAGAATTTAGGTAGGTAGTAAAGAAAAAAACATGCCAGCTTTGCTTGCAACACATCAGTTTAAAATGTACTTTATGTTGCATATTTGAAGTTATTCTTCAAATACTAATATAGAACAAACATCTGGTTGTGACTGTCCTCATTGCATTTTTTTGTCTTATTTCATTAGCAGCAGAGGAGCCACTATAGCCTAAAATACAACTACTAAGCTGTAGAACGTCTTGTCAGTAAGTTGATGCCTGAACTGTTTGGAACAGTTTTAGTGTGCTCTAAATTACCTTCTCATTAAGGAAAGCCGCCTTCTATAAGTGATGTAAATTCCAGGCAAACCCACATTGCTTTTACTTTAAAATACACAAAATGGCAATGGTTTTAAAAGAACTTTCATGGAAGATGGGATTTTCAAAGGATCCAGGCATACTTTCCAGCCACCCCTTTCAGAATTTCAGCCGGAGATGAACACTTAATTCCTCTAAACCCTTTGGAAGTCCTGGCCAGATGTCTTCTCAGCTGCCCCAGAATGACTTATCTATTTGCAATTATAGCAGCTGCCACGCAGCCCATATGAATAACAGTTACAGTGATACCTGTTGAGAACAGTGACCGCTTCTGCATCATCCTTACAAGTCAGCAACTTCTCCATGTTGTATTCCAGCACTGCGAGACCGAGCTGCAAGATTGCCTTTATTCCATCATAGAAGAAACAGTCCACCACATTGACTGCACTTTCAATAGGCAGCACACTGATAAAAAGGGTAAGGAACCAGGAGAGAGAGACCGAGGAGAAAAAAGTCATGTCCATCATGTGGTCTGTCAACTGAGGCAGATGAACCCTGATGAGCTCCTCAAACACTGCCTGATCTACCAAGGCACCTGCAGGGAAAGGATAACAAAACCACCACCCAAATCTTAATACAGAGAAGCATACTTTTCTCAGAGCACTGGCCAGAAATCAAGCCCCTGTCCTAACGCAACTTCGTTGGAAAAGCAAACACAGGCCCAGCTGTATGGAACCATTGGCTTCGTCCCCTACGCTGGAAGCTACGCACTGTATGCATGGGCCCAGAGCCTTGCTGCATACTGTAAAGTGTGTTAGCACTTTTGTGTGCGGGTGGCTACTTCCAAGGATTCTCTTGACAGCTTATATACCCTCCCTGCAGTTAGAGAGAAACTTCACAGCCGACTTCCTCCTAGCATATATACCTGCAAGTACTGAGTATGAGATCAAAGACTAAGTCTGGACCTGGAGTAACTTCTTCCTTTAAGCTGACTTAAGTGTCAAATAAATAGCACGAGTTGCAGTTATAATTCCAAAAGAACAGTATAAAAAGTCTAAATTACTTCTTCCTGAGTAGTTATGCCTAGAGTAATGACAATATCTGAAAATCATATCCAATCCTGTTTAAGGAGTTGTCTTGGGACAGTCTCTGTAACTTCCATTTTCTACTTCACAGTATTGAACCAAATGCAACAGTTTCTCCCCATTGTTCAGCCTTCAGCTCACTCCTTACATTTGTTCTTAATGAATGATCATTTACATTCAGTTCTAGATAGATGAAAAGACAGACTGATGTTACCAATGATTCGACGATTGAAATAATCAGGTAGCATCCTTTCACACACAGCAACCAAAAGCCAGAATGCTTCCTCCTCTTTGGCATACAGCAGAAGTACTGATGTCAAAATATTCATTGCCTGTAACATTTAAACATGAAAGGAAGTATTTACAAGGAAAGATGCCGAAAACACAACTGTTGTCATTTGTTAAAATTTGTATTTCTGAAAGCATTTCACAGCATATTTTTAGAATGCTAGGATAACCTACAGCCATATCCAGTGTAAGACTTTTACCTCTGTATTATTAAACACAAAGCATAGTATTTAAACGATATAAAAATATTTCTAAGTGCTAAAAGCCTAGTAAGAATGCAAAAGCACATACGAAGTAGAAATTACAGCATTTACCAATAAATTCAAGTACAATGTAAATACTCATGTTACACAGTGGGATGAAATAAGCAAAGTAAGTGAACCACTGAGCAAGAAACCCTTCCATACTTATGTGACTGATTTTATAAGGTGCCACTATACTGCCATCATGAGCTGAGACAACCAACATTAAGAGTCTCAAAACTGCTGTACCTGACAATACCCTATTTGCGGATTCCTGTATGCATAAGCTGTAAGAACTCTCCTGAGTGCAGAAATTCCTGTGTCACTTTGAAAAGCAGGATGCTCAGGTAAGGAGCGACGTAAATCTCGTTCAATTTCATCAGTAGCTAAAGTGCAAGTTCCTAAGGACTTTTCCACCAGCTCAGTGTAATAACCAGGGTTGGAGGCCATATCATTCACAGCACCTGCCAATACATTGCATTGCACAGTATTAGAGGACAACAGTAAAGTATCCACATGATTGTCTGCAATTTGTATAAACATTTTTGGTGACTACTGAGGTACCTCACAAATATGCAGGTGTTACTGCAGTAATGTATAAGAGTAATTCTACTGTAGAAATTAATGGAATTACTCTGAAACAAAAACAGCAAAGTGAAATAAAATAAGGCTTGGAGGAAATCTAAGTCACGTGCCATGATAAAGTTGATTTTCACTTTTTTGTTTCATTGTGGGGCAGGGGGAAGCTTCCTTTCACCTACAATTTTGCCCAAGATTTCTGGCAAACACAATACCCTTCCATTTGTAGAGCTGAAAATGGATTAGAAAAACTAGGCAAAGGACTGATATTTACCTAATTAATTCCATAATTTCAATGTCAACACCTTCCAAGTCAGAGATACTGGTCTGGTAACAGAAGCATAAATGCCTATGTAAACACTCAAAGAACACTAACAAAGGTAAATCCTTCACGTGTCCTCAAAAGGTACGACCATACAGTAGCTGAATGAAGAGTATAAAATGCATTTGTTATGATAAACAGATCCTCTGGAACAGCAGAAAGCTCTGCCCAGGGGAACACAGTTGAGTACAGCCAGCAGAGTACTGGATGGCTCCTCAAAATCTGCAGCTCATTTTCTAAATCTAACACAGGCTTCCTGTATGACCCTGACCAAGTCAACGGCCGCTGCTTTTCTGAAGTGTTTCAGAGAATGGGACTAGAAAGTGCACAGCAGTGTTGCAAAGCAGTATCTTCCTTCCCAGGGCCTCCATTTCCCCACGTTAAGTGCTCTGACACAGCAGTGTTCTAAAGGAGAAAGCCACAAACACACACTCAGAGCTTTGGCAAGAGATTCCATGTGTGTAAGAAAGTTCACAATACCTGCACATCTCACCTTCTCTGGAGCCAAATTCTCTGCCAAGAAAATGTTTTTTTTTTTGTGTCTCTGGTAACAGTAGCCTGTCAGACAACTTAAATCAAAAGTACTGAAACACAGTCCCACAACCATGCTTTTCTTTTTAGCAAGTGAAGAGGCTTTGCTGAAACTGACTGTCCCCTGGAACGGCATGTATTATAGAATCATAGAATCATTTAGGTTGGAAAAGACCTTTGAAATCATCAAGGCCAACTGTTTACCCAGGACTGCCAAGTCCATCATTAAATCATCTTACTAAGCGCTGCATCTACACATTTTTTAAAAACCTCCCTAGGTGATTCCACCACCTCCCTAGGCAGCCTGGAAGGAATTTTTCCTCATATTGAATCTAACCCTCCCCTGGCATAACTTGAGACCATTTCCTCTCGTCCTGTCACTAGTTATCTGAGAGAAGAGACCTACCCCCACCTGCCTTCAACCTCTTTTCAGGTAGTTGTAGAGAGCTGTAAGAACCCACCTGATCCTCTTCTCCAAACTAAACAACCACAGTTCCCTCAGCCACTCCTCCTAAGACTTGTTCTCTAGACCCTTCACCATTCTTATCATTATTTTTCAATTGAGTCTGTTGTAAAAGAAGCAGAAGCAGATTTGTTTGAATCAATGCAAAACAAAATAAGACAAAATTATTCTGTTCCTCATTTTGAAGTGTCTTTCTTCAGAAAGATTTGGATAAATTGCCAGAGCATTTTTTGTCACACTACGTTCAGTTAGTAACTAGAACATCCATACAGTAGAGTCTACAAAATGATTCAATTATATTTGCTATGCAATACCTGAGAAGAGTAGCCAGAGCTCTCCTCTTAAAGCCTCTGGGATCCCTCTTACAACTAGGTCTCGAGTCTTCTTTGTTCGAAACATACTGACACCATGTCCACGTTCAACAAAGAGGATGTGCCAGGACTGTTCTTTCATTTTTTCCTTCAACTACGAAAAGCAGAAGACAACAAGCACTAAGTACACTGGAAGATTTTCCTCGGGTTTCAGAGAACAGAATCAAATTTTGCTCTCAGTTAGATTCATATGAATTAGAAATGACAGCACTGGCCTCCATATTGATACATGAAATGAAAGCTGATGCAAATCAGAGCAAAATCTAACCTGTGCATGGTGAAAGTTTGGCATACAATGCAATCTCCTACGTGACCTACTATTCTTTAAAGTATATTATTACAAGAATGTCTATACCAGAACAGATAAAAGGTAAATCTAATCTAGTATCCCATATAACAGATGCCAATAGGAATTGCCACAGGACAGTAAGGTCATGCCAACACCTACAAAATCCTCCTCCATCCTCCAGTAAATAGAAGCACAGGCACCTCTTCAGTAGAGGCAATCTCTCCGAATTTAACAACATAGCAGATTTTTCCCCTGCAAGTTGCTTTTTGAACTCAGACAAACCTGCCACCATCTAAATACACCCGAAGTCCCCTTGTTGCTGTATTAAGAGAGTAAATCACTCCCTTTCACCTTTTTCAAGCCACTCCTAAATTCAGCTTTTTCTTTACTTCCCACTTAAGAATAATTCCAACCTGTAACCAGTAATAACTGTACACAAGCTGGCTTTTCATTTTAAATGAAGTCATCACCACCTATTCGTTATGTTTTACTGCTCACTATCCTGCTAAACTTATTTAAAAAAAAAACCAATCAATAGGTAGATAGCCCTACTTGTTACCTCTAGGTATAAGCATTTGCAGCTTTGGCACCACATCAACAAAAATTACATAATTATCAAGGGACCACAAAGTATTTGGGATTTAAAGGGAGTGGATAAACAGTGATAAAGCAGTGAAACAGCTAACCAGTACAACTTGCAACTGTGCAGACAAATTCTGCCACTACAGTGCTCCTGAGGCATTCCAAAAATGCATTGCCAAGATAATGGATAAAAAAACTGAACAGCCGATATAATTTCTATGGCAAAAAATTAGAGGTACATTAAAATTTCCTCTTATAAGATTCTTTTTCAGCTATTTCCATGTAAATACATACATGTTTGTATTAGACATACATACAAACAAATCTGTTTACTGTAACTTGGGACAATTTTTAAATATCCCAATTTTTGTTGCTGCTTTGTGATAAACAGCTTTTTATTGCTAAAGGATAAATAAATAAAAGATAAATCAATAGGAGAAGGAATAAAGATTAAATTGAGTGAAAGCAACAGAAAAGACAACTAGGAGAAGAAGGGTGAAGAGAGGGTTCAGATTGCTTATGTGTGGTGGCAGGTTTCTCTATACTAATTTGACAGCTCTAACAAACTATGAGAAAAAGTATTTGGCCACAATGGTGCAATGAAGTCAAGGAAGTGATTATTTGCAAAGTCAATGCACTGTCACAGACACCTGCTTAATTACTCCGATAAATTAACATACTTCAATTTCAACGTATCTATGAACTGTTCTTTGCTAACAGCAATAAAAATGTACTAACTCTGTTACAGATGAAACAATACCCCACAGCAACTGAACAGGCCAAACAGTTGCTTCCTTTTTTTGATTCATCATGCTTTGTTGCGTTTTATTTAGTTGACAGATTTGGAACAGAATGGCTACAAATGGTGCTCAGTGTCGTTATTCTCCCACAGTTTCTCAATTCCTCAGTTTATTTACATGAGTTTCAAATAACACTAGAAGAGAATCAATAATCAGAAAAATCTGCAGGAGAATGATGTCTAGAGTTAAGAAGGGTAACTAATAGCTGAAAACACTTATGCCCATATAGATTTTACATTTAATCAGATACAACATTTTTACAAACTAGCAATTTCTGTCAATGTAGACAGTAACAGCATATGCATATTAACCTCAGTAGGACTAGCCACGTAAGCAAAACCTGCTTCACAAAATGAAAAATGGCAAAAATGCCTTATTCAGACCAAATTGAAGTTACAGACATTTTACCTGCACAGCAGATACTAAATAACTATTGATTATGCACCTAAACCACAATTCTCTGAAGCAAAGGAACTGATGATCAGGTGCTCCAGCTCATGGGAGGCTCCAGTGCTGAGACAGGCTGAACATTGCCTTTACATTTTTTGTGCGTGCAGCAGTAAGATTTAACATTGTTAGAGCAATTAAAGGTGCCGAAAAGAAAAGTAGATTTTGTCCACTTTTGTTCAACATACTATAAAAGGCAGAACTTTAAAATCTGGATTCCCTTTTCTCCTGCTCAAAGGTGTTTATTTTCTGGTATTTCTAGTATCAAAGCTTCCATGTCTTAATTTACCCAAATCTGCTGAAATACTATTTTAAAATAAAACCTTTCTGTCTTCTTGCACACACTACAGAGAAGCAAAAATAGGATGTTCTACTGCAAAAGCAATTAAAGAAAACATTCTCTAGAGCATAACTTTCTTAGAAGTGCAAAAGAATGAAGCAACGAAGAAATTATGTCAATTTCTTTGTAACATCCTCTTTGCTCCCAAAGAGTTTGTAGTGACTTTGTATCTTGACAATTCAGACAGATAGGAAACATGTTCACTATCATAAAACAGCCAACTCTTCCCTGACCGGTGGCAGAGCAGGAGGAATTAGTTCCATGAAGATAAAGCATACCATTACTGAACAAGATGAGCAGAAAATTGAATGGAGCCATGAAGAAGCACCCTGTGGACCCCAAATACAAAAAATGCAGATGAAAGAAGATTGGCAAAGCCCCAGAGGAAATCAGCAACTGTGCTGGAATACATTTTGAATATACTTTAGTCCTTTCCAGTTAAGATTCCAAAAACTGTCGGGCCATTTTATCCCTTACCATTTTAGAGTCTAGATTCTCAGCATCCTGAGGATGGTAGACAGTCATTAGGGCTTCTGTACCGACAGTTTTGCTATTATCTTTCTGACCCATCTTTGACGGACCTGCATCAAAATCCTTTGGACTGTCGGAGGCAGAACTAGCTGCAACCTTGAAAAAAAATTTAACAGTGGTAGTTATCCTTCAAGAAGCAGCACTGATATCAGAAACCATTCTGCTTCTAGACTTGTTTATTATATTAAGTTACAGGTACAAGATACAGAATTCCAGAATAAATGAAAAACAATCCCTGCTCTGCACTGCTGGGCTTTCAGGGTGCTGCGCTGGAAAAAGAAATCATTGTTTACAGCCGAAAACTTAATGAAGAAAGGACAGATACTCATAATGAGACCTGTAATAGATAGAGAGGCCTGGCCATCCATTCCCACTGAAGTCAAAAGAAAAACATTCATTTAAATGGAGCCATATACTGAGCTATACAGAAATGCTGAGAGCATTTAAAAACCAGCATTGGAACCTGGATTGTTTCTCAAAACCTGATGGATAACAAAGTAAAAGAACCCAAAACAGAATGCTTTCAGAGTAGCACTATTGTTTAACACATTCTCTTTCATATGAGCACGGAGTTATTCATTTTTCTATGCCTTAAAGACAGAGGTACATGACTTAGGATGGTATGTCAAAATAATAGAGATATAACCCAAAATAAGGTACTGTAAAAGGGAATGCTCCTGAGCAGCAGACCTTACCACTCAGGTCTCCCAGGGCAGTACTGTACCCTTACCAGCTGAGCATTTCTGCTGATATCAAACCATCTTGCTTTTGTTACCCATTTTTGCCTTTTAACCCTTAAGAATCAAAATCTGAAGATAGAGATTTTGCTGATTCACTGATTATTTTCTACCAAAAGGCATGTATTTGTTACTCTCCACTCTTACATTTGTCACTTTAGAGGCTACTCCAGTTGATTCTATTTAATTTCTTCTCAGGGGAAAATATTCAAGGAAGAGATACAGCAACTAGAAGTCATGCTTGTTAGGGATGCGTGTTTTGTCATTGCTTTCTTGTTTCTCATGCATGAAACTACACACAGAGTTGCCTTCACATCTAGAAACATCCTTACAATCATTCCATCAACTTCCTGAGTCAAATAGTCAGCTGGCAAAAAACTGACACAGCTACAAGTAATTTTACATCAGACTGTGGTGTACTTTTTTTTTAATGTGAAGGGTCTGAAGGCAAGAGATGGGAACATGATTTTTCAAAGAGGAAAAAAAAAGAAAAGATTTAGACAACTTGAAACCTAGAGGTACAGCATACATTGTTATCCATCTTGTGTCTAGATTCAGGCTTAAATACAAAGGTATTGCATTACACAGCAAAACACTGACAACAATATGTAAATTTATCTCAGTAAAACTACATAACCTTATTCCTAGGAACAGGCACTAAGATCTTGGAACTAGCAGAGCAGTTACCTCTGTATTTATCATGTGGTGTGGACTTGAAGTTGCACTGCATTTCATTCTGAGCTTTGCCACAAGCTGTTCAAAATCTCTAACCTCTGTGAAACGAAAAGCTGTTTTTCCTTTGGTACTAATGCTGACTCCTCTGTTGGCTGGATCTGCCTTATCCACTCCTGTGACCTACAGAAGCAAGGATACATAAATTAGGCAAGAATTTTTACCATCTTCTTTCTAAAAGAGAAAACCTGTTAAAAATACATGTGTACATGAAACAGGAGTATGAAGCACCACACAAGCAGAATTAGTGACACAAGTAACAAACGCTACTTTAAAGCTCAGTGCTATGGAGGTATTTTAGGGCAAGGTACTAAGTACTATGCAATATATTTTTGACAGAGTACCAAAAATCTTTGAAAAGTTTTTCGCAGCTGCGAGTGCTGAGCTTATTTGAAAGTCTTGCCTCCTTCTACCTGCTGAAGCTATTACTTTTTCTTCTTATCATCCAAAAGCAGACAAAACATGACTTTTGCAAGTAATCAAATGAAACAAATTTCATAAGAATGAATTTCCACTGAGAATACCCTTTCAAAGACAGCTTTCATAACACATGACAGCTGGAGATGATTTTAATTGCCATGATGGAACAGTTACAGATTAGAGCAGTTAATACACTTTAATAATGCAAGTACAAGTGAGACGATCATGAATAGCTAGTCTGACTGCCATTGCTGATGCTTTTACATTGTTATAGGTAAAGAATGAAAGACCACTGAAATAAAGTAACTCTGAAGTACTGTAGAACAAACAGCGAGGGCCTGACAACCCACAAGAATAAATTTAGAGTCAGCTCCTTTTTAACACAGCCTCTTTTTGTTTTTCATAGCTTATGGAAGTCTCCATTGTTTGCAAGACTATTTACAGATGATCAAATAAATTGCTTTAGGCTAATGCTGTCGTTGGAGGAGGTGATTGTCCCCCTCTACTCAGCTCTCGTGAGTGAGACTCCCCCTGCAGTGCTGCGTTCAGCTCTGGGGCCCCAGGGTAAGAAGGACATGGGCCTGTTGGAGGGAGTCCAGAGCAGGGCCATGAAGATGGTCAGAGGCTGGAGCATCTCTGCTGTGAAGACAGGCTGGGAGAGCTGGGGTGGTTCAGCCTGGAGAAGAGAAGGCTCCAGGGAGACCTTAGAGCAGCCTGCCAGTACATAAAGGGGGTGGCAAGAGAGCTGGGAAGGGGCTGCTTATAAGGGCCTGCAGCGATAGGACAAGAGGCAATGGCTTTAAAGCTGAAAGTGGGTAGATTTAGATGAGCTATGAGGAAGAAATTCTTCACTGGGGGGCGGTGAGTGACTGGCACGGGTTGCCCAGAGCAGCTGTGGATGCCCCATCCCTGGCAGTGTCCAAGGCCAGGCTGGATGGGGCTTTGGGCAACCTGGGCTGGTGGGAGGTGTCCCTGCCCATGGCAGGGGGCTGGAAGTGGATGATCTTTAACATCCCTTCCAACTGAAACCATTCTAGGATTCTATGTTCTGGGTGGGAAACACGAAGTGTATTGCTGAAATTAGCTCAGCTTACCCGGCTAGATCAGGTGTCTTACATCAGGCAGTACGTACACAGAGTATGTAGAGCAATTACAGATCAATTACAGAACCTGGTCCATTTTTAGGCTATTGTAAAATACATCTGGGTGCTGATGAAAAGCTTTTAGCACTGGAAGACTGAAACATGGCAATGTCCCAGATCACACGAAGTCAAGAGAGGGACAGAGAAGTGGGTTTTTTTCCCCAGAAGTTATTCCATAGTCTATCTATAGTACTCTATAGAAATATGAATGCTGTGTCCTTTACGATACGGTCCTTATTCCATCTGTTGATACTACTTGTCCCAGTGTTCAACAACCGTTTGACATATATTCCTATAGACTTTTGAAGAGACAGCACTGCTCAACTGCTGCAAAAAGAATCGCACTAGTGAGCTAAGAAAGAAACACAGCAGAGCAATTGCTAATCTTCAAGATCCTCCACCCTCTCCAATTCTTTATTTCCTATCTTGAGAATCTCATTAGCTCAACTTTATGAATTAAGCATAAGCTTTTCCATTAAAAAAAAAAAAACAGTACTAAAAAATTTGGGTTCTATGCTTAGCTACAGAAATGAGAGTAAATAGAAAAGGGAAAGAGGGCACGAGGAACAAAGCTGAAACATGAAAGCTATTCTTTAAACCTACAAACAGAATTCCTACATGCAGTATTCAAGGTAGCAGGAAATGTATGCAGACTATAATGAAAATTTTTTTAAACTGGTGTTCAACTACGCAAGTTCAAAACTTCTGGTATAACTAGCTGATTTGTAGTTTGCATTACCTCTCTTAATGGAATGATTACACTGCACAGGCTGCCATCCTGGCTAGCAAAGCAGATGTAGTTTTCTGAAATGCACATTTTCCCATGGGTGTTGTAATGACTGAAAGGAACCCATAAGAAGCACTCGTGAACTTCCTTCAAGGTCTCTTCTTTGGGTAGCCTGAAGAATGCACTAAACTGTTCACTGTGGGCACGGCTCTCTAGGCCTCTAGATTAAAAACAGAACAAAAAAAAGGGTAGGAGAGAGAAAAGAAAAATTAAATAAATTTCAAATGTCTTTACAAACACAAAAGTTAAAAATACCTTGGGAAAAGACAGTAAAACATCATGCCCTCCCATAACCCATGAGGTGGATCTGGAGGGTTCAAATTTTGCTTGAAGATGCAAGAAAGGGCAGGACCACACCTATCTATATAAACCAAAAATACTCAAATACTTCACTAAATAGGAATAGATTCAAGCCTGTTCTTACACAGTAAAGCACTTTGCTGAATCCAAGCCTACAGATAGTGCAGAAAATCATACTGATAGCCTAATCTGCTGGTTCCCCACCCATTAGAATAGTCCACTTAAACCTAAACCAAGTTTTGGATTGACAAAGGATTAATTAGCTACAAATGGAGCACATGTTGTAAACATCTGCCATGGGCTAATTCTTCATAGATAACTGCAGCCAGAAACAATGTTTTGGCTGTAGAGCAACATCCCTCTCCAGCATTGCTACCAAACTAAGGTATAATTACCAAGGAAATACAACCTAAAAAGGTTTTATCATCAGTGTACTATAAAACTAAATAGGTTTTTTTTCTTCTTAAATCATAGCTGCATAGAGTTTTAAGTAGGAATCATTATTAGAAAAATGCTTTAGCAAAATTTCTGATTTGCAGATAGGTAGCTTTTCCCAACAAAGATTTAGTCCCTTTATGTGAATTTAAATTGCCTAACAACAGACTTGCTTTTCCTGGTTACTTTTCACAGTAAATAGCTGTGGTCAACAGATGAAAACCTAAGCATCTGAGTGATAATTTGGACAATTCTCTGAGGAAAAGGTAACATTTGCTTCAACAGAAATCAGAAAATTACAACAAGGAATAATCACACACCATCTTTGAGAAGGAAGGACCCTAAAACAACAGGTTACTTGCACACATGTCTTTCCCACTGCCTAAAATACTGTCATAAACAAGAAAAGCCATGCACCCATCTGCAACTCATTGATTTTATTACCCATCTCCACTGGCAGAAAAGCCATGCAGTTATTATTTACACGTTTATTAAATTATTTATTCTCCACCTTAGCCTTCCTCATCAGGTATCTACAGAGACGCTGCAGCTCTGTTTTTAAATTTCTAATTCTAAATTATGCTAGAACACCTTTTAAAAATTCAAACTACTATAAAACCTCTAGTTGAAGACCAACTCTGAAGGTCTGATCACTTCCTGCCTTCATATAGACTTTTGATACTGCAAAGTAACAATAAATTACAATGCCTTACATTGCTTTGATTCCAAATTTTAATAAGACACTTGTTTAAGAGAACACCAGCTCTGCTAACGTATCTCCTTAAGACAAGGATTCTCTGCCCCTTTGCCTAAAAAAGTACTGGGCCCAGAGCAGACAGGCTCTAAGTAATCTCTTACCTCTTGGTGATCTGCAGGGGGTCACGAAGGACTAGATCATTTTCAAATGTCTCCTTGTCAAAAAGTCTCCTAACAGCATAGTTTGCCAGCTGCTCCATGAGAAGGAACGTTTCACTAATATGCAAAAACATGGAAAAATAATGGTCTTCCCCACGGGAGCACACATGAATGCTCTCTGTCAGAATCACATTGGAAGTCTTCTCAAGTTTTGATATTTCATCCCAGGAGATAATAAGTTTTACTGAAAATACAAATACAAATACATGTGAGTAACTTCTCATTGGCTGCTACCCTTATACTAAAAAAAAAGTATTAGTCAACAGCACTAATAAAATATAATTAAGCAATATAGTTAAATGGTAACACACTTGGAAAGGGCTACAAACTCACAAGCACAAAAAACACTGTTCACAATCCCTATAAAATAATTCCATTAGAAAGAATTTTACAGAAAGAAAAACATTGAAGACACACCATGTATGAAAATAGAAGATTACATCACCTTTTCTTTGCTGTTACGTTAAACTGCAAATGGCAAACAAGCACTATATATAAGCCACCCCGCTTTAACTCTTTACAAATAGGACTACTTAAAGTAAATCAATCATGTATTGGCATTTAGAGGAACTGTGCCAGTTAGCTATGACATTTCCCAATACAAGTGAAAATTACCTTAGAAAGGATCCTGTATTTTATTAGAGGCATTTGTTTAGGAATTTCAAATTAATGTTACACAGGAAAAAAAAAAAAAGATATGTGCAGTTACCATCAGTGCATAGTGCAGCCATGTGAAATATTAAGTCTGTGTGTGAAGAAATAACTAGTCCTCACAGACTGAATTAATATACAGCATGAACTAAAGATGACTATTTTAGTCAGTCAACTGCAACAGGTCTGCCTTCTCTGTGAAGCTTATCTAAAGGAAGAAAACCAGTGGACGTTGTATAGTAAGTTACACAGATGTATTCATTTCCATAAAGTATTTTGTGTTTGCAGTTTTTTCTGTTCTGTGTAGACACCTGCTCACATGACAAAACAGCTCCCTTAGGACACAGGAAAAATTCTTCCAGATCTGAACATAAACAGCAAAATGTGAAGGGACTAGGCTCAGTATCGAGGCTCACTTACCTTCTGCTCCCAGCAAAAATGAGTAAAAGCTAAGGAAGTTGGTACTAAGATAAAGCCATCCTTGACAGGGCACTCTGCCCTTCCAGTAACTGCATGAGTAATAGGTAACCAACTTCTCCTGCTCTGGTAATCCAAAACACTTTTCAAACTTCATAAGACCTTCACGGAACTTCTCAGGATCATCTTCTTTTGTAAAAGAACCTTTTCCCTCTTCAGCAATCAAACCCTAAACGAAAACAAACAGTTACTTATATATGCACCCACGTGGGTGGGTGTCATACATGCACCTGCATACATACAGTGTAGCATTCTCCTAACAGGATAGTAAATTTCAGAACAGGAAGAATAGTCTGAGGATCAAAACATAGGTCATAAATCAAACGTGCTCATCCACCACAGACTCATCCACCAAGTTTCCCACACAACTTAAGCAAGACACACACTTCCAGGTCTCCTCTTCTGAAACAGATATTTTCCTCCGTTAATCACAAGAATTCCTGGGCTAAAGATTTCACATACATAAAGTGAAGTGTTGTACCTTCACAAAAATACACCATATGCTTCCCAGGCATTATTAAAATTATTCTGAAATAATTTATCAGCAGTTTCAGACCACTATCTAAAGGCATCTGGTCTATCACGTACCAAGGAGAGTTTATGACAAACAACCTCATTTAACTGTGGGGCAAATAAACAGAACAGTGGAGCGTATTAAAGTTAACAGCCAGATACTACTCAATCTGAAGTACATAGTGTTACAATGCTGTCCTTTGATATTCTAAAAAGGACATATTATTCATGTACATTTAGAGAAAAAAAATACTTAGCCCTTCCTAATTATGCCACGAGCTTGTTACTTACCCTTATCTTTCCCTGGACAAAGCTCGTAATATCTTCATTTGAATCAAATACTGATAAAGTCTTCATAACATTGTGTTCTAACCAGTCCCAGTGTTCCGTTATTTCTTCTCTGCTGGATCCTGATTGAAAGAGAAAGTTACTATTACTTAAAATTAGAACAGACTTTAATCATTTCACTAAAAATATTGATCAAGAGAATACTTAACGAATTCCCAATTCACAGAGTAATTTAGATGCCCATGTCCAAATCACAAGTCTCTCAAATCTTTTGTCCAACCCTTGCGCACACTAAAAATGTATTTGATGTACATTAAAAATATGCACTGATTTGTTTTTATCTTTCAAGTCCTTTACACAGTTATATTTCTAGCCTTCACATCCAGAAGCACCTCAGCTTTGTCAACATTGTGTGGCTCAGCGCTGAAGCCTGACTTGGACTGACAGTTCCTTCAGCTCAGCAGTACCTCCCCAACATGGATGGCAAAGCATTGCTAGAACACTCCCAGTCTAATAGTCTAGAAGGTGGGAAATGCGAGATCAAATTCATGAGAGTAAGAAGAAAACAAAATCTGGGTCTCTGATATCTCAGCTTTGATACTGGCCCACAACAGTTTCCAGAGTAGAACTCCAAGCCTTAGACCTGCTGTGCAAAATCCCTTCTAAGGTGTATAAGGATGTAAAGCACACGTCATGGAACAGGAAGGTAGCAGAGATTTCTCTTTGGGTACTTGAAACAACTATTTATGTTGCTTACAGTCAATTATTACTTACTTGGCTGAGCGTAAGCCACGGTTTTATCTCATTCTCTATCAAGTCACATTTTAACTGTATTTCTAACCACGCTAAAGCTTAGGCAACCACCATTCAGGAAACAATGTCATCCTACCTACAAGTTTTGCTTATGCTCTAAGTCCAAACTGTGCACTGTTTGCATGCAGCTGCAGGCTTCTCCAAGAGGACACATACCAGAACTAACTCCAGATGCAGGAAAAAAGGCTCACTGCTTCACACAAGCTGAATGATCCTTGAAACAATGTTTGGCACCACTAGAATTAGTATTTTTTCCTTCTAGACCCTCTGGGACTCAAACACGCTGGAATAAAGGACTGGTTTTTTCCTTTCATTACATACGTGCAAGAGGAGGAGTAACTCAAAAAGAAACCTGTTATCAATAACCATAAGAAATGTAGAAACCACAGAGCCAAAATAAAATTCAGTATTCCAAAAACATTACATTTTCAAACACCGTAGAGAGAAGCCAACCTTGTTACTTTATTACTTTACACAGCTTTTTAATCTAGGTTTCAGAGAGCTCCCACCTATACATGGCGAACATCACTGCAACTTTATAGCAAAGAAAAAACTACCTCACCTGAATTTTAGAGAAATACATTTAGATTACTGGTTTACTTTAAATACAAAGGAACACTTTTACCCACTGCCTACTTCTACAATTAGAGAATTGTGGTAGGCCAACTTCAAAATGCTTATGATAATTCATCTTGTTCTTGTCACATACTCAATTACAAATTATGCAAGTGATAAGATGTAGTAAGCACAGATGATACCAGTGAAACAACAGTAGAGATCCAGCAAATTCAATATTGAGTCAGGTCTTTAAAGACAGGCGGCTCCCCACCAGATGGTGGGAGGCAGGGATAAGGAAAGAGGGAAAAAAATTACATAGGTTTGAATAAAGGGATTCTAGAATATAAATTAATTGGCATCCTCCACTGGAATGCTCACAAATAAAAGCAGCCAGTGTAGTCACATAGGATCAATACCCCTAAGCAAGAACACACCTTTAACAATTTCTTTTTTCTCTATTTACTTTGTAAAGACTAATTAAACAACTTTCAGTAAACCCTACAGAATTAGTAAAAGTTGCCTTGGGAATTAACAGAAACTGTTCTAAATAAGGTTAAACAATTAAGCCTGCACTACACAGGGTGGATTTGCAACACCACCTTAAAAATCAAACAAAGAGTAATTAAAACAGCAATTAAATTTCAAATTGATTATTTTTCTCAGACTACACATGTAGACCAATTATTTGAGTCACAGGGTGAATCAGAGGCACGGATATGACACAGTAAAGATGAAACTTTTAAATAAATATTTAAATTATTTAGAAGCACTGTTGCAGATCCTTTGTATATTATAGCAGAACCAAAACATTGTCTCTTCCATTCCTTCACTTCACAGAAAGAACAATCCATTTTCTACCACAAACTACAACTACATTATGTAGCCTTTTGTTGTAAAGTATACATATGCAGCACAGAATTTATACAACTCAGTTAGCTTCTAAGTCATAGTACATACCACATGCAATGGACCAGTAGACTTGGGAGTCTGGTGTCTGATGCAGGATGCGAAATGGGGCAACCTTCGATGTAGAATCCAACACTGCATCTAATGTTCCCACAAGAAGACCTGTTGTATTCAAGAAAAGGTATACAGCATGGTGAAACTAAGGTTTTGAAATGTACGCTCCTGATTCTTTTCTTAGTGAATAGGAATGCTACCCAAGTAAGGACTAATGAACTCTGAGAAAATTAAAAAGTACAAATGAGTAAAGCAAAAAGTACTCCCAGAGGAACCTCTTTGGATATTTTGATCCAGTAAAAGCCATTCTAAACGCAAAATGCGGATTAAGAAGTTTTTTTGCGATAACACCCTTGGAAGCGATAGTCATGTAGTATGGCAAACCAGAGGACAACCAACATAACGTGGTAGTTCCCAGCTTTCACAAGCAGTAATTGAACTACCTTTTAATTAGTTATTTACTTTTGTTCTATTTTCCAGTCACAGGGAACAGCTCCTAGGAGACCAATTCCATTATGTCCAATTTTTATGAAAATCCCACCATTTTTGCATGGGAACGCTATGTCATACTTTCTGTACATACAAAAGTTTTGCTGCTTATACCACACTGTAGCTAGAAAATGCCTGCCATTCTTCATAAACAGTCTATCAGATGACTTCTACATTAAGTGTGGAACACTAATATTTCATCCTACCATCACATGCGTAAGTATATTACATAAAGTGCATTATTCCCCTATAGCTTATACACCCAAGATACAATGGGCATGTCCCTCCCTGCCACTAAATATTGAATTAGCTCCTATGAGAGTTCAGATCAAAATATACTAATTTCATTAATGAGACATACTTCATCTCTCCATAACTGGGAGCAAAAAGTTTCCTGAGAAAATGAGTATGCATTTTATCTTGGCTGCCAAAATCATTCTTTCTGCACAATACTAAAAATATTAACCCAGATATCTTAAAAGTTCCTCTCAACTCTAAGAATCAGGGAATTTTAAAAGAAGAAAAATCCATATAGAAAAAATACAAGCTTTTGGATCCTGATGCACTTTTCTTCTTGTTACAACAGAAACAAAAATACAAGCAACAGTATCTTATGCTTCCTTCCTTTACTCCCCATGCTTGCCATCCTCATAGCACGGTCACATAAACTGAAAGTTCAACTAAAACAAAGCTACCAAAGCAATCACAAAGAGCTTTTATTCTTCGACAGAAGAACTGCAAAATAAGAGACAAGTCTACCCATAAAAATATGAGAGATGTAATTACCCAAAGAGATGCTGTAAAGTATATTCCAGAAACCTGCTGAGACCACGGATGCAGGATATTCCCAAAAAAATGCTATTAAGGTAAAGAGCTTGTATACAAAGTTAATATACCCCTTATAGCACCTCTAAGTACCCTTCCATCTTTAATGGAAAATGATATTTTGATTCAGGCTTTTAACACTCCACAGAATCATTAGATTTAGGTCAATTCAAATGCGTCCCTCAAAAGTTATTTCAGAATTTTTAGGTTGGCTTCTGGTACTTTTTGTTCCACTTTCTTTCCATTAACCCCCCTCTCAAACTCTGAAAAATAATAATTGTGAGGAATACAAGAAAGCAAAGTAAGACAAAATTGAGAAGTCTAGACAGTCATCCTCAGAACATGGTTTTCCTAAGGATACACTTTCAGCATAGAGCCTGTGTGACAACCTTACTGTGGCTATTCAAGCTTCAGAATGCTTTTGCCTCTCTTCAAGAAAATGGAAGTGAGTAGTAACGAAAAACACACAAAAAAAACCCAAACCCAAAGACCAGTACATTTCATCAATCAGAATTACCATCTTGTCTTGTCTGCAATTCACAGATTCTAAGTTACTGTTGGAAAGTAGAATATTTTTTTTAGTTTCTAACTTAAGTCAGACATTGAATAGGTAACATTTATGTCTGTTTAAAGAGCTTTGGCTTAATGAATGAGTCATAACACTGAGCTGATCTCAAAGTTGACTTTGCTTCAGCAAATGATGAATTATTTCATTCACAATTCTCCTAATGTAATTTGTTATGATATACAGTACAAGGACATTAGTCCCCATTTATAAGGTCAATGGAACTGCTCAGCTTGAGAGAATGATGACAACAGTGAGTGCACTCCTCAAAATGCCCTAACAGTTTCTGTCTGCTTGGAAGGTCATTAGGTTTTAGACACAATGAACTATATCAGGTTAGTATCAGCCACTTCAACAGTCCCACTAGTCAATACTGCTTTGTCCACGAATGTTATATAGACTACAGGTTTGCACTTAAGCCAATACATACTCGACACATCGTGACGAACTAATTGCAGGGCTATGGCCACTGGCACAACTGCAAGGAATCAGCAGTCTTACATTCTTACCCTAGTCTTGAAAGTGGTCTATGAGCCACACATTTTTTTGAATACAGTACTACCAGTCAGGGTTTCCGCAACTATAAGTTGTTGGGTGCTTCTCAGCAGACACTCCCTTCTGTTGTTGTTCCCAACGGGAAATCAAGACCCACGTTCATGCAGGCAAGTAAGAGCACTGCTGAGCGTTTTGCTGGCACTCTGCTAACTCCATTCACACAAGCCTGCTGAAGAATGACTCACTTCCAGGGTTGCAGAGATTTAAAATGCACCTGTATTATGCACCTGTATTATTAACTGTAAAATAAAGGAGTAAAACAAAAGTATCAGTAACTGCTCAGCCCAGACAGGAGCATTATCTCTCCATAAGGGAGGCAAGGGGGAAAGAACAGCTCATGCCATACTTGCCAACCCCTCGCTGATGAAATGCAGAACATGTTGCTCCCCAACAACAACTTTTAGGGACGTCCTACAGAATGTCATCTACCCTCATCTCTGCTCAAAGCTAGACCCCACAGTTTCTACTGGGGATTCCACCTAAATCATCCATCCTCTTGCCTCACTCAGGGAATGACTTCAGCTGTAAATATGGAAGATGGTGCACATTTTCAGGGAGAAAGAGCTCTGCTTTTAGAAAACATTTTAAGTTTCAGAGCTGCTTGAGTAAAACTACCGAGAAATATCCTAGATACTTAAATAAATAGGGTGAAATACCCTAGAAAATAAAGGGAAGGAATCCAGTACCCAGCACAGCTTTGAAATAAGAATGTATTCTTCCCAAAAGTCTCTAAAACACTTGGTTAGCAAAATATGAACGTTATCTAGAGAGACATGCAGCAAAACGTATCAGCAATGAATTCTGCTCTCTGTTGTATCAATTTACAGCAACAAAGCCGACATGTTACATGAAAATATCTTCCCAGCATTTTGCCATTTGGGGGCAATACCACTTTGTTCTTCTATATTTATTTCACCAAATACATCAAGAGAGTACTAATATTTGCCTTTTTCATTATTTTTTTGGTCCTTTTCAATCCACAATCTCAAAGTTGGGTGGGTTGTTTTTTTTTTTTTTTTTCTGGAATAGCTGTCAATTACTATGTCAATGTTTTCTGTTGCTGAGAATCTTATTTTAAATGTCATACCCAGCAATCTGACTAGTTCTTACCCTTTGTGGGACTAGTGTAATGCAAACAGAATAATCTAAGTTCCATTTTACCAATGAAGAATCAGAAGCAAAGAAAACATGCCATTGTGGTTTTTTTTTTTAAAGAGCACTATTGTTCTGAAGCAAACTTAGCACAAGCCTGTTCTCTAACAGTACCTTTGAGATCAATAATTAATTACATTAAAACTGGATGAGACAATCTCCTGATTTGCTACATTAGAAGTGTTAAGGGATATAAAATATTTACAAGACTGGAAAAGTTCCTTACAAACAGAAATATTGTATTAGCACAACACTGGTCAGCCCCACAACACCAAGTATTTTGGAAAGGAGACACTTTGATGTACAATTGAGTTCTCAGTTTATACACATCATATAAAGGAGCTGTTTGAAAATACTGTAAAAGGTTTCCCTGAGTGGCAACAACTGCAGAAAGTGGTATTCTGCAGCTACAGTCAGCTTCATTTCATCAATAACTGCTCAGTTCTACAATCTGAAGAATTCAAAGGCTAATCCGAGCAGAAACAAAGGGGAAAAAATACTGTAAAACAAGTTTGTCAGAGCTGTGGTGGGTTGACCTTGGCTGCACATCAGTTGCCCACCAAGCTGCCCTATCAGTCCCCCCCTCATCTGGATAGAGGGAGAAAAAAATGTGATGAAAGGGTCATGGATTGAGATAAGGACAGAGAGAGATCATTCACCAATTACTGTAACGGGCAAAACAGAAGACTTGAGGAAATTAATTTAACATATTGCCAATCAAATCTGAGTAGAATAATGAGAAATAAAACCAAATCTTAAAACACCATCCCCCCCACCCTTCCCTTCTTCCTGGGCTCAACTTCGCCCCTGATTTTCTCTACCTCCTCTCCCCGGAGCGGCGCAGGGGGAAAGGGAACAGGCATTGTGGCCAGTTCATCACACGTTGGGCTCCTTCCACCTCACTCTCTTCCTCTGCTCCAGCGTGAGGTCCCTCCCATGGGAGACTGTCCTCCACAAACTTCTCCAACACAAGTCCTTCCCGTGGGCTGCAGTTCCTCATGAGCTGCTCCATCGTGGGTTCCTTCCACAGGGTGCAGCCCTTCAGGCACAGACTGCCCCAGCCCAGGACCCCCACAGGGTCCCCCACCCTGGAGCAAACCTGCCCGGGCTCTTCTCCCCACCGGGCCACAGGTCCTGCCAGCAGCCTGCTCCAGAGTGGGCTGCCCACCGGTCATAGCTCCTGTGCGCACCCCCTGCCCGGGCTGCAGGGTGGGGGGAGCCTGCTCCACCATGGATCTCCATGGGCTGGGGGCACAGCCTGCCCCGCCGGGGGCTCCCCACGGGCTGGGGGCACAGCCTGCCCCGCCGGGGGCTGAACCACGGGCTGCCAGGGAATCTCTGCTCTGGCACCTGGAGCCCTCCCGGCCCCCACCTGCCCCAGCCTGGGGGGCTGCAGGGCTGCTGCTCTCACACAGCCCCCTTCCCCTCCCACAGCTGCTGTCACACAGCAGCCTTTTCCCCCTTCTTAAATATGTCATCCCAGCAGCGCTACCACTGTTGCTGATGGGCTCGGCCTTGGCCAGTGGCAGGTCCCCTCTTGGAAGCTTTATTGGACATAGGGGAAGGTTCTAGCAGCTTCTCACAGAAGCCAGCCCTGCATCCCTCCACTACCAAATCCTTGCCAGGCAAACCCACTACCACAGCATCTTTCATTTTGATCAGATAGCTTATCGTAATCCAGGAGCTAGCACCATTTACAGGCACTCTCCTAAGCCTTCAGCGTACAGTTCTTAGGTACACAAAGAGACTCCACCAAATCCTATGCAGGACACCTCACAGCAAGAAAGCCTACAGCATCCGTAAGAGAGGTCTTTAATAGCTATGTCCTGACAACTAGAATTTCTAGGTTTGAAACACTATAAACGTGAAAAATAAAAGCAATGAACCTCAAATCAATTTTTTTAGGTTTTTTTTTCTTTTTACTATAAAGTCAACCTGTTAATAAATTGTGAATTAAAAAGAAAAACAAATATTGAAGGCAATGTAATACCTACATACAACTGCAAGGAATAAAATCAATAGGAATAGCACGTAAAATATACAGTTTTACTACAAAACTGAAATCCACTGCATTACTAAACAAGGACAAATTCAAATATCCCAACTACAATTTAAATGGACTGTATTTTTCAGCAAAACCTTTTAAAAAAAAATATTCAGATGATGCAGGTCCACTGAAACCAAAAACTACCAGAGTAACATAGCAGAAGCTATTTAAGTTCCACAAAGGTTTCTCTGGTGCAGGATACAGTATCAGAGGAGAAACACACATCCAGAGTGAACTGTTGCCAAATTACAGTGCAGGAGACCCAAACTGTAAATCCTTACTACAATAGATATTTATTTACAGAGACAGGATAAAGCTTCATTTTGTAACAGAAAGTAGTTTTACAGAGCATTTTGGTTCAGTTTAAAAAAAAATAAATAAGGCTAGCCCCAGTTTTTACTAGATAAACTAAGACACAAATACATACCATATAAAACATGAAAAGCCACCATCTCTGTGTATTTCATGTAAAACACATGAATGCCAACTTGTGCATAAGACCCTTTTTTCTACTACTTCAAATTAAGCACAGAACTCTTGTTTGCTTAATTTTATTTCCCAAATTAACTTAACCCATGACTAAAAAGCCTCAGCTAAAATACTGAGCATGGGCTGAGATGCGAATGTTCTCAGTCAATTGAGATGTAAAACAGGTTAGTTTAAGCCTTCAGTGAAAAAACTGTAACTCTGTTAAGACAACAGTAACTCATTAAACTAAGGTGCGTATCCAAGCCCTTGTGTGGCAATCCATCTGGCTTATCTGTGGCAATAAAGATATCCTTGAAAGAAGGGAAAAACAGAAGCAAAACTCTGCAAAAAGGTTAAGTATTAGTCTCCTTGGTACAGCCAAAAGTATCATAAATGTCACAGCTCTTTCTTGTCTTTGCTTCTGTGCAACTAAAAAGTTGTGTAACACAAACTGGGAAGCATGTGCTGGTCATTTTCCCACCTGTCATCCCTAAGTGTAAGTATGCTTCTTAACAGAGTAGTGTTATTTGTCTCACAAATATACACACTGCAAAATAATCTTTGCTACAGCTCCTGAAACAAACATGCAGCAGAGATCATTTCAGATCTTTATTAACCAGCAAGTTTTCATTTTGATTTCCATCACAGATGAGGACCCGCAGCAAGCAAACCACACCAAAAGCTGTGTGCTAAAGCACCAGTATGTATAAATGATCTCTGCCATTTATTCTACTAATGTACATTTAGTGATGTCACAGCACAGACCTTTTAAATTTTGAAAAGCAAACATCTTCTTTGCTGCATACCAGGTCCAGCTACAGTGCAAGTCTCCTCTCCTGTCCTGCAGTTCTTACCAAAACAAATTTCTTGAAGTTTGTACAAAGATTACCAAGTCCTTTTTTAATTTGTGAACACACAAGGTCCTTGCCATTGACATCCATGATTCGATAATACTTCAAAATTATTCCTTTTGACAGATACTAGATAAGGAACGTTTCCCAAGAGCACACATACAAGCTGAGCTCTGTCTCCCCTTCCTCCAAGCTCCTATGCCTGCGAGCTAGCTAGCGATGATACAGACAAGCTACATCTTTTAAAAAGCAGGAATACCAGCAGAGGGTCTTCTACAGATTCAGGATGGTAATAACTGCCGGAGGAAATCCAGGACTTGGAGAGCCAGGGTTTTTCCCTACCCTTCCAAGCACAGCACACAGAACAAGCAGGGAAGATTAGTTCTAATCATGTATTTCATTGAAAGTTTTTCTCCTCTCACAGTTGTGTTCTACTTAAATTTCTCAAACAGAAAAGAGGCAAACTGAAACAATGGAAGCAGAAAACAATTCATTTGTTCACATTTTAGTGAAAGATTGGTATTTTATAACACCAAATACTCATTCATATAACTACTCCTGGAATACCCATCTCCTAATTAAGGTCCTGCCTGAACTATAACCAAAGCAACATCTTTGTGACCAACACGCTTAATCTCATTAGACCTTGGTTACGGTACGTACATTCACAACACAGGTTTTGTGTCATCATAACTGCGCTTCAGCACATGGGCCATTTTGCCTAAATATATTCTTATCAACACACTTTAGAAAACCTGGGTAGCTCTCCCACAGTGGCTCTGCAGAAGACAGAACAACCAGAGGAGATGGTCACACAGCTACACTGCCAGACATACAGCAACATACTCTGGAACAGTCTGCTGCATGCTGAATTATCAGATGTAGAACCAGTCAAACAGGTTACACCATCTGTATCCTCAGGTGAGGTCTAAGAAAGTAAAGAGAATGAAACGTAAAGTTAAGCAGGCACACACCTGCAGGAAGAGAGCCAAGGCTAAGCAAAACCAGCACAAGATTATTTTTATCCACATTAGCCAACTCAGAACTCTGGTGCGTGTCGACACAAGCTGTAAGAGCTGTTACCTACAGATTACAAACCGGTACTGCTGTAACAGTCAGTCCAGAAGGGTCATACAAACAAACCCAGCTGCAGCCTTCTTTCAAAACCTAGGACAGTACCACAGTTCCCAGCCTTCCTTCACGTAAGTGTCTCTGCTGTCATCTATCTTTTTCTCCTTGGTCTGTACCTTCTCCAGCTATTGGCTGCTTCCTCAAAATTCACATCTCCGCTTATGAAAGCCTGTCTTACCAGTGTACTCCTGTATTCTTGGGAATCCTTTGCTAATGCCACCTCAGCCAGTCCTCATTACTGCTATTCAAACCCTGCAGCACTGTTCATCATTCTTCCCATTCCAGTCTTGAGGCATTGCCCCTCTCTTCCCTCACAATTTGGTATCGCACTGCTGCCTGCTTCTTTCACTCATAGCTCCCCAGTCTCTCAATGCTACCAGTCACCTCTACCCTTGTCTCCCCTGCTGAAAAATGCCATTCAGAACAAGAATTTACTTGGCACATTTGCGATGATCTCATAATAGCGGTTCATTGCTTTCTAAAGTAAGTGCTAATTTTCTTGAGTGACACACAGAAATATGAAATTAAAATCAGGCAGAGCAAATTATGCTAGATTATACCTAGGAGGCTCGAATATTTTCAGACCTGCAAACAAAAATGTAGCTGCATTTTTTCCAAATTTCTTGTTAACGTTTCTTAGTCACTATTTGAATTCAGTAACATCTCACTCTTTTAGTTTCTGTCCAGTGAAAAATATTACTTGCACAGATGAAATTTGTATGCATCTCACATTATGAGAAAAGTTACAGAAATAAAACATGCAATGCTGCATTAATAAAAAAACCCACAACAAAACGTAACCCAGGAACTATCCCACCAAAGTGTTTTCCCATGCTGTCAAATGCCATCAAGGACAGAAGACGAGTGGTAGAAGCCTCTCCTCCACCAAAAACCAAAGGGCACCAGGACGCTCCAGGCATCTGTCCAGCTATAAGCCTACGTTTTTAAATGAACACCTAATTCTAGTTCTCGTTGTTTCACTTCAGATGGTTATTAAATGAATTTTATCACACAGAAAGTCAATCTTCATACCAACTCAGCCTCCCTGGCTTTCAAAGATACTAGGGCAGAGAATGGCCCATCTAGCCTGGTGACCGCAAGACTTCCAAGGTTGCAAAATATCACCTGTGGTTCTAAGGCAAAGCCTAACATTATCTATCTATCTATAGTACCATGATATGCCTAGAAGAGAATCTGGGATTTTGTGATGCTTTCATTTTACACTTTCCTTGCGCCCTGCAAGTGGTTCAAATGCCAATGAAGACTGCCCCACCTCCAGCTGGGAGGGGTATTTCTACATCCTGAAATTCACCAGTCAAAAGCTTGGACTTTGTGTTTTTGTCTGGCAGAACGAATAAATGTTTCAACCAGGCAATTATGCCTCATGCTTTATATAGCTTGCTTTATGATGACACAACTAGAGAGAGCCTAGAAAATCCAGAGGGATGCAACTCACGCATAATAACCAAGAGCCATATCCCACCCAAGAACAACTTTACTCTGCTTTAGCATTTCTCCTTGACAGGGTCAATGACGGGTGTCACCAGGCTTATGAAGAAGTCAATTCTAGTCTGAACAGCTACCACAACAGAGGTCTCAGTGGTAGCTGGGGTCCCTGCAATGCGTAACGATACAGACGAGAATTAAAAATAGAAACTCTGCTCTGTACCTTGAAATTCTCATGAAATGATGTTTATTATATAGCATCAGTTTCCTGACCCACCCATCCATCAAAACATACGCTTGGTTTTAAAATAAGTGATCAGAAATGTCTGAGCAGGAGCTCATTTCAAGCAGCCTCAGATGCATGTGGGAAAAGGAGGGATTTGGAAACCAGCACCCTACCAAAGCAAGACTGATCCGTCATTTCTTCTGACGTGTCCTCTTCCAACAAGCTGCAAACCCAACCGGGCCAGGCTGCCCACCGGAGCCAAGGGCTGTTTTGGGCTCCGCTGAGCCCAGCTCCATGGGCCGCCCCGCAGGGAGGCAGCTGGCCCACAGCGGGCGGCTGCCCCAGCCCTGCCAGCAGGCACTGCCCCGCCGGGCTCTCCCTGCCACCACGGGCACCAGCGGGCCCCATCCCACACGCAGCGTGCCAGAAACTTCACCAAACCGTCCTTCTTCCCGCTGGGATGGCTTCTGAAACGCCTCTGACGTGCCAGGGGAAAGGAGGCGGGGGGAGGGAGAGACCCCCACGAAGGTCGAGGGCTCCAAACCTCGGCCGAGCCTCCCCTCCTCCCTGCCCCTCTGGAGCCGGAGGTCCCAGGCCCGGCAAACGGCCCCCCGCCCCCTCCAGCCCGCCCGCCGGCCCCTGGCCCCGCCAGCCCCCGAGGGCCCGCGCCTGAGGCGGCGCCGAGCCGGGGGGAGCCCTTGCCGCGGCCCCCGGGGGGGCAGTACCTGCCAGCCCGCCTCCGCCCTCCTCGCCGTAGCCCCGCCGCCTCTGCAGCACGAAGTACTGGTTGGAGCGCTCCTGCACCCACAGCTTGAGGGCATTTTTCAGCAGCACCTCCTCGGGCTTCAGCCACATCGCGACGGCCCCTCACTCCCCGCTGCCGCCGCCCATGCCCGCCGCGCCGCCCGGCCTCCCGCTCCCACGCACGCAGCCCCGCTGCCAAGCGCCGCCGCCGGGGAGCTGGGGGGTGGGGGGCGCCCGTGCCCCGAGGCATGCTGGGAAATGTAGTCCTCGCGGCGGGTGGGCCGCGCAGCGCCGCTGCCTCCGCACTACAGCTCCCGTCGGGCCTTGCGCGGCCGCCCGCCTCCCGCGCTCTGGGCCGCTGCCTGCCGGGCCGTCAGGGGCGGGTGGCGGGAGGACGGGGGAGCTGGGCATGCAGCCCACCCGAGGCTCGTCCCGGCCCGGGAGTTGCGGCTCCTTCTGCCCCACATGCTCGGAGAGAGGCTCCTCCTTCCACTCCCCGCACACAGCACCTCCCCTGCCCCCGGCCGGGGGCTGTGCGGCCCGACATCGCCCCTCTCAGGCCGGGCCGCAGCAGGCCCGCAGCTCCCCAGCGGGCCCCCGGCCTGTCCCTGCAAGGCGGAGGGAAGGACCTGCTGTTGAGCGGGTGGCATACTTTTTTGTCTTTTCTCCCAATGAGAGACGTCCTATTTTCAATTTTGGCCAGATGTCACTCCATTTTCAGCCCAGAAGACAAGACATACGTCAGCAGAGACTTTGTTTGGCTTTTACGTTTGTTTTCCTGAAAGCACTAAGCCTTATGCTGCAGCAGGAGAGTCGGGCAAAGAAAAAACACACAGGAAAAACCGGCCATGCAAGGAAGGGAGCCATGACCTCCACCGACAACAGCACCCCTGTCACAACGCCCGTGTGTGCCCCCTCCCTGGTCACAGGCCAGGCTGGAAGCGGAGGAGCAGCCCCATCAGCTGCAGAAGCAGCCATATGGCCCATGTTGCCTATTTACATTTCATGTTATAAAAAGACAATCTGCTTCATTGCTTCTATCACCCAACACGATCCACTGCTAATTTGGAGCAGAGTAGATGTTTTGGTTGCCTTAACAGCAGCTTGATGCACAGTCTCAGTATTTTCATGATCTGTCTGCAAGACCTTTGGCATTTGTCCTCAATGACTAGCTCTTCAGATTATTTGCAGACTGACTTTACCAGTTTTCTGCACTGGAATCAATCAATCTATACTGTTAAGGAACAAGCCTGCAGCTTTCATACTCACAGGGGCTGCACTTGAGCCCCCTGTCTTGCAGTTTCATCTTCAATCTCTTCACTATATCCCAAAGAGCTCCAGATCTCTCCATGAGGCCTTATACTTGATAGCACTGTGCTTCCTAAATGGCATCTTTTGGTTCTGACCAAAAACACAAACAAAAACTCCAGGAGTGCAATCCCCACTGCCTTCTCCACTCCAGGTCACTGGCACTGGGGACTTGTCTGGGTTACTGTCTTTTACCACCTCTGTGCATGATTCGCTCCTGTTTCTGACACAGGCTGTCATTTGGTGTAAATGGAGTGAGTAGGATATTCCGATTTCCCAGGCACTTCTCTGCAGTTGGCTGTCCTGTCAGATCTTTCCCTAAGTGCTTGCTTTCCAGCATAACGGACCTTCCTGAGATTTTAAAAAGTAATGTTTATTGATTGAATATCATACGAACAATTCATCACAGTTAAACTGTTAAACAGTTGTTTAAATTCAGCCTCTGCCTTGAGCTTTTTCTAAAAAAAAAAAATAATTATGCACGTCATACACTATAGGTGGCAAACTTGGCACTTTTGCTTTATCCTGTCTCCTTTTCATCCCTTTCAACAGTCCCAGATGTACTTCACTACCAAAAATGCTTCTGCCAGCACTGCTGTATTTGTGAGCACAGGCACAGAGAGATTTTGCCAAGCACTTACAGAAAAATGTTTGGCAATGCCTGTCCAGTTCCAGCTGCATAAGGAGCCACCTACCCAAAAGCACCAGTGTGAAAGCAGAACCAAGTGTGTAGTCACATTTAACTCACTGGAAGGCTTCAAACCTGGGTGAATTGCACCGGTATGAGACCTTTTTTCTCTTTTCTTCCAATCAATTATTGCACCGCAACAAGAGAAGCTGTAGTATTAAAAGGTTTTACCTTTGGGACCGAATAAATTTAACTAATACTACTATTCTTTTTAGCTGTTTTTATAACAGAGCAGGAAGCAACACATTTCTGGTGCTTTACCTTTACTAAAAAGGAACAACGAATTAAAAGTCATTACCCAACCCAGCATGTGGTAACTAACACAGATAAGACACCAATGAGACAAGGCAAACAACTAGATGTAGTAGCACATTGCTCTTCATGAGGCAGTTTTTTCAGTCCCCGCACCTGAAGTGACTGAGAGTAACAAACATTAGTGGGTTCCTGGAGATCTACCAGCTGAACTGGTAGGGTGACTCCTGCATGGATACTGCTCTTCTAAGAGCACTCCCAGAAAGTGTTTACCATTTCATTTTCCCCAATTAGCCAAGCCCTTGGATATAGGAAATACCTATTAAGGATCTAATACAGATCTTCTAATTCTGATGCTAATTGTAAGCTTGGCTTCTGGCATCTCACGTATGCTGGGCATGTTAGGACATAAGTGGCTTTCTTATGGAAGATTCAAACCTTGTTAATTGGATAAAAAATTAACAGTAAAATGCTACTGCTTGGAAAACATCTGGTTTGTTTTCCTCTCCCTTGATTCAAGGTCTTGAATGCCTGTCTTTTTTCCAATTCTTCAGGCACTGGAATGCAAAGAGTGCCCCTCTATTGGCTTGGAGGAATTTATTTTAGGCACTTGAGTTATTTCTTAATCAGTACACAATCATCCTACAGTCTAATCAATGCATTCTACAGCAACAGAGATCCATTTAGCACTGCAGAACTTTTCTTTTACTGTATTAAAGACCTCCTAGAAATGGTAAATTACTTCCCTCAAATAACCACAGCCAAGATTACATAAATAAATAGCTATATATGTAAATTTTGGCTTCACTCTGTATAACCAACAGTTGAACAACCAGTGCAGAGAATTACATAGTTGTTAATTCAGTGGGTGAACACTGCAGTTTGGTTTCAAGTTTCCCTCAGAACCAAAATTAAATTGCCAAAGCCAGTAGACTTTCTTTCACCTATTCCAAAACGCCAACCGTTACACCCCTGCGGGAGTGGAACTCCGCTCAAATCTGCACACAAAGACATTGATCTAAAGCTGGGTGAAAAGGCAGGGCTACCTACTGAGCTGGTGTATGTTAAACAGGGAATGAAACTACATTAAACCACACAGCCAAGGCAGATGTGTATATTTATTCTGTCCAACTGTTAGGTCATTAGAGAAGTGCAGATCTTTCCGTCTAAAGACTGAGATGGACTAAGTCTTTCCATTTTATGGGAAGAGTCCACCTGCCCTTGTGACTCAAGCTGCTTTTGTATGTTTGCAGCCCCTCATCACAAGTCCTGATTTTCCCTTAAGCAAAAATCTCACCTATAACTACATTTATGTAGGTACACCTGAAAGTTTCCCTCAGTATAAGAAAATTGTGTTATTTTGGTTTGAGATGTAAAGTAAAATCCCACTGCCGTAAAGCCTGGTTTACAAAAAAGCACAGTAATCTAGCACCAGGTGACAAGGCTTCTTCTCCTGCAGGGATAAAAAAAATGTTTCCCAGCCCCGCTTTGAGGGCATGCAAACGTTTGAGTGAAGTGCCTGGATCAGAGCTTTCCTGGGGGAGATAAATGACAGCAGTGAGTAAACACTTGGAGATGATGCTGGAGGCTGTTCTGCTTTTTCTTCAGGGGTAGGATAATTGACATGGCTGTGTGACTCAATGGGAATATTAACAGAGTCGAGAAGCGGATATTTTAGCAACCGTTACCACTCGTGGGCCCATAATTTCCAGCATCTTATATGCAAATGTTAGCATGTGTTATGGCAAACCCCAAAACTATTTCATAATAACAGTAAG
This sequence comes from Falco rusticolus, assembly GCF_015220075.1. Classification (NCBI taxonomy): domain Eukaryota; kingdom Metazoa; phylum Chordata; class Aves; order Falconiformes; family Falconidae; genus Falco; species Falco rusticolus. The sequence goes on along the minus strand of NC_051200.1, from coordinate 8,670,252 downwards.
CCTGCATTTCAGGAACAACTCTATCCCCAGGCACATCCTATTTGCCTTTTGCTTAGAGAAAAGAGTATCACACCATAGTGCACATATATGTATACATACCACAGAGCTATTCAAGCCCATAGCATTGCCAAAAAAAAGAAAAATCTGCCGTACAGTGCTCTAAGCAGGGTCAGCTAAAGACAGCTGCTATCCATGGAAACTTGAAAATACAAAGCAAGAGTAGAGCTTCAAAATTTATTTAAAGCAGGTAGAACTGTATGAATGTTCTCAAAGGGGAAAACCTCTGCAGAGTTCAGTCACGTAAGACAGTGGGTTTTTTCAGACCCAAGTTAAGCATCATAGACTGCATGCGTGAAATCTGCACACTTTCATTTGCAAACAAAACCCCTTGCCTAGCTAATATTTACAAGTAAATCTGCATAGACAAGAACATGGCAGACTCACAGGTTAAGCTGCAAAACCAGAGAAGCATTACAATCTTCTGCCTAGCAGTATCTCAAATACTGTTCAGGTACAAACGTTTATCCCTTTAGCAGTACTTAATATTTGATACAAGAGTCCTAAAAATATTCCTGAAAATTAGTGTAAGTGCCTGAGCTTCAAGCAAGTTCACATCTTGACAAAACACATACACATCATCTGATCCTACAGTAGTCCAAGTTCACTGACATGAACTACTGCATCCCCCAGTACATTCCTTGAGAAAATGCTGTGCACCCACCTTACCCTTAAAAAAAATGAGTACTGGAAAAAAAACCTGTTTATTGCTCTTAAAAGACAGTAAATAGAAAGGCTTGAATTCTGTAAACAAAGCAAGCCAAATGTATAGATTGGAAGAAAAATAAAAGCCAAAGTACCTTTCAATGTATTCAATTGTTCCGAATCCCACCCACACCCCCTTTTCCTTGTAAGGTTAAATCTTGTTGTTATTAAACACAGGACTGGCAGATGATTTCTTGAAAGCATCATCATGAAATTCTACTACATTACAGCTTACACACCACAATAAATTTAAAAAACCTTTTTGAAACGAAAATGAAGTTTGGTGTTCAGGGGTTACATATTTACTGCCCAGCTGTTCCTTTCTCTGCTCTGCACTTCAGATGTAGAACAGAAAGGCAATCACAGCCAAAATACAGCTTTGGAGTGAAGTCCGATTATACCCTGCCTTACAGTTTGAGCCCATAACCAACCAGCGCTTCCTACACTAGAGCAGGAACTGAGCTAAAAAGAAGCACAAGACTAACTACTACCAAACTGGCCAGGGGAGTGACAGGTTTTTACTACATCTAATAGCATAGTAAAGAACAAAGGGTGTGTAATTGTTTTTAAAATGCTTTTTCTTACACAGCAGGCATAAACTTTTGAGTAAAGGAGGGATGCTGAGCAACCTGACGGGAAAAGTGAGATGCTATCCATCTGATCAGAAATGTTCATGTGAGACTGACTTGCGCTGAACTTCCCCAAAACAACTGTTCAGAGGTATACCAAGCAACTCGCTGAACACACCCTAAGCTGCTTGGGCTTTCTTTCATATGGGGTACAGCTACCAGCCTTAAGCCTCTCAGCAAAATTTCAGTCTATATAACAGTAACACCCTGCACATAATTAGCACCCCTTATTCCAATTAGTTTGGGCAAGCGCTGCTGCTTTTTGGCCTCCCAAAACTGAATGAGTTTTGGGGTTGTGGGACAGGGCAAATTCAGCATCTGTTACTATGTAAGAGTTGGGCATCAACATTTCATGTCAGTCAGGGTCATAAAAATATAGTTTTATTTAAATTTTCATATTCAAATTCAATACAAATCATTAAATATTTACAACAATTTTTATTATACTATAGCTAAAAAAAAAAATGCATTGTTTTTCCCCTCCAGATTCAATAGTACTTTATTGCAGGCTTTAAGACAAAGTTCTGCTCACATTAGAAACAAACCATAGATAGACATAAAAAAAATAAAGTGCATCTGTAAGATGTCCTTAGTTACCTTCGCCGGGCAAGGACCTACAGTTACTGTTGAGGCACCCAGTGTTCCTCCTCGACGCCAGTTCAACTCCCCGCAGACGGCAGACAGCTTCTCCAATCATCTGTTACGTTTACCAGACATCTCCTCTCCCTGCAGCTTTAGCACACAGGCGAGACAATGCACAGCAACAGTTCAGCATTTTTCAGAGGCTGGATCAGTTTCTCACCAAAACACAGCAGATCCTTTGCAGAGAATCTTATCTTTTCATCTGTAGTTCAGTCTTCCTGAAGTCGTCCCAGGCTCTCACAAAGCCAGGACTCTGGCATACTGCTGGTGCTAGAATGGTTTTAACTCCAAAAATCATGGAGGATCTTTCAAGATTGTCTAATATTAAACATGTTTGAAAAGTTCCTGCAATTGTTCCCTTTCCCTTTACAGTATTGTGCAAGTCGGATTTGGCCTGTCAGCTTACAGCTCTCTTTTCCCTTTAGGAATGTGTGGTTGGCAGGTTGGAGTTGAGAGGTAGAGAATCAGTCTGTTTACTAGAGGACCAAAGACACTATGGGCAAAATCCAGTTTGACAGGCATTAGTTTGTACTTTCTCCTATCAAATTAGTGCACTGAAATATTAAATACAGTGTTGCTTAAAACTAAGCCGTGTCTGGTAAATAAGTATGAGACCAGATCAAAATCAATTTGTTTACAATGAAAATCCACTTGAATTAAAACAATAAACAACAAAAAAACCCCAAGTCAAAACAATCCCCAGTAGAGACAGCTATGACAAAGAATCTTCTCCTTGTTCTAATGACTCAAACACTGATGAGAAGCTTTGCTGAAGATGGAGCTTTTGGTTTAGTGTTAAAATCTGATGTTTTCCTTTATATTCAAGACTGCTTTATCTGAAGAGTGCTAAAAATAAATTGCACATGGGAGACAGTTTTACAAATGGCAAACCATAGAGTTATGATTTGAACAAGTCTATTTAATCTACTTAATCCTAGCATTGCCAAGGCAATATTTTTCTAATACAGTCCTACAATATTTGGTATACATGTGACAGCAGTAGGCGGCTCCTTCCATCCATGTTGCTGGCTATGTGCTTAGGACTCGAGGAACATGCGTTTCATCTGCCTCAAAACTCAGGTTGTCAGCATGTGGAAGGACATTCACAGCAGGGGCCTGAGATTCGTTGTTTACAAGGCAGATGTCGTCATCTGTCCAGAATAAAACCAAGAAAAGAAGTGTCACAGGCAAGCTTCACTACCTGAAAGCAAGCCATGCTCACTTTATTTCCAGAAACCCACTGCAGCAGTCTTTTCCCAGCACTTTTCCTACAGAGTAGGAAATCCAAGGCCACACTCCAACTACCACTCTTCTGCTGCCCCCTCATTGGTTTGTGAGCCCGTTCTTGACACTACCTGTCATTTCTAGAGGTATCTGCTAAGCTCCGGAGTTCACTTCTCACTAGCACAGAGCAAGCCTAGGCTGTGTGCTCAAGTGGCAGAAGGCCATGCGAGGACAAGTTCTGCAATTCTCACGTAACTTTAGGGCTGCTGAAGACAGGCATCAGGAGCAACCTCTAGAGACTAAGGCTCAGGCTAAACTGTGGGACACAGGCTGACTCCGAGAGGAAGGCCTTCTCCTTACAGCCTAATCTTGTTAGGCTGATGTTAGTGCGTCCTTGCCACTTGAAGTGAGAATATCACATGGGCCTGAGCCATATAATTAATCCAACATCACTTCAGTTGTACATAGGGATGCAATTTCAACTTCTGATGTTTAGCTTATAGGAAGTGCCCTCTGTTCTACTGGGGCATTACGTACCTAAATGGGGCACTCCCATACAGGCACTTGCTGGAGCAACACATCCCACAGGATGCAGGCAGCAAATCCCGTGCTTTCCTATCAGCTAGGCTTCCCGCAGGAAATCAAAGCAGACACAGCCCAGAGCATCCCTTTTGCCTCCAAAAGCTTCCCTACCTACTCCTCTTCCCAAGGTCATTCCACAATCCAGGGTATAGTTACTTTTGCTTGTTTACCTGGAACCTTTCCATTTTTAAAAGTCAACAGCAACACTAAGTATGTGTTGGCAAAATTGAGGACTAAAGAGACATTTTCAATTAGTTTGCTGTTATTCAAAAAGATAAGGTATTTGGAAAAGCTGATAGTCTTTTCCAATTAAAATTCTCTGAAAGTGTTCAAGGATGACTCAGTCTTGGCATAATCTGAAATTCAACTGAAGTATTTGTCATCTCTATTTTGCATCATCTAAGCTACAGCAGGACTGACTCCACAAGAGTTTTGTGTAAATAATTAACTACTGAAAGCAGACAAATCTAGTGGCAAAGCAGCACCCACTCATTCAAATGAAATCTCTGAAGAGATGATGAGATGAGGGACATCTTCAGAAAAATCTTTTTGGCCTTTAAGTTGTAAACTTCTGACTTTCAACTACTCTTTTCATAGACTGTTTTTTAATTCACATTTAGGTTGTGCTTCATTTAAAAACAAAGACCAAGTGTCAAAGCCAAGTTTTGTAACAGAAGGCAAAATTAATATTACCTTGTTTTTCAGGGTATTCAAGCACTGTGACATGTTATTAAGGCAACCCTCCCAAATCACAGCATAAGCAGAGTGCAATGCAACCTAGCAAGACAGATGAAACAGTAGACTCACTTTCTGATGGTGCACGTTCCTCTGGAACAGTTGTATTTACGTCTTGTACAACTGTTCCACTATGATTACCCTCTGCATTAACTTCAGGGACATTTGTTGTCCTGTTAAATACTGTGGCCTGCACAGGCTCAATCCCTTCTTCTTCTACAACCACCTTTGTGGGAGAGGGAAAAAAAAAAAAAAAAAAAAAAGAAAATGGTTAAGTTACAACTTTGTAGGAAGCTGCATATTTCCAGGAGACCAATGCCTGCAACGACCACAGTCTAGTGAGCTTTTACCCAGAAAGAAATAAATTTAAAATTGAAAAAAAAGCTCTGCTGTTAACCTCCAGCCTCATATGTGAAAATTAATTACTGCTTAATTAAGTGGGAAGCAGAGATGCAGCTTCTGCATTCTTCAGCCAGCTCTTCTCTTTCACTGCCCAGTACCAGGAAGAGATTCTTCCTTCCACTCAGTGCAGATCTCCCTCCCACAGGCAAACTCTGGCATACATTTTAGCTGGTCCAGGCAGCGTCAGGCATTGGCAACGGCATCTTCCCCTGGCACTGGCCACAATGAGCAGTTGAGAACACATGAGAAATTCCTTACATTTCCTAGGAAGTCACGCGGCTCCAGGAAAGCCATACATGCTAACACATTCACTTTTCAAGGACTCTGGGTACTTTAGCAGCTGAGCAGAGGTTGGTTTCAGGGGCAGTGTGGAGTTGGCAGTCTACCTGAAGCTTTGAGAAACACCCTTAGCTGCAAACACAAGTTAAAGAGCAATTCTTCACTCATGCATGACAATCGGTTTTTTGGCTGACATTCTGCCCAAGGCTTAAGAGGATACCAACTCAGACCAGGCCAGCTGCAGGCTTCACTAAAGGGGACACAGCAATGAGTCCTGGGGCATCTTGCCACTGACATGGCAACACCTGTGCTTATCACCCATGCTCAGAGGCAGCACGAAATAGCTCAGTATGTGCTTTTACTACACTAGCTTAATACTGATCTGCCACTAAGACAGACTACTGGTTTACCTCAATATCCAGAACTTTGAGTATGTCACATATGCACATTGGGCATGTCCTGTGTTCCAGAAGCCAGGGGTCAATACAGTCCTTGTGGAAGAGGTGGCTGGTGAAAGAAAGTAGCCAACAAGTTAGGTTTCACACCAGGAAATGATGTGGCAGTTATGAAAGCCCATTTATAAACGCTGAGAATTTATTCATTCTAGAATGGATTACCTTATTTTGCCACAAGTTTCAGCTGAAAGCTATGGATAGTTGATCTCTCAACCTGCAGCTGGTTCATGCTTATTATGCTAGAATTCAGTATTATCATCTTTCCTACATCAGTCTTAAGCTTTTTTTTTAAAAAAAATATCTGTGTACAATACGTTCCCAGCTGATTAACTAATACAAATATTAGTATCTCAGCCTTAGCTTTAAGGTTAACTTCTGTCATGCAGATCCAGATGACTAAACACTTGTTTCTGTTAAAACTGCATAGAAAAATAACCTCAGAGTTATGTCCTCAAGATAAACTATACCCACACACATTTACTTTATCTATACAGCCACTGTGTATTCCAAGCGGGTATTCTGCAGGCTGCGTACTCAAAAAAGCAAATATAGTTCAGCCATTACAGATGCAAATTTGCACTTCTGTCAAGACACTCAATTTCACAATGGGTCTGAATTAGGCCACAGATTTAGGAGGATGACTTCAAATCCTGTAATCTGCCTGTTCCTTCAGTCTGAATAGAAATAGCAAGGCAGACAGGCACAGCTCAATATTAATCAGAACTCTATTATGAAGCAAGTGCAGAGATCAACTTCCAGTGCTCAGTATCCTACGCCCCAGTACGATACCAGGATTCTCCAATTCAGCCCACATAACCAGCGCCTCCTTCCAGCTGCACCAACATTAACATCTAGAGTACAACTTGAAACTTCCTTGATGCGTGACTGTTTTACTTGTTTTTTACTTGGACTTAATACTGGTCTTACGTACCTTTGCTACTATAAATGCCTTCAGTTTGACTATCTGGGCAAGAATGCTTTCTGCAAATACACACGCCCCAGGTACTCAGATACGATGTGACTCACAGAAGCATTCAATTGTTTGTTTCTTTCATGGATACAGTCAAATGCTTTCAAAAAGTTGGGTCTCAGTGTTGACGTCAACAACATCAAGTACATTCCCACAGTAAATATCAGTTAAGAACTCATGTGAGAGAGAATTTAATATGGTTTATACTGGCAGAGATCACCACTGATGAAGATTATCAAGTAAACACAGTTGGCTTAAGCTAGTGCCGCTTACAGCTACATTTGGGCCAAAAAGGAATGAAACATCACAAACGTATGTAAAAGCAGTCTCAGAGCAAAGCATAATGCAGTAAATTTGTGTATAAAGAACATATTCAAAAGAAATTACTCCCCTCTTAATTCAATAATTGCACATTCATGTCAAGATTAGCAGGGTTTATAGGAAAATAATGAGAAGTCAGGTCTCCTATGAGCCAAAAGTATCTAGAGCCTGTCTAAATGCTTCTGGTACTCATGGGACTTACTTCACTGCTGAACAGGGCTACCCATGAGCCTAAACCTGACAAGACAGCTGAATAATCATTAACATGTGCCTGAAAAGCTTATTCAGTTTGGGGTTTTCCTAAACGATTACGCATTAGATCAAGGAAGTTTGTTGATAACACCTTAACAGGCCAACGTTATGATATCAGACCTGCTTAGAAGTCCTACTGCTTGGGAGCAGAGAAAGCTTTTGGAAAACTGGAACCTGGTACAAAGGTAACCCCAGCTCAGATCTGAGTGTTTGACAAATAACACTGCTCAGCACACAACAGCACTTAAAGATTTTTTCAATTTTGGTACTTTTATCTTTCTACATCAAAATTTTTCAAAAGTGCTTTTTTATAAGCCTCCCCAAGGGTTACAAAACCTCTTCCCATACAAAACTCGTGCGGTTCACATTGCAACCCTCTGGTTTTAGCAGCTTTGCCAGAGCAGTTCCATTCCACAAGTACAGGGGGAAATGCCAAGTTTCCTTAAGCCCTGAAGAGGCTTCATTGCTCATTTTAGGAGCAATCAAATGGAAGTCTTAGTGCTACAATACCAGGCTTCCACAGAAGCACAGCAATGAGATGCGATAGTAAAGAACTCTAGAAAAATAAACTGCTATCTACCGCTATTTTGGTCTAATTCAGGTGAGGCATACAACAAAAGAAACTATAACAGTTCGCATGGTTTAGGAAGTTTAGCAGGTGCACAACCCTCTTGGTAACCAGTAGACTAAATGACAAGAAATGGACGCTGTTTTCCCATGCAATTTAGAGGTAACATTCTTACACACCAGGCAAAGGAAGAAATCTTTAAAAAGCCGTGGCATCCCCTGGAGTGGCACTGTGGTCTGCCAAGTTACACTTGTCAATTCACTCACAGGGCCAGTTACGAACACAGGCCATCGGGGCACACGACAAGTGTGTATTTACCCAGTTCCTGTTGTTCACAACGCTGTTTGACAGAGATTCAAGAATTCTGGCTGTGCAACCCCTTGATTAAAGTTTGATCAGGTTTGTTAACGCAGCAGAAGGAACAACCAGTAAGAGGCATGCTTCCAAATTTTAGATTAAGGGGCAGTCTGGAAGACAACTTACTTGCAAATCAGAACACGCACTACTTCTTTCGGCTTGTACGGGTCAAGGCACACAGCACAGTTTCCTCCATCAGGACCAGTCTCCTAAAGCAGTGCAATGAATTTAGAGTGTTAACAGTCTTTGAAAGCTTCGTTTGAGCTACAGTCAGAGGGGGTCTAGCTAAAGTAATCTATGGTACCTCCCCTATACACTTATATAAACACATTATGTGGATTACTCATAGTCAAGATCACTCTGACAGAAGCAGTGAATATTTAACTCCATGGTTTACAAATCCAGCTGCAAACCATCACTGGATTATTTGAGGCACTCCTATAGAGGTTTTAAAACTGCCACCTCCAGTTTTAGTTTCAAAAATAGCAGCCAGGGAAGCTGATTAGATATACTAGTTTACCTTTAAGCATCCCTGCTGACAAATTGGGACCTCTCACCTCAGCAAGACTACAATCAAGCAGCTAAAAAAATAAATCTGATTGATAAGAATGTGCAAATTAAAAGTCTTGCACCCTGGGAAAGGACCTGCTTTGAAAGAGGAACCATCTCTGCAACAGACAGTTAGGGGCCCAGAGACGCTTCAGCATCCTGCTCCAGTGCTAAGGACCACTCTGAGTTCTGTGCAAAGGCTGTGCCATAGCACTCGGGGGATTGTAGGATCAGCCATACCTCATCCCCTTCCTTCACGGTGCGCAGCTGTAACCGGCTAATGGCCATCTTAGCCCTGGCCTTTAGTTGTCGCTGTAACAGAAAGCAGTCCTGGTTAAACAGTCATTTCACTCAGGTGGTGGTTACTAATACTTACCATGGTGCCTAGCGCAAACAGGCACCGGTTTTATAACCCAGATGTTATCAAAACAAGCCAAGTAAGCATGACCATGCTATTTAGAGACAACAGGAGACAAGAGTTTCCGGACACACTGATGTGGTTATTGACTCTGGATGACACACCAAGGCATTTGCATATGCTTTGTTTTTACCTAACCTTTCCACAAAGCACAGGAATTTCAACGGTTTCTTCATTGAAAAGATGTAAGATAATGCCTTGATCAGATTAGAGCTAACTGAAACCAACAGAAGCCTTCAAATTGACTTGATACGGAAGACCTAATATTGAATTCAGCAATCAATAACTTTTAACTACTCACATTATGAAACTGACTGCCACAAACTCACATCCTGATGAAAGGTGAGATTCTTTACTAATCAGCTCAGCTACCACCAACACACCCTGAACTGGTCCTCTGCCTGCTCTGTAAAGCACTGGGGGCAAACAGCTCAGGAGCCTCCTAGCACTAACTGACACTGTCAAGTGGAACAATGCATTTTTATCTCAATATGGGTTCAAAGTAACATGCGGGGGGGGGGGGGGGGGGGGGGGGGGCGGGGCGGGGAGCTTAGAGCTATTTCTCCTCCTCCCTGTGACACAAAGTGTGAAACAAATCAAATGACTAGCCCGAGGTGGATTACAGGGCAGCTTTAAGGAAAGCACAGGAGGAAGCATTCCCGTTCATGCAATAATTTGCTCAGGATAGCAGGGCAAAGATGAGCAGACAGCAGAAGCCCAGCTCGCCTGGCAACTGTTGCTGTCCAGCTGTCACTGCAAAGCATTTAATTAGCACAGGAGCCAACATCTCTGCTTAAAGGTCACAGGTTGGTGCTGTTCCACCAGCAGGAATAATAGGACTGTTCTCTCCCTCCCTGGTGCACTTACTGCCTCAGGACCGAGGCATATCAGGCAGCTCTGGCAGTGCCATCCCAACATCTTACCTTAGTGACACACTGACTCAAGTTTTGCAGCTAACCAAAAAATCCCTTCCCCAGTTCAGCTGCTCAGTGCAGGAGCCCCACACTGTTTGCTTTCCAGCATTACTTCCCCTTAGGCATCTTAGTTCCATTACAAGAATCTTTTCTGGGATGAAGGTGCAGTGCTGGTAGCACAAGTGGGTGGAAGGCTATTGCTAACGCCTACCAATGCTCACAGAGTTTCTTAATTCAAGTCTGCCTAAGATTCCCTGTGCTGAAGCAATTAATGGCAAACAAGTTCATTTTTATGGTCTGCTGGGACCCTGTCAAACAGTTTTGGTAGAAAATGACCTTTTTGTATACTGGAATTGTTTTGGGGTACTAAGATACAGCATCACTGTACCTGCTTTTAGGACTTTAATAGTTGATAGCTATCAACAGTTATGAAGGAAGAGATACATATAATCCAAAGGTGAAGGATGCAAACAAGTTTTCAGGTATATTTTTTAGGAACAAGAATTAGTCAAGTGATCTTTGAAGCTTGCAAAGTTCTGCTCAAGACATCAATGTATGTTTCTGTATGTCACTTAAGGTTAACTTCAGAATGTCGTTCCCCTTGTCAATGTTTCAGACTGAAGCCACGGAGAAGCAGCTACACGCTGACCTCAGCAAACACTAAGGCCCCTAAAAGTTTCAGCAGCAAACATGGTAACATCAAGAGAGCATGAATGCAGCTGTGTTAGTACTTCTCATACGCAGCCAGAACTGTCTGTCACCGCTAGTTGTTATTAACTGAAAACTAAACCTTCTAGGAATGCAGTCCCTCATAGAGTATCTAGTCTACAAGTCTAATGTCAGGTCAAGCATATTAGACAGGACCCAACTGGCTGTGTTGTTAATAATTTACTGAAACAATATTTTAAGTTTTGCCTGAGCACAAGTTTAATTGCTGTTCATGAAATGCACCTATGGCAAAGTCACCTTTAACACTGATTGTGATAAGTACAGCAGAACACCCCTCTGGGGAGATGGAGAAAGGTTGCAAGAGGAAGCTTTTTACGGAATAGCCAACACCAGGAGATCCAGGATACTCGAGCTTGGAATGTCAAAGCGTTTTATGAAGCCAAGTTTTTCAAGCAAACATTAAATGTTAATGGTATTAAAAGTTTAAAAGCCCCAACCCAGCAAGTTCAGGCAGGAAAAAAAGAAAAAGAATTACAAAATAGGTCATGTCCTGGGTTTTCTCCAGGCTCTAGCATGTTGAAGTAGAGAAGTACCTAACTGGGAAAGTTACTTTGCTGTTGCTTAGTCCTCACTCTTCCGTAGTCCAACGCTGCCAATTTTGTGTCCAACCCTTTCTGCATAAGGCTGCCTTTCTGGTACCCTGCAAGCACAGCCACGGTGATATAGACCAGCAAGCCCTAAGGAGGTCAGGAACTCCTGCTTTTCTCCTGTAAGCTAAGGAATTCCTTCCACACAGGTAGCTACTGCCACAAAAACAGTTTTGAATTGCGGAAAGTTGAGCAACTCACCTCCTCCAAAGCCATTAATTAGGTCATTTCTCAGCTGCAACATCTAATCTTTATGAAATCAATGAAAGTCAAGACTTGAGCTTAAATTAGAAACCAGGCCACAGATAACATCACTGGCCATTCTGCATTATTAAGAAAGGTTAATATATTGAGGAACTGAATTTGCCAGTACTCTGCTGACTAGAAAGGTAGCAAGTCACCTACCACACTTGCCTTGTTTTCCCACCTTCTTGCTCACAGACCATATGATGCAGTAAGAGATTGCAGATGTGGGGACTTGAATTTCAAGTCCAGAAGAAAATCAGCATTCAGATAAGAACTAGCAGGTTGTAAACAATTTAGCTGGCCAGCTCATGAGGAAAAAGCTACTCTATTTAAACTCATAGTTAGGACGGATGTACCACTAAATTTTTGGTTTTGCTTGGACCACAAGACAACATGACTGACTTCTCAACAGTCAGCCAACCTTTTAAAGAAACCCTTTGTGCAGTTCTACGTTACTGGCTTGCATGCAATTCCTGCTCAAGCTGAGCAAGAGACAGCTGCAGAGAAAAGTTTGCAGAGAACGTTTAAAACCTGGGTTATGTGTGATCAAGCCATCCAGAAGCAAGAAGTCATACCAAGAAGTACAGAAACTGTACTGGCAAACAGTAAAGTTTAAAGGTACTCAACAGCCTGACTGTCTATAAAACAAGAGTTTGCTTCAGAAAGCACTGAAGTCAGAAGATTTTTCTCAAGGCAAAAGAAAAGGAAAAACATATTGCCAATATGGTAATACTTGGAGGCCATCCAATTCAAGCAGGGGTCACTACTAGTCCCACACATGAATGAAACACTTATCTAGCCAGGCTCTCGTTTTCAAGAAGCCTTTGCAGAAGAGACAACACATCTAGAAAATGGTCACAAGCAAATGGGACTCCAGCTTCACCGGCCTTTTCAGCCCAGGGCAAGAACTCTCCTGGGCCTGTGGCTCAATCCACAAGGACAAGCCAAATATTCAGAAACCTAAACATACAAGAGACAGGCTGCAGAGCATCATCATATAACAATTAGCTCATCACAGCACTCTGCAGAGCAATTCAAAAGTGTACGTTTTGGTTCAAGTGGTAGACTGACACTTTCGAAGATCCCTCACACAATAGCAATATAATTCCACAAGGAAGGTCAAAAAAGCAGACAGATACTTTAAAGAGTAGAAACACTGTGTAAAGGGATGCAGTGAGAACAGCAGTTCACTTCCAAAAGAGGAAAAAATTGTGATATTGTGATACTTAACTACTGACTGTTGCCTAAAGACACCTCCCAAAAGTATGTAAAACCCTTCAACACCTGTGCAATAAGGGAGGCAGAACACACTCCATTACTCCACCAAATAACAGACTGAACTCCAGGCAACCTGAGATTCCAAAGGGCTGAATGCTGATAGAAAAGCCGACACCCCCCCAACCCCCCCCCCCCGGCAAACTGGGAAGTTGTACAGCTAATATTCAGTATTTCATGGTGCCAAAGCAGCTAAACGTGTCAAACTTTGGATACGCAGTGAAAATGCAATCAGCTGGCTAACAGGGACCGCAATAGCATCACCTTTTAGTAGTTCACCTTCATTAACAAGAACTTTCTGTTATTCTTTGCTTATCTAATCTTTGTGAAGTCAGTTTTTAGATGCCACGGTATAAAAACAATTGAACATGTTCCGGATCATCTTGAATTTCACTTTTACAAAATAGTACATTTTTACCCCCTGATAGCAGAGAAGCTTTCTTCTATTCTTTTACTTTATAAAGCACTTTATAAGGCCCCTTAATTTCAGTTCGTCTGAAGTCACGTGGAACTGGCATGTCATTTATCAATGTTATTTTTCAATCTACAGTGAATTCCTTGTGCACACAGAGCCCGAGACAGAAATAGTTTGTGAAGGGGCTAGCCAAGCAGACTGGATTTTCCCAGTACCATCTACCACCAAGGCATTAATAACATTTGTAAGTTGTTGAAAGCTCAATAGCTCAGAATAGAGCTGGACTTCCACAGCTGCTCTGTTAAATATCTTCAAAGGAGGAAAAATTTTCATGTGATTTGATGAAGTGTCTTTTGCAGACCTGCTTCTAGGACACCCAGGTTTTCCTGCCTAGGTTTGTTCAGCATTAAACAGAGTTCTCGGAGCAAATGGCAGGGAACGAAGAGAGAATTCATCAGCAGGAGACAGTGTGCACCTCTGTCCGTAGATGCGAGCAAGAGCACAGCATCAAGTTACAGAGCTCCGTGCCATCCCTCATGAAAGGTGCTGCAGAGACAACTCCCTGTGACATCCAGTGCTGGCAATGCTACATCTCACAGGCAGATGACAATTCCCAATACTGCTCTTCCAACTAGTCCCTACTGTATCCTCACATCGCTTCCAGGTATGGCATAACACCAGAATACGCAAACAGGCTAACCCAAAGCACTCAGCGAAGGCATAGTCCAGAAGCTGAGGCAGACACAGCTTAAATGAAGCACAGGTACAGTTCATCTTACCATCAGATGTCTTGCCTCAGTAAGGATGTAGCCAGCTGACCATTATCAACAAGATTAAGCTTAGACAGGATTTCAGAACACAAATTCAGCTAAGTTAGGTTCTGTGGTTACCGGGAGAACCCAGCCAGAACTCTGGTTAATAAATGAAACCAGCATCGAACTCCAGGAATACTGCTGTCATTTACCCTTGCTATAGTCTCTCTGCCTGCAAAGAACAGTGATGGATCTGCATGTTAACATTTTGAAGAGGTCAGTCCTAAAGTGTTGCAGAAGCCTTAAACTGGCCTGAATTTCAACACCTGTGTCCAATTTCCAGCTTCATTAGCTTATTGCAGCAATATCTTGCTCAAGGGACCTGAGACCCCTGGGACAGCAGAGATCAGCAGGGCAGGTCTTCTGCAAGGGCAGAGAAGTCTTTCACCTCCTTAACTACCTAACCCCTGAAGAAGAAATAATTTTACATACTCTGAGCCCAGCTTAAGCTAGATGCTAGTGCTATTGATGTCTGTAGACGAGTTACCTGGAAACTTAACTCATTAGCAACTCCCAGCTTGGGGTTTAAAAAGAACACAATTTAACAGCGCTTTTTTCAACTCCTACTTGAGGCTATCATTGTAATTCTCAGAAAGCTTTCAGTCAGAAAGCAGCTTTCAACAGGCAATAGCTTCCCAATTTGTGGTCTACAGAAAAGCAACCGAAGTACCGCACCATTTTGCAGACACATTGGCAGTCGCTCTCGCATTGCAGCTAGCACACTGGCAGTGCCATGTGGGAAGTGCGAGGGTCAGCTAAAAGCAGTTCAGCTCTCTCACCGCCTCCAATACAGGAGCATTGTGGCTGCACTGTAGTTCAGGAAGTGAAATTTGTAGCAGACAGTTAGCTAAACATGATCAGTTGCCTTCTCCAGAGTTTGCTTTTTGCTTTTCTTTGGAAAGTTTTACGATGTTCAAAGATAACCTCTCTTAGCTTTTAAAGAACAAGCTCCACCCTGTGGAATGAATACATTCAGTAATTTTGGTGCTCAATCAGTGTTTTGCCCTCAAAATCCATAGCATGGAGGCTCAGGGGTATAAAAAAAAAACAAAACAGTAATGGCACACACAAACTCACCTGAGTCCTGGACTGGGCCCTCGCAATCCTGAATCTCCGAGCAGAACGTAAAATAAAGTAGCCTATGGCTGCTGCTGCTGTGACAATGAAAAATGACACTGAGATGAAGAAGATGGCGTACTGGTTCATCCAAGGACCATGCTTCTTCCCCACTTGAATAACCATAGTCACTTTCATGCCACTCTCAATCAGATGTAAGATCTCCATGCCTTTCAGGTTGCCAATCATAATTGCAACGATGCTTTTAGCACCTGCAAAGGAGAAGGGTAATCCACGCTCAGTTCCCAGGTGTTATATAAAAGTCATTGTCTTAGATGTTCTCCATAACACTCCTCACTCCCATACAGGACACACATTGCCATTATTTTAGACTCAGCATTTTAGCAATTTACATTTTAACATGCCTTTGAACTACATGAAGATCAAAATAAACCCTATACAGAGCAAGGTCGCTAGGGACTGCAGCATCTCCAGGAGCTCAGGGATGCCAGGTACACAGCTGGTGCTTTAGCCATCCTTCCTGTAATGGATCTACTCCCTTCCCTGCTCCACTGCTACTTAACACCTCTTTTCTGTATTTGACAGGACTGTTACGTACTTCTCCAGACACTGAGCAGCCAAAGCCACAGATCAGCCTTTGCTTCTGTATCTTCAGAAGCAATTGAGAAATGTCCGAGTGTTGACTGTTGTTGTGGGCTTCTAATGCAAATTCAGAGGGAGGCAAATATGGAAATGTGCTTGGCTTTTAAACAGCTGGTGGCAGATTGCAAACTCCAACCAGATTTTAATGACGGATTTCAGTCACTCAGTTGAACACTATGACAAGCCAGAGGAACATGGTAGGAAGAAATTTCAAGCAACTCTGGTCACCAAGCACAGACCAGAACAAAGCTGCTTTCATTCAGTGACAAGCAAGTGCTTGAAGAGACTTGATACTATTTGCAGGAACTTCAGACAGTCCCAATGCAACAGAGAGGCTCTTAAGAGAAACAAAAGCCAAAAAACAAAAGGGAGAAAGGGTCCTGCCTTATTCCCATTCACTTCTGCGTGTCTCACTAATCAAGTATAGCTTGTAGTTATGAGCAATACAAGGCATAGTGTAGGCGTTCCTGGCAATGAAATGTCACCATCAGCCTACAAACCCACTTCAGCTACTAAACCATGAGTTGCGAACAAGTTTTACCCTTAAAGAAGAAAATCTTCCATTTAAGTTTCAGGCTAATCGGTTCACCAGGATGACATGAGGTGGCATGTTTAAGTCTTCCTAACATTTCCCCCCCTTCCCCCCGAGATTTCTCTCGCAATCTCAGCTCTGCTTTCAGCACATGCAAGGGGTCAGCCGGTAGCTTTGACACTGGAGCAACAAGTGCAGAAGTGGGAGCGATCACCTCCATCCCCATCTACACTACTCCCAGCCCCACCCTGGGGCGAACCCCCACTGACATATATCAGCATCCATCTTCAATATTTTGTAACGCAAACTCTTCGGACCAGCAGTTAATTTCTAAAGGCAGTTACAAGCGAGCTAACCTGACAGCACATGAAGTTAACCGAATACCTTGTGCCCACAACAGGGAAAGGAATCCAGAAACTGCACCTAGTTACTGGCCATCAGTAGCACAGAAGTTTAGTCACTTCAGAAGCTCCTTTTGGACAGGGACTAGACAACACTCTGGCACTATCACCCAGGACTTGTCACGGGGACATCACCCTTACCTGGCAGAAAACCAGACCTCCTTCACTTGCTCAGAGGAGTTAAGAGCTAAGATAAAAGCCCAGAATCCATGTTTAGGACTACTGCTGTGCTTCTAGAATGAAACCAGCTAGGACAACCCCCACCACCACTTCCCGAGCTGCTAGACGGGTCCCATCACAACAGGCACTGAGACACATTACTGTGGCCATGAAACCACCAATGTAGACAGCGGCTCCTGACAGCACTTGAGCATCTTAATGGAAACAAGCTATTTCGGGGGACATCTGCTGAGGTGTCTCAAGCATAGCAGCTGCCCTAAACTGCCAGCCCCCCCCCCCCCCCCCCCCCCCAAACTCCAGCAAAGCAAAAGGAAAGTCAATTAGTTGTGCATGGCAAAAACGTCACAGAAGCCCAAGTTCCTCACCTGGGCATCAGCTTCTGTGATTCAGGTAAAGCTTTCTGTGACAGTTTTTAAGGGACATTAGAAGGTGAGCTTAACCTGCTGCCTGTTTAGCTAGTAATGGGCTTATTGCTAAACAGAAGTAAGATCTGTTTAGTTAAACATTTCCCAGCTTCTCTCCTTTCCCATCTCCGATGAAATCGGAGAGGGAAAGTTATTCAAATCTATAGACAAATACAATCTGCCTCTGTAGATGTGGAGTTTTGCATCATCAGGCAGCACACTGGTCAAAATCTGAAGGACGCTGTTTTGCAGATACGTGCTGGCACAGATGAAGTGCAAGAACTTAAATGGTTTGTTGGGGCAGGGGAAATGCTGGGACACAAGTACATTTGGCACACAAAGAGAGTGCATGGCTGGGATCAGTTTTACCTTCCTGTATCAGGTTTACTTACACGCAGCGTGGAGTTGCATCTATTTATACCAAGATAAATACCTATATTAAACTCTGCACTGCACAGACATCAGTTGTTCTCCCATCACGCTTCTGCTCCCCATAACCAGGAAGTTACAGATTTAGCAATTCAGGAGAGAAAAATGCAAGGTGCCAGGGGTGCACAGAATGGGGAGCATTAACTTTTGCACCGTGAACACCTGCTTTTTCATATTCATTAAGGGGACTATTGTAATCCAGTGCTACACATAAATCTATTCTGAACCAAGCAAGTTGTAGGTCCTGGAGAACAGTCACCCCACAATATTTAGCAGACTGCAATGAAACCTAATCAGTGCCTCAACAGCAGTCAAGTTTTAACTAAAAATCACAAGCTGTTCATGCATCAAAGCACACTGAGACAAGGATTAGATTTTGGGGCCAACCAGATCCCCTGCTTCAAAACAAGCTATGGCAAAACATCGTTTACCCGATTCAGATTAGGTATACACAATGTACAGGATAACCAGAACTTAAGCTATTTGAGCCATTGCATACAATTAAGTCCCAGAAAAGCAGGTCCCTATGTGCCACTGCTAAGTATGGTGGGACTCCATGGCACACCTCAAGGCAACACCTACACTGGAGACACATGCTAGAGCACAGTGTTGATGCCTCCATGATCTCCGTATCTTGCACAGCTACCACCATAAAACCTCTCCCCACAGAAGCAGCTCAGAAGAACTGTTGGTGTGTTCAGGATGAACAAAGCTGCAAGCAGATTCCCAGAGGAAGTGAGATTTTCAGACTTACCTAATTTTTTTTTCTTCCTTCCCCAAGCAGCGAAGGAATGAGAAGTCCTAGCACCTCAGAGGAACCATCTCCTTCCCAGGCATATTACAAGTACAATTACAACTTCTAGAAAGAGTACAAGCAGGTTTCTCTGGGCGTTACACTGTTTTTGTTTTATTTAATGAAAAGGGAACTGCTTTTCCCTAGATCTTATTAATATCCAGTAATGAGCATTCTTTTCTCACTTCTCTGTTGGGACCTGATGAAGTTGTCCACCCTTTCAGTTAGTTATGGTAGAGCTTCCAGGTGGTCTGGAGTTCACAATGTCAAGGAGATTCAGAGATTAAGGAATGCACCAGGTTTTGCAGTGATTAGAGGCTACATGACTGAAGGCTTTCTGCCCAGCCCCCACAACTCACTACTGTTAAAACCCTTCTGTAATACAGAAAGAAAAAAACAAAAATAAAAACTAAAAACCAGCTTCAGAAGGGAGCTACACTAGAACTCCAGATGGAATCAATACAGCAGACTAAGACTTAAAAGCCCAGGGACTGCAGCCCCAGCATGCAGACTTAAAGGAATGTTCTGCCCACAAGAGACTCTGCAGTGGTACATGGAGCTCGCTTGTGGGCTTGGCTTGAAGTCCGTGCCACTGGGGAGCTCGGGAAGGCCCCATCGGCCCCCCAGAGCACAGCGGCTAGCTGTACGTGTAAACCCAACCGGCAGATTCCCTCCCCTGGGATGACAGTTGAATGCTACCTTAACCATAATTAAAACCTATCCCTGGTGCCCCATATCTCCAGCCTTGCAGGCAGTGCCCGAGCGCATCAGAACGAGTTACAGGGCACTGCCTGAGCTTCATCCATCCCTTCGGAGACAGCTTTGGTAAGCAAATCCTCCCCCAAGGAGCACAGGGTGCTGCTATAGCACTGTGTTTGCCAGGGTAAAATCCTGCCTCCTGGACGGTCCAGGGCAGGCTCCTACAAGTTGAAACCACTCCAGGCACAGCAGCCAGCTCTGGAGGAGGCAACGGTCCCTTCCCTGCACGCTGCTCCTCCTCAGAGCTCCAGGCAGTTTGTAAGTAAACTTTGCTCTTGCGCTTTCAAATCTTTGCCTTTCCTTCCAGATGTTAGAAAACAGAAGACTTTGCCCCGTGTTAATCTTAATGTGGTGTTTGCACTGTGCATTTAATAAAACTTAAGCACAACCTGGAAAAGGGAGGAAAGAGAGCACGCCTCCAGGAATTTCAAACTCTTCCGTGTAGCGAAACCCCTTCAAGTGATGAAGGCCATATTTGAATTGCCCAGCTAATTAACTGCCAGAAATCAAGTTTAGTTTTGAGTTTTCAGTATTTGAATTTAAGGAATCTTTATTGTAATACCACATTTCTTACTCACCACTTGAGCTTCGTAACAAAGAAAACCGAACGGGCTCAGACTGCTAACCACAACGCCAGCTTTATGATTGTGCGCTACTTTTTGTTGTGGCCCATTTTAAGGACCAATATACTAGTACCTAACAGAAAACATCACGTGCCTCCAAAACTTAAGCAAATAAATTCAGTTATGAAACTTGCCATCTCTGCACACTTTCCCTTCCTCTACTAGTGACTTTGATACCCCACCCAACACCACAGAGAACATTAATTCAATCTAAGAGAAATATTTAATATTTTCTCTGTGCAATACTCTGAGGTGACACTGACAAACACTGTATGTTCTTCCAACTCTTGTGAGGCCCTGGCAAAGCCTTTTGCAGTGAACAATTAACTTCCAGCTGTTTGACAGCTTTGCATGTCATGGAAGGCAACTCCAGAACTCCAGCTCCAAGTCAGCTCCTCTAGCCTCATTTAAAATTGGTTTCTCAGCTCCTTCAGGCATTGGAACCATTTGGCATTGTTTAAGCTTGCATTAAACCAACCAGATTAAGCTTCAGTCACATCACGAATGACTTTCATTTCAGTTTAAAGGCCTCTGTAACCTGGGGTAAATTCTGTAGATCTTTGTTTTCTCAGATAGCAAAAGCCAACCCCTTCCAATGTCTCCCTCACCATTTACCACGAACAGGCTGCAAAACGGTGTGATGGGACCCTTCCCCCCTTGGGAGCGGACCTAGCTACAATACCGTGTGATGAAAACATTTGAGGAAGGCAATAGTTTCGTAGGTATTTTTAGGAAAGACTATAAAGCACAGGTAAGTAGGCAAGCTATTTCAGACCAAGGGAAAAGCTAGCATGCCTCACACAAGCTCCAACATTTCAGATGCTGCAGTTTCAGGCACCCCCCCTTTCTCAAAGCACAGTTTCACAACTTCTTTAAGCAGCATGAAATTTAGCGCCCAGCATCTTCCCAGTATTATTTCACTTTGTCCAGAGAGCGCCTTGTGCAACCAACGCATCTGCTGTGGCACAGCCGTGGCTTCCCCACCCCCACCCCGGGGACCAGCCCAGCTCACCCCACGGTGTGCCTAAGGCTTCACACTGGGATACCTGCCAACAGCCCCCTGTCTCGGCGGTAGCAGCAATCTGTTTCAACAGTATTTTAACCTCATATCCAACCAACACTAAATTTTCCTTAGGACTCAAGTGGCTTTTTAATATTGAAGAGAAATAGTTTCACAGAAGTCACTGGAAGGGGAAGGGAACAGCACAGTAATCCTGTCTGAAAGTTAAACATTATCTTTCCTGGCGTACAAGGGGTTTTCTGACAGGCTCGCCTTGACTAGCTGATTGAAGTTGTTTAATGTTGCAGTGGCAGAGCCAGTCCAGATAACCGAAGAATTTTTTATTTTTTAAAAAGACCACATTTTTTGTTTGTTTGTTTGTTTCGCAGAGGAATTACAGAGCAGTTCAACAGAAAACCAATGAACTGTTTTCTCTGAATGCTTTGAGATGACTGAGAAATGAAGGATGCCATTATGAACAGATTAAGGGGTGCAGACATTCTGCTACAGCTGAGTAAGATCTGCCAGAGAACTACTACAGGATGAAGGATTTTATTTTTAAAGACCTCGCATGATCTAGCGGAGAAGTCTTCAGAGAAGGCAGTCACACAAGAACTGTTCAAAGTACCACAGCAATAACCCATCACCACCCCCTTTCCACAGCTACAGAAAGTCCCAGTTGACCACCACAAGCTCAGAAAAAGCAAAACTGAAGAAATTACTTTTGAGTTTGATTGCTCCATGTACAGAAAGAGCAGCAAAAAGTACACTTCAGAGTTTGAATTCTCAGGGAAAGGATAGGCTCTCAACCACAGCAGAATCGCTGTCCGATGACTCTTTGAGGAGCTGAAATACAAACCCTCACCTTGGTCACACAGTGGCTGGATCTTTGCTTTTATCTCCGTAACATGGTGTTTGCAGCACAGAAGATGAGCACTAGCTGTGCCTTCAGCCTTAGTCAAAGGGGCTAGTAGTATTTCCCTGGCATGCCTCCAACCCCCAACATCAGCAAAAAGACATTAGGAGATCAAGCCATCTCCTGTACTTTAGCATGAACGACACTGTCAGTTGACTCTCCAACAATTTCCTACCAGATTAGCACACCTGCCTCTTCAGGCACATAAGAAGAATATTTGATATACCATCTTCTAGGTTTAAAAATAAAACTAAGACATAAGATCTTTACTATTGCTGATCTCACTGTATTGAAATAGTACGAAACAGGGGATTTCTGGGGGTTATCAAACAGGCTGGTCCAAGTTTGCTGTTAGCTGTTCCAGCAGAAGGGAAAATAAACTCACAGCGTACACAGACCGGGGCAGTATTACGGACGTGATGTAATTCATCCAAGATGAAAGGCCAGCGCCACACACAAAAGCCATTGTGTCTCGACACCATGGAACACCACGGGCACGAGGGCTATACCCAGCCTCAGAGAAGTACTACGAAACCAGCCGCCTCCACACTAGCTCTGCTCTCATCCATAGCACAGTGTTGACAAAAAAAATTAATGACTGCTCTTATCCACATGCACAAGACCAAGTCTTATCAGGAATGCAAATCTGACAGAGCAGCACCTATCCCAGCACTCATCCTCCACTGAAGACACTGTCAGAGGAAACATCATCCTCAGGCCTTTATTGCCATACGATAAGCTCTCCCCTTTGCAAGAGGGAAGCATGACTGAACCCCTAGTTCCAGGAGCCATTTAAGCCTGGATAAGCTGACATGCAGGTAGGCTTGTCCCTCCCCCTTCTCCAGCTCTGCATGCTCTCCACCCCAAACATTCCCTGGCACCAAGATAAAAGAATTGCTCCCTTCCAAGCTACTGTGCAGTTATTTAAAGCAACAGCCCCTTATGACCCCATCTTTTTGATTGAACTGTCTTCTTGCGCACACTGTCACCTAAGCTTAATGAAATCTGCTTTCAGCTTGCTTTACTTGGCAGCTGGCACTCTGCCTGATCTCTTCCTCCTCAACATACAAGCCTTTCAAAATACAGAGGTAAACATTCAACAGCAAGACACTTGAAAAAGTTGCAAAAATTGGCAGGACTACTCAGGAGTAGGAAGCAATAGCCAGAGCTTTATAAAGAAAATTAAAAAAAAAAAAAAAAAAAAAAAAAAAAGGCAGAGGAGGAGCATTAGAGAGAAATTTAAAGATGAGAGCGAGCCTTGGAAGATCCTCAGCACTGTGAGGACAGATGAGAGGCCAGAAGATAAAGCCACTGCCAAGTGGTGGTCGTGTTTTGCAAAAGGAATACCTTTTTTGGAGAATTCATGCCCACAGCAGTCTGCCTGGAAAAAGACACCACCATACACTCCTCACCAACACCGCATTTAGTGATGGGGCTACTCTGCTTGGGAGCTACCACCCCTGTTTGCCTTGGGACACTCTTCGGTGAGGTCAGCCTCCAGATGGCTCACCCAACAGTTACTGTGGACAAGGAAGATTTGCACTTGAAGAAGTGCAGAGAAACTTTTACCAAATAGGCTAGGTGTCTAAAAGGACCACATCAAGACCAAATGTAGTTTTACATGACGTTTCCATGGGTCTCCAAGGGATAACTGAGGTGGAAACCAACCTGCACTCTAATTTAAATGGATTCAATTGGCAAATAGTAACTTCTAACACTAACAGTTGCCAGCCTTCCCCCTTACACACACCTTGCCTTTAAGATTTACGTAAATGCTGCCAGGCCCTAAATCTTAGAACATTTAGAACATGAAATCGTCCTTTAATACAGCAGCCAAGACTGTATGCTTAAGGGCACGGAGATGAATGAGATCTGTCGGACAGCCTTCTTCACATGCTGTTTGGTCAGTGGCACTTAGAAGAGGCAAGGATCATCTTTCAATCTAGCAAACAGCACCTAAAACCCTCTGGGGAAACAGAGATCAACGCTCCTTAATGAAAACTCTTTGGTGCATTCACTCAACAGCTTTCAGCAGTTTTGATTTAGTAAAGACATTGCTCACCCTCGTCAACTGAGATCGAGCTCACAGCTCATACCCCTACCTCTCAACATACTGGTAGCAGCTAAGTGCTCGCTGGAAACAAGTAAGGTTGAGAAAGCTAATGATAAAATGACCTAAATCAGCATGGTGTAAG
Source organism: Falco rusticolus (assembly GCF_015220075.1). Taxonomy (NCBI): domain Eukaryota; kingdom Metazoa; phylum Chordata; class Aves; order Falconiformes; family Falconidae; genus Falco; species Falco rusticolus. The sequence continues at coordinate 8,646,178 of NC_051200.1, read as the reverse complement.
CCAGAAGGCATCTGTCTGCAGAAAGATGACAGGTCACATTCGATACAGTGGGGAACAGCGCTGAGCCCGAGCGCCGTTTGCTCCCTGGCACATCCAAGACTGGAGGCCCACGAGCACTGTTGTTGTTTTAGGGCCGTAGGTCCTCCACAACCGAGCCTCTCCTGCCATGGCTGTCACCTCGGATTGTAATTCACCCTTTTGCAATTCAGCAGCCCAGTAAACCCAAAGAGCAAGGGCACTTTGCAGAGATGTTCCAGGCTATCTAAGGGTTGGTGCCTACCCTGCAGTCTTCCGTGGCACAAAGGTACCTAAATTAGACCAAGAAGAGCAAGGGCAGGGATTAGAGGCTGTCAGTAGCAGTGATCAGTCTGTCCTGCTTGCTCACAGACCCCTGTGCTGTGGGCAACTCCCCCGCACCCCCATCATACCCTGCAGGTGGGAGATCAGGGTCATCAGCCAGACTCTGCATACCACCCTGCTACCTGCCACTACAGCTGTGACATTAACTCACCCTAAACCGGGCAGCCAGGAGAACTGGACTGAGCATGTAAGGACAAAGTTGCAGCACATGCGCATCAAATTAGCTATTCTCAGGTGCAAAGAGCTACAAACTCCAGGCACTACAGACTGCAAATACGACCCAGGCACCGTGGATCCATTCAAGTTCTTTCTCAATAAGGAGCTGCTGGTAGGAAGGGCTAAATACTCTGCCGAGGGTCACCTGGCCGCGGCCAGGGAACACGGGAAAGCAAGTGTCATTCATTAGAACCTGCATCCTCATTCCTCATCTCGGAGGTGCTCAGCACAAGCCTTCACTCGCTGCAAAGGAGAGGTGCACTATTTGTTTACACGTGTACAAAGCGTCAGCACAGCCTGCCTTGAGATCACTGTTCTGTCTCAGCCTTTAGCAGGAAGAGTTTTACAGGTCACTTCAGCCTTTTAATATCATGGCAAAGTTTTCGCTTGATTCAAAAGACCGTGCCTCGCACAAAGTTGGAGCGGAGCAGAATTATACACTTCTGCCATTCACTATTTCCCCTAAGCATATGGAGATTAGCCTTCACCTCAGTGAAATTCCGGCAGAACAAGTCAAGTGGCAGCACTACATATTTAACCTTTCCTTCCCCTTTCGCCCATTGATGCAAGTTTACACTTGAACCAGATCTTGTCAGCCTGAGACACGCTGTTACTGTTTCAGGCCAGAATTATTTAGCTGTGTTGCCCCAGAATAAGCCCTCTGCAGATCAGGTGGTGTGCTTCTCAAGGCTAGAGTTACACCACAAGAGAGAAACCCAAGGAAATTATCACCGCAGCTTTCTGACCTGCCAAGAATTTAGCAGCTGCAGGAAAATAACACCAAAGAACACTTTCCACAGTTACCACCATACCCTGACACCAAAGCCACCTAACAGCCTGGTTCTATCTTAAGTTAAGGTTCACCTTTAAAACAAACCAATTCTTGCCATGTACTTTTCCCCCACATGCTGCTGTTTTTCTCCAATCAAACGTGGTTTTTTTTCAGAAGGTCAATATAGATTACAGAGAGGTGCAATTATAAGCACACAGAACTGTACTTTGAAACCCTGCTCAGCCTGCCACAGAGCGGTACCATCTTCTTAAAGTGAGCACAATTCAAACTCAAGTTTGCTAATTGATATGGTTTTGCTCTTATAAAAGTACAAAGTAAATATGACTTTGGACTCCATTAAATCCTTGACATTCTATGTGTTAGGGAGGATTAGGCAGGAGTTGATCACATCGGATTTGGCTATTTGCATTCTGTTGTTTCTATTGCCAGGGTGGGGGGTTGTTTTGGTTTGTGGTTTTTTTGCTGTTGGTTTTTTTTTGTTTGTGTTTGTTTGTTTTTAAAGTTGACACACCACAAAGTTTCCACACAGAGCACTGATACAAGCAATAAAGAATTCATCAGACTAAACACGATGATTATAAGCAAAGAAATCTCTGGAAGCAGGATGACCAGCACCAACATTGCTGACAAGTACAGGCACATTCAAGCTTCTAAAGAAGAAAGTTGCTTCAAAAGCCAAGCTTGACAGCCCCGGAAAAGGCACACTGTACTTTTAGATAAACTTCTGTTGCCACCAAAGTTCTGCAATGAAAAGCCACATTGTGCCACACATTTTATCAAAGCCCACCCATGGGGACTTTCCTTCTCTGGCAGGCAGATGACAGGTCCTGTGCCCCGCTGCAGAGAGGAGAGCCCTCGGCACGGCTGCAGCGCAGGCAGGAGATGCTACCCTAGGCAGCCCGGACACTTCGCTCCTCCTCACCCCCCGCAACGCCACCTCCTGCTGCCTCCCACTGCCTCAACTTGAGGAAGTGCTTGGCCTTGTTTAGTTTCACTTGATGGCATATGGTGGCCCTGTTAAAGCAGAAATGAAGCCAATTAGGAAACCCAGGTCATGAAGTCACCACTAGCACAGCTACAGCCATTACAGCAACAGCCGGAGTTCTAGTTGCACAAAACTCATTCTTTAATGAGCAGGGCTACCTTCACCGCTGCCTCCAGAAGAGTTAGAGCATCCAGTGCCACCACTGGAGGCCAGAAGAGGAGACCCACCCCAAAGCACAGTTCAGTGAAGGGCAGCCTGACCAGCTCTTACCTCTGAAGTTTCAGCTCAGCCTACAGCACTACACCTCACCAGCACTGTACAAGGAATATCCCACACTTGGCAAAATGAATGAGGCTGATTACTTGCAGCTTGCTTCCTCCTGGCCATGCTGTGTTAACGTTTGTCAGGTTTGACTGGAGAGCATTGGCTCCCAGCAGGGGCAGGGGTGGGTCAAGCACAGCGTGTCACCGAAGACCCCACAAGCAGAAGGAAGAGCATCACTGTGGGAAGTGATGAGAACAGGGACTTGCAGACAACTGTGAAAACATAAAAAGATAACTCAAGTCCAGAGGGGAAGAAAAGGGAGGGTGGCACAGGAGAAGTAGTGAGGGACTAAAACAAGGACAAGGAATAAAAACAGCAGCAGCAACAAGCTTAGCCCAGTAGTTGTGCTAGGATGTGGCAAGGAGTCATCGTGCAGATGAAATAAGTGGTTTGACAGAAGCTGTCTTCTTCAAGAAGTCCCTGTCCTATTCATCTGCAATTCAGCTGAGAAGTTTCAAAGTGCCCTCAAGCCTGTAACCCATCATGCAGGATAATCAGGCCAGCTACAGCCACTCTGACATAAATCCCTCAGCAGAAAGCTTAAGGACAGCATGGGAAAGGAGGAAGCTCCTCTTGGAGCAGACCCTGCAGACAGCAGATGGCTTATTTTGAGGCAGCTCCCAGCAAGATTAAGATGCTGTAGGTCTCCCAGTGTTCAGGCCAGGAGCACACATACCTTCCCCCCAGGAACAGGTTCAGCAGTGACCTGCCCAGGTCAGCCAGTGCCAAAGGAGCTCTGCAGAGAGCTGTGGGATTAGGTAGGCACACAGCAAACAGGGCTCAGGGCAGGGATGCTACTGGCAACTCAGCAGAAGGAACTCACCCAGCACTAGCCAGATCTCAATGCCGGTTGTCAGCAGATGATTTAATTACGTAAGAAAGCTCTGCCTCAGAAAGGCCAGAACCCATCCAGACTGTATGTTCTAAATTCTTAAAGTGGCGTACAGACAGTCATACAGGTCATTAAGATTGCACACAACGAAGCTCCAGAGGCAGCTACTGCTTCCTTGTCTGACCAGAACACTTACCTCCACCGCTACCAGACAGAAACCCTCTCCACCCCTTCTACGAGGGGTGCTGCAAGGATATAATTATTTTTCAAGCCAGTCAAAGCTTTAAGACTCGCTCTGTGTTTTCACTGTTTCTCTCCAGAAGATGCGGCTCCCCAAAGCAGCGTCACTTAGCAGAACACCAAGAGACCCCTGAGGTGTGCGCGCATCCAGCCGGCAGCTGAGGGCTGGACGGAGCCAGCGCATCCCTGCCCCACCACGGGCAGGGCACCTGCTCCTGCCCTGACCAGGAGGCAGTTACACGGCTTCCAGCCCAGGGCACTTTCTCAGAAAACACTAGGCTGAAAGAGAGCCAAATCTCATTCTTCCTTTGCAAGACAGGCAGTTCGGGAAGAAAAAACAACAAAGCCAAACCAACAGCGCTGGCAAGGAGGAGGCGTTCTACAGCGAGAGGAGGGAGGCTACGCACGAGGATCATTCTCTGCCTGCTCCTGAGCTGGTTAGTGTGCAGGACGCAGGGAAAACCGGTGCCCGAGTGTGGAAGCCCAGCCTATCCCGACCTACTCCGCAGGCTTTGAAAACCGCAGCATCCATCAACTCCGGGCAGCTACCTGGTCGCAGGGAACCCGGAGCAGCCGGCAGGCACTGCTCCCCCCGCACACCTGCGGCGGCCCCAGCCAGCAGACATCGTTACTCATTAATCAAGGGAAAATTCAGCAACAGCAGCGCCCGGAACGGCACCGGGTGCTCGGGGCAGACACCGCTGGCGCAGCAGGGGCAGAAAGGAACCCCAGCCCCTTGCTGGGCATCCCAGGCGGGTGGGCTGAGCCAGCCGGAGGGGCTGCCCCCGGGGTGCCCCCTTCTCGCGGGGCAGACCCCCGCCGCAGGCCGCCGGGACTCACCGTGGTGGGACATGGGCAGCACCTCGTTGCCGGTGCCGCGGTAGTTGTAGATGACGGCGCCGGCGGCGCCGCGCTCGGCGGCCAGGCGGATCTTATCGGCGAAGGAGCAGCCGCCGCCGCGCTGGATGAGGGCGAGCCAGCCCGGGGCGTCCCCGCCGGCCGCCGGGGCGCCGCTGAAGTTGGTGCGGGCGCTGCAGGCGTTGAAGGAGTCGCGGTCGTCGGGCAGCACCAGCACCCCCGCGGCCGCCTGCAGCGGCGAGTCCTGCCCGTACAGGCCGCTCTCGCTCGCCTCCCAGCCGCTCCGGTTGCGGTCCGCGCCGTCCTCCCACGACACGTTCAGCCAAGCGCTCCAGGCCGCCGCCGCCGCCCCGCGGGGCCCGGGCCGGGGGGAGGCGCAGAGCAGCGCGGCCACCGCCAGCAGCGCGGCCCCCGACGGCATCACGGCCCGGCCCAGCCCGGCCGCGCCGCCGCCTAAAACCGCCGCGGCCCCGCCGCCGCCGCCGCTCACGGGGGAGGAGCGGGGCCTCCCCCCCCCGCGGCACGCCCCCGCCCCGCCCGGAGCCCCGCCGGCAGTCCCCGGCCCCGCCGCACCCCCGCCGCCCGACCGGGGACCGGTGCCCGCGGCGGCAGCCACGGGCGCCCCGACGGCGCGGGGACACCGGGGGGGTCCCCCTGGCCGGAGCGCCCCGCAGGGCAATGGGTCACCACCCCAGGTTGCTTCCCAGGGGGGATGCGGTGGGTCGCCCAGCCGGGTCACCTCTCAGAAGTGACGGTTCCTCCTGCCGTCACCTCTCAGGGGTGACGGGGACCCCCCCGGATCGCTCCCAGCCAGGGTGGATCACCCCCCACACCCCCATCACCTGCTGGCACAGTAGGTGACCCCCTCCAGGCTGCCTCCCCCGCAGCCCACCCCAGTGCCCGCTGCGGCAGGGGGTCCCAGTAGCCGGCAGGGACCCCCTAAGAAGCCGCCCACCTGGGGGGGCCACCGCACCCCCACCCCGCGGCAGCCCTTCGCACCGGTGCTGCCTGCGGGAGGCTCAGCACCGCACAGCATCGGTCCTGCCTGGAATTACTGTACAGAGCACGAGGTGAGCTGTGCGAACTCACCAGCCATCGTCCTCCCTCGGACATACACGATAAACCTGCCCTTTCAATGCCTTCGTCTACTTAGGTGTTAGCCGCGTTCGCGTAGTTCATTATTTTTTAAATATATTTTTAATTCACAATGAGAAGCCACGTTCCTTCAGGGCTCTGCAGTGCTATTTGGGGCAGCCGCTCTGCCTTCAAAAGTCCCTCGCTCTGGCACGTGCGCATTTTTGCTCAGCTGTCCCACACCAGGCAGCGCGCTCTGAGTGCTCGCGGAACTGCTGCAAACACGAGCAGGACATGCTGTCAGAGCCTTGCCAGGGAACTTGAGGCAGGAAAGGACGATACCAGGAGACACAAGACCATTTCGAGCTCCTCCACAGAGCCACTCTGCTGAAGGAGAGGCCCTGCTCCTACCAGCCACTCTGCAGGAATTGCCCCCAGCACGCGGAGCCACCAAACACATCCCCAGACGGCCACGTGTCACCGCGCACAGGCTGGGTCCCTGGACGGGAGCCCATCATTTAGAAGGTTATTTCTCTGCAGTGATTATATGGCACATGATCAGCTGCTGCCTATGCAATCACCAAGAAAATTAGCATAAAGACAGAATTAAACCCTTTCTGGCATGAGTCGGCACCGCTTAGTTGTTAACGCAGGCTTTTGGCTGATGCTGAATCTGGGGGGCTGATAACCGGTAACTTGGCATCGAGCCATGGCACATGTTTTCCTTCACTTGCACCTGTGCTAAAGGCAGGACGGGGAGAGTGACACGGTCAAACCCAGCTTGGGTTTGAACAACTACCTGGGGGCAGGGGCTTGGGAACCCACCTGCTCCATGGGCGTCCACCCCTGCCAGCGCGGCACCTACAGGTGTTTGTAGCTCAGTAGCACAGGGAGAGCAGAGGTTGGTTTTGCTGCCCAAATAGCAGCGTGCAGAGCAGGTAGCGAAGAGCAGGTGAAGCAATTTGCTGCAGATCAATATTGCTAAACACACAAAGCTTACTAACCCTTTTGTCCTAACCTAAACAAACCTCTCATTTTCTCATTCCACATTTAAGCAGACAACTTACCTCAACGAGTAACATCTCTAGCTGTAGTAAGTATATCTGTAAGCAAGCAGAGAGACTTGGTTTTGAAACCTGTTCCACGTAGGTGCAGGGAACAACTTAACACTCTGAAAATACAACCAAGCCTTGCGCAATTGGCAGCAGCCAAACCACTCAGCTTCAAGCGGCTCCCAAGCTCTAGGGATGCTTAGCTCTGGTGTTTTCACCAAGGCAAAATTGCACCAAAACCTGGAACCTTCTCGGGATACAAAACTTCCTGTAGTGCAGGGGATTTTGAGTATGAGGCTTTGCCGCAGTCTCTTACACATCCATACGTTACGGTTTCTGACATGATTTTAACAAAGCGACAGCGCGGGTGCAGGCGTCGCAGCCACGCGGGGCAAAGGCGTTCCTGCGGCAGCCGGCTGGCCGGGGAGCGGAGCCGCGGGGCACGGTGGCACTCTGTGCCGGGGCACAGCGGCTCCCCGCTCCAGCCTGGCTCTGGGCAGCAGCCACTGACTTCACAGCTCTTCGGCAACTGTCGGGCAACGTGCATGCTGCCCAGGCTGCTGCCGGGTGGCAAAATGTCCACGGCGCATTTGGTAATCTCACCAAAATGAACACAGAGCCTGAACTTGAGCTTCTCACCACGTGGCACAGACAGCGATACCAAGAAACAGAATTGTTCTAAATGGAATCGCGGACGTTGTGCTGTCCTGGCATCATTTTGGTAGCAAGTTTCTGACTCCTTGCTCGGGCAGTGTTTCCACGCGCTTGAAAACAACCGAGTAAGCCAACGGCAGGCACAAACAGAGGGCTTGTTTGCCATGGCTGAGGAATTCCTCAGGCTAGCAAAGCTAAGGAAGCCGAGTGTTTGTGTTGGGGCAAAAAAGCAGATGCCTGTGCTGACGGGTGCTCAGTCCTCCCAAGTAAACCCTGGAAATCAGCAGCCGTGCCTGGCTTGGCAGGGAAGCCGCTTGCGAGAGGCCAGTGGTCCCTGCGCATCCCGGCACGGTCAGCGGCTCCTCTGGGCCAGCGTAACTGAAAGGAGCCGGGTGAGGTGGCTGGGACAGTGTCCGAGCACAGGGGGACGTCCCAGCAGAGTTACAACTATTAAAAAACAGCATGCCAGATATACCTGTTTTAAGCTGCATATCTCACCCTGAGAACTTTCTGGCTTCTGGTTCATTAAATCTTCTTCCAGAATGATAGTTAATAAACAGACTGGCAGCCTCACTGAAGTATATCCTTCGCTCCTGTTTGAAAAATACGGTCTGTCTGGTGGCTTTCAGCTCAGTTAGCTGTGATTCACGACAGAAAAGGTGCATATTGAGCAGCAATCGCCGCTAGTCACTGTGACCGGGAATCCTGGAGGGACCAGGCAAGAAGAAAGCCGATAGGGTTTTTTTGCTGGTTGGGTTGTTTTTTTATTTTCTTCCTTTACATAAAAAGCTGAGATTTGAAGAAAGCACATTTTGTTTTGGAGAAAGAGGCCAGATATTGTAGGGGCTGTGACATGGAGTACAACATATTAACAAGTAGTCCAACTTCCTTCTGCCACATTTGTTTGCGAGAGCTTGCAAAAAGTTTCTGAAATTAAAAGCACTGTTGCCCACAATGACTACAGATGTGAGAATGACAGGGTAAACAGCATTAATGGGCTCCCACAAAATCAGAAGCAGAATTACATCTGAAATAGGTAGAGCATGAAGGCATTTCTGGTGCAGATCTAACTTTTTTAACCTTAAATAAGATTTTTATTGTTTAAAGACTTACGCTATATAATTTTGCTTTCCATTTTTTCCCTATGGCTACTGGTGGAGGCACTGAGAAGTTCAGAAAGTAGGGCATAACTTTGAGATGAACAAAGAGAAATCCTGGGAACGCTGTCACTGCCTTCCACAGGGATGGACCCTACCATTATCTGGAGCTTTATCTTATTTGAGTAAATAATTAAACATATTTTTTCAAGATTAAAAAAAAAGCCTATGCTAAAATTGCTTTTTAATGTCAAGCCAGACCACTCAGGGCATCTTGCTGATGAGACACCTGTATTTTCATGTCCTTCAAAACTGCATTTGTTTCTTATTCAAGTACCCCACTCCGGATCTCTGTCTTTGGTGGGAAGCTCCCAAGGACACAAGAGACCTCTGTCAGGGCAAAGCATTACAGGAGCTGACACTGAACCCTCCAAGCGCTACCTATGGATCTGAACTGTGCCTCTGGGTCTTTTCCACTGAACAATGAAGTGGAAAGGAGAAGCACTTGCAAAAATGGAAAAAGCAATCAAAAGGAGCACCCTAAAATGAAACCCAGGACTGAACATCATGGAACTAATAAATCCATGAACAAAAATTACCCTAAATCACAAGTAAAAACAATAAATATTGCATTTCCTTACCCAAAACTAGCTCATGTCCATGACCAGCTTGGGCTGGTGACTTGGGCTGGTGACTTGCTCTACAGTAGGCAATGGCATGGGCTGAAGTTTTTAAGCTAGCTGAAAAAAAAATGATAAAAAAAATTAAAGTGCGAGAGCGGAGGTTGCGGGTCTTTGCCGCTTTACAAAGAAGACTGGCTCAGGCCAGAGCAGCCGTGGAGGCTGGAAACCTCCTCACCTCCCTCCTGCGGGGCTTTAGGAGCTTCCAGGAGAATCTGAGGTGATCTTTGTGACGAGATGGGGAAGACACACAGAGGTTGCCAGTTCCAGCTAAGTTTCACCATGAATCTGGGAGCTTGTTTGGCCCTAACACAACTTGGAAACTCCAGCCTGCAACTCCCTGTTCACTGGACGTTGGAAAAAAAGTGCGTCAGATGGCCCTGTGCGCTGGCACCAAACACTTTCCCTTGGCTAGGCAGATGTGTGCAAGAGTCCCTGGTGCCAGGGAAGCAAACATTGTTTCTCCGTATTTCTGGCACAGTGGGACCAATTGTTGTGGCAGCGCTACGTGTGTGTGCCCTCTACTACCCCAGAGAATATGGGCAAAACACTGTCAGCAGAGGCAGAAGGTATGAAAGGGATGGGTGCTCATACCCTGACCAAAGTTCATACGCAGTCTTCCTCCCATCAAAGACACTTGCAATTTCATGAAATTACGTTTTCTATCTTTTATTTCAAAGGAACCTGGTTTATAAACAGAAATAAGCAATATCTAGAAGATGCAAGCAAATTAAAGGGAAGATAAAAGCGTTCCACACAGATGACTACATGGAGCCTTGAGCAAACAAAGCATCTGTGATCCCTCTGAAAAACTAAACCAACAACAAAAAACAACAACGAAGAAAGGCCAGAATTTGTCAGATAGCATGTAGTTTTGGTTTCACATGGAACTGAAACATGATGCTGCTGAGGCCTGCTGATTCAGTGGTTGTCCTGATTCAGTGGCAGCGGAGTTTCCAAGCAGGGGACTGAATCAGTGGTTCCCCTCCCCTGCAGCGTGTTGGGCAATCTCCATCCAGCCTGGGGACCGAGATTTTCCATGTAATGCAGTTGGCTGATTGAGGAGCATCAGATGACTGGCAGTCTGAACACAACCTCAAGAGCAGAACTCATTGACACTTGGCCCTTTTGAGGAAGAAACTAGTCCAAGTCAAAATGTTTGCCCTTTCGGGGTTTGTTTGTACAGACCCACAAACTATGGGGCCACCGATCACAGCTGCTTGCAGAAACCAGCTGCACATCCCCGAGGAACTCTCTCATCCCAGGTACATACGTACCTAATTTTAAGTTCTGACTTTATCTCCATCAAATCTGTACAGGCCTCTGTGAAAAGCCCTCGCTGCATCCAACAAGGAAAGCCTGGCAGTGACTCCAGCTGGTCCCGAAAACCTTGTTTACAGCACCGCGAGCCGAGGGCAGGAACGCTCTGAATAGGGGCTCTTAAGATCATACAACGCTAAAAGCCCAGCTTTTACAGCATAATTAGGATGTAAACTGTGACAAACTTCAGTGACCCCAGTAACGTCGGTGGGAACCTTGCCAATGGTCTCAACAGGCCAAAGACTTGCCAGGCCCTCTCGTTCCTTCCTCCCACCCCAAGAGCTGCTGACAAGCTGCAAGAGGCACCTGCCACCCCGGCACAGCCAGCCCCGAGGAAGGGCCCGGGAGGGGGAAACAGGCATTCGAGCAAAGTGTTCACACGGAAAAAACAGGAAGGAGAAAGTCCTCTCCAGGAAGGTGCTTGGCCCCAGCTGGTGGCCAGGGGAGTTAGGGGATCGCCCGAGCTCCCCGAGGGCCACCCAGCCCCAGCAGCCGTCTCGGCTCACGGCCAGGAGCGGCTGGCGCAGGCTCCTTTCTGAGAGGGCCGTGGAACTGTCTAAACCAAAGATCAGCTCTAGATGAAATTATTTTAGGCCGTAAGTTTTTTCTGAGCCTTATGTTTGGCACGTGACTTTGAAGCATGACAGGCCTGAGCTGCAAAGCCGAGAACTAGAGGCGGCGCTGCTGCCGCCCGAGAGGACAGAGACCTCGCACGCTGGCTTAGGCTCAGCAAGGCCTTCCAGCGTGTGCTTCTTGCAACTCCCTGAGGTGGAAGAAACTCTAAACCACAGATGGTTTTTTGCTGGGCCCCTTTTGCATCTTTGCTCGATGGATGCAAAGATGCTCATGGCCACGGCTTGGGAGAACAGCAGGGAAAGGGCAGCCCGCAGCCTGCAAGCTCTTCTCCAAGCGTGAAGCAGACCGTGTTCATAGCAAATACTGATACATATATATACATATATGATTTATGTACAAATCAGTTTTGTATTTCGGATTTTTTTCATCAACATTTTCACTCTTCAAGGGGATGCACACAGTAATGCAGAACTTTGACACAGGTGATCCTTTTATAGCTCCACCAACATCTAGAAAACTGAATCGAAAGCAGCAGTAGATTTTAACTAGAAATAGTGAGTACTACATGTAAATTGATGGCCCGTGTTAAAGTATCTTCTAACTCACTCCTAAAATAACTACTTTACAATATTTAGGATGAATTTCTAAGTGAGATAGTAATTAATGCGTTATAAAACAGGTGAAGTACCTTATTGCGCACTTGCTGACACAACACTTCCACGTGCAAATGGCACAGTCTAGAGTCCACTGAAATCAAAGGAAGCCCTTCCGCTGATTTTGTAAGGTTTAAGATACCATTTTTTTTCCTGTAAAGGCCCTGTATAAATACTTAGTTAGAAAGGCACCCGGACTAGGAGGTAAGTAGACAGGACAGTAAATGGAAACAGATATTTTAAAAGAAACAAAAGGCTGATGCCGAAAGAGACTTGGTGAAATTTGGGTCCAAAACGTATATTCTGAGAACCCCTGATCATTTGCTGCTTAGATCACCTCCCAGATCTGAAGCTGGCTCATTTTTGGTTTGGTTTTCAAAGTACGCAGTCACATAGTTTTCCTTTCTGTCCTCACCCTGCCTCCTTCCCCACCTCCTCCCTGCAGATAACTTTCCTGTTTGCCTACACTGACTACCAATTTCAGACAAACTGAGCTGAAAGCTTGGAAAATTCAAAGAGTTTCCCACAAGTTTTTACACATCAGTAGCTGGCGAGAGGACAGAAACCCCCACCAATTCCTGCCAGTCCCTCAGCAGACACCGAAACCTGAGGTTCAGCAACCACGTGCTGTCTTTGGCCTGCCAGGTCCCAACTGCCTCTGCCTTGGGAGAGTCCCACCTGAGAGAGTGGGACTTACTGGTTTGAGGAACAAGGAAGCAAAAGGACTCGAGCCGGTGGTGATAACAGAAATGAAATCATAGGGATGGGAGGGGGGGTGGGGAGTGGGAAAAAAAAAAAAAAGGGGGGTAAACATTCCCCACATGGAGTCAGAGGGGGTATAGGGACATAGAGGACAGGCGTGAGGACAGAACAACACACAAAACAAACCCACAGACAGCTCACCACACAACTAACTTCAAGCACCTGCCTGCTGTCCTGCTTCTACACATGCACTGCTCTGGGTAGGGCCAGCCACCGGCTCTGCTCTCCTGCAGTGCCGTGAGTGCAAAAGGTGCACTGCATGTGCCTGAGGCTCAGGGTTCCTCTTCAAGGAAGCAAGAAAATCTGTTTGAATCCTCTCAGGTTATAAAGGGAATCAAACCCAGCTCTTCCCTGGTGCCAGTCAGTGCACTGAGCTCCTGGGGAAAAGGGTCCCCACCACAGCTGCTGTGCATCACTGGGAGGGACTGTCCCAAAACACAGCGAGAGGCGATGCATGAAATGGTTAAATCCAGCTGGGCTCCAAGCTCTGAGCCTTGGCCTGAGCCACACCCTGAACCACAGGAGCCTTCCAGGAGATCAGAATTTAAGCTCAATCTGTCTCGAGCATTTTCCTCAGCTATTTACACCCAGTGCCTTGCTCGGGCATTTATGCTCAGGCAGGTCACGGTTTGCCTGTTGGCTTTCATCGATCCTTCCGAGGTGTTCCACAGCAGTGCCGGTGGGAAGAGGCACCAGGAGCTGACCCCCACACCAGTGCACTCTGCGATGCCCCAAGGACTCCTTGCACCCATACCTGCAGGTGACCATCAGGCTTCCACCAGCGCATTCTTTTTTCTCTTCAGTTTTTGGGTTGCAATAACTAACACAACTTCAACTGCAACGGCATGACTGGCAAGAGAGTTTACACTGATAAGGGACTGAGGAAAGCAGTGCATGTTCTGTAAGATATTACACACTTGTAACTAGAAGCCAGACTGATTGATTAGATGTATTTTTTTCTTTTGTTCTTTGTTTCCAGCAGGCCGAGCAGAGGATGCCACCTTTCTTTCTTTAGAGGAAATGGGTTAGCCAGTAGATTGTCGTCTTTTTTCTAGTTCTGGTAGTTAAAAATTTTGCAAAGCCTCTCCTGAGCTTTGCTGAGGAAGCTCATGAGAGCACCACGCTGTGGTCCCGGGATAAACCTCCTGCTGGTTTTCCACAGAAGCAGAATCTGGGCTCCCCGTATATGTTCGCCACCAAGTTTATGGATGAACAAGTGGGTAACAGTATGTAGTCCCTTCCAATAAACCCAGTGCTCATCACATTGCTTGCCTTGGAAGCTAAAGAAATAGTACTAAATGCCAGCGTGGTGAGGTCCTGTGCTTTGCTAGTTTCATGTTCTGGGGGCTCTGGAAGACCCCGGACTTGAATGCAGCTCTGGCAGTCTGCGCTCTGTGGAGGTGAGCACAGCCCGCAAGGATTTTTATGGCTGGAAGGAAAAGGCTGTCTGCTCTGGAGACTGGGCAGTCCAAGCCAGCTCTGAGCAGGGCAGCTGGAGACAGCCGCCCAGGGCCATGTCAGACTGGGGCTTGAGTATCTCGGAGGATGGAGGCTGCACAACCTCTCTGGGCAGCCTGCCACACTGCTCAACCACCCCCACAGTGAAGTTTTTTCTTACATAATTTCTTGTTTGTGCCTATTTCTCCCACTGGGCACCAGTGAGAGGTGTCTGACTCCTTCCCTGGCCCCATCAGGAATTTGTACACATGGATGAGAACACCTCAAGCCTTCTCCAGAGGGTCCCACCCCAGCTCTCCCAGCCTCTCTGCGCAGTGACGGCTCCCACTGGCGAAGGGCTGAGCGCTTCGCCCTTCCTGCCGATTCCCTCCCTCACCCGCACCTCTCGCTGCACCAAGGACCTGAAGACACTTCAGACAATTTGCCAAGAAATGGAGGAATTCAGTCTACACTACGAGAACATTCCCTTCACACAGGCATCTGGACTGCCGTTAGCAGAGTCACTTCACAAGGAATACATGAAAAGGGAAGTTCATGGTATTTGCTTTGCACGAACATCCTTGGAAACTCATTTATTTTCACAGGCAGGTCCCACAGGCTGTTCAAAGCTCAGCTTTTTCTACAGTAAACAGAGGAGATGGCGCAAAATGTGTCGTAAAACAGAAATGACGGAAGATCAAATGAGCAATGACATTTTAGAGAGTTAAGATGGGGAATCTGAGTAAAGTTATACCAGCTTTCCTTACTTTAACCTTATACCAGCTTTCAAACCAAAAGATGAAACCAAACTCCCTTGTGATGCACGGAGGCAATTTAGCTCACAAGGTTACAACAGGTATTGCACCAACAGCGAATAAGATCCTATCTCAAAAATACTTCTGAGACAACAAAAGTTAGGCTTTGAGGCGACAGAATATCCTGGAAACAAGCTGGAAGGAAACACAGAGCCACAATATTTTTTTTTTTTTTTCAATTATTGTCAGGATTGCCAGTTATTTTTTACTATACAGACAAGATGAGATAACCTGCTTGCTCCTGTTGTACAACAGTTGTGCCAGGGCACGCAACACAGTCCTGGAGGCTTTAATCGGTAAGAGTCTTCTTTCACTGGGCCTTAGAGAAAACCTTTCAGAACACACCTAATATTTTAGCTTAGCTGCTGTATTTGACTAGTATCCAAATGGCAGCAATAATGCTAGTCTTATTTTTTTTTTTAATACTATCTCCTGTCTCCTATTTTGTCTTTTAAACAAACAGGAAAATAGGAAAAAAAACCCCCATAGTGACAAGAGGACAGAGCCCTCCACCGGCCCATGCCAGCACTGATCACAAAGCATGGGCCCAAACCAGCTGCTTCGTGACTTTGCAGAACAGCGTTATTCTGCTACCATCTGTGGTCTGGTATTAAAGAAGCCCCAGAATACCTTGTTGAAATTTGGCCATGTTTCAAAAACTTGGTAATTCCTGGAATTTCCATTTAAGTTTCAAGGAGCAGTACTGGAAAAATATTGTTATGGATGCATATTCCATTTCCTTTCCAGAGAAAACCAACTAAGTGCTGGAACTACTAAAAAGAGACATTTTTCTTCTAGCAAAAGCTTAGTCTCTGTACCATCGGATCAATCTAACTTTACACAAATAAGACAAAAAAACCTACAGAAAATCTTTCAGATCAAAGCAGAGCATTTCCCCACCGGTTATTTGTGTCATCAGAGGGGAATAGGAAAGTTACCAACATCTTGCCCTCTAAAATTTTCCATAGTAAAAGCTATTAATGTATCAGTTTTATCTTATGTGCGTACCCAGTAACAGGTAAAACTGATGACAGGTAAAGGGAAATGGGGTGGGGGATGAGGAAGTCACCAGGAGGGAAGATTTTTCTCTTTGTTCCTTCCCAGCAACTTTAAGTTACCGTTTCTGAGCAAAGTACCTGGACTTTGCTCAGAACAAACTGTTCCGCTGCCGTAAGGCTGCGTGGATGTGAACGGTATGTATATTGTAATACGTAATATTGTACTGTTATAACAAAAAATAAGGTTGGCTAGAAAGCTCTACTGATTTTATGTTGAAGTCAGCCAGAAGGGAGGAGGATAGCAGGAAACTGTGGCCAAAGCCCCAGGGCCTCACAAGTAACCAAGGTGATGGGATTCCTACAGCCCTGCACAGCCGCAGGGGACAGAGGGTGTTGGAATTGATAACCCCAGAGGCTGCTCCTTGTTTAATCGGGAGCTCGCAGATGGCTGGCAGCAGCAGGGCAGATTTTTCTCCCGCTGCTGTGCCAACAAGGACACTTCATCTCCCAGGGTCCCCTCCCGAAATGGCAGAGAGGATTAATTGCCAAGTCTCCTTAGACTTTTGGGTGATGCCACTGTCACAGCTTCCAGCCAAATCTGGGATTTCCTTCCCCAGCCCTGTGAACTCTAAAAAAACATAGCTCACCTCCAAGCACCTTCTGCTTTGAACGCTGTGCTGCAACGACCACCCCTCTCCCAGGCTTTTTCTGTTTTACCTAAAGAACTTACGGCTCCACACTCTGCACTGAGGGAAAGAGAGAGAAAATGCTTCTATGCTGATCAGATGAAGAGCTCATCTCACTGAAGTATTCTGCCCTCGCTGTGTTTAACACACGTGAGTACTGCACTGATTTATAAACCCTCTTTGCCACCAAATAAATCGTCATATCCACCTTAGTCCTATAGAAAGACTGCAGGGAATAGTCTTATAAAATTCACAATTTGTCTTTAAGAAAACTAAATTACATTCAGAAAGGTGGGACTTCGTGTCTTATGAAATACACTCTCAGGTGATATATCTGTTTAAAAAAAGGTTTAAAAAAATCTTTTTAGTTTTAGAAAAAAAAAAAATCTGAAAAAATTAGGGTCTGCTTTCAGAGCTCATCCTAAGTAAGTACCTTATTTCTGAGGTCTAGTCTAACCATCGCGTTTGTGACACCACCGTCACCCAGCACGTCTAAATAATGTTCCATCCCACCCAGTGAGTGCCGGGGTAACAGCCCCCCCTGCTCCCTAGAAATGCAGCTGGCACCGATTTTGCAGCCATATAAAGCCAGTATGATTCTTTCTTCATTCATCCAGGGTTCGAATGAGCTGGCACACTACGAAACCAAATTAAAAAAGCAAGGTAATCTGAATTTTGACATGCTGCTCAATAAGTCTAAATTGCTCCAGAGGTAGAATGAAGGCTTTGGTTTGTAGGCTGCACATTTCCAGTAAAACATTTAAGCTGCATTTGCAAACTCTAGCTCTACTATGACATCAGTTGAGTCAAACCTGGCTGCATAGAACAAGCCACTGCACTTTCAGTGCCATACAACGCGGTTTTTTATTGCGCAATACCTTGTTCAGGATTATTTATTTTTTTTTTAACTGAGCCTCACTCAATGGTTAGATTTGTAAAGCACCTGTGATGCCCCGACAGGTGCATAATGGAGACTCTGAGCCAGCCAGCTCAGCAGCTGGTGTCTGCTGGCTCCTGTGAACTGCCTGGGCATGGGCTCCACAGCCAGAAACTTCCTGAAGTGTCAATCCGGACCAGCACGGGATGTGAGCCATAAAATGCTGGCTCATCTCCAGATTAAAAATTGCTCGGTTTGCTCACAAAATCAGACAAGCAAGACCTAAGCCAAAGGATTCCTAGAGCAGTTCCACCAAAGTATATTTCAAGGGAATAGCTATATATATGACTGCTTTGTACTAAAACACTTATTAGACAGGTTGACCTAGGAGAACACACCAATAAAAGCCAAGCAATACAGTATCACAGTTAGCTTCTCAGTTCTTCCCTAACAACAGATCCATAGCTATTAGGGCCTGAACCGGCAATTACAATGATTTTGTCCAACTTTTCATTAAGAAATTGGGGAATCCCAGAAGAGGCTGAGATCAGCTGCTACTCAGAAAGGATTGGAACAATAAGAAAAAAAAAGAAAAAAAAGGCAAGATCCGGCTTGCAATCTGCAAAGCGTATACCTATGCGGCAGACACTTGTGGGTTCTTTTGTGTCCTCTAACCCTGAAAATCTGCCTTCAAAGCAGACACTATGGGTTCCTCTGCATCACCACCTAAAATAAATCACGTGCTGCACAAGTAAAATTGGTACTAATCTCAGAGGCTCACCAGTTTGGCTACACTGTTCCAAACTCAGAATGTAACAGCATAGTACTTCTTACTAAGCACCAAAGTCAAGACTCAAATTACAGGTGACGTTTTTTTCCCCTCATCGAATTTCTTGACTAAAGCAACAATCATCCACAAACACAACTGCTCCCTCATAGCCTGGCTGTGCTGTCCTAAACTAAAATTCAGAGGAATAACCAGGTTTCAGCACCTCATGGTGTGATACTCACCAAGATGCGGCATCAGGGCGGCTCCTTTGTCCAGTGCACCATAGATCACAGCTGCTGCCGCACCCCTCCTGGCTGCAACGTTGATTTTTTCAGCAACTTTGCAGTTGCCTTTTTCAATCAGTGCTATCCATGGTGCTTCTGTGACGGTGAACTGGGTATCTTCATCACAGGCTTGAAGATTAGCAGATTTAGGAATGCCCACAAGCCCTCGAACACTAGTTCGAGGAGAATGTAATCCATACAGGCCACATACGCAGTGCTCTGAAACAGACCTGTTGCTAGTGTTGTTGAAATAGAGTAAACTTATAGAGGCATGCACAGAAAATGCCTCTGTAGTCTTGAATGGAATACTAAGAGCCACCATGAGGCAGAAAAAAACTGAAGTCATATGCTTGCTCATATTAGCACAAAATGTAGATGCCTACAGATATTTTCAGCTGGTGCTGATTGCTGTCAGCTAACAGCCTACCAAGGAGTCTGAAATTTCAGTTCCAACAGCAACACCTGACACCATGCTGGTAAGCCCTTGAAGTGTCAGTGAGCATACCCGGAGACAGGGCTGGAACCTGGAACGCAACACAATTGACATGCCTAGCAACGCAGCCTGGACAACCTGCAACAAACCTGCATCTGTAACTTTCTGGTCCTTTCTCGCACAGCACCATTCTCCCTCTCCATCTCTCCCATTACTGCACAAATTCTAGCTCTGACTAGCACCCTGCTCCTGTTTCAACTTCAATGCCACTTCAGAGGACCAGGTCATCTTTCATTCGGTGTTGTAAGCTCAGAGTTCTTCCCTCACAACGCCATCTGTGAAGCAAATAGCCTTGTTAAAAAAGTCAAAAGTGGCAGGAGGGAAATACTAAAAAAAATTTACCCATCTTACGGACTAAGATAACCAAGTAATTTCCCACATTTCTCCTTTTGGATTCTTTCGGTCATCTACTCTGTCAGGTCCAGCTTGTTCTGGTGTTTATAATGAAATGTTTTAATATTGACTTATAACCAATGCAAGAGATGTAGACTCACCTAAACTGATCACGGAAGCAAACTACCTCTTTCAGCCCATTTTCACCCTTGAGCTCACTTTCAAGATTTACATTGAGATGTTTGAATTATTATCACACAGATCTCCATTTCTGGATGTAGGCTCTACAGAGTCTTTCTCTGAATTCAGTCAGTGTTGTATCCCATAGCAATTACTAGTATCAACTCTTGTTTCCTTCCATTAGAACAGGAAAAGGAAAATCTTACTAATGTCAGAACTCTGTAGTTTGTAATGAAAATAAAGGGAAAATTACGAAGCTCTCAAGATTTTTCTCCCGTTTTCTTGCAAAAGTCATGCTGCACACAGTGTTGAAAGCCAGAAGAAGCTGCAATCGGTGGCATATATTTTGATGGAAGCTTGACCTAGTTCTTCTGTAAAGATTCTTTAGAAGAGTAAACGTTAAACATGACTGGGGAGAAGATTCATGGAAAAAGGAAACAGCTTTCAGAAGTGAAAAGAAAATGAGAAGAAATAATGCAAGATATTTACACATATTAATTTATTTATTTATATTCTCCATTTTTCAGTGTTACACTAGTTCTACATCACACCAATTAAAACCTGACCTTACCTCTAAGATCTATGACTTAGCAGGTTTTATACACTCAAAAGTACCATTAGTTACATACAGTTTACTTTCCTCCGATTTTATTTGAAATTAATGCTGGAGACTAAGAAACATGCAAATGTAAGATTTTAGAGTACAGTTCTTTGGCTGGATATGAATTCTACAGCTAGGAAATATGCTCTGATAGTATTTTTCCCTCAGCAGCGGCAATAAACAGCAGCAAGAAAGATGATTCCTACGACATTTTGCAGGAGTAAAGATGCTGTATCTTGGCTTAATATGGCAAAATTAAGATGTTTTTACAGATTCAGGATTAAAAATACTTTGGTCTTAGACCTATGTCAATAAACACCAAGTTAAATAAAACAGCAAGTAGTTTCTTTCGCTACAGTGCTGGTTTGGCAGGGATGAGGGAGACCGGCAGAGTGGAGGAACCATATATTAACACTGCAACACTTCAGAACTTAAGTTGGCATATTAAGTTCACTGTAACTTATGGGGATGGGGTAAGTGCCTCTACAGAATGACCCTGAGTATTGAAATTCCAAGTCTACTGCAGGCATTAAATATTTTCTAGCTGCGCACATCTATGTTACAGCCTGTACTTCTAACATCAGGACTTCATTCTGCAAGAGTATCCCTTTCCCAGCTTCTATCATGAAAAATTTCAAACAACACTTCTGTAAAGCATGTATTATACACATTCCACACCTTTCTGAAATTTCTTTTAGAGTTAGGAAGCCCTAACACATAGAATAAAATTATTAATGCTACATGTTTAAAGTGTAGTAAGCAGTGCAATGCAACAAACAGCCTTTGCTGCTTCTGTTGCACGGGATGGATGGAGTGGCTAGAACAACTGAATACAGTGGCTCTGTGCCAGTTTTAGCCACAGCAGTCCTTTTGTACAAAGATAACGACTTTAAAAATTACTTCTAGAAATATTGGTTTCATTAAAATTAGACTTCGACCTGAAGTATATCTAAATAAAAAATACTGGCTGACACAGTCAGCAGGGCTCAGTTTGGTACACGAAGTGCTGGTGCTATTCCCTCTCACCCTAGAGCAATGGGCTCTAATCTTCACATACCCATAAGCAACAGAATTACACAAGTAACATAATGCAAGCAACGCTGTGCTCTTCTTGGGTCGGTACATTTTCGTTTTGCCTTCTGTATCAACGTACTCCGACAGGCATGGGTTGACAAACATTGCTCTAGAATTAATACTATATGACTCATACAAAATATAAACACAATACAGTCACATTTGATACTTAGTTCCTGTGCAATTTAAGTTAAATTTTTCTCATTAATACATTTTTAAACTGTAAACCACTAGAGACTGAAAAGATTTATATATATATTTTTTTAGAATATCAAGGCTTTTACTTTTTATCTGGTTACCTATGAACTTGTACTATAATAATGACAATTACATTTCTCCTTCAATTACCATTAACTGAAGTTAATGTAGTCCACTGTCCCCCAGGCAGATGAGTGAGCTACTAGTTGAAATAGATACTCCTCGATTACCAAAAGGGCAGCTAAAATGTGCCTAGAAGTTTTGCACAAAAGAATGAATCTGTTCCTATAAATTAACTGTGTGCTTTGGTCAATACAGTACAATTTAATTGGCAAGCTTCCATAATGCAATCATTTCTTCTCAAAGGACTGAATTGAGGCCAGCATTTCACATGGACAAGTTGTCAAATAGCAGTTGTTTTAGCTCCTGTTTGAGAATAATTTCCTAAGGATCCATCTGTACACATGTTTTGAGGCTTTTGGCATGGGAGGAAAAAAGTGGGGCTTGGTTCTGAACACAGCAGGGGCCAGCCAGGATTTAGTATACAGGCAACAAGTTGACAGAACTTTACAGTCTCTTGCTCTTGAGGAAGTAGCGGCTCCTCACAGCTGCTGAGCTCCTTCATGTGCTCAGAAACAGCTATTACTAAAGAGGATTTCGGTGATTAACAGGAAAACACACTAACGATGTGACAAACTCTGTTTCCTGCCATGCTAAGCACTCCTTAAAGACATACTTCTCTTGCAAAGCTAGAATCAAGTTCCACTAAAAAAGCTTCTTTTTAAAAAATAGATATGTTTTAAAAGATTAATAAATAAGATATGCTTAAAGCCTTGGGGTGCTACACTTGCTACCCAACACTGTATATTCAAAAGCAAATATACAGAACCACAGCAGTTGGCCTTGCTCAGGTAAAAAGAACTGAAGGTAGCTTCTTGGATCACTGAGTCCAGTCGCCAGTATTAAAGGCACCATGGAATTTAACTCCTTTTACAAACACAGCACAGCTTCAAGCCTGAGAAGCAGTTCGGCTGCCCCTAGTACCCCCCACTAAGAGATCACTATAGAACATAACAGATCTAATTCTCAAAAGGATACAAGATTCCAGCCTAAATTTATAGCACAGACAATTAATCCTTTTGCAAACACTGCCTTTAATATTGGGAAAGCCTGCCTCTTCTCTCAGTTCTCACCCTGATAAATATATTTCCTGTGTTTGTATGTGCACAGATGGAGAAAGAGAGATGACAATCAACACTCCTTGGTATCCTATAAGAAGGTAAATTCACTGTATTGCCTATTCATTGTTCTTGAACATAAGTGACCAAGACTTGTGTAATATCTTCAAGACTACCAAAACATGAAGGTAACAATCATCCTTCTCAGTTATATGGATGACCAATACGGTGGCTAAGAATCATAATTTTATGTTTGTGTCTGCTAGTTCTAGAAAAGTGCAATGTGTAGAGGGTGTAGTCTAGTTACAGCAGTTTTATTTCCCCCCTTCTGAAGTATATAAATTTGAAAAATAAGTTATTATATTACACTGGATCCATCACATCAGGTTCCACTGTCTCGTAGATTTTGCTCAGAAAGACTTCCACTTTATCATCACCCAAGTGACAGATGTCCAAGATGCAGATAACATGTTTGCTGTCTAGATCCATTGCTGCTTTTACAGTTTCATCTAGAATTTAAGAGAAGGTGTTTTAGTGTACATACAGGAAAAAATAAACTGAATTGACACTGTTTTCAATACAGTAATGTGTATATGATCAACCTTCTTTCAGTTAAGAATCTCATTCTATTAAATGCTGGCCTACTGCGATTTTTTTTTTTTTGGTAGACTTTTATTAGTAAATTCAATCACCAGAAATGACAGCATCAGAAATTAGATATGGAAAAGCTGAAATATACATTACTTAACCATTAGTGATTCCCTGATTTGACAGCGTTATTCAAGGAGAAGTAAAGACGTATTTAGATAAAGTCAGGTCTTTCTATATAAACATGCAGGAAAACACAATGCTTATATAGCACTTTAAAGTATGATGCATGTTAATAATGTTTACCATACTAGTTGTGAGGTGCTAGGAATTAGAAGTGTAATCTGAAGGAAAATAATTCAATAGCAGGGAAATACTTCAGTTTATGGGCACTGTAGGTTGCATTACAGCAGCTGTTCAAAGTGACCGATACCAGTGAGCGGACCGACTGGCAGGAATGCCACTCCATTACAAAGCAGATCAAGCCAAACATTCACACACTCAGCCACACAAACCAACTTCAATGTCAGCATAATTTTGCATCAACAAATAACTACAAATACCAGCTAGGTCACTTGGTATTTTAATATCTAAACCACAAACTCCTATCTTCAGAGTATGAGAACAGCTTCAGTAAAAACTGCCGTGAAAATTCAATATTTCATCTGTTCACCAAAGATGGTCACAGAATTCAACTATCTTTCACTGAAAAGGTTAACAACAGCGACTTCTATAGAGTATAAACTCTTGCATTGAAAGATAACACAAGAAACTATAAATGAGTAATGTCAGTCAAAGGCAGTCTCACTTGAAAGTGGAAACACGTCATGAAGTCTTCCGCTGCTAGTGGACTTCTGCTGACATGCAGAGATGCCGCTCATACATGACAATAATGTATCATTTTGAAAGTCTTCCAGTTGAAATAAGTGGGGATCTTCAGTACAAAGCAGTGGAAGAAATGCAACATCTACAGCTACATCGTGGTTTATACCTGTTAAAAAAAAAAAAAGTATGTTTAAGTTAACACAAAACTTCATTTTCAGCCCGTCAGCAACTTCATGCACCATTTCTTCTTTTTTTTTTTAAAGCCAAACTATTGCAGGCTGAACGCCAATTTATTTACTTGTTCTTTGTTCATTAGTTAATAACAGGTCTAAAAACGTATATGTATATATATTTATACAAAAGTACATTCAAATTGATATTATGTTGTAACATACTGTGATTTAAGGTCAACAATGCTGTCAGCTCAAAAAATATTAAACCAACATTGGAAGCCATTTCACACTACTTTTTAACTTTATCGCTGCTGCAAGGGCAGAGAAATTAATTTTACAGCCAGTGTATCTATGCAGTATGAGGTGCAGAACTCGTGCTACTATCATCTTGTATATTCTAAGTCCAGGATTCTAATGACTATAAATATTCAAACACCTTCCTGCAAATCTCCCTTAGCCAATAATGGAAACTTAAATTATGGGAACTTAAGGTGAGCATTGTTAGGCCATGCAATTTCCTTCTCCTTTTAATGGGAAAACAAAATCAAACATATTGATATCCCACAGTAATGCTAACAGATGCACACCAATATGCATATTTGTATTTTAACAAATAAAGATCAATCAGCTGATGCTTTGTGCTGACAGAAGCAGCAGAGCGCAGTTGAGTATAGCTAAAATACAGCCCTTTGCCTTTCTTCCATAGTAAAAAACTATTTAGGAGCAACACTACTCAAAAACCAGCTGAATGAGAATAAAGGTCAAAAGAAGCATTTATAGGTGTCCTTTTCCCTTTAAGAACACAAACTTTTTTCTGATGAATACCTCTCCAGCAAGAAAGTCAGCTGACAATCAAGGGCAATTGAATAATTTACCTCATTATGTCAGACTGGTTGAATACTGAACAGGACCCAATTGTAAGAATCGGTAGCTTAAGGACTACACACATTCTTCAAATGATACAGATGAACCTATACACAAATTTGCAATTATATGAAAAGTGATACTAGAACCAAGATACTCAGTCATTTTGTTTAAAGGTATTTTTAATATTTACAGCTTTCCAGTAAAAAATTATCCTAAAACACAACTAACAAAACCCTACAATGTCACTCACTCATTTTTTTTCAACGTCAAGAATCAACTGATTAGAGAAAACCATTCAGTTTCTGACAAACCTTCATGTCATTCTCAATTTAATGTCGCAAATATCTTAGTGCTCATTTAACTGTTTTTAGAAGCTGAGCTACCAAATACTTACCCAGAACTGTTACTTCATAATACCCGAAGCCACTAGCACTTTTAAATTCATTGATATTTTCACCTGTTCCTGTTTCTTTTGGCTGGTGCACTGCTTCATGAAGGTTGTACTGTTGCATAAGTAAGTCTTTGTGCACATAATCAAATTTACGTGGGATGCTTTCTGGGAAAATTGTGCTGTGATGCAAATATTTCATTAACTTGTCTTTCACTTGAGCCCACAGGTCACTCTCCCATGAATCACAAACTCTTCTAGTCTCTTCAGTTTCCAACGTGTCACTCATTCTTTCTCCATCTATTACAAACACAGAAAATACTTAGTTTCTTACACGCTCGTAGAATTGTATCACTTCTCTTCTAGGTCAGAAATATTTTCATTGGAACATTACAACTACAAAGACATGGCAGAACATTCAAAACATACAACACAATGAATTAAAACAGAGTTGGAATGTAAACCGTTAACCTTAGAGGCTAGACTTGTAGTAAAAAGACTTAATTCACCACATGAAGAGCATCATCGTGACTTGTTTTTGGAGAGCACGTAACTTGTTTAATGAACAGCCAGAAACCATGAAAACAAGTTTAATATGGGTACAAGTGAAGGTAAGTTTTTCCATCCCTTGGACAATAACTATACGCTTACATTGAGTACCATGCTACATTTAAATTTTCTTGCTGTACAGTGATAGCTCCACTCTTCTTTCCTATTACGTGTCACTTAAGATTGTTAGTGGCAAAAACTTACATAACCAAAACTTCCAATTCTGAAGCCAATCCCCTCCCCCTCCTTCGATCTTATCAGAAAGTTAATTTCAAAATACTCCCAGTACAGCCTTGTATCTCCTCCATCTCCTGTGAAACAACTCCTCTCATCTAGTAGCCTTCTGAACTGGGTATATTGTCCACCCCAACATGTCTCTGTGAACATACGCTGTTTTACTTTACCTCTTTTTAGTGTCATAACTGCTATGACGGAGTATCAGGATGTACATAAACGAAGAAACCAGAACGTACACAGACAAACTTGACGCAACATTTGCAAGAACATTCAACAAGGGAAATAAGAATTCTGCTGCATTGAATTAGACAACAGCGGACAGTGAATTTAAAGAAAACTGACACAAGAACTTAAATTGAAAGTGTGCTCTGGGCTGCATAAAGCAGTCTGCAGTATTTTTTTCCTCACAGAACTGGAATTCATCATATAAGGTAAAGAGGCACATGAAAGCTGCTACATGAAGAAACATTCCCATTCTCCCCCCCCCTCCCCCCCCCCCCCCATTTTATTTGGAGAATTACAGCATTCTCTACAAGCACAAGGAGTATATATATAGTATAATACTATACATTAGCAAATAAAGTACAAAAAAGTTTCAGAATGTAAGTAGTGGGATTAAAAAAACCCACCTTTGTCTTTCTAGAACTTCAGTCATGACTTTACTTTTCTATCTCAATGTTATCACTGCTGGTGTAATTTGTGTGTCTTACTTGTATGCTCATTATTAACTTAGCATAAAGAGATGGGTAGTTAGGACAGCACAGTAGCAACAGCCACCACTGGTTATATATAATAAAAATAATATATATATTATTAAACAGTGAGATGCCGAAATCTTTAACAATCTGACCACACTTTAGAAGAAACATAAAGCAAATGTTTGACCTCCTCTGGCTCCAGAGGGTCTCTTGGCAGCGAAGACTACCTTCTTCTTTAAACCAATCAAAAATACACAAATGCCTATGGTGAACTTTAAACACGTATTTCCCACAAAAAGCAACTGAGATGAACCTATTTTGAGTTCAATTAGCAGAATGATTTTTTTTAATCTACTGTATAATTACAGTATACAACAGGATTTTTTTAATGTAAAAAATTAGAAGTTAATTTGGTTATCAGCCTACACTGTTACTATAAAGTTTCTTTCTTGCAAAGTTTTGTTAGTAAATCTGAGTCAATACATTTCTGCTTTACAGTTACGTTTTATGTTATCTTACAGCACCAACTGCAATCTTTTACTCCTTTGTAGCTCTTGCAAAAAATAGCACCTGCAGTAAATGAAATTCTAGTTAAGTGAACCTTATCCTCCACCCCCAAAATATTTCAACATTTAAAAAATGAATTTTAATAATATATTTTGTTTTGGATATCTCTATCACCTCTTCCTGTACATCTATTCAATGAATACTCAAAAAGTGTTACTTTGATGCAGGCTGATACGATACAGAGCTGCTAAGAGACAGAAGCATCAGCACCTCTAATATACAGTTATAAAGGGGCGGGGGGGGGGGGGCAGGAATTTTCATGTTTCCATAAATAGGCTCTAAAGGCAGTCTCCCTTGCTGGTATTTAAAACCCCAAAACCTCTACCTGGGACCATGGTAACAACACTATGAAGCTTAGAGCATCACTTTTCCATTTCATATGGTACCTATGACCTGCATATCAGTAAATGGAAAAATAAGTATATGATACATAATTAATAAACAATTTCAGAATACTGAAATAAGGTATCTTCAAAAACTGAAGGAACATAGCAAAGAAAAGTTTTCACTTTGATATACATACAGCATAATTAGTAGGCTTGTTAAGCAAAATATAAACATGCTGTTATTTAGATAAAACTAGCATCGGCTTAACAATTAGTATTTTATGTAAGACTAATAATATTGCCAGGAGGACTTAAGTTATGTGAGAAAAAAAAATATGTGTAACATTAGTAGCTACATTTACTGACACATTAATATAATTATAGCATACTTACTTTAGACGACAGATTGATTCATTTATTTTGGACTACACTCAGCCAATGGAAGTTAAATAGGGTTTCACATGCAGTGAGGAAATACCAGTGTAAATGATATTTTAATTTAAGAATATAAGCATCTAAATGTATCTGTATATTAGATATAAATATTTAAATAAAGTATCTATTGAAAGATTTCTTTAGTAATTAAAAAAATGGGAAGATGTACAGTGAAATACATGCCTCATTCCTTTATCTGCTTTTAAAAGGTTGGTTTTTAAACCACATAGATTTATTCATTTCATGAGATCTACATGATACCCCAACAATTCTAGAGAGACTAACAGTATAGTACAATAAACTCTACAGCTACCAGAACTTCCTATAAAAATAAGATCAGGTGAGGACACTCAATCTCATTTCTTGTTTTTAAAAGCAACAAGAAATGTCACTGAAGACTAACAACCAATAAAGTAATTAATTATCAAACTTGCTTAGGGATATGCTTTCTTACTTTTGAAGAACAGATCTCTACATAGTGCCTGAGGCTGCTCTTTCTCTGGAATAAAACTTTAAACAGTTCCCTATACAAATTTTTCGCCAATTTGAAAGTCTCCTGATCATTTCAGTCTCTTAAAATATTAAAACACTTGGGAAAATCAACTGTAATTTCTATTGCTTTAAAGCAGCATAATGGAATAGACCATCATCAACAGGCTACAAAGACAACCTATCGCAGTCATTACTAAATTAAGATGAACTGCTACCTTGCAAAAATAAAAGGGTGGACAACATTACACATAATATAGCTACACACCAAAGTAAATTGGGAGATGTTAATGTTGGGACAGATGCTAGTAGTAGACAAAGTTTTAGACAAAATTATATGACTCTGTGTATTGTCAGTTTTCAAAAGAGGAAAACATGTCAAAATATTTATATCAAATAAAAAAACAGACCAAGCTGCACATAATGACAACTGACAAGTTAAATTTCTTTCTCCATCCAAAATAGATGTCAAGAAACTAAATGCATGGAACATGGGTGGGTTTTTTTTCGACTGCAGAGGAAGAAAGAAAAATTAATATTAACTTCGAAAAACCTCTAAACAAGACATCATTCTTATTATTGGCTTGTATGTTTCATCCATTTCCTCCCCACATCTTCTATTTGTCTTTTTAATTAGGTACTCACATAGCTTTGAAGCTACCTTCCCAGAGAGGGACAATTTTATCACAGGCAGATCACTATAGCAAGAAAACTGTCAATAGAAAATGTGACGTCTTATGCTACTAAGTGCTTCTGAAGTACAAAACTAACTTAAAACGTGTATAAAGCAACACTGAGAATTTATTCCCCACACTGGAAAAAAGCCCACCACTGTCCTTCCAGCCATCCTTTAGAACACATCAGGGACACAACTGAGCAGAATGACATTAACAATATGTTGCTACAGTGGCTCCCTAAAGGTTGATGCAGCCGGATGTACAGAACTGTTTTGACAAACACGGGTTAGATACATGCCAACAAACACGGGTTATAAGGATATCTTTGTCGCCTGTTTTGCACCTGAAGAGCAGAAGCAGGCTTAAATCTCCTAAGGTTACGGCAACAACTATTTGCAACATACCTGTGCAGCACTGTAAACTGTCTGATACAGCCTGTCCATTTTTATCTTGCACAAAATCTTCATGTTGAAATTCTTCCAAGCTATAAAAAGAAAGTTATAGTGTGTGTGTAGATATATATTTTTAAAACCTATTTAACCTCAAACACTATGCTGCAAAAATTCAAACCTTGACAGATTTCAAGTGATAAATGATACAAGCTTGAATGAGTGAGCACTAGTACCTGGTTTCATATCACCAGACTTGTAATACAGCAGCTTGACATAATGAGACCTACTACGCTCGGTAAATCACTTTTGAAGAGTCTAGGACAAGAACTGCTGTATTTCTTCGGTTTATGAAGCAGATAGCGAACTATTTTACACTCAAAACCCAGCGTTTGTTGCCCTCTACCGGGCACCGACTGGCATCAGCGTGTGACAAAGCTGAGCAGCACAGATGGCCAATAGGTTTATGACTCGATTCTAAAAAATGGTTGCACAGCATGCTGCTCCACTTTCACATCAGCACCCTTCAGCAATCAAAACCAAAGCATGAATGGAGCGGTGCCATCACTCCAGAATCCAAAATGATAGAGAAATTCCAAATATATTTTTCCCTTTGGATACACTACCGTGTTGTAACAATCAGGTCAAATCAAGCAAACTACGTTTTTGTTTACTTTCATTTTTAACCATGAAATTTTGAATTAATGGTAAGCAACTATTCTCTAACACTCTCAAATGAATTACCAAGGATATTATGCAGGAGACAAATATAACAGATACTCTGCAGCCACAACACGGTAAAATAAGCTCTTAAGCTCATTCATTCTTTTCTTTGCTCTATTCCTCTTGCTATAAACTCAACATGATACCTGTATAAACTTTGGAAAAAGACTATCTTGATTATCTTGCATCACAAACTGAGACATGGGCAAGACCTTGTTAAAGTACCATTAAAATTCCAGACTACCAAAGTAGTTACTAAAAAAAGTTTTTAACTGTAAATACGCAGACAGTAGAAAAGGAATCAAAGACAAACATGCTGTTTGGTGGAATATTCTCTATTTCAGTCATAAGGATGTACAGGGTTTTTTTCCCATTTTTCCCCATTTCATACTAGGATATATCTGGAAAATTTCAAATCAATGTTTCATAACAAATGGCCAATATCTAAAACCTAGTGAAAAGATAAAAGGAAATGCATTGTGGATTTTGAGTATGAAAGCATGTTTTATGAAATGCACTATCCTCATGATGTGGACTAAGTACTAGAGTGACTTTCTCGTGATCTCCAACTTAGGCACAAAAGAATCCCCACTCCAGAAGCACAAACTGTGCAAATGAGGTTCCAGCCACCTAGTTTTGTAAATAATAATAATAAAAAAAAGATGCCACAGAGAACTCTAAAACAGCATGACCCTACTTGCATCCCACCACTCACACAAGCTTCTGAGTATAGAGTTGTGCTGAAGAGGCTGGTAAACAAAAATTGTGTTTGTTTCTATGTGACCTTGTAGTCCAAAGTATTTTTCAAGTTTTCAGGTCCAGGGCAACCTCAGAAAGGTATATGCAAGATGTCAGATCTAAGTTTATGCAGTGGTATTTTTACATTTTCTGATGAAAGGCAGCAGGCAAGTTTGTCTTTTTCTAAGATGACAATTCAGTAATTACATTGTACTTTCTGTGGCATTATTTCTAGATAAAAGAATGTTTCTGTGAAAATAGTATCTTATGAAGAATTAATTCCCATTTCAAGAACCATAATGGAAAGTAATTACTGCGTATGCCTAACAATAAATTGAACGTTTACATACCAGCTATATTAATACATTTTCAAGCCATTAGAAAACATTTTCAAAAGTATTAACAACAGTAGTCCAATTAAAAATTAATGTCCACAAAACCAATTCTCACTTTTGAGATTTGGACTTCTCAACAAGAAACATGAAATTCTAGCACAATGTTAGGAAAGGCTTGCTCAGAAATCAACACGTCAAGTTAGATACCTGCCAATTTCCCTCTTAACTAAAGCAGAGGATTAAATCACGTCATACTGCTGACAAGTTGGTATTATGGAAATGGTTTCTTTTTCTTTTAAAACTGTCTAGTTTTGGACGTGAACAGGCTCCGATTTAGAGCTAGTAAAGCCTCTGAAAAATCTGAAAATAACTTGTCACAATTTCTCCCCACTTCATTCAAAGATCTGTAGCTGGGATGATTTCTCCTACCTGCTTGACATTCCTACAGGACTGCTTTGTGCTGAATGTGTGTACAGTGTAACTTGGGCTAGGTCCGTAAGGGAAACCTACGCACAGTTTATATGCTTCTTTGCCAACCAGTATGTCTGCAAGCCACTTCCCATAACCCTAATTCTTCCATTTACGGCAATAAGCTGTAACTGTTGTGCACCAAAACACCTACATACCTATTTTGCCCATGCCAGCTTTATGAGAACTTGTGCCATGCCAAATTTGCTATTCCCAGCCTGCATTCCGCAGACTCCTTTTCACAGATGCCTACTGGCAAAGAGCCTTTATTGAGTATTTCTAGATGCACTGATAGTCACCTTTTCAGTCATTTTACTTTAAAGCACTGTCAACAAAAGTAACATTAATCAAAACAGATGGCAGACAAAAACTTCTAGAAAATATTGGGAAAATAAGCATGTCTTGTGCTTCATACCTATTTCCTAAGCACTGGGACTAAATGCGATAAATAAAATGAAGAAATAAAATAGTTACAAATTGTAGCTATACTCAAATGATGCAAGGAATTGAAAGTGCCTCAAAACACTGCACTCACTGATAAAACTAGTAAAAACCTTATTTTGTAGACTGGTTTGAAATCAACTTGACTCAATTGTCACGACACCATTATGGTACATGCATCTACCATGGTAAGTAACAGAGAAACCAAACAGCTTTCTACAATAATTTGACAGGTCTACACAAATTGATTGTTGATATCTACCAATTTCTCTCTGAATAAATCTGATTTACATGAAGAAGCAGTCTGAAGGAAATGTCAAATTCTGGGAATCTTTCAGTCACGCAAACCTCAAGCTGAATTCCCCCCTACTATAAAACCCCCATCCCTTAGCTCTCATCAGAAGGGAGGGAAAAAGAAGAAAATAGTTTAAGTTACGTAAACATTCAGAAGCAAAACTGCAAGGATAGAAGCATACAAGTTACTTTCAAGCAGTGTAGACTGTGAGCATGTAATGCACCAGCAACTCCATGGTAACTGCACTGCTAAACTTAGAAAGATTAAAGAAAACTATTGTGTGTTTTTTCCACTTCCATGTAAAAATAAGCCTTTCTGAAATTCCTGATCTTTCCCCATTCACAATAAACGCTGTCAATTAAATTACACTGGGGTATATTAAATACTTAGAAGTACCTTTACGCCAAACGTCTCTACTAGCAAGGATATGAATATCAGCAATAATATTAACCAGTTTCCTCTTACCTTGTTCTTTCTGAAACCCTTAATAATCAGATAAATAAGTTACCTCAAAAACGTCAGAACTGAGGTTGTCAATAAAAAGCCTTAAAATAAGATTCTACTGTTTAAAAACAAAATTTTACAAATGCAACCACATGCTGAAAAACTGCACAAAATACTTGACACAAAATAACCTAAGCTAGAATATATATTTCAAAATATATCTCTACTGTTGCTATTTCATCAACGTATTAAAATATTTCAGTGAGAGCTGACATTCTGCTACTTCTGAGCAACAGAACAGAAAACAATGCAATTTGAAGGTATGGCAGGCTAACTTTCTATTTTTCTTTTGCTATTTGGAGAATTCAGCACAACTTCATGGTTAATTATAGAAATACACAAGTTACCTTTTAATTATATAGAGTGAAACAGCTTTCCATAATCCAACACAGATTTTCTCCTCCTTTAGTTGGGAGTTCTAGCACTAATGGCATAGAGTAGTAGACACACGGGTAGCGAGGAGAGTAGCAGATTGAGAAAAGCAGAGAACAAAGTAAACATGCCTTAACTTTTTGCTTCACTTTTAGAAATGGGGAGAAAACGGTCTTACCACCCGCCACCCCCAAGAAAAAAATAGAACATTTCTCAGCAAGCAAAAGAAAACAGGATTCCTCACATCCCAAAACCCCTCCTGATTTTCCTATGGATTTGTGCCGCAAGTCCCAGCAAACTGCTCTACCACCTGTAGGGATGTGACCTTAAAGCCAGGTGTCACACTTTTAATGAACAGGCTGCAGAGCCAGGCAACCAACTCCCCTAGAAAATGCAGTGTCTACCCAAGAGGACCAGAGGAAACAGACATGTAGGCTCAAAACTGCCTCATTTATCCCACAGAAGAAGCCTTTGCAAATTAGGGAAGAGGTGCTACAAGTAAACTAGGAAGGCAACTGAGGGGTATACATACTCGTGACACAAGCTCAAACGACTGCTGCCAAAACCCCCAAAATCCTAAGTTACTGACACCAAAGAGCTCAAACATTCAGCTTATCCAAGCTGTGTTTGAAACAAATGACAAGAATTGATGGCCCTTAAACAAAATGCACAAAGGAAAGTAGCTTTTAACCCCAGATTGGCAAATATCAACATTCATTCAATTTTCTTAATAACTTCCCATTTGTAGTTATTTCATTAGGTTCCAAACTTGTCAGGACTCTGGATTTCAAATTCCTATCCGTATTTTTTTTTTTTTTTAATCCTTCTCTGGATGCCAATCAAGTTCAATAAAAACTTGAGTGTTGGGTAGTGAAAGGAGCCAAGTGGCTTCTCAGGGACAACTAACTACACTAACTCGTCTGTAGCATCAAGGATGATGTATGCTCAGCCACTGCTAGCAAATCCATTAATGCTATCACATTTTTCACGCTGCATGCTAATTAAGCATCCCTCCCTCCTACCTTTGACTCTCCTACTTAAACTGCAGTCACTCTGAAACAAAGACTACATATATTACTCTGCTTAGCATGATGGACCTCTGTTACTATATGTTCCCCAAGTAGCACTAGTAGCAGTATAACGATATGTTTAACACCACACTCAAAATCATGTTTCAGAATAAAATAATCCAATATATTTGAACTAGAATCAGTGCAGAAGAAGTGAATAGAACGTACTAAACACTATCCTGGTCCGTTCTTTCACTTTACTTCCATATGATTCCTGATCTGTAAAAGTTTCACTTCAAGTACCTCTGTTTCATCATTGCAATTATTAAATATAATTAGCTTCACATGACTTACCGAAGTTTTCTTCTTGCAGACCGTGTGAAATAGGAGCAAGATGATACAGGAATAACAGAGGCACCTCCCCTTAAAGTAGGAAATTCACCATTATTTTACACTACTTATTTAAATAGAAATACACAAAGCAAAAAACATGCACGTTTTTAATTACAAGCAGAACTAACCTAAGACACACAAATGTTAGGATTTTTCTTATGGCACAGAAATCCACTAACAAGTTTGCTGTAACCCTGCCAAGACAGAACTTCTATTCATCAGGATTTTCTTAATTTTTCATTCAATCCTAATCATATTTCTCTCATTTTCCCTCAAAATGTTCTGAATACCTGCCCTATTCCCACATTATGACTTTTGGACAGGAAAAGTGGAAAAGAGAAATATATTCTTTACAGCATGAGAAATCCACTAAAAAAAAAAAAAAGTAGTGACAGGCTACATTTCTGCAATGTTAAATCTGTCAATGTATACACCAGGCTTTTAATATACCAGTGTGGGGTACATTAGATTTTGCACAAACATTGCCACAAAGGGCAACTGTGTACAAGCAGATATTTTACTCTTGTATCTAGTATGGCTGTATCAGACAAATTACTTTGTTTTATTCCATTTCCTTGTTATCAGACAGATATCCTTTGTCTACATCTGACTAGATGTAATACAATTTTATGAAATCCCATCACAAGCAAAACATAGTACCAAAAGTTATTTCAAGCCTTTGGGTCAGGACATCACCACCACCTACTTGCCTTTCTGACAGCAAGTTACAGCTACATGCAGTACATTCTATTAACCAGGAAGAAAAAAGTTTGGCATTAAGGAACAGGTATACCAGATCCTGATTCTGCACTTTCAGTGAAGAAAGCTTATTTCCTCACACCACTGTAACTTTTGCTTGTTCCACAGCTACGTCACTAAACTATATACAATTCAATTATTAACTACTTTTATGCCAAATCTGTGATATTATCAACAAAGTAACATAAATATTAATCAGAAGCAAGCACTGCAAACCAGAAACCTGCTTTAAATCAATTCCTCATTAGCCTGAACAGTATAACTGTCATCACCTTAAGCTCTGAAAAAAGTACCTACCTACCTTTTAAAGATTAAACTACATAGGCCATTAAAGCTTTCTTACACATTTTCTATGGCCTGGGCTGTGATCTGATTTCTTTAAACACTTTCTAGAACATCCACTACATATTTGCGAAGAGAGCTTACTGTTCTGCGTCTGTATTTAATCTGCATGGTATCTTTCTCTTGGCTGAATTCTTTTTTGACAGTGCAGCTTGGTGCTGATGCTCTTCCCCAGGAGTGTAATGTGGCCCCAGAACAGACATAACTTCTTCATTTTGAAGGTTGGTGTTTCTTCCCTTGTGAACATGGTCTTCTTTGGACTTTGCAGAACTTTCAAGAGACTGAGGAGTATCTTTCTGCAACAACAGCAAATTGTGTAAGAGTTTCAAAGCACTTAAAGCTATTGCTTCCCACTCAAAAACCTGCAAGTTTTAAAGTAGCTTTGAAAGGAACAAAAAAGTTTACCCTACCTTTTGAAAATCATGTTATATCTAGCAGAAATTATCTTCTAATGGTATTAACAAGATAAATTCTGTCTAGAAAGTGACAGTGAGCATGCTGCGGTAGTTGCCAAGTCTCTCACACTCTAATATGCATTAGGTTACCCAGTCAGTCAAACTAGTAACTTCCAGTTACGTAGTTTTACAGAGGACTGCCATAACACTTTCAGAAAAGCACTGAGACATTGCTTTTTTAAAAGTTCTAGATTCTCACTTTCAAAAATTTTGCTCTCAAAATGGCAAGTGAAGTTAATCACGAGGCAAAATTCTCCATCCTAATTACAATCATAGTTGCTGAAGTGCTACAGGATTCATTCTCAAAGACTGTACCTCAACAAGCTCTACTCCTGAGGCTTCTTCAGCTGCATTGCTACATCTGATATACCTTATGGCACTAATAATTCCCTGAACAGCAATGCGCTTGCGTTCTCTGTAGTGCAAGGCTTCAATCTCCTTCCCCATTTCAGCTATGGCTTTCAAAACTGTTTCAACTGCAAAAAAAGAAATTTCCACATAAGTTTTAAAGAATGACAATATCAAAATGTCTGAACACAAGACTCAACAGAAAAGTAAAGATAATTTGTTACTAAATACTAAATTGATTTAAAATCAAATTTTGGAAGATTTTTTGTTGTTTACACCACATGGAAAGACCTTTAAACAATAAACCTTTTTAGCTCAAAAGCTTCCCCATTATCAGATATCTCAGTTTCAGGTAAAATTTCTAATTCACTGTATTCTTCAGTATAACAGTCTTTAATTCTGATTTAGCAGAACATTCAGAGTAAAACTTCCAGGCAGATCTGTAGC
The DNA here is from genome assembly GCF_015220075.1 of Falco rusticolus. Taxonomy (NCBI): domain Eukaryota; kingdom Metazoa; phylum Chordata; class Aves; order Falconiformes; family Falconidae; genus Falco; species Falco rusticolus. Next base: position 8,608,941 of record NC_051200.1, on the reverse strand, counting down.
TCATGTAAGCTGCGACAGTTCTGCAGCTAATGGTGCCGTGATACTTGATGTAAGATGAGGATTTAGCCTGTAATACATTCTAGTGTTCTTAAATGACATCAAAATTCGTGTAATTACTTATTGTAACTGTGCTGCTTTTTAACTGATACTTTAACTGCTTCGAGTAACACCAAACTGAAAAAGGCTACAAATCTTAAAGATACTTTACGGTATGATACCTTTATTGTTTTTACAGTATTTCAAAAAGTTACTTGGAGGTCGTGGAAAAGGATAATAGCCACCAATGACAGTTTTCTTCATTTGATTAGCTTCGTTTTGTGTTTTAGTCCATTGAATGAAGTTTTTCACTTTAGTATCCTTGGTGTATGGCTGGCCCTTGTGCCACCCTTTTAAAACAAAAATAATCAGGTTACTGTCATCTGTTCTCAACCTGAAACTATCCTGAACACTACACAGAAAAAATGAATTAAGAAAATCTGAACTAGAGAATACAAAAGACATCTTTCCACTTGTCAACCATGTTTTATCAAATGGGTATCTTGAATTCCTTGACTAACAGTTGCATTTGACACTGAAAGTTAGACAACTGTTAAATAATAAAAGGAAATTAAACAACTAGTAAAAATGCTACTAGAACACTTTCTCACAGAGGCATACAAACTAATAAAATTATCAGAAACTGTTTTATTAGCAGGAAAGAGCAGACAAATTATCTTCATAAGGTTCAGCAAAGATTGTTACTGACAGGTAATTGACAATTCATTGTTGGCTGGTTTGAAATCAAGATACAGACTAAATACCAGTTTTATCAAAGAAATGGAAATCTGACCAAGTCTATGTATAACCTCTGAACTGAAACAGATCTTATCCAATGGTTTGCAATCTCCAGCTGTAGTTCTCATTTAGGACCCAAACAGATTTAAAATGAACTAAAGCTAGAGGGGAAGAAAGCTTAAGTATTTAATTAGAAAATTAAGCACAAAATATACTGAAGGAAAGCAAAGGAAGAAAACCTCCAACCTCTCAAACATTTAATTTAGGAGTAAATTAAATCATTAGAAACCTAGCAGCAAACAGACTAGCTTGCTTTGCTAGTCCAGTTAAGCACAACACACTCTACTTAGCTTGTCAGGAAAGACCATGTATATAGAACTGACTATGTTCAGGTACCTGTGCTAAAACGCACATAGTTCTCTCTGTTCCTACTTGTCAGTGGGAAGATTGAGACTGGCTGACTGATACGTTAGGAACATGTAGGAAATGAGCTGAATAAACAAAGATATGGCTATTGCATTTTATACTCCTTTGCAATTAGGTCAGTACATCACTTGCCTGTAACACTGCTATAATCTGCTTCCTGATTCAAGAGCAAATATAGTATAAACAGCTGTGCCTGCTCCTGCCTGTGACATTAGGAGTGATGGTATCTAGTGGGCAGTACCACAGGACCATTAAGAGTATGGTAACTGCAGGTGGGAGTACTCAAACAAGACTATGTCAAAGTAACATGCCTTCAGCGCAGCCCAGAATCACATCCCTTCACCAGACCACACGATCTAAACTTAGGACAACTATACCTCTTTGTTTTTTTTTTCTTTTCTTTTTTTTTTTTTTTTTTTTTTTTTTTGGTAATAAGGAAATCTATAAGCCAGAAAAGCTGCAAGTGATTTTTAATGTTTTTTAAGGAAGTGGCAATCTGCATTGCTACGCTATCAAAGATTTAAAACAGTTTGAAAGAATAAGTAAAAATATGACTTAACCTAGTAATACTTTGGTACTTTTTCTAAGGGGCACCCATTAATGCCTCACAGGAATGCAATTTGCCTTTTTCTTTTTGCAATGGTATTATTAACTTAAAAGTCATTTGTGACAGGGCAACTAATACTATGCACTGATTATTTTGTTGTGAATGACAAAATCCTTACCAAAGAAGTTAGATGAGAACTACATAAAACTGGGTTACCTGTAATGAATATTTGACTTTCATTTGAAGTCGTAAGGTAAATTGTGCTGGAAGGATTCTCAGTGACGTCCCGCATCACTCTCATCTGTGTACACACCAAATATGTCACTGGAGAAAAAAAAGCCTTCGGTTTTTTTCCTGGTATTTCATTGCTTTTAGAATGTCAAGACTGACACATGCTGGATTAATTTTAAAGTGCTCTAAACAAGACATTTTAGTTCTTGACCCTACAAATGCTTCAGCATGTATCGAACCTCCATTATAAATTACAATATAGAGATGTAATTAAATTTTCAATTTAATAACTGTGCAAGGAAATTTCAGCATACATATTAGGACTAAAACATGAGATACTTCATCAGGTAGGATACCAATGAAACAATAGTAAAAATAGGGATATTAGATGACTATGTTTCCTAAGGATAAGAAGCATAAAATAATGGAAAGCACAAGAAATTATGACATGCCACTGCAAAACTTCTAAACAAGAGTACAAACTCACTCTTTCATTAATATCTCAGTTAAACACTGGAATGTCATTCTTTGCCACTTCCCCAAAACATTTAAGATGAATACAGCCATAACCTTAACAAGGTTGTGCAGCTGGTCCTGCATCATATGATATAGAAAAATGCGTGTGACACCAACCAGTGTTAATGGAAGAATGAGTGCTTGGAGGAGAACAGAAAGAAAACAAGAAGAGATATTTTAAGTTATTTTAAAATCCCTCATTAAGGATTCCCCAGATTGAAATTTATCATTCTTAGCTCACACACAGTAACTAATACAGCTGGATGGTGACTGCTGTTCGGCCAAAAAATATTTACTCAAAGAAATGAAGCTTTCCCACTTTCACATCTCCCTCCAATCTTCTTAGATTATCCCCATCTACATAAAAAATACCTATTTACAGGAAAAAAGGATTAATAGATTTGACCAGCTGCCTTATTTATTTGCCTCTGATGCAAGAGATGTTGCCCCAGGTGCTTCACTTAAATTTGTTTGACATTAATGAGATCAGATGAACCCCAGGCCCATCTGCCCATCTATCTGTTTAGACTAACTTGCAGATTGCAGTATGGTAAGGGTTCCACATATTTAAACTATTTTTTTTTAATTTCTGATCAGCTATTTTCTGTTTAAGGAGATAAACCAAGTAATTGTTTTATTCAGTGGCAATTATACTCACAATTTGAAATTAGCAACCAACTAGAAAAACATTATAAATAATTATCAATAAGTATTATAGAAAGATGAATACTTGGGTGGATAAGCTTAAACACATCTGGCTGAGAAGTTGCAAATATTTCCAGTATGAATGGTTGGTCTGAGGTCCCATCAACGGCATGTGCCCAACGATAGAGCCAGAAATCTTCACCATGTTCTATATAAACAAATAATAAGAAAAATGTATAAGCGTTTGTTCAGAAAGTTAAAAATTGTTTGATAAATTCTGAAAGTTATATTTATAGAAACACCTCTCTTTCTTGTTCGTTCAGCCCTTCCTACAAATGTCACAAGACCAATAACATCACAGGAATGGTTGTTCGGTAAGTCATCCAGTTCTGACCTAAAACAAAAACAGAACAAAAAAAGTGGGTATTTGTCATAAAGCTTTCTCATAATTTTTTTTTAAAAAAAAACATTCCCAATTAACATTCAGCGTAACGTAGCAAAATTTAAGGTCCAGCTTGAGAACCAATAAAATTCTATTTTACCTTGTGATAAACCGGTATTTAACTTCAGGTAATCCCCACTCTGGCTTAACAATTTCTTCTGGAATAATACTTATTTTAGTGGGAGGGTTTCGAACATTAAGGCTGATTTCTGATAAAGAGAAAAAAAGTAAAGCGCGGCATGAATACAATCTGAAAAAACCCACACCAAACACTTAAAAAACCCACAAAAAACTCGAGGCAAAGCATCTCAAACGAAGTATTCCAACTTTGTCTCACTACGTGTGAAATTACTAATAAATTCCTCTGACTCTATGTTTTCATCAAAATAAAGTAAGGAATTCAAGTACAGCATTCAACAATGCAATTTTAAAATCTGAGCAATGCTGAACTTTCCAATTTCCTACAAGAGCCAATTAGTCCTATCCAGCCAGGTACTTTAAAAACCAGCAACTGAAACTAATATTACAGTACTGATTAGATATAAAGTACTTTTTATGCTAGCTTCATTCTGAAATGTCACCAAGATCTAAAACTGATTTGCAGTCAACGAAGACAGAACTTGCAGAAGAGAACTACCACATCTGATACCAGTTCAGGTAGTTATTAATGTGACAGAAATATGCCACAGCCATGGAGGAAAACAAAAGGCCCTCTCACATCTATTCTATAGTACCTGAAAAGTTTAATTTATTAAGCAGACTGTTTAAATGCTGAACAACAAACATGGTGGAGCACTGGGGGAAGCGAGGGGTTCTGTGACCAGAAAAAAATACAGGAAGAATGGCTTCAGCACCTAGAATACACAAGAAGGTACCCTATTGTCTGTACTCATAACAAGACCAATCTTGCTGGTATGAAAAAGACAGATTCTGATGAAGTTTCTACAAGATGCCTGGATTTGGGTAAGGGCTGATTCAAATAATGCACCCAGAAAAGTAATTAAATAGGTATAAATAATGTATACAATTGTTTATGTAATTATATCTGACCCCTCACCCTAGCAGGGAAACATTAGGAAGATGATATACTTGAAATCAGATCCTCTACTGAAGAACTTTCTTTTGGCTGCCTTCTAGAAATGTAGTTGGAGGATAATTGCGATTTTGCACATAGTTGTTTCAGGACAGAATCTCAAGAGAAATTTCCTGAAAACAAAACTTTCCTATGCATCAAAGCTATTTATCAATTGTTTTGTCATCTGAGATGAAATTAAAGTCATAAACTTAAACTCAGGACTATACCCTGACTATTCAGAAGCTAAGGTCAGCCCAGGCTATTTGAAACCACAGTTTCTGTCAGTACCACGTAAATTCAGTGATCTATGAAATGCACACACTACCTAGTAGTGGAATTCAAGGTGTTTGTACTAACTATTTAAGCTCCAAAGGACTGAGATTCTGAAACAGCACCTCTCAGCGTGTCATGCAACACTGCAGCTGCAAACAGAAGTAAGCCATGCAGAACTCGCTTCACAGAAGTCTAGGAAGAGGCTGGAAGTGTACTGTCTTGCAAGAACTCCGAATTTGGAAAGCTCTTTGCCACATGGCCTTCTTTAACCCTCCAGATATATTTTACAACATTTGCAGATGCATGGTTATAAGGTAACACTGGAAAGTTGAGATTTGATGGAATTAAAAATTGGAAATAGATGATGAAAAAAGTTAATTGTTACTTAAGCGATTCAGTGTAATTTGTTACTTTAACTAGCTAGCTGAAGAACTTTGGGAGCACTCATTGCGTGTACTTAACCCCCCCCCCCCCCGAAATATTGCCCCATATCAGGCATATACAGAGATATTTATATTAATGGAGTAATTAGCAAGGCATTAACTTTCAATTAATCCAAACAAAAAAACCCAAAACCACAACCCTCACACACCAGGAGTTGCATAAAATCAATTTTAAAACTGCTCTAGAAATTTTTCTGGATATTCTGTTCTATTTAGACTCTGTCTTATAGGACATTTGGGCATGAGATCTATCAGTGCATGGTATTATATGCTTTGTAAGTTCATATCAAGATAAAAATCTGAGCTTTGCGCTGAGAAAAGAAATAAGATACTGCACATACATTGTGCAAAGATTACTAATTTCTACAGGTCATCCACAGTCTGAAAATACACCATGGCACTTTACTACAGACTGACTTTTAATTCTTCTATTACATGTCTATTACCATGTACAGCCCACTGGCCTGATTTTCCATTTTGACTTCATTAACATTTCTACCCCAATAACGCTTGCAGAAATCAGTACTGTAGTGTGAATGAAACCATTAAAACAAAATCATATTTGCCTATAAAGAAAGTCACTTCAGGCAGCATATTTTATTCTGTCCTTTTCCCACAGAAAGGTTTGTGGCAATTATAATTGTTTTTAGGGCTAGCTTGTAATCATCAGCAGCTTCCCTCACAAACCTCCATTTTTGTCTAAACATTTCTCTCTCCTGCCAATTCAGCACAAACACTTCAGACATTAAGATCTGGTTTTAAGGCAAAGATACATTAGGCAGAGTATACACTGCTTCTAGCAGTGAAAATACTATTTTTGTGCACTGTAGCAACTGCATTAGGAAACTGTCATCGTTAGTAAGTTATACATACATCACCCTTCACTAACACACATACTGTTTCAAGAAGTTACTGGAATTTTCTGAATGTTGGCTGTTAATTTTTTTCTGAGTATAAAAACACAAAAGGGAAAAGAACTCAGATTCAGCAAAGCAGGAGAGACACACACCCCCCCCCCCCCCCGCTGACCAAGTCCAGTTTGAAAAGGTTATTATTGTTACACTGCAGCACTTGTATTTCTGTGGCATAGCTCCTTTGAACATGTCACATTAAACAACTGCAAGGACAAAAATACTTTCTCATAGCCAAAGAATTTTGTTCATATAAGCGCTTCCATGGTGTTGCTGTTTCGGCATAGACAGTCATCAATGCACCTTTTTATTCAATGGAGCTTTGCAGATAGTCTGGGCCTTGACCACATACACTAAAATAGTCTAAAGTCAGATCAGGTAACAATGTGCTTCAATGACCTGGAAGAAGGTGTAAGCAGTGCACAAACAATACCTGTATTATTAATCAGGAAGCAGAATCAGATTAAAATTCAGTACAAGAGGCCTGTCTTTATGACCCCAATACCTGAAATCAGGGGTTAGATTTTTATTTATTTTTTAAAGAAAGGTTTTAACTAATTTTGGTATTAGGCTTTGTAGACACAATCCAAATCTAAACAGGGAACAGTAAGAACTTGGATAATAAGGCACCTTTCAAAGCTAATATTTAAGGATATATACCTTATCAATTCATTTTAGCTGTGGATCACCTTCTATTTTATTTCTATGAAGAGCTATCTTTTTACAGCTATATTTCATGGAATCAAAACAAGTTTCTGCAATACTTAACCAATTGTAGCAAATCTCTTCATCTGTGAATCCCCTGGGGTTGGCTGTGTTTTAAATGGGTAACTGGCTTTGATAGCATACTCTTCAAGAAGAAGTACCGTGCCAACCTTAATACTGTTATACCATTCAGGACACAGTGAATTCCACAAAACCATTGACATCATGCCTGAACCATCAGCAACTTCAAAGTAAGCCTAAAGAAAAAAAAAAAAAGGAGGAAAAAAAAAAATAGAGAGACAAAATACATTCATCTTTTATTTATCATCGTTCTGGTACATATTTATTTTGGATAAAGCATCAGCTACTTGACTCATGAAAAATTTCTCTGAGGATTATAAATGGGTATAGAACATGTTCCAAAACTTGTACTGAATACTAGAGTTTAAGAAATCCCCTCGTTTCCACATAAGAATTTTTCCCCAGCAACTCCAGCCCAAACTCTTTATCGTTCCAGTGCTCAGTAATTGCACATGGTGTCAGTTTCACTCTGTGGATTTTGGAGGAGGTTGGGGAAATACCATGCAAAAGAAACAATATTGAAAAGATGCTTCTGTATCAGAGAGAATGCTGTATTTAGAACAACATTTCAAAATATCCATGAAGGACAACTGTATTTTGGAAGTTGAGGTCTTACAGAAGCATTTGCTAAACATTATTCTCAAAACACAACACAAATCTTATTTTAGAACAAAAGAAAAAATGCAGAAAATTTGCATTGCAAACCACTCTTTTCATTGAAGTTTTTTTCACGAAAAAGCTTTCAACCTGTTTGGTTGGTTTTTTTTTAACCGGGTGAACTTTGAATCCCTAACCGAGCAGATCACTGAGCAGTGAAAAATATTTTTAAATGCTTCTATAATGGTCTTAAAAGGTAGTAATCCACTGGAAAAAAATCTCAGCTCCGTCAAAATGCTTCATTTTATCCATTCACCTGCCAGCCTCAAAAAAACAACTGCTTCTGTTCCAACTACAATCCCACTCTTCTTTAATTCTTGAATACATATAACACCTTATGTGTTCTTCCCCCTTACTGCTTCTAAAACCCTTTTCCTTATTCCAAGTTCAATACAGAGATTATACAAATCAACACTTGTTAGTTCATTCTAATATTCCTAATTAGTCATGAACCACGCATCCTTGAAAGTAAGGTGTATCGCAGAATCTTTTGTTATCCCATTATTTTTATTGAATAACAACAGTTAGGCACACACCACTATCTAAAGGAGGAATGCATAAAGGAAAAAGCATGTAAAAACCTGTCTTCTAACTTCTTTAGCTAAATTGGCTCTGCACCCAATACCAGGAAACGTGGCTGATGAACTGTCACAAAAGTTAGGAGTACCTATCTAGACTGTCTACTGAGAAGTAGCTCCAATAAAAAGACCCAGATTTATCTTCACATGCAAAGGGAATGGAAATGTGGAATAGGAGGGCACAACAGTCCTTCACTAAGACATTTCATTTCTCTCTCTTCCCATGCAAGAATTCATGAGTTATTAGAGTCTTTGTAAAGCGTTGCCTGTATGGATTCTGGCTGGGATAGAGTTTATTTCCTTTGTACCAGCCTGCATGGGTGACTAAAATAGTGTTGCCAACACACCAATGTTTTAGCTGTTGCTGACCGGTGCTTGCATGGTGTCAAGGTCTTGCCCTGTTTTTCACTCTGCCAGGCCAGCGAGTAAGCTAGGGATGGGCAAGAGGCTGGGAGGGGACACAGCTGAGACAGCTGATCTGAACTGACCAAGGGGGATATTCAATGCCACGTGACATCACGCTCCGATATAAAATGGGCTGCTAGCCTTCCCAAATACATCTGCATCATCTGACTTCCCTGCCCACCCCTCTCCCCCTTCATCTTTTGAAGCTGTCTTTATCTCAACCCATGGGTTTTTTCTCACTTTTGCTCTTCCAGTTCACTTCCTCACTCCCCTAGAGAGGGCAGGGGAGAGCAAACGACCAGCTGGTAAGTGCTTAGCTGCTGGCTGGGACCAGCCTACCACACCTCCTCTCTCTGCTTCGAGAAGCTCTACGCAATTACAAGTAAAATATATTAGGAATCACAGGTAAAATATATTAGGAAAATCATTAAGAATGTTACAGTAAAACAATCTATCTGAAAGTCACCAGGTGAGAGAATTAGGGGATACAAATTGTTACAATTTATTTACCTTGCTTTTTTTTTTTTTACATCCAGTTTCCAAAGCATAACCAGAAACATTCAAGCTATTAAGCTACTAAAAAACACCAAATACTTTTTTTCTTCACAAAAATCTCAACTGAACTATAGTAACTGAAACATATCTGCCAAAGTTTGTACATACAATCACTAAATTCACCATTCCCTGCTCCAAAGAGCTCAGCATTTTTACGATAAAGTAGCTACAACGTGAATCTTAACTTTATGTGCTTACTGTATAGGAGTAATGATTTCCAAATACCCTACAGCTATGTGTTTGCGTGTTAAACTATGTATTTATCGCTCTTTACCTGATAAGGCATATCCACTTTTTTCTCTGGTTTCCCGTAGTACCTTAGTCTAGATTTGTGCAGGACTCTCACAAGAAGCGGATGGAAGTGAACATTGCTTCTCCAGGTCATTTCCAGCTGACCAAGAGAAGTCAGCTTGGAGACTAAGGTTAGAGGAAAAAGAAAAAAAAAGACCAAAAAAGAGCATTTGTGACTGAGCATTTAACTTTTCAGGAGTAAAGTGCACAGGCCATGACGTCACGTGTACTTTCTTAATGTTTCTAACATCTAAAAAGGCTCACTTGCTGATAGCATACCCTGTGAAATCTTGTTCTGAGCTGTCTGCACACAGCATAGTTTTCTTTTAAAATCGAAAGCGAGAGTGACAACACATTTAAAATGACACACAAGTGTCAGATGTGCAGAACAGCTATTACAAAAGACACAGGCGTTAGCCTGCAAGGGCATGACGCCTGTGCGAAGTCCTGCTTATAACTCGCTCCTCACCAGGCTTTGCGGACTGGCCCAAGCCCCTCGGTGCTGACCGCATTTTGGATGGCAGCTCCCAGGTGCCAGCACCCACTCCCACAGACCAGTCGAGAAACTACTACCAGAAAGGATGTTCCCAACACCTCAGAAGACCAGGTGCAAGCACCATAGCTAGGTATTTTCAGTCAGATACTTATTTTGTCAAATACAGACAAAACTTATTTTGTCAAGTTTAAAAAACCCTCTCAGCATAGCACAAACGCGTCAGCTGTAATAGGTACAGCAGGTCCAAGGCGAGCAGAGGGCCGCTTCAGGCTGGGGAGCTCGGCCCAGCTGGCAGGCAGTGTGGCGACCGCGCCTTCTCACCTCACGCGTGGCCCGGGCGGCTGGAGCAGGCCCGGCCTCCTCAGGGTGCCCCGGGGCTGCCTTCCACCTACATCCCCTGCTCCTACAGCCGCCTGCTCTCCACTTACCGTCGACGTCCACCCGCGCTTGGGCCTTCTCCGCCACCCACATGTCTCCGTAGGGGTCCTCGTTGTTCCACAGCGGCAGGTAGTGCTGCCTCTCGCCGCGGAGGGGCTGCCGGTGGTGGCAGGTCGGGACACTGGGGGGCTCGGCCGCCCCCACCGGCTCCAGCTCCTCCAGGCAGAGGAACCCGCAGTTGAGGCGCTTCTCGGCGTACAGGTAGGAGCCGCGCGTGAGGCGCAGGCGCGTGCCGGCCCGCAGGTGCCCACGCTGCACCAGGCCGCTGAGGCGTGGCGCGAGGTGGCAGCGCTCCTGGCACTCGCCGTCCGCCAGCGTCACGTCGTACCAGTACTGCGGGGTGGCGCGCGGCAGCCCCTCGCCCAGGTACCGCTCCACCGCCACCACCGTGACGGGCGGCGGCTCGGCCGGCGCCACGCTCAGCTGCGAGGAGCCCTGCGCCTCCTCAAACACCCGCCGCAGCCACGAGGCCTCACCGGCCGCCGACCCCCGCCCCTCCTCGGCGGGGTGGGCGCTGCCGCCGCGCTCCGGCCCGGGGTCCTGCATGGCAGCTTCTTGGCGGCTCCTCCCCTCGCGCCGCGCCCGCCGCCGGGGGGCGAGAACCGGGGCCGGGGCCGCTGCTGGGGAGGGGGAGGACGGCGGCCTCCCCGCTGTCACGGGCCGAGCCGCCGGGCCGCCGCCATAGCGCAGGGGCGGGGCTGGTGCGCGCGCGCGCCGCGGCCCATTCAAAGCTCCCAACGGTCACGGAGGGAGAGAGGCGGGGCCGGCGCGCGCTGCCGGCCCCGGGGGCGGGGGACGGTGACAGCAGAGCGGCCCCAGCGCGGACAGCACAGCGGGCCGGGCCGCGGAGGAAGCGGCGGGGAGAAGGGGCTGCCCTGGCGTCCGGTCCCCCCCGCCCCCTGGCCGCTGCCGGTACCGCAGGGCCCGCTCCCCCGGCGGGCCGGCGCCCCTGGCTTCCCTGGCGGAGAGGCGGGGGGCTCAGGGCGCGGGGGGGGGGGCGGTTGTTGGCCCACGGCGGGGCCGGCCCGCGGGTGCCCCTCCGCGCCGGGCCCGTAGGCAGCGGCCGGGCCTCCCGCTGCACCTGCCCCGGCCCCGCGGGTGCGCGGTGCCCGGTACCGCGCCTGCCGTCAGGCGGGACGCGTCCGTAGGGCGGTGAAGCGTCCAGCTCCTGTAACCGCCTTCACCCTCCTCCTCAGGCGCTCCTGTATGTGAACTCGGCGTTCGAGTTGCAGCCCAAGTCCTGAGCAAGGCTGGCGTGGCGGTGCCTTCTTTCGTGGTAAACATGATCTGTTGCGTTGAGCGATACAACCTCATTCACGACTTAAAAACGTGAACATTGCCCGAACCCCTTCTCACCGAGGTTGTTCAGGCTGTGACTTCACGTCACATCCAAGCCTTACCCGAGAAGTTTGTGGCACAGGCTTTTTTCCCCCCAGCTATTAAAGGAACCTGTGGATAAAATAACGGTGTGTGGCCTGTTCCCAGCTTCTGCCTGCACTCCCATAGGACTTGCAGAGAAAAGGGATTTTATTTCTAGCAGAGGTAATTGTTACGTGTATCGCTGTTGTGAGGATTTTTTTTATTATAAGTTACTGTGGTTTCCATCATGAAAACTATGTAGCTGTAGCTTTTGTGGAATGATAATGGGCTGATAGTAGAGTTAATACTTTATAATTTTGGATAAATTTGCATGCATTGCAGTTTCAGATACAAGAGGTTTCTCTCTTAGGAACTTGTTACTTTTTTTCTCTCCAGCAGAGGTCTAGCTAACATACCAATTTCAGCACTGGAACAGGGTTAATCTGTTTTGCTGAAGGCATGTCAACAGCGTGTTTTAATGACTGGTTACGTCTGTGAGTTCCTCTGGATGTGATTTCCCTGCCGTACCCGACCAGTGGGACGGATGTGATTGTATTAGAACCTGGAAGTTCAGAAACACTTGAAGAATCAGTAATGAATGGTGGTGAACCATCACAGAAACTTTGAGCTCAGTGTGTTCTGTGGAGCCTGTTCCATTGGGGCATGTAAGCAGCTCACTGAAGACTATGATTTTTCATATATGTACAACCAAGCACGCTGAACCGTACCAGTGTCGACCTCTGGTGAATCAATACATAAGTCTCAAATTCTCAGACATCATTAGCAGCCAAGTATCTCAGTCTTCATTTACAATGCACCTTAAGAAAAACAGCAATTAGCCTCTGTAGCGATGCTGGCGATGAATGGGCTATGCTGCATAGGAGGATGTTATTACATTCTGTTAAACATTACATTTAATATATGTTGGAGAAATACAAGGCAGAAAAGAGTAAAAGGTGATTACCTGTAGATTAAAAAAAAGAAAAGCACTATTGTGAAAGATAGTAAAGCTTACTGTAAAACACAGTTGTTCACCACAAAGTTTTGAGGACAAAAATGGAAAAGGCTTTCTAATAGATTTTACCATTATCTGCTAGGTGCTTATGTTAAATCAACCTCAAAAATAACAGGAAGCGATTAAATAATGCTAAAATAACATTTGAGGTGATTATCCAGCAGACATTCTCTTGCCTTTTAATCAGCTCTATACGCTTTGAAGAGCAGTTGAAGAAAGTGGTGCGCTGTCATCAGGAAGATCTGTTACACTTCTGTTATGTGAAACCTTGATTTATTGCACAGGTTTTAGGATCTATAGAAGTCTTTCATATAGATTGCAGGTTTGCTTATGTTTCATTTAACTTAAATACAGCTGTCTAAACATGGAGCTGAACTTGTAAGCTACCTTTTGTGATGGTCTTTGGGGAAACAATTTCATTCCAGAGCAACTTGCTACCATGAAACAAACTACTATATGTAAAACAAATGTAAAACAAAGCTAAAATTAAAATGCCTTTTCATTTGAGCTCCAATAGCAATAGAATCGTAGTATCATAGAAGATCTCAAGTTGGAAGGGACCCATAAGGATCATCCAATCCTTTGATCCTTGCAGAAGTCTTACTAAAAAAAAAATTAGTCTAATAGATAATGCAAATACAGTAGGTAATACAAAACTATTACAGTTTAATGTATTATGTAACTTGCAGTGTGTGCGTATGTGTGTGTGTGTAGCTGTACCTTACTGCCTCACTCTACTGTTTGGCAAATAGTTGTCAATTAAAGAAGATATTTTAGTTTTTCCTGTTGTGAGACAAAACCCCAAATGCTTTCACTTTGGACTGGCATTATTTTGTTTGCAAAAGTGTGGTTTATGATGGTGAGATACAAACTGTTTTATCTATGCCTTTAGGGGCAATGTGGGTAATACAACTTCATTGGGGCAGCTCTACTGTCAAGTCACGGTAAGTTTGCAGGCTTCTTAAGGTGACGCAGTTTCCACCAGGGAGAGAAGAATTCTGTGTGTTACTTACTAGTGCCTGCTAATTCATGCCTCCCCTTCCTGGCTTTTTTTGGCTACATTGCAGATTCTACAAAAAAAAAAAAATGGTTGCTTTCTTATGTTGGATAAAGTCTAGCGGCCATCTCTCTGTTGCCTTTTGGCACCTATACGCTGATTTTGTGCAGCACCTTACAGAATATACAGCACAAACCCAGATGCAGACTTAGAAGTATATAGGGCCAAGATGAAGTATGTCTGGTGTAGGGGAAGGGGACTAAGTAAATTGTGTATTAGCTTGATCCTGGCTGCTGCCTTAAGAAAGGGCAAGAGGAACCCTGGTCTCATCTGTTGACTGGAATCCAATATGCGCCTCCTCCATGATTTTCTTGTATGCCAGAAGCTGTATCAGATGAATTGGTATATGGATGGATGCTCCTTTGTCTCCAAGTGGGTTCAGTTTCTAGCAATTCACAACCTTCTGGTTTCTTAATAGTATTTTAATTGAACAACTTAGGATGAGGACTGGGGGAGGATCATGAACAAGGATGATCAGAGAAAGGCTAATTTAATTTTGTTGTAAATAAGTTGAATTTTAAGTAGTGCTCACACAAATGAGGGCCATAGTTGGACCCAGTTTGCATTTTGTTTAGTCAGTATTTCCCACAGAATATTCATATTTTTAAGGGTAGGGTGAGATGACTACTCTTGGTGGCTGGTACACCGCTGATTCAGTGGGTGTGCTGCCTATCTGCGTGTCAGTCAATGCCAGCGAGTGGGTGCGCCGGGAGGAGATTTTAGTGCCTAGCCAATGCAACACTTCCTCTGATGTTGCTTATGGCACCTGCCATAGCGATCAAGCTTAGTATATATATCAGATAAAAATACAAATAATGTTGTAGTCCCAGTCTAGACAGGGTAGATCAACCCCCACACCTAGGAACTGCAGGTTCGATTTGGAATTGCCTTTATTTGCTGTCACCTCTGGGCATTTTGTCCAGTTTTACTTTGCCTGCAGACTTCTACCAGGTGTCACTCGTCCGGATTTCGGCAGCGGCGGTTCCCTTTCACACACCGCCTTTCGGGCTGCTTTTTGGCTGGGCTACGCAGTCCAAGCCCGGAGCTGCTGCTGCAGGAAAACTTCTTGTGACGCGGCCGTCCAGGCTGGAGCAGCGTGCCTGCTAACGGCCCGGGAAACAGGCTTTTGTAAGGGCTCATCCTGAGCACAGGGCAACATCTATTTTTATATTTTTAATAGAAATGGAGCAGCCCTAAAGGGGCATGGCAAATGAGCTTCTCTTTTCACTAAAGGGAATGGCAAAAGGTACAAACACCCGTTTACTGACCACTTCTCTGGTTTTGGTTCCTGAAGCTTTTTTTTTTTAAATAGAAAAGCATGTCAAGTTCACTTACCCTGTTTTGTTTGTGATGGGAGAAGTTTGTTTCTGTCTTTTTGCAAAAAAACAAACATGGACAAGACAAACACTGTCCCTAGCATTTTTCCTGGAAACTGTAGAACCATCTTGGCTGAAGTTAAGGGGGCAAAAAAAAAAAAAAATAACAGGTAATAGTTAATACAGAAGATGAAAACTGTAGCCTGCTCTGAAAAACCTGACAATATTAGAAGCAATGGGAAAGCCAGGGTCTTAAGATCAGCACTTCTCACTGTACACATTGCTAACCTTTGGCAAGGCAGCACACATCTGCAGTCAGAAAACAATAAAGGATCACCTCAAAAGAGTAAACCCTTGGATCCTTACCTGCAGTTCTCTTCACATCTATGCGGCTGGATACAAGATTTTTCATGCTGGTTCTAGAAATCAGTACTTTTTATGTCTTGGTAAGTTTTTTCACAACATTAATGAAATCTTCCAGTCCATTGATAATGCCTATATGAATGGCTGTCTTTTTTTTTTTTTTTTTAATAGCAGAGTCAACGGTGCAGAACTGAATCACAGGTGAAGCAAGAAGCCAGAATTCTTGCTCTTCTCTACTGAAACAGAACAAGGTCTTAAAATAAAAAGATTAGTCAGGATGAGTTTGGTAGAATGCTCTGGATGATGCTCTGTTTGTGTTAGGAAAGGAATGTACTCTGAATAATTAGGAAAGGTTCGACTGAATGTACTCTGAATAATTAGAAAAGTTAAGGCGGGCAGCTGAAGGAGATGAGACCATCAAGTCAGGAAATCGTTGAACAAAGAAAATTGAAAGGTCTGCTCCACCTGGATCCCACCTATTGTGAATGGAATGATTAGGTGTCAAAATCAAATGAGTGTGTATATAAAGATGTTGTGTAACCTCTCACGAAAACTGTATAAAATACCTAACTTTTCACTGAAAACTTTCGAGCTAGTTTGTCCGGTGTGAATTGGATAGCTCCCCAATGTTGCACGAAATAAATACCTTTGCTTCTTAAAGACAAAATTAGTCTCTGAGCAGTTACTCTGTACCATTTTGGCATCACTACTTACGACAATTATTCCCCATTTTAAAGGAGGTGAGCAAATAAAAAGGAGAGAAAAAAATCTGCCCAACAGAGAATTGTACTGGAACTTAAACCTGATATATTTCCTCTTGTGCTGGGAAGTGAAACTCACCTGAAGTAACTGATAAGGAATAATCCAGATGTACTGTATCACTGAAGCTGGGAAGTAACTTTTGGTGGAAAGAACAATGATGACTGGCAAAACTAAGTTACCTACCCAATCAAGTGACCATGGTGTCTTTAAACTTGTAATACAGATCCCACTCCATACCTCAAATGCTGGAAACAACGTGCTCTGCTAGCTTAAAAGAGATAAAATATTGATGAAAAATAATACTCTGCATGTTAAAAAATGACGAGAAATTTTGCTTCATGCCCTCACCCCTTCCAACCCCAGCACTGGCATAAATGACAAAATTCCTAATTCTTAAGTGGTGCAGCTACAATGTGCTATCACACCTTGTTATGTATAGCAATAAATTTTATATGTGGCAACAAAGACTGCATGAGCATACCCAAGAAAAAGTGAACTGGGCTAACCTGGCATTTGGGTTGATAAACATACATGTTCTTGTAGCATCAATGACTGCAAGCTGTCATTTTGCTCTAGTTCCACTGCCCTTGGTCCCACTGGGTATTTGTGTAAAGAGAAAGGCAGAAACACAGAAATTCACTCGTGAAGCTCATTAGCAGCATGCACAGCACCACGCCAGCTGTCGCCCTTACCGGCGCTCTTCTCGGCTGAACCCTCACACTGTCACCTCAACATCTTCATCCCCTGCAAGGAAATATATTCACTGTGTCTCTGTAGGCAGAGGTAGATGTTTCTCTAGGGATACTGGCTGGATTTGGAAAACAGTAACAAAGCTTTCTGCGATTTTTACAATAACTTACGCCAGTATAAAAGAATTTTACAAGCACAATACTAGTTTTGATTTTCAGAGTATTTTTTATTACTGTTTCAGTTGTACAATTTCAAGATTAGGAACAATACATAATGTACAGTACATGGCTTGCGTTGTTCCCAGGGTTTAAAGTCCTGTGTCAAGGTTCAGGCTGCAGAGTAGAGTTTGCCATTCCTAAAATGAAAGCAGGCACATACAATACTATCTTGCTGCAGTACTAGTGCAATCACGTTTTGGCATATGCATCATTAGGAGCACCAGCTGCCATTAGATACTGCATGTACCAAAGGATTACTGACGTGGATCCTTCACACTCTGCACTTCTGCCCCTGTAACATTTGTCGACATCAAAGTGACATCACTAGAAAAACACATTGTTAAGCAGTTCACTCCTTGGTTTTAAAAGTGTTAGCAAAAGAGTACAGCTAGAGAAACACCTCACAAAGTTGAACTACAAATCTGATAAACATTTTGCATAGTTAAATTTACGTCAGGATAGACTTGGGTCTCTCGTTTTTTTTTCCTCTAGCCTTTGAACTGAACAGTTATTCACAACACACTCTCATTCAGTGTTTAGACCACCCAGCCGCTCCAGATACCTTTCAATTTCTTTGGCTACTTTCTTTTCCTTAACACCCCTTAACCTGTTTTTTTATTCCTCCTACAGCAATACACTGTTCCAGACATCCACTCCCTCCCCTTTGGCTACTCCTATTTATTTTCTTCCGCTTTTCCCTCCTCCCTCTTCAGTCACTTCCACTCTCTTCTGTTATCCTTCTCAACACATCTGGGCTCTTTCTCATCTTCAACCATTGTGATTTTCTCTTGATAATGAGAAAATGCCACAGCCTTCTCCTTGTTGCATCCAAATCCAAAATTGCTATTTGCAATACCACTTCTACATCCTTTAAAAGCATTCACCTCTAAGGGCCTGATTCTTTCCATATTTAGACATGGATGTAACCCAAATAATTCCAATGGTTTTACATGCAAAGTGAGAGATTGAAATCCAACCCACTGCCTTGAAAGATAGCTGGAAAGAGGAGAGAGCTAGTAGAGGGAAACAATGAAAAACTAAAATCTCGCTGTAATAGTGCACATTCCCTCTGTTGAACTCCTCAGCACCCCCTGCCCCGTACAGAGCTAAACATCTTCACAGTGTGTCAACTTACTGTCACACTTTAATATTAAACACGTTTGATCACATTTGATTCTTTAATCTGTTGATATGGGTTGTTCTAAATTCCCACTGTTCTCTGCTAAATGCTTTTTAACTAATGCCTAGCATCAGGAAAAATCTGCCTCCTACCTGTTGACGCCAAAATGGGGGAGGGAAAAAATTCTCATGCATCCCATGTAATGCAGAGGCTGCTGAGATAAGCACACTTTAAAAAAATATTATAGGGCAGCCTGGATCACTGATTGCTTATAGCACGAGCAGTTGTGCAAGCAAGTTTTGCACACCTGCTGGGTACAAAATGAAAGCTGTTCTTTCTTCACAGTCTCTTGGACTTTTTATTCGAAGTAAAAAATCAAGTAAGTTATATTTCAGATTGTCTGCAAATCATTTTACACCTGTAATTAAAACTTTCATCTGTGTTACAGGTTTAGGTTTGTTTGGTTTTGGGGTGGTTTTTTTTTTTTTTGGTTGATCAAAACAAGCCCAGTGTTCAGTAGCACAGGGACCCGAGCCACGTTTTGCTCTTTTACCCCAGTCCTGGCATCGGCAGCAGGTGGGAACGTTACTACAAACAGCCAGAGACCTCCTGCTTTCCCACAGCACTGCTGATCACAGGATCCCATTCAGATTTTAACTGCACACAAGCTCATTACTCGCATACATCAAGAACCAATTCAAGTATTTAAGCACATGGATTTTTTCAGTATGGCCTTCGGCTTATTTTTCTGTAAGTTAAAACGCTGCAAAAGAAAATACTTCATCAAAAAACCACTAGACATTTTGAGATAAGCTAGTGCTTGTGAAAAGTGCTATGTTAATAACTTTGGAAAGTGCAGTCCTCCACAGAGCCAAAGAATACAGACAGCAACAGTGTGGGCACCTCTGACCTGCCTGCAGCAGCCGAGGTGCCAGCGCGGGGAAGCACGGGAAGGGTGATGAGCGCCTAGTTTGATTCTCTGCTGACATCTACAAGGGTACCAGCTCTGGAGCTGATGGCTGCTGTCTGAGCACCTGTCAGTCACAGCATGACTGTGAACACTCACTTCACCTGACATATTCTACAAAACAGCTATCGGTTTAAACAACTTTATTTCTCCCCTTCTCAGTCAACTTTGAATCATCATCCTTGAGGTAGACGACCAGATATTCCAACACACTTTCCCTGCACCTTTCAGTATCACATATTTCAAGTAAAAAATAATCTATTTTCAAACACTGTAGCTAGCAATTTCACTTTTGCCTACAACGTCATCTATACTGTATCATGTCTGGAAAGAGCTCTTTTGTATTACATTTGATGCTTTACATTTTCAAAGCACACCCAAAAATCAGCTAAATAAGGATTGCATTAAACCCTACAATTTAATCATAGTACATGATTATATATAGTGTATATATATTATATCTGTATAGTTTTACGGCCAAGTTACAAGCCCCTGAGAACAGAGTTTATGCAGAAACACTGGCACCAGTGACACTAATGGATGCAGCTTTATTTAGACGTAATTAGTATAGAAAGCACCTGAAATTATTTATATTTTCTATTTATAATAGATTAACTCTTTGGATATTTTCATAACTATATTAAGAATACATTTGTTAATCCTAAACATCCATTGTGGAAAGATTATATTTACACAAAAATACATGAAGACTTGATGCTGAAAGACCAAGAAGGGAAGAAAAGAAGGTGCCTGATCCTCTGCCCTTATATACATGGGTAGTGCCTTTAAATCAGCTCACACGAGCTGGGTCCCGTGTCTGAATAAAAGTGACAGGTTCAGGTCCGTAATGCTTTATGCATAGATGATTTTGACAAACTACTATTCAAACCGTTTTTACAAATACATTCTACAGTAACTGTGTCTACGGGCTCAGGCATCCAGCCCTGAGAGAAAGATGAAGTCTGCTCCCTGCTTCTGTAAAATCTACCAGATGGGGCACATGTCTAGAAGTAGTTGCTTTTACAACTCTGCAGTGAAATGCACCCGTCTGCCCAGCACAGGATACAACCCCTCGAGCATCCCGTCACGAAGAGCTGCTCCTCCACTGATCCTAAGATTTGGACAAGTGAGTCTTGGTGAAACAGTAACAGCTTGCTTAAAATGCCAAACAAGCCAATCCCCAATTCAAAACAAAGTAGATTCCAACCTGTTGCCCAACTTGTTTGTATTTTTCTATCTACCTACAGATGTTGCTGTCCAAAAAAAGAAAGAGACCTCAGCTCAAGATAACAGGGTTGTATCACCTGTGAAAATGAAAGCGTACACTTCTCCGGAGTACAGGAACTTCTTGCATTGGCTACATTCTTCATTAAAGTTGTTCTCTCCAATGCTGTGAATACAATCTTGGTTTGCAACATATTTTAGAAGACAAACTGAACATGTTTGCGATACTTCTGACAGGAAAATGGAATTCTTTCCATATGGAAGGAATATGAATTTTGAAAAGTTAATAATGACAAAATTTTTATAGGTAAAAAGTGCAAATTTTTGTATATTACCTCCAAGCATTTTACACTGCTACCTACAGGGAATTTCAAAGCATCCTTCATTTTGTTGTGATTTACCAGTTGAATAGTACGTTTTGACCAAGAGTCATAAAGTATATTTGACTGCTGCCTCCTGACTGTACAGATGCAAAGAACACCTTGGAAGGGGAAAAAAAAAAAAAAAAAAAGAAGCTACTGTCAGTTTACATTTATGAGAATATTTTTACTCATACAAAAAATCTGATAGAATGCCAGTCCCAAATACAAGGATATTTATATCCCAATTCAGTTTTAATCCCATGAGAATCTTTAAAGTGAAACTGTGCTTGTGGTATATATACAACTGGGATATATTTTTTTGGTATATTTCTTTTCCTATTTGGAAAGACACGAGAACATTTTAAATTAATTCATCTAAACAGTTTTGGGGCCCCAGTTTTCTAAATATGTCAGTGGGACTAAGCAGGTTTCACAGAACATGCAAGAACTGCTACATGCAACAAATCATACGTGATTATACACATTCTAGTGTCTGCAATATCTCAAATATTAGAGCACTGGGTTTTTTCCATGATGGCTGCTTTGAACTGCCTGTATTTGTTGTCACCTCTGATACCCGGTAAGGCTGGGTGGAACAGGAGTTATAACAGGGCTGACTAAAGCAGGGTGGTGTGAAAGTGCGGAATATCCATAATGAGTGCTCTGTGGGGTCAGTGACTACGTTTGCTTTGAATAAGGAAGTGATAACTAAGTGATAACCAATGTAAAAATAAAGTTAAAAAATTAAATGGTTTTAGTGCCATAGTCAACTATTGCTCATTTTTGCTAAATCACCACACTGTACTTATCTCTGTACCTTGTCATTTCTTTCACATAGGAATTTTAGCTTCTGTGCTTTCTTGTGCATGAATACTCCTTCCAGATTTCCTGTGTCCACAGAGCGCAGTTCGATCGCCTTCTCTCCCCAGCCCATGACCTGGTTAGACTGAAGGTAAGCTAAAAGGGGGAGAAAAAAAGAAAATATACATTTGATACCATTTAGCAGGTGAAAAGACTGATTCTTGCCTCATTTATGTTAATATGGATCTGAAGCGTTTCTCTTTGATAACAATACATTCTGCATTATTTGTGTTTTAAGTTTACACAAAAAGCCTTGGGAACAGCAACTAAATTTCAGTTTCTCCTCTCAGACTTATTTTGGACTCTAGACATAAATCTTAAGTATGCTGGTATTGCGTATTTTAGAATCACAATAGGTTGGGGGAAACCTCTGAAGGGCATCTTGTTTAATCCCTGTCCCTGAAGCAGGGCCAAATCAGACAAGGCTACCGGGACCTTGTCCAGACATGTTCTGATGGGTATTTCACAACCTCGCTGTGCCCCAGCTGCAATGTGTCACTGCCATAAAGGTTAAAGATTGCTTCCTAATACCTAATGGGAATTTCTCTTGATGCAACTTGTGCCCATTTTTGCCTCTCGTCCTTTCACTGTACACATCCAAGAAAAGCCTCGACTCTGTCTTCTCTATATCCTCCCATTGGGAGTTTGGGTTTGTACGTGCTATGGAGTTCAGCTCAGTCTGAAACCTAAATACTTTTTGACGTGATACTATGGCATGATTAGTTTGGTGTCCTTAGCTATTGTCAACCCATCACTGTGGTTACGTGCCGTATCTCCAAAACCAACAGAAGATACTCCAGCACTGTGGAAGCTTATGGCTACTCCCTTTAAACGTGGCAATTAGATGAGAAATTGGAATAGTTATGAAGGAGTTAGCACCACAGATTTCAAATTAGGCACGGTTTCAATGAAAGCACTCTGATTAGTACATGTATGGGCTTCCAAGGTAGAAACACATTAGTTATGCTCTGTTGATAGTCAATGCTCAGAAATTGTTCTTCTTGCTCAACTATGAACTGCTATTTCATTAGTCTGAGAATTCTGGTGCTCTGAAATGATGTAGAGAGAATGTGTGCATTTGACTGGTTTTTAGCTTCAGTGGACAGTGCTTGGCTGTCCTACATCATTAGTGTGAGCAATGTCTGTTTCTTAAAACCATCCATGTTGGTTCAGGTTTTAGTCTAAAAATTGAACTTTCAGTACACATGGCTATAGGAAGCAATGCCCTGCAATTCTACTTTACAAGGACAGCAGAAAATAAAGGCGATATGCCTGACGGACTGTATATCCTTCTAGCAGTTGATTTAATATTAACTTGGAATCCTCGCTTTGTAATTCTTGTCAGAACAAGTGTATGAATATTATACCTCCTTGGAAACATGCGGTTTGGCTGCGATGTTGTGATTTTAGTTCCCTCAGAGTCTACAAATTTCCCCTAAATCTGTTTAGTATCCTTTCAGTTATTCCTTGTGCGCACTGAAGGCTTCCCTGCCACTAGAGCTGAGAGCAAGAACATTCTTTCCCAGTATCCCAACCATGTAGAAAGTGGAAGAAACCATCCTGTCTGGAAAGCAAAAGAGCAGTGAACATCTGAGTGGAAGAAGAGAAGGGACAAGGGTATTTTCTAAAAATCAAGCACCTGAAATCAATACATTTTACAATCTGTTCTTTACGCTTCAGTTCCGAGGTTGCACGACAGGGCACTGCTGCGGCAGGCTGCAAGGAAGGCGGCCATCAACACTGCTGAGCCACTGTGGCAGCGGCGTGATGCACGCCAGGGCAGCGCCTGTGCAATGTGCAGGCTGTAGCTACAAAGGCAGTCCCAGACCACACAGAAACTGAAGAAGCGATGCAATAGTCAGACATTTGCTATTTTTGGTAACAACTGACATCATATTAACTTTTTCAAACTTCGCTTTTGAACGCAACAGAAAGGGGCACACTGGATTTGGGGGGTGGGACAGCAAGGCAGGTGCATATATACAAACAGCATGAAAGCATTCTGTGGTTATGCCATTTAATTAAAAAAAAAAAAAAAAGGCAACAAAGACCTAATCCACTCGGAAGTCTTCCTATCTTTTCCACTACATGAAATCTGCACTCAAGTTGTCAGTAGGCTGCCTGTATCAGCTGTGCCCGTGCCTTTGGCAGATTTCAGTTTGATAGCATCTTGCAGCTCTCAGTAACAGCTTAATTCAGCTCCGGTACAACCTCTAGGTCATCTGCGATAGAAAGCCCTGGATGACAGGACCACTGCTGCTATGTTCAGAGGAGACCTGATCTCCAAGCAGTACTACACTAGGAACACGATAACACAGATCTGCCAAGTTCAGCCACCGGCGCTCTGCTGGCCAGCCTGTATACTGAGAACTGTCAACTGACAATGGCAAATTTCAGTCAAGTGCAAGTGGCACAAAACCTCATTCTTGTAGCAGAATCGAAACATTCTTTCCCAAATTGCAGCTGTGGAATAACATGCCAACAAAAAGGCCTCATTATACCATTTCTGGGCTTGTCCAGTTACGAGGATTTATCTATACATGGAAATTAATTTGGAGGATAACAGGCTGTGAATTCAAAGGTCAGTACTGAGTCTTGATAATCTTCCCACGCAGGAGCACTGAACGGAGAGCCAATTAGATACTCAGAATAAAGTTGTCATATTCTGGAACAAAAGCTGCTATACCACGAGCAACTTAGGAATACTCATTTTGAGTCCACTTGCCACCTCAACAAGCTTTAGCTAAAAATATCCTATGCTTCCAACTGGCAACATATAAGGGTGTTTATATTACACCCAGTGCAAGACTGTACTGGTTTCTAGCAACCCTAGACTTGGACAGCCACTCTAGTCCTTTGGACAGTAGCTCAGCAGAAAAGGCACATACTGACTCACACTGATGTGCCAATATTGCTTAATGTGCTGGAACAACGTTATTCAGTTAGCTGAAGTTCCCCTGCTTCGCCCCGATTACTGCCTATCTTAAGAGACCTACAGCTGTGCATGAGCTGTGGTTCTTGTTACACCATTTATAGCAGCGTTACCCCCTGGACATCAAAGAATATATGCCATAAAGTTAGTAAGCAAAGTGAGCTCAAAATCAGTTTCTTAGCATCATGAAAGTATTAGGAGCAACACTCTAAACTTGGGGGGGAGACTTGGTATTTCCTGTTTACACTGTGGATTAGCATGAAGTTGAGCAGAGCCCCCACGCAGGGAAGTGACTGCTTCCAAGGGGAAATCGTTGAGGGAGACAGGAAAGGTGAAAGAAATAACTGAGCCATATTGCATCCATTAACTTCTACGAAGTGTCACCGACATGAGCTAATGATCTCAGTCTTACACCAGCAGCAAACTCACACCCTGAATGAGACAAGGACACTGGTACCACAGAAATCAGGTACTGCCACCATCTCATGTTCCTTCTTAACCTTTCTTCTTTTTTTAAAACTGTTTCCCTTCAAAAATCCCCTTCTGATCTCATCTGCTGAATCTGGCTCAGTGCCCTAAGCAGTTATTCCCAATTGACCTCTGCATGAGAGCAGAAGCCAGCCTGCTTTTAGCAAACTATCATAAAATTGGGCTTTTCCGACTAGTGTTACAGAAATAGGGCAGGAAAGGACCTCAGTGCACCTTCCACCCGTATCTCTGTGCCACATCAGTATCACTTCTGACAGTTGTTTGTCTAAGTCGACCTTAAAGACCTCTCTAGTGATGGACACTCCAAAAATTCCCCAGGCAACTGATTCCAGATAAACCAAGAACTTTGAAATGAACAAACGGAACATGAATTAAAAGAGCCTGACCCACTTTTGCATGCCTGAGTCACGGTATCAAACTCTGTTTCACAGGGTAAAAGCGAAGTGTTTGCTGCGTTACTGAATTCCTTTTTTTTTTTTTTGAGACAGTATGTGCGTAGGTGAAATTCAATGCCAAAAAAGCTACTGCATTTTGCTTTTGTGTACACGTTTGAGACAATTGCCTCAGGTAAGTATGCAGCTGGGCACAAACATGAAAACAATATCCACTGATGGCTTTGCTGACAGGAAAAGATAGCAGCTATTGCAGACCACAGAGATCTTAAAACTGAGCACACTTCCACAGAGCCCTGCTTTGGCCCTTCAGTCAAACCCAGTATGCTTTATGAAATCACAACCTTTACTGGTTCTCCACTCTTTGGGGAAAGCATGTTTGATTATTTTTAGACAAATGGAAGGGAATACATGTTGACAATCGGGAATGGAAATAACCTACGGAGATACCAACAGTGTCCTGTAATGTAGCAAGGCTTGTTTCCACTGAAATCCAGCCTTGAGCTCTCCAGGGATGCTGCTGATCACTGATTAGGGATTGATGAGCTATCTGCATGTACTTCTACCTGTTACCCATGCTTTAAAACTTAACTGCCCCCAAGTTAAGCAATTTTGGGTAGGAAAGCTGAGGAAGGAGCTGGTAACTTCTCTAGTGCAATTCTGTTAAACAGTATTACTGCTATTATTTATGTTACCTGGATAAAAGTGGGTATTTTCTTTCTCCAGTCACAGCTGCGGAGAACTTTCACCAAATGAGAGAGGTTAGAGAGTCAAAATCAAGAAGGAAAAAAACCCCCTAAGGCTTAATAAGCTCACAAATGGACAAATTAAGGAATTGGCCATGGAAGGCAGGTGTTCTTCTCCTGTATGTTTTGGTTAGGCTGTACTGGACAAAGGGCTAACACATACAGTTCCCTAACCACCCTAAGCAAGTTAGGAATAAATTTATTATGACTGTCTTTCTTTTTTTCCCCTCCCCCCCTGCCCCCAAACATGCATGTGTCTGTGCACCTCTGTTCCAAAGCTGCTCTGTTCCAAGTTGTTATTCACTCCTTTGTAATTATTCCAGTAGAACTGGTAACCCAACCCGGAAATGTATCTGGGGTGACTGTCTGCTTGTTTGAATGGTTTTTGCTGTTTCCTGAAGAAAAAGCGTGCAGGAGACCTGGCTAACAAGAACCCTTCAGATACGAGCCAGCATTCTCTGTGCACGAGCAGGACACCAACCGCTGCAAGAACCAGTGAGTGTGTTGATAGAGCACTGAGGCAGGGATTCAACCCCCTCTTGGTAATACCGTCTGTTTCTCTACATAACATCCTTTTTGCTTCTAATACATACATGGCAAAGGAAATCAGGACTTCTATTGGTTCCCCACTCTGGGAAAATCCAGTTGTGTGACAACCCTCTAAGATTACATAGATTCATTACTCACACAAAAGGGCAAAAGTGCTCCCCAATCTTATTAACTTAATGTTACTTAAACCCTTTTTAAATCCTGTTTTATAGAAAGAAAATATTACAGCTATATTTGTATTTAGCCCTCCATATGTGAAATATCTTTCAGATTAAACATAGATAAAGTACTTCTACAATTTTAATTTCCCACAGGATTTGAGTTTCCTCTCTCCAATTTCTTATTAACAGATCGGTCACGGAGGTTCTAACTTAAAGACTATGAGAGTAAGCTATATTTAGATACCCTTGCCCTAAATCCATCAATTATAATAATACAAACTATTTTTTATTTTTTGTAGTCAAGATATTCTCACCAACTACAAAAGTTTTCTTTCAAAGTAATTGTTTAAAGAAATCAAGAAGTGAGCAAAGGATGACTAGAGAGCACCCTGAAGTTAACAAAAGACCCTTCTATCTCTGAAACACAGAGTGAAAACTTTAAAATGAGCTCATACAGACTTTAGGAGGTCTGAAATGTGTCTGGAAATTCCAGGAAAAGGGGATGTCTTATGAAACTTTCAAGTTCCGCCCCCCCTAAGTTTGACCGTGCAAACAACACAAGTTATTCACACTTCTGTTACAATAGTTAAAGTTTTTGTCTGAGGCCAAGAATTTCAAAGGATCAAGAAAATTAATAGGAGCTAGTAGGAAACATTAAAATAATAGTTAAGACAGCTCTTTGTTTAAAGTTTGTGTGTTGAATTGGAGGTTGGTTTAATTTGGTTTTAGTGGAAATGGGATTCCAGTCAGAAGTCAAATTAATCTTGTACCACATCTCACAAAGACTGACAGTTTCTGTTCCAAAGAAATCAATTTCTGAGATATCAGGAGTGCTGCAGTAGCAGCAGAAACGCAAGGGTTCTCAAGCTAATGTATTGGAAATTTTTCCAATGACAACTGAGAACTGAGAGGGGCTGTTTGGAGTCTGCCTCCCTTCAGTTCTGGAATCTGCAGAAGTATAAAAAACAAGTGAGACGGATGGATGGAGACAGACACCTTTCCTTCCAGACAAAACTGCAGTCCTGCTTTCTGAGCCCTGGGAGAAGTTCTACAAAGAACTGGCTGTTTAGTCAGCTCCCCTAACCTTACTATCCAAACCATTTCATCTCTCTCCCTCCCTCCCTGCCTCCTGAGCAGGATGTTTCATTATACCTGGATGGGCACCACCTTCCCACGGTGATGCCCATTTCTCTAGACTGACTACAGAGAAAATCTGAACTATTCACATAGACAAAACTCTTCAACTTCTGTACAGTACAATTCACCAGACAGGCTGCCACCCACCCTCAGAAGCATCTTCTCCATCCTCTTCCTATTTTATGCCCTAAAATACTGTAACAAAAACACGTAGGCAATTTTGTACTGATAGCTTTCCATGCAATTGATTATCATCGTGGTGTGCAGAAGAACAGGAGAAACAGCTGTATGAGCACATGGAAAGGCAAACGTCCAAATGGCATTCCTTCTATTAAGATGTAATCAACCTTGAGGAATTGAGAGTATTATGACTAGCCAGAAGTATACCGAAGGCTGTTTTAAATTAATTAACTAGCACAGAAGATCACATATTCACCTGGTCCAAAGTGGTGAAGTTTTATTCACTTAAATGCTAGCTGCATACACGCAAGGGAGTTTTTACTGAAGTCAAGACAGTGTGATTTCCAGGCTACAAGAATGCTTTACAAACCTCTCCCTCGTATCTGTCGGTTTGATGATTCAGTACTTTCAACAGCCCTAGGGAGAAGGACTCAAGCTCTCTCTGCTGTGCTTCTGAGGCACACCTGCAAACTCTGTCTAGAGTAAGTGAAAAAGCTTTGAGACGAATCAGTGCCCAGTGACACAAACTGCAAATTTCCAAGTAGGAGTCATAGATCTGTGACCCTTCTTGCAATATCCCCCCTTTCTAAAGCAGGATGCAAGGAAGCCCCTCGTCCCCTATATATCATCCATCTTTGAAACACTATCTAGTAACAGTGACTCTTTAGGACATAGCTTATAGTAATAATACAACTAGAAAAGCCTGTAATAGTTTAAAATAACATCCATGGTTTAAAAAGTAGTAAACATGGGATTAGGGTTAATCTCTTGCAGGATGCTTATATAAATCCACGGATTTCAAAATTGATTCTTCCCAAGGGAGGGAAAAACGAGTTCTAACTGATGGAAGTACATGTGGGAAAACAAAGGAGAGTTTAAATAGTTATGAAAATCATATACCATCTATGCACATCATCAGATGGATGAGACATTACAGTTTAAAGAAAACATTCACATTAGTAAGCTTGCTACTTTTAGTAATGTCTAAGGAAGCGCGTCCCATAACGCCATGCTTCTTGCAAGCTTCAGTCTCCTTCAGATAGCATCTGTCAGTGCAGCTCCCAGTTATGTTCAGTATTTCTCATTAGAGCTCTTCTTACCTTGGCTGACTAATTGCTTTTTGATTATTGACTATTTCTTACAGTGTTTCTAAGGGGGATGTAAAATTTCAACATATCAAAGACCATTAGATATTCCTATGAAAAATGGAGAATGGGCTTGAAACATTTTAATTATGCTCAGTAGCTCTGAATATGGGCTGAGAATTGGGGATAAGGCTGCTCAGTGAAGGGAAGGAAACACTGTCTAGTTAGCTCATAACTTTCTACCTGCCTGTTGAAACTGAACCCATTTTGCTGCTGAATTTTATTGAAAAAGTGCAAAAGATAAGTTGTCATGTCACGATTTGTGTTCCAGAGGTGGGTTTCTTGCCCTCAATACTGTGGAAACCCTCTACAAATGTTAAACCCAGCATTTACTCAAGGGTGTTATTCTCCTGATTTTAACTTTTCCTAAAACTACCCAGATGGAAGTGAAAGGAGAAAGGTGAGCATCCTTGATTTTGCACTGTGGCATCCAGTTTCTGCCAAGCAAATACTATGCTTTTGTACAACCTAAGCATCTTGGGCTTTGTTTGTTGGTATGTTTGTTTTAAGATGCAGGAGACCAGGAGTGAACCAGGAAAGAAATTAAAAGCAACCAATAGTAAAACCAAAAAAATCTGCCTGTCTTGTTCTTGGTTTTCCCCACACTGTTAACTTGAAGTCCTCTGGGGAAGGTGAAACAAAAAGCTGGCCTGGCTACAATACCATCGGAATCTCCTGCACAGCCACCCGCAAGCATGGAGAGACTGAGAATCTATTAGAAACACGCTGGGCTGGCAGCCCCATGAATCTAAAGTGGTAAAATTAAGGGGCCATTTGACAGCAGTTACAGATCTCTTCAGTAAACTGACCTCTCCACAGCTGTGAATTTTTACATAAAACGCTATGGGCTATGAACAATCGGAGTAGGAAACAAGAACACCTTTCCCCCCCGCCCCTGTAAGTCACACAATTCTCTCTGTGAAAGCTGGTAGTAAGCTGTATCCTCAGTGAATATACACCCTGGCTGTATAGCCAAGGTATGATGCCATAAAGAGTGCGACAAGAATACAAACGCTACGATCCAAATGTGAAGACCCTATTGCAATCATTGGCTGTCTTAACACAAACATACATAAATCTGTTTACACATCTGGTTTGCTCAGAAGCTCCTTTATGTGCCATACCCCTTTCATACGGATACAAACCTCATAAAGAAGTCAGGCTTCACGCAGCAGTCTTATATTTAATAAAGTGCTATTTTTCATACCTACCTACAGATGCTGGCATTTCTCCCCACTGTAAAACCGTCTCCTTTGTGAAATGCCCATATATATCAATGTAGATGCCTTCATCTTCATAGGTGAGTAAAAGCTCCATTCCGCTGGTATTCGGGAGGATGATAATGGCATGTGGGCGAATAGTCCCCTGGATCTAGAATCATATTTTACTAAGATTTATATCAGAAAATGGACTGCAATTTTAGTGACTACATCAATCCAACTAGCTTGGCAGAGCGATAAAAAAAACTAGCTCATGGCTCATGGAAAGTGAAAGAAACGCCTGTTTTCAGGAAGGCTGCGTATTTTGCTAGCTAGCCTCTGAAACAGGCTTTCTCCCCTCCTCCCCCTTTGAATATCACAGTAGGTTTGCAAACAAATCAATGTTCCATATTTCACTATACATTTACCGGTATTAATTGGTTTCAAGAAGCCATGGAGCCGCTGAGACACAATAATATTTACTTACTCACAAAACAATTGCATTCTTTAAGTAGAAGAAAGATGAAACAAATTTGAATTCACAATTATTTCAGAAGATGGAGGAAGGACAAACACTTTCACGTTCCAGGAAATCAGTGCTTTCACTTTCCATGCTATTTCCCTATCCCCACTCACAAGCTATAACAATATTTACAGCCAGTTGAAAAGCTACCTGGACCTTTCAAATACAAGCCATCCTAACCCTAACCCTTCCCACATCCTTCACTAAAAAGAGTTCCCCATTTAAACGCTGTTCTGTACACATTTTCTGCATGCCACAGGAACGCTGCATGTCACTCACACAAATTATTTTAATAGCTGTTCAATGCACTAGAATCTCTCCCAGAAGCCAACATGTCCCAAGTGGAGAAAAAAAAAAAGTCTGAAGTACACAACAGTGAAGATGGGGTTTGATGAAATCATTCTTGAAAGGAAAAGAGGACAGCTTTAAAAAACAATAACAAAACACTTCCCTGTTTAAAGCACTACTCAAAACAGGATGCTAAATAGTAAAGCGCTAGAATTAATATTTTAATAGGAAGCGTATGACTGGAGTTTTACATCATTCGCACAAGCCAGCAACACACAGATTATTTTTTTTTTCCTTCAAGCACATACATTTATGCACACTGTAAGGGCACAAGGAACAGTAAAAGAAGCACTGAAGCTGTACTTGCCAAACTGAGCACACTCAGGCCAACCACTTGACTCCGTGCCTCCGCAACAACTATCCGTAACACTAGAACGGGGATCCAGAGTCGCAGAGCAATTTTAATGCGTTGCCTTGGTACTCGCATGAGCGATCGAAGCAGGTAAGAGATGAAGAAAGAGATGGGGAACCAGGAAAAGAGGCTACCAGAAAGCAAGAGTATCTAGAGTCAGCCTGTTAACGTCGGGTCTGTTGCCACCACAAAGCTCCTTGAGAGAATTACCCAATTCTAACAGATGTTCTTTAAAATAATAAAATACTGAAAAAGATACAGCCACTGTAGCAGCAGATTTATTTCAGGTCTAAGACTCTAAAGGGAAAATATATTTTTAGTACGTTCTAACTTTTGGTTGAAGAGCACACACAAGCGGAGTCAGTCTTAAAGGTGCCCCACATATTCAGGACAGTCACCTGGGAAATCTCTTTCATCAGGTACATAATTATATCTGCAGCCTGTTGAAAAACTAAAGCCTCTGAGAAGGTTCACTTTTGTCTTTGCCTTTCTCATCTTGGGCAATTATGCTAATGATCTTTTTCATAAGTCATTATTCACCTTGCTTAGCAACCAGCTTCCAGGGATGGCATGCGGGCACCATGCTCAGAGTTATAAACTGATGTGACTGTTTCATGTTGCATGGTTAACAAAGCCATTAATTGTCAGATTAAATAAACCCTCTAACAAAACAGATACGAAGTCTCTTACCAAACCCAGCACAGAAACAAACAGTGCAAGCTTTTATCAGGTGATCCAACGGTTTCTTCTGAACCGCTAGAAAAGATTTTGGTTTTGTTTTGTTTTTTTAAATTTTTAATAGTTTTTAATTGAAGAGAAGTTTATAAAGCTTAACAGCCATCCTCAAACACCGTGTCCATGAGGAGCTCAGGCCTGACAGCATCTGAAGACTGTACTTGCCAGGGCAGCAAGGGATCAAGTGGCTTGCACGGGAGGTGTGGGTTTTCACTGGGTTTGAAAACGTGGGGCTGAGAGTGGAGAAGAAGAAGTTAAAAAATAAAAGGGTTCAAGGCACACGCTGCAACATGCAGATCTGGGATGAGACTTCTTCAGATCTCCTGAGCGTAACTTCGCGACATGTTGCCTTGGGATGCAGGGAGGCCATGGCACCCAGATGAGCTAACCCCCTGCCCCTCGGGAGAGCTGTTGACTTCAGGGAGGTTCTCAAGTGTGCACAGAAGTTTCCTTGCCAGGAGCCTCCCATCAAACTGGAGCCCTGGGAACCTGCTGAAAACCGAAGCCCTCAGGTTTCTCTAGCTTTTAGTACTCACAGCTTTGAGAACAACTATCTAGAACAGCTAAAAAATAAGCGAACCAACCAACAAAAAAGATTTAAACCATAGCACAGACTTCATATTGGGCAGCCCCATGACAGTCATTCACTCTGCATGGGAATTTTCCATGATCTGAGTTTAAGCAGGAATTTAGCGATCACCATCACCTCAATGAATGGATGCACAATGCAATATGCATGCATCAACCAGAAATCAACACCTTCATGCCAATTTCTTGACAAATCTAATGGGAAAATCCTGAGGAAAATGTAAAAATTCTTTTGGATTTAAGGACTGATTTCATGGGCAACTGAACGGTAAGACAATCAGCAAATTTATTTAGTCTGGAAGTTGGGTTTCTGCAAAGTTGTGACTGAAAGGCAAATCACATTTTGCACACATAGCCTGGATCTTTAATCACGTGAAAGAAATGCAACTTTGCTCCACGGTGAAGAGACTGGGATTGTTCACGGGTGCACATGTACACCTGGATCCTCTAGCTACAGGCACTCACTGGTGCAAAGGTAACATGCTTGCAGTGGATCGAGACTAAAATATGTGGCAACGGCTTTTGTAACCCAGGCCAAATTCCAGCCCAATTCAGCAATAGGTTAATCAGCTTGTTAGTAAGATTGAAAAGCATGGTGATAGATTGTAAAAGTCACCTAAACTCACACAGATATTGTTGTGTCTTTGATTGCTTAAGGAGTCCTGAATTTCCCGGATAAATCAATTAAAAATAGCACTGTCCATACAACAGGATTTCTGACATCATGCCATTAAAACTGTTATTCTAAATGTGATAAAAGCCTCTTAACAGAGCTTCAGTGTTATAAAAGTATATGAAAAGTGGTTTTCTATTAGCTGATATACGGTAATTTTATCTCCTAACCCTGTCTTCTGAAATATAGCACAACTCTTAACCTGATCATCATACATATACAGGCCAAAGAACAGAGGCATTTACATAACTTTTTGGAGTATCTTACGTGTGTTGGAAGGTACAGGTCATATACAGATCCAGAGTCCACATCAATAGCATGAAAGCCTACTAGGGAGCCATATATGACTTTTAATCTTTGTCCATTTTCAACGGTCAGGTCAACTGACAGCGGTTTGTGATGAAGTGCGGTAAAGGACTGGAAAAGGAAAAATACACTGTAAAACACAATAAAGCTGTTGGTTTACAGATCTACACATACGACCTTAAGAATTTTCAAAACTCCAAAGTTAGACAGCTACTTTTGTTAAATAGTATGTTGCATTTATAGAGCTAAATATCCACCATCCACCAAGTTGCAAGGAGAGTTCAGTTGTATTTTGAAAAAAATCCAGATTATAGAAATGCACTAGGCGAAAATTAGGCTAAGTACCATTCATGTTCAAACCATTCATGTTCAATTTCCTCCTCTTTTGAGGGAAATCAGCATCAACTTTGTGAACTCAAATGTACTTTTTGGCACAGCCCTGAAACAAGTTATTCACAGCTAACAGAATCCTGACTGTGGTGGTTTTATGACTGCCATCTCCAATGTATGTCAAACGTGCTACATTTTATTTGAAAGAATGTTATACAAAGCAACAAAAAACAAAAGCAAAGAGTAGATGAGGGACAGCAATACATCTGAACCAGAGTGAAGTTTCACTTACCTTAAAAGCCATGAATTTGTGATAAGGCTTTGGAGCCCAAGCATAAACCTCCACTGAGTTTTTCAAAGCAATTACAAGGAATTTGATTCTCTCATATTTTACTGTAATACAAGAAGAACAATTCCTTAGGCACCAGACAGACACTGGCAAGACCATCTCATCACATGAAATAATTTCAACGGACTGCTTTTAGAGGTAGACATTACCCAACAAAGGAGACTAATGAATTCTGGATATCAATGTTTAACACTTTGTGTAAGTGACAATACCTTGACTGAAAACATATAGTTCATTTATTCTCAATAAAGCCAGATGACTGTTAAGAACTTTTACATATTGCTTTTCATGTACCTATGAAAACAAATAATACATATCTTACTGGTCAGGAAAAAAGGTCTTGACCCTGCAGCTAAGCCCACCTACCTTATTTTTCAAGTGTGAACACACCCCAGCATAGCTGGTTGTGAATAAGCTGCTGTGGGAGGAATGGTGCTGTTAGCTGAACAATTCTGTTACACTCTGCAGGATTAATTTTCATTTCACTGTTCATGCACAGGGTTAAATCCCCATGTGCTAGCGTGGGCAAAGGACTTCCATGTTTCCGAGATGAGTAAGCATTTAAGAGATGAGTAATTTTTCTAAGATGATTAAGGTCATGTTGGGTCCATCGAGAATAAATGAAGAATCATGCACTGAAAATTAAGGCTTCTTGGTACATTGTGTTTTCACCCTGCCAGAGACAAGCATTTGCTTTGGAAACAGAACACCAGGGTATTGCATCCAAAAGCATTTACCCTTCATTTCATATTCAGCATCTGCTTGGCAGGGATTTTTAAAAGATGCAGGTGTTACACTACTGAAGTGAGGGTTGTTTTCTGTGGGAGGAGGGCTTCATCAGCCCTTGTGGCTTACAAAAGGAGCAGTTCACACCAGCCAAACAGTATAGCAGAGGCATGAAGAGTGGCTAAGGATAAGACACTGGTCAGGAAAATCTCACATAGGCAGAGAAAAAAAACCCCACAAACCCACAAAAATCACCCAACAAACCAAACTCCACTAAAATGTGGAAGAGTTCAACCTTTTCCTCTTCTACCTGGAAAAATGGCTGTAAAACCAAAGGTCAAGATACAAGAAGATTCACCAAGAGAAAAACAACAGCAGCTGTTTAGTCAAGGAAGTAAGAGTGGCTTGTCGTATGTAAACACGGAAGCTCCTGTCAAATGTTTGCCTAATTTTAGGATGACTATTTCTATTTATTTTATTTTTTAAAAAAACCACACCAAACCCAAAGATGAGCAACTGAAGTGGAATATGTGGGTGCTCTAGCTATAATCAACCACAAAGTAACAATGCACATCTGTTTCACATTCTTTCTTGGATTTAACCCTTGCCACTTTTAAAACCATGAGATATAAAAGCAGGAAAAAAAAAAGTCAAACAAAATATTTATGAGTCAGCCACCTCTCCGTCTCCTGCATTCCTCTATATCATTTCTCTATTTGACTTTGAAAAAAGTGCCACTTTCACATACCATCTTTCACCAAAGCAAAATTTGTGCTATATATCACACCCCTCACTCAGTTAAATGACAGGAACTACCACAACACTGATGTTGACCTTCAAGAATGAACTGCCTGAAAGCCAAATAAAAGCAAGACGGCTTTTCAGCTGCTACAGTACCATTCCCAGTGTGTAAGTTTAAACAAAGGTATATTTAGTTCTTTTATGATCTCAAGACAGGAATGATCTGTAGCACATCCAATCTGATCTACCTACGGACATCGCACAAATGTGATTTACTAGTACTTTACTAGTCCAGTTTCTTAGCAGTTACTCCGGGCCAGGAGGGAAGCACAGAGGTGGAAAAGATCAGCCTAATTAAAACCTTAAATAACTACAGATTTTCTAAACCACTAACTGAACAACAGACCAGGGCTGGCACTCCCTTCTTTCAGCCATCATAGGGAATACCCGTAACATCACCTGCTAACTGCTGCAAAAAGAGATGCTACCTGGAATGACAGGAGCAAAGCACCTGCCACGTCAAACAAGGAGGTTTGAAAGAACCCGGAGGTATTCAGCCCAATACAATCCTGAAACAGAGCTGAAGAAAAAGGTTGGTGTCCCGAAATGCAAAAGGATGATTAAACAACTCTCTGAGGAAAAAAACCAAAAAGTCCTTACCGACTTTGTAGTGTACGCAGCCTTCCAGGTCACCCACAGACACCCAGCCTTGCCGCTTCTCCACCTCTGGATCATTGCGCAAAATTTTATTTCTCAGCCATGACAAGTAATATACCCTCAACTTATTCTTCTTCCCTAGGATTTGCAAGATAAGACAGACATAACGCTTTAACTCACTGAAGCACAAACGCTCCCACGCTCACAAAAAGCCAGTTTGGTGACTTTGGGTAGAGCGGGTGTTTGTGCCTCGCGGATGGCGACGCGCAGGAGGCACCTGGAACACCAGCAGCCCTATGGCCTGTGGCACACGCAATTACTTCGTGACTCAAGCTGCATGCAAGCTTTTCACACCTGACTAAAATTCTTCCCTCAGGCCAAAGAATAGGTCTCTACAGAGGCATGTGTTATCAGAAATAATCACGTTATCTGGCATTCACTCTTTGATGTGAAGGAAGGAACACAGCCATGGCCTACAATGGCCATTTTGCATGACTCATTTAGTGCTAATTAACTGACTATCTTCATTAAAGGCAGCTATTTTCTTTTGGATGCCTTTCCAGGTGAGAAAGACTTTGTCATCTTTCATCTCAGTCTGTCTTTCTGTCACTTTAGTGCTTAAGTACATATGATTAACATCAGCCTGGGATCACAGGTTGGTCTAAAGAGAAGGACTGTGTCACATAACCAACTGGACCTGGCCACATGGTCCAGCTCTTGCCGTCATCTACCATGGGAAGTCTGGACGGAAGACAAGGAGCTGCAATTCCTTGCTGGACCTACATCTCTGACCTTGTTATGTACTAAGCATCCTTTGAGGCCGCTCTCATCCACGGGGAATACAGGCCCCAGTACCCTGCAGGGCAGAGTCCAAGCTGTTTGTCAGCAGTCGTTGGAGGTGCTACTCCATTTAATGTTACTGATGCTTTCACAGTACAGATCACTCTCATGTTACCACTCGTACATCTTGTTGAACACAGATTGAGGCTACTTAATGATATTTTAATAGAATTGCACTTTGATAAATGCTCACCCATCACAGAAACAAGCAAAAAGAGTGACAAACTGTAACTTGCTGAGAGCCAGTTCATTTTAAGGATATGAAACACTTCGTACTTCCCCCAAACCATTTTAAACATTACCCAGGTAATGAAACATCCCAAAGCCTCTCTGAAATGAGAATGTAAATGTTTAAAAATTCAAGAGAGTTTTCCTATTAACAAGAATAACTGTCCTGTGTTTTTCTGTAAGAGGAAATTCCTCAACCTAGTTTATAACCCAATTCTTCTTTTTAATTGCTTCCAACCCCAGTGCAGGTCAGATACTTTTAGACACTGAACTAACCTGATATAGTAATTAGCACATTGAGTCCTTCCAGAACATCCATTTGCTGGAATCGCCTCCTTGTAATCAGCGAATAAACTCTGCCTTGCCCACTTCTGTCCAGCAGCCACAATCCAGTCTCTGTTCCCACCAGTAAATTTACTCCTGTTGATACATGGAAAAAAAATCCTGCATAAATCACCTAACGATTCAGAGGCCACCAAGTGTTCACTGTTTTGAGAGCTGATTCTTATTTAGTCTCACTTAATGGTACCCGATAATTTCTTTGTTGCTCTGTGGATGACCTCCCAGAAAAATGAATAGAAGAAAAAAGGATTTCACCATTACAGTTTTTACCTAGCAGAACATTTATATGCCCATGTAACTTGAAGGATATTCAAGGATAGTTCCGCTGAGGTCAATGTTGATGTAAACAAAAAGGAAAATGCTTTGTGAACTCCAGCTCCTCAGGTGACCTTGGGAAGTGCCTGTGAGCACTGCAAAAGTCCCAGTCCAGATCCACTCCACTGGCAACACAGGAGATCCAACTAAATGATCTAAAAGTGTCTACCAATTAAGAGACAAAAATAACAATAAAATTTCCCTCTTTCTCCAAATACAACACTCAAAACACTGGAGGACCAAACTTGTGGGAAAAAGGGCTGCTGTTATGAGGAAGCACAGTGCGTGTTTACGAAAAGTCTGTTTTGCAAGAATGTTTTCAAATGCCAAATTCAAGGAGCAAATCCCTCTGAAATCCACCTGCTCCCAAGGAAGTGAAAGCTTTAGTGGATTGCTAACATCAGAGGATGTCAAAAACATGTTCGGCTGGCATGACAGCTATGTTTCCTAATCAGCAGGTTCTAAAGAAACCACATGAGGTACCCCGCTATAACAAGCAACCTCCTCTACTGGCGATGCTCTGACAAGTAGCTGGTGCTCTTCAACCTCAAGGCACATCTACAGTCCTTGCCACACAGCTCCATTCTTAATTTGAAATCCTGGACTCCTACAAACATACATTACACAAAATCTGTGAAGCTGTAAACTGGAAATCTATATTTCCTTCGGATAATGTTGCGTCTGCTTGACTTATTTGCCATTCCAGACTCAAAAACTGAGTAGTAGTAAAAGGCTGGGTGAGCCCCATAGAATACATCTGTTCTTCCAAAGTAGGAAGATGGTTAAAATAAGTCAAGAGCTTAGCCAGAGACTGGGACAAGGACTACATTCATCTTGGTTTTACGCTATATGAAGCCAACCCTGTAAAAGGGGTGATCCAGCGAGGTTCTGAGTAAGCACTGACAGCAGGACCTAAGGAAGCCAAGCTTCGGGGAACACTGGTGCCTGCCCTGCTTCAGAGTCTTGGAATACCTCACACACACGAGAGCAAACAGCTTCAGGTTTGGATTATTTCCACTGGGTCAGGGCTTAGTGTGACCAGCTGTACTGCTCTGCAGCTCAGCCAGGAGTAAGCATCATGAGCTGCATAAGCTACTAAAACATTTGCAACTTCTGGTTCTTTCAACGAACGCAGTTTCAGTTTGGTGCCCAACCAAAACATTTTCTCATTCTGAGGCACAAAATCCTTTGCGACTGTGAGTCATCTGTTTGCCACCTTCTACCAGGAAGGCAGCGCCACGTGAGTGACTCGGGTATCTGCTTGGCGATCCGCTCCAGGGTTTTCTGATGGGAGAAGCTCAATACAACTGTGAAATCCGCCTGGCACATACTGCCAGCCTCTCCAGCTGCTGCCTTCCCTCCACACACATGCCCAAGTACTTCTGAGCTTACCCCACAACGCAGCACAAAGGACCTCCGAGTTGAATTTCTTCTTATATTTACGAATTTCTGGACTGTCGCTCTGCGGGCGGATATTCGTCGGGTTGACATTGACAACGGAGCCCTTCCTGGCATTTTCTCTCCTGCCAGGCTCAGGCTTTGCACTGGATGCTAGAATGAAAGACACAGGCGATCATGAAAAACGTAAGCATTTGGCTACAGCTCACATTTGACCTGTTTATGGCTGAATGAAAGAAACCCCAGAGGCATGAGAAAACACCTTGGGAGCATTATGTAGCCAGAGGGGAAAAAAAAACAAAAACCAAATACACATCTGGAAAATTCCTCAGGCATTCCTGAGTAAGCACTGTGGTAGCACAGCAGCAGAGCAGAGCACATCTGGAAGAAGGGCAGAAGCAGTGCATTGAACATTCATAGCTATGTGCAGGTTCGGTTTCTGGAGATGTTACTGTCAGTCTCCATTTCCAAGCAATAGGCCCTCCCCACTCCCCCCCAAAAAAGAAACCAGGAGTGACGCTTTATGAGAAGGGTGAAGCATACTCACGAGAGCTACAAGAAGGTCCTACTGGACTGGTGGGAGGGGTGATGGGCAGAAGTCTAGGATCTATGAATGAAGTAAACGATGTTGTAGACGAGGTGCTGCTCTTTGACGGCGTGCTTTCAGTGCACGGGGTCTGCAATGAAAAACAAGAGCTGCTTCAGGAGGGCCATTCTAGGGGAGCGGGCAGCGCACAGCAGTGGGGTGCCTCCGAGGTTCAGAAGAATGGGGATGCAGCACACTCAGCCATGATAAAGAGTCTTAAAGCAGCAGACCCACGGTACAAACTCAGTAACAGGTGGCCTGAGCAGTTGTGCTGGGATGCTCAGCCAGGCTGCACTGCACTGAGATCACCGGTTCCTCCGACCAGCCCGCCCGTGACTCCCCGCTGCCCCGTCTGCCCCAACCCCCTTGCAGCAAGGGGATGCTGGTGCCTCAGATAAGGCAGTTCAGGATGTGACCCCCTGACAGAGCTGTCACTCACCTCCAGGGACACACTTCTCCCCCAGAGCTGCCTGTGCCTACAGCAGTGCTGGGGTCCCTTCAGGGCTGCTGCGTCACGCTGCCCCAGCCCCTGCCCACCCCGCCGGGCACCGGGATGGGGAGAGCCAGGGACAACGCACAGAGGCAGGCGAGAGCGCTGCGTTGCTGATGTGACAGGTACAGGAGCTGAGGGTACAAGCCCTTCTAGCTCAGGTAAAAGGGGAGGAAAAAACTGAAGGAAAGAACAGGGAGCAGCAAGGGAGATGGGGGTAAACAAGTGGAACAAGAAAATCTCGTTAGGGATTGCAAGATTTCTTACCCATCCCCTAGATAATTTTTTTCAGGAAAAGAAGGGATGTGGTGAAAAATCTCATAATAAAAAAAGGCAGGATAGATGAAGTTAAAATGCTCTCAGCCTCAGCTCTTAACGGTTGCGGAAAATG
This sequence comes from Falco rusticolus, assembly GCF_015220075.1. Taxonomy (NCBI): domain Eukaryota; kingdom Metazoa; phylum Chordata; class Aves; order Falconiformes; family Falconidae; genus Falco; species Falco rusticolus. The sequence continues at coordinate 8,567,290 of NC_051200.1, read as the reverse complement.
ATGGTACAAACTCATTCAACCTGTAGTTTACCTCTTACCTTATTCAGAGGTTTGTTTTGAGGTTCCTGGCTAGTCAGTGGCACTTTTGGTGGGTTCACAGGCGAGTCTGAAATTTGGCTTTGCTGGAGGAGATCTGGCAGGAGATAGTTCTGGTTGTTCACGCTCCAGAGGCCTTCTGGGGTGCCAGAGATTTGTTTCCCTAAAATCTGATCCTGCACATGAGAACATAGAGTTAAACTCCCAATTTAGCATACGTCCAATGCACTATGCAACTCCTGTTAGTTAGGACAAGAGATAATGAGCATATGGGGCGGAGTGCTCTGCGTGACGCATCATGTAAAGACAAACCCTATGGAAAGATTAAAATAAATAATTAAACACAAAAAAGCGTGTGGCAAACACCTGAGAAACCAACACTGGCTTCCACTCCTGAAGTGCTCCACAAACGTTCCTCATCCACATTTCCTCAACCACAGGTAAAGAAGCAACTTCAACCTCAGACACACTTGAGACAGAATCAAATGGCTTGTCCTAACGTTACAGATCTGACCTCTGCCCACCACACTCAGAGGCAGGTACCTCTCAGTTCTGCACCCTTAGCATTCATTTCATCGCTACTGTCCATTCAGTGAATTAGGAAAGCTTAGTCTAGAATGATGACATTCAGTAGGATCCAGTATCAGCATTTCCAGTGCAATGATGGCTGGTGACCAGCTTCAAGGAAATACTTGTAAACCACGTAAGGTCTGAGGCATGACACATGCTCTCTCCCTGACAGCAGAAAATACAGTCAGAGGTCACTTTCTGGGAATACACGGTTAGAAGCTTTAAGTAGAAGAAAGATGGGACGTGTAAAGCAAGCGGTGTCCCAGATGGGACGGGCAGTGCAGGGGGATCCACCCCTGGCCATGATCGGTCAGGGTACCTGAAAGCCATCGGCACCAGAATGCAGAATATGATGGGAGCCAACCGCTACACCAGAAAATTCCTCCTGATTTACACCGAAGCAAAAAGCACCACCAAACATGAGCAGCTCCTGGCTGGTTGAATTCAAGGTAAGCCTGTGCATCATACAGACTTTGATAAACAACCAACTGAAATCAGATCAGCTTTTTTCAATGCTGGCCAAAATATGAAAAGAAAAATAAAAAAGGTAGATAATTCTAAATAAAATATATTTGCCTTTTAAAAGACAAGTCATTAACTAGAAGTCAAATGGATGGTCTAAGTATTATACATTTTGATTTATATATAAACCCCCAACCCAACCCAAAACACATGTGCCAGTATAAGATTAGGGAATCAAGCCAGCATGGGGCTTTTTTGTCCAGTTTTGAGTCAGATCTAGCTGAACTCAACCGAACGCCCATTCAAATCATTTGGGCCATTCAAACTACCTCAAACCAGTTCGTGCTGATGGGCCAGGGAAAGGGATGTTGGAACAAGTCATGGAGACTCATGACGGCTGTGGTTGGTGAAGCAGAGGTGGGCAGAAGGGACAGGAGTCTGCGTCAGGAGGAGGGAGAAGACTGGAGGCATCAGGGAAGGTTTGTTAGGAGAGGCGGCAGTGATCTGTCCATTCTCACTCCTGCATCGTCCTCCCCAAACCCATCAGAAAATGTGACCTCCACTCTTCTCCATCCTGCCTCATCCTCAGTCTGGGCCTCAAAGACCTCATCCATCTCCTTTCCCTCAAGCAGCCTATTTCCAAAGCCTGGATATCAGGGGAGAGGCAAAGCACTGGGCTGCTTTACCACAAAAGAAATACTGATTTATGCCCCGTTTGTAATTCCTTCTCTGAAGCAGGGTCTTTCCTCCTCGGAGATGGTGTGACAAAGGCGAAGTGGGACTTCCCATTCTCAGTCAAGAAGGATGCCACTCTGGTTTGAAGCTTAGAAATCACACTAGAGGTAATGAAAACTCCTTTTTCTTCCTAGCCCTGCCACAGCTCATACAAGCAGCTCTGGGGAAAACACCAGTTTCACAGCAATTTATTATCCTGATCTGTGAAACAGAAGTACACTCAGTAATACGTGAGAAGTGTTCTGACGCTGAGTGCCAGTCTTATTACTGTGATTTTTTTTTTTTTTTGTTTTTGACCACAAAGAACATTGTTCTGCTTTTTCTGTCTTCATCTTTTCTGCACTGATGTTTATCACAGGGGAAAATCCACATGACAAAGTCTCTACTAGAAACTACAGCCGGGAAGGAACCACAACATGACATGCGAGAAGACGTGTATTTTTGCTAAGCCAGTAGGGAAAGGTAAGGTGGTTTTCCCCTCTTCTGGTAATAATTTAAGTAGTAAGAGGTAGGTTTCTTTAAATTGGAATAAAAAAATGTCAAGATTTTTAAAAACAGCCACAATGCACACCAACAATAATCAACAGTGTTGCTTTTTGCGACCTGCCCAACGCCTTCAAGAAATACGTTGGCATCAGAAACTACTACCAGGTCAATAACAAGGACAAATAAAGAAGCACAATTCCATACCTAAATGTAAGTATTTTTATAGGAAGCACAAACCCTGAAGGTACACATTTTTTCAAGGCTTAGAGCTATAATTTGCAATGACAGAGCAGGACTTCAGAGAGAAAGTGCTGCCGAGAAGAAACGAATACAGCGTTTATCATGCATGTTAACGATCTGGCTCCCCCCCCAACTGTACCCACCCCCTTACAAATGGCCAAATTACCTTCTGTTCTGTGACAGTGCTTTGGGGTTTCAGTTCAATTCCATCTGGTACTCTCGTCCTTGAGAAATCTGCCACTCTGCTGCTTAGCAGTTGCCTGGTAACAAACTCCAATTAATGAACAGAACTAGTTCAGAGGGGAGGGAGGGAGAGAAAAAAAAAAAAAAAAAAAAGAGCCCCAAACCCCAAAAAGACCCCTCCACACACATACACATGTTCAAAGCATAATTAACATTCACTAGTTACTCTTACAGGTTCTTGCACAAAAGCAAGCTGATTAGTCTGTGGATGTGCCTGAATGGACTCGAGCCTGACGACCACTCGCACACAGCAGGGAGCTCTCCCCACCTCGATGCAGAGCATCCCCACCTTGACGCAGAGCATCCCTTCATCTCCCTGCATTTCACTCATCCTTTTTCCAACAACGCATAGCTCAGGCAAGTGGAAGCTGGTCCCTCAAGCTGTCATTTGAGAACTGCCTGCTCCAAAACTGCTCCTGTCTCAACCTTGTACACTACCCGGCACAGTGCAATGATGAGCTACCCTGCTTTCCAGAGAAAGAACATCACCTGCACTTGCCAGGGGGAGAGCCGGGGCTCCACTGTGTCACAGTATCTTTGCCAGTGCCTAAAGACAGGCTACACTGGGATTTCATACTGTGAATCAGTCCCTGAAACACAGACATCCTCACCTTACGTACAAAGAAAGAGAATGTTGCCCAGTGCACACAGAGACAGAAGAACGCGCTGGACTGGCTGGGGCCAAAAGCCCACCTAGCCCAGTATCCTGCCTTCCACAGTGACCAAAAGCAGACACCTGAACAAAGAGCAAGAACAAGGCAAGCACCTGCTGTGATATTCCCTAGCATACTATTGCCTCCCACGCAACCCGTGGTATCTGCATTTTAAACTTCTTCACCCAAGTGGAGCTGCCTCAGACTTCTGTCAGGGAGGCTCTGGCCCCATTTCTGTGCATTTCCACCCACATTATCTATTCCACTTATTTATTTACATACATTTATTACTGCAATCCATTTAAGCCTATTACATGTCTGCCTTTCCAGTATAAATAAAACTGACTGGATTCAGGATGCTGGTGTGAAGAGCCCTACCAGAGCCACATGAGAACTGGTAGATTGTAAGGGTCTGTTTTTTCAAATGCCCAATGTGGTAACAAAGAAGGTCTGGTGAAAAAGCTACCAACTGAAGATCGCAGTGAAGGAGTAGAAGTTTTTGTGGCTTTTTTTTTGTTGTTGTGGTGGTGGTTTTTTTGGTTTGTTTGTTTTTTGTTTTGTTTTGTTTTGTTTCGGGTCATCATATAAATATTTGCATCCTAAACTTAGAAGGAATGGCAAGATATGGAGTAGGATCAATGGTGAGTGCAAGGACCTGTTCTTATCCGGAAAGCAAGCAGCAGCTGATCTTAAATGATGCCAACCTCCCACTTAGTAGAGGGAGAAACTATTTCCTAGCAAAGCACACACCTGCACCCACCTTGTCCAAATTTTGGTAGGGAACAGTATATATAAAGGCAGAGAGAGGCAACTGAACTCTACAGAATGAGTCCCACGAAACTCAGTGTTTTAGGGGGACTGTGACTGCTGCAGGCACTGCAGGAGGAAGCACTCTCAGCAGAGCAGGAGAAATGAGCATCAATGGAACAGATATGCTACGCAAGCAGGTAAGATGCTGGATTCCTTAAAATAAAAATCTGGTGTGTGTGTGAGGAAGAATTCTGGCTCATCTCACTATAAAGAAAAACAAGACCAGAAGTTGTTTTACTGGTGAAAGACAGCTGCCCTTAGTCGTGGCTTCCTCAGAAATAAGCCTGCTCAGGGTGGTTAACAGGATTCATCCAAGAGAATATGAAGTTTTTTATCTTGCACATATGCATGTTCCAAACCCAGTCCTACTGGGCACCTCCATAAAAGCTGGAGCGTGGACATCAAAAGCCATTCCACAGCCCAGGTAAGAACAAGAAAACACAGACTGTTTTCAATAGCCATCTAAAACTTGGACCAAGGTGTTTCAGCCAAAGCCCACAGAGAAACAGCCCTACAGACTGCAAGGGACGTCAGATCCTACACTCACATGTTTTAGACAGCAAGAGAAAGAAAAACCTTCACTTTATCCTAAATATGCAAAGTTTCAGTGCTGGCTGCTCCTTTCACTTTGATCACTATCTTTTTTGCTATTTACTTGGTAATAATCAGGATGTCTTTCCCAAAGTATCTCTCTTTTAATACAAATGACGTTCAGCCAAGGTGAAGGGACTTTGCTAACAGACGACACTATACTTCTGATTCTGCAGTAGTTCTTGCGGTGGCTGTGTGCACGGGAAGGCAAACCTGACAGGGATCATCGCGCTCATTCCACTTTCTCTAGAGGACTGGTGGATCTCACACACAGAGGAGATGCAAATAACACATGCAGATTTTCAAAGGCAGTGATAACACTCCTTCAAATCATTGCAGCATGCAAGGATCACAGCGACCTAACACTTACACAGCAAAGTCATTGCTACAGGGCAAATCCATATTTTTATGTAGAGTCTTTCTGAGGTCTAGGATAAATTCTATGACCTAGAGTGAACGAAACTTTTTACAGACCAGAATAAGGTGGTTTGGAAGAGTAGCAGCAAGAAAATAAAGGCATTACAGTAAAAAGACAGCTCTTTCAGGTGCGCTGAATAGGCTACAAGGTTTTTCAGCTTTGAAAACTGACGTCAGAAATGCAAATTAGGAGCATATGCAGGCACAAAAACTCTACCTTCCTCAGAGCAGCACAGGGGAAAGGACTGGTACCAGGCCAACACAACAGCGTGCCAACAGTGCTACAAATCTGTGCATCTCTTCCCGAGGACTGACAACACTGCATGTGCAATCATGTCAGAAGAGCAAAAGCCCCATCCCAGAGAGCTCTGTGGCCTCGTGGTGCACTTCCAAGTAAATCCTAGAACTTGAATTAAACCAAAGTCTCTTTGCAAGAAAATTAGAAGTTTCATTCATCGATGCTAAAAAATAATTCCGTTTGCTGTTCCACACAGCAGGGCTGGCCAACTGACCCCCTGACTCTCTCTCACTTGGACTAGCAAGCTATTTGCGCTCTGTTATTTCTCAGCACCATACACATTTTGTATGACATGTAAAACACCACAAGATGTCAGTCACAAAATCAACAAGAGGAACTGGAAAGCTAAAGGGAAACAGTTCAGGTGAGATCAGCTTGGTACGAGCCACAGCATCATCTGGCAACCACAGAAATTGTGCAAAATAAAAATGCTAAAAATACTGCAAATTTTACAAAAACATACCCTGCTTATGCTATTCCCTCTTTATAAATAGCCGTGGTGATGGAATCAGCTTTCCAGTGGTAATTATTTCTCCCACAGCGAAGAGACTCTCTGAATACAAGGGTCATGTTTACCTTGCTTTTTTAACTGTAACCTGTATTTAGCATGAATGCGTGCAGTTTTCTTTCCCTCTCCTTTATTCCTTCAAATATTCCATTTACACGTAGATCAATGTGAAGTTATCTCTATAAAAGCACTACTTACTGATATTCAGTTAAAAGAAGACATTTCTTCATTGTCCCAGAGCAGCAAGTCATCAAAGCTTATTACACTGCATACATCTGATGGAGCAAACACTCACCCCTGGGAGTTCATTACAGTGTGATTAAACTGCTTAATTACAACTGACATAAATGACTGATAGTAACTTCTGAGGGAAAGCAGTATTTATGCATGCCAACCTTTTCCAGGTATTTAAAAGTGTGTAATAAAAAGGAAGAAAATAATAGTAATAATGGAAGAGAAATAAAAATCAAGCAAACCTTGTGTGGTTCGTGTCCTCTTCATCACTACTGCCAACTTCATCACTTGAGGAGGAATAGTCTGCTGCTTTTAAGAATGAGTTGGCACCATCCTTCACCTTGGCAAAGGAGCCTGGACTCTGAGTAAAGAAAACTCAGTCGATTTTTTTTCTCTCATGGCAGAGCCCATCGCTAAAGAGCACATGCAGTATTTTACTGACCCAGCACATATAGTTATTGCAACTTCCACACCAAAAATGCTTTATTAGGAAGTTGATGTCTTTGTGACTCGGTCTTCATGATTCAACCTTCACGCTTTGCAAGAGCAGAGAAGTCCTTCCTCGTTTCGCACGAGGAAAGGAGTGCTCTGCACCAGGACTAGAGGACTGCACCAGCCTGAGTCTCGTTCTAGCCCTGGGCTACCTGGAGGCTTGTGGGGCCATGTCTGAGCACGGGCTGTGCCTGGGCCAAGGGGCGCAAAGCACCTTTGGGCTGGGAAAGCAACACCAGCACAGCCATGGCTCACCCCCCCAGGGCAGCGAGACACCCCAGCCCCACAGCAACTCACACCAGCGGCAATGCCCTAAACACAGAGTCTTCTCCAAAGCTCCGGTCCCTGACAAGCCAGGAGGGGCTGGGGACTCTGGTGAGCTGCAGCCATCCCCTGGAGCCACCCAGGCTTTAAAATGCCAAGCATCCCACAAACTTTTAAAATGCCAAGTGTGCCACACAAGAGCTCCTGCAGAAGGCACTGTGAGCTCCAGTTGTCTGCTAGGCATCCCACCCCCAACCCCCCCCAGAGAAAAGGAATGCCTCAGTAAATGAGGGAAAGCAGTAGCCAGCACCCCGCACGTCAGCGAACGGAGAGGCAGCGCAGCCTTGAGTGTCACAGCCTGGCAGCACACCGCTGGGCACTTCCACACTGGATACTTGCACAAGTCACTGGCATAATTTTGACTTTAGGGCTGCACAACAACTGGACCTCCTGAAATATTAGTTTAATCCTTTCTAAAGATTTATCATCAGGTTCAGGAAAATTGAACTCCCCGCTGACGAGCTGAGCTGGACACAAGTCAGACGTGGACCAAAAGCTGATGGGACGACACTAACAGGGCAGCGAGCTCCAGCCAGCCCCTCCGGCAGGCTCCGGCTCCTCAGCCAGCCAAGCACCAGAGCAGCCCCCTGCACAGACAGACCCGTGGTGGGAACTATGAACAAAGCAAAAATACCAGCGGATGTAAAAGAACCTACCACAACCTGGCCTGGATGAGAAACTTTTTCAGGCTTGTTATGCAGTTGCAAGTGGTTTTGGGACAAAGCGTTCTCCGCCTTGGCTGGTCCTGGATTCCCTGATGGGGGGAAAAAAGAATTTCTTCTTTTAAATGCAGGTGCAGCAGAGAGAGAAAGGACACCAGTAAGACAAGCACACATAGTTACCACCCAAAGCAGATACCAGTGTCTGTTGACATACTTCTTTTTCATCTTTGTTGCAATGGGCAACCTTTTTGCTTGTTTCCCAGTGGTTCTGGAGGCCACAATATTATGGATAAAAATTGATACTGGTGCGGTTTAATGCGTCAAGAGTGAGACAAGCAGACCAAAACCTTGGCAACATGCTCCCACTGCGCACCAGCAACTGCTCCATGGACTGGAAGGCAGCTTGCAAGGGAAAAAGGGTGAGAGCATGCTAATTCCTTCTTCTGATCCTCTTCTGGAGGGGAGACAGCTCATCATATCAGCAACTGCTGGCCCTGTTCCAGCACCAAAGGAGGCACCCAGCTCTACTCCTGTGGCTGCAGGTGGGGGGGTCAGGGTGAGGGTACAGGAGCCTGGGCCCCCAACACACGCTTCTATGAGCAGATGTGTTGCCAAGATTTGTCCTTCATAAAACTATTGCACAAGAACAGTCTAAAGGGTCCGAATTTCTAAACCCAGCTGGACTGTGGGCAAACAGCTGCGCTAAACTCCACTCAGGAGCACGGGGTCAAGCTAAAAGCAGAAGAGGATTCACCGTTTCCCACAGTGGCACCGGGAGAACCATTTTCCAGTCCCTGCTTCCCCTGGGGCACACGGAGCGTCACTTCTCAGCTCCCACTTCCACTTTGTGCCGTGGGGAAGCAGTTAACAGCAGCCCTCACTTTTGCAGAGAGCTGGCCCCTGCTGCGGGCCAACTCCGAGTCAGGTGGCACCTCGTGACACTGCCCAAGGTCAGGCAGTGGTTACAAGGAAGCTGCTTCGCTCCCAAGTGGCATGGGGACCTACATGTGCCACCACGCTTGCACAGCTACTGAATACCCAAGCAAGTAAGACTAGAGGAGCTGGCGTCCGTCCGCACATGCTGATGCCACGTTAGGAGGGATGCTTGCAAGTAATGAAGCGAATCTTCCCTTTCGGTGCCCACACAGCTGCCTGGGGAAGAACAGAAGCAGCCTTGGAGACCTGCTGTCTTCTGCACACAATTCCTGATGGAGGGGAAGGGAGGGACAGAAAGGCGACGTGCCCTCACCCTGCCCCTGGGACACACGAGCCAGCTCAATGTCTACCTTGTTCAGCAGTCTGTCCCATGGCTGTCCCACTGCTACCAACGGGACACCGTGCAAGCTAAGGGGGCAGAATTCAAGTTCACACAAATTGGGATTTGTATTTGGTAATTTAGATAGTTTTACCGAAATGGCTTCACATATTCATGTATTTTGCAAAGCTTTTAAAATGCAGAATCTCTTATTGGTCAACGAGTACCTAAGCAACTCAGTAGAAGTATTAGCTTTAAAGTATTTATAGTCCTTTCCTGCCCAATTCATTATCCCTGTGGGCTTGGGAAAGCAACAAACTCTTTCTGGAACACCATAAGCCAGAACTAGCTGTAATTTAATGACACTTAAGAACCCAAGGAGACAGTTGAAACCACAAGGGAGGCTTTCTATTCTTTCCATTGCTGGTGAGGTTTTCATTTCCCCATGCCAAAATAGCACAGGATGTACACATCATGCAGACATTGCAAAGTTGAGCTGGGCTGCTGCACGTTGTTCATCTCTATGCTGTTATTCGAACATAAAATGACATAAGAGCAAAAAGAAACAAAACTCAAGCAGTTTAAAGTGTGCTTTGGATTTCTCTTGAAGTAAAGCTTCCCATTCTGTGTGGTTAGTGAAAGCAAAACTGGCTTGATTGTGTAAGTGTAATAAATAAGCTATTTGGTCTTCATTTATCGAGGGCTTGCAAACTAACAATGTGAGCCTCAGTTTAAAAATAAATGACCTCAGCAGTTCACTGGTGTGGTTTCAGAGCATTTTTAGCATCCACCCTGCTGCAAATTGGGCATGATTCCCCATCTTTAGTAGTCAACCTGGATGCAAAGTGTTTAACACACCACTGCTTTGCAAGAAACCGCCCTAAAAGTGACCTTAGGAATCACAATAGAGGAACAAAGCTGTCCACTTCTGCCCCATGCCCCCATCTGCCAGATCACAGGTCATGTCTCAGGAACACAAGTCTGCACTGCAAAAAGTCTGCACCATCATGAGCAAGCCCACTGCATTCCTACACTGCTACCCATGATACCAAAGTAGCTTACAACGTTGCACTTTGCTTAAATTGGATGAGATATCTCTACATTTTAACTACTTACCTCTCCTTTTTTTTTTTTTTTCCCAGTTCTCCTATCTTTCTGCAAATCAAAGCATACTGGAGGAATGTTTTATAAGGTGCTGTACAGAGAATCTCACGCTTCCTTCAGCCGGCACATTATTAGTGTGCAGAAATATTAGTGTACAGCAACTGCTCATCTGTATCATCTTTTCAGTGGGCAATGCAAAAAAGCAGCATAGGGCTATACAGAAAATGCCAGCGGGTGAACATTAGTATTGAATTACGTCTGTATGTCTGTAATGTTGGCTCTGCTGAGTTTCAATGGTGTCAGTAAGTGCAACAGAACTGATTTTTTTTCTTAATTGAGGCAATTCAAATTTTCTATATGGAAATATGCTCACAGTCACTTTTTGACTCAAAAGAGGAAGTGTTTCTATTTTAGGAACATGGAACCATAAAATCAGAGTGCTTTCAAAAGCCGACCACCAGAAGACCTCGTTAAAAACAATATGCCATTTGCAAAGCAGCGCTTGACACCCCGCAGAAGCCCATTGCACATGATCAGAATTTTGCACGTTTCAACTGGTAAAACTTGGACTTAAGAATCACCTGAGGTTGACTGGCTGCTCTGATGAGATCCCATCTCCCACTGCCTGTCACCCGGAGTGCTGCTGCTGCTGCTGTTTAGCTTCAGAGCGTGTCCCCTGGGGGATGGCTGATGAGTGTTACTAAACAGAAAGACAAAAAGCAGATCAGACTATCTTGGGTACAGGAACACAGACTGGAATGGACCTCCCAGGCCACTGAATCGAGTTCCCTGCTGTTACTGGATAATATAATACTGATCAACAAAAATTTTATGTTCATTGCTGCTCCAAACAGGGCCACCCAGTAGTGGGAGAAAAAGATGGAGCGTTTCCTTCGGGCAGTCATTCTGGGAGATTACAGAGATTCCCGAGTCATTACAAAATACCCTACTGTATGTACTTCCCCCCTGGCCTCTTCAGATCTGTGTTGTTCCCAATTCCAGAATCTCACAGCTTTTACAGATAACGAAACCTGCTTCAGTACCCTCCTAGAAGATACATCATCACTGGCTTATCAATGGAGAAAGGAATGCACCGGGCAGTAAAACACCCTGCCAGGCTCTGAAGCTGCTCACTTGTAACACTGTGGTTTACTTACACATTTCTCTTCTGCTTTGCCTCCTATAATTCCTAAGTAGAGAGCATTTAGGGCTTGACTTGACTTGAAAGTTATTTCAGATGATGTTTCTGACCCTGGCTCATCAGAAGTGCCACACATTATCCTGCTATGTCAGCTAAAGCTACTTCCCTTTCGGATCTCTCCAACCCTAGTTTCTCACAGCATTATGTTCCCCGATTAGACATCCAGCGGCAGCTACCCTTTACTGCTGAGCTCTCTGCATCCTTGCTCTTTTCTCCTGGGATATGCAAAACTACACTAGACTTAAGGGCAGACTGCCAAAATAGTCAAGATACATCTACAGGCAGCCTGTTCAAGCTACTACCAAGCAAAACAAAGCTACAGGCACAAGCTTCACAAGCTGTAACTGCAAGTGCCTATACAGGGACTTGGGGCTGGACCCCCACCCTGCCAGTATCCAGGCACCTAAGTCCCCTTTGAAACCAATGGCGCAGGTGCTGATGTAGAGCATCTGCATGAGCATCCAGGCAGCCCTGATGATTACTACTGTCACCTGCCACCACCAGTGTCGACAGGCTAAGATCTCAAGTAAGCTGCACCTTCAGCAGCCACTTACTCTAACCGAAGGGAAAGTAGATCATAACCAGATCACAAGAAGTTAAATGACTGCACAACGTGCTGCCCGTTTACTGGGAAACAGATGCACACTTTGCATGCAAGCCACTGGGCGTGCCAAACAAGCTGAACCAAATGAAACAACCCGTTGCAGGAATTATTACAGCTCTAGCAGCCCTTATATATTAAAAATATGGCTTTCCAGCAGAAGACAGAACTAGCTTGCATGAAAAAGAGAAGGAGATCTACAAGAGGCTTGTTTCTCTTTAGTGATTGACATAACTGATTTAAAGGAAGCTGGCTGAGATACTTCCTTCAGGCTTAAGATCAGGAAGTTTGGTTAGTTATTTTTGTGGACAAACTGACTCAAAAGACAAAATAATTGTTACTGCTATTAAATGAGGTATGAACCCCTGTCAGTTTTGGTGTTACTGAGGTTATGGCTTTGTTTTTAATACATTGGCTTTAGTTTTCCTATTGATGGTAAATCAGCATTAGTATAAGCATAAAACACCGAAGAGCTTACCTTGAAAGGCATCTCTGATGGCCAGGCTGATCCCTGCCGTAAAATTTAGAGGTTGTCCTTTCTGGAACCTTAAGGATTTAATCAAATGCTTTAAGGTTGCTAGTGATATTTTAGATTCAGTTAATAAACCTAATGCTTACCCTGTATTAATGCAAAAATAAGGCTAACCACCACAAATGACTAATGCTTCAGCAGGACCTCTGGAGAGGTCTTCCATGATAGCAACACTGGAAGCTGCAAGTCAGCAGCAGGTACTTCCAGTTTGCTCCAAGCCTGTGCAATCTATCAGGGTGCAGACCACAAGACATTGCACCCTTCCGTAGAGTTGGCGTTATTCTTGGTCAGTATTTAAGGCAGACAGGGAAATATATCTGCGGTCATTTAATGCAGCTTTCCCTGCGTGGTGCATTACCTTACGTTGCTACCAAAGGGCTGGGGGAAGAGACAGACACACACCCCCAGCTGCAAAGCAATGAAATGAATACACGCACACATGCATGTAAACAGCCCCACACAAACATTCTTCTACTTATTCTTAGAAATTAAGTTAAAAAGAAATACACCATCACCTCAATTACACAAACTAATGAGCTCTTCCACAACAAAACACATTTTTCAGAGAAAGGGCATCTACAAATACTTGGTCTAACAAAAGAAGTGTATCGGCATAGGGTCGTAGAATCATTTAGGCTGGAAAAGACCTGCATTCGCAGATCCTGCAGGTATTATATACATACACATATGTATATAATATATGTACATACATATCCCAGCACTGGCCTGCTTATAAATTTCCATCTTCTTTCTAAATTACCGAGACCCAGTTAGTGTACAAGCAATGAGATTTTCACTGAGTTTCATGAAGTCCAGAGGACTGATACTACACAGCGCAGGGGAACTGAGTGGAGTGCTATTAACTACTGATAGTGCCAAACACCCCAAATTTCACGTACCTTTGGGGGTTGTTCTTCGTTTTGACTCATGCTCCAGAATACGTCATCCTGCACAGGGCTGAGTGGTGTCGTCACCATATCTGACAGTGAACTGCTGTGGTACACGTCCTTACTAGCCCGGAAATTTTCACACTTAAAATAAATGAAATACATGTTAATTGTACTTCCCCACCCATGTAACAGGTCCCAGTCTAAACAGACATCAATGGTTCCACTCGTGAGAAAATTTTTAGTAAATGTGCAAGGAGTATGGTGTTTGGATACAGCCCTATTAATCTTGTTCTCTGTGAAGTTATCCATTCTAGCACGTTAGCATATTAGGCACAAATATTTCCAGACAAAGGGCACACTAAAAAGAAACAGCAAAACCATCTCTGCTGTACATATATCTCCCCTTCTTAAATCTATGGAGAAGCTATAGGCCATAGGCAACAAGCAGCGAACTAGTTAACTGGATGATGCAAAAAATACTGTTGAGTAAGTATATTTCATTTCAAACCTGACCAATGCTTCCATTTCAGGATTTAGACAGTATCAGCACTGGGGGAACCCACCTTCCCTAAGTTAGATGCTGACTTCCAAAAGAGACTTAGCAAGCCCACCACCAACCTAGAGTCAATGGAGACAAACTGCCAGCTGGAGGAAGCACTTTCAACTCTCCAGTGGTTATGAGGGTGCCCTGGCCCTCCCCTGGACCAGATTTTCCAATTACTTGAAAAAAAAAATAAAAATCAAGCTTGAGAATGCAGTAAGAAAGAAGTAAGAAACTATGCTCAGATATCACGGGTAGTCATGTCCAGGTGCTCCCATTGCAACTGCCCACGTGTAAAAGGTATCTTCCAAGGTATCAAATGAGAGCATTGGGATTGCAAATGCCCTCATCATGGTGGGGGGCAGCGGGAGGGGAAGAAATCAGATCACTGCCTTACACAGTCTTCACTGTAAGGGACAAATAAGCAGTGTAAAACTCAAGCTCAAACACTCAGTATTTGGTCCTCTGACTCTTTCTGTAATTAAGAGGAGAGGGGTGGGGGGGAAAGAGAGAGACAAGAAGGAAAGGTCCCTTAAATTCTACATCCTAATGATCTATTACACTGGCATCTTCCAAAGGGGAAGAAAGGCAGAAAGCTAAAAATGTCAACTGAATGTACTGATCCTCCCTGAAATGACAAATCCTCTTGGACACAAGACTGAGACAGAACCCGGGAACCGCTGTGTAAGCTGTGCCTGTCTCGAGGGATTGCAATGCTAGAGCCAATCTGACGTTTCAGAAACAGAAAAAAAAAAAAACCCAACCAAACCACATTTGAAAAACGCCTGAAGCTACACCACTCTGTGCTTTATCTTGTCAGACCTCCCATGCAAAGCAAGACCCGGGCTCTCTGGGAGGCACCTCATCCTCAAAGGCACCGCAAGATCAGCACCCCCCCCACCTGCAGGGGTCCGAGAGAGGCCAGCAGGTTTGGGCTTGAGCCAAAGTTCAAACTCTTGTGTCCTGCCTGAGTTACTGCAACTCAGCTCAGAGGCGGCTGCAGCTTGGTTTCCCCAAAGAATGACTCAGATGACTATTTTAACCATTTACAAGCCCAAGTCTATAAAAATTCTCCAGTTCCCCAGTCTTACGAAGTAAAACACAGTGAGAACTGCAGCTTTTCAATAATGTAACACGATTATAAACTCCCTGTAACTCGACATGACTAATTATTTCATGGGAACAATGTTCACAATCATTTAAATACTAACAAGTAATAATTCTAAAACTAGTTAAAGATGCCAAACATCCATCCATATGTCCCATCACAACCTCCCAGACCAGCACAGCACAGTCAGCTCTTAAAAACAGTTCTGTGAGTTTCACCTAGTTAAATATTCAGGTGCTTTTTCTGCCTTTTGTCTGTTGCCTCCCTTTACAGAAAAACAACTTTTTCAGCAGTTATAACATCTCATAATCCATGCCCTTTCTTTTTGTCACAGTAACTTTTGTGTCCAACATGACTGTCACTAATAATAGTTTTCAGTTAACCATAATTATTTCAACAGCAAAGTGCTCCCCTGAAACGAATCACCATGGCTATAGGAATAGGTTTTACAGCAAGTGTATTATTACCAGAGCATAGAGGATTTTTTTCTCCTTGCCACTTTTTCAACAAGATACTTACGTTTCTTCCTAAATTCTAACTTTTGAGCCCTGCAGACTACCAGAAAACTATTTGTGCTTAAAAGCATGGAGGAGCTTTGCTGAATCATGATATAAGTGACTGGGTGAATCCGAACTCTGCAGATGGTGCCCACATACCTTCCCTGGGCAGAGAGAGACCAGTACAGTGGCTCCACGTAAAGCCAAGAAGTGACAACCTGCTTTTGGGATGATTTCTGTATGACCTACAAGACCTTGCAATTCCACAGCAAGCCAAAAATGTCTCAGGGAGACACAGTGTTTAATATTCCCCTTCAGTTTTACAGATACAATAATTTGTGTGTGTGGAAAAAAAATTAAATAAACAAATAACAATGATTCTAAACTACTGAGACTTGAGCCTTAAACAGTTTTTGTTGTAAGTAATACTGAAAGAACAGCAGCTCCTCTCATGCACAGAAAGCACTGGTAGACAAAGTGTTACCTACTACGTGTCTTCAAACCATACAGGCACACCTAACAGAGCTAAGGAAAAGGAACCTTTGCTCCCTGGAATTATAAGATGATAGATACAGTACAAATGGCTGATTACTGGAGTTTTTTAAAAAATATTTAGGAGCACAAAGTTTTAAAAAGACAGGCTGCACTGCTTTTTGGAAGATGCCTGTTCCTACTTTGAACTCGGTCTGCATACAGGGAGTAGAGAAATGCAGCTGTTGTTACAAAACAGCATAAGGAGAAGGATTTTCTTAAACTGCTGAGCAGATCCGCTCTGGGATACTGGGTCAGTCCACGACCTAGTGCATAATCAGCTCTAATAGTGTTAGCTTCTTGTTCTGTTCCAGCCACATCACTCCAGATGATAGAGGAGATCTAGCTAGCAAATCCTACAGGAAAACCCCAGAGTCAATTACAAAATGGAGTTCGTTTCAGATGTGAGCTGAATTCCTCCACAAGTCAGGTGGCAGGTGATGCTGGGCAGAGAAACAGAGTCAGTGACTTTGTTCTGGAAGTCTCTGTGAGATCCTGCATGTATCCCAGAACGGCTTGCCCCGCAGCACCACAACCAGAGCCAGATCTGCTACGGCGCTGCGGCCAGCACAAGGCAGGTGGAGATGGTACACTGATCTGGTATATCTCACGTTTCTTACCAGACAGACAGGCTACAAGACCCTAAGAAATCATGCTCCCTGCCCCTCAGGGGCTGTGTTGAGATTTCCAGTGAAGTAATTTTGAGAGGGATCTGGGCAACCAGCATGTGCCACAAAACCGCACAGAACACAGCCATTTAAAACAAGAAGTCGATTTTGCCTGAGCAGAGCAGTGATGACAGATGATCCTTCTCTGACAAACCTGGCTAGAAGTTCTTCAGCACAGACATCTGTGATGAATTCAGCTTGCATTCTAACTCTGTAGCTCACTTTTATTTTAAATCAACAAGGCACCCACGTACCGAACTTCAGAAGTATATTGCTGTGAGTCTTTCAATCTCCAGGTGACTAACTGGCCCATCACTCATGTTGCCTTAACACTTCCACTTGATACAGTTAATGCAGGCAGCATATCCAAACATCCTACTATTAGCATCAACAGCTACTGCCAACCAGCACAAGGAAACCCGGCCCTTCAGAGGATTTATACATTACCCATTGAAGTTCATCTGGTCTCCATGCTCACACAGCAGGTACCAGTACAGACTGGCTTCTCCCTGTCCACACAGACTCTTACCAGCCGGAGCACTGGTGAGTAGGTAACAGGGCAGCTACCAGCAGGGAGTGAGATCGCACGGTAACAGCTGTGTATCACTTGCTGCTATTACCCTTAAGTAACACCATCGCTTTAAGGAGCATAAAATTTTTACAGCGTAGTTTCGATGAAGGAATGTGAAAGAGGTTGGTAAATACTGCTACATTCCTCACCACTCCCCTCAGCAGCTGGGAGAGGTACTACCCCACAGGGAAGCACTGACAGGGTGCAAAGGAATGAAGCGACTTGTCCTAGGCGATGCAGCCAGCCTAGCACATAGCTCCTTTCATCCTGGAAATGGCATTTTAGCAGGGCAGCGTTACCCTCTGTACAGCCACCGTGCTCCTGCAGAATGCCAAATGCCCTGCAATAAACTACGGACTCTCCTACTGCAAGGCTGAAATATTTGCCTCAAGGCAGCAGCCAGCCTCTGCCCAAGGCTAAGATACAAATGTCCTTCTTGTAGACCTTGCAACAGCTCTCCAGTGATTTGATGCTACAAGCCAGGCCATCAGCTCAGCCCGGTTACAATACTCGTGACCTGAAATGACAAACAGGCTCTGGAAAAAGAGGATTGTGAGAAGACAGACAAATATTTTCCTGGTAAAAGCTATCGGATGAAATGGAGCCATTCCTCTGCCAGCAGCTGTCTGCGGTGATTTTTCCACCATCACCAAGCAGCAACCTAAACAGGAGAGGCACAGGGAGGCTTCGACTTAATGATGCCACCAGCCAGCCTTGACCTGCCCCCCACTGACCCACTGCAGGGCACGAACAGGAGAGGGGAGGGCTGAGCCAGGGAGCCTGATCCCTGAGGACCCTGGCTATGGGGAAGGAGCAGCTGGGGAGCGCTTTGCAAAGCACAGCCTGAGAAAAAGGCAGAACATGAGAACGATGCTATGAGGAGGGCTGCTTCAGGACATGCTGACATGGTTGGTAAACGGAGCTGCTGCTGAGGACATGATTTTTAAGGCACTTCTATATCTTGTTTTTTAAGGCACTATCCAGATCCTGCTGGGGCACTTCAACCACGCCAACACCTGCTGGAAAAGTAGCATGGTGAGCTGCAGGCAAGCCAGGAGACTCCTGGAATGCATCGAGGATAACTTCTTAGAGGCAGGTAACAGACAGCCCTACCAGAGGGGATGCGACACTGGACCTGCTCATCACCAGTGCAAGCAAGCTAACTGGTGACATCACAACTGGAGGCAGCCTGGGCTGCAGGATCGTGCCCTGGGGGAGTTTGCAGTCCTGAGGGATACAGGTCAGGTAAAGAGTAAAGTCAGGACCCTGAATTTTAGGAAAGCAAACTTCCAGCTGCTCAAGGAGTTAGTCAATAGGGTACCCGGGAAACTGCTCTCAGGGACAAGAGAACAACACAGAGCTGGCAGATCTTCTAGGACACTTTACCATAGAGCAGAAGAGCTCCTGATCGCCAGGTATAAAAAATCAGGAAAGGCAAGAGACTGGCATGGCTGACTTGAGACCTGCTGGTCAAACTAAAGGGCAAGAAGGAAATGCACAGGCAGTGGAAGCAGGGACAGGTATCCTGCGAGGAGTACAGGGACACTGCCTGGTTGCGCAGGGATGGGGTCAGGAAGGTCAAGGCAGAGATGGAGCTGAACTTGGCAAGGGGTGCAAAAAAGTAACAAGAAGGGCTTCTATAGGGATGTCAGCCAGAAAAGGAAGGTCAAGGAAAGGGTACCCCTGCTGATGAATGTGACTGGCAAACTGGTAACAATGGACAAGGAGACTATTTGACAGCATTTTTGCCTCAGTCTTCACTGGCAACCTCTCTTCCCACACCTCTTGAGTGGATGGACCTCAAGATTGGGATGGGGGGAGCAAAGTCCTTCCCACTGTAAGAGACGATGAAGTTCAAGACCACCTGAGGCACCTAACAGACATAAATCTACGGGACTTCATGAGCTGCATCCCAGAGTGCTGAGGTACACGCCAAGCCACTCTCCATGACATTTGAAAAGCCACAGCAGTCAGGTGAAGACCCCAGTGACTAAAAAAAAGGGAAACATTGCACCCATTTTTAAAAAGGGTAGATAGTACCCTGGCAACTACCGACCTGTCAGTCTCACCTCTGTGCCTGGGAAGATCATGAAACAGAGCCTCCTAAGAAGCTACATTAAGGCACATGGAGGACAGGGAGGTGATCTGAGGCAGCCAGCACAGCTTCACTAAGGATGAGTCTTGCCTGACCAAACTAGTAGCCTTCTGTGATGGAGTGACTGCATCGGTGGACAGGGGAAGAGCTATGGATGTCATCTGTCTGGAGTTCTGTAAGGCCTTTCACACAGTCCCCCATAACATCCTTGTCTCTAAATTGGGGAGATATGTATTTGATGGGTGGACTGTTCAGTGGATGAAGAATTGGCTGGATGGTCACATCCAGAAAGTAAGTGGTCAATGGCCCAATGTCCAGCTGGAGATCAGTGACATGTGGTGTCCCCCAGGGGTCTGTAGTGGGGACCAGTACTGTTTAATATCTTCATCGATGATGTGATGGAATCAAATGCACCCTCATCAAATTTGCAGATGACACCAAGCTGAGTGGTGCAGTGGACACGCCTGAGGGAAGGGATGCCACCCAGAGGGACTTGGACAAGCTTTTCAAGTGGGACCATGTGAACCTCACGAAGTTCAACAAGGCCAAGTGCAAGGTCCTGCACAAGGGGCAGGGCAACCCTTGGTATCAATACAGGCTGGGGGATGGTGGGTTTGAGAGCAGCCCCGAGGAGAATGACTTGGGCTACTGGTGAATGAAAAACTGCCCATGAGCCAGAAATGTGTAGTCAAAGCCCAGAAAGCCAGCCGTATCCTGGGCTGCATCAAAAGAAATATGGCCAGCAGGCTGAGGGAGTGACTCTGCCCCGCTGCTCTGCTCTTGTGAGACCCCACCTGGAGTGCTGCGTTCAGCTCTGGAGTCCTCAGCACAGGAAAGGCATAGACCTGTTGAACTGAGTCCAGAGCAGGGCCATGAAGATGATCAGACGCTGGAGCACCTCTGCTGTGAAAAAAGGCTGAGAGAGTTGGGGTTGTTCAGCCTGGAGAAGAGAAGGCTCCAGGGAGACCTTATTGTGGCTGTTCAGTACTTAAAGGGGGCTTAAAAGAAAGATGAGGACAAACCTTTTAGCAGGGCCTGTTGCTATAGGACAAGGGGTAATGGTTTTAAACTGAAAGAGGGTAGATTTAGACGAGGTGTAAGGAAGAAGTTTTTTATAATGAGGGTGGTGAAACAGTGGAACAGGGTGCCCAGAGAGGTGGTAAGTGCCCCATCCCTGGAAACATTCAAGGTCAGGTTGGATGGGGCTCCGAGTGACCTGAGGTAGTTGAAAATGTCCCTGCTCATTGCAAGAGGGTTGGACTAGATGGTGTTAAAGGTCCCTTCCAACCCAAGCCATTCTGTGACGCTATGATCTTCCATGTGGGCGTTCACCAGAAGCTCACGCCAAACAAAATTTCAGCAGCCATCAATGAGCTTAAGAAAAGCTTGGGATAATACAACCTAACCTCACAGTAATAACCCATAATTGCAGGTAGCTTCAAAGAAGTCCACAGGCCCACCCTGCTGCCAGGGCTCAGCAGTGAAGCAGCACGACATGCTCTGAAAGCAGCCGAGCTGAAACTAATAATGCATCCTCCTCTGTGGTCCAACCTTCCCCCTTGGATCCAAGATCCAACACACAAGCAAAAGAGGCCACAAGACACCACAGCAGCACACAAACAACGCCCAAGCCTGATCCGAATGCCATTCTGCTGTGAGTACCACCAGCTAAATCCCACAGAAGCAACTGGAGAGATGGATCAGAAGGCGTACATCCATCCATCCAGGAGTCCAGCACAAAGCAGGCTGCCAAGAACACAAGTGCTATGACCTTATATCCTTGTTGAGGGAAGGAATGAACACACAAACAAAGTGCTGTGGGGAACTGTAAAGGCAATAAGATTATTCCAGCCACTGCATGTTTTTAAAGCAAGTGGAGATTTCCAGCTTGAATGAGCTATGCTCACGCTTACAGGAATTTATTCCATTTCTTCTGGCTGTCTTGGTTTTCTTTTGCTCACACATGCTTACAGTCCCTTCACAAGAGGCTGGAGAAAAAAGCAACTGCAGACTAAGCTACTTATTTCACACACTGTCAAAGAGTGGGATGTTGAAAGGGAGCCAAGTTTTTGGGCACACTGTAGGAAGCCTGAATCACCTGTCCCAGAGCTGGCAGAAATAGCAGGAGCTAAAATGTTTTGTGCGAAGGTTTCCAATGCAGAACTTTTATCAGAGTGCTTTTATTGTACAGGTACCACTGCTACCTCCAATACTGAAATTTTTCAAGTCGCAGACCTTCTGGGCTCTTTCCACAGGCAACATCTAGCTCTGCATTGGTCCTTAGTGCATCTCCATATACTTGTAGTTTATTTCGTAAAATCACTAACAGTCTTGCTTGTTTATATGGTCTTCAGGGATAAAAATTCTGGCTTTGGACTTGTTTTTTAAAGTGCCACATGTATTTATGGCGCTATGGAAGTAATACATCATTCAGGGACTGCAACGGCACAGTCCTTCAGGCTTTCTGCGAAACATCTAAAAGGAGTATCATGGAATCGACAATCAAGCATCAAGTACGTAAAAATAACTATTATCTAATCCTGATCTGCAATGCCTAAGTATAATTCCACATATAATTTAGCAGCACGTGGTGGCACTAAAAAAGCCCCTGAGCTGGTTTGCACAGTCCTCATTTGTGCCAGGAGGGAAGCAATCAGATTTCCGATGGACTGTTCTGCTTAGGGACCACCCGTGCGCTCCCCGTTGGGGCAGCAGTACCGTACCTGTACCAACACGGCTCTCTGTGGCGCAGGGGTGCAAGGGCTGGAACTGCTGCCCGAGCCCATCCTGGCGTGCAGCGCGGCATCGTGCCCCAGTGCCGCTGGCCACTGCAGGGAAGGCTGGATGCTGTCACTTTTCTTTTTTCGGTCCTCGGCCTGAGAAGGAGAAAAGCAGCAGCGTGTTGCACACCGAGCCTCAGGCTCTGCAGCCTGGGTGCTCTCCACCAGCAGCACGGTGTGTGTCGGCTCCGACAGACCTCTCCATCAGGGAGCAGACAGCCCTGGCACAACGCAAACCATTACTGCCTCCCCATTTGCAACTTTCCCTTTCCCACCAAGTTTCCATACTGCAGCAAGGAAAAGGGCCTGAATTGCTCCGTTTGCTGCAGGCTGGGATTTTAGCTGGGAGGAATCACCTGTCTGCATCTACTGATCGTTGACAACATGCTGCCTGTTTTGCTGTGCATTTATTACCCCCTTCTACAACGCTGACATTACTGCATGTTGCTTTCTCCTTTAAAACGCTTTTAACACTGTCTTTTGGTATGTTACTTGTATTGGGGAAAGGGCTAAGGAACATGATCTAGAAGGAATAAAAGTCCTTTTATTTCCTGAGGGCATTGCTCATTACAAAAATCTTTATCCTGCGGTTTTGATCCCACTACTTGTTCCAGTTCCATTCAACATGACTAATTGCAATTCTCTAGCGTAAAGCCTTTAGCGTATCCTCTGATTCAGCAGCCCAGAAACAGCTTGGCACAGAAAACTAGAGATTAATGCCATAAACCCACATGGTTATCTGTGTCTGGGTGGGCATTCTTAATGGTATCTCTCACTATATCTGGATGCTTTTGCCTACGTCAGGAAGGTAAGTGTGTTCTTAACACAGCTTAGGAAACTGCTGAAGAGATGGAAGATTATTCCACTTAGTCTCACAGATCTCAACTGGGGGAAAAAAAGAACACCAGAAAAAAACTCCACACACACACCCTCTTATTAAAACAAGCGACCACAGCCAAATACCATGATGTTCTAGCCCCAGTGAACTTGACTGTTTTACTACTCTTGAGGCCAGATTTTTATTACTTGCAACTCCTACTAATGAAAGGCAAATTTCACCATAAGCAAGCAAGAAAATGCAAAAGCTAGATAAGATAATTTACATACTGCCTCTGTGCCCAAAGGGTGCTTGCATGCAATTTGTCATGATCCACACGGAAACCCATGCAGCCGACACTTTGGGCTCCCAGAACCGATACCAGCCCCAACCAGGTGCTGCCCGAGGTAGGAGTTCTTGCCTCTCAGCTCATGAGCTCCGGTGCAGGTGGGACCAGACACAGCCCAGAGCAAGCTCCCATCTGCAGGCACCAGAGGAAACCCACCCTGACCTGCCTGCCACAGGACGAGTGCAATGGCAAAGTCAAGGAACTCCCAAAGAAAGGGTTCTGTGGCCCCAAATACTAAACTTGAGGCTTTGGAGGGCTTTAGGGTTTTTTTGTTTCTTTTTAATGCCTCAATCCAACAGTAATTCTGGGGAGTTTTGGTATATCAATAATTGGTTCTCCAAATGCCAATGAGCCCTAAAAAGTGTGCAATCTCACTCTTGAGCAGGCTATCCCTACCCCCGGTAGATCTCTCCCAACAGAGAAACTAGCATCTCTTTGGCTAATAAACTGGGAAAGACCACTATCAACAAGTTCACTGAATTATCACTGTTAAAAACAGTCAAAACTTGAAAGCATTTTAAAATTGTTGTGAACAATTATGATTGCTGACAAAACTATGAAGTCTCAAACTTCAACCAAAAAATGCAATCCTGTAACACCAATTATGATCTTAGCGGAAGGATCCGTGACTTCCAAGAAGTTCTGAGATTACATAAATTACATTTATGTATGATAAAATAATTTATCCTTTAAAACTGGAGTATATTATGGTGGCCATAATGACAACAGCCTCGTGCTATGAACCTAAAATGCAGGCAGCACTTTACCTGCAACTAGTGTTATTTAATTTCACCACTATGTTAAGCTACCAGGGACTGCACACTGAATTCCATAATACATTTCACTTGCTACAGAGGGGCCATTTACAAACACATGCCAAACCCAGAGATGAGTACTTAAGCTGACATTCTGCAGTTCTTTTGACTTCTAACTACAATGAAGTAGAAAAGAAAGTGAAATTATCTCAATTGAGTTGAATTTTCTTCCCATCCACCGAAAGCCTAGCAAAGGCAAAGCGTTTCTATTGACTTTGATGTTGTGTATTTAGCAAAAGCAGTTTACTTCTCTGTCCATACCCAGTTTACTCCCCAGCTGGAATAAGACCCAGTCCTCCACCATCAAACAAATACTGATTTCAAGAGGAGTTCATTCAGATTTCCTAACAATTTGTTTAATGAGTCAAAGCAATGAAGCCTTTGGAGCTAGGGCATTCGGGTTTTTGACAATGAAGTTGTACTTCAAACAGATTTATTCTTGTTTTTACAAACTGCTGCTCTAACAAGGAGCTTAATATCTTTTGTTTCCCTGATTTCATATTGCTGCTTACCTGCATGCAGACACTATTCAGTTATTAAAATTCATCATTCCAACAATCCTAGCAGTTGCATTTAACTGTTTATCAAAACCGAAAACTTCAGCTAAGGGACCCAGGTGCAACGCGCATGCACACATACACACACAGAGAGGTGACAAAGAGGGCTTTTGCTTAAAGACTGCAGCACAATGCTAAACAGCAGCACTCTGCATTCCTCCTACATACATGTGCATGAGCTCTCCTCACACCTTTCTTTGGGTATTTTGGGAAGATGCTTTGCCATGAATGCAGAGAGTAGTGCACGCACTGGTCTGCTTAAAACGCAGCCACCCAAGGAGGCACCTGTGAGTTGCTGAGATTTTTTAAGTTGACCCAGACTTTAGGAACACAACACAGCACCAGCTGTAGAACAGGGCTCACATGCTGGGATTAACATAAAAAAAAAAGTGTGCTAGGAATGATGAGATAATATATGTGAAACGGATCTGTAGATTTTCACAATATGATAACAGTAAGCATAGCAAGTTGGTGGGCAGAAAAACTTTCAGAGTTAGCAAGAGTGAAATGGATTACAACGCTTAATCAAGGACTGTATGTGCTACCCCGATCCATCATATCTTACCTACCTAAAAGCCTGGGGGACAAAGAACAAGAAAAAGCATCACAGCCTGACATTGGGGTACAGAGATCTGTGCTTGGGAGACACGATGCCATTCTGTATCTGGGTCAATTATGTGAACCCTAACATCAAAGACATCTGTTAAACTGCAGAAAAGTTAGAAACTTCTCTGAACTCCAGTAGAAGTGACAGAGCAACCTTTCCTTTCCCTTATACTCTACATTAATGGAAACCAAGGGCTTTACCATAGTGTAACCGTGTAGTAAAACATAGGTCAAGCTCCAGATTTAGGTTTAAAGATCAGCCTGTCCTCTGCTTCTGTATTACCACAGCATCACAAACTGCAAAGCACCAAAACGCTGCATTGGCCAAGACAGTACCTCTTCGCTTGTGCTGCTTGATGGAGGATGCACTGCTGAATTTGAACTTTTAAAAGGCTCCTTCTTCTTCTGCTTGTGGTCATGCTGGAGAGAGAGCAGCTGTGTCTGATCTTTGGGGAGAGTTCGATGCACCTTCCTGTGTTGCACATCCTCCACCTTCTGAAAGCAGAGTGATGAACCGCAGAGAGAACAGTGCTTTGGAGGACCACTCAGGTGACCACTGGAACTTTGTTTTCAAGGAACAAAGCAAGCATAGTTCCAGCAGGGCTGACAGAAAAGCCACAACTCCAAGCAACAGGAAGCATAAAGTGACCCTAAACACTCTGTGTTTGGCTTTTGAGACAGCACATCAGGAAATCTTAGGTTTTCTTTTTACTTTTCCTAAAACTTGACAATGAGACTTCAGCATTAAAATTAACCTCTGCTCCACTTTTTATTTGTGAAAAAGAAACGGTCCTGGTCACAACCCAAACAGAAACTGGAGATTTAAGCTTAGGTTGAGCTGATGGAGGAAGCTTTCAGGATAAAGATATTTCCAATCTGATTTAAGTGACTGAAGACCATTTCAGTATGGAGAGGTGGCAGGGACAGAAGCGGGAGAGGCAGTGTCATTGCTGTAGATAAGGAGGATGACTCAGTAACATGTAAGTTAACTCAAAAGAAGGCCAAATCTGAGGACAAGAGGCAGTGAATGCATTAAAAAAGTCCCTCTCTGGTCTCTGACTCAGAGGATGGGAACACGCTCAGGGAACAGAGAAAGGCATCAGCTACAGGAATGGGGTGCTGCAAACTGCTGTCAGTAAGCACTTTTCATACCTGCTTCTTTTCTGATTTCGTCTGTCCATCGGCTGTGAACCGTTCATCTTCCACAGCCCTTTTGTCTTCTCTACACCTCTCCTCTTTCCTCTGAAGAGCCTTAGCCTCTGCCCACCTCTGCTCACACTCCTGCTGCCTTCGCAGCTCCTGCTCTCGCCTCTGGTGCTGGAAGAGAGCCAGGGAATAATGTTGCTTATTTTACTCGGGTACCCACC
The DNA here is from genome assembly GCF_015220075.1 of Falco rusticolus. NCBI lineage: Eukaryota > Metazoa > Chordata > Aves > Falconiformes > Falconidae > Falco > Falco rusticolus. Next base: position 8,540,644 of record NC_051200.1, on the reverse strand, counting down.
AATTACTTAGGCAGCGCTGGTTAATCACAAGGCCCATTCCGTGCCAGGCACTCACTGACCGGGGATCCCCAACACCGCACAGCAGCAGAGAGCCACAAGCTGCCACCAAAACGACTGCCAAACCTGAAGTGAAACCTTTCCCCTTTCAGGAGCCGAGGGCAGATTTGCCATTTATTTAAGCAAGCATGTGAGATCTCTGTGACAGCTGAGCTAACCTAATAACAAATGTCTTCCTGTCATTTAGAGAAGGAAGGGGGTTTTTTTCAGAGTCCCCCTGTTTTGCTGGAGCAGCACTACGCTTCACAAATGCCAGCTCCGGAGTGTTTGCACAATGCTTGAATTTTGTCAGATGCTCATGAGAAGGAACACTGGTGATTAAGGAATGCCTGCAACACCACAGCGTGCCAGACAGCTGGAAAGGCAGCAGCTATCTTGTAACATCTTAAAGAGAAGCAGGGCCAGGACTGCGGATCAGACAGAGACTCCAAACTGGGCAACGCACATGAGAAAGAATTCAGGATCTCCCATCCCATCTGCCTGGGCTTCCACCACCGAACAAGCAAAATGCCCTTCCTCTTCCACTCCCAAAGCTCCGGGCAGGTTGTCAGCAGGAAAAGGGCAGAGCCCATTTCATAAGTGACACAGTTCTCCAAAGGTGAAAGACTAAATCCAGGTTGTGCCCACAATTTAACACAGCCCCTTCTCGCCTTTCAAAGCCTACTCTACAGGCACATTTTTTATTTGGGATAAGACATGGAACAACGATACAAGGCAGTCCTTACATCCTCCAGCCTCCTCCTCTGCTCTTTCTGTTGCTCGATCCGTTTCTGTCGCTCTGTCTGCAGCTGCTTCTTGTATTTCTCCTGGTCCTTCAGCTGCTGCTGCTGGCGATGCGGGTCAGAACGGTTTTTGTTCTCCTGCTGCAGCCTCAGGAATTCACGGCGGAGAGTTGACTCCCCGGGGAGGTTGACTATGGAGCTGAAACAAAGGGGAGGTTTCTACATGACTAAACATAACATTAAAGAGAGAACACAAGGTGCACTGGGAATTGCTTGTTGTCCCCTGTTAGCAAATGAAGATGTTTTGACAAATCTCCAGCACGTTGACTATACATCCACATTTACTGTGCTACAAAACAGCCTGAAGCTGACTGTCGGGTCCTTCATTTGAGAGTTTCCTCCCTACTGCAGGGAACTAAGCAGCAGCTTATTACAAACATCTTACACTCAGCAGTTACGTTTGATAGCTACAAAACAGGTAAAGCTGCCAGAGGGGACACAGGGAACAGGGGATTCACAGCAAGCTAAAAAGGCCATTCTAGCTGGCGAGGGCTGCCTTCAATCAGAACAGCTGGGGCAGTCACATTTTCTATTCCAGTAATAAAATTAACCTTGGTTCTCCTTCATCTTCATTCAGCTCGTCATCTTCCTCCTCACTTCCACTGTAATCATAGTCCGTTTCTTCTAAAAAAAACCCCAAACAACAAAGAGAACAATAAACAAACCCCAGTGGAGGATGCTGTTATTTAAGATACGATCTTGAACTTCATTTCTGAGCACTCAACCTAAACTGGAGGAATTTAAAAGCCACAGGTTGCACTGGGAGGCTGAGGGGAGACAAGATATCCACGTACATAATTCAAAATCTAGTTCAGCTAATGTTTCAGGGCAGCCCCTTTACACACTCCCACCTTTTCCCTTGACTGACTGTATTGGTTTTGCAAAACTAACCTATTTCCATAATGTGAAATAAATTAGGCTAAACCCACAGAGAAATCTAAGCCCCATAACCACACCAGCAGAGGGGTTCTTCAGAAAGAAATTTAGACAGGACATAAAAGGCTTGGACTGCCCTGCTCTGCTGTTGTATACCTGCTGCACGCTAAAGCTGCAGCCTCCAGTAAATCCAGGTTTCCTTTGGTATTAAAGTGAATAATTAAAAAAAAAAAGAAACAGGGATAATGAATAAATGCTAGTTTTAGCACAGCGATTCAGAAGAAGCTGACCCATACTTTTCCAGTTCTCTTCAAGATAACCTGAAGACAGCTTTTAAGGGATAATTTCAAACTGGTCCCAATCTGCGATGTTGGCTATACGGCACGCTGAAGGGGGACTTCAGGTTTTTTGAAGTCACTATTTTGAAGTGTATAATCTGGCAATTTCACATTGTTCTCCCTTTCAGGGCAGCTTTGATTAAAAACAGCACTTTTCATGTCAAAATATAACTATCTGTCAAGAAGTGATTGTTATCATTGCATCCCCCACCCCCCCACCCTCCCCACGGGCATTTCTGAGAAACCCTGTCCTGCCATTCCAACGTGCTTTGAGATTCTGAGCTGGAAGAGGTGGTGGAATGCGCAGCTACTACTGGGAGTCAGTAAATCTACACCGCAACAGCAATTTCATTTAGACACAAATACTCCTGTTGTCAAATCAATACTTGGAGTTTGTAAGTCACTTTCCAGCTGTACAGTGCTTTCAGAGTTTGCCCTCGCAGTCATTGATCTTCACAGTGCCACGGCCAGGATAAAATACACAGGAAAGGAAGAGGGGAGAGAGGGCAGGGAAAATCCGTGCTCGACAGGCTGCACCTCGTCCCGCACCGTGCACAGCCCTCAGCCTGCTGTGCGCAGGCATTTACACCAACACCATCCCCACTCCAGCACTGCTCCTGCCAGGTTTTGCTCTGGAGAGCAAGGCTAGCGTTTGGATCAAACCCAGATTCCCTCTTCCTCTTCAGCCACCCTGTGAAGCAGATGATTCATTGTACCCATCTGTGTTTTGCAGGAGCTTGGAGGCCTTCTCGAGGTCTCTTCTGTGCACTCCACCGCAAAATGCTTAAAGAGCACTGCTGCCCCCAAAGAACTCACAAGCTAAAATGCTATGGAGATGCAACAGGAAATTAAATGGATCGGGGACAGACAGAGGAACTAGAAGACTGGGAAACACTCGCTGAGCATTACCCGGACCTAGACTTGACTTGGACTCTTTGCTCACGTTAGCATTAGGGTCGCTCTCAGTGAGCCAGGGTCAGTCAGGCTCCAAAGAGTTTAGCACTTAAACACCATTAAGGACCTGGGCTTTGGCAAAGAGACCTTCAAAACAGCCCCACTACAATCAAGGACAAGACTTTTCTCACAGTTCTCTTGGTATTCCTCTAGTACTTCAGTTGCATCTGCTTTGCAAGCTGCTGCCCAAATCTGAAGAGGACCTACTCCCTACCGTGCCTTTTCTTTTGCTATTTTCACGTTACCCTTTTCTCCTTTTTTCTTCCTGGTCCTGTCCAGGTGGTCTTTCAGCATGATGCGTACTTGCCGTTCATTCTGCATGTCTCGGATGAAAGAATGCTTAAGCAAGGTTTCAGTGGATGGACGATGCAAATAATTTTTTACGAGGCAGCTTTCAACAAAGTTTAGGAATTTCTTTGACCTGAAAAAGAAAAGTGGAGAAAACCAATAATCCTTTTCAACTCATGCACCAAACGCTACCCAAGTGGTGGAAACCACTCACTTTGCAAAGTTTCCTTTTACACTGGAACGGCACGAGACAACTTGAGTTTTGCCACTGTTGTGCCTCCTGAGACCAGCACAGCGCTGAGGACGCATGATGGGGACCTCCACCCCGACCACCCTCTCTCAGTGGAGTTATTCTGGATTTACATCCAGATCTACCAAAACACAATGTCACCAACGCAACTCTTTCTTTAGCCTTTTGATATAGTGAAGATTTTCTTTATGCACTTCATTTAAAAGACAAAATAATTCTCTGTAGGCAACAGTGACTGCCGTTAGCCCCACACCGCCTTCGGATGAAGCACTGACCCCATCAGCCCATCTAAGCCTTGCAGCAACTGCAATGTCAGCCACCCACACTGAATTTTAGCAACTGCAATGACTGCTGCAGTCCAAAAGAAAGGTGTTGCTTCCCAAAGGCCTGCACCTCTGTCTTAACCCAGCACTAGAAAGAGCCTAGGAAAGACCTTGTAGATCACTGTAGGATTTAACAAGATCACTGTCTCCAGACAAGAGAGCTCAAAATCCTTCTAAGCCCAGTGCAGCAAAAATACAGTTTTCACACATCTCTTTACCATTTTCTGGATTTCAGCTTTGGGGGTGGGTTCCGTGGGATGAGGAAGAGCGCTCTCATGGGGTGCATGTCACACAGGGCTGCAAAGAAAACCACAGGCTATTGAAGGGTGCATGTCCCCCCGCGTCCCCCCCACAGCCTGGCCGTGCTGACCCAGCCTGGCTCTCCTGACAGAGAGGAGCAGTCCTCCACAAACACTGCCACTTCCAACAGCACAGCATCTGCCACAGATTCACGCCGTTAGTCAACCAAATTCACGCTACAGCCAAGAAATAAAGTCTCTGAGCACACAGAAATCTTTCACAACAATATGCTGTTATTGCCAGTTAGAGAGATTTGTAAGAAGGGCTACATGGCAGGAACAAGTATAACTTTCTTCATGTTTTTTATATATAAGGCTTCAGGAGGATGTGAAAAAAGCTTACCTCTCTAATTCACCAAAGCGCGTTTTTGTATGAACAGAAGTTAAAGTTGGGATTGAAATACTTACCTGTCTGGTTTACGGCTCGGATAAATGATAAACTAAATTTTAAACAAACTCTTAGCTACTTTGTTCATGGCATAAGAGAAAATGCAGGATGAAAGAAATCTGATGCAAAAGGGAGAGCTCCCGAACTGCACCACTGGCACAGAGCGTAATGACTGAGCACACATTTCATCTATCCTGTGTTTCAGGAGTATGAGCACCAGGATTAGACAATCTGCAACAGATTCTAGTCATGCATTCACATGCTGATTTCTCTCCAGCCCAATGTATTTCTCTTCAGTGTTACTGCTGTGGGAAGTTGAAGCTACAACGAACTCTGCAGAAAATAAATACCGTCACATCTCATCTGCCCCAGGCCTTTTGTACGGAATTACGAGTGTGCTCCATCTGTCATGGAGAAATATCGAGGGTCAGAGGTCTTCCTTCACAAAACAGAGCTACTGAATGACAACTGATAGGAACTACATGGAGGCTGATTTCATATGATACACAGATGCTCAGCAGTGATTCTCTTTACAGGAATGGACTTGCAGCATTACAGAACTCGTAAAAGTGAGAAGACTGGTGTCTGGTAAAGCCTTCACTGCTTTCTATTAATTTCTCTGCCCCTGAATCCACCTGCTATAGTTTCTCACATCTGGGTTCTGTTTTTGACTTTTTCCTTTGTATTTTCAATAGCATGATGCAGTGGGGACAGGGGATTGTGTGTGTGTGTGCGTGCGTGCGTGCAGAAGTGCAGTTTCCAGCTATGGGTCCCAAGCACTGTTGCACTACAGTAAACAAAACACAATGCAACAGAACATAAACCATGGCATTTTCCTGAAAAAAGCTAGTGAAATCATCAAATACAGGTTGTCACGAGGAATCAGCATGCAAAGCTACGAAGTCTCTCTCTAAGGAAGCTCCCCATGGACTCGTGTCTCAGGACTCAGCTTCAGCCAGGCTGAAGCACCGTGTCTGAAAGTGCTGCTGAACTCCAGCTGGCTCCTCAGCGCTGCTAAAAACCAAGTCTGATGGGAGAACAGCCAAGAGTGTTTTGTTTGGTTTTTTTTTTTTTTAAATACAGCCTACATGCTCCCAAGCTTAGGCCACACTATAATTTATTTCACCTCCCGTGCTCTCAGCCGTGTCCAGATACCCCATCACACCACATCTGCTCCGTGGGGGCTGGGGTAAGGCAGCCAGTGCTTTGCAGACACCACAAGCACGAGGTCTTTGCATCCAGGCTGCAGCCACCGGTCGCTGCCCGATGGCTATGAGAGGCTGCCCGGGGGGGCAGGGGGCAGCTGGCAGCCGAGGGCAGGCTGTGAAACGATGGCAACCTGCTGCTAGGTTGGGAATGTGGCCAGGGACCGAAGCCATTACACCAGCAAATAGAGCGCTCATCCCAAAACCTGTGAGAATCAAGTCAGTCCCAGAGTAAAAAAACCCCACAAACAAACCAACAACCTTTAGGCCTAGTTTTTCCCACTGCCATTTTTTTTATTTATTTTTTTTTTTAGTGACCTAAACCCAAAGCCACTTTTGTCAATTTTTTCTGCTAACGTGTCAATCACTTTTGCTTAGCTGTACCCACAGGCTGCGATCAAAGTGATGCTAACAAGAGCTCTAAGAATTATTTTTTTTTTCCCTAGGAAATAAAGGCAAGAAAACAAAATATAGACTTAAAGGGTCTGGAAGGAAGAAGAAAGCAAAAAAAGTACAAATGAGGAAAAGTCTAATTATTTTTAAAGATACAGCTGGACCAACAATTTTGCACATCTGTGCATCAGCCAAGCATGAGTTATTTTAACACAGAACATGTTCACAAAGCATAGACACCCCCACCTTTACACTGAATCACTTACGAGGAGCTCCTTCAGCCATTTCAATAGCAGTGATTCCCAGAGACCATAGGTCACTCTGCAGGAAAAGAAACATTGCACATTGCAACTCGCAGCATTCAAGCTTTTTCCTTTATTATTTTCTTTTGGGGTTTTGGTTGGGGTTTTTCTTTGTTTTTACAGTTTCCCTAGATTTCTCCTGGATCAGGTCATTTCAGTTGGACTGACATACATTCTGCTCCCTCCCATTCCCCACTGAGCTTTTAGGAAATGTGCCAAGAGCCAGAAGCTTCCCATTTCCCATGCAACTCTGAACAGCTGATTCATCATTTAAGCAGCCAGCCCCCAAATGCAGACCTTCTGCATTCACAAAACAAGAGCCAGAATATAGCAGGCACCATTTAAATATATGTCTTGAATCTTTTAAAATGTTTCTGTGCGGCAGCGAGACTCAGCAGTGCTTCACCCCCCTGCTCCTGGCCAAAAAACCCTCTTGGTCTTAATGCTTACTTCAGGAGCGTTCATCGCTGAGTTTCTACACTGATGGAACAGAAATTGTAGCCAGAACTTGGGGTCTGACTTTTTCTCTTTACAAAGTCTCCAGTCACATGGTTTTGGGCACACGAAAGGAGACCACATCATGCAGTCAGATTTATGCCACAGTACGTCTTCAGCTCAGTTAATTTCAAGTGGGGTTTCCTTTATCTGCTTACCTGGACGCTCAAGGGACAGGTTTTGATCACGGAAGGTAAGTTGGAGACACTACCAGTGAACCTAAAATCTTCATGGGTTTCCACTTGATTAATCATGTGCATTATTTTACTGTATTTTCTGTCTAAATGTAGCCAAATAAGAGGCACACGACCAAACCGACTTGTAAGGCCTCTCTAAAACTGTCTTTTAAGAAGAGAGCAACAGGAGACAAGCCTTCAGAGATGAGAAGCAATATACCATTACACAAATAGCAGCTCATACCCAGCCTGGCACTCAAAATTTGATTTTATCAATACAGCCAGCTGCTCTGAACTGCTTACACAAGCTGTGGACCAGTTCATATCATCATTGTGGAGGGATTTGACAATAAAACTGGTGGGAACGTAATAAATTCACAATCCTGACCTGTTATTTAAGTAAATGACTGAAAATTAGAAGGGGTCCTAGGGATAGTCCTGCAGGTTTTGGGGACAATGGGAGAAACCACCAGGGTACAAAGAATTTTGGTTTGGAGTTTCCAAGAATGACAGGCAGACAGCTGAAAGGGAGGATGACAGCAATGTCTGGAAAGGTCAATGTGTACATATACCTACTTTTATGCATTTTTTATATTTTCTTTTTTCTTCTTTTTTTTTTTTTTTTAACAGCAAGAAGTTATGGACTGGCTTCCTGCTTCCTGCTGCATTACTCTTCCTATCAGCTATAAATCTCTATAAAAGACCGTCTCCATGCCACCTTCTGAGTCACAGCACTGCTTGTGCAAGTGCTTCCAAAGCCTTCCGCTGACCAGTTCTAAACTACCATCTGCAGAACCTATTCAGAAGCAGACGTAAATGCACACAGATGAACTGTGACTACTACTGAAGGCAAAGAAACCTCAAGAATTAGAGCTGCACGTTCCTAATGCCTGTATCTTCTGAAAAGTACATTCTGAAAAGGAAATCAGCTGGGGACAGGGAATGAAGACAAGAGATTAATTTCTTGAGGTTTCAGTAGAAGATTTCTGTGGTATGAAAAATAAAATCAAGAATATTCTTTGGTCATGACTGACACTCACACAACGTGACCTCACTCTGCCGGTGCAGCACAGAAGGTCCCAACAAGGGAGAATCACAGTCTCTGCATCACTAGAAAAGAGAAGCAGTAACTGGTTCTTCTATTAAGTATTTCTGAAGCCACAATTAGAATGACAGGTGCAAAGTGACAACCAAGAAAGCAGCTGAACCAAGAGAGTGACCAGAGGGTCACTCAGAAGATGGGTGCTCACAAACCATCCCTGGAAAATAGCCTGCATGGTTAAGTGTAGACAGACAAACGACAACACTGCTGGAAACAGGCTGGAGGAGAAAGAATAAGCTTTGTAAGTGTCTAGAACTGCATCAACATATTGTAAGAGTTAGGAGGAGAACCAGAAAAACCGCTTGGTAGCTGTTCTTGGGCTCCCCAGCACAAGGAAGTCATGGACGTGCTGGAGTGGGTGCAGCGAAGGGCCACAAAGATGTTTAAGGGACTGGAGCTGGGAGGCTCTGGGCTGAGAGCGGTGGAACTGTTCAGCCTGGAGAAGGGAAGGCTCAGGGGACCTCATGCATGCATACAAACACCTAATGGGAGGGGAGTAAAGAAGACCAAGTCAAGACTCCTGAGTGGTGCCCAGTGACAGGACAAGAGGCAATGGGCACAGACTGAAATACAAGAAATTCTGTGCCTTCTCACCTCAGCCAGCCTGCGAATGACCAGAAATGATTTTGCAATGGGAAACCTCTTGCATGCTCATAAATGGGTGAAGTAATACTAATTATTGCCAATTAACTGAGGATTTGCAGTTAAGTACACTGTAAAACAGCTCCGTCACAGAGGAGAGCAGTAACTTGTCATATTAGTATCACACTACTTCAAGTGTTCCTTCCAAATTTACCTCTTCCTTTCTTTTCTACCCTGACCTGCAACTTCCATGTATCAGTATTTTTTTATGCAGAAGTTCATGAAAGTGTATTTCATGTATTGAAAATTCACAAAAAGATATTCATAATGAAACCCCACTCTGAAAAAGAGCCACCACCCACGTCACAAACACTCCTACTTGTACAGTTCTAGTATTATTGCGGTTTAAAAGGAGGGAAGTTTGAACTTTTCAAATGCAGTACTTGAGCAAGACTTCAGCAACAACCTGCACATTTTGCTATCTTGTGCAGCCGCAACACTTACTCTGTAATCGTACGTAGAGTCTGGGTTCTCCTCACACGCAATGACCTCAGGCGCCATCCAGTACGGTGTGCCGATAAATGTGTTTCTTCGCCCAATGGTCCTATCCAGTTGAGCGCTTACACCAAAATCCACTGAAAAGCCAAGCAGAAGTAAAGAAATAAAGACTTGTACCCACGTGGCAGAGTGTTTGCTTGGTTACTTTCACACTATTTAGAAAGTCAAACCTTTGGGCTACACTACGTCTGTCAAATTTGAGTTCCTCCAGTACACCTTGGCCAAGAGCTGGAATTTAACTACTTTTTTATTTTCCTTTTTGACAGAAGGATCAAATAAAGAGCATGCTAAATCTGCCAGGCAGGTTACGGCAGACATGAATTGCTCTAGAAAGACATTACAGAATAATTTATGCTTAATCTCAGTGCCACATCGAGTAGGACTTGAGATCTTTAACTAGTATCTGCAAGGAAAAATAGTATCTCCACACAAAGCAAATCTGGATGTGTCAAATATTGCCATTTGCAAAAGCTGGGAAGAACTATCACCTCACTTCACTCTGAGGTGCTCAGAATCACTCCTTCTCCACATTCATAGACTAACTTAGAACAAGCTGGAGAGTCAGACTCATTTATTCTGATCTTAGGCTCATTATAATGAGAGAACCATGTGGTGCTCTTTGTGCTGCAAAGGGTGTTACTTTCATCAGGATTGTATAGCAAAAGGGTTTTGTTCAGAGATGAAGGCAGGCCCACACAACCAATAATTATGTGATTGTACTCTTCTTTGAACAAAGCTCTAAGACACACTAATTGGATCCACTGGGCATAGCAACTGAGTGCTATTCACCAAGAAGACAAAATAAGAGGGAAAAGAAAGGACTGAAAGGAGACAGCCCTATGGTTACCATCAAGGAGCAGATTTTCTCACTTGTGTTACCTCATTGCAGATCATCTGCAAACCACACCCATTTGTACTATATATATTTTGGTGTATATTTGTACTACACATAATTTAACGTGCCAGTTTAGCAAAACTTCTCCAACAAGAAGTTGGACCTGACCTTTTGGGATCATCACGCATCCTGTGCTTCCGATGGGAAGTGAGCACACTTAACACCGAAGTGGAATGGCACTGGACTGAGGACCAGCTTTCTAGCTTCTTCAAAACACATGAGCTAAATCTCTCTGGAAATAACTTTTTTTTTTTTTTTAAATTGTTGTACCTAGTAAATCTGTTTCATCTTTAGCCAGAGCTAGAAAGGTTTAACTTTCTTGTCAATCATATGAAGACTGGTGGGACTAGTAACTATACAAGGCCGTAAACACACACAAATCCCCAACCTTGCCAGTTTTAAGAGGGAACAATTGAAAACTAGTACGTATCTTCTGGGGACAGCAAGCAACATCCTGCCTTCGTTTAACAGAACAGCAAAACTACCTTTGACTTCAGTGAAGCCAGGATTTTGCAATAAAGTTAAACCATAATGAGATGTAAAGTACTGTCACTTGCTCCAGCCAAACATTCCACCCCACATCCAGAGGCTGTGTTTATTATTTTTTGTTCTCCAGCTCTACAGTCAGTTCTTTCAATTAAAGAGAGCGGGAGCGTAAAGATCATCCCAAATAAGAGAAGTGCTCTCCTTAGACTGCTCCTTTAATTTATCGCTATGTGTTCTCTGCGATGTCTTCCCAAAACATGACAGACATCCCCTCCTCAAGAGAGAGATGTACTTAAGTTCATTTTTAGAAAGTCAGAAGTTGTCAACTCTGACAGCTAGAAAAGCAAATAAGCAAACTCTCCAAGACCTTTGGGAGATGACTATTAGGAAGAGCTACTCTTCGGTGGTAGCCCTTACAGATGTGTATACTTCACCTACTGTCAGATTCATGAAAATCTCTAAGACCACTCCCTTAAGGAAATCAAATAGCATAATTTATTCCCCCAAATTTTTCACTTTGAAGTCTTTACACGCTGGGATCTGCTGTGATGGTGTTGTGACTGACTCGACAGGTTCTGTGTGTGGCTGCCCAGAAGTAGCTGTATTCCCCTCAGGCTGTGAGTGACATCCTTGCAGAACATGTCATGTTTTCAGCTCCTTCTATATGACAGCACCTTATAAACATAAGCATGAATGCTACTTGACATATCTGTTGCTCTTAGGTTACTGAGGGTTCTTTCCAAAACAAGATGGAGATCTTAAATTCTTACAGACAGGTTTCGAGCACACATTTCAGGAAACTTACCCAGTTTTACTTCTGCATTTTCTGTCAGAAGAACATTCTGTCCTTTAATATCTCGATGGATGACATGGTGAGCATGAAGATGCGCCAAGCCCTAGAAAGAAAACCAGACTGTCCTTATTCTTTCTTCCTATCACCATGAGTGTGGCACTGCTGCCTTTTTACACTTTTACCCTTCTCAGACTTTATCACAAAGAAAGTCCTTTGGATGTTGTTAGCTGCACGAAGACCCCTGTTTCAGGGAGGAGAGAGGACAGCAACCACAAATTTGATTGTCATCTTCATCCACAGCCCTAATGGCAGCAGAGCATCTCTGAAGCCAAATGTGATGAGAACAACACAGCAGTATTTAAAACTTCTGTCTCAGAATCAAGGGAGCCTCCTTATACCATGTGTTAAAAGCAAGCAAAAGAAGGAAAGAGCAATGCAGGATGCTCTGTATGAGGACCAGAGACAGCAGTTGGCTGCCCACAGCCCCTTAAATTCTGCATTCAGCAAAACCATGTTCAGTGGTATATGGACCACAGAAAGTTGAAAATACCATGTCAGACCTCTTTTTGAATACAGCAAATATTGTTTCCATTCAGCTAACATTTGCAATATTCTGTCTCCTCCTTTGTTCCAAAATTGTCCATGGTTAAACTAGTGTAGATAAAAAGGAACACGCTGAAATAATAGGTTATAGTAAACCAGGGGATGCTTCACTCGAAATGCTTAGCCTCTGTAATATTAATGGCTTCAAATAGAGCTTCCACCCAGCTTCTAAATTTTCTAGAAGGAAACATTGTCAATCCATGTGCAACTGGGCCCCTCTGTTTTGAAACAAGCACAATTAAATCCAATCTTTTGTTTTCCACAGAACGCTGTTATGGTTTTCAGTTGCACGAGCGTAAACCAGATGTTTTAACATCGCTTTAATAGAGAGCATAGCCACACAAAGAGCGACCTGACCAGCTCACCATTAAGATTTTTTTTCTTTTCAGAGAAGAGCTCCCCCCCCCCCCCTGCTGTAGATACTACAATCTGCAGCCTAATACCAAATCCTTGTAAGATGGCCAATGTTCTCTACTGAGCGCACTTCTCAACCCCTCTACTCCAGAAGCAGATTTACTCCTATTCAAGCATTACTTCGGCATGCCATTTGAATTCCAGCTCCCAGAATGCACATTTATCTTACCATTATTTAGGAAAGAAGTAAAACTCCATTACAAGGAAGACGGATCAGTAACTCTGCAATGGGTTTTGAATTTAGAAGAACAGTTTCCAACTTTTTTTTTTCCAGGCTAGTTCACTAGATTACACTTGGGAATTGTTTTATCCTCTGTACTTTCCAGGAACAAAAGAAAAGTAATTTAAAAGGGGAAAAAAAAAAAAAAGCCCTTAGCCTGCATAGAAAGAAGTATAGCCCCAAGAATTGTCATGGGGAATAACGCCCCAGCAGGGCCACCTTTAAGATTTCAGAATGCTGTTTAGTCAACATTGCTTCTAGTAGTGCAGAAAAGAAACCCCTGAGTGCGTGCAGGTAAAGGAATTACGAACAGAAAGATCTTACACAGTGTGAACAGCTGAAGCACTGTGCAGTAAGACCTCCTGATGCAACGGACAGAATTACTGAAAAAAGAAAATGTATTTACTTTTCTAGATACCCAGAATCTGGACTTTCAGAAGACAGCTATTTGCTGGAGGAAACAGGAATTTTCTGTTCTTTATATAGAAAATGAGATTAACTGCTATAATATAGGATGTCAAGTGTATTTACTTTTCTAGATGCCCAGAATCTGGACTTTCAGAAGACGGCTATTTGCTGGAGGGAACAGGAATTTTCTGTTCTTTATATAGAAAATGAGATTAACTGCTATAATACAGCCATCACACTGGCTCTTTGGGCTCTTCCCAACTCAAGGACCACAGCCCACGAGCCCCACGGATAAAAACCTTTAAACAATGATGCTCATTAGCAACCTGTGTTAGTGACCAAAGGCTTGAAAGGCCTTTTTGTTTCAAAGGAGCGACAAAGCTCTGTTGGCCTGACTCACCCTGAGAACCTCTCTGCAGATATATGCAATCCAGTCTTCCTTGAAACAGTTCCCTTTCGTCTTCTTTACCAGGTCGGTGACGGAACCCGCGCCGCAGTACTCCATCACCAGCTGCAGGAAGACAAACGCGATACACCTTCACCACAGCCCTGGCGGGGTGCCAGCAGAGATACCACATGCCAACACCCAGGCCACCACCGCCGAGGGGTGGCAAATAGACACCACCTTCCCAGATGCCACCCAACATCAAATCTAATTTCCTGAATCACACACAATGCTGAATAAATTAAAAAAAAAAACCTCAATAGTGCTCCTCTCCTTCTGCAGGTTATGGGTACTTTTTTTAATATATTTTATTTTTAGAAACTACAAAATAAAATGAGCTAGTAACATTGAAAACCACAGGAATTTCTTCAAAATTTGAAATTTCTCATTTTGCTGCACAGCTTCAAAAATCCTGCGGCAGAAAAAAACGGGAGGATTCATTTTTCTTATTTGCTTTATTGCCAATTCCTCTGTTCCCTTTTTTTATTTTCCAACTGAAAAAAAGGAGAAGAAAAGAACAAGAAAAAGGAGAGGAGGAGAGGAGAATGAGTTCTCTTTCAATTAAAAAAAATAATACAGAAAGGTTTCATTTGGGAAGAAAACCTCAAACAACAAATCAGAATGACAGCATGAGTCACAAATATCCTAACATACTTCATGCCCACCCTCAAAGGCAATCACAGGGGATGGAAGATGTCTAGGGAGGAGCAATTTTTCTCTTTTATGTGTTTTTCTTCAGAACAATGACTTCAGAGCTTCACTGAGACAGAGTCCAAGCCAAGCATACCGGAGCTCTGAAGAAAGGAGCCGTAAATCCGATGGACAGAAATGACACTAAACGCTTACCCAGAGCTGATCATCTTGGCCTGCAGGACTTTTCTTTACAAATGCACCGTAATACGTAGCAATATTCCGGTGATGGGAGTACTTTTTTAGCATGTTTATCTCCAGCTTGATTTCCTCCTCTTCATTCTGCAGCAAGAGAGCAGAGGGCCCCTTAGATGACCAGACATCACCGATCTCCAGAGCTACCCAGAGCTGCAGGGCAACCTCAGTCTTTGGAGGCTTCCAACACCCAGCTGGAACCAGCCCTGAGCAGCCCGGCTTGACCCCATGGCTGACCCTGCTTTGAGCAGGATGCTGGACCAGAGACATCCTCAGGCTCCCTCCAACCCGAGTTACCCTGGGAGATGTGACGGAAGGACAGGCTCTTCAACCGATGACGGAATAAATCCATAGGTCTCAAACAACGGATTGTTACAGTTTGACCCGAGGAATCAAAAAAATCCTGAGTTGGCTATAACAATCACATATTTTTATATATATAAAACATATATATTACATATATAACAATTTCCTCAGGGGGGTTAGACAGGACCTATTTATTACTCCCCCATCTGTGGTTTCTGTATGCAGTAATTTAGTCCTGGAGAAATTAACCAGACTCAAACAAAAACAAAAATATTCCTAACACTCCATTACTTAAATACTTGGAAAAGTACCCGGTGCTCACAGCAGCCACTCTGTCTTCTCAGTTCCGTGGAGGGTCTTGCTGGGAGGAAATCAAAGCCAAGAAGGAGGCGACTTGCCACAAATCAAACGCCACAGCCAGCACAGGGTTAGGATCTGCTCCTTCCTTAAACTTGTGAGGCTACCCCGCCTGGACCATGGAATTTTTTGCCCCCCTCCCAACACCACGCCATTACTTACATCCCTGGCGTGCTGGGAGTAAGCACACCCCTAGATGCCTCCCTCCAGGCACTAGCTCTGTCCCCCCACTATCTTTGTTTCAGTCTCCTCAGGGCAGACATCCTCCTCTGCCCAGCATGGCACCACACGCAACAAGACAACTAACGGGAACACAAGTTTTAATAACCACATTGGGAGGAAATGCCCTTTTTCAGGAAGAACTGCCTGATACGAAGAGGTCCTCTCAGAGCTGGCCCGTCTGCTCTGCTGCCACCAAAAGAAATGGTGCACAATACCCAGTGAAACGCACCAAGATTTTGCTGCCTCTTTTGCTTTAACAGGAGATGAGTGGTGCTGCAAGGTATCCGAGTATCGGTTAAAAGGAGTATGACAAAGCTGAAAATTAATTTACCTTGCTGCAAACCATCCCAGTCAGCACTTACTAGCTGAAGGGAAAAAAAAAAAAAATCAGGCAGCAAGAACAGCTCAGCCCCACAGGACATTTTTATGCGCTTTTCCACTATTTTCCAGTAGCTTTGCCATCGAAGCGTTCCTTCAACCATCACAACAGACTGCTTACAACACCAGCTGCATTGTCCTTTCTACCTGTAGCAAAACATTAAAGCCTGACAGGCTGAAGCCAAACTCCCTCAAGCATGTGAATATGATGTGTCTTATTAAACCCAACCACACAAAAATCATTCCAAACAACAGAAGGGACTGATATGTTTTCCCCAGCAACATCAATCCACAGGAGACACGTTACCAGACCAAAGCCTAATTGTCTTAAGCTTTAGGAAATGGGAAATGTAAAATAACTCCACTTGAAGCAAAATGAGCTATTTCAGGTTTCAGAACAGCCCCTTTGTTGAACACAAGCTCTCAAGCTGCACACATTACATTAGGTATTTAATTTATCTTTTGTTTGCAGCTAAGGAGAAAGGAGGACCCTTAATCCTTGGCTTGATACAGCCCTGGATGTTGTATGGCTTAGATTAGCAAGGGCGAGGAGGAGCCCGGCGCAGCACCTAGAGTCTCCAAGAGAAATCAGAGCTGACTCCCAGACAGCGTGCAGAAAATCCTCCGTGAGCCAGGTCCGGTCCTCCTTCTCTCTGCACGTGGCCAAGGCACAGTCAAAGGGAGCTGAGACCTTGTGCTATGTTTTCTGGGAGTGGAAGCCAGGTCTGGTCCCTTTGGGACTCTAGATCGTGCATGTGAAAGGGTAGAAACAAGGCAGGTGAGGAGGAGGAGGCAGAGAATGACAGGGGAACAGCCATCCTGGACCTGACCACAAAGGTCCTGTCAGTGGTAGGAGTTTCTGCAAGGGCCCTTTAGGGAAGAAGAGCAGAACGCAGGACAAACAGGGAGGACTCCTCTCCTCCCCTTGCTGTCCCTTCTGCATTCTGCCCACTCCTCCTGCCAGGGAGGGGCAGCGTTCACCCTTGGGAAATGCCTTCCTCAAATTACTTCAGGTCTCATCAGATCTTAAAGTTTGGGGTTTTTTTTAACTCTGCCCATCTGCATGAACTTTGCACTGGTGAAGCCCAACTGCAGAAGCTTCCCTGCTGCGCCCTCAGCACCAGCGCAGCTCGCACGGCTCCTCAGGGAGCTGGCAGGTCTCAGCCACTTCCTCGGAGCTGCTGTCTCTTTTTCAGCTCTTCCTTTGCCCAATTAGTTTGCTAGCTGTCGGAACAGTGCTGGCACAGCTCTCATCCAAGCACTTTCTATTCCTCTGCAGTCTCTCCTCCCAAGTTTTTAAAACAAAGATAAGCACGTGCCTGTTTGTGAACACAGCTGGGATGTCAGGTAGGCTCCTTCACAGCCCCTGGCAAGAACAAAGGATAGCTGGACATGTGTAATGCTCCTTTCCCATTACCAGCAAGATGATCCAGTTCCTGCTTTACCTCGTGTCCTTATCTATTTACCCAGAAGGCCGGGACCTGCTCCCTCCCTGCACCTGCCTCTTCTCCCCTTGCCCATCCTTGCCCACAGAGGTGGCTGCCCGTGCACGCTGCTGTGTGTGTCCTGAGGTGCAGGATGAGTGCCTGGGGAAGAAACTGCTTAGACAGGACAGTGAGCTTCACTGTGGTGCAGGAACCCTCTGAGCTAAGCTCTTGCATCCTCCAAAGACAGAGATGTAACTTCAAATACCAGTCAGTCTGTAAGGTAAAGGGCTATACAGGACAGCAGGTGGGCATTTCACAGGCAAGAAGTATACCATCTTCTCAGTGCCTGAGTGAGTTTTGGAAAAATTACTCTATTTTACACACAGAAACCAAGGCAGAAGGGTAAATGTGAGCGATTCTGTCCCAAGGGCCATGTCTGAGGCTCAGCCAGGAACTGAACCTGGACTTGCTAAGTCTCAGGGCTACACACATCCTTCAAGCAGGGCGAGTGGGGCAAAAGCACCCTCAACTTTTCAGTGCATGCACGTGCTCAGGATTTTCACTTTCCACAATCACCCTTTATCAGTGTTACAATCAACCACATCTCCCAGGGGTCTAGAAACCTGTGCATGAATCATGCTGCTTAAGGAAAGGAAACCAGCTCGCAGATGTGCAGGTGCAAAAAGCTGCTTGCTTTCACAAACCAATGTGTTTTTGGGCACAGATGGCTGCACGCACAAAGATGACAGGTTCATGATCAAAGGCTATTTTTGAAGATGTGAGTCTATCTGCAATGACATTAAGAAGCAAAGAACTAGAAAGCACACGCTGCTGACCTCAAACGGAAACAAGATTATCAGCTGATAAATACTTCACCAAGAGACCCCTTAGCACTAGGGTATTTCTAATGACAAGTTTCTCATTTAAGTGTTATTTTGCTATCCAGAAAGACTGAAAGCAAGGGCAGAGAGAGAATGGCCTGCTGCAGAAGAGCTCTTTGATTACCTGCACCGATAGCTGAAGAGAAAAGCAGCAAGAACCCAACCTCTTTGCAAGCACTCTGCTTGCTTGGCACCGTCAGATAAGAGGAAGCAGAGCCTGCATGGATGGAGAGGCACATGAGCACACATTGCCACCAGCTCCCCTTCACCCATTTCAAAGGGCTTCTCCCCGCTCCATGACATGGCAGCACTTCCCAACAGATGTCTCGAGGATCCCGCAATGACCACAGCATGCTGCTGCTGCTGCTCTCAAGAAACCGGCCGGGGGCTGCAGCTCATGACAGCGAAGGGCAGGTTTGGTTAGCTCTTGGCATGCCCCAGACCTTAGAGCTGAACAATCACAGCTGGGGCTGGTCAGGGAATTTCTGATTAAATGGTTTCTTGATGCAAAGAAAACACAGATTTGGTGAAACAGAATCTTTTGGCAGAAATATACTGGTTATGACAAAATGTTAGCTGAAAGACTTCTTAGACTGGATTTTCCAGTGGTGAACACATGATGCTGGGGGAGAGAAACCCACTGCAGAATATCCAAGTAGCAAAGAAGCAGCTCAGACCCTTGGGATATGAGATATCCTTGTTCAATCCTATCCTCTCCCAAGTCAGACAACACTGACCAGTTACTGAGCAGGTTAGTGACCAAGCCACCACCAGCCTGCCCTGGTGTGAGGCTCTGCCACAGCCAGCCACTGGAATCACCCCACTTTGGAAGAGAGATCTACTGGAGGCTTGAACTGGGGAGTCCTCTAAGCAGGTACACAGATCACCAGGCATTCAGCTCTTCTCTGCTTCATTTGGAGACAGGTGAAAGGAAGAAGACCGCATCTGTCTTGATTTTATTTATTTTTTTAACCTTCCTGTTTTCTACCACGTGAAATTTTCACTCCCTAAAAGAAAATTGTTCCCTGTGCAGCACTATCAGATCACATAACCACCTGGAGCTGGAAATGGCCACAGGGGCTACGAGCCTCCTGCCTCACTCAGGCAGGTTTACTGTGACAGCTTCCATTTCTCACAAGCCAAACTCCATGTGAGATGTTGCTCTCAGGTGCAATTTACAGGCAGGACACTGGAGACGAGGATTTCAATATTTTAAAGACTTTATTTAATGCCTCAAGCTGGCTTTTCAAGACCAAAGGATCAGAAAATAACTTAAACCTGAGCAGACTAGCAATGCAAGAGAAATACTGAATCCTTGACAGGCTCTGAATTTATGGCACTGAAATTCTGGAGATTGAAAGGATTTCCGCATCACAGTTAGGACGCACTACAGCTGTGAGAGGCTTCAGTAACCAAATGCTATGAAGAGAGAAAAGGTACTATTTTACAGCAGAACTGAGCTTCAGAGATGTCCTGGACTTGTAGAGCATCAGCCTCAGCCGTACCCGTGCTTGTACCCCCTGCAGCTGCAGGGCAGGAATGCATTGGCTTCAACCAGCCCACCCACCCTGCGCTGCAAGACACCAGCTCGCGGCCCCTGGCCAGGCAGCGCGCTCGGGAGGCCAGCAGTAGCCCATTTCTTGCAGCCACGTGGCTCCCCCCAGGCGCTCTGGGGTTCGCACCAAGGTGTCCGAATGGCTCCAGATGGCATCTGCCCAGCCCACCCTGCCGCTGCACCCAGCCACCCACCGCCCGCTGTGCCGAACGCAGCGGGGATTCACCGCAACGCAGCGAGCTGTGAGAGGGGGCTGGGGGGAGGACAACCCCTGGGCAGAGCAGACAGCCGCAGGAGGAGCCAGCAGCTACTGGCAGCAGCCACCTGAATCACTCCTGCGCTGGTGTCCCAACACCTCGCAGAGGCACCGGAGGAAACCGGTGATAAAGCGGAGCATTGCATCCAGGGCTGCCAGTCTGTGCCCAGCAGCGGGAACGCAGCCAACCCCTCATTAAGAAAGTAGGAGTAACAGCAGAAAGCCTTGCACTCACCCTGCACCAAGGTCAGACAGCAGAAATACTCAAGTACAGCTGAACTGGATTTGTTCAGCGTTTAGGGGGGGGGGAAGGCACCAGGGAAAACCCCTCCAGGTGGCTGCACCAACACGCTCAGCACTCGGCTCTCCAGCTTTCACATAAGTGACTCAGCATGAAACCAGCATGATCTGTTATCACGGCCCCGAGCAATGGGACAGGCTCCCTGGTATGATGCTGGCTCCCTAGCCTGCAAGGAGGCAGAAAATCAGACCTAAACAGCTGGGGTTTGTTCCCAGAATCATGCACGCCTATCAACATGAATTCCTGGAGCTGGACCGCAAGGCTGTCCTCCATTTAGATTTTGTTGCCAAGCGAGCAGGCATTACTGGGCGCTACAGATTGTCGGTTGCATACAAAGCAGACTGTATTATGTATAGCAAAGGGAAGGAAACCTTTCCAAGGTTCCCTTCCTGCAGTTTTTGCTTCAATTGTTTCAAGGCAGGGACTGTCACTGGTACTAACATGACAGCTCACAAGTGACATCTTCGGCCAGCCCTCACGCACTGCTGACCGACCCAGCAAAGCACAAAGCAGTTCAGACTGAAGTGCTGGACAACTTCTGAGCCTGTGCCGGGATCTGTCCTGTCCGCTTCTCTGTCAAAGCATGGAGGTGCTCTGATCTCAGGGGTCTGTCTGCGACCCAGACCCTGCTCCTCTCCATTCCAAGATCCAGCAGCCTCACATTGGGTGACTGCCATTTTTTAAAGCCAAAGCACCTGATGATACACGTACCTACAGAGCTAAAAGAAAGAAACCCATCAATCTAATGTTGCACTCCTTTAAAAAAAGCACTCTCCTCTGTGCACAGAGAAGAGCAAAACTGGCAATTCAACTGCACATGCACATTTGGCAAGGTAGCAGCCACAGCCAAAGCAGCCCTTAGGTATGCTTTCTAAAAGTATTACAGTAGCACCTCAGTCCAAAAACCCAACGTGCAATTCAGACCACGTGCTGCTCCGGCTGGATTCCTGCACCATCAGCGGAGAACTGCCCCGGACCTGCTCTCCATGATGAGACTCACGCAGACACTGCCTTGCTCTGCTGTCTGCCAAGACGATTAGAAGACATACAAACACGCAGGCAAGGCTCGCCTGTGCTTGCCAGAGCACCACGTGTAGACGTGCCACTAGCAGACTTGGCCGAGAGGACTTGGCTCTGGTTTTTATTTCAGGCGATAACCCTTCCACAACATCGCAAGAGGAACCTGTCCTGGAGTTCTGTTCTCCACATCGACACTGCCAGAGCGACAGGATGGGAGGCTGGTCTTCAGTGGTACTAGGTGCATCCTACCAAACCGTGGACTTCCAGCAAACTCTAGGAGGGGAGGCAGGCTGTCTCCCCAACCTGTCTGGGGCTCAGGCTAACACGGTCTCAAGGAGGCAAGCTGCTTCTCTGCCGGCTGCACTCTTAACAGGAGAAACAAAACCCAATACTTAGCAACTTCTTCCGACACCCTATTCCAGCACTGACACCACTTTATAAATGTGATAGCGCCAATTAAACTGTCTCCCTTCTCTCATCTGTCAAACAACAATAAAAAAGTGCTACATTTGCATTTCTAACATGTGCCTGCTTGCTAGCTGTCAGGGTAGCTGCTCTGAGGAATAGCTGGCACGCGAGGGGAGAGGATGTGATGAAACACAGCAGGGGCAGCACAGAGCTACAGGAAATCTTTCTTTTGCTATCTCCGGAGACAGATAATCAACTAGAAATAAGCAGGAGGAGAGTTCTCCTCTTTGTTATTATAGACCTTCAAAATACATGGCAATGCATTCCCTTACCGCTTCGTCACCATGGTCAGGTACAATTGAAAAATCCATCTGTATTGACACCTCTCAATACTTTATAGAACAGAAACCGGTGCTCAGCAACCATAGTTTATACCACTGGATTGTCTTTTATAAGCTATCCACCTTCTCATCATCTGCTTATTTATTTTTCCTTGCACCTTGATAACAACTTTTTTATTTTTGATTTTGCACTCACCTCAGTAACATTCATCACTTTGATGGCTGCTAGCTGCCCAGTCTTCACATGGCGACCCTGTTAAAATGAAAAGGACTGTAAGTAAAACACGTATGCAAACTGCGTGTACAGTAACAAATCAAGCATGTAACAACTGGGCTTGAGTACTTGCTTTCAAACATGTACCAACAACGTAGTGATACATAACTGCCATGGTGCAGTTGGTGATGTGTTATCAGACCCATGCCCTTGCCATGCTGTGAAGTCAACCGAGTTACCTTTGCAGGGTTCAATTTCCCCCTTTAGCACCCAGCAAACAGCAATCCTGGGAGACCTCCGCTGCCAGAACACAACATGGCACGAGTTTATGGGTCTCCATCCAACTCCTGTTCGACAGCTGTTGCCACCCCTAAAGCTTCTCCTTCGAGGAACTCTCAGCACAGACCCAGGATGACCTACCCAGACCAACCTTCTCGCCCTGCGAGCCAGGCTGAGGTGCGCTGGGGAAGCAAGGCGCTGGGTAGCTGGCACTGTCCCCACCTCCCCACCCCACATGTCCTGGCTCACCTCAGTGTAAAGAGAAAACTCTGGGTTTCAGTACATCAATCTGGCAACCTGTATGTGGCTGCCAAGAAACTAAAGTTGTATGTACTTTCTTACCTTTTTTTTTTTTTTTAAAGGCTTTTTAACTGTGAAATGCTTAGTTTTAAAAATCCTTACTGCAGCTGAGTTAACTGCATCTCTGCTACCTCCCTATAAGCATGCAGAGGCTTTGTATTATAAAGAGGTAATTGGGAGGGGGGGGGGGGGGAAGAACTCTCCCAGGGTCTTTGACTCCGTGTGTGTATACGTACGTACACACGCTCCACTAGTGAAATCCCCACACCCCTCAACCATTATTAAGCAACAGATAACTGGTAATTCTGGACTAGGTCAGGAGCCAGTTCTTGAAAACAAAGCTAGGAAAAGGGAGGTAATAAGGTAATAGGGAATAAAGCTATTAAAAGAGCAAACTTGATATCGAGACTGATAAAAAATGGTTCACAAGAACGTGTATTAGAAACACAACCAGGAATCTTGCTGTAAATGGCACAGTTTCTTGGCTTGGTTAGATCAGGTTTCTCAAAAGATGCCACAGATGCAGCCTTTCACCATGATAACCCACACTAATCTCATAGTGGAGGACACTATCAAAACATTTGTATGGACAGTGGATTGGCTACACATCCCAACTTCTCACCTCTATCAAATGTTCAGAAATGGGTCTGAAGCTTTGAGACTGCAATTTTGTTCCTGAAATAGTAGTGCCTGCAAAGCTATATATTGAAATAACTAACTGACATCGGTTAAGTAAGCCATAGGAAATCAGGAAATCAAATATGAAATGCTGCAGTTTGCAGACAAAATGATTTGCAGGTGCAATTTACACCTTCAAAATTAAAAGCTGAATTGATGTCATTTTAAAACCTAGGTCCTATCTGCACAAAATTGCATACGAGTGTTATTTCTAAGACTAAGCAATTCTGCATCAAAGAAAAATGATACCACGTTCTCAGGCGATATGTCACAGTCATGTTTTCTTTTACAGAAAACTAAATCCTGCTGAGTTTTTGTATATTTATAAGTGTCCTCTTTCCGTGGCAGCACTCCTGGGATTGCAAAGCTTTTTCTCATCAACTAGAACGATGGGATTTATGCATTATCACAGCCCTCAGGGGGAAGACAAAGGGGACACACCCTCACCAGGCCCAGAACACACATCCCACCACAGCTGAGCGCAGATGGGCAGTGACCAGTGCTAGCCCAACAGATGCCGGTGTTTGGTCAGCATCCATCCCAGCTGACGTCAATCCCAGCCAGCGAGCTTCCTCTGCACAGCCACAGCTCCTTTGTTGGAGGCCATTGTCTGCAAATGTTTCCAGGCATTGAATGTCTTGGCAGTATAGGGAGAGGGCCTTCCACAAAACACGGTCATGCTAGACATGTTGGCACCCTGACTTAACTCCAGAGTTTGTCTGGAGGCAAGTACGCAGGTAATGCCACGGCTCCAGGCACCACACACAGCAGGCGGCCATCCCATCCCATCCCATTGGAACGATGAGTCTCCCCTGGGCTGTGCACATTCTGCAAAGGATGATGTCAAGAATCAACACCGACTTTCGTAACTACAGTGAAGCACGGAGACATGCTTCTTTACTGAAAAAACACATCAATAAATGCTAGGCTAGCATCACACTTGATACTGAATATTCATCAGAGTAAGGAAGGGGGAAAGGCCTGGCATTCAGTTTTGATTTCAAAGCACATGACTTTGTCCAACTGTCCCTCCGTGTAACAAACACCCATTATTCCTCAGCCACAGCTATTCCTGCTGCACGCAAACCTGCCACTCTCATTCACTTATATTGTTACAAATAAGATTATAAAATCCCCCCCCCAAAGGTATGAAAAATTAGCATTTACAGGAAAGAAAACAGCAAGCCCCTTTGTTTTGGGGTAGTGATTCATCTTTGCACAACAAATGTGCCCCTGTTAACCGAGATGTGCAACTTGATCCAGGCTCTAGCATGCTCCCGTGTCTGCAGCTGGGCTGGCTGCTGGAGGAGAGGAGCCTGGTGTGTGCAGAGGGCAGGATTGTGCCCTGTGACTTGTCTCGCTGCCCCATCGTCCTCACACTGCACAAAGTTACTGCCAGCCTGACGGAAACACACAGGGTTGCATCCAACCATCCCTTCTGCACAGGCTCACCTGCAATAAATACTCTCTCACTGGGCAAAGCAGCCCTTATGTGGAAGTAAATACTGTTAACCACATGCACTTCACACCCTCAGCTTCTTTTAGACCCCTTTAACCTGGAACAAAAGTGCAGTTCAATCCACCAGAGATTCCGAACCCTTCTGGAGAAAGGATCGGTAAAAGCTCATTCCTGTTGGTCTGCTCTAATTCTCTACTCACAATGATTCATTTTCCACAACTGTCATCCCACCTTTTGAAGACTCTTCCATGTTTCTTAGTTGCATGAAACTGAAGCAGCTCATCCTCTCCCACCAGCACAAGCTGGTGCAGGGTAATGCGGAGGGCTGCAGGTTAACCTCGTGAAAAGGTAAACATAGCTATATATTAACATCTGCCTTTCATCAATTATCTAAAAGGGATGAATTAGTTTAAAAGTGCGTATAAAAAAAACCAAACAAACCTTGGAGAGTGTAACTAAATATGTATCTACAGCTATATATCTATGGGAAAACATTTCATTATGAGATACTAATTTTACTGCCATCTTGGCAGATTTATTTTTTATTACAGTTGTACATTTTCCCAAAGTAAAGGACTGATCGTTATCGTAGAGCAATACATCTCAAAAGCCTCTGCACCTGCTAATGTATGCAACAAACAATGTGCCAGAATTACACAGCACACCCCATCATTTCTCCCCACCTCTGACATCATCCCAATACACACAAATAAAAAACCTTTCCTTTAAATATTGCCAAAGGAAAAGGTTCGGTCAGCGGAGACAAAATAATCCAAGAACCCTGGGGACATCCCAAATTTTATCCTTCCTCTTCCCCAGAACATTGCTGTCTATTTAGTTAGTTATGAACAAAAATTGGGCTGAAGCGAGGCCACCCAGCAGCTCACCCGCACACCAGCTGCCCTGTCAGCAGTGGCTGCACACGGGCACCCACGGAACCCAGCACCCGCCCCCCCAAAAGCAAGCGTGCTAGTGCCAGCCCCCACACCGAGAGGGCTGAGGCTTTCAGAGGACAAACGTTCCTGCGAAGACCCACCGATGCCCGTGCAGCTCATCTGAGCAGCGCGACACGCTCCACATCACACCTGCTTTACCGCACAGGCTGTGACTGCGCTGGCAGTTCAGGAAAAAACAAAATCAACCCACAGGTTTCTCTTCTTTACACTGGTTTTTCAAACTGTTTCATTTTCCTGGACATCGCTAAAAGCAGCAAACATCCTGAACCCAGCCCTGGGCTTCTTGTTAAACACTGAGACTAGTGCCTAAGTAAGGAAAGGTTTCAGGGCCTGGCCCCTTGTTTTTTCATTTATCAATAAATCTCAGAGGTGAGCCAGAGCTCATGGGGAACTCACACATTGCTACTTCTGTTGAAGCCACAAGGTCGAGCTTCTTTGAATTGCTTTGAGAAATGTGGTGATGTGATTTTTGTTTAAAGCTTCTAGGAGCAACTGGCTTTTAACTTCTTCCCAGCTAAATGATATCAAAAAAATCCACTTACTTTCAGTGGTGAGACATGCAAAAGTTAATAATTTTTGATTTAATCCAAAATGGGAGGAAGAACACAGGACGTGGCTCTCCCAGCCCTCTGCAATCCACCGCTGCCCATCCTCTGCAGATCTTTGCAGGGAATCAGCCTGCTCTGCAATGGAGGATCTTGAATAACATTTCCCCAGAAACTGGGCAGAGGGCAGGAATGGTCAATGGGCCCGTTTCCCTAATAAAACGTTTCATCTTTCACTCAAATGCTCCATTTGGGAGCAGGTTTCCACTCTGGAGAATGCAGCCACACATCCCACAGCCATCTGGAAGTCACCGATGTTCCTACCCAAGAACACAGCACTCAACACCATCAAGCTCATACAGAGCTTAGACACGAACGATTCTGAAGCTCAATGACTCTCTAAAACTGAATTTCCCTGCCTACATTTTGATGAAGTATCCAAGCTGGAAGAAATTCTCGTATTAGCTTTGAGTCCAGCTAAATTCCTTGTCTCCACCAGAAAATATTTCCGCATACAGTCTGCCGCAGTTGCCAGTCAGTCACTACAGCAACAGCCAGCAAACCTGGAGCCAGCACACACATTTTTCAAATCTGCACAGCGCTCACTGCAGCCACATTTATGCATGATGCTTTATGCCAAAGATCTGGTTCTGATGAGCTCCAAGCATGCATTATCTCTGCAGGGAGATATACATGGAATAGGACAGATTGCTCAGTGTTATGTCCACTGGATGTGTATTTACCTTTTTAGATCACTTAGATAAAGGCATCGCTTATCTATGCCCTCTTGACTGAGGGTCAAGACACGTATTATTTTTCTATTTACATCAAACAAGAGTATCAGCATTAGCGGTCAAGCTATTGGTTGATAAAGGGGTTTTACATGAATTAAGTAAATTTATAAAGCGATGCATTCAGTCACGTACAAAACCTTTCCCAACAAAAACTCCGGGCAGTCCCTGGCTTGGGCCACAATTACAACCAGAGAGCCAAGGTCCCAGTGACACACACCTGGGATGGTAAGGCTGTGAGCCACGTGCAGAGAGCTTGGCTGGACAGCTTCCCTCCCAGATCCTGCAAAGACCTCTCCTCCTGGGGGTGGCAAACAGCTGCCGTCAGCTTCTCTCCCCACTCGTGAACCGACAGATTTGATGTGCATGATTGCAAGTCCAGGCAACATGACCCTGCTGTCCCGTTACAGCGCCGCGCACCAAGCCAAGCCAGCCCACGGCAGTCCCACCACACGCTTCCTTTTTGGCAACAGGCGCTCGTTAACGTCCATGTGTTTCTGGGTCTGTCTGATGTAGCTGTCCCCATTTAACCGCAGCAGGAAAAAGTGCATGTGAAGGGCAGGGACTGCCGTGCTGCAGGATACCCAGGCAGCATGAAGCTGGTGGTTTTGACCATGCAAAAGTCCCTTTTTGTGTCCACGTTCCACCTGCAACCAGAAGCACGACCTCACTTTTCTCTCCCTTAAAAAGCAGCATTTTTGGCGAGGCTGCGATGCCTATGTGCAGGGCTACCCCCCAGATGCTAGACGCCTTGGACACTTGCCAGTTTGCACCTTTGTACCCACAGCAGAGGGCAATTTCACATCGAACACACCCTGCCACCAGGCACGCACACGTGCAGCACACTTATGCTGTGCACAGCCACAAGCAGCTCACAACACCTGCACGAGGCTGAGGGGCTCCTGGGTGCCCCTTCCCATCACTGCCTGCTCGTGGGACCCAGAAAGCTGGTAGCTACCACACACTTCAGTTCTTGGGACTTTCTCTGGATATTGAAGGTTTGTATTTGAAAGCAAGACCTGGCTGTTGGAGGTGGAGACCTTTCAAGGCCAGAGGACTTTCCCACCCAGATGCATTTATTACGGGATAACGGAGGCGTGCTGCCATCTGGGAGCGAGGTGAGCGCACAGCTATTTTTGCTGCAAGCTCTTACCGAAAGCAAACTGCAGCGAGCAGGTTTCCTGTTCAAAACCTACTTATGAAATTTGAAGTTTGAGGCCACCACGGGTAGATCTGTACAGCCCCTGTGGTTGTGGGTAGGCTGCCAGCTCAGCCTTCGGCACCCTGAAGGATGGGACCCCACCCTTTCGCCCCTCTCCTCTCCACCCTTTCCATCCTGGTAACACAAGGAAAGCCTTTACGAGATGATGCATCAAACGAACAATGCTCTGCATAGGGATCCAGGAAGCCCTATGTCCTATTCCACATGACCTTAACAAAGTCATGATCCTTCTGTTTCCCCTTCCACCTACACAGGGATTTTCTGCTTAAGAACCAGTTCTTTAGAAGAGATGAGCAACGTGTGCTATCACCAGCCCGTGAACACCAGCTGTGCCGGCTCATGCTGCCCGTGCAGCTGCAGGGTGCTCCCCGATGGGTGAGCACGGCCGGGAGGAGGACCCCAAGAACATCAAACCTGCAGATGGGCTGCTCTCGCTCTGCAGTTTCGCCACAGCCGCTGTTTCACAGCATATGGCTGCTCACAACAGACATCCTGCTGTCCCTCGGGGTCTTGACTAACGTAAACAAGCGGTCAGGGTTCACACATCTGGGGCTGTAGCGGTTTGGTGCCAAGAAGTGCCACCTGAGAAGATAGTTTACCGGACAGCTCTATCAGGAAGCCCAATCTTGTAAACCTTGTCTCAGCAACCATGTGAGAAAACCCACTGTACTCGTGGTTGGAGCTCTTCAGCTAAAAATACAGCAGTAATGCAAAACTTGAAATGGGACAGGAATGAATTCCAAGTTACTAAGAGTTTGGAAGTTTCTAGCTTGTTTTTGTTAGTTAACGGTCTAAGGCAGAGCTCAGGGTCAGTCATGCACTGAGTACTAGCACTGGATTTCAGAAATGATCCCTTTCATTTAAACTATGACATGCAATCCACACCAATTCTGGTAGTTTAAAAAAAGAAGAAAAAAACCCCACAGAAAACACAAAACCTCCAAACCACCACAAGACAGATACCAGCCTTGGGCAGATAATTACTAGTTTCAGAAAGTTTTTGTTTTTTTTTTTAAAGCCTCCATGAAAAATTCAGGACACCAGCCAGGTGGGAATGCAGCTATAATTTTGATTACAGCTTCATCCTTTTAATCACGCAACTCAGGCTGCAGAAAGCCTACTTTGATTGACATCATAAAGTTTGGTGGCACTTCCGGCATAACGTCCCTGGACATCTGTTGTATTTCGGGGCTGTAAATCACAGAATTGTATTTCCCTAGAGCATTCCTTCTTTGTGATACTGGGAGACGCTGAGATTTGGAAGCCTGGGCCTTGATCCAGGTCACCCCCAGGGTTGCCCTCGGCTCCCTCTCCCAGCTGGAGCACACCCTCCTTCCCTCGTGGCTGCTTTCACGCCAGCAGCGCAGGATGCAGGAACTTCCTAAAACCACAGCCCAGCTGTGCTGCCTGAATGCTGACCGTGTGGATGCAACACGCTCGCCCTTTCACCTCCACATTTGGCACCCAATTTCCAGAGAGTCCTAGGTCTCACCCAAAAACACTTGGCCAGCCCAGCCAAATGTCACGTTTCCCCTTCCCTCCATCAACACCCTCTTTCGACAGCAGCTGGGCAGCTTCCTCTGCTATCGAGGGGAAGAACACACAGCAGGCTGCAGCATCCGAACGAGCTCAGCATCACTGCTTCAGCAACATAAAGGCTTTCCGTTGCTCCCTGACTATCCATCATTAGGGACCGCCAGCCAGTCCCGTAGGTTGTGATGGGACTGTTTGACCTGACTTAGACTTGACACTGCCCTCAGAACTGACCATAGCTGCTTTCCTACCAGGGAAGGCAAAGCATGCCACCTAAACGCTATAAAATATGACCACCCTTGTCCACAGCTGGTCAAAGTAATGCACAACATAAATATTAATACACTTCTACAATTAATTAATAAGCAAGACATGTTCTTTAAGGTTTATGTTTTGGTTTGCGTTTCTTCCCCCCCCCCATGCCAATTCCCACTCTACTTTATGATTAGGTATGTTCCAAGAAGTTAGCTGAGATTTATTACATTCAGTATAGACCATACCATGAAGTCGAACGCGATTTAGCGTGCCCCAGAACTCAGGTTGTAAAACATTAACAGTAAAATCTAACGTGTCTCCACACAGATATAAAAAGAACAAAAGTTAATTTATAACACTCAGTGCACAAAGCATGCAACCTTAATGAAGAAATATTAGAGATATATACTATTTATAAGGAAATGAAAAATATTTTTTAAAAAGTGTTACACTGCATTCCAAATGAAAAAGGATAATTTTGTAGAGGTTAGCACATTTATATAGGAAAAATGACTTGAACATTCAGCAAAAACCAAGTTCCTTTCCTAGCAAACACCACTGCCCTATTCCTGTGCAGAACAGGCCATTCCACTCCTCTCGTTACTTCTTTCTCTCCCCTCCTCATCTTCGAAGTGGGTATTTTGCACTCACTCAGAGTGAAAGTATTGGTTTTATGAGTTTGTTTTGTTTTTTTGGGGAGGTTGTTGTTTTTTTTTAATGAAGTTTTAGTAGTTTCAGGGGCAACATGTTAAAAAAAAAATAATCAGGAATTTCTCTCAGGGACCCTATTTGTGTCACATGCTTAAGCAAACAAGAATATCACTGTAACTCGTAACACTACAGAAGACGACTAAGTTGGCAGCAGTATAGCAGGACTTCCCATATACTAAAATAGCAACACATTAGCCAAGAGAAGAGATTAGAGTGTGTAACTTCTATCACTCACTCAGAATTCTACCCAAGCCCGCACTGTCTAGAAGGCAGGGATGGATAGGGGTCATTTCAATGGTACCAGATCAAACAACCTTGATGTCTGGGGGAAAAGGACAGTTTTGCACCTCTACTGCGAGTGTCTGTACCACAGCCCTCATGAACTGTAAAACCCAAGAGGCACCAGAAGCAGCTTTTCTGTCCAGGTTTTTTTTATCCTTTCAGTTCCTATTTCCTCCCATTGTACAAGTGGAAACGCAGATTGTTTGCTTTGCCTGATGTTTGTCTGTATCTGACTGGAGACCAGTGGGAAAAGAAAATGGAAATAAAAGAAACAAATCCAAGCCCCTTTGCAAACACATGCTTGAGTATCTATGTTTTTGCAATAACAGTATGTGCAGTTGATCAGATTACCACCCAAGGCTACTGCATACTTTAAGACCGGACCTACAGATTGATCTTTTGGGCTTTTGAAACCTGCTCCCAAAAAGGTCATTCACATTGCAATTAGCAAGATCAAGCAAAACACTAAACACTCCTGAAAATGCCATGCTAGTCATAATACAAAGAAAGGAGTTTTGTCAACTATTTATTTGAAATGGGTGGTGTCTGCTGCAGAATATCCCGTGCAATCTTCTGTAGCCCGATGCTTAATGGAGGGAAGTGCCAAACCTGCAGCTTCTCCATATTCAGCTAACTGGCACGCTTGATGCTTTAGATATCCCAGTTATCAATTTGAAGCTTCTGAAAGAGTGGCAGCATTCCTCCTGGGGCAGGTCAAACCAGGGTAGCCCTTGGTGGGCCACAGCGGGTGATGGAGAGCCGCAGCACGGCATGGCGCTCGGAAAGCTAACCTCACCGAGTGCCATGGCTGCCCCGGGACACACGGGGCTCCCGAAGGCCCAACTGCTCTTGGGGAAGGACCAGACTCCCACCAGCTTCGAGCTGGCCTGTTTTGTATCTGGATTTTTGTATTGGTTTTCTATCTGGAGATACTTCAGGAGGTCTGAGGGGAAGACAAACACTGAAGCTCTGGCTTTCCTCTGCTCAGAAAGTCATCCAGGTGCTTTAGAGGTAACCACAAGGCTCCTGAACGGGTGCTGCTACCAGCAAGGAAAGAAAAGCAAAATTTTGGGGCCATATGAGGGTCTGGAGAGCAACTCGGAGAGCAGCACAGTGAATGTGAGGAGAGGTCTGAAAAGCAGAGCAGGCTGGGCACTCTTTTCCTCAACACTCCATTTCTTGCGACGCAAAACCCGATTTCTGCGAGCTTCACTTCAGTATGTGCACAAACAACAGTTTCAACAGCCTTGCCATTCATCCTGGGCTTTGCCATTTGTCACGCCTCTTAACGTCTGTTATGAGCCCCACCACGGCCTGCCGCCCCTGCCAGGTGCACGCAGGCTTCGCAGGACACTGCCAGCCTTCTTCCAGTGGAAGTTCTGCCTTGGGGGTGCCTGGGGGTGCAGGCAGCCCAGAGCAGCAGGGACCCTGCTGCCCAGCGCGGGGCGGCGGGGACGAGGGGCGGTGGGGATGCGGGGATGCGGGGATGCAGGCTGTTTGCAGCCCCACGGCTCCTCTTGCTGCAGGCAGGAGGGTTGCAACAGCCCTGGCACGGAGCCAGTCCCGCTCAGCACCCGGGGAGCCCAGCAGTGATTTATAGCAGCAAAGGTCCGCCGTGCCGAAAGTCTATTCATCCAGAAAAATAAACAGTTTAGGAAAAAAGCCTCAGCCTCTGGAAGGCTCTCACTCTGCAGACCAGGGGCTGTCGAGATGCTAAGTCTAGGGAGAGGTACGAATCCCTCCACCCCGCTGAATTTTCGCTGCCTGACTCATGTGCATCTGTTAAAAGAAATACAGGGCACTGGGGAAAATCTATACGCAGCACATCTCTGCTGGATGAAGTCACAAGCAGTTAAACGTGTCCCACCAGCCCCATCCTGCCGAAAGGACGTCAGGGCTGAACGGCAGGAGGTCAGCTGATGGGTGGCCAGACTTTCAGAGCAGGAATCCCTCAAAGGAAGGTTTTTTGGCTCACCACCACTATGAAGCTCTGAAGGTCAAGCTGCACACAGCATTTACAAACCTCATGTTCAAGAGTCACACTTTAACTTTTTCAGTGACGCAGCCTTCCCAGACACATGCTGATGAAGGAAGGCTTCATTAGCCTGCTATCCCCCATAAACTTAACTGTGTGCACATTAAGCCCCCAGCAATGGTATCACTGAATTTTAGAAAAAAATCCTTCAGCATTCCTATGGACAATAAGTGTAACACAGACTAATTTTCCCTTGCATATAATGCAGAACATAGACAATGTGCCACATGGGTTAAAATTGTGTTGCTGGGTTTTTTTTAAAAAGGCTTTAAGGCAGGCAGGGTACACAGCTCAGACTGCAAGTTCCAGTCTAGATGATAAGAGCTACGAAACCTTAAAGGGGATGGACTTTTTCATTCCAGTTCTGCTGGTGTTTTTCTCACGCAGATTGCAATACCATGCGGGTACGCATCTCTCCACAGATGACTGTGTGACAGGGCACCCCAACACTGACAACTGGCACTAAATGGGGTTCTCCTGAGGTCTCTGAGCCTCTCCTTCAGTACTTCATGGCAAATACCCTCCCTGCAACTCTCTTCACCTGAGGTGAATCCTGAAGTCAAAAACTCCACCGAGTACTGCTGTCGAGTTCAGAAGATCTGAGGTTTGCCTAGGGAAAGGTCATATTTTTCACACACATACAAAAGCCTTCACAGAGCATTTAACCGAGGAAAAAAAGAGAACTCCTCTCAGTGCCTTTTCATTTGGCTCCATTTGACACATCCTCTCTAAAAATTATAAGGGAGTTAATGGACACGATTAGTCTCTGAGAAAATACATCAGTCTCCAGATTTCTGAATGAGCTCTGTAAGAGACGAACTACATGGCACTGATCTCGCAGCAGCAGTCAATTCCTATTTCCTTCCAAAATCCTACTGGCCAGATGGTCCACAAAGCTCAAGGGAAAATTACTTAAATGTTTGGAAAGGCTTTCGGTATTAAGTTGGTCTCCAAAATGAAACCAGACTACGCTTCTAATTATTCTTAAAAGTAAAGTCTACCTTGCTTTTCTAATGAAATTAAGAAGGAGCAGTGTTTCCAAGTTTGCTTTTCTAAAGAAAAAAAAATAAATATCTGAATTCCAGAAGAGCCCTGGTGTTATTTTTTTCTAAACTGATCTAATCAGCTTTGTGCAGCAGAAGCCTGGCTGGCAAAGGTTCTCCTCTCGAGCAAACTACAGGTCAGATGATGTGCAGTAATAGTTCCTGAACAGCTACAAGCAGTTGCTGTTCAGTGCTGGATCTTCCAATTTTCTGTATTATTTGTAGGGATCAAAGTCAATCATGGCAGAGAGACAGAAAGGAACAGTGAACTCTTGAGAAGAAAAAAAGACAAACAACAAACCATCCTTGCAGAGTAACTTCAAGAAAATGGCTAAACACATTACAGCTAAAGAACTGCAGAACCTTAAGCAACGTGGACTAGCATAACTGCCAGCGTTTAAGATGCAAACTAGCAGCTGACTTGGGAAGAACTGGTCACAAAAGGTACCAAGAGTTTCCTGCAATTAACAACTGAACAGCTTTACCAGATTTTGAAATGCTCATCTCTTTGCCTTGCCCTGTTCAAACAAGCCAAGTTCACTTAGTACAGCGTAAGACGAAGCAGTGCACTATACAGGGAACCCTGCATCTGGGCAGCACAAACACAGCGCTGCAGCCCAGGCTGGGGACCCCCTGCCCCCCCACAGCCCAGGCTGGGGACCCCCCAACCCCCTTCCCCCTGTCCCCTATGCTTCTGAGGGGCTCCCTGCAGGGCTTCCCACCGACAGCTTCTCCTAATGCTTGTGTTCCTGCATGCAACTCCGGCTCCACTGATGCCCACAGGAATTTCTGCTGTTGAATTTACTGGATCTGAATTTGCCCTATAAAAGGTCAGATTTCTCAAACAAAACAAATCCCACTTTGCACCAAGTTCTCCACTGAAAAAGTGTGCATATCTAGTGCTTTCTCTGTTGGAGAATCTGCGTTCACACTGATCCCCTCACAGGTTTGGGCCAGAGTCTGTGAAGGAAGAAATTAACCTATGGCTTTGCTGCAGTGTGTCCATTTGTGTAAAATACCTGACAGCCAACGGCACTTCTACTGCCCAAACTTTGCTGCCTGTTGGAAATCAGCCTCTTCACAAAGCTACAGATGAAGGCCAGATGGAAACTGAGAACACTTGCTATTCTGATTGATCACACGTACATTTACATTCACAGGCATATAGATTTAACGGGATTCCTCTCACTCCTGATTTGTTAGTCAGTATGTCACACTCAGCTTTCCCAGGCAGCAATGCCACCTCTGTAAGCTTGTACAACACCAAATACAACGGGGACCACGGGACTATGGACAAAAGTGCATGCACACGTACACAAACACTTATATAAATGTTCAGAACTCTAAGACTGAAATCCACTGGCCCAGCCTATGAAACCGCAGGTGTCAATGAAGGCCCTTCTTCACCAGAGCACCAGAACCCTTCTTGTGATGGTCTCAAACACACTTCTCATTTTCCAAGCCCTGAACCCTGTCTGCTTCCTTTACCTTTGTAATGGCAATAGCTTGTCCAGCCAGCTGCATCACATCACAAAGCAGCTGTCAAGAAAGAAAAAGACACCCAACGAAACAACCTAAACTTCCACAAGGCACCCAGCTAATGCCAGCAGCTTGCTGGAGAAACGTGGAGTAGAAAGCATCTGAAGTCTCGTTTACATGCATAATACAAGTTTTAAAAGTGAGCATCTCTGCTTTAACATCATCTTCTAACTGTATTCACTTCAAAATTTACTCTAAAAGTTTAGCCATCCACAAGTTTCAATATAACTTCCTTTTGCTTCCTTGCATGTTCCGTCATCCACATCCAGATGCCAAAATACACCACCAACAGTTCATTGCTTCTTAGGATAAATCTGGTAATACATCCCAGAGAAAAATTTCGCAGGGTCAGCTAAAACTCCACAACATTGCCAACCCACATATTTAAATAACAGGAATGTATACAACTAGGCCTCTATTTACAACAATAGCATCTTAAAAAAGAAATAATAATCAAAGAGCATATGAAAACACCACACCAGAAAACATGCTTCCCAAGTATTGCCTTCTAGTTTCTGAACGTTTAGGTTCAGGGAGGCACATGGGATTACAGGGAATTTCAAGATTTCCTCCACTATCCAAGACAGAAGCTTAGCCAGGTTGCCTAAGAAAACAAGGTGTATGTGATTGTGCCGCCCTTGCATCCAACCATGTTGTAACCTGTCAGCCCATTCCAACCGAACCGGACAGACAGATATGCCATCATCTCCGAGATGATTCAATCCCCGTGTGCTTTGCGAAAAATCGGGGCTGGAGACAAAGTCCCTCCCTGCAGAAAAGAGGGCTCCAGCCTGGCACCGCCTGCCAGGGCGCAGGTCACACTCCGCAGCCAGCCGAGAGCCGCAGGCAGCAGCCGCTGCTCCAGGGGGTGGCTACAGAGCAAGCAGGGGCCATGGATGTATGCACAAGCAGAGATCCTAAAGGACTCAACGCAGGAATTGGCACTGCAGAGGTCAGAGGTGGAGACAGGATAAGAAAGGACAAATTTGCAAGTGCATTTTGCTAGCTTTACTACTTAGGTTTTCCTCAAAACCCAGGAAAGTTTAAACAACTGCAGAATTTACCTTGACATAGAAACCCATCTCTCATCAGTGCTTGTAGGCTACTTTTCTCTAGTCTTAACATTAACATTGCAGAAATATTTTTATGTTTGCACCACTGAGGCTTACAGAAAATACGTATTTTTGACATGTTTGCACAAGAAAATAACTATATTCAATAACAGAAGGGTAACAGAAAACCAAATGCCTACCAAGAAGGGCTTCTGAAATTAGTCACTGAGCCACCTTTAGAAACTGGCTCCCCAGCCCCAATTCTTGTTTGCTATTTACTCTGTAATCAAATGAGTGCAAGGTGAGCATAAAGCACCAGCATGCCACTGTTAGCATTTTACACCCACTTTGAATAGGTAAAACAGATTACATCATGTGGAAAGGACTGGAAAAAACAAGGATCCCAACCGTGATTTTTAAAGACCTGGTTTGCACACATGGTTTGACCCAGTTTAATTAGAAACGTATTTCCAGCTCGATTTTGTTAGGTGTGGACGTGCTCACTGGCCTGCATTGGTTTTGTTCATCATTTTCTTTTCATTGACCCTACCATGTCGGACATCACTCCCCCAAGCACTCATCTTTTGTGAAAATCCATCTCTGTCCATGCGGTTTCAGGGTGGCTTTGATAGAAGAGGGAGATTAACACAGACTCCTTCGGAAATTCCCATTTATTTCTGTTACCAGCTTTTTCTTCCTTTTAAAAGAATTTGGTTTAGGAAAGTCAGCAATTAACGCTGATTAAAAAGCTGACTGGTGTAAGCTTAATAATCATGTGTCTCATGATCCAGTGAGAACGGGGGTTTTATCACTAACTGGGACAGCAAATGTTGGCCACAGCCAGGGGTGGATCCAGCTAGTGGTTTTGCCTTCGCAGCAGTCATACGCGAGAACATGTTTCTGTGGCAAGGCAACAACCTCCTACCTGCTAAAGCTTCCT
This sequence comes from Falco rusticolus, assembly GCF_015220075.1. Lineage (NCBI taxonomy): Eukaryota > Metazoa > Chordata > Aves > Falconiformes > Falconidae > Falco > Falco rusticolus. The sequence goes on along the minus strand of NC_051200.1, from coordinate 8,502,841 downwards.
TTTGTTTTTGGAAAAAAAAAAAAAAAAGTCAAGAATAATAACGTAAGAAACTATTTTCTGCCAAACCTCAAGAGAGCTGCTGTTCTGCTTCATCACCAGCTGCAGCACACACCCCGTTACCCAAGGGCACCAGCACCCCTGCAACCCCGTCCAGAGCAGCGGGTGAGAAATGTTTGCAGAAACAAATGGCTATGCTGATGGCAAACATGGATATGGCAAACACAATACAGGAGGGGAAAAAAAAACAACCAACACCCCCCCCCCCCAAAAAAAAAAAAAAAAGATGTAAAGCCCTCTGCGTCATCTTACATGTTGAACTGCTGGCTAATGAAGGTTCTTTCAGCAGTGCTGATGCAGACACGTGGACGTCCTCCTTGGCAGCCAGGACACGAGCCAGACATGGCTTATCAGATCCCAACCGTCTCCTGGAAATACACCTAGAGAACCGCACAGTCAGCAGCCTGCTCTGGGGTGGGGAAAAATGCAGAAGCAGCAACCTCCCCGTTTCTCTTTCTGATCACGCTCCCGGTTTTATAAGGGGATCCCTGCAAATGAAAGTGCATCACACAGTCTCTGGGGACATTTCATATCACGCAACAACTATCGACAGTGAATGGCTTACACAACAGGACACCGTATAATGCCATTCATGCTACTTGCTGGGCAATAAAGGAAGGAAAACCCACTCTTGGCGCATACTCTTGCAACCTGAGAACAACCCCTCTGGAAGTCCAGGCAGCGTTTACACACAATAGGATTCAACCAGCCAGGCTCCCCATCCAGCATTTTATCCAGCACAGTGTCATCTCCATCCTGAGCTCCACTGCAGCCACAATCCTCGCCCAGCTCCCACGGGAAGGCTCAGCACTGGCTCTGTCCCAAGGGCAGCAGAGATGCCTGGAGCCCCACAGCCAAGCCTGTCAGACTCAAACTAGAAAACAATCTCTGCAATATAAAGAACTACGCTATTTTAATATTAATAACATCAAAAGGGAAAGGTCTGCCAGAACTCCATAATGTAAACAATGCAGGATACAGCAAAGCCAAGCTGTCTTTAATCTACTCACTATGACATTCAAAACCCATCTGCGTGACAGATAGGGCAAGTGCCACGCAGGCTCTAAGCATCACCACAGCTGATAAGGTCATTTTCTTTCATTCCTGGTCAGAGAACCGTGAATTCGGCAGAAGCAAGACGACAAATGCCATTACACGACCTAAACAGGAATTTGTTGTGACTATTTGAACAGCCCCATGAAGGCACAAGGTGCCTCACAAACATACACGGAAGCCTGAGTGCTCATGCATGTCTGTACACGCTGACCCCTGTACCAACATGAAAATACCCTTAACTCCAACATGCAAGCCAGGCAATACAGGCCATGCAAAGTCTTCCACCAGGTGGGTACCTCCAAATGAACACAATGCAAAGAAAGGAAGAGAGGAACATAGGAAAGGGTGAATCCTAAACCCCTCTAACCTTTACTCTCCAGCCTGTGGGATCAGAGACCTGAGTTTCCAGCCTTTGTTGTATGACTTCCTCTATTCAAAACAGCTCTGACTTAAATCTTTCAAGTGCCCAAAAGAAAGGAAAGCTAGTGCATCTCTTTGCCTCTTCATCCTCTCTCCATTTTCAGGCATATTTATGGAGAGCAGGCAACAATACACGTAGCTCCTCCAGATGCAGCCTCTGTTCTGCCAAGGAGGCTGTTCCAACCAGGCACCCAGCAATCTGCTCTGCCCTATGCGCGCACACACCGACTCCGCTGCATCTGAGCCGAGAGCCCAACACATTTGGGAAATGTCAGACCCGCTTAGGCTGATCTGCACATGCACAAAAAGCCCAATGCATTGCCGGTGCCCCACATTTTCCTGGCACACACCACCTCTGCGATGTCCAAGCTGTCCCAAACCTCAGAACTGCTGGGTTCACTGGGCGCACCCTACGCCTCAAGTGTTGATGTGTCTGCCTGCGAATTTTGGCAGTCTTCCACCCCGAGAGGTGACAAAACACATTCTAACGTCCCCGAAAACAAATCATCCTTCATCAAAAAGGAATCCCACCAGGGGAATAGTCTGGTACACCCAAACCGTGCACCGGTACTGCTTGTTCTCTTCTGCAGGTCCCAATGCACACACGGGACCAGTTCCTGCTGTCAGCCACTGATGAAAAACTGGAAGACTTCACCACAGCAATTTGATTTTCAGAGCAGCAGGGATATGCTGGTCCACAATACCTAACTGTACGCTCGGATATTAACAAAGGGCAACCAGGGAGCTGCTGATATAATCTGGCTTCTGGGGGCAAAACTTTTGGAAGAAGCCTCTTATATATTTCATATTAGCCTGGAAAAAGTAAATATTAAAGAAAAAAACCATTTTTTTCCTGGCTCTTCTCTTTTCCCATATAACAAGACAACATCACAGACAATCTGTGTAAATAAAACATTTGAGAGTCCATTATCTAAACCATATGCATATTTGTTTTATGTTGGTTTTGTTGCATATTTTAGTATAATTGTTCATAGATTTAAATCCAAGAGTAAAACAAGAGTAGACCAATCTACTACAGCAGAAATAATCAGTAAAATGGTTTTCTTTTAAGTACTAGTGAAAATCCATGCTAAAATTTAGCATAACAAAATTCCTCAGGTTCAGTAAAACAAGTATTTTCAGAAGGCCACCACACATTTCTTTTCTGCCCTCTCCCTCAAATTGTTCCCACTTCTAACAACAGAAATACAAGAAAAAAATGCATCAAAAATGCAGATATCAGATGTAGCAACTGCACAACTGTAGAGTCTGAAAATGGGATTTGACTAGTCAGTAAACCTCAAAAAATGTCAGTATTTTGCCAGCTGGTCTCACCTTCAGTTGTAAACACTCCTCGCGAAATGGAAAGTCAGAAGAATTCACATTAATATTCACATATACACTGTGAATGCTGAATTATTTCAGTGTGATAAGTACATTTTTTTTTTGAGTATGCAGTCCTAAAGACAATCTACAAAATATTAAACATCCTGCTAAATTAAAACGTGTGTTCAAACAAGGCAAATGAAATGTGATGTTCTGACGTTTCTGAAACAAAGTTTCAAAATGAAAGCCAAAAGAACAAAGTAATTTCTTGAAATTTTCCCACTAACGTTTCTGTTGCGCTCAACAGGTTTTGATTGGAGTGGAACTGTTGCCAAACAGCATGTTGTTCAGTCAGTGGCTGCTACTCAATTCTCACAAATCACCTCTGTAAGTCACTAATTGCTCTTAACCAGAATCCCAAAGCGCTTTGCAAAAACCAAGGACTGCCTCCACTGTAACAGCTACAGCCATAAGGAAAGCTCCATTTCCAGTGAATTCACGTGGGTTTGAGTAATGACCAGAGCAGAGGCAAGAAGAAAAACTGCATCTCCTGGACTGCAGCTGCCCACATCAACCCCTCTCTCACATTTACAAATGAAGTGGATTTCTTACATGATGGGACCCCCTAAAAGCAGTGCTACCAACCGCACGCTATTACCTATTAGTAATAACACCGCTTGTGCGGGGCACTGGAATAGCTACAGTTTGCTGCAAAGCACGTCCTTAGCATTGTTTGCCCCCTAAAATCTCAGAAGTTACTAAAGTTTCATGTTTTCACAGGGAGAATGAAGGGGATGGGGAAGAAATGACATTTGAAAAGGTGCTTCTAAAGCAAACCTTAAAAACCCTTTGGGAATCCCACAAACTCAGCAGGTTACAAGGGCAGGCTTATAAGATGCAGGGCTTAAAAATTTTTTTTTTAAAAAGTATACTATGAACAGCTGAAAAATAGCTTGTTCTTTAATTTTATTCCCAAGATGGTTACTTACAGATCTATGCGGGCCAAGAAAATTACTGCTGGCCAACAGCCTGAGAACAGCTGAACACCAGGCAGGAGAAGCACAATTTTATCACATTTATGGATTTTACAATTGAAATTGGACATTACAATTTAAAACTACTTATTGGAAATTTCATTATGATGGGACAAGGGGCTGACCTGCACCTCCACCGCCTGACCGAGCCAATTGTTTGACCCCAGCTGACAATAAAAAAATCGGTTTTTAAATTCCATTTCCCCACAAATGCCTTGGAAGGGCAGGATCAACAATTGTCCCACCGGATCCTGCTGCTGTCCACCCAGGCAGCTGCAGTCGGAATAGCTGTGCTACAACCAGGCCCAGCCACGCTCAGCTTTCAAGCCAGTGGGAAGATCATGGCTGGGCCAAACGCCGCTTCCCACTGGAGCTGCCACAGCAGGATGGTTGGGGTTGGAAGGGATGTCCTTTCCAACGTCTCTGGAGCGATGTCCCCCAAGAAAAATCACAGCAGGACTGTCACAGAGCCCTGCGTGAATCCACGTGGCACTGGGAGACACCACAAGACGTGCCCCCTGGAGATGCTCCTCCCGGCAGTAAGCACAGGGACCATGCTGCTGGTGGCACCGGTTCTGCTGCCAGTTGTCCCCACCACCCCTCTCCCAGTGCCCCACACCTCACGCAGCCTCCGATGCTTGTGGGGCGATTCGGAAAGCGTGGAAGAGGAGCTGTGGCAGTGGTCCATGGCAGCCGACAGTGCCAGCGCAGAGCTGTGGGAACATCCCTCGTGTTTCAGCATTCCCAGCCCCAGCGCTGGAAGCCTCACCGCCTGACTCGGCAGATTTCCATGCAACCTTTACACGGGCACAAATCAGTGTGTGGTTTGCAGGACAGCAAAGCTACCAGGCTCATGACTTCAGCGGAATAACAAACCAACCCAATTCTTTAATGCTATTTATTGCAGTTGCTCCAGAAGAGCAACACTACAAAGGGCTCGCGGCTGCCCCATCCCAAGCACTGACCCACGCTCCAGCACTGAGCACACCCAGGACCCCCCTCGCGAGCTTCTAACTGCTCCCAGGTGGCCTTCACAGGGCAGAGGTTACAGCTCTACAGCGACCACTCCGCGGTGGCTGCTACAACGGCTTCTCGCGGTGTTACTTCACCACGTGCCTGCCCCCACGCAAATCGGGCTGACGAGGAGAAGCTAAGGCAAGGTCACCCCTGCCGCAGAATGAACTACAGAGGCATTTCGCAGTTCAAGCAAAGCAATGCCTGTTCTACGTGGAGGAGAAAAACCCACCAGAGAGAGACCCCTCAGGTCCCGGGGAAGACAACAGAAGGTGATGGTGGGGACACTAGGGGTGGGATGGAGCTCAGCCAGGCCTGAGCTCACGCTCCCGGTGCCGACGCACAGGCATCCTGCAGGAGCTTTCACAGCCCAGGTCGCTGAAGGGAACAGGAGCTAAAGCAAACAGCTTTGCAGCAGTCCCACTATGCACGCTGGAAATGCTGTGCTACGTCCAACCCGTGGAAAATACCGATCCATTGCTGACCTCGGCAGAACCGGCCTCCTTGCAGACAGACACTCCTGCTGCTGGATTTTCCAGTGATGCCTGCAACAAAGCATTACTGCTACAGGGGTACTGGAGACCCCACTGAACACACAGGTAAAAAAGCTTCCTTCAGAACAGGATCACAATTTACATTTCTAAAAGATACCCCAGAAACTGTCTTTTGGTCCCCAAGATCTCATCCTGCAGGACTTCACTATCTGGCTCAGCAGAATGAACCTGTCGAAACCTCAAAGAGCACACTATAAAGCATTAGTACGGATTATTCTTGTACAAAATATGGGTTCCTCAGGCATAAACAAGTTCAAACACACTCTTCTGAAAAAACACCTGAAGACCAGACATGAAGCTTAAGAGAATATTTACTGCTGGTGAAGAGAATGGTGACGTCTTGTCTATGCAGCCCATGGGAAAGGACAGAAGAGCAGTACACGCTCCACACAGTTCTTTAGATCATTTCATCACAATGTCAAGTTTAAAGCACCGAATGCTGGATAAGTCTCTGAAATACATATAGCAATAATATTGAGAATAATAATAAAAAAAGACAAGCAGGCTATCAATATTTTTAGGAAACCAACTGATAAGTTCCTTTTATTATGCTCTACTAGCTATAGCCCAGAGGTACCAAAGAGGGACTTTCAAAAAATGTGCATGCATCCCTCAGGTCATTAAAGCAGACCTGGTAAGTACCATTCACTACATATAAAAAAGAACCAGAGCATGGAGATAAGGTGATGTGTGCTTGCAAGACACTGAATTCAGAAAAAGGCACAGTTACTAAAGCTAACATGCAATGGGAATCATCTCAAACATCTGTCAACAACAAGCTAAATTTTCTGCTGTGTAAAATTAAGTAATATCCTATCATTCATTCATCAACCCGATCAGCTCATTACAGGTCTGCGAGGTTTTTTGGACTGCAAACTGACAATTTCTTACAAGTTTTTCCCCCAACTCCATTGATTTATTTTGAAGAAGAAATAACATACACAATGAAGTACTTCTGAGTAGGTCAGATATTGTAAAACTCAGGCGTGCAAAGCGCTGGTCACTCTGAGGCTTATCTTCACGTAGGCATGATTCTGGATGCCACTGAGCAGTCAGGAGTATTGAAATCAATGTCACTAGTGAGGTGCTTAAAGGTAGCAAAGTGCTTGAGTGCGGAATTAAGAGCTTGAACCATTTCCTACTGTGCTCATATTATCACCACTGCATTTTTAGCATGTTCTCTTACCTTCAAATAGCACATCCCAGTGCCAACATCTGAAGTGTTATGCAACATGAGCTCAAAATGCCACCAGTTTAGGATGAAAATGCATTGCACACTCCCATATGAACGTTCAGGTCCAAAACACAGAGGACCTGGGAGCGGCAGGCCTGCCAACAAATTATTTGCAAGGATTTTACTACTCTCTAATGGCTGATATGGCACATCTAATTATTGTACATTGCTCTGCTGAGTCAAAGAGCTTTATTGTATAGAAATGCTCCACAGCTGAGAGTTTTTTTTCACATCCTTACTCTTCTATTTTTGATAAACTAGTGCTACACTGAAGAATCTTAATTGAATTCCTCTGAAATATTCACCAACTAGAACCAGGACTTCAAAATTTGCTAATTAATTTCACATGTATGATCCACTATTTCAAATTTGAGAGCTGAATAGAGTTTTGCATTGCCGTGCAAATGAGCAGGGAAACCAAGATTAAAAAACAACCTCAACAAAACAACCAAACACCAAACCCATAAACCCCACACACACTATGGAAAAAAAAGTGCTCCTGGCTCTGACAACTAAATGCACATGATACACTACCTATTTTATATCTCTCTCTCAAATAAAAGGCATTCCTCCTACTTTTTTTATATTCTCCAAGTCAATCATTCACAATCCAGTAGGCCGGACTGACAGTAGGTATGTCCTGCCCACTGAGATTCATGTGTCCTGTAGTCAATCAAAGTCCTGTATTCAAATCAAGATTGGAAAAGACCCTGGAAACACATGGTCCCACCTTCTGCTGAAAGCAGGGCCTTAAGTTAGGTTACCCAAAACAATGTCAAACAGCCTCGGATATTTCCAGCAAGGGTGACTCCCACCACCCCCCTGGGAAACCTATTCCAATGTGGACTTGCTCTCACCGTAAAGAACTTTTTCCCTACATCCAGATGGAATTTCCCCTGAGAGACCTGTCCCTGGTTCCTCTTGTCCCGTGCATCCCTGTACACGCATCTATCTTGTCCCGTGCATCCCTGTACACGCATCTATCTTGTCCCGTGCATCCCTGTACACGCATCTATCTTGTCCCGTGCATCCCTGTACATGCATCTTCCATACAAACCACCATCGAAGCACACGAAGACTGTGCCTAGACTGCCCCCAGCCTTCTCTTCCCTAGGCTGAAAAAAAACCCAATTCCTTCAGCCTTTCCTTCCTCGTGCATAAAGTTCTTCAGCCCTCTACATGTTTTTGGTGGCCCTCTGTTGGACTCTCTTCAGTTTCCCAGTGTCTCTCTGGAACTGGGGGAACAAAGATGGGCCACAGTATTCCAGGTGTGGCTTAACAAGAGCAGGGGAAGTAATTTTGCTTGCTATTGCTATGCTCGTGCTGCAGCAGCCCGAGGCACGGTCTGCCCTCACTGCTGCAAGGGTGCACTGCCAACTCCACTCCTTTCTGATGGAGGAGGAACAGGACCAACACAGTGGTGTGGAAGCTTTAAGAAAAGCGTGCAGGCGTGTATGAGAGTGTATTTAGGAGCTGCGGGCAACTGAGAGAAGAAACACATGTAGTAGTATGCGGATTTCACAGGTGTCAGTAAAAATCAGTGGCATGAAGTTAAATACTGAAACACCAAATGACACCGCTCTGGCGCATTAATGGTATTACAGTCATCCACACCAAACTTTCCAGGCTTCCCATTCATAAGCACCACGACATTTCAGACTGTACCACAAGGGCAGTAGCACATATTGAGCTCATGCTTATTCCTAAGAATAAGTCCTGTTGCCAGAACTAGCAGAAAAACATTATTTGTTTGCACTACTGATCCAAAGAGCTACGCGATGAGTTGCTGGCTCCATCCAGTCCACTGCAGCAATACTTCTTTATACACTGCTGCCTACAATAATTAACTATTTTTTCATGTGGACAAGATAATCAGCTGTGCTAATAAAAACCCAAATAAAGAAAATTAACAGACAAACAAGCACACATCTACCAACTACTAGTCAAACAGAAATTAGCATCTTGTAATTTCCATAAAGAACAACTGATCTCCCTACTTGACTCATCAAAATCTCAGTGCCTTGAAGGCTACAACTGGCTTGAAAACTGTAACCGACCATAAATGATACCTGAGATAACAAAACATTTTAACATCTCTGCAGCCAGTCTGAAGACTCTGAAATTGCATTTCAGCCCCGAGACACGTTCTTCAGAAGGTGGCTACTTCTGACCCACCCCAGAGGGACGGGTTTTAAGTTTTCAGCTTAGACCTGTTCACCTTCTGGATTGCACTGAACATAAAACTGTGATGTTTCTTACATATAACCTAGTAACTGCCAGAGGTGCTACCATCAATTAAGCTTTTCAATACAATCCACAGACTTTAACGCTTCATAACTTTGCACGGTCTTGTGATTCTGTCCTCCCAGTACCAAGTCTCAAAAAAACCCACGTTGCTTCCCCCTGCTCCTCCCACGATGGTCTCAATTACTTCAGCCAGTTAGTCAATAAAAGGAATTATGAAGAACTTAGAAGACTTTCAAATTGTTTAAGATAAACTGAGAAGTCATATTTACGCTTCACTACGCTCCTGCAAGTGTACATCAACAGCAGAGTAACTCAGAACTCGCATCAACAACTGAAGTACGATTAAATGCCAAGAAACAGCTGCATTTAAAAAAAAAAAAAAAAAAACACCAAAAAACAAAAAAAACCCCAAAAGACCCAAAACACTTCCTTACTCAGATCTGCTTCCTTTTTGTATCCAGAGTCTTATGTGACTACACAGAAATAAAAATATTAGCTGTGCAGAGCCACTGCAGGAAGGCAGGACTGCTTCCACCCTCTACTAAGCCTCAGCCAGAGCACTGCTTGGTCTTCACCGCTTGCATTACCAGGAAGCCACTGCTTCTCTTTTGATTCTTGTAGTCCCAAACCAGAGCATGCATCTCAAGCTCCCTGTGCCCTCAGACTCCACTAACAACACGACCATTTCACACACACGGCAGCTGCAAATCTTTCAAAGTCTATCACCAGCCTGCAAGATCGTACCCCTAAAAACCAGCAGCCCCTGGAACTCACCAAAGACACTGACCTCCCATTCCCTAGGCCACTCAAAAATGCCAGGTGAGGGTAATCCACATCATTAAGACAAAAGAAGTCAAAAGCCCCCAGTCAGGTGCCTCCTGACATCAGAAAACAAGCAGATTGCACAGATGCTGCTGACGACCTCATTTGGTCTGTGAAAACTTTTTTAGAAGGGTGAGGACTCTCAGAGTTGAACGAATAGGATTAGGAGCAATTCCTCTTTAACCTGATAACTCGAAAACCAAAGCAGCTATAAACTCAGAGTCCCACAGCCCCTTCCAAAGCTCAAGAGCAATTGTCTGACCCAAACACTTCAAAAACCACTTCAGTTGCCTCATGTCTCCTTCTTCCCCATTTATCCATTAGAAGAATGACTCTGCACTGAAAATTAAGAGAGAAAATGCATTAACAGGCTCCTACTGGGGACGCACCACTCAGAATACGAAACTAACAGCTGAAGCCTTCAAAAAAAAAAAAAAAATTCTTCACCCACCCCAACCTTACAGTTTAGCTATTAGTAAATGCACCAGCACAAAGATACAACCGTTCTACATCAAGGGGGATCCACGATCGCTGTCCAGCTCTACACAGCAATAGAGTCCAACCATGGAAGGAAAACAAGGCATCCATATAATTACACTTCTAGAGGTAATGGGAGCAGGCAAAGAATTATTCAAATCAGCACTGTCGGGTCTCGACAGCCATACCCACATTGCAAGATACAGCCTCCAGCACGCCAAGAGCAGCCCACTCAGCCACAGACAAAAGCTTCTTCAACGCTTTCAAAGGTATCACCTTTAATGGTACCCCACGTCACAATACAGCGACTCTCAGCAAATAAAAAAAGATGGTGTTTATAAATCCCCTAGATTGTTTTCTGCCATTTTACTACCATCCCTAAGACCACCCAGTTCCAGGTTCCCCAGTCAGCCTGCAAGAGGGGGTTCCAGGGCACCGCAGCAGCCCCGGGAGGAAGCAAAACCCAAGAACTTGCGGATGACACCTCCAGCAGTCTTGCTTCCTCCCAGATGCCACAGATAGTTATGCAATGCAAAACACTGTTCTGCCCTGTCTGAAGGTCCTTACTGATCAGCAGACCTACAAAACTCCCAAAACGCTGGCCCTCACGCTTCAGACAGCAACCCCACGTCCCTCACGCAGCCTTTGTGGTCCCTGGCCTCAAGGATTCCCAGGAAGACGGACAGCCCTTCCAAAAAGCCGTGCATGGGGAGTTCAGAACCTTCTCTTTCTGATATGCATTAAATGCAGATGATGCAGCAACTGGACACAGTCTGACCTTTAGCACTCCAAAGTTCAGGAAACAAAGGCACAGAAGAGCAAATACTCGTACTTCTCCAACCACTGGCAAATGCACAGCTTCCAGCTGCTTTCAGAGACGAGTCTCTGCTACCACCTTCCACCGCGTTATTCAGAATCGCCTCTTCCATAGTATTGTTCTTCAGGTTTCAGCTCCCAGAAGCCAGCAATTAACTTAAAAACTCATCTGTCATTTCAAGAAATAATGAAGCCCAAGTCTCATGGCTTCTGGGTACCATCTGATTTTTAATGTCTAATTCATTCTTTCCAAAAGGCTGAAGTTGCCAATACTGGCATATTTACATCCTACTACCTCGTAAGTTGTCAAAAACTCCGCTAGCTTTTAGTCAGTTATTACATGCAAATCCCAACTTCATAACATTTCTAGACAGCTGCAGCATTACCACGGGTACAATTTATACCTCTTCCATTTCATTTCAAAAGACACTGAACTGGAACTGGTCTGGAATAATTCAGTATGAACAATACTCTCCTTCAGTTATTTTCTTAAACATTGTTTTCCACATCTAATGATGAATCCTCTAAATTTTATTTTCGTTTTTATGGAGCAGCATATAATAAAACATATAGCCCTATGAATCATCTTCACAGCCAACCAAGCAATTTAGTAATCTTGGACATAGTTTATTTAGCCTGAAATAAGGTTTGCTTTGATTATTTGCAAACTACTATGTGTAGTTTCTGAATGTATGGAAGATTCTGACACCTCTGCAAAATAAAAAAATAAAAAGTACTGTAATGACAGGAGTACATTAGTGTATATCTGAGAATACTTTAAATATTTATGACCACTAGCCTAAACTAGACAAACTACAAAACAATTCCAGCATTCCCTAATTCACTCCACCAGTCCTAGCATTGCATAGATCGAAGAATGTATTACACAGCAGTGAAAAAGAAAAGTGAATACTACAGCCTAGCTTTTTGTGGTCACTTCAGAGGCAGCTGTTCCGTTGCAGCTGCCCTCCTCCAGAGGGAAGAACCATTTGCTCTGGTCGCAAGGCCAGCGCCAGAGAGATGCCACCCCAGTACATTCAGCTGGCACTCAGCATCTGCTGCAGATGTACTTCCCCAAACACACTGGAGCTTTGGACCATGTGCAAACTATTCACAACAGACACCAAGCTGACTGCCTGCAGTTTGGAGCACACACTTTGTATCTGCCCACCACTCTGGATCTGTCATCATCTGTCTTCTTCAGCTGCACAGTTCGCTGTCATCCTCCCGCAAAGAGCAGCTCCATCCCCTAAGCAAGCCTCAGCAAAACACCCTACATCCAGTAATCACATGTATTTATACGAACAAAGCCCTTGCTACAGGTGTGCTTGCGCAGAGCCAGGGTTACACACAGTCTACCTTCTCTCCATCGTGTGATGGATGTGCACAGAGCTTCCCCTCAGCACCCTCAGCCTTGCCAGACCCTGTCCCTCTGAGTGTAGAATGAGGCCAGATTCAAATCACCCATCATCCACAGTTGTCGACCCCGGTCTCTTGCATTGTCAGTGGAGAGCAGCCTTTGGGTACAATTTTTAACTGTTATAGTCAATATTTCTTATGCATTTTGGCAACTAACATTCTACTGAACCACACGACAGCTCAAAACATGTTATTTTGCAGCACAGCAGCAAACTATGTCACTCCTTCCTGTTTCTGCCATGACTAAGCAGCTGATTCACTCTCAGCATCCTTAAAGGATGACTAGGCTGAAATTTTTTCTCTCCCAATATAAAATAAATCCAGGCTGGAAAAGAAAGGCAACTATTTCTAAGGCCATTTTGGATCTTCATGATATTTTTACAGCTAGAAAACCCTGTGATTACACTGACAACAGCACCCCGAATATCTCCTGGATTCTATTCTTAATTTAGTAGTGTTGACCTCTGTATCTGAATGACAATCTCAGAAACAACACAGACTTAATCACAGCAACAGTTACATGAGAAACGTCCTGCTTCTGACATAAAAAATAAATTTAAAAAGTGTAGTACGGGAAAGCAGACACTCCCCAAAACTGCTTCAGCAGAGGATTTTCCAGAATCCTTGAAAGAGCACCTATAGCTTCAAGGGGAAACCAAAACGCGATCCCAGCAGATCTGCCACCAGAGGATGGACACCGAAACGTAACATACATTCAACATGCTGAAATCAGAGAAAGAGGAACAGCCCTGCGTTCCTGCAGTGGCCCCCTCGGCAATCCTCCTGCAACACAGATGACGGCAGAGAGCACCTGCACCCACACGGAGCCGTGTGGCACTGGAGCCTGTCGGCAGCAGGATCTGAGGGAGAAGCCAGACCAGACAGCTTCCCCCAGCACAGTTACCTTCCAACGCACCTCCAAGAGTCCAGCAGCACGGCCTTTTCCTTCCTCTGTCTTCTTTCTCCAAATGGGAACAACACAGACTCGGTTCCCGATTTTATCAGGTCTACTTTCTCTTCTTACATCACGCTTAGGAAAGGCTTTACAGTGAAAAACCACTTTTCTAGGCTAGTTCTTACAACTAAACAATGGTGTGCATCGCCCAGCGTACACAGCATGTTATGGCAGACAACATTTAATTGCTGTTGTTCCTTGATGGGTAGTTCTGCTTTGGTATTATGGCGACAAAGGTAATAATGGGCATCACAAAGTTCCCAGCCTGCCTGCAGAGCAGGGTTAATTGGCACCTCTGTCTGGAGAGCACTGCTTTAGTCTCGGCTGAGCTCCCCACTCAATCCAGGCCAAATTCAGCCATCACTGATGTTAATGTGTGCCAGCCACTTATTAAATAATCTTGAAAAAGAGAATATAACCAACAGGACAGAAAAAACAGGGCAGACAGAAGTCAGTACAAAAGCCAGCACGCTCCTCTGACCTGCGGCAGCAGGGACATGGGAACGGGACAGAAGGAAGGGGCACAGAGTTCCACTGGTGACACCATTTTGCGTTATGCAGAAAAGACAGCAAGATAAAGCAGGCTATCACTGGAACAATATTATCCATCTTCTCAAATGGTGTTCATCTCTGTTTTAGGAAAAACAGCTCTATCAAAAACAGCTTCATAAATTAAAGAGGCATCCAAACCTTGTAGACTTGTCCGTATGTCCCATTTCCAACAACCTGCACCAGTTCAAATATTCCCGCAGGGTCCTGCAAAAAGCAGAAGAAATAACATTATTCAGAGCAAAGCAATCACTTCGTAAGGGAGGGTAACCATACACAATCAAAATGAAAACACCTGTGGCACATGTCCTAATGATTGGCATAACACACTGGAAACAGCCAAATGACAATATAAGAAATACATTATTATTAGAGTTTTCAGTCAAGTTGCTGAAAACTCTATACACAAAGCAAGCCAGTGAAGATTTGTAGCACGGCAACATGACAGATACAAAAAATAATGGAGACGCGTGAAGAACACAAGAATTCATCTGATTCAGCTCAGCAGCAGAATAAACTTCAGGCTCCCTAAGCCTTAAAACACTGAGCTAGCCTGGAGGCTGAGCTGCTGTCTTCTGCTATGAAACACTTTGCACTAGCAATGTAACAAAGGAAAGAACCTAAATAATGGAACTGAAAAAATGCTATATAAAGCATCTGAGCCCAATTACCTTACAGAAGGGAAATGTACCATCCCAGGCAATCTTAACACTACAGGGAGCCTGAGAACGCTCAGCCGTCCTGCTCTGCATATGTCACAAGGTGAATTGGACTGATGGATTGAAGTCTTGGCTTTGAACGCCAGCTAGATTGCTGTTCATTTACATGAGAGATTCACGTGTCAGGTGATCAGTGTACCACACCACAAGAACCAACTTTCCCTCTACTGGTTTAGCACCACTTGCTGTAAACCCAACCACGGCAGTAGATGCCCTCCAATAACGAGATGCTGCAGCCTTTCAGATAGAGCAAGGCCATCTTGCTGCAAGGCACGGGCCAGCACATGCTCGCTCCTGCATGACTGAGCGTGTTAAGAAATCTGTTCCTGCAGTTAAAACTCACTTGAGAGATTTATATAAAACCATTAAGAGCCCTAGAGACCAGTTTCTTGGTTTCTGGCTGAGCCATTTATCAGTCCGCTCATTTCTTGGGATGATATCATCGAGAGATTTATATAAAATATTATTAACTCCATGTGTCAGTTTTACATCTGTTTCAGCAATCTGTCATATCAGTTGATGCCTCACACACATCTACGACCCTGGTTGCAAAACATCCCTTTTCTTAATGTATCAAGCTACTTCTCCACTCCACTTATATGTTATGCTTTTAATATATATAAACAATGCTTACTTTATATCTGATATGGAAATGTTTACATCAGCAAAATCCCAGAGGAAACATGCAGGCTTTTTTGTGGGCAGATTCTGCCTTTACTGGCACAACTGTCAGGACAAATGGCAATACCTTTCAGTGTCAGAGCAATACAGCACTGACTTCCACCAACAAGAGTACTCATGGGTTAATTTGGTTTTTGCCTTTAAGTTAAATGAATTTTAATCTTGTACTTCCTGGATTGTCAACCTCACAAGACTTTTTTTTTTAAAAAAACTGATTAACAATGCATAAACCAGATCAAATCACTTTTGACCCATGCACAGGCCACTCTGTCATTTCTTTTCTATCTCATTTTTAAAGACCAGGCAATAAGGCATGGCTTTTTAGATTTAAACCCCAATTCTAAAAGCCCTCACACAAAAGGAAATCAGCAGGGCCACTCGTGTACGGAGCTAAGTGCAGGCATAGGAAAGCTGGCAACACTGGGGTCTTTGTAAGGTGCTTTGCTTCCTCCTCATTTCTTCATTTTGCATTTCTACTCCTCTTGGATATAAACGAGCCTTACCATACACTTCGCTTCAGCACAGCTAAAGCCAGCAGCAATCCGCTGCTGCTGCTAAAGCAACAGGTGAGTGGTGCAAACCTCTGCTTGGCGCACGCCCTTCCCACAGAGCCGTGCTGTCGGTGCACGCAGCCCATGCACTGCTGGACACGGCAGCACCCCGAGGAGCCCTGCCAGAGCCAGGTCCCCGTGCACAGCGCCTGCCGTGCCCCTCCGCAGCAAGCGCGACCAGTGCCCCGCTCCCACGCTTCCCCTGCAGAAAGCAGCGCGGCGGAGTTCAGAGGGATTCATAGCGCGCAGAAACCTAGAGGAACATAAACCGCACTTTCAACTCGGAGTTTGCAACTGTGCCTCTGACTTAAACTCATGCTCTGTCCCCCTTCTTCTTCTCCAAGCTTATTTATTATGGAAATATAATAATGTGCCTCAAAATCAGCTCCTCTCTCTCCCTCCAATCAATTTCATGCCAATTTAGCATACTAACAGCTTCCTTCTAAAGGCTTCACTCTAGGAAAAAAACCCAAACAATTATCTAAATAAATGTTAGCATTAACTTTAATACAGCGAAAATCCTACCCTGTCCTTGCTAGCCAACTGAGCATTTAACGTCTACAGCCCCCACAGCTCTGAGTGCAGCCAAAATACTTGGCCACCTCTCTTCTTTTAATCAGGACACCGTAGTGAACCGAGCCTCATTAAGAGTCATAAAAGATATTAATCTGGGCTCTGACTTCGGTCCTTGGATTGCCCTTGTTTGCTTGGATATCAGCACTGCATTGTTCGCTGGCATTCTTCACAATAGGCCACCTTCTTAATTACCTTGGAGTTGGGTATCATCTTTGATGTAGTGCTTCCTCTCAGCTACCGTGTAAGCCTCGTGGTCCATCCACCCCTTTACCAGCCAGCACCTGCCAAACTGCAAGGTTTGCTTTGACAGATGCCAAAATCCTGGCCTGAACATTCATCACTTTAAGGTTAATTACTGTAATGCACCGTACCATATGGTGGCCTTCTTGCCTTCCTGCAAGTCATGTGCAGAGTACCCAAAAGGCAAGAGCAAGACCACTGACACAGAGGCTCCCAGGGCACATCCATCTCCTCTGCGAGGCAGAATGAAAAACCAGGCATGCTGGAAGAGCCTGACTGAACCACGCTTTTCACAGTCTCTGCAGCTAAACAAAGTACAGGTGTCTGAAGCTCAGGTTCTTCTATAGGGCCTCAGTAACGCAGAAATAGAGGCTTCTAAACCATCTGACTCCCCTGATGAACCCAGGGCAGAAGCATCCCAACAAGATCCTCTGGCCACATCTGGAGACTACAGCCCAAACCACCTCTTTCCAGGAAAAGGGGAAAGCCCTGCTGAGCACCCATGTGGAGGGGAGCAAGGCCAGCCGGTGCAGTTTGGGTACGGCCCCCATCACAGCCGTACCTCCCCGCTGAACCTCCCCGGGGCAGCGAGGCTGGTGGGAGCACAGCACCGGGCACCCGGGACAAGGCAGAGGTACAGCACCCATCTTCCACAGGATTCCTACAGCCCAGCCTCGCCCGCCTCCCGTTTCCCACTAAGCACAAACCCCAAACTAAGGCTGCTGATGTGCCGAAAAGGTCTCCTCTGAGAAGATGTCTGTCCCTTCCCCCGCCAAGGCTGGAACCCACAGCACTTACAGCCCCGGCGAGGTTTCTGCATGGACAGGTTTTGACACAAAACCTGCTCTCGGGTTTGCAGCACTACTCTTTTTCAAACTTAACCTGGTTTCTTATCGTATATTTAAGGAGATAAGGTTCATCTACTAAAGCACTAAAGAAGAACTTCCACTGTTTTGCCTTACTCCCCCCTACAGGGACAAGTTAAATCTGTTTGCCTAGCCAGGAGCTTTGTGCCATCTTCACAAACCTCAGCGTCTCTGCTGCTTTTCTTCTTTCTGGCTCTGGTCTGCAACACCCTCCTCACCATGTGATTATTGCAAAGGCTTCTCCTAGCCCTCTTTTTTGGTTTGTGTGATTTTTGGGTTTGGTTGATTTTTTGTTTTGTTTTTTTTTGTTGTTGTTGTTTGGTTGTTTTGTTGTTTGTTTTTTTTTTTTTCTCTGATATTTTTAGCAAGTAGCTTGCCTTGGTTTCACTGTCTAGGGCTGACTGCTTTTTGCCACAATTGAACTCTTCCCTCTTCTTCTGTGGGGAGTGCTCCAGAAACAAACTGTCTTGGCTGGGCTGGGTATGGGAAGCCACGGGTCTACGGGCATCCTTCACTGCCCGGTTAACTGTCTGTGGACGCAAAACACTAACAGCGTAGCTTTAACCTGGCGAAAAGTTTGGATTGTGTTAAAAACCTAAAACCACAAGAGGATAATGATAAAAATTCACAGGAAACTAGGTGAACGCTTTTTTAGGTTGGGGTGGTTTCTTTTTTAATTGGGGGGGGGGGGGAGCCCAAACCTCAGCAAAACGCACAAAAGCCAAAACTCCCCGCACGTATTTTCTTCTAGAAAATCCTCATTTCTCACGTGTTTTCTCCCCGCAGCGTTCGCGTCACCCTGGAGCACCCCGGGGGGAGCTGTCTGTCAGCCGGGGGGGAGCGCACCTCCGCGGCGGGGAGCGACGTGGGGCCCGGGCCCGGCTCCGCTCACGCCGAACGCGCCTGCCCGGCCCCCCCGCCCCGCAGCCCGCTGAGACACCACACGCACGGCATCGCCCCGCTCCCCCCGGTCCCTCCCTCCCGCACGGCATCGCCCCGCTCCAACACCCGCACGCACGGCATCGCCCCGCTTGCTCCCTCCCTCCCTCCCGCACGGCATCGCCCCGCTCCGACACCCTCCCGGCACGGCATCGCCCCGCTCCCCCCGCTCCGACACCCTCCCGGCACGGCATCGCCCCGCACCCCCCGCTCCGACACCCTCCCGGCACGGCATCGCCCCGCACCCCCCCGCTCCGACACCCGCACGCACGGCATCGCCCCGCACCCCCCGCCCGGCGCGGGTGTCCCAGCCGCGGAGGCAGCCCGCAGCGCCGGCGCCTCTCCACGCACAGCGGCCCCCCCAGACAAGGGGGAGCCCCGGGGTGAAGCCTTCGCACAGCCCTGCGGCGGGGCTGCAGCGGCGGGGAGGGGGCGCGGGCAGCCCCATGCCCGGAGGAAGGGGGGTCTCACCGCCCGCAGGACGGCGGGGAGGAAGGGGGCCCGCCCCCGCCCCTCCTTACCCGCAGGGCCGCCAGGTCGATGCCGTCCAGGCTGCGGGCGGCGCAGTCCCGGGCCATGGCGCTCCGCACCGCGGGCAGCGCTGCGCTGCGCTCCGCCGGCCCCAGCTAACGGTCCCGCGGGCGGCCCGCGGCGGCCCGGCCGTGCCCCGGCGGGCGCAGGGAGGCGGGCATGCCCGCCCGCCCCACGGCCCTCCCCGCCCGCGGAGGCAGCCCCGGGCCGCGCCGCCGCCGGCAACTTTCGCCCAGACGGTTCCTCGGGAAAAAGTTTGCGAGGAAGTGACGTGCCGCGCCGCGCCGGGGGCCGGGGCCACCTGCTGCCGGCGGGGGCGGCCCCCGAGCGGTGAGGGGGGATCCGCGGGTGCTGCCCGGCCCCGCACACCGGCCCCGCCGCGCCTGCCCACGCGCCGCCCCACGCGTGTCCCCGTCCCGCCCCTCCCCCCCTCCCGCCGCCGGAGCCCCGCGGCCGCCTCAGCCTCAGCCCGGGGTGTCGCCGCGGGGCCCCGCAGGCTGGCGCCGGCCCGGGGCAGCACCGGGGGGAGAGCCCGGGGGTCCCCGGGGTGCGGTCGGTGCCACGGGGCTGGCGGAAGGTGCACCAGCCGCTTAAAAAAAAACACCCAAAAAGCCAAAACAAAAACTTTACACCCCCCAACTATATAAAAAAAACCCTTAAACTAACCCCCACCTCCCAAACTACATTAACAAATAATAAAAATAAAGCTAGCGGCCACAAGCACTTCAAGACCCTGTCCCCAAGGGGATGAGCGTGGCACAGACGAGCCCCCCAAGGTGACGGTGACGCTGCCCGCAGCACAGCACTCGCTCCGAGCCATCGTGGTGGCCCCCGCAGCCCCGGCTACGCTGCCCACAAGCCGCTGGGCAAGCCCGGCCCCAGGCCCGCAGCCAGCTCCCCAAAGGCAGCATGCTGCTGTCGGCTCCGCTGCCCCGTACAGCCTCCTTCACCCTGTAATTATGAGTGGGAAAAAGAACATCGCCTGCAACTATTGTAGTGGGGTGGAAGGACATGGATATTTTTGAGTCTGATATTTAGAGAGAGGAAAAAAAAATAAATAAATTGGTGGACATACACATTTCTGAGATGAAGTCCTTAAACATCCCTGAAGGATGCTTAGGGCTGGGACATTGCCGCCTTGCAGGGAGCGAGCAAAGGGGCCCAAATTCTGAAGCGGTATCAAACACAGGCGTGAAATTAAGACAAAGTGGTCTGAGCATCTTTGGTGCCTGTTGGCACAGCATGGCAGACGCGATGCCAGCAGCAGAGTGGCGGTGTTGTAATAAAGGCATTTGGCAATTTCCTTGACAGAAATGCTGATGCATCATTCAGCTTCAGAGTGTTCTTTTAAAGCAGCCCACGCTGGGTACGTTATCTGCTAAAGCGACCCTGGCTTTTGCTCTCCGTCTGCCTGTAGGCCAGCGTAGTGATGCACCGCTAACAGATTTGAGGCCAATTCCTGCAGTAAAGCGTAAGTCTGTTGTAAATGGGCCTAACGCAGCTATGCACGACGGACAGAAATCCACACACAGCAACAGCCCAGCCCAAGCCCCTCTCCATGCCCAGCCCAGCCCCTGCTCTCCCCTGGGCAGTGTTCGGAAAATTCTGGCCCTCACACCACCTTTGAGAAGCTACAGTTTTGCTCCTCATTATAGCCTTCCTGCCTTACATAAATCCATCATTAGCCTTTTTGCTTGCGTTATTTCTCACAATCCCTCTTTATCTCTTCCCTAACCTTTGGGCTGTCCTTTGTCTCCTGCCACTTTCCACTTCCTTCCTGCTTCCCTGGTGAGAACTGGTGTGAAACTCCCGGCTGCTGCCTGCCAAACGCCCTCTCTCTTGCTCCATCTTTTAGATTCTTTGCTGAAATTAATCTTGCTCGCCTCTGGTGAGTGCTCCAACCTGAGGATTAATTTCCACTTGACACAGCTCTATCCAAAAACGATAGGAAAATCTGGTTTTAGAAGTATAATATGGCTTGCAGTACTTCTGCAGGCATGTCTCAGTATCTCTTTGCTATGTGCTTTTACGCCCACCTTTCACCGTCTTGCCTACGCTGGTAGAGCTTCCGTGGATGCTCCAGTCCCACTCGCACCATCATGGGCAGAAGTTTTAAGCGATTCTCCCCTGGCTGCAGAGGCAGGCAGCACATCTTTTCCCCATAAAGGCCTTGCAGATATAACAGAAGCAACAGCTGTTTTGTCACTGATATCCGCAGCAGACCCGTTGAGGGTGACAATGCCACCAGGACAAGGTTACTTATCAGAGTAGAACCAGATTTACAAGCCCCACGTTCCTCATCACCAGCCTGATGTTTGGTCCCTCTTAGAAACTGTGCTCCTTGTGCCCCCTGCGGCCCCGTGCCCTGCTTCTGCTACTGCTGGTTTGCAAGTGGGCTGTCCCACCTTGCTCTTCTGCACGAAGCCACATGGCAGAATAACTCCAGGAATCAGAAAATTCAATGCCTTAGTGCAACCTGGCTGTTTACAAATTAATAAGCTATGCTCATCTTATCAATAATGAAAGTGAACAGGATCCCTTAAGAATAAATTAAATTTTTTTAAAAAAAAACACAACAAACACAAGAAACAATCAAATGCCATCAGTACAGCTTTGCTCTCCAATGGCGTAGTCACACCCCTGCAGCCAAATTCAGCAACCACAGACCTGAACATAAAACCCGTTCAAATGTCTATGTGCATGCAAAGGATGTTTTGTGTTAAAAGGGAAGTGCAAGCACGAAGGGGGAAGAACTTCCTTTGTTTCAGCAAAGGAAATGCCATTGTACCCCAGAAGTACAGGGCTAATCCAGAGCTCCTCTGTCCGCACCCTTACCCCCCACCCCAAACTCAGGTTTGGGTCCATAATAATATTGCTAATAGTAATTGCCCCTGCCAGACGTGACACTCAGCAAAGGAAGGGAGTGTTTAAAGCTGAGGCTCAAATTCACATGCTGCCCTGTTTCCTTTAGCTTTGTTTACGCTGGGGTCTCAGCTACAGGTGTGAAGCTGGCAGAGAAAAAAAACCCAGCAGATAACTCGGACCAGAACAGGATTTCCTGTCTGCGGGAAATAAACAGCTTCTTACAACGTGGTTTCAGTCTGAACTGGAAAAGCTGAGTCTTTTCAGCCTCTCTTAGTTTTCTGAACTGTAAATTCAGAGAAAATACCACTCAGAATAACTCAGTCTTCTCCCTGAAATACCCCCCCCGCCCCACACATCCCCAACAGTGCCCAGGGAATGGACACCCCTGCTGCTTCCACGGCTGCAGGGCCAGCAGCTCACGCCACATCTGCAGCTCCAGAGCCAACCCTCTGCACAGACTTCCCAGCGTTTTCAGGACCCAAGTCCTAGCTCTACAACCCTGAGCCTAGAAATCCCACAGCTCAAGTTCGGTGCTCTGCTGCAGAGGGAGGAGGCAAATCCCTCTGGGAGCTTCGTGGTCCCCTGCTCGCAGCTTCATGGCAGGGAGCCCGAGCCTGACCCCTGTGTGCCAGCCCTCCCCAGGACTCCTCTCTGCAGCAGCTCCCCAGCACTTGCTCCAGAGTCACGCAGGATGCCTGTGAACACCAGCTTTCCTTGGCGCTAAAGCACTCCCCGAGAGATGTATTTTGCTGGAATTTTTCTTACCTCCTGTAAGAGAGCTGCATTCTGCCATTACCAGAGGTGCCTGATCAGACTATCGCCCAGACACGAGCACCTTTCTCCCAGAATAAGAATCCTTTACAAAATTCCCCATGATGTTTGCTTCTTATTCGAACTAGAGATTTTAGACATATCTTTAGAGTTTCTCTAGGGCACAACCCTTAGCCAAGAGGCAGCAAAGTGATACAAAAGCCCATGAAATCTTCTTATGACTACAGACTTCACCCTCCCTTCCAGAAGCTCTCTCTGGATTGCTGGCAGAGGAGGGCCAATCTTTTTGCCTGATGCTTTCAGAAACCATTTTGTCCTCGTTTGGTTGCACCAGAACCAGAAGATTACCAGCTGTTTAACGCTGACTACAGGAGAGTCAACGGGTGGCCAACAGCCTGCATGGTATTAACCCCAACACGCATCCATGAGCAGGGTCTCTTGGCCGCTGCTTGAATTCATTACCATTTACAGCATCATTCTGGAAGTGATTTATTGTTACTAATGCTTTTTATGAAGTCCTGGAGTAGAAAAAAAAAAAACCAACAAAAAAACAACCCTTGATTTATTAAGCCAGCCACTAACTTTAAAGTTGTCCCCTTCCGTTTCAAATTACGGCATGGTTTAGTACCGTGGGTGGCTTTGCTAGACTGTCAGGAACAAAGTTACACATTAAAAAACTGTCTAGGATTGTATACAGCCTGGTGGCAGTCACACAAAGCCATGAGTACTATGTGATGAATACAGAAAAGTCGGGAATACTTTCATCAGGTCACACCTTGGAAAACATCGGTATAACTTAGCACAGCTGCTGCAAAAATTCTTTGGATTACAGGGGAAAGATTTAAGTTTCAGGCCATGGACACCCAGTTACTTAGACTCCAGTTTAGTTAAAAGATGCTAAAGGAGACGAACCACCCAATCCACTTCATAGCTTCAGTATTTCTGTGACCCATCCCTGCAGTGCTTGGAAATCACAGAAAGATGTTTTTGTTTTCAATGGATTGTTGGATCAGGCTCTAAATATTTCTCATGCTTTCTCCTATTTAAACCAAAGAAGATTTCACTTCATTCCAAACACATTAAGGCTGGGCCCAAAAGTCATATTTAAACCTGAACGTCTTCAGATTTGCACTTTGCAGAGGCTGCTGCATTGGGATCGAGAGACAGTTACTACCTCAAGTAAACTGGCAACACCAGAAATCCAGACAAACCAACCAAAACAGTCATTTCCCATACAATACTCGGGAGCACATACAGTAGTTTTCGGCTCTTTAAAAATCAAATAACTTCTTCCAGCTCCTGGCAGCCGTGCTAGTTCAGTTTCACAGGATATCCAAAACGAGACCAAACAGCCTCCTTCCCAAAGGATTCCTGAGCGGACAGGCAAGCTGGAAAAAGCGCCTCTCACTACTGTAATCACAGCCAGGATGTCCACCTCGTTTCCCAGGGTAAAGCTTAAAATACAGGTCTCCCACAAGGCTTGTGTCCAAACGCCGCTCACCGTGACTCTTGCAGAAATTCATCTTCTTCTCAATTGCGCACAAAGCAGCCTGCCGGAGGGAAGCGTGTCCCTACGCATGGCACGTAGAGAGCATGAGGAACCCTCTCCCAGCAGGACTGATAACCCTCCTTCACTGCCTGACCCATGACTTCACAGCATTGTTTCAGCGCGGCACTTTGGATTTCTCAAGCAGGAACGCCGCTGGCAGGGTCCCATTTCCCGTCAGCCCAGCACACAGCCCGGCCAGCCCTGACAGCACCACACAAACGCTTGCAGGGAGAAGAGTCCTATTTTCTGGAATGATGATATTTTGCACTTCTGGCTCTCGGACTCTCAGTTCCAGTGCCAAAGGAACGCTCAATTGTGATTTTATGCAGTAACACACAAACCACACAGATAACTGTTTCCCTGCGTGAAAGCCATTTCTGTTACACCGTCTCCCCATTAAAGTTTTAAAGTTTTTCCTACTGATTTTCTTTTCTTTCCTACGTCACCAGGAATTTCACTGTATGCCTGCTATCAGAACACCAACACGTTATCTGCATGCTACAGCAACACCAGTGCACGAAGGCTGGCTGGCAATTTGGCAAAATTAAAGAGCAAGATGATTTATTGAAACAAACTGAACTCATACATTTGAGATGACCATCGTATATCACTGGTGTGCAACCATCTGCCTAGCTGTGAGTTTTTCTCTTCCCTCCCATCTTCTGCAAAGTGATTTCTTCATTCAAAGCGGCAACCATTTTAAACGCTGTGCAAGGAACAGTAGCTATATGTTACTAGGTCATCAGATCCCAATGGGGTTTGTGAATACCATAAAGAATTTCAGCCCAACATCTGTCTGCTCCCTGAAACAGATGCAATTATGGGAAAAAATAACTGCTGCTTCTTCAGACAGATTTCTCAGTAAAAAGAAACCAAAGAAAACTGACATAGCACAGTTTAATCACTTAATCACATTAAATTTATCAGTCAAAATATCATGTGGCATATGTTGGTTTTTTTTTTTTTTGTGAAAGCAAGTCAAGTTGTGGTAACTTTTCTGGCAGACAGGCAGAGGGTTTTTTTGACTTTTAAAAAATCTTGCAGGCATGGTTTTGGTTTTGCCAACCTAATGCTAACCTTGGATGACTCAGACCACAGTTCCCTTTTATCCAAACCACTGAAGTTTGGTGGTTAGCTAAGAAGGAACTGGTATCTGAATCACCCTTGGCTTAGAGGAATTGTCAGATAAAAGTCTTGGGCACGGGGTTTTGGGGGCAGGGTGTTGGCTGGGTTTCCACACACCCCCCTTCCCCAAAGGAAAGAAAAAAACCCCAGTAACTTTAAAAGCAGGGACACCGTTCAATGTAATTTAAAAAATGAAAAAAAACCCAACCAACCAAACAACTTTATCCTATCTTTTTAACCTTTCCAATGTCACGTGTCAGTCTGTGTATATTCTTAGTAAATGAAACAGATTTTTTTAGTCGTGTTGCAAGCCTAACCTGTGCCTCACAAAATGACACAATTTTAACCTTTTCTTCAGCTACAAAAAAACCACAACATCATTGCTCAAGTCCCAGTTACACATTTGCAGTTCCCAGACCCCCTGCTTCTCCTTTTCTTAGAGGGGGAAAAAAAAAAAAAAAAGTAAAAAAAAATTAAAAAAACCCCAACCACAAAAATTGTCATTTATCCCCCATCCAGCCCACTGGAACAAAACCTGCCCTCTGTGACCTACTAAACATCTTCAGGGAAGCCTCCTCTATTCTCACTCCAATTTCTATTTAGTTCCAAGTTGCTTTTCATCTCAGTAGTTTGTCAACTTTGAACATTTCAAACACACTCGGGCACACACAGTGCCAGAGCCTTTTAAATCCTCTTTTCCTCAAGGGAAATGTATCCCGTCTTTGGGAGGTTGCTTAATGTGTGTGTGTGTGTGTGTGTGTGTGTGTGACTGCAGGATGGGAAAAGCAAGGGGAAGCTCATCTGAGCCTTGAGCAATCGAGTCCTCTTCCAACACTAACTCATGAATAAGTCCTGTATATCCTTGCCAGCCCTGTCTAAACATTCTCTATCTTTGTATATTAATAACCAGCGTATAACTTCCAGCCAAGTTTCAATGATGTCTGTAACACCGTGTTCAGTCTGCTAACCAGCAGCACAGCTCCCGTGAGGGTCTGTCGGGATACTGGCCACGCTGGGAAAGCAGTGGGTAGGGGCGCCCGCCTTGCTGCTGCTGCACAGCGCAGCTGTCAGCTGAGGCTGTAAACATTTTAAAAATTAAATCTGACAAGTTGTTTAGCGGCTTGGGAAGAACGGGAAGTCTCTGCGCAGTCATTCACCGATATGTAGTCTCACTACAGCCTCTGCCAGTTATTCACTGATATTTAGCCATGGAAGTTCTGTGGGCGAGGGATGTGTCTGCGCAGCTCTGAGGCCGGGTGTATTCCCTGCTTTTATTGATAACCTGGAAACAAATCCCAAATCATTGCTGCATAGTTCAGAGAGGGCACAAAGCCGCAGCGTAGCAAGAGGCACAGGGCTACACCTGTATGCGCACATGGCTCAGTGACCTAAACCCATTTAAACATTCACCTCTGCAGCTTGTTCCCGGTTCGTGCAAGCCCAGCTTGTGTGCAGCGGGGTGGAAGGGCCATGGCACAGACCTTTCTCCCCGTGCCAGCCTGGCGCAGCTGGGACACTGCCCACAGCACTGCATCCTGGAGGCAATCACAAACCATGCCAAACACCGCAGATCCGCGGGAACGCCTTGGTGCAGCGCTGTGCCAAAAGGGCTGATGGGCTCACGGCTGCAGCAGCAGAGCAGACCGGGAAAGGGACTTTACATCCCATACGGCTTTGCTGAGGTGGATGCTGGAGCTGCTGTTCCAGCGTCTTTCTAATAATGGGCAGAGCAGAAATGAAGGCTGGGATTCAGCACAAGGAAGCGGCACAAAACCGAATAACTGTGGACAAAATGCCTTACTGTGCCCACCTTGAATAGCTAAAGCTCTTACCTTGCTAAAAAGAGAAGTGACTTTATATTTTCTCCCAAGGAAATAACAGTGGGTATTTTAATAATAAAAGCCCTAATGAGAGCCAGCAGCTGAAGCAGAAACCAGACAAAACCCAAAACAACCCCCAGCCCAACAAAGTAGAAATCAAGGCACCATGTGTTAACAGACCTGTTGGTTTCCATTTCTCATGGATCTCTCACTTTCCAGTTCCCAGGGTAAGTGAAAGAGCGCTCAGACCTCCCCAAACAGCAGCTGCTTTCAGCAGCCTCCCAGACTGTTTCACTAGTCCAAAGCAGCGGGCGAACAAGATGTCCTGACCATGACACCTCCTGTGCCACCCAGGAATCCCATCCCCTCCGAGGGCTGCCTGGCTGCTTTACAGTAGCCAAGCCACAGCCCAGCCCTGACACCCTGTAGCACACTAGGGCTTAGCCTTCCAGCAGGGAGACCCGGGGATTTAAACCAGCTTCCCTTTTTGCAGCAGCTTAAGTTCTTTAAGGAGTTTAGCTCCATAAACCAATTAAACGTCTTTAAGTCCTTGAGCTCTCATACCTTCTCCAAGCAGCCTGCATGCTTACGTTGCTTGAAAGGGTGAAAGCTCATTTCATCTAGGCGAGACCTGAGCATCTCACAAGGTCACGGGGCGAGCAATCCCAAGCAGAGCTGGTGAGGCTGGAATCCTCTGCAGAGCAATTCTGGGGTGCCGCACTCCTGCGGCACCCTTTCTGCAAGCAAA
Source organism: Falco rusticolus (assembly GCF_015220075.1). NCBI lineage: Eukaryota > Metazoa > Chordata > Aves > Falconiformes > Falconidae > Falco > Falco rusticolus. Next base: position 8,474,880 of record NC_051200.1, on the reverse strand, counting down.
TTCTTCCGGGTTTGGAAAAGGCCGACTTTACCTTTAATTCTTTGCTTTCTAGAAGCCCCAGTTCTAGGTTATAAAGTAATAGGCGGCCCACGAGCTCATAAACTTCATGCGCTAAGAGTGGGAGTAAAACAGCCATTATGTGCATTTACACATCCACTGTGGCAGCGCGGGCAGGCGTAACTGTGTCACCCCCTCGAGTCCCATCCCAATGCCTTATCTGCCCTTGCTGCCTTTTTCCTTTGGATTAGTTAACACTAAAAGGAGGAGGAGGCTAATACAGTCATTTGATATTTAAACATGAAAGCTTACAACCAAGTCTCTGAAGTACTGTTTCAGGCTTTTTTGTTTTGTCTTTAAATAGACAAATCAGCAATATCTTGAAAGCCAGAAAACCACATCATAAAGTTTTATGTGAATCTATCACCAGCCTCCTTTGTTTCCTGTAGGACATATCCCACATAGCTAGATGTATTTATATATAAAGTATCTAGATTTCCATTATATATACATAAATAAAATTACTGCATAGCCTCTAAAAGCTGTAATTTTCACAGACGCTCTGTTTTTTTATATATATATATATATATGTCAGTTAATAACCATACATCATTATGTTGTATTAAAATAGACTCTTTAACTCCTGCACAGGAAAAACAACATGCTGTGGTAACAATACGATTCTGTAAACAGTTGTGGATTAACATTCAGTGACCACTGAATCTTTTCTGTGATTGAAAATCCCCACCAGCTGCCTGATCTGCTTTTGTCAGTAAACGCTGCATCATTTTATAGCAATAAAAAACACAGCTCGCCCACTCGCTTGAGGTCAGTCATGTGTTTATGCCTGAAAAGGAGCATTTATACAAGCATTGCGCGAAGGGCAGACCTGCTCCATTGCTCTGGAGCTGCTGCTGTTGCTCACCTACAAGGTCACCATCTCTGTTTCTTCTAAAACAGGACAACTCACCCAGGGAATGCCCCATCCAGCAGCTCTGCTGGCTCAGCACCCAGGTGGTACCCCCTGCATCAGGCTCAGCCGAGGAGCACGTGGTGCTGAGCCCCCGGACCCTGAAGCAGATCCAGGGGTGCTGGATTTTGGCATGGGCTTTCCAAGATGAGCCCTGTCCCAGTAAGGCACTTGGTGCAAGTCACTACCTGAACCCAACTCATCAGCAGGTCCAACTGGAACTCTATCTGTGGAACTTCCCGGCCTACCCCCCCAACCAGGAGGCATCTCGGCGGTTCCTGCCTCCCTGCAAACACCAGCATTTCTTGCAAACACAGATGGCATTTCAAAAAACTTACCTTTGACTCAAAATTTCTCAAGGCCACACAGCTCCTACTGAAGCCTTTCCAGCACAACTGCACCCACCAGCTCGGACCCTGCCTCCCCCATCCCCTGGCCAGCAGCGCTGTCCCAGCGCCTCCAGCTCTCCGCGGGGCAGGGGAGCACACGCCGCCTGCCCAGGGCTGAGCTCCCTCCTCAGGCAGGGAGCCAGGTGCCAGCAGTCCTGGCTGGTAGGGAAGGTGAACACAAGTGTGGGCAGTTTGCCCTGGTTTTATACTCTGTCTCTGATGATACTTCTACATGGGCCCCTTCCTCGCAGGGCCAAAGCGGGGGTGTCTGTACAACTTGGGGATCTGCAGCAGTTGCTTGCATTTTGTGGCGTACCTGGCCTGCTGCGGCGCAACAGGAGTCACAGCCTCGCACAGTGACACCCTCCACCGTGGTCCATCACACTTCCTCCAGAGCTTTCCGCTCCGATAATTTTAGGGCACCCCAGCTGTAACTCAGAGGACAGCCCTTGCCAGATGGTTTCTCTTCCTCCACGTGAGCACGCAGCTCCTGCACCCTGGCCACCCTGTGCAGGCGGCTTGTGCTCACCCTGAGCAACCGGCACAGGATACGGTCCCCAGCAGAGCCTGCCCGATGCCAGGGGCTGTCCGCCTTTCACCTCCGGCCGCCAGCGCAGCTCCCATGGCCCTGTATGTGGCACCTGTCCCCTGCACAGCCCTGGCAGAACCACCCCTTTCACCCACTCGCGTCTCCGAGCAGAGCACCGGCCAGCAGCCCGCACCATCGCCTGCTGCGCTCCCACCCCACGTGGCAAGTTACTTTGCGGTATCAGCCAGCCCAGCACTGCTCCCCTCTGGCCCCGGCCCTAGCCATGCTGAGCTTTGGGATGTGGCGGAGGGTGGCTCAGCAGCCTGGCTGTGCCGGGGGCTTCCCCGGCACAGACCCACACCCGTGCACTGTGCACTTTCTCCTCTTTAATCGGCCCTCCGAACCCAGAGATGTTCCTTGTGGTGACTGAACACACACGCGTGCCCTCACACACCTCTTCTGAGCTGCACGTTCTGCGCCGCCTCCTGCTTTGAAACAGCAACAGTACTTACATTTTTTCCTAGATGTTTTGTTATTGAATTAAAAAAAAAAGACCCAACAACAAAACCCAGAACTTTCAGTTTAACGTGACATACTTGAACCTTTTTGTTCTTTTTGCTGGATTTAGGTTACCCACAGGGATCGATTGTTTTCTTTCTTGTCCAGACATGTCGTCCTGCTTGGCCAGATAACAATTCGCTTTACTTTTGTGTGGCTGGACGGGTTTGTGTTTTCCCTTGACATTTCTGTGAACAATGTAGCGAAGGCTGTTGTTGTGTATCCCCATTCCCTTTCTCTTTCTGGCTTATTTTGATGATTCTCCCGTAACTGATGCTAGCTGTTTTTCCAGTTATATTTAATCCCCTTCGTGGCCACTTCCACTTTTCCAATGCATATACTGGCATTACATTGCCTGGTATCCTGTCCTAATTTCCATGTTACAGTTGCTGGGAGGATAATCACAATTTATCTATTTTTTTTTTTCTCTCTCTTTGCCGTGTCCCTTTGTATTGTTTATTCTTCATCTAGATTGGGAGGGCCTGCAAGTCCTTTCATGACTATTATTTTTTCCACATGTCCAAGCTCAAACTGAGAATTAGAAAGCTTCCAATGCTGATCTTTACTTGGCCAGCATTTCTATCGCATTTTTCTTTTTTAACCTTTTGAGAGCATGTTCTGCAGTTTTGCCTTCCCAGCTGCTCAGGCAGGGCAGCAGAGGCAGCGGGGGGGGGCTCACGGGGGCCAGCCCCCAGGGTGACTCTGCACTGGGGCCCTTGGCAGAGGTGCAGGCTAGGAGAAAGGTAACTGCATTTTAGTCGAGCTGGAACCTGATGGACGTGGGGGTCAGGAGGGACGATTCTGGCCTCTGGGCAATGTTAACTCCACGCTGTGACTGCTGTGGTCTTCTACAGTGCGGCTGACCAGGAGGGTTTGGCTGGTTTGAGTGGGGAGCACGGTTTCAGCTCACTTCTTAAAATCTGGTGCGGTATTTGATGCCTTACCCATGTAAAACTGGGAAGGGGAGAGCATAGTTTTTTACTTCAGATGGCAAACTGAAAATACATCTGGTAACTCGCCTCCACGTTAGGAGGAATCACAAGTTCTGCCAAGCCACATCACGTTAACTAGCCTAGTTACAAAAATGCAGACCCTGTAACTCACAGCTCTTTTTTTGTCCTCGGTAGAAGCCGTTGGATCGATGGAAGCCAAATGCTCAGCGTTATTACAATCTTCCTTTTAAGCCCCTCAGATGAACGGAACAAATTCTCACTTGGAGAAATCAGGTACAGATCCCTAGCAACTGCACTGGTCTGACTGGCTTTTGAGCAGCACAACTTGCAGCAGAATATCATTATTCACTTCAGCTGTCCCCTGTTCTGGCAAATTATCTTTCCTCTCCCAAAATGGATCTCTCAGCTGGAGACCTTTATTTTATCATCTTTGTGTAAAAAATCCCCACTGCTTCCTCCCTCCAAGTTAGCAATCTATGATTTCCATGGGGAAGTCCGCCCTAGGTGTAGAGCTATGACTTATGCTTGACTAATACCACCAAGACTAGACAGGGCACCAGCACATTTTTAGCTTCCAACACCTACCTGAAATCTCTCACCGGGTCCGTGACTGCCTGCTCAGGGGTTAGTCACTTCCTCCACAGCCTGTAGGGAAGACAGCAAAGTTAAGGAAATGTTGCTCTGTTCTAACAAAGCTTGTCGTCCCTGGCTCACCGCTCACACATACACCGAATTCATCGTATTCTGTAAGAAAACTGCCCAGGCTGCAGGCTACGGTCTGATGGAGGTGTCGCTAGAGCCTTCACCCAGTCTCTTGGTGTCACCTGGTAAGCTCCTAAATTAACCAAGCACCACAAGATGTGGTTTCTCAATGTTACAGTGAGCCTCGCTGCCCCAGCGCTGCGCTGCAGGCTGCCCACGAGGAGCTTTTCCCTTCCCGCAGCCTGGGAACTGACGGCGCGGCTCAGTGCAAAGTGCAAGTTAAAAGTGAAATCATCAGCAAGGGTGGCTGGGGTCAGCAGTGATACCCCCAGCACACGCAAACCTGGGGAAAAGCAGAGCAGGCTGGGGCGAGGGAGGTCAGCCCAGCGGGAGGCTTCATTCCCAGAGATGCCAGGCAAAGCTGTAGGGACACGCTGAGGCTGATGATTATCTGAGCTTGTTCTGCTTCAGCTACTTTGTGAAAACATGGCTTCCACATCACAATTTTAAAGCACTATTTAAGAAGCTAATAACTTGCTACCGGTTAAATTGGGTCCTGAGCAGGTTACCTGGTGATACTTCAGTCTTACTCTGACATCGTAGTTCTGCCACCAGCGCTGTTCCTGCGGGTTTTGCTGGCTCTGGTGGACTCGGTATCAGAAATCAGATACCAGCAGGGCCTGGTGGATATGTGTACTCAAGTGCTGTTGCTGAGGAAGTGACAGCACTTGAACCCCTTTGCCCTGGGTGCTGGCCCCAGATGGGCATCCCTGCGCCACCCCTTGCATACCGTATCCCTGTCCTGCTGACACCGAGCAATAATTCGGTCTTTGGGCTTGCTCCGGCCTCAGCCTCTTTGCCCAGCAAAGGGAGAAGCTGCCAAAGGAGAGGTCTAGGCCTGTCCACTAGAAACAGCCCCATGATCAGCAATTAGCATCACTGAGAAGTGACAGTGGGATGGCAGCAGCTGTGGGTGGCAGGGTGATGGGTGCTGCGTCCCCCCATGATAAGGAGGCTGCTGGCTCCACCCCTGCGTGAGATGAGTGTCAGCCATCTCACATGGATACTGATCCCTGCCCTTCTGCACACTCCCACCCCAACTTCTGTCAACGCCCTGCGCAAACCACCACGCTTTTCCCTGGCTCTTTGGGGGAGAGTTTGTGCTTTACAGTCTTACTGTAAAATAACAAGTCAGGCTTTTAAAATCAGGAAGTTTCTCTAACAGGCTTCTGTGCTTTTGCTATAATCGCTCCACATGCTCCTCTGACAATTTCTGTGACCTTATTTCTCAAAAAAAAAAAAAAAAAAAAAAGAAGAAGAAGAAAAGACAACTCCCATCATCCCTCAAGCCTCAGTAAAGCTCTCCACACACTAACAGAGAAGCAGAGGCTGCTAGCTCTCTATCTGGAGCTCTTCTTACACATGTTTGTTAACCCTCAGGGTACAATGGATGCTGAGAATTACTCTTTTGTAACATTTGTTTGGCTGCCAAAAAGGAAAAATGATTAGCAGCTCAAAGGTTACATTGCTGTGTTTTGCAAGAGAAGCCCTTGTCATGGGCTGCCTCTGTTTTGCTGACTGTGGACGTGACACGGCGATGCTCGGCTGCCCGCGGGGTGCCGGGGTACCCTGCTCGTCGGGCTGTGCTGCTCCAGCTCTCTGTCCCAGTGCTTGTGGTGCAGTGCAGGTGATATCCACCGCTGTCCTCTTCTCCTCCCAGGGATGGCAGTGCTCAGACCTCACGGGTGGTACCCAGACCTCGCAAGTGGCCACTTAAGGCCTCATGTCCCACCTAATCCACAAGATCACAACCAGCTTTATACTGCACAGAAAACACTCCCTGCTACCCTCAGTGCTACCTCGATACTCTCTCCAGGGACTTCAATATGTTAAAGACAAGTAAGATGAGTTTACAAGACATAGTCGACGGTTTAAGAAAGGGATTTAAAACAGGTTCCTGAATTAATGACTATTGTTTCCTTTATTAGCCCCTTATCAGCCTGTTTCCTGGAGACAGAGCTGTTTGGACAGGATTTACCTCTCTTTGGACCCTGGGGAGCTCAGGATTTGGGTACCTTAAATAGTTCTGGAAGCCTTCTTGTGGGTCTCAGAGCAGGCTGCAGTGACCACGAGATGTTGACACGCTTGCATCCAAGCAGTGCCCATGCCCTACACACCAGCTGCCAGCACGGGCATGGCTTCAGCGCAGGCCATGGTGGGCTCCAGCCCCTCACCCGCTCAGCTCCTGCCCCTCTCTACCCCACATCGCTGCTCCGAGGCACTTCTCAGATACACTCGCCCAGCTCGGCTGTCCCTGCCACATCACTCTTCTCACTGGGCACTCGTGTTGCTCGCATTTCACAGCCGGGGCAGTCTGCCAAGGACAGGCTAGGTCCATCAAGTTCATGAATGTCCTCCTTTATTTTGCTGTCTCAGGCCCCTCTCCCTTGTTCCCCGATAAAGGGGTTGCTTTGAATTGTCCGTACACTAAGGTACACCCGTACCTGCATTGCATTAGGCATTTTGCAAGGAGAAATTGTTAGGAAAACTTCTGACTGAAGCCTTCCTCACAGTCTGGCACCGTCGTATCACAGATGCTTTCTCTGTTCATTACGTTGATGGGTGTTAGCAATGAAGTTTGAACTTTGTTCAGATTTTCCCTCAGTTTGGCAGTATAAGAGCCAGAGCTCTGACATGGGTTCAGCCTGGTTGTTAGGTACAAATTATCCACAGTCTTATTTTTTCCCCCGCTGTCTCCTTTTGCCAGTAATTTGCTACAGAGCAGAGATCTCCTGCCATCTCATCTTGTCGGTCTGCATCCTTCCAAAGTCGCTTCGCTGCTGCTGATTAGCTTCTGCCTTTTCACCTCTCCGCAGGAGAGCTGCTGATCCATCCCACGAGGAAGCATCACGACTCACTCCGGGAGAGCCCTCCCATGGCCCCCAGGACAGCCGTGGTGTGACCCATGGAGGGCACAGAGGCTGTCCACACAAACTGGAACAATCTTGTTCTGTTGGTTGAGATGATGCGGCCACAGAGCCAGGACAAGGCCATCTGCTGTGAGGTGGCCAGTCTGGTCCAGGGAGCTCTGGAGTGGGAGGCTGTGGGCACGGCCCCAGTTCTGCCTTTGGATTTTGGTAGGATCTTGAGCAAAATGGATCCTAACCCTGTTTTTCATTTGCTAAAGGGAGGATGAAAACATGTCCCCGGTGGAGTTACGTGTTAGATTAATCGTTTCATGATCATAAAGCCTTTGATATCCTTTAATCAAAGAGCCGTTAAGGGTTTTAAAGGTTGTTATAATTCGTGGAATAGATGTTAATTTTCTGTGCAGAGCCTACACAGAATACGGAGCCTCTAATGTTTTTTGGGGACTAAGTATTAAATGCTCCCTTTCAGGTGCTGACAGAAGTTACCTTTAAGCCACATACACACACTGATTAGAGTATATTGTACTTTAAAAGCTTCTTCACATCTCATTAGACCTTCTCTTCTTGAGTCACCTCATAAGAGGCCAATTTACATTGAGTCTAGGCCACGTCAGGGTCTGCATTTCTCATGAAAATATGTCCTGATAGTAAAAGCAAAGCCCCTTGTGCTCTCTGCATGAGAATCACTAATTCTCTCCTTCACATCATAAATCCCAGGGCGTGCTCTGAATCCCAAATAAATTTGATTTAGAAAGAAATGAGGAACACAGTTCTTCCTTTGACAATTTTCATTTCCACCTTGACTTGCCTACATTTCTCCATGAAAAGAGGGCACCAGAGACCTTGCAAACCCTCTGTGCAATAGGAGCACAGCCAGAACTGGTGCTATATTCTCTAGGTGTTGTTCAGCCAAATACGTGAGCCCACCCTGCCATGCATGAGCACGGTGGGCGCCCCACCGCACGCAAACGTAGCCCTGTTGATCTACAACCTCCAACGTGTTCAGCAGTAGCTGTCGGTGCTCTCACTTCAGCAAAATACTTTGTATGCCCATAGTGGAAACTTGCAGGCAGGAAAACATTTGCCACCCACTGCTTTGTACAAAGGAATTATTTTACAGTCCTAAAAGAAATTGCAAAACTCATCTAGTATAAAATACATTGTTTTGTCTTTGTGTTCGTCCTGATGAGAAGAAAGCTCTTAAAACCTTGTAAAGCCAATTATGTTCTATCAAAATGAATTAGAGCAGTTGTTTATAGAATACCTACCGTGAGAATCTGGCTCAGCCTGACAAACTATATTTTTATTATTTTTATTTATTTGCTTTACTGCTTGGTCTGTAGCTGTACAATGATATTGCAATGAAGAGAAAATGCTGACAGGTCATGTTCTGCTTCTATTGGCCGGGCTTCTCTTTTACACTTACATGACAAATATCCTGGCAAAGCTCAGTAACTTTTACTTCATGTTTCCTTTTTCACAGACATTGTTTTATACCTCTTTGGAGCAGCCTTATTAACCTCTGAACTTCTGCAGTGGCATTGAAATGATCAAATGGCTCCTTGCGGTAAGCGTGGCAAAGCTGCCCTTCCTTCACCATCACAAACACTTCATGCCATTTCTTCAGGGAAGCGAAGTACATTTCAGAACATTGTTCTTTGTGTTTGCAAGAATGTGACGTGCCAGTACTTTCCATTTTCACATTTTGCTTCCTACCTGTAACAAAGTATTTCAAAATCCCCTATTTTTAACATTTGCTGTGCTAACTAGTGCAGAAACAGAACAGAACTGTTAATCACTATCCTTTATTAAATTTTAAAACCTTATATACTCTCAAGACCGTGGAGGAAGGTACTTTTATGTATTTTTCATTATTTTATAAGCAAATAGACCAATATTGATTATATTAAATGAAGGTCATTGCAATGTTCAGGTACTCGTTTTCCTCCTGACCTGAACAAGGAAGGGCTCCTTGGTTCACTGCCACCTTGGCGCGGCTCTTCCAGCTTCGCCACCCAGAGCAGTTGTCATTTCTCACAGTCCCAACTAACTAATGCTGCTAATGTAAGAACTGAAGACCAGGACTAATTACCGTGGACTTTTGATAAGATCTGACTCCTGTGTGGCTTAATTGCTTTGGAAAAACAGGCTCTGGCTGTGATTGCACTGCTCAGCAGACTGCAAGACTGAGACCCCCGGGGATGGTACTGATGCAAACTGATACAGCACCCAGCAACTACATGTTGCAAGAGCTGCAGAACTGCTGTTGGGGCAGTTCTAAACAGTGGTATTAACTTTCTTCCTGACTGGACCATGCTTACTGGAAACATACATCTGGTAGAACAGGGCAACGGCAAAAGCAAGCAGTTGGGTTTGCTGGAATGCCAGAGCCAGAAGTCATACCTCCAGCGATGGGATCCACTGTGCTGCAGAAACTGGTCACCTCACCCATCTCACCAGAGGTGATCTAGTAACACTTCTGGCATTAACATGAAAATTTCAAACCCACAGAACCAGCAGAAAATGTGAGTTTTTACCTTGTGGGGAATTTCCACACACGTAAAGAAGCTGTTTTTTCTTTTTCCCCTTTGGAAGAAACCAAGAAAGTTTCCCTACCAACAGAAAACTGAATTTTAATTTTAAAATTATCAAGACAAGGGTTCAGAATCAAGTGAGCTGCAAGAAATGGTATTTTTCTGAGGAACTTTGCACAGCATCCGTTGAATAGTGGACAAACATGACGTGTTCATGCAAGAGCTGTCATTGTGCTATATTGAATCAGTGTTTCTGCTTGGAAGACCCTGGACCCTGACTGCTCTCTTCCTCCTCTCTCTTCTTCTCACTCTCCATATATTTCTTACTGTCCCAGTAACTTTGCAGCCCCCAGCACGAACCTCAAAGCCTGCACAAGAGAAGAGGCATGAAATGCTGCATGGACATAGGGGTTTCTTGCAGATGGTATTTCTAACCTAGCTGTCCTACTGCCCATGGGGTAAGCTACCAGTTGCCCAACTGGGACACAATGAAAAAAGCTACGGTTCTTCTGTCTCTCTCTGAGACAGTTCTCTCACTGAGTTCCCAGGGAGCTGTCACTGCCAGGCTAACAAGCACTGAACATTTATTTCTTGTAACCAGGGCTGTGAGACCTGACAGCTGTTCTGCCATAGTACTCGCATCTATTCAGAGACTGAAATCGGAAAAGCTGCTCAGAGGCTCTCCGTAAGGGCACAGTTCTAACGGCTGCTAAATACTGTGATTTCTGGCACTGAACTACTCTTCCAGGCCCCTGCTCAGTAAAGTATTTCTCACTGAATTAAGAGGAATTTAAGTATGTGCTTACGTGTTTGGATGAACAGAGAAAGCCTGTTGAATTAAAGGAGCTACTGAAAGCAGAGTAGAAGCCCTTAAAAATCACTATTTTTTTTCCCTTAAAAGTATCTGTTATTTATTCCCAAGTCCTTATCTTGTTTATAACAAAGAATGAACAAAATTCCTTTCCCAAGGCTGGACAGTCCTGGAGCATATCCACACCAAACAGGGACAAAAATAAGCTTGATTTTAGGCAGATTAAATAAGCAAATACTTCTTAGTCTGTTGACTTCTTTCTCTCTCTTTTGTCTTTTTTATTCCTCTGTACACAGGAAACCTAAGGTTTTATGGCCTTATCCAAAGTTCTGCTGAATTTGATGGAACTCCTGTTGGCTTGAATGGGTTTTGGAGCAGACCTGTAGGCTGGGTATGGCAATATCTTTATACAGGGTTCTCATCCACTGTCTAGCAAAAGGAATATTAATCATTAAAACACTGGTCCAGCACACAGCCCCCAAGAACCGCCAAGATTCACTCTACTGTTACTCTGTTAATTTAAAATTGCACGGTTTTCTCTCTGAACTTCCTTTAGCAACATAAAATCTGAATAGTTTTCCAATTTCTAGCTCATTTTATATACAACCTACAAACCATAATTGCTTCCGAAGCACATCACACACAAAGGTAAGTACACAAACAGTAGCTTCCAAACCTTGTAACGAACTGCCCTTAAAACGAACATGCCCTGGACCAGAAGCCTCATGTGGCTGCAGTAGGGATGTTTGCTGCTGGGGATGCTGCTGCTGAGGATGCTGCTGCTGGGGATGCTGCTGCTGGGGAAGGCACAGCCGGACCAGCCGGCGGTGCCGAAGGCTGCAGCCGCACAGCGAGATGCAGCACCAAGCACCGTCAGGGCAGTGCCTCTTCCCCGACAAATCCAGCTCAATAAGGACACAGCTTGCGTGAGACAGTGGAAAGCAAACTGGCCTTATGCCCTTCTATTTCACCTAATGAGGTTCACCTGAATGAGCTAGAACGTTTTTGCCACCGAAGCCCTGACCCAGCTGCCACCACGAGGGACCCCGCTGGAGGGTGGCTATGGAGGTAATTTCCACAGTGGGACAAGCTCCCGGTCCCTGTGCCACCCATGTCCCACCGATGGACACGTTGCAGTGTTTGACAGCATTTTTGCAGACCCTTAAGTGCTACCTATGGCAACACTTGGCCTCCAGCATGTCATACTGCTGTCACATGAAAGTGAGCCAACGAGAGGCCTCCTGAGCTCAGGTCCCCACCCCCATCCTAAAAGCAGAGGGGTACAGGCGGTTCCGATTCACGTATATATTGTCGCAGTACTCAATACACACTTTGAAATCTTAAAGCAGATTGTGACTTGTCATCTATAACTAAAAGATACTGATACACAGACACACAATGTGCTTTTGCAAAATGACAGAAAAACTGTTCTTTTCATGTTACCTCAATGCAAACATGACTGCATTTTGCTTTTGAATAGCTACTGCTCTACGAGACATATTATCAACAGGTAAATGAATTTGCTACCCATTGGGAATAAAAAGAAGCAGACCAACCTGCGTATGGGTTATTTTTCTTTTGTTTTTGGAGTTTGCATGCTTAATACAGAACTAGTAGGTTTAAAATCTCACTGAACATTCTATGTGAATTAACCAGATTCTAGAGTAATCCTAGAGTGGAAAGGAAAAATAATGAAAAGTACAGCTTTTCATTTGAACATATGCAGCTCTTTTCATGCAGGGTTTTCTTTTAGGTTTTTTTCCTTTTTTTAAATTACACTTTGCATTAAAGAACATAGCCGGTGTAAACACAGTCTGTAACACTTATAAAACAGTGCAAATTTTGTAAATTTCTGGGAGGAGCTTGAAATACATATATTTATAATGGAGTAAAATCACTTTCTTTCTCAGTAGAAAAATATGTATATTAAACACCTATATGTTTGGAACTTAACTTCACGAAAGAGCAATTTATAATCCTATACTGTGTAATAAATTAATATCTGTTCTAGATTTCCATTTACGGTGTGTGTCAAATGCATAATGATGCTAAAAAAACCCAAGAGAAACATGTATTAGTTAGAACCCAATGAAAATCTTACAGATAATAACTGGTGTAAGAGGGCACAGAATAAAGAACGGGGGAAAGAAGCAATGGAAAAATACTGACCTCTATGAATTATTGCACATTTGAGATCATTCTCATGGCCTTTGGGCCAATTCTGGATACTTTTAAGTCTTAGGTCAGTGTTTGTTTCCATTTAACTGTAGGGTACAATTTAGGAACCACTGCAAAATGTCAAGGAACTTGTTTGCTGATGAAACCACAGGCAGCTGAGTGCAGAGTGCTAACTTTTATTCATGCAATCAAAGAGAACAACACTAAAAACATACGGAAATACAGGCAAGGTTGCCTGCCCTAAAAATGTTTTTTGGAACTTGCTCCAGCAGATCTTACTGAGACAAAACTCTCATGTCCACTGTGTTTCCATTAAAGCTGTGCCAAAACCTGCAAAACTGGCTTCTGCCTTCAATACTTAGAGCTTTTTCCTTGAATACTGTTGTCTCCATGGTCTGACTCTGCAACCCTTAATCAACTGAGTATGGAAATCTCCACGAAATATACTGGTCCGAAGAAAACTCAGCTCACTGAGTAGTAATGCTTGATGCCGAGCACCTGTATAACACATCTCATCCACGAGCAGCAAGAATGCCTTCCATGAAAGATAAACGACAGTATCCTATTTGACTGATGGGAGCACTCATGTAAGTGAGAAATGCAAGACCTTGCCAGCTGCTCAGAAATATCACTTTTCACTAGTTGCACTGACAGCAGAAATATTCCTGCTTCAACTGTATTTAAAAGGTACATAAACTGACAGGTAGGTAAGCAGAGAGAGAACTGTCTCAGGTGATTATCACTGCAATTGAAGTCAGACTACTAGTAAATCTGAATAATTTAGCACTTTGCCTCTGAATATTGCTGTAGTAATTAGTTTCTATTGCTGATGTTCTCACAAAAAGGTTAATTTCAAATTGTAATTACTGATTTTGGGAAAAAAATCCTATGTAAAATGACATTGCCTGTACTACAAATCTTAAAAGAGCTCAAGAGATCTTAAGAAATTTCAAACTAATGAATTGACTAACAGATAGACTTAAATTGTTTAAAAAAAGTCATTAAAAATCTGCAAAAAATTGTGAAATAACCTACAATTGACAGAAAAAGTGTTTAAAATCCTCCTAAACGTCTTCCAGTATTCTAGTAAGTTGTTTAATAAAACCACGTTGCTAACCATTGACTAGGAATACAACATGCCTCAATAATAAAATGAAGAGATGCGGATGTGAGCAGGTGATTTATTCTGCGGTAACTGTTACTATGCACTTTATTGACAAAGCTTCCTCTGCATTGTTTCAGCTGGTCATCTTCTAAAATGTTTTTGCAAGACTATGTTACTGGGAAGGTTTCCTCCTCCTTCCTTTTGAGAATGATTCACCCCTTGTGGTCTATGCAGGAGATAATCATTTTTGTAGCATGATTAGAATTTCAAACCGTACTGAAGTCTATATGAAAAACCCAACAACTTCCATGTATTTCAAATACTATTACTTAAATATGTAAGGATGTTGGAGATCATATACAGTCACCTTTTATCCATCCCAGATTGTAAACCTACTGTAAAAGGATGGGATATGTTTTTTCTATCCCCCCTCCATTTTAAAGAAGCAATAAAACTGTACATTAAAAGACAGGAAGGACATTACTGAGTTACAAAAGAATGCCCCCTTTGTCAATAATTTGTAAATGTAAACAAAAAAGTTCAAGTAGAAAAGCAAACAAGTGTGCCGCCACTTCGAGTACGTTTTCTCACCCCATGGGGTTAGGGCAATGTTCGTTAAAAATGTCTTCATGACGGTCATGAAGCATCTCAAGAGTCCTGATCTTCACTACCAAATATCACTGGTGAAGCTAAGCTCCTTCGCTGATAAAGGTAGCAATGGGTTGTTCCTGTGGAACTCCTGGGGATCCTTCATGGCATTGTTAAGAGGTAGCTGTCCGTTTAGTAGTGTCAAAGGTATGTTACAGTATGTGTGATGGTTGCTTATGGAAGCTACCGGCAACGTTGCTGCTGACACATCGTATTCATATCCTCTGCAATAATGTCTCATATGCACAGAGTCTGCTTGATGGTAATCAGTTAAACCAGCCCGCGATTCTACCAACGTGGCAGAAGTGCCCGTGACAGCAAGCGAGGGTACAGTCTGGAGGTCTCCGAAAAGGCCCTGCTCTGCAGAATCCAGGACCTGATGTCGAGACACCACCTCCTTTTTCTTCCCTGGCATTTCAAAGACTAGGCGCTTCCAAAATTTAGAATTCAGTTTGCTGCTTTTTGGTCCTTTCCACTTGACCACTGAGAGAAGTTTGATGGTGTGCTTTAAAGATTCCACTTCATGATAATTCACTTTCCCTTTTAATTCAGTACACTCAATCAAAATAACTTTGATTTCTCCACTGACTAGCATGTTATGGAGTCTGTTTTCCATCTCAAAAATACTCCATCCTCTCCTGAGAACATAGTCTGGAGTTAACACGATAATGAGTCTTCTGCTTTGTTCAACACATCTTGTGAGATCTTCAATGTAGGCTACAAATTACAGAAAGAGAGAAAGAGTAAAGAATAAAGAAGTCTATTGTATGAAAACATCAGGCTTGCAATCAAGTATAACAAAATCCTACAGCTTACTGATCCACACCATTTAAGATAAGGGGCATTTCACAATATACTCCAACAAAAATAGGATTGTGTACCACACCATATTTCTATTGATGGAGTACATATAGAAAACTCCATAATAATATCCTCTTCCTTTACTGTTTTCCCCTGTTATCTCAACAGAATGCCATTTATATAGTAATCTCACTGTGCAGATGAAGTAGTGACTAAAAAATACACGGTTCACTTACTGAAAAAATATCGGCCAAGATCAATGTAATGTTCGTGTAATTTTTAACATTAACGCTGGTTATGATTAACATCAAATTAAGGGAAGCACACTCTGGGAAGCAGTTCTTGTGTTTTGGATGCAGGGACATGAGGGTGCTGCAGGGTGTGTGAACTGTAACTTGCAAGAGCTCAAAACCAAATCAGCCTTCATCACATGCAGAACTTGTGCTATTGCATAGAAGCATCATGGTAGCTCCTTCTTCTTTATCTATTGACCACAAAGCACAATAACATTCTTTGTGGCCCAAGGGTCTGTTTTAATATCACAAACCTGTGCTTCTATGTACCCCGAAGTATTAACAGAAACTTCACAAGTGACAGGAACAAATGAAAAATTTAAACATATTGGAGGTGTTTATTTGTTGAGACATCAGTGACAAAGAAAATAGTATTCTTCTTTTATTCATGCATGCCAAGTAGTTGCAAATGGTCAGCGTAAGCAGAAATGCCAGCCCCATCGTTAGCTCCATGATGTCAGCTCACAAAATATTCTTGAAGTTGGGCTTGGATCCCTGAGTTTCACTTGTCCCAGGGATGGCAGGGAAGAGAGGACAATTACACTGGTCTGACATGGAACAGGATGGGAAAGAGATCCACTTACAAACCTGATCCAAAACCCATCCAAATGAACAGACTTCAACAAATTTCAATGGGTTTTGGGTCAAGACCAGAAAAATAAAATCACTTGGAAAAAAACCCACTAAGGTCAGAAAACTGTTCATTGGTTGCATAGCATTACGAGTGCAAGCTTAGAGACAGCATATATATATATATATATATATGTATAATCTTTTTTTTTTAAACTACATGAACCTCTTGACCATGCTACTTGGAACGTGCCGCCTGACAACAGAGGAGAAGCATGTGTTATAAATGAAGACTTGGACACAAGAGCTGCACAGAACATATCTTTACTCAGCACAGGGCAGGGCCTCTCTTACACACACTGCCCTCTAGCAGGAACAACAATTACAAATAACATCATTAATCAACAGCTGTTACTGCAAGACTCATTTTTATAGTCCCAGGCACCATACCACAGCATGCTTGTTCACACCACTTCCAGTAAAGTAAATAGCTACAAAATAGGCCAACAGGAACATTCTAAAATAGCTTATTTTCAAGAGATTGAAGGCATAGTTAGCATCAAATCTGCCTTTACTGATGTTTTATTTCACCACTTAGCAGCAAGAAGAATTTCTTTCACAAATGGAAAAAAGAGGCAATTGCAAACATCCCACAGACACACAAAAATTTAAGACATACACATACATTACAAATGTCTATGCAACAATCCTGACTTTTAGTTAATGTCTTATGACTCTTTAATCATGCAGCATTTACAGTTTGCTTTGCTTGGGTTTTTTTCTTCCTTAAAATATTTTATGAGGAAACCCCCCACATTGCTCTGTGTAAAACAGTTACTCATTAATGAAAAAAATTCAACACTAAAATCCATGGGAGAGGCAGCGGAGAGGGGAGAGAGTCAGCAACAATGAGAAAATGATAAGCAGAACTGGTGAAACAAAACTTAAGGAAAGGTAGAAATGTTCAATACAATGGAAAGAGATTATCCCAATGTATCAACAGCTCAGACTCTTCATTTTCTTCCTTTCTTTCTGCTCCCAAAAAGAAAGAATTTAGGTGGGAAGCTTCATCATTAGAGGTTGAATCTGCAAGATACAGTAAAACAACAAACTATCATGCATCTTTCCTGAGACATATTCATCCCTCCTTCAAACAACTCAGAACACTGCTATGTACAGACAGTTCTCTGCAGGACACAATACCGGTCAGTACCAATATCCGGGTTAGTGCTCAGCACAGCCATGCATATCCTATATGAATCCAATTAAAAACAAAACAAAACAGAAACCAACAAAACAAACAAATATTCACTCCACTTTCATCCCTTCAAAGATCCAGCGGCAATAATTTCAATAGCGCCAACCCAGCAATAATCCATTATACCATCTCAATCAAACCCCCCAGACTTTGCTTTAATCAAACAGGGAAGGAGGTGGGAAGACAGGAAGAATTCCCTATTTTCTCAGGTGGATACTTCTCCCCTCCGTGCCTCTCCCATACTTTGGCATGCCCACCTTACTGGATACTGCAGTAAGTTAGAGCTCTGTCTACAGAAGCTAACCAGACACCGTCACAAAATGACACACTAGGTCGCTCCTTCAGATTCCAAATTTGCAGCTGGTTTACTGAGAGACATGGCCAATGTACAGGGTGCCTGTTGGTGCACTGAGGATAAAATACACCATATTATAGGAAAGTGGAAACCCAAATGAAAAGGCAAATGCATTTTCCAGCCATGTGGTCCAGAAGTACTTAGTACTCCCCGTAACTTCAGCTTCAGACTGCTAATAAAGGTAGGTGACAAACTCCCTGGAGCATGTGGATTTCTGTGAGCAAAAGCATGGGATTCCTGTCTTTGGAAATTCAAGTTTTATTTTTCCCAGTGGTACCAGGCTGACTGCATAAACTTGTGAGTTGCTAAATCACCCGCTGTTCTTTCTCTTCTGAATTTGAGACTGCTCAAAATATGGCAGGTTTGGTTGTCTGTCTTATTCAGCCCATTAGAAGGTATTAAATCCGAGCAATCTATATTGCAGTGTAGAATGGAGAAAGGGTTGTTTTCACCTTTCTGGTGAGTTAAGAAGTGATTGTCAGGCATTGACTCTGTTCCACTTTCAAGAAAAAAACTGAGCAGGGATTTCACAAATGGCATCACCAACTAGGATGAACTGTAAGATTCCAGCCCAACGTATTTCCATCAGGTAAACATAATTTTGCTGAAACTTCACTTTTTCTGCAGGAGATGTCAACTTCAATGATGTTTCATTTGGCGGGGGGGCAGGGAAATTGTCTTGACAAGATCAGTATGGAATTATTCATTTTTAATTCCCAAGACTGTGTTTTATCATAAACTCAAATGTAAATATGAAATGTCAGCATTAGAATTAACTGACTTGATTTTATTGAAAACAAAACAAAACAAAACACCATTTTAAATTTTGACCCTTTTTTCCTCCCTTGAAACACCACTTTGCAATATGGCACAAAAACTGTTTGCAAAACATTAGCATTTCCCATAGGTCAAAAAAAATAGAATTTGGGTAGCTCTGTCATTGACTTACTTACATCATGTCCAATGCAATGCCCAAGGAGGTATGCACAGCAAGAACTTTTCAACCCATAAACAAACATAGTTTTTGCATGGTTACCCTTTATAATGAAGACAAATCACCTGACAGCAAATACGTGCTCACCAAACACCGTCAACATGTAACGATGCCGAACTATAGTTTGAAGCACTGAAGAAGAGAAGTCCAAGTTGTGCATCCCACTTGCAATTAAATCAAGCATAACTGCCTATTGAATCTTGAATGAGCTGCACTAACCACAAGCTGGAAGGAAACCCAGACAATCTAATATGTAAGCAGACTAAGAGCAAGGAAATTAATGAACACCATGGACACAGAGTTGCTTACACAAAGAAATGACTGACTAAAGCAGATTCAGATGATTTGCAGAAACAGTTGAGGGAGAGGGAAAGAACACCAGAAATCATATAAAGTCCCGCAGATGTTTTTGGGAACCATGGTCTGCAGCACCACAAGAACCAACGAGCATCTACCATCAACCCCATACTGGCTGGTTCCTGGCACTCTGAAAATAACCAGCCTTTCTGCGTTTGGCAATGTGACCATCACTTGACAAAGTTATTCATAGAAGAGTAACTCAGTCCTGGTTTCCTAACTGAATAGTTCCCAAACCCTAACTGATTACTTTAGTATAACAAAAATGATTGCATGTCTTGTTTTTTCTATTTGTTAAATATCTGTTGGTTCTGTTAGCTCAGACCAGAACGGCAATGTAGCCAGAACTGCCAAAACACCAAGTGGAGTGACGGCCCCTCCCCAGAGAGCTCCCAGTCCCAGTATAAGCTAAGGGACAGCTGAGAAGTTCAACATAAAGAAACAAAGCAGATGAGCTAGGCACACTGCCCTCTCAGCATGGCACTCCCTTGGCCATCACCAGACTTTCTGTATTTGACATCACAAAGGAAGGAGGGATTAAGGAGAAGGAAAAGATGCCAGCTCTGGGGATGTCTCCTAATGGCAGCTCTAGGGATGTCTTGCAGATCAAAGTGTCTGAAGTGGGTGATTTTGGTGAAATTGTTTTAGCAATAGATTTTGGAATAAAAATTCTAAATAGCTAGAAACAAAGATTCAGACTCATACAGGTTAGAAGGGGGCTCTGGTGGTCTCCAGGTCAACACCTCACCCAAAGCAGGACGAGCTAAGATTGCTCAGGGCCTTGCTGAGTTCAGTTTTGAGGACCTCCAAGGTTGGTTGGAAGCTTCTTGTCAGTGTCTCTGGGTTCTGTTCCAGTGTCTGACCACCCTCCCGATGAAGAAAATTTTCCGAATGTTTAAATGGAATTTTCAGTGTTGCAAGTCATACCTGTGGCCTCTTGTTCAACGACTGTGCATCTCTGAGACAAGTCTGTCTCCATCTTTGTGCTTTCCACTGGAAAGACAACAATAAGATTCCTCCCTGGGCTTTGTTCTTGTTGGCCTTTTCTTCAAGAAATATAGTTCTTTTGGGCCCTCCTCTTATACTGTGTGGTCCAGTTCCCTGTTCACCTTGGTGGCCTTCAGCAGGCTGTTACAAGGTAGCCAGCCTTTCTAGCTTTCGTTCATATTTATTCCGCTTTCAACTGCCATTCCTCTGTATCCTTGCTACTCCTGCCAATGCCTGGGATTAAGTCTCAGATTCCTATAGAGTACACAACCAGGGACTTCTGAAAGGAATTTGTGGAGCTGAGTATTGCTGTTCCACATAAATGGTGTCCCATCCCTAACTAATGCTCCTTGGGAACTGCAGGCACACAGTCCAACTGGGTTTTCTTCATCCAGGAACCCAGGGAGCTGGAATTCACCAGGCAAAACCCACACAGATGGGCAGACAAAACTACAAAGTGCCAGAGCTGCAATATTGACTGTTGGGTGCTTTTTATCACATGCCTTAGGTGCTCTCCTGTCGTGCTGACAATCTCTCATTTTTCAGGTAAAAGCAAAGATTTTTATTCCATCGCTGTTGTGACTGATCTCTATAGCCTGGGCTGAGCTGAACTGTTGGTGTTTTTTCAATCCTGTCAAGATCAAATCCACATATGCTTAGAGAGCAACTAGATGATGCTCTAATAGATTTGTATTACTGGTATTAAAAATCCAACTTGACAGTTTTGACCTCTTCACTTTCAGGGTTTAAAATAATTTGCAGTAACCATGTGCAAAAAATATCTTCCTCTGATGTAGTCCCAATTTTAGAAGGGTCAAGTGCAAATAGATCTTTCTCTCTGTAGACACATTGTCCTTAGCAAGACAGAAAGTGGCTCAGGTAAAAACATAACTATTCCTGTTTCCCCCCTACCCCCCGCAACTACTTGGTCTCCTCAGGTGAATCAGAAAGCTCACAGGGCTTGAGCGTGCTTGCTGTGGGAAAGGGCTTGTTAAAAAAGCCCTGGAAACTAATAGGGTGTAAAAAATTCTAACTGCTAAAGAACTTCACTAACAACTGCAACCACGTCTTAGGCATCACAGCTTCATACAGGCTAACATGCTCAATTATGCCTCTAGTTACCTAGGCAGGAAGGTATACGTGCTGTCAGCTTCGATAGAATGAAGAATACTCACTCTGTTAAGACCAAAGAATATTCTTTTAAGAAAGAAGAGCTGCTGTAGCACTTCCTACAACGTGCGACTCAAATCCTGGGTTACAAACTTGGTATTCCTGCTTACCCAGCACACCGCATGACACGTCTCCCTGCTGTGTCGCCCCTCGTCTTCCAGCCTGCATGGCGGCAGGGGCTTCTGCATGAGCAAGAACACAGAAGCGGTGGCTGCTTGAGCCACGTTTCCACCTTGCCATTTCAGGGACCCGGCTCCATCTGTGCTGCTCTCAGGCAGCACCAAGAGAGTCACTTCACGGTGGTTCTCCCACTAGGACAAAACGCTCCACTGGGATAACAGTTCTATCCTGGCAGAGCACAGAAACTACTGCAAAACGTGACTCAGCCCCATCTGACCTGAGCTCTGGATGCCAGGGATCTGTTTCCCAATGGTGAAGAGGTGGCCTCAGTCCCCACAGCCATCACCCCTGTCCTCCTGGGGACAGCAACAATCACTCCATGGGCATCCCTGAATCAGACGGCCCTCAGCGCAGAGCTGGAATGCAGGGCTTGGATGTGCAGTAGGAAGGAGTTCCTCACTGGGTGCGCACGTCCCAGCTAAGGTGCATCTGGCTGCAATCTCTCAGCTGCACAGGACATGCAAAGCCTATCACAGTTTTTCCCCAGATGTTAGAGATGAATCAGCTGGGCAAAACCACAATCAAACCTGCCCCTGAGTTTTTCTGAAATCAGCTTTTTAGTTTGTTCAGAGGCGTGTGCGAGAAAGTTAAAGAAATACTATTTAACAAATCTATTTTTTGCTTGCTCTCAAATCCAAGTAGCAGCTGTACGTACTGCTTCATGCCAGGAAGGAAGCACAATAATACACACCCTCCTGTGGCAGCACCTTAAAATTGCAGAGATTATATAAAACAACCAGCCTTACAACACGCACCTTCTTTGCTGCCCTAGTGGAATGGCACACATTTAAGTACACAAGACACAGAAGAAAACACACGAGAATGGAGAGTGGGAAAGCATTACATTACACCCAGTTATTTACATCAAAAGATGAAGAAATACAGTACGTGTGAGAATAAATATTTCCTACAACAAAAAATAACTGATCAAACCCCCATTTTTCTATAGAAATCTACCTTGAAGAGCCATGTATTTTGTCATATCTGCCGCATTTTGAGAGAGTCACTCTAAAATACATTATGTTTAGCTCTGAAGTTTCTAGCAGGTCCATACCACATCGCACTGCCTGCTCTCTTCAGTAGGCACTGCAAGTCTTTGTAAGACTGGTGAGCATTAGCAGAACACAGCCACTTCTCCAGAGCACACCGAGATATTACAAATACAGAGCCTGAGTCTTCCCTGCTTCCCCATCACCTCTCCCTCCCTCTTGCCCCTCGAAATAAAGTGCCTTCACCCCCATCTTTTTCAAAGCTAAAGCATGAAAATCACATTCATTCCAGTTCCACGTTTTATTCTGCATTGTCATTATGTCTGATTAAGCGTTCTTGAAGCGCCATGTGTTAGCATCAGGCCCTTTCATAATACTGAAGAAGTGAGTTTGAGAGGAAAAAAAAAAAAGCTATTAAATCTGTGAATGTTCATAAATGACAACTGACATTTTCAGGTACCCTACATTTTCAGGAGAGGCTTAATGAATACCCAAAGTGATGACAAGTATTTGCTGAGCGTCTGACTGACAAAAATAGACAAAAATTAAATACCATGATGGCTGGTACAGCAATTGGGAAGAAAAATCTCATTTCAGATTAATCTGTGCTTCAGTATAGTTATCACTGAAGGACTAGCTTTATACTCTTCAATTCACTGGTATAATTGCTATGTATAAGCACTATATTGCTGGATATGAAACAACTATTTACAACAGTTCTGTGATTTTTACTACAAAAAAAAGATGTATTTTCTCCTAACAATATCTAAAAAATCAGTACTACTTGCTTGTACTGTCAGAAATAAGAAGACTGTGAGCCATGTCCCCTTTCTGGAATATGTCACTAAGGGAGTAAAACTCATATCTTGCCGGGGCAGGGCAAAAGGAAGAGGGAAGCAGCTCTAACACAGGAGCTGCAAATGCACATGATAAATTCAAGCCACTACATGGGACTTTGCATGATCTCTGACTCCAGGATTCAGAGCTCTGTTTCCAGCTCCCTTGAATGTCAGAGAAGTAGGCTCCAGCTCCCGGGGCAGGCACGGGGGTTTGGCAGCAGCAAGGCAGCAGTTTCAATTCTTTTGGCAGGCAGGTTGCTAATGCAGCCATGTTCTAGCTGTTTCATGTTTAGGGACATCTGTTCCAGCACAGGCATTGCTTCATTTTCGTGTTCGTATTTCCTATGCAGTAGCATATACAGAGAGAAGTTCATATTCCCTTCTAATGTTTTTCATGGAGGTGATTTGCAGACAGAATTGGTAAAAAAAGCCTATTTTATACAAGGGTAGCATTTCAAATAAATGTGATATTAAAGCAAACATACTGTGCATTCAAAATTCATAAACATGTTGCATATGATTCCTGGTCTCGTTTGACTTCTCCAAAAATAAATCTGGAAGAAGAGATACCATAACTACAGCTAGGAAGGCATTAACTATCGGTACAGACATCCAAAGGTGCTGCTAAATCTTCAGGCATGGCAGCAAAACTGATTTGAAATGGACAACTGTATTTCACCATCAGCATGGAAACCAGCATCAGCTTACTGGGCTGTACATAGTCCTCTGAAGAATTAGTATTACTTACACAATACCAACACTGCTCAGAAATGCAATACTTGATCAAAACTCTAATGAAAAAAATTGCACTTATACCATTAACTGGGAAACTATTGTAGCTGATTTATGAAACTACAAGGTCAGGGAAAAAAACCCCCAAAAGACAAGGGAAAGATGACATTTACTTGTAAAGCTGCTGTGGACAAACATATAATTACCGGGGAAAAAAATAACAATCCCATTTTCAATGTTAAAACAAACACTATAAAATCTGTTTGGGAAGTTTCCTACTTAGCTACCTGTGTCTGACGTAGAGATTTTGGACTACAGTGTTGCTTGCAGTGCTGCAGCATTCCCTGTAGGAAGGTCCAGCTCCTGCCTCCACTGAAATCAATGGCAATTCCCTCTGATTTCAGTGGTGCAGGAACAAGCTCTAACCTAGAGCTCAAATTTGCAGTACTGAGAAAACTTTTCCAGTCCTCACAACCACTTTACAATGACAGGTTTCCCGTATCTACTACTTATCGCACAGTCCAGGTCTTCATGACATATCAGAGGGAATTAAAACTGAAAGGTCAGAAATACTTACTTCCACTAGGGATCAGGTCCCTATCTGGAATGAAGAGCTTATATCCATAGTGCTTTTCTAGAACATCTGGCAGAATTTCAAGTGCAAACTGCTCCTCTTCGTTATTATCACAATCTAACGCATCAGGATCTACTTTGGTGTATGAAAGATATGCATCATACTCCTTGTTGTCTGTAAGAAAACAAATTCACGTTCAGCCTGCTGTTTGCAAGACCATTATAAAGAATACAGGAAAGTACTAGGAAATCGTATTATTCCTTGAAATGATCAAGCATTTCCCAACAAAACTGGGATTTTTCACAGGAACATATAATCTGGCTTCCACAGAGAAATTTTTCAGATCCAGACAAAGGACATCCTTTTAGTTTTCTTCTGCATGTTGAGCTAGTTAGTAGCTCCGCTTCATGTGGTCACTGTATACATTTCACATCTGAAAAGATCGCGGGAAAAATTTTGATACAAATACTAAAGCTGGAACTTTTTATTTTAATCCTTTACATATGGCTAATGGAAATCTTTCAACTCCTATGCCTCGAGAGTGCTATGATTATGTGGAAGTTCTGAGCTTGGAACAGATTTTGACCCTGGAAAGTTTTAAGCAGGGAAAACTTTCTTGCACTAATAATTGTGAGAAAATACATGACTTAACCCAAATTAAAATCAATTACGCAGAAAGCAATGACAAAACAAACAGTCCAAAGCATTTTTTTCCAAAAATCTTGCAGTTTTTTAAACCAATATCTTAATTTCAGAGGTCGCTTGATCCAGGACATTTTTAATACTTGGGGCGCACAGAATGACAAGAGAGAAATAACTCCAAGAGCAAACGGGGCACAGGGGGAGACTTGCCCTGCTTTCTGCCTGCAGCTCAGGGGTGGAGGCGAAGCCTCATCGAAAGGTGGGGGCAGGCGGTGGGTGACAGAGGGTCCCAGGCAACACCACGTGAGGACAGCAGGGCTGCAACACAGTGGTTTAGCTAGAAAGGGCATCACACCTCCTGCTCCCCCTGCACAGCACTGGGGCTTGTCTCCAGCTCTCTGCATCTGAAACATGGAGCGAAGAGCTGGTGACTGTGCCAGGAACAGAAGTGACACCACTATCAAGCTTGGGATCCATGCTGGGATCAGACTTCGTGACATTTCTCTTTACTATTCCTCTACAGTAATGAAAAATAGTATATTGAAAAAGTCAATCTTCAGCAATTCCGTCTCTAGGGAAGAGCACAGCAGCCATAATTTACAGAAAATGAAAAATAAAATAGTTAATGCTGTGAGTTAATAGTTAATGTGCAAAACTGCATGAATGGAGGATTGCTGGGTACCAATTATCTGTAAAGAATAGCACACATGAAAGATAATTAAAGCAGTTAAAAATAATCAATGTAGTCTGATAAAAAGAAAAAATAGCTAATCACAATACAATACATTCCTTGATGACCTTGAAACGATGGTTACTTTCTTTAATTCTTGACACAAAGCCAGGCCCATGAGGGTCAGAGCTACAGACAAAACACATGAATAATTACACGTTTCTAAAAGGCAATTTGCCTAGTGTCACCATAGCTGTATGGGAGGATGTCCACCTGGCTTGCAGATATTTCTCTGAAATCAACAACACACAAAAAATAGTAGTTACTGATAGAAAGATGACAGAAGAACAAACAGCAAGGAAATAAAGGCCAGCCAGCTTTGAAGGCTTGTCCAAAACCTGCTACCCTGTCCGTAATGAAGCCTGCTAAAACCTTTTAAGAGAAGCCAGCTACCAAGCGATCCGGGAGGCAAATATCCCTGCAAACATTTGAGAACTCTGCAAAGGCAGCAGAGCAAAGCCCAGAGCACTGACATGCCTGCTTACGAAGCAGGCTGTGTGCAAGCAGTCCCCGAGCCTCCTGCCCCTTCCAGCTGCCTGCCCACAACGGCCCTCTCCAGTCACCTCTACTCACAGCACGAGCAAGCAAGACACAGGCAGAACCAGTTCCCCTGGGCTCCCCTGAGTCCGTACGCTTGCGTTACATCTCTGCGCTCTCAACTGCCTCTTCGCAAGTTTCACATACACAGAATGAAGCAGAAGGACCTACCCATGCCTGCCCACCGCTTGCTCTGTCTGCTTGGGATGCAGCGCTGTTTGCGGCCATTGTCTAGATGGCTTCCCTTAATCCGCAGTATCATTTTCTCTTGAAAACAATGCTACGCACAACACAGGAAGGGAATGCATCCAACGTTGCTTACACAGGGTATTTTTAGAAATAGGAATACAGCAAATGTGCTGAGTACCAAATCTATTTTAAAGAAATACATGTATAAATGGAAAATGACCCTGCAATTGCATCTATACAGTTAACTGCTCATGGGAGCTCTGTATGTTCCCACTATAGCCTACATAAGTAGAAAGAAACGTCCCTGTATATGCTTTCCCTTCAGCAATATTCTGCCTCCATCTTTCATTCTGCAGGATCAGAATGAGACACGCAGCTGCAATAGTTCTAAAATCATGCACTGGAAAAATAAAAGGTTGTTTTCAGAATTAACAAGCACATAAAATCCCCTATGTACTCATGGGCCTTCATCTAAAGAACTACAAAATAATATTGTTTCATAAATTAAAAAGTGACTGAACCAAGGAATTTACATGAATAAAAATGCAGCAGCTTCACACTGAAAATGCAAGATAAATGAATCAAAGCGATCTGGAGGAAGTTACCCCTTTGGGTCACTTTTTGTTGGTGTGAACAAGGGAGGTTATGTTGCTATAACCCCAAGGTGTTACGAGGTAAATTACTTCCAAAAGCACAACATCTCCCCCTTCACTTTCTCCTAGGTATCAGTATAAATATTGTGCAGTACTGTATAGAATGAAAAAAGCATCATTTTAGGTTTTCCCACTCACAGATGAAGACTGAGAAAAAGGAAGTGCCCTGCCTCCGTTCCTGCCATTTATCATTCCTCATTCTAAAATCCCCTGGATATCGTTCCGCCCATTCTCCAAAACTCCTATGGCTTTCATTGTGGTGAGACATTTTCACACCATATCTCCCCCGTGTTAAACAGAAACATTTTATTATTTTGATAACAGGAATGCTAACTGCCCAAAGTAACATGTCTGTGCAACTGCACACTGTTTTGGCACAGTAGGGGAAATGTGCTCCCTGCTCTTTTTTTTTCAATTACGTTATTTTTTCTAGATGTAATACCATTCCAGACTGCCTACATGACTCATAAGTGTTGCAGTGGGCTACGAAAAGTACCTGTACTCAAACACTGAACTTTAGATCTTTAGCAGATATTAGTTATATGCATACTAATAACATGTTAATTATGCTATAATAGAAGTGTTAAGGATATAATAATGGGATTTAAAGCACTTGGATTTAGTTTAGCAGGGCTTACTCCAGTTTCATAGGAGCAGGAATGTTCTATATTCAGGAGAATTAAAGTTTCAATTTAAAAATACATGTTTAGCTTTAGGCACCAAAAAGAATATATACTAGTGAGGGGGGAAGTGGCGGGGAAGAATGATGAAAACCAGCCTATTTTATTCCGAAACGTTCTCTCCAGGCAAACCGTAAGTTTCCACTAAGTTGTTTACAGTCTGTGAATTAGCTGAGATAACTAGTTAGCCTCAATAATCGCCTCTCACTAGTTACTGGAGTTAGTTGGCAGCCTGAAGACAATTAAATGGAAATATTTAATGAAAAATATCTGGTGAAAGGGCTACCCACATACTGTATGGCTCTCAGGAGAAGTGATCCTGGGCACATGTGGCACCGGGACATGTGAACATGAAGAGTTCTCTCGGGGCATCAACTCACAAATGACATTCGAGCCTTTATAACAGACTCATGAATAATTCTTCCACTCCCATTTGCTTATCACACAGCCCAGTGACATTTCAGTGAAAACAAATCATTGGTTTCAGGCTGCTTTGGGAGGTCTTAGGGCTTTAGACTGTTGGGTACTGTGCTGGTTTTGGCTGGGACAGAGTTAGTTCCCTTCACTGTGGCTGGTACTGGGCTGTGGTTGGATCCTGCTGGAGCAGCGCTGCTGACACAGGGGTGTCTTCGCTATTGCTGAGCAGGGCTGGCACAGAGCCAGCCAGTGGGCTGGGGGGCTCAAGGAGCTGGGAGGGGGCACAGCCGGGGCAGGTGACCCCAGCTGGGGGAAAAAGGAAGAGGAAGGGGGGGGGGACACATTCAGAGTGATGGCTTTTATCTTCCCAAGGCACTATCATGGGTGCTGGAGCCCTGCCTTCCTGGGCATGGCTGAGCACCTGCCTGCCCATGGGAAGTGCTGAATGAACGCCTGGCTTGGCTTTGCTTGCACACACGGCTCTGGCTTTACCTGTTAAACTCTCTTTATCTCAACCCACGAGTTTTCTCACTTTTACTCTTCTGATTCTCTCCCCCATCCCACTGGGGCAGGGGAAGGAGTGAGTGGCTGTGTGGGGCCAGCTGGGGTTAAACCACACCAGATGCTTAGTAGTTTGAACTTAAACTAGCAGCAGGTAACTTTTGGGATTCATTTCAATCTAGAGGCTTCATCACTTCAGGTCTCTGAAATATTTCCATTGCATATATTGAGTTTCCTGAGCAACTGCTTACCATCAGCTGCTTCGTCTCCTCCAAAGTTCTGTCTGTAGAACAGCATTAACTCTATGTTGTAGCACTTATAGATGGTCACAAGTAAAATAAGCAGAAGAAGGATGGCTCCCAGTCCTCCAGCAAGCTCTATTTTGTAGATCAAATCTAAAATTAGCAAGGAAAGACAAAAAGGTTATGATCTTTCCGAGCTTTATTTGCTCTAATCCACTGTACAATTCCACATAAGATTGTGCAGCTTCCAGTTATAACCACTGTTACATTAAGGATGCCTATTTTTTTTGTTGATTACCTATTACTTAACTTTACCCATTTACTCCATCTACTGCTCATCTGAAATAACCATCCAGAATGCATTTGAGGCTATAATCATAATTCTTCTACAAGGGAAATATGTAGTGATTTTACACTCAGGATTAATCAACTTGTAATGAGCTTGTGGAGTTTGAAACTTCTGTATTAGCAGAGTGCATCAAATGCTGTATGAAGCATGTGAGAATAGATATACTAGACATGTCGTACACCATTTGGGAGGCTCTAGTCCCCTCAAAATTATTAAACTTTGGTTTTATATTTGTGAAACCAGTGCATCAGATTTTGTGAGTTGCCAAGCCAGGACTTCAGCTGAATCACTGGAGAGTGAATTGAGCATCTGGAATGCCCAAGATAGTGTGAGGTGCCAGAAGCACAGATCAGGCTGCTAAGAGCCACTTTGTTTGAGTTGTGATGGCTACTAACGGAGTTCTCACATGTTTGTTTAGTACACATTATACTTTAATGGGAACTAGCGCTAGTTAAAATTTCCTACTGGGATGCTTTTGTTAGGAAACATCACAAGCAGTTTGTTTCAAAGAACTTCAGAAATTCATCCAAAGGCGATTATCCATCTTTTACAGCTGGGGAAATAGAGGCGTAGAAAAGTGAAGCAACATGTTCAAGGTCATTCAGCGAACCAGCAACAGAATGGGATAAAACCCCCTGAATACCAGTCCAATGCTCTACCTGATGTAAGACACTAACTTTAACAGCATTGCTCTGTAGCCTGAAATGTCCTCTGAACACAATATTGCTTGCCACACCACTTGGCATATTGCTTAGCCATAAAAGACAAAAGATGACAATTTGACAATAGTTACCTCTAACAGCCTATATTAGTTTAGATAAGACGTCACGAAGATATTTGCTGCTGTTATAAATGCAATGTGAAGATGTAAAAACTGTAATAGAGGCAAGACAGTTTTTGTGATCTTTACGCTTCTAAAACTTAGGTCAGAAAAAATTACTGGTATGTCATTTGCGTCATTTTTCAAGATAAAAGGCAAATTAGTTGTGTATCTTTTGGGGTTATTCTTGCCTTGCCATGCCTTGTGTTTCAGTAATTAACATCAGATGTCAAACTATTCTCAGTTTACAGTATCTCTGATGTCTGTGTGGTAAGAAGTCACGGACTAATAGATGGAAAAAGTCTATCATAATAGCTATTTCATCTCTCTGAGAACCCAGGGAATTCATGGGACTTTTATTACACTGAACAATAAAGTTAGCATATGCTCGGGGGATAAATCTTGTCAAAAGGAGAATAGAGTTGGTTAAAATCACTTTTCAAGGAAAAAAAACTTTTTTTTTTTTTGGTATGAATCTTTTTTTTGCTAGGAAAGTGAGATGATGGCAAAGCTGCCAGCTTGCAAGGACAGAAAATGCTAAGCCTTGATCATCATCATCTGCAGCCCACAAAGGACTTCTGTTCACTTGTACAGTATCGAGCAAAACCATAAAATCCAGCTCAAAAGGCAGAATCAATCTGCTTTTGCATGTCCAGTATTTGTCCTACTGCCCCACAAACTCTCCTAGCATCCAGACATAAGGATGCAGAAAGCCAAGTCTTTTGGGCCCCTTATTTCCATTCCAAGGTAAAGGCAATGAAAAAAAATCCAGAATGTTCAGGTTTTTTGCCTCTTCCAGCTCTTAGTCTCTGCCTCTGATTAATGCCTTACTCCTCATGTGTCCTCGCTGTGGTAAGTAGGGAAGGCAGCACACCCAAGGAAAGGGGTTAAGTCTGGGCTTTATGCTATAATAGTGACAAAAAAGCAGTAAATAGTAATATTCTGATAGTTTCTAATGTAAAATAATATAAAAGGACTTAGCTACAATGCATCACATAGGATTATGGTCTTTAAAATACTAGAAGTCTCATAACACCTAATAAATGAGAGACAAATATATTTTAAAAGGTTCCTCATCATTTAGTACTGTACCAGTATCAACAAAACCCCACAAAAAATTAGTTTCCTGCATGTCTTCAATAAAGGCAGCCTCCTTGAAATAAATGGTGAGGAAACATCATTATAATATTTACTTTTACCTAAATTCTTTCCACTAAAAGCACAGCTTGATTTTATTCTGCAGTTCCTGACGAGTTATTAATGTTCCAGGACAGTTATATTATAGACTGTACAGACTTCAGTCACTAAAATACTGGACTGTTTCCAAATTAATCTGAAGGCAATCCAGAAGTATTTCCACAACTAAGGGACAAGTAGGTGTATGTTGTGCTTCCACGTAATCTGAGCACCAAGCATGCTAGGACAGAATGGAGGAAAAAAACAAAAGCAAATGCAGGATCATCCGGAACTTATTTCTGAACTGCTTGAAAGCAAGTAACAATGTGGTCCTGCATGAAGTCAGTGAGGAAGATAGCAGGCAGTGGTATTCAGATCTCAGGGACATGCCCGATTCTGTCTTTGCATTGGTAGCTTTTGGTGTTCAAAACTGGATTTGGTTCTTTTTCAGTCAAAAAAAACCTTAAAAAAAAAAATCCTAAATGATGATGCGTGCTCTGGGGCTACCAGTACACTGGCACTGTGCAAACTGCACTTCTGTATTCTCCAAAAGCATGTGTAAGGACCATACCACTAATTACAGTAAAAGACTTCAACATATTTTACCTTAATTTTACCTTAAATATTTGAACAGATCCTTTTTCTTCCTTAAAGCAAAGTACGTGCTTAAAAATAACCTCCTGATGTCAAGAACTAACTCTAGAAACTCTTATACAACAGCTATAACTTGGATTTGGGGTTTATTCCTTGGTTTTTTATCCAAGCCTTCCTAGCTTAGCAGACTCATGACTCATGCTGGGTTGTGTAGACCTGATATGCTGCAATCACACCTTTGAAGAGAGGGCAGACATGACCTACAGCACTGTGACAACCTGGAGCCAAACTGGAGCTACAAGCGCCTCTGGCTGAGCAGGGGTAAGGCAGCCCTCTGGAAGGCTTTGGAGGGAGGGAGAGTTCTCTGGCCCAGAGACCCGTGATTCCTCTTTGCCAGGAGCCTCGGCATTTCGAAAGCTGCAGCACATTACAACAGGAATCCACGATCCCTTCTTTGACAGGCACCAAAGATGCTGGTCAACAGCTGTCTATCAGTTCTGCCCTAAAACTTGTCACAGGTCAGTAAAACCAGCAGTATTTCCTGGCTCATAATGCTCCACAGTCAAATCCAAGCTGGAGAAAGCTAGGATGAGAAGTAATTATATCAAGCTGCAGAAAGGAAAGGTTTGGTCAAGTATTTGTAAAAACTTAATAAATAACAAACAGGACAATGGGACAGGCAGTCAAAGGACACAGTAAAAATACTGTGGTTATTTTAAATGACACTTTAATAGTTGAAAATCAACTGTTGAGAATGCCTGAGGGAAATATAAGCTTTCTACAGCCACAGTGCAGAGAGAAATGAAATAGTAGCTGAGAAGTGATCCTTTCCACCTCCAGATTCTGTATTCAGCAGTGCTTCTTCCATAATTTCAGCAGAGCTCTGAAATATCTGCATTTTCTTGTTATAAAACCCCCTAGCTTGTTATTATAATATATGCAACACAGCTGAACATTTAACAGCGTCAACATAGAAACACTATCAGTTGTATATTTATGAGGTTCAGTGGATGGAAAGGTAGAATGCTTTTGCAGTGAAGAGGCTAATCCTTCACCATGATGACCAGATTCCTTAATTAAAGTTGTGACATCCTGTCAGTTTCAATGTTAAATATACGTTTGTGTGTGTTCCACACCACACCTCCAGGCCCTTGTTTCTCAGAGTGGTTTGCACCTTCCGTATTGTGTTTTATCCCATCACTTAGTGTAAAACATAACCTATGCTACGCCCTTCTTTCTGGGAGGATGTAAAACTCTCACATACATAGCAAAGTGTGTAAGTAGGACTTGGTTCCACTGATTTTGACAGGACTGCATACTGTACTTTCACACATATAACCTGTGGGTCACATGAAAGAAGAGCAAAAAGCTCTTCTTTGTCCCGATACCGCCCCTCCCTCACCTTTCGTTTTATACAGATTATAGCCATGAAACGCAGCATTTAGCGTCCAGCATGCCTTTAGGTGAACCGATGACTATAGCTGTTTCCTAGAACGGCGGTGCCCCATCCAGAGGGGCCTTGGCTGGTTCTCCTGTTCCTCTGCCTGGCCCTTAGTTCACTTGTCCCACGGTGATGTCTACCCTAGGCTCAGAGGTCAATCTCAGCAGGCTCAGGTACTAACATTATGTTTAAACCTTCTCCAAATGGTGACGCTTCTGTGGGCTTTGGCTGCAGCTGTGATAATGGAAAACCCTGGCTTTGTTAACCGACACTAACGCTGCAACCCACTACCTGCTGAGAATCACGTCCTTTGCCTTAGTGCTCTGAAAGTACACAAAGGACTGGAGCAGCACCTGCAGGTGTGCCTCATGAAAGCATTTCTTCTTCTCCTCTTTTGGTAAATTAATTTACAGCCAACAATAATGGCAGAGATCTGGGACAGTGGATTAACTCTTCAGTCAGTCTCCTGGGATGAGGGCTCTGTGGTTTCCCCTTACCTCTTTATCCCCAGTGTGTAGCCTTTGTTTTCCCAACAGTTGCTTTTGTACTACTTAACACATGCTATCTTAGAGAGATCACCATCAAACTTAAATGTCACCCTACTTATGAATAGCACAGGTGACTGAACAAATATAAGAACTGTAATGAGATAGTTACACTCCTTATGATAATGACTTCTACAACCAGCAGAGCAGAGTAGCACCTTTTAATCTGGAACATTCAAACCCAAATGGTTTCCTTTCTCCTACAGATAACTTGTCAGTAGTGGTATTCCCAATTCCAGATACAGTACCAAGCAACGCAACCACGACGGAGTAATTTTCCACTGATTTATAGCTCCCATTGCAACATTTTCACTCCCAATGCAGTTAGAAATTAAAATGCATGGCAACTGTTCAAAGATTGCTGTTTAAACAGCAAAGCCAGGAAGTAGAGAAATATGTGAACATCTGACCTCACTGCTGAGGTACCTATTCTAAGAAATGCACATCTTAATTCACACAATTATTTCTGATTTAGTCAGCCAACTCTGGGTCAGACTCATAGGTTGTTCAGACCAGAATACTTCCACTGATTATATTGGTGCTTTGTGGGTGACTGTATTCCAGACAAGTGCATCACCTGCAAGGCTGATTCACTAGAACCTGAAGAAAAAGTCGTGATTTTTTTTCACAAATAGTAAACTGAACCTGTAACAAACATCCTTCAGCTCCAAATAGGCACACAGAAGTCCAGCCTGGCTCAGAGAGGTCTGCAGGACCTTTGCCACTGGCTGACTTGCTGCTGCTCAGGCAGGCGAGAGTACATATGATTAAATAAAGAGAATTACCTTTCTTGCGCAGAAGAACACTGGCGTGTTTCCGTCCATTTCTGTTTTCCACATGACATGTATAGTTAGCCAGGTCTGCCTCCTCTACAGCATCAAAGATCAATGTCAGTTCAACTTCTTTTTCACCGAGATGTTCTCTGAGGAGCCTGAAAGGAAGGAAATAGTCTTTGCTTAACTGAATTTAAACAGCTGGAAGATTCCCAAAAGAACTATGTTTTCTCAGGACAAGATACACGGTGTTCCTGGCCTCCCCCACTCCTGGAGAAGGACTTAGAAGGAGACTCGAGCTGGCTGAAGAAGACTTCACAGAGGTGTCTTCCATGACAACCCAAAGCTTTTTTCTCTGCCACGTTCGTAGTGATGAGCTGAAACAAGTGCAGGAAGAGGGGCTACCAGCACAACCACAGCATGTGGCTTGCTCACCGCCTGCACCAAAATTAGATGCTAAAAACAATGTTTCCTTTAAAAGCAGCAATAAATAGTCACTTTCCAGATAAGTAAATATGCACTACTAAGCTATAGATGAGCAAATCATAAGGCAGTATTTTAAAGGCTGGGTATTGTGATACATTTTAATGCAGTCTGGAAAACCAAAGAAAGGAGCTGTGCTACTCTGGAATTTTCTTCTATTTTTGGGGGCTAGATCCTGACTTTAAAAGGCAATGGTGTCAAGAACAAGAGCTCTCTGCTCCTTTGAGAGGACAGAGACATGCAAAATCCCCACAAAGGGAACAGAAAGTTCTAGCTGACTTTCAGGCCAGAGGTACAGTCTTTTGATGTCATTGTTCCAATGTGAACATTAAAAAGAATGCAAAATAAATGCAAGTGTTTTCTGATGCTGACATTAAGTCTAAAAATACAATGCCCTAGTCTCTCAAAAGGCTTCTTATCAGTTGCTCAAGGAAAAGTTGCTGGTCGTTTGAACAAGGAAATGTAGCATCAAGTAAAATCTACCAGATTCATTTGATGCTGTTAGCGCACTGCTGCACGATGTGTAAGGGGTAAACAGAAAATGTGGGATGCCCTCGCAGTTGCCTGTGAATTCACCACTGCCCAGAGTGCTTCAGTGAGTCTTCTCTCTGAAAAGATAGTGTATGGTACTAAAAAGTAAAGGTATAAATAAGATCCGGGTTCACAAAAAACATAGTTCCTTGGGAGGCTGAAGGGAGGCAATTGGCCACAAAGTAATTAACCAAAGCTCTGTTTGTGCTTGATGGAAACTGGTTCTGGAGAGCTTAAATTTTTAAATAACAACAGCCCCCAAAGTTCTGTATTATGAAGTTGTTTTGGGGTTTCCAATACGCACACACATTTTCTTATGTACATCATTTCCTGTAACAAACACGGAACTCCAAACATGAAAACGCAACAGAAGTGAAGTACAAGGGCGTTGTACTAGACAATCAAGAATGCAAGCCTGACTGCTACAAACCACATATTGCCAGTAAGGCTTCATACAGCCTTTAAAGGCTTGTGTGATCTGACAGAACCCAGATGATGTATCACAGCATCCACCAACAGTTCAGCCTCTTTCCCTATGGCTGCATAACTTGCCGAAAACCAAGTGGAAACATTGGTTTAAGAACTGGCATGTGTGTTGCATTTGGAAACTTGGAATGCATCTTTTTTGCAAATTCACTCTCATTTATTGGTGGGGGTTTTATGATTCTGGCCTTGAGTCCAAGTGCTGAAAATAATGCAAGAAAGACTGTATTTTTGCATTATTTCTGGCCAGAAAAGAAACCTCCCAAGAAAGCCTGATCTGTCTGTAGACACAAATTAGTATACATCATTGCTGGTCAGATAAATAAATTCTCATTTACCTATTAATATTCCATATCTATATATAGTGATATATTTTAAACTCGGGAAAGTATTTTTTCTCTGTTGGTATACAGTATGATCCACAAATTTTGGCCTACAAATGCTGTAAGGAACAAATAAAATCATTAGCAGAGAAGATATCTGGGACACTAACCTGGAGCACGCTGAATGCTCAAATTGTCTTGTGTTTACTATAATTTGTGTATTTTACACAGAAAAATTGAAGACAGATTGCAATTAAGATAAAATAAACTATTATTCTGAATCTATTTAAAATAAAATAATTGATTGACCCTTAACCTAAATTTAAATAATACGTGATCAGCTGAAAAGGAGCTTTCGCAAAAAAAAGAATATGCATATGGACTAAGAATTTTTTTCCACTTATTTTCATGCTAATTGAAATCTTTAGGAAGAAAACTCTTCAGAATGGGATCTATCATGAAAGTGCTGACAGTCACTTAAGCATTATGCTAGTAACAAAGTGTAAAAAGCTCTTAGGGGTCTGAAACCCTTCATTCCTGCTTTTTTTTTTTTCCTTTCTTTTTTTTTTTCTTTTTAACCAGTACTCTACAGCTAATGATTCATTGCTGCCACAGTAATACACAGTTGGCACCTACATTTTTTAATGTGTGTGCGGCCTTTAATTGATTGCATTTTGTGGTTGGTTCAGAGAACCCTGAGCACAATATTTTTGCCTTAGAAAAGGAACACAGTATCAACATGTAAGACCTTAAAGCCACAGCAGTATATGCTGCACACCCAGAAGATGAAGCTCTGTCCCTACCTGAGCTGGGGGAAACTTTGCCAGCAACACTGCCAACAGGTGCCAGCTCCCACAAGCTGAGAAAATAATAGCTCTTTTTTCTGGTTTGATGAACACACTGTAGCAGTAATTACATCATTTAATACATAGGTAAATCAATGGCGCTTGACAACTCACAACAAACAAGATGGAGGGAGACAGAGAAGAGGTGGGTGTAGTAAAAAAACCCCACCAGCTTCTTTTTGTTCAAGCCGAAGCATTTTATTTGATCTGAAACAACACAATTTGTCTACTGATTATTTTTCAGGTAAGATATGAATAAAAAACAAAAGCATAATTTAGAATACAAATGTTTTCTTTGAAAAATATCCAACGTTTCAGATTTTTCAAATCTTTTGTCGTATTTTCCTAATGTATTTATGCACTAAGTTGAATCTGAAGTTAAAATACTTTTCCCTTGAAACCACATTTTCCGGCTTGGTAGGATCACAGATGTAAAGGCCGTGAGAAAGCTTCACTTGTTCTCTTTGCAAGACCAAAGCATTAATTCCAAACCTTTACTAATTTACATGTGAGCTGAAACTTACCAAAAAGGAAATTTTTATTCTTTATATAGTTCAGGTTCTGGACTGTGAACAGGAATAGGAACCGCAGTCCCTTCTTTCCAGTCCTTAACAATAGCCTGCAGATGAAAGGGCAGACCTGCGTGTACATAAGTACCTCTCCAACGAAAAGTAGTTCAACTAACAACATGGCACAGTGATCTTCCCTCTCACTTTCCTGCATCGTGTTTCTCATTCTCTGCTCAGGCACTGCCTACCTGAATAGTGCAAGCTTTTCAGAAGAGGGCTGTCATTGCCATAGTTCTCTGCAAAATGCCCAGCACATTAGCTAGGCAGTGATGGTAATTCTGCCTCGATCCCTCATCATCCCCTCCTAACAGAATACATCATCTTCATCTTTTCTGAGCATTCTGCAACCATGAGTCGACTTTTGTGGGGGATGATCAGTAGGAAGAAACAAGGTTGTAGTTCAAAATGTCTCTGTTCACTTCTTTTCATGTCTCTAGAATGAATTAAACTATTTCCATTTTAAAAATGGAGAGTGAAAAAAAGACAAACATGCTCTACAAGTTGAGCATTATGAAGCACCTGCAAACTGTTCTGCAATGTTGCATGAAGAAGAAAAAGAAATGACTCGTAGGTGGCTGGGAGAGTAATGCCTGAAAATACGTCTTTGCCATGGCAGAGGGACAGTGTTGAAATTTGCTGTGGGCTCCTTTGATAATTAGGTACAACTGACAACTCTGCAGGCAGGCTTAAAGACTCCGATTCCTTCTTTAATAGCCCTGGTTCAATTTAAATGACATGTTTATTACTGCTGTGATAAACCCACCTGGCAAGCAAAGCCTCTTTCTCCTTTTCCCCCTACGTATGTCTTACATTTGGGGATCTTAATTCAAGGGAAGGCAAGGAGGCAGGTTACAGAAGGGGTTCATAGCCTCTAGGTCCTGCAGTGCTGATTAGTTACCTTTTATTATAAGGCTCTGTAACAAGGTCTAATAAATAACGAGAAGCCCAGAGCTACATACATATTACTCATGGTGAAATCTGCTTACCAAAAGAAAACGTTCCACGGGTTTGATTTTAACAGAAATGTTCAAGTCATGTGCATTCTTATTTTAGTGCTTTCATAACAGCACACTAATTGACTGGTAACTATGCATGCTAGAAGATGCAAACTAGGGATGGATGTTTCGTACACCCACACTGCACTGATCTGCAAACCTGAACTCTCATCACATACAGCAAATCCAGTGACGCAATGGATGGGTACAGTCCAGGGTAAAGACAGCACCAAAAATTCGGAGTGCTGCTACATTTATGAACTAATTTAACATAGGGGATGCAGAGTTAAAATGTTACAGTATTTGCCAAAGGAACAATTCATGACATATCTTGGTCTGGTTGTAACAATTCCCCATTACTTGTAGTTTATCAACATCAGCAGAAATGTGCTGATAATACCATATAGAAGCAAACTGATGAGAAAAGCATCTAACCAGAAAGTTCACCATGGCTCATCAAATTTGAAACATACATGACATTTTTTTGAAATACATCAATAAACATGACTGGGTGGAAGGTGTGGGCTGGCTCTGGGCACTGACAGAGAACAGTTGGTGCTGCTTAGTTTCCCTGAAGCAGCATACCTGCAATGGTACACATAAACAAGAGCTGTTACTGTGAAAAAAACATTTGCAAAAAGTTACTACTGTAGTTGCCATAGCTACTTCTAAATGAAAAAAGGTATGGACTGTGGCTCTGCTGGCAATGATGCAGTAGGGTTCGGTAAATGCTGTGTTTTTAACGCTGGGTGTGATGCACAGGATTAGGTACATGTTAAGTAGCTTTGCTGAAAAGAAGATTCACTGAATTGCGTTAAGTCTGTAAACTGAATCAAAGAATTTTAATGGAGTGAGAAAAGGGAGTTGTCACAAAATTAATTTGAAACATGAACGTGTAATGATATGGCACAATGAAGGACAAATAGAGCTTTTTCAAACTCAGTTTCACTAACAAATGCACATAAAAGAAAAGTTTTGAACTGTGCTATAGCTGGAGAGCTCTTTAAATACGAACCTCAAATTGTCCTTCTGATGTAGAGGAAGAACATGGCCAAAAGCACTCTGTTCATATATATATACCAGAGAGGACACAATGTTGTTAAATGCCAATTGCTTGCAGTGGCAGAAGTTTCCAATAATTGTATTTTGTGGTCAGAAGCCCAAAAGAGGATTGCACACTTAAAGCCATTCTAGCAATATATAAATTGAATCTGTATGCAATTAAGGTGCAATGTTAGGTCAGTTATTTTAGTACATCTTAATAACTAGTGGCTAAATGGCTGAACTTCAAATTATTGATCAGGTAATAAAGCAAAGGAGTCTCTCTCTCTGCCTGCGGTCCAAAATCACTTTCACAAGAAACAAACAACTCAGAAATGAAACCAAAAAATTGTGCAATGAAAGGTGCAAAGACCTTGCCTTTCTTTATAATCTATATTCATTGTACCTATAGGAGCTGGGGCAACCTTGTCCGTAGCATAACCATAGCTCAGTCTTTGCTCAAAGAGCTATTAATCAGGTAATTATTAAACAAGGAAGACAAGATGATGCTGTTAGGTGCAAATTCCATGAATGTTCATGGGGATACAAGTGTCTTTTTTCTTTACAACTGGTACAGCAAATGATAACCAGCATCTGGAATCGGCCAAGCACAAGTTGGATATTGAACATTCTCACACAGAGACTTCCTCCTCTTCCTTAAGTGTTAAGAATGGAGGAAAAAATGCTGCTCTTTGAGAGCCCTAGTTAAGGCATACTGAGAGCTGCATCACAAGCAGACATTCAGTAGAAGAGAAAAAGTATGGTGTCTTCCACAGGAGACCATTCATCTTTAAGATTAACACTGATGCTGAAATGAATGTCATCTTGCCAAGGACTGCCACAAGGGGCAGCTGCAGTGGACAGCATCATTTCCACATGGGGCTAAAATCAACCCCCAAACCACTCCAGAGATGCTTCAGCTACCATCAGGGGAATTTCATAACAGATTCTCAGGCACATAGATAGCTGCTATGTCTTTTAAGTTGATTTGCTAGAAGGGAGAAGGAGTAACTCACACTGGCCTGGTTCCAAGTCATTCATCACTCTTCAGACAGAAAACTATTTCCACTTCCAATTAAAAAAACTCTTTCAAAAAACCCCAACGGGATTTTGGGACATACCATGTTTTCAACAGTAAATACTCCAAAAAGTACCTGACTTCGCCTTCTCTAATGTGACCTTCTAATTCTTCTATGAATTTTTCCCCTTTCATCCAGTAGATCATGGGGCCCGATTCTCCACTGAATCCAAAGAAAGCTTTGCAGGCCACGGTCAGCGGGTTTCCTGAGGACAAGAAGAAAAGAGGGGGTGTTAGACACTTTGTCATGGCTACTAGTGAAAGAATGATTAAAAGAAATCTAAACACCTCAGATAAATCTTCCCACTTAAAATCAGAGGGGAAAAAAAAAAAAAAAAAGAGGAGTAACTATAAACCATAGGAAAAAAGGTGATGTTGACTGGTACCTTAGGAAATAGCTGTGAAATGAAACTCTGAGGTTATCGATAATTTCATTTTTCCCTGAAAGATACTACATGAACAATGAGAAGGTATGGAAAAGGTGGCAACATAAGGGGATGTCAGATTGGTTGTTAAAAAGAAAGAGATGACTTCTTTGTCAGACTCCCGGGATCTCTACCAGGACTGGGGAGCGTGCCCTAAGAGGCCAGTAAATCACTGAACTTGCTTACTGCTGCTGATCCACCTGTAAAAAAGACAGAGTAATTTCTTCCTCACTTAGACAGAAATCAAATGTTAATGAAGTCTTGGTAAGCTGTTCAGTGAGCTTTTAAAGATCCCCAAGTAATACATGATGCCAGCGAGCACCAACAACACTCATGTTACTGTCAACAGGCTTTTGGCAAAAGACCAAACTTCAAAGCATTATTCAAGCAATAAATAACTCTTCCTTTCAGCTCTGCACAAATACATCCAAAAGAAAGAAAATAAACCTTGGAAACTAATCAGATTTCTTTTCTCTCCAAGAATTCAACATTTAGATGGGCTTTTGTTTGGCTACAGCTCTAGTTGCACTAGCTAGTTCAGGACTGTGCTTACACTGCCATGACAGATGGTTGTCTGCCTGCAGAAGAAAAAAAAAAAAAAAAGAATAAAAAAACCCCAATCAAGCCAGGAAATTCAGGAAAACCATGCTTGTTCTCTTAGTATGCAAATACAGCTGCTGCAACCACTTCTTTTTCCCTATTTTACCCAGCATAGCCCAGGTTACAAAGCAGCTACAGAGTCACTAACTCACATGGGAGGACAGACCTCATTTAATGTCAAAGGAGACTCCTGCTGAGTCTTCCAGGACTTGGGTCGAGCATGAAAAATCCAAATAATGCATTTTACCATATTTAGAAGAAATGTTTTATTATGCCAGCCATTCTCAGTGCCAGCAGGAGACTCCTTTGATGCTGAAATAGAACAGGCCTACACTTCTCAAAAACAGCTAGTCATTTGGAGCACATTGGTTGCTTGGGCATGGTTTAATAGTTTCACATCAGTTACTCCTTGTCCACTCAGCAGTGATAACTCACTGTGTGCATGCTTGGAGCATATGAGAGCTGTGTGTTAAAGCATCTTTGCCTAAACCCCCAAAGAGCTGTCCTAAGTCAACTGCTTGCAGTTGTCTATCCATTATTTCAGTGCCCAATTTAAGACACATCAAAAGAGTCTGATTAGTCAGGAAGTGCAGCACTCCCAGCCACTGAAAATCAGCCGCCTTTAAATTGTTTCCAAGTCAAGATCCAAAATTACAAGTCCTTTTGAAACATTAGGATACAGCAAGAAAAGGTTTAAAGACTGCACTTCAGTCTGTTTCTCAAATAGCAAAAGACAAAAATAGAAAATGTTTATCCTGAAAATGTTTTACAGACTCTTTGATTATCTCCACATTCGCTATGAACTCTGGTACCACAGCTGGCCACTGAACACGTGCTGACGCTGACAGATTGTATACAACCAGCTCAAACGTCCAAAATACAAGAAGAGGTGGATATTCATCCCACAACACTGACCACCATCATAAGAAAGTTCCAAACTTTATTAACTAATGAAGTCAAAAACACATCTAGGCAGACACTTAACCCCATTACAAGACAATATTGGAGAAGTCTGTTCCCTTCTGCTCCTAACCCGTTCACCCAGCCCTGCGAGGTGCTGTGTGCCCTCCACGGGTGGAGGGGAGGATTGGAGTCCCTGGCTGTATCCATCTCCTGTTTCCCTAACGTGCTGGATGCCTATGAGGTGTGAGGTCTTTTGTGCCGCTTGCCTCGGAGTCATGATACACATCTATTTAAATACCACTTAGTGATTCCTAGCATGTGGCTGTTCAGTCCGTGTTTGATTTTAATAGAGAAAGACAATTGTATCAATGTGAAAAAGAAAAGGGTATCAGCACTGACAGTATATGCCCTTTTCCTGGCACACCATGCCAAGCATTAAGTGTTACAAGGAAAATATATTACAGGGTGTGCTTTTCCTCAAACCAGCAAATTTTTACTTAAAAACAAACCCTGAAGAAAGGAAAATATTCCAAGGTGAGTCTAAGATTTCTATACATGCAGAGTAAATATCCTGAGGTAACACATCTGATCTGAAGAAATAAGACGTTTTCTATACAAATAGGAAAACCTGAAAAACCTAGTGGTTGTTACACAGCTTCTGTAATAAACAAACCCAATATAAAGCATCAGTAGCCTTTACTGTGACAGCCTGCATGCTCTGAACATGCCCAGGCAGATCTATTTCCCAGCTTTGCCATGAGGGAAAACCAGCAGAATAAACTAATACTGTCAACAGCAAACTTTAGAGTGAATTAGTGTTTTCAGCTCCAAGTCTAGGACTGGCCACACCTGAAAAAAACCAGCCCATCTCATCTGCAAACCCATCACCGATGAGAAGGAACTGTAAGCAATGGGTTTCTCATGGAACAACTGATTTTTATCTCAGTAGCAGAATGATGCACATCTAGGTTGAGCTGATCTGTCCTGGGTAGAAAGAGCT
This sequence comes from Falco rusticolus, assembly GCF_015220075.1. Lineage (NCBI taxonomy): Eukaryota > Metazoa > Chordata > Aves > Falconiformes > Falconidae > Falco > Falco rusticolus. Next base: position 8,430,912 of record NC_051200.1, on the reverse strand, counting down.
TGGAATTTGATGACACTTGAAGGTCCCATCCAAACACAAACTCTCACACACTGTTCTTCTACTCCTCCAGCTGGTAAGGACATCATCTCACTCTTCTCTAGCTATCTGAAGCAGCTTCTGCTTTTTAAGTCTCATCACACCTTTGTGAACTCTGGAAGCAGGACAAAGTCAGAAAAGGTAACAACAGCTCTTCCTTGCAGAAAGTTTATCTACTCAAATAAGCTTCCATAAGGAACGTAAGGGAGGTTTCCCCTCTCCTGCTATGTTAAGGCACAGCTGGCCACAGCAGCAACCTGTTACTACTGGTTTTCAGGGAACTCCAACCAATTCCCACCCAGAAAAGAACATAGCATGTCTCACTGCATTTCTCTCCCAAGTACTGAGATACTAAAATACCCGAATTCCCTGGTTCCTAAATGTACCCTTGAATATGGGGAGAAATGTGCTGAGCATGGAAAGTGCCCTTTGCAGGTCCTGATCTTGGGGCTGGCTTTAAGCCATGTGGTGTCACACTGAGACACAGTTCCAGGCAGAAGGAACTAACAGGCAGTCTGCAACTCCAACAACTCATCTTGTGTAAGGCCCAAACTTTTGCATATCATTACTGCTATTCTGCATGACACTGAGTAGTTCCACAACTAACTGTTCTTATTAAGAAAAAAATCACCTTGCATCACTTAATTAACAACATCAAAGTTCCTAGAATGAATGCTATCCTAAGTTTTCCATTTATAAATGATTTCTGTTTAAATCAGACACATCAGTTGCAATTTTAATTAATAATTTGCTCAGAAACAGAGAAAATTATTAGTAAGATTTTTAAGACTCAACAGTTGAGATAGTATTTTAAGAAACAAGGGAAGAAACTAGAAAATCCTGCTTGTAGACATCACTGAGTCTACTGCTTTGCTGGGGTCACCTTGTTACAGTAAAGCCTCAGGTTCCAGCAGAAGTCTCTGCTTTTGCTTTTTTTCCCTCCTCTGTCAATCAGGCAGGCTTGTTGCAAACTCCCAGCTGATAAGACACAACCACTGGCAATAGAAATTACATTTTTTTCTAAATCTTATTGTACATTTTTCACCTGACCATTTGCATAACAAATCTGCATGAACTCTACCATACATTGTAGCATTTTTTTCTGAAAATAAGAATCCCACAGAAATGCAATTATTCAAGCAAAATAGCTGCCTGATGGCAGTAGGAATACTGGTTAAGGATGGAAAAAGAGTCTGCAAAAGAATGTAGCCAGGCATGATTCTGGATGTGCTTACTGCAGGTCCTACATGCTTTGAAAGAGAATGAAAAATCCTTCAGTACAGTCCCTCTTGAACGAGGAATGCTCCAAGTAACAAGTAAATGAAGCTTAAAATACCTAGAAGTTCTTCAGTCTTTTAAAAATGTAAGTGCCAAGATGAGATGACTGACCAGCATGGAAGACAAAAGCTGTTCACAGATCGTAAGATCTGGCTTATACCAAGGACCTTTTCAGGGATTTTTTTTTAAAACACAGATTGATTGTTTCTTTTTCTTTCACTCGTTTTGCACAAGTAGTTGTATTTTGTGGCTTATTTGTGAGCATCTACTCAAGGCTGCAACACAGAGTTTGTATTCTCCGATGTCCACATTCTGCTGGTTCTTTGTTCTTCCAGCAACTCAGGCTTTCACTCATGGAGCAAATCATCCCAGAGCAACCCCATCAAACTGCCAAAGCCATCTATGAATCCTTAGGTGCATTTTTTGTTTGTTTTGTTTTTCCCCATAGTTTGAAACAGTAGCATTTTTTCCAATTCTTTCACATTTTTGTGCCAGATACACCACTCTCAACAAGCCTGAACTGAAGCAGATGATCCTTCCAAGCTAGTGGCAGAACTGACTAAAAGTGTCAAAGGAAGACCTCCTTGTGTACCAAGGAACATCACAAGTCAATCCTGAACGTGTCGCTAGCTGGATTTACATCTTCAGCTCCAGCTGGGTGTTAATATTATTGACTGTAACATCATTGCTTTTACCTATTTCAGGGCTGGATGCTGTATACACGTCGAAGGGAAAACAAGTGCACTGCTGCCACCAAAAAATTCCATCACTCCAAGTCTCTTATTGATGCATATGCATCATGTAGCTCCTCTCTGATAATGGTGCTTGTGTCTCTTTCCCTACAAGTCTGACAGAGAGAAGTGTTTGCAAAGGAGCAGCTTCCCACTCTTGACACATGCAGATGTTATGCAGGCACTTCACAGGCTTTGTTTCTTCAGTTTGCTGAGACAGAGGACAAGAAAGGCAGGTGACATCACATCTCAGTAACTGTATTCTAGAGGCTGTCTGCAGAATCAGATCTGACTTTGCAGGCTGTGAGGTTTGCAAAGCAAATCTCCATGTCACTGACAAGAACATTATTGTTCTAATGTGCTTTACAAGTGCTAGAAACTGGCCAAATAGCAGCAGAGTGATTTAAATTGCCCTGGCAAGGCAGGCTGGGTTGTATACTACTGTGAAGAACACATTTCCTTTTCCTTCAGAAGGACATCCTGGATAAAAAGATACGGGAGGCAAAGCTTATGCCTGCAATTTATCCACAAAACAAATGCCAGGGGCAACAGAGACCTTGACTCATGAAAAACAATCTCTGTGTGTGGTAGCTTCTATCTAGTTAGCAGAGAATGTCAATTTTATCTAAGTCCCTTGCAAGGACATCTTCTTAGCTGTTCCCTTATGCTCGGCAGTAAGAGGCAGAACCCAGCAGCACACTGAGGTGGTGCAGCCTGAGCCAAACCATGGGTTTTGCTTTGCTGGCTGATGCTGAACGTCAGGCTGAGCTGCCACCAGGGGTGCAAGGATGGCAACAGCAGCAAATGGTGCCCACTCAAGTTGACTCTTGCAATCTGAGTGCCAGACCCTGCGGCTGAGCTGCTGAGCCCTAGACCTCTGCCCAGGGCTCATCCGCAATGGGATGACTTCCTAAAGAAGTCAGGAGGCATTCAGCAAAGGTAGCTGAGGATATGCTTGGGTTTTTCTCCTGTCACCCAGCACAGCTGATCACCTGTGTTTCCCAGTCCCCCTCAGCAGAGATCAAGGCGCTGCTGTACCACTCCATAACATCAGGGTCTTCAGCATCTGTTCTATACCTGGCTAAGGTGGCACCGAAATTGTTCACAGATTTATCTGCTACTGAATTTAGACAAAGCTACAAAAACCCACAAAAACCTCAGGTACATTATCACTTCCCTCCTTTATTTTTTTCCTGGACATCTCCCAGCATTGCTTAATCAAAGATTCCATGTTTTGTTTAGTACAACAAGATTTACCAAGTCAGTGCTAATTACTCTACCTGGGCTTCTTTTACTTGGCTATTCTACAGAATGCAAGCCTAGCTGTGTGCTAAATCACATTAACCCATTTAGGTAAAAGTCTCATGGAGTTCAGTGAGTAGTTTGAGCATTAGTGGATCCAGTGAAAATAAAACATACTCAAACCAAATTATTTTCCCTGACTGAGGAAAAAAAATTAATTACAGAAAGTTCTATAATGTTTCAGCAGCCAGTAGGTTCATGACTGGACATGATCCTTCCAAACATTTGCATAATTAAAGATCAACCAGGAATTAATGAACTGAATGCATTAGGGGAAAAAAAAAAAAAAAAAAAAGAAAGAAAAATAGGGAAATCCAACCTCACTAGCCTCCAGAAATTCAGTTAAAGAACATGTAAAACCACACACACACGTACAGATATATACTTTACTAAGATTGATTTATTCTCCAAGTTTCTACAAAGAAATGGGCTAAAGGAGGTGTTCTTCCCCTAAGTAAGCCCCTGTGTTGTGAACAGCCTATGCTAGCCATACAATGATATTCTGGTAGCTGTATTGATACGTAGGAAAAATGAAAGGTGGCAGTACATGACATACATTAAGTGGGCTCTTCAGTCATGTAAGAACTTTTTGACTAAGGCAAGTCTGGCAATAACAAAGAGCCCAGTAAAAACTTTGACAAGAAAAATGCAAGAGATCTTTAGGTCTTGTTTTGTCCTCTGTAGTTTATGATCTTAATTCTAACCTTCTCTCTTGCTCTGCTCTTATTTCTTATGCCCTGAGACAACACAAAACACATGGCCATGAGATATTTGTGCTTTTCTGTCTCACTCAAGTGAGCAAATGGCATATATAAAAAGTAGCATAAAAATAACACTGACTAACAGCAAGCAGCAAAACTCCAAACATGAAACAAAGCAACTAAGTCTCTAGACAGTTTGTTGCCAAAACCAGAAGTCAACGTGTTTGCTGGCATTCCAGACAGCCCCAAAGCCTTCTAATTTAAACACCACAATCATGACCCACTGCAAGTGCTGCTTGTAGGCTGGGTTATTGACCGTGGCTCTCACAAAAAGGGAAAAAACTAAAACACCCACAAGGCTGAAATGTTGCCGATAAAAAGTTATCGGATGTTCTAAAAATTAATCAATAAAGGCAAAATCTCCTAGAGCAACTTTCTTCCAAAAGCATCCCAGAAAAAAATCCCAAACCCCACCCCTACCAAAGCAAACCTCACCTAAATCCTGCAAAATCCTTTATCCCATTTTCAGAACTGCCTTTGGGTCATAATTTGAAATCTTAGTCATTGAGAGCTCAGGTGTAACTGAGAGTCAAGGATTTCAGTGTTCCAGTTATTCACCTACAATGAAGACAGATGCTTTGTGGGATTTCCAGAAGCAGCTTGACAGCTGCCTTGTGCTGACTATAATTCATGCTCATTGCTGAGGGTCTGAAAATCTCATTTATGTGCATTTTGAGGCACAGAAATATTATTTAAGAGAAACGCCCTGTAGGTACTTAAAAAGCATTCCCTTGGTGGTAGAGTTCCTAGGGCCGGGGGAGCCCACTGGCAACAGAACAGTGACATCCAGACTAAGGTGAAGTAAGCAGGGAGCGAGATGGAACAAACCATCTCACTATGACCAGGGCATGGGTATGGCTTCATGCTGTCACAGCAATCATTTCCCTCTATTCTGGTATCACCTTTTAACATGGCCAAAATAGATGGTGACACACAGGTGGGTTGCTCTAAGAGAAGAGTAGGAAAGGAAAAAATTATTCAGAGGGACACTTGCTTCCTTATATCATTGTCCCATAGCAAGAAGGAGAAACAGCCAACTGTTGGTTTGAGCTACAAAGAGATGGACCACAAAGAGATGCTCCTGTCTCCTCCCAGCAACCTGCTGGTTCAAGGGGAAGGTAGGGTCCTATGCCACAAATGGCTGCTTCTTGCCAGCTTCAGGACTTTCCAACTCTCCAACTTGCCCTGCATAAAATTTTCTATGAACATTCGTGTCTTACGTTCCAGTTTCCTGAGCAAGTACATCTTTGATCTTTTCTCTCAGGGGCAAAAGAGGATGAAATCCAGCATCTCTTTCCAGAGAACAATCTGGCTTCACGCAAAGGAAGTGCATGGAGGAAACAACCTAATCAAGGTCTGCCACCATCAGTGTGGCCAAATGCCAAACCTTACCCACATGAGCATGTAATGGGTATCCAGCTGTACGTCTTAGTGAGTTCCCATTTAGTAGGCAGAGGGTACATTCAAGGTTGCTAAAGAAACCAGCTGCAGGCTGCAAGAGACTGAAGAAATTATGCTAAACTTCTTCCAACTTTCGTGTTAATTTTTAAATAGATGATAAAACTTCTTAAGACAATGACTAAAGAATGGATAATTCTTCTTCGCTTAGAAAGGACAAAGCAAACATGAACTCATGCTTCATGTTATGGATGTCCTGCCCTATAAACAAAGTGACACCCTTTGAAATCAATGCATGCTTCAAACTAGGGAGTCAGCCGGGGTGTTTTAGTACTTAGTTTGTGACTGGTCACTCAACTCCTGCTTAGATTTTGGCTAACCCAGCTCATGCTAAGGCTTGATGTAAGCTGGGAGCAGTGCCACTGGCTCAATGCGAGAGCACCATGTGGGCAGGACAGGCAGCCAGACAGAGCTAAAGGACCACTATGCACCATGATCCCCTGCAAACTGCTGTCTCCAGCAGCCATTACCTTTTGCCTGGAAGTTTCCTCAGAATGCACTAACTTATGGAAATGGTATAGATCAAACCTCCAAGGTGGAGGGTATAAAACATCAGTTTACCCAAAAAACCTTGTGAAGCGAATCGAATAGCAGCTGGACTGCTGAGGCTTTCATGCGTCCTGGTATGATACAAGGGGACACCCACAAGTTGATGGAGGAGGAAGGATGAGCACTCTCACTGTCAGCTAGGTAACTAATTCTTTTCTTTTGCTCATAGGTGCACGATATTGAGAGTTATGGGCTATAACTACTGAAACCTTATGACTTGAGCAGTGAATAAGTGAATCCACATGATACACTAATCTGGGCAAAAGGGGACTGAGCCCCTGTTTGTCATGTTTGTTCATTATATTTCTTCATTAGCTCATGAAATAAAGTTTAAATCACAGAGTACATTGCCCTGTAAATCTGAACGGACTGTGACATCAGCTTTGTACAAGGGCATTAATGGAAAAACTAACTCGCCCTGAACAGCTTGCTAATATCTCCATAGTGCCCTGAGCAGGCATGTAGAGCCAGAAACGTTAATGCGGTTAACAAGGTCCAGAACATCACCTTGATAGACTTATTTAGTCCTTTCCTTTCTCTGCTGTCACGGTCCTGACAGTGCACAGGAATGGGGTAGAAGGGCTAAGAAAAGGGGCCAGACACAAAAGGCAATAACTGCTGCAACCTTCTTACTTCTCCAGCTTTCCTAGCCTTCCTATAATAAATCAAACACAGTGCTGGGTTGTCCTGGTCAGGGGGATGAAGAGAGAGATGCCAATCACCTCTGAAAATGAATGTAACCACAACTGTCACCTCATTTGGCCTCAGTTATGCAGGTGGCCTCTCATCCCCGGGAACAGGGCTTGCTAGAGCCTGTGATAAGATGACACAAGTTCTCACTTCCCCTGCACAATGGGACCAACAGGGACACAGCTACTGAGATCAGCTTGTACTCAGATGAGAATCTACAACTGACTGATGTGCTTAAAGCTCAGCAAATAAACATTTTGCTGAACAGGGAGAGGGTTCCCCGTTGATTAAATTTAGGCACGTGTTTAAGTGCTCTGCTGAGTAAGGGCAACAGTGAGTTCTAAATAGAGGCTGTAGTTATGAAAAAGATTTAAAAAGGAAAACAACAGCCACAGAGCAAAATTTTAACCAAGCTAACTCCAGTAAGTAACTACCATTTATTATTTACTTAAATTTAGAGAAAACATTTAGGGTGTGCAGGAAAATAAAACACAGTTCAATAAATACAACCTGTATTTTCCTTATTGAATGAATCACTATTGTTCATCAGTTGTCCAATAAAGAATTTACAGGGAAGTTTAATCTCTTCTAATTTCTAAAAATTAAAGGACACATTTTTCTTTTCCCTTCTTTTTGTTAAAAAAACCAAAAGTAATGATAAAAAAACCCCAAGTAACATTAAGGTGGATAGTATTTTAATAAAAAGTCAATCACACAGAAAACTCTCACTGGTTTACATCTTTTCTTTCTCTTTTATTTCTTTTTTCCCCAAAACCTTGGGGTAAGAATCTTTTAACCAAGACACAAGACCTAAGCCAGACATTTGTATCTTGGGTGCAACAATTTAGCAAGCATTTAAGAATGAAAGGGTCATGAGAAATTTTATAAATTCGGACAATTTCTCAGAGTTAAAACTACTCCTTCCTAAAGAGAAACAGTGGCAGCCCTTGTGCTCAGTAATTTGAGCCATAACCTATCAGTTCAGGTAAGTGCCAGTTGAAAATGACCTGGGTTTGTTTTGTTGGTTTGTTGTTTTTTTTTTTCTGACAGATGTGATTTACAGAAGTCAATAGACTAATTGCCCTAAACCTATTAGCAGTGCGGACTCAGATTTACCCTAAGCCTCCTGCTTTGCATTCAGTTGACAGCATTCACATTAACCACACAATAAATGTAATTTTAGTTGCACAGGAGTCTAATAATCTAATTTTTCCCTAGGTGAGTGCCAAACAATGAAGTCTGTAACTTAGAACTCCTAAATTCTGTCCCATCACTTTCCCCCCCCTGGATCTTTATACAGTGAATGCACAGCCCGTGGTTTCACCTTACCCAAATCTACTTCACCCTCATTCTCAACATTGCTGATTACTGATGATTAAAAACACTCCAAAAATGAAAAAAAATCCACTTTGCCGGCTCAAGCAGAAACTCCTGCAAAGGGGTTTACATTCATGGTGATGAGACATCACATGCTTGCAGAAAAGAGTGGGAATTTCAAGACATAGCAAGGCAATCATCCCAGGATTGCAAAACTCGATGAACAGGGAAGGGAAGATGTCTCTGCAAGGACTAACTCTGGCCTTCTCTAGATCACAGCAGAGCACCCCTGAAGGAGGATAATACTGTCTTTGGCTCACAGCACCAGAGGAGCAGGGCCCAGCTTTTATAAACTCCTGTTCCAGGTTTGAAAGGAGGCAAAACTGTCAGACTAAGCTATAGACACAGACTGGATGGTACCAGCTTTACCATACTTGCCACCAGCATGGGATGCCGCAAAGCCCACATCTCATGTGCTCATGGGACTACACTGGGAAACAGGAGCATGAATTCACTCTCAGGTGGTCCCATTGTCTTGGGGATTTCCCAGGTGGCCACATCGCCTGGCTGTGGATTCCCCACAGCTAAGGCAAATGGCACAAACAGGTCATACTCTGAGAGGAAAGTGGGCTCAGAGCAAGAGATCCTCTGACCAGGTGTGGCATGCAAAGCAAAGACAAGGATAAGAAACCTTTTTGAAAGAATAAACCCCCCAATAAATAAAAAACCTTTACCTCCACCCAGTCTCCCCACCCCTCTTGGAGAGAGGGATGTCCCGTCTTCTTGAGACTTACAAGAAGATATTATGAATTTGAATCTGAATTATATTGAGAAGAGGGAACCTTTATTACCCTGCTGTGGAGAATTCAGCGTGAACTCTCCATTTAGGAGAGCCATGTTATGAGTGAATTCAGAGCAACCTCCTGAGAATTTAGCATGAACTTAGGCGGCTGATTTTAAAAAGACTATTTGCTATTAAAGAATGAAGGGGAATCAGGAAATACGAGCTCTTCTACACTGTGGTCAGGGCTCTCAGCCCTGTTATGCACAGCAGGCAAAGCACCAGTGAGCTACTGTCTGGCCCAGGTAGGAGTCCAAGCCTGCCCTTCGCTCTGGCAGGCTGTGAGCAGCTGTGCAAAAGCACTGAGCACACAAAGCTGGCTCCCACAGAGAGCAACTTTGATTTCATACAGTCCTGGAGCTTCAGAATACCCCTCCTTGTGTCTTGTCCAGGGTGGTGTTTGGATGTAAGGCAGTATCTTAGGAGCTCAGGATCTCAGAGCAGGATCTTAAAAAAACCCTCCTGAGAGAAAAGCTTTGCTCTTCTTTATTGCTTATCTCTTTTCTTAGCTGTGCTGGTGCTGAGAAGGAAATTAAGCCGCTCCCTGTAAGATCTCATGTGAAACCATGGTCACTTCAGTGCCAAGATTGTTATTTGAGCTTTTTTCTAGTGTCAGAAATCTTTGTGTGGCCTTCACCCGAATTAACCAGAGAAGGTTACAGACTTGCTTTTTCCTCCCTTGGGAAAGCTCCTGCCACCATCCGAAAACTAAGCAAGGACCCAGGTAATTGTGATCATCTGGAAGTGTAACGGTCTAATCACACACAGATGTGTAGGAGCAAGACCAAAGGACTGGCCTTTAGAGATGTGCATCTGCTACCTGGCAGAGCACTAAATGAAGCTGTGTCTGCAGCTGATAACAGGCTAAGGCAAATGCCTGCCCCCAAAGTCTTGTGAATGTTTATTTTAAGGATTTTTTAAAGGGATGCTGCACATGTTCTCAAAAACCTCATGTAACAACACAAAACAGAAACAAATACAACAGAAAAAAACCTTCTGTAGTCCAGAGTGGATTTTCCAACACAGGAAAGTCACCATTGCTCCATGCACAGGGAGTCATAAACATGGCCACGGTTCACTGTTATCCTCCTCCAATGCCCAGAGGAATACGGGGAAATGGTACCTAGCGCTGGGGCATACCTGTGAAGAGTTGTTAGCTGCCCTGAGGGGCTGTTCTGCTTTGCAGTCAGAGAGGTTTTTCTTCAGGTCTTTTTCTGTTGACTCTGCTGAGTATTAGAGACAGAAAAGGCCAGGTGAAATTTCTCCTCTGTTTGGATAATGATCTTCTGTGCTACCTTGTTGAGAACCAATGTGTCTGAACTAATTTCTTTCATTTTTCTGTCAAAACCATAATTATTTCCTTAATCAATCCATTCTTCCTTGGGCTAGGGGTCACAAAAAGACAGTAACTCAAGTCAGTTTGTCAGGAATTGTCTTCACTGAACTTTCCTCAACCCTCAGCTCGAGAGTCAGCCTTCCTTAAAGCTGTCCACCCTGACATCTGTGCCGACTCCGTGATGGATAGAAAGCTTCTTTTCTTGGGTATGGTTGATGTACTCTGGGGATTGCACTGGAGGCCTCTAATATTTTGCCTTATATGCTACCGCTGCTGCATTTCAGCCCAGTATTTCTCAGCAACATTCCCCTCTGCTGCGCTGTGCAGGTAATGGGCAACATGTGCTTCTTTTGCTCTGCCAGGTGGAGTCATCTCCAACAGAAAGCCTGCCTGGAGGGAGATGGGGCTGGGTGTGTGCAGCATCTGAAAAATCTTTCCCACACTGCAAAACTCTAATGGTGGGGGGTGCTGCCTAAAGAGTGGGGCAGTTGGGGCAGTGAGGAAAGAGGCTGAATCTTCACAGGCAAAGGATGCTGTTAGAGGAAAGAGGCTGAATCTTCACAGGCAAAGGATGCTGTCAGCTCTGGTCACGGGGAACAGGGCCCACTGGAGGCTCGTTGAGGGGAGCCTGGAAGCAGCACTCCGTGGGGAAGGCTAGGACAGATTTGTGCTCTGTGCTACCTATACCTGTGTCATTTCTCATTTCCCACTAAGGATAAGCTCACAGCCTGGCTCAGAGAATGAGCACAGACCCCTGCAGAACACTGTACTTTATGCCTCACAGTGTGCTGAAAAACAGGATCCCTTGGGTAATTATCAGTCAGACAGACCAAATAATACTCACTATCCCCAAATGCCTAACAAATCAGCCACACAGACACTCCCACCACTCCCCCTCCAGTCCCCCTATAATGAAACCCACTTTAAAAGTCCATTTTTATGGACATTTAGAAATCCATTTAAAAAAAACCCCAAATACACACACAGAGAAACATAGTCTTGTTTGCTAACAAGTTGGGGTTTTTTCTTTCTTTTCCGATGAATATTTCTCATTTTCCCAACAGACAGAAAATACATTAAATACTTCTGTACTGATTCCTGTAGCACTAGTTTTTCAGCCTTTTTAGATTTATTAACCTCTACAAATTTTCTGTTGGAGCTGTTGACTTTCCCAGAGACCCCCTTGCCCCCAGTGACACGAAGGTACAGCCTAACTCCCTTCCCGAGCCCTAAGGAGCAATCTGCCACACTCCAGTTACCACCCCCTCCCCTGGGAAGTTACCTGGCAGCAGCACACACGTAGTGCTGTGTGTGCTGAGATTACGGAGTGTATGGAGCAGTTGACTGGGGATAGCTGTGGAAGGCAAAGAGCAACCTCCCTTTCAGAAGACTGCTACAGAGAGATGGCTTCAAAGGGGAGAGCAGTAAAAGGGCACGTCAACAAAAGCAGAAACAAAACCTCAGCATAGGCCAACATTTCTTTTGTGTATGGCACAGATATGGAGGGGACAAGGAGTGAGCCTTTTGGGCAGTGAAAGACCCAGCTGGGAGAATACAAGGGACAAGTTGTGGCCTCCCTGAAGATGTGACAGGAGGGCTCCTAGTGCAGCCACCCCGGCACGATGCCTGCCGTGCCTGAGCAGCATTATTGCTGTTCCCAAGGTGTGGGGCTGCTGCAGTGGAGATCCATCCCTGTGCTTTGCCAAAAGCAAAAAAAGCTCAAGTTCAGTTTCAGCAGTGCAAGGGGTAGTATTAATTGAGGCCAAGGTTCTCCAAAGATGCTCCAGGGAAGTTTCCTCAGCTGCTGGGAAAAGGTGACAGCAAGGTGTAGTTACATAGGAGAAAAAGACATGTAAAATCTGCCCTTCTGGCCAATGGGGATGCAAACGCATGGCTGGCAGCGCACTCTCTCTGTGCTGGGCCTGCAGGGGAAGGTACAGCCAGGGGAGCCCAGCTGTCGCTGCCTGGCAGCATGAACCATGCAATGGCAGCAGCGTGTTTGCCCCCACAGGGCTGGCACCCCGGTCTCTGCTGCCCGCAAGCTCAGAGCAGCCTGGGGTGATGGATGGTCCTCAGTCCAGCCAGCACCTCCTGCCTGTCACCCTCACAGCCAGCACTGCCCAGCGCAGGGACACTGGGCCACATGCGCTGCTGCCATGCTCTGCAAGCCCTCAAGCTAGTGCATCTTTTCTTCCAGGGTTAAAGAAACTTCAGTCCCACTGTGAACAACCGCTGCTAAAGTAGGCCTGCCCCACTGGGAGAAGGGGCATGCAGGACCCATGGGGTCCCAGCCAGCCTCACTCCCTGATACTGCCTGGCCCACTTTTTTGGTTGGCTTTTAGATGCAAAGGAGAGGACAATGTGACAGGCAGTTTATGGAAGCTACTGATTGCTGGCACCCTGCACTTTGCTTTTGTCATGTTGAGTCATCTGCAAGCTGCTCAGAGCCTTCGTGGTGGTGCTTTTTGCTTGCTCAAATGGAAATGAAGTAAAAGCCAGGGTGACATGCACTACTGTGCAGAGAAACAAATGCAGAGCCACAGACTAGCACTTCCACCTAATTTGAGGCCCTGAGCTTCACCAGTGCCTGGGGAAAGTCTATTTCACAGAATGGAATTTCATTTTGGACTAAATGAAGACAAGGTTTATGTAACCTAAAATCCAAAAGCAATCAAAGGAGTCTGAATGGTCCCACAGAAGGTTGCTGGCCTGTTTTTTTCTGTGGTTTTCCTTCTTCAGTTCCTGGCCCCCCTGAAGTGTTTCAGGGGGTTGTTTATTACACAGAGTTTACCAACCCTGACGGTCACCTGCCTTTTGTGCGAGCCAGCCCTGGTTTAGAGGCTCTGATCACGGGCAATGAAACCTGAGCATCTGGCAGGGTACAAGCAGGGCTTATCTGCTGGGCTGGCAGCTTTGCCAACCACTGGTGGGCTGCATGAAGCTGCAGCAGGTACCACAGGCACCTGGTGGTGTGTATCCAGCCACACAGACATGCCCAGCCTCTGTCCCTCGGTCTCTGTCTACCCCTGTGAAAAGGGAAGGTGACTTTTTGCATAGTTGTTCTAATACATCCCTCAACCTATGAAATATGGGCTGGGGTAACAGAGAAATGCCAGAAGCACAAGGATACTACAAGTCGTTCCAGAGCATGACGTGATCCATTTTAGCTCAAGCAAAAATATCTTAACACCCCCTCAGCCTCATAATCTTTTGATTTTTAATATGCTAAATTTCTGGAAAAGTCTAGTTTTTCAGTGATTTCATAATGAAATTAAAATATATATTTAGTCCCAAACAGCAAAATACATTGTTTGCACTTCAGGACCACAGCTGAACAGAAAGGAAGAGAAGCCTTATGAGGATGGTTGAGGCAACAAAGCTTTTGGTTGCAAACAGGCTGAATGGTAAGATCTCAAAAGCATGATCACACTTTCAGTGGATTCAACTCCACATAAAAAACTGACTAGTGAGACCTGCTGTGATCACAGGTGACAGATGGAACCACTGTGAGTCACGCTAGTAGTTCACTTCCCATGCACAGATACATAGATGCAGCCAACAGCTGATATTGGGTCCCTCCCAAATGAAAACATGCTCAGACGTCTCCATCTTGAAAAAGAATAATAATAATAATCTCCCAAATACACTCATTTAAAACAGAAATGATTCAATTTTCTTTTGTTTTACACCAGATGTGCTCCAGACATACCAGTTTGGTCTCTAAAGACTTCCCTGCCTACTATAGTCTTCTCTTCGAACTACTCATCAAAGCACACAGGGTAAAAATTTCCTTCCTCCACATCACTAGTCATCAACGTGACCCTGTCATTTCAATTTCTCACACTTCTTCTTTTCCCCTGCCCTATATCTCTGCAAAGTCTCATCACTACAGCTTATTGCCATTGGCTACTGATGTTGAACAAAGTGCTCCCAATTTCAAACATAATGAAAAGAAAAATCAGTAACACAAAAGTGAAAATTAACCATGGAAAGCACTCTCCCAGGGCTGGCCAGGTTCTTTAGGTTCAACATGTGAATCTGCTTTACAGAAGTAGACAGACTCCTCTGCTGCTGCTGTTCTTCATTTTCTCTGGAGTTTGTTCCACTGAACAATCTGCTCCCAGGGAGAGAAGAAAGAGCGTTGGGGTGGGTGCCCACCTGAGAGAGCCTCAGCACCCTCCTGAACATCACAAAGGCACCATTCTGCCCCCAAGATCTTCCTCAGGTATACACACAGGCACAACTCCACACCCCACCAAGCAGCCCAAGATCTGTTTTACAACATGCAATGATTAGGAGACATGAATCTTTCCCTCAATTTTTTTTCTGTTACATGCACATTAGATGCACCTCTTTCCCCTGTTCCTGTTGGAACTCCAGCAAGTGGCTCTCATACCAGATTTTCACTTTAAAAAGCAATTTGTCAGTACAAGTGATGCTTAAATTTTAAAAGGTAGTGACTAGTGCTGGGATTTGCAATCTCAGTCCTTGAGCCAGGCGGAACAAATCGGGCTGCTGCCTTCTCAAATTGAGGGTTGTTAGCCAAAACTCCATTTTGTGCTCATTGCTAGTATTTAAAATTTTAAAGTGTTAAAAATGGCATCTCAGGATGTTGGTCTAAAGACACAGCTTGTGTTCAAGGGCACTTATGAGAAGCACCAAAGCACACAATGTCTGATTCATCCCTACAGCCATTTGGCTATGGGACAGAGAAGGAAGACAAAAGCAAGCTGGCTTTCCTGTGGGACATACTTTACCCAATGTTTCTACATCTCCTCATTTTTCACCAGAGACCTTCCTCCTTCATACTGTTTTGGAAGGGTTCCCCACAGTGTTTCAGCAGACAGGCATGGATTTGCTTACAAGCCACAGCCTGAGGAAATGATTCTTGGAGAGGATTTTGGGGAGGCATCCTAAAGCTGTGAAACAACCAGTCTCCAGGGACAGGACATAACCAGGCTTGGAAGCACATGGAAAATGCTCTTAACCATAAAGCAAGAGGTGACAAAGAGACTTAGGATCAACGACTCTTGTTTAACAATTCTATCAAGAAAGAACAAAGGCAGCCAAGGTACCACAGAAAACAGTGACTAAAAAAGCTATGGAAACAGCTCTTTAAGTCAATGGAAACCAGAGCACATCAAGTAAACTACTGAAGCACCAGTGCAACATCACCACTGCTGGTTCATCTTGTCATATCCTTGATGCCCAAGAAATGATCTGGCGTGCATGTGCATGGCCCACTGTATCAGCAGTCTCACCACGCTGCTCCTTACCCCTCATCCATGCAGGAGAGCAAAGAAGGGGAAACCTCTGGGCTCTGCTTCAGAGACAGAAGTAATTGCCTAGCTCTGTTGGTCCATGGACTGCTTCTGACAGCAGCTTTAAAAGGCAATGCGGAAAAGCAAGCAGCACTGTGGGAGGTTTTGCAACTACTGTCTTTCCAAAGGAACATCCACCTAGTCTGTGAAATGTACTCTCTCCTTAGAGGAGAGGTCCAGGCTCAGAGGACCTAGCCTTGTACTTCTGTCTTAATTTTGCAGAACAATGCACCATTTCTTACTTCTGGTCCCAAGTAAACTCACACTTTTATCCCAGAGTAGTACACACTTAATAGATTCAGCTAGTAAATCCCTCAATTCTTTAAATGATGTCTTGCAGAAAATTATCGTTTCATAAAAAAAAAAAAAATTACATGAGAAAAGTCTCTCCCTGCTGACACTCATAAAGTAGATGCTACTTGCTTCAGAAGATTTGAAGATTACCTTCAAAGACATGCATTTGCCAGATTAGGCTGCTAGATACTATAGTGCTTTATGACTGAAAAAGCAGTGATTTATTTATTCACCTTACATCTTGCAAGAAACACAACTTTGAGCTTTATTCCCCTGAATACTGGATTATTCTGCACATTCCCAATGTCAACAGTGCTAGGACACTCACTGATGTTGCACACTGCCCTTTTTTATTTCCTTGAACAACTACAGATAGAGCAAGCTTGTTACTGCTGCACTTTCTAAGACGTTGACCTGAATTTTCCCCCTTTTTTTTTTTTTTTTTTTTTTTTGTGTGTGTGTGTGGTATAAAGCAGGAACAGCAGCGACAGTCTGTGAAATTACATAGTGGGTAGAGAACAAGAATTCAGCATACTGATGCTCAGGCTGATTCAAGAAAAGAGCTCTTAGAAATCTGCAAGAGTCTACCACATAGTATGCTGCCTCTCTAAAGCCGATATGATTCAAGCTGAAAATTGAACCTCTCTTCTGCTATTCTGTGTTGTTTTACTAACAACCAGAAGTTCACTTATCTAATGCTGGTTTTGCTCTCTGTTAGCTGCACTGGGCTTTCTGCAAGCATCAGATTTTTAAAGGCCAGAATAGGTCATCAAGACCATCTCTCCCTACCCCTGCTGATAATGGTGTTCTTACTGATCCTTACACTGTCCCTATTAATTTGTACTTTGGTGAGAGTGCATTTGGAAAGAGGGTGAGTATCTGTGTGTCTGGGAATGGGAAATGCTCTGTTATCTCTGATCCAGCTCAGAAAAGCTGTGGTGTAAAACTGAAGACACAAAGGGAGAAAAGCGCGCCCTCAGGAGCTCTCCCTCCTCCTCCTCTGTGGACGGGTTTGATAAGCCTTGTGCGGCCCTTGCACCACTGCAGAGATCAGGACCTATTTCCAGCCCCGTGACAACTCATTTCAGGAAGCTTGCAAGTAACGCACCTGTGCCATCCTGTCCAGGCTTTACAGATTTTTTAAGCGCTAGCTGCGTATACACTGAATTTTTTAAGAGAGGAACACCACCCCCACATTACTAAGGTAACAAAGGGCAAGCCTTCTAGCTTATTTTATCTGTTCCTGGACAAAATACTTCTCTGAGAAATTTTTATTTTTGAAGTAGTGATTAGGAAGGTATATGCTATCTGCAGTCCCTGTATTCAACTGTAAATATACTTTGGAAGAGAGGTACAGCTACATATGCGAACACCTAATATCACAAAGACCCTGTCCAGTCCCCAGCAGAGATTTGTAAATCTGGAAAATCTCAGCACAGCTGGCAGGCTTTGCTCAAGAGAGAACACAGTGGTGACAGGAAGGCTTCTGTCAGGATCAATTTACTTTGGCAAAATGTATTTAAGAAGCCTTGCAGAAAATACTGTTCTGTTACAGATAGCTCTGGCTATGCCAGAAAGTCTCTTGCATGGACTTCCCCCAAGGCAAGAAGGGTTTATGGCTTCTTTGTCCTCAGCAAGATACAAATCGTACCAAACATCCTTCTCTTCTCTCCTTTAACACACCGTCCTTCTGTACACTACCCCAACTCACCTTAAAAATAAAACTTTGGCAGAGTCATCTATCACTTCGAATATAAGAGCAGATATTTCATGAAACTTAATAAAAGTAATACCCATATTCTTCACCAAAACATAAAACATGATAGATATGGATTGGTTGCCATTTTTTATGAATCTGCTTAGAGCACTAGTGGATATAAATTATGGTAAAGGGCAAACTGCAAGTTCTACATGACTTGGCTTGTAGTAATGAGAAACCAAACCTGCACATAGCGTGTCACCAGATGACATACCATTTTTCTTAGTTATTGTTAGTATCCATTCACTTCTTCCTGGGGGAATTTTCCATGTATTTAGCTGTTTCTGTTTGTCACAGCCCTTGTTAACAGTTCAAGCAGTTACCACTGTTGAGTCAAAATCAAAGGCCAGCAACCAGTTATAATGATCCTTGGGTTTTTTTAAAACCTAATGTGCTTTTAAGGAAAGAAGAAAAGGAGAAAAGAAAAGGATTTTACTGCTTTTGCAGCATGTGTAATTTCTGTCATTCTAGCACTTCCCAGAGGTAGGTCTTTAAGTTCAGGTGAGCTAGCTTTGTCCTTCTTGATGCATTCATGCCTTCTGTTATATATGGCAGCAACGCTTCTATCATAATGAGGACTCAGAATGCCAGGCTCTGATTCTGTAACTGAGGGCTGGTGTGGGATGTGCAGAAGCCTAATATAGCCTCATCTAGGACTTTAAAAGGCAAGCAGAAAAAATATTCTCATTTAGAGAAAACATGGCCTTATCTGCAAATCACCACTGCTTTGAGAGTTCTTCCTTTTTGCATGAGGTTGTGGAAAACAAGCTATTTCAATAGGTTTTGTCCCATTTTAGCCTTGCCTCCCTATCATGAACACATGGCTGTTACTTAACCACTTCAGGAAGCTAGCAGAGGGTCAATGCACCGCTACCATGTTCTGCATGGCTGGTGCAAAATTTTCACATACACTTTTCTCAGCAAGGACCTTCCACCTAGGGGCAGGTGGGGGTCATTTCTCATACAGGGATTTCAACTTCTGTGATATGGGATTCTTTTTTGGACCCAGATCTCCACTGTGCTGACCCCAAGGGGACAACTGCAAGCAGTATGCTGAGGTAAACTAGACATGATTATTAAATCTGTTGGCTTCAGCAAGGTTATTCAAATGACAGAAGGGATTAAAAAGGATAGCGGCCGTCAGTCAACCAGGCAGTGGTAGTGAAGCGTAGGCTGCTGCTAAGGTTGCTTTGTGACCTCAGGGAGCAGGAGGCTGCTCAGCATACAACTGCCTATTGCTTATCTTAATGATCAGCCAAAATACCCACACTGGCTTCTGATATTTACCGCAAGAAAGACACAAGGCAGTAGAACTTCAAAGGGGACTGAAAAAACCGTGGAGACCAAGAGCCAGGACGCTGTCCTCAGCACAGCCCAAAGCTTGCTTCTCAAACCAGAAGAACTTTCTGCTACAGGAACAGTGTCTGATTGAGTTTATACTATAGTTTTTGATTAATAAGCGCACACAGGGCAGGCTGGAGTCATTATTCAATGGGTGCAAATCTTACGGAACTTTTCTCCCATTAGTTGAAAACCAAACTGTTGCGTCCAAAGCAGAGAACAATGGGAAGAGGCAGGCTGGGACAGCACCGTGCCTAGATCCTCCCTCAGCACTCTTGGGTACCTCAGACATGCACCCCTTCCCTCACTCACCTTACCAACCCAGCCAGAGCTGGGGACAAGCTCAAGCTGAAGGGCAGAAACAATTCTGCTTTAAATCATATTCCCTGCTGAGCAGCTGATGACACTGAAGCTTCAGAAGATGGAAAAGTGCCAATGCCCACTCCTGCAATTCTGTTGTGGAACCCTTCTGTATATGGTGCATAGACTGGTGCTCTAATCCTTTGCCTCCTTGTGGCGTGGATCTAGAGCAGAATGCTAGGGTTTATCCTGATGGTTATAGAGAAAATTGAAGTTCAGTGATCTGATTTAATTATGATGAAATGCCCAACAATGCCTGAAGACCATTCTGGCATTTATATATATTTTAAAACTATCTCATTTATTTTTGGAACCTGACATTCGTTTTCTTTTAACTCTTTGTGTTGGCAATAGAAAAGAATAATACATGTTTCAGCTCTGTTCAAGGAAGTACAGCTGGCAGAGAATCAGATCAGGTACTCTCAACTTGGGGTTGGGGAATGGGTCTAAGGAAGGAATCATGACTGATCCCTCCCTCTTCATTGCCAGAGTGGATGGCTGAGGATGAGGAAGTCCGAGTAGGATTCATGTAAAGACAGCGCTGGTTGGGAAAATTACCACAAACAACCCCCACTGAAGTGTAATGTAATTTAATATCTAAACTGAAATATGTGTTTCTTTGAACATACTTCATTAGAATTCCCAGGAAGCTGTTTTCCAAAAAGACTCTAGTTCTTAAATACAAGAACTGCATTTCTTACAGACCCAGGGAAAAGCAGCAACTCCACAGGGACCAGACGGATACACGTGAGGGTCAGAGAAGGAACAGAGGTCTTTTCTTTCTGCGTTTCAGAAAAGCTCCTGCAGTGCACATAGCTCCTATGAGACATACAGCTTCTTCCAAGAGATATCACTAAAGCCCTATTTGGTAACGTATCGATCAATGGACGTTTGCAATGTTGTCAGTTCCAGACAAGCTGACCTAAGATCAATTATTATACTGGGTACTGCTTACAAACGTCAGAGGCATTACTCAGGAAATTGATCTTGACTTTATGCAATTTAAAGATCAATAGAAACCAGCAAACAATTAGCAGGCTATTAGTAAGGGTGCACTGACACTCTTATTGACAGTTCCCTTGGAATTTATGCACTCACAGATACACATACTGTGTTTACATACCTATCGTCTATGGGCTATCTGTATCCTCAACAGACGCACAAAGCTTGCACTGACTTGCACAGCTGCTCCAGAGTCTCATCCCTTCTGTGATCTGGACCCATCATTACTATTATTATCTCAGTACCATCATAAGCTTGTACATATTCTCCTTGGGATACACCAGCAGCACTCAGCAGCTGCCTTTCTTAACAAGTGCTTCAGCAACCAATTTGTTAAGAAAATCGATGAAGTCAATCACTAGGGCATAGAAGAAAAAGAGAATTCTGAATTACTGTCTTCCAAAACATAAAATAACATCAAATATGTTTGTGTTAGTGTTCTGAATTAATCCTTCTGAAGTATAACACCACCTAGGAAAGCACAGCCTTTCTCATGCAATTGTGTTTGCCTCTTCAGAACTGACCTCTGTGATCAGAACCCTACTACAACCTGTATGAAGGAAAATAGGAGATTTTTGTCACACGACTTGCAAGGGTAATTTTAAACCCCTGTGGCTTCCCTGGCAGGAAGGGTTTGAGTAAGCACAAAGCTGTCCATGAGATTACCTGTATTTTCTTTCAATCTGACTACTTGTTAGATCGTAACTGCTTTCCTATTTCTAAACTACCAGTGCTTTGAAAATTCTGTATTTCATCAGGGTCTTACTCTAAGAACAGAATCCTCAAAAGGATTTAAGAATGTAGAAAATGCAGCTTGATTTCTTTTTCTTCTCTTAAATAAAGAGACTCATTAGCTAGCTTAGCTGCCAGTGTTTTGAAAGCAGATAGTGCCCGTCCAGTTGCAGGTGAACAGAAACCTGATAAGCAAACCCCTCAACTATCTTTAGAACCCGTTGCTTCCATTTTGGTTGTCAAAACTCCACAAGTCCCAAGAGTGATGAATAAGATGAAAGGTTTCCTATGATTATTATAGTTGTGTAAGTCACACCTGCTGTCACCTCATTCCCTCCCTATCTTCTTCCATGTAAGTGCTTCAGTTTTAGTCTGAATAGCCAGGAGGAGATTTGCAAAATAGTGAATGCCCATGGATACTGAAGATCATAAAAAATACTGCCTGGGGTTTAATTGCAAGTGCTCTGCATTGCTAGCTTGAGAGTGGCTTGAAGTGACAGAGATAAGAAGGGATTTACAAAATCTTATTTATTCCCTTTCAGATCCAAAGCAGGATCACAGACAAGCAACTCTTCCATTAGGCCTATTCTCACTTTCAGAGTGATGCTTTAGAGGTATCAAAGAAAGCAAACAGAAAAACAGGTGAGAAGCTCTAGCTGGAGTCAAAACAGGCTAAGGGGAAGAGCAGAGGTGCTTTTTTTGGACAAAGTCTCTGAAAAACAAATGTCAAATCAAGTGACTGAAGCAAAAATACCACTGTTGCCTTACAGGGTATAGAATCTTCCCTTTTCCTTACCGATCTGTCAGCAAAGCACTAATGTTGTAGGAGAGAAGATGATCCTCTAATGTACATGACCCAAATACACAAAGTCATTTTGGGGGTAGAACCTCATTTCCTGGGGTAGAATTGAGAGCTGAAGATTCAAAACTCAACAAGGACTTTCACTTCCTCACTTTCAACTTATTTTTGCAAACCTACAGCCACTTACGCTCTATCCTTGTCATTGACATGGCAACTGTCAAATGAATAAATAGCAAAGTTTCAAAGGAACATCACACATTGGGAAGAGGGCATCAAGGAAATTAGAACGCCGAGCAGGAACCCGACTGTCACAGGAGGCACGTCAAGAAATGACTTTGTAACTTTGCCTGTGAATGCAGCTGTGCGGTCAGTAAATACTGGCACAGCCTTTTCATTTTATTCCTACTGGCACAGCTGCCAAAGGAAGAGCTGTTAATTTAACAGATTCCTGCCAAGTACAGTAAGGGGAGCAGTCTCATTTGTGGTGTCTGAGGACTTTGTTAGCTGGCACCATGTTTTAAAGCCCCCAAAGATCTGTCTAATAATGAAGCCTACACACTCAGATGTTGGTATTGGCAAGTTCTTTGATTTAAGTGTACTTGCCCCTTTGTTGAGCTACAGTAAACAAGCTGTGCTTTTGCATTTTTGATGTGTTTGTAAAAGCAACGTGGTATGACATCAAAGCAGCTCCCATAGCGCTGCCCAAAATCTCTCCTGCAAGAGGAGCAGAAGGCATCATCAGCACCTGGGAATAAATAAGAAAGAATCCTGCTGATGTGATCTACCCTGTGCCGAAAAAGTTAACTTTCCTAGAGATTAAGCACTCAATGACGTGACTCAGTGATTAAATTTCAGCAAGTTGTGCGCAATTTCTTTGTATGCCAAATGTGGACTGGCTGACTGCAGCAAATTTAACTAAACTACTTGGCAGCATCCAGTGCTGAACAACACTTCTCTTTATGCCTGTGTAAAGGCACAGTCCGGCTCCTATCGTATCCGATAGGAATTCACAGTCAATGCTATTTTACCTACTTAGCCAAATCCTTGATTTACCATCTTTGGTCACAATTCTATGAAGATTTCCTTAATTTGCAAGCTAGTTCTGTTACAATCACTGAGTCTTGAGATGTTGGTCTTGCCACCAGCTGAGAAAGGGATGGCAGGCAGAACATCTGGGAGAACCAAGAAGAGGCCTTAAAGGAAGAATTCAAGTACCAGTATATTCAGTTTGTCAATAAGAGGACTGAAAAGTACCTACATTACAGTGTACAAGGATTTCCCTGGGAAGAAATGCAAGACAGCGGAGGATTATTTAGCACAGCAGAAAAGGCATTTCAAGAACTGAAAGGAGAAGCCAGAAAAGTTTTAATTGCAAATAAAACACCAATTTGAAACAGTGAATCTAAACAGCAATCGGAAGAGGAGAGTCTGTGAAACAGTGAATTCTCCAGCTCTCAACACCTTGAGATCAAGGCAAGCTGTCTTCCTGAAATACACAATTTTGTACAATACACTGTGTTGGGCTCAACACAGGGAGTGACTAAAAATTTAATTGCCCATAATGCACACGAGATGAAGTCAGGTGAATTAACAATCCTGTCTCTTGAAGCTCCGTGACTCTGTGGGCTGATGTTGATGGGATTACTTGCATTAAAAACACCCAAATAAATGAGAATTTGCACAACTGGGTCAATTTCTAGTGAAAACTGCTCCCAACAGATAGCATCTATGCCATATACTCATCTCAACAATACAAAATGACCTACATCTTAATTTAGAGGGAAACAGCAAAACTCAGGGGACCTACAAAGACTTTTAGCAAAAAGTTTATTGTCCTCCTCCCCCAGTAATTTCTTAGTTGTTCAGTACCGTTGTTTTTTTGTTTTGTTTTGTTTTCTGTAAACTTGACTACTGAAGTGCTGTTGTCCAAATCTAATCTCAGCACATTTTTCACCTTCAGAATTTCACACGTCTAATGAAATATTCTTTCTCATGACTCTGCAGACTTTGTTTGATTTTGTTCCTGTTTTATGGATAGGAAGAAACCTTATTAGCCCTTAAATGCAGAGGTCACTAATAGGATTTAGGGAAAGGTCATTTAAGCAATTTATCTGCAAAAGAAATGTTATTCAAAATACAAAACATGAAATGCCTTAAATTAGTTTTAGGTTAAGAAGAAAAACAAACAAATACATAAACGGTCCCCAGGCTTGAATGAAAACCTGCTTATCTGTAAATTGGCTCTTTTTCAGAGTTCTCTTGGCAGCTTTGGCCTGAGGGAAGGTCTAGAATGATATGGTTGCTTTCTTAGTAGAGCAATAAGATTAATGGGACAGATATTCATTCACTGTATATAGACAGTTCTCTGGGACTTACACTCTCTAAGGATCTAGCCCAATATAATTTCAGAAATCTGGATTTCACATAGATGAACCAATTCTTAAAGGGAGGGTTACATTTTAAAAGGCTGTCCAAATATTAAAGCACCATTTTGGCTGGTAATTCTAAAAATGGACATTTCCCCATCCTCCTCCTAGCAGCAGAAGGTTGTGGACATTTTGTGATTAATTTCTAATTCTGTAGTTGATCTGAGTCTGCTGTACTGCTCTGAGAATGTCAGCCCAACTTACACTGGCAATTATTCTGAACTGAGAGGACATCTTTAACGAGCCAGGACTCCATTGCTGACCTGTTTCCAACTCATTAATGCTTTTAAATTCTTTGTCATCTTTCAGTTCCACATCAGCTTCTTCACAGATGCACTTGCTAGTACACACGGCACTTTGCTAACAAATGATAATGGCGCACAGCGCTCAGCCTGGAGAGGTCTTACTCTAAAATTAAAGCTACACTTTAAAAGTGTGCTTGGAGTGACAGTGAACTCTGTCAGGTCTTGACTGCTTATTAAGTTAGCAGCACCTCAGTCAAAACCTGTGCAGTTGTCCAAGTCTATTACCATTTTTCACTGATGCCATACTATTCTAAAGACTTTTGTCTTTGCTCTTGAATAATTAACACTATCCTTGCAACGTAAAAACAGCCATACTGGATCAGGCCAGAAGTTCATCTATCCTCCTATCTTATCTCTGACAGTGACTGGGATGAATGCCAAAGGAAAAGGACCTTTTCCCTGAAACTGGTTTCATCCTTTCTGCAATCAGCATTATAAGGACTTCCTGAGCTGCAGGCTGTATTGCCTTTCACAGCTGCTGATGGTCATACCTACCCGCCTCTGTCCCAACCCGTTCCGACATGCTGAGCCTCTCCATTATAGTGTCCAGGAACAGAATACTTCTGTCATTTGTGATTGTGACCAGTCCAATTGCACATAAATGCCAATAACAGCATGTATTATCACACAACTGAAACTGGCTTTGACAATGATCGTTCTCCCTGCTTATATAACGGATGCATAATAATTACCACAATATATTTCTGATCTTGTCACACACGAAACTCAGCTTGTGACAAGACAGAAATAAACTTTTCCTGGTGGTTTAAAATTCATTTACGTGCTAATCTCCCTTGTTATCATCTATTTAATTGTGCTAAAATTTATTAGACTGTAATTATTTGGACAGAGACTAGAAGTCATTCTTTCTCCAGAGCCCCAATCCAGGTATCTTTGATATGTGTTTTGCAGCCTGAAAGAATAGTAAGCTTTGTTTTGTGTTTTTCTTATATTTCATAAACCGGGTATCTCAAGCCTTCTGTAGGACAGGGACTCCTGTAGTTGTGGGCTATTACACAGCTAATTGCTCCTGGACTGAGTAAATGGTGACATACCAGCGGCACTGTTACACTGATGGGGCTGCTGAATTCCTGCCGTGCTGAGCCGAGGCTGCCACAGCTCTGCCTCAGCGTGAACTTGGGGGCTGGGTGGCAACTGCTTAGGCTTCATCCTCTGTAAATGTAGCTTTACAACTAAAGGGTTGTGTCCTGCCTGAACAGACAGTAGTGCTCTAGAAAAACACATCTCTCTTGAGGAATAGTTGGGATGGACACAGCGTCTCTTGCTGGGAGCTCCGTTGCACAAAGTGCCTCCTCAGAGCCTGCCCCAGCGCTGGGGAAGGATGAAGCATCCCAGGCAGCCTCGAATGGGAAAGAACGGCTTGAGGCAAAACCCTGAGATGAAGGGGGGTCAGGTAACCCTGTGCAGTTTATGTGGTTCCTCTAAGTCGTGCCATGAATCTAGGACAACTTCCCCAACAAACCATGGATGAGGGAAGTGAGTGCTGCTTCCCCTCGCCTCCCCTCCTGCTTCCTGCATGCCTGCTCGGGGGAGGGCGAGAGACACGGGGGGCATGCTGAGTGGTGGGGGAATGAGAGGCAGTTCTTCCTTACGGCCTGAACAGATTATATGTAATCAGGGTGCTAAAGGTGTCACAAAGCAAATGTGCTGCATTGGTTAAGATGTAAATTGTCTGCAGAGAGTTACTTACAAACACGATAACAATAACTCACCAAGTAGGCGGGTGCAGCTGAAGGTGGAAACATGCTAGCACCAAAGCTTGCCTGTCTCTCGGAGCTTTTACTGCCTGGATTTTGATGGTATTGTTACACTGACGTGGCTGGTGCTCTACAATAGAGATGTGCTTTGTGGGAAGATAAATAGCATATTTATCCAAGAAGCGTCCTAGTCGCCATCAGTGCGAGTCTCTCATTCATCATGCTGTCCCCTGTCACAAGGGGAAGTTCATCTATCCCACAATATATTCCAATAACCTAGCGGTACTTTAAGCATGCACTCTACCTATTGGAAATAATCAGCAAAAGATAGGTTTGTTGCCCGTTACCTCCATCAGCTGGATCACTTACATCCAAGTTAATCTGCATGTCATTTGCAATACTCGGAGCCTAAGCAACCAAGGACAGAGCAGTGCCCACAGAGAAACACGCTCCCGCTGCTCTCTCTGCAGGCTGACAGCTGCTATGTGTTTAGCTCTGCGTTCTTGACACAGGACGCACTGCTGTGCTAAAGTGGCATCTGTGGAGAGCCCATACAGTCCCAGGTGCTGTTCTTCATTTTCTCCCTTAAATGTAGGCAATTTATTATGTCTATGCTAACACCTAAAATCCTTAAATGTTGTGGCATCCCTAAATGAAGCCCTCCTACCATCAGATAGCAAAAAGTCAGATATACAAAAAGTGTGTCAATTTAAGTGCAAACACCAATGGAGTACCTGCACGCTCATAAGCTCTGCTAGATAGAAGTCTTGCAAGAACAGGTGTCTTTCTACAAGACTTCTGTGTCAGGCCAGTTGCTTCAACATGAATGCTGCTGGTGATATGGTACAGGAATTCTTTCACTACTGTAATGAACTGAGGTCACCTTATTTCTGGACACGGCTATAGCACAACTCTCTGGACTGAGGTAAAAGAAAGCACCAACTCTGGTGGGATTTTGCAGGGACACAACTACAAGTTCCCAACTGCAGCAGGGTTGTGGAGCATCATTCTTTCTTTTTGTGGTGAGAAAGCCCCTCACCAGAGAAACCAGACTGAGTAGCTAAAAATGTCTGTCACTGATTCAACAAGGGAAGGAATGTGCCACAATCAAAAATCTGTCAAAAAGTTTCTCCTCCAGAAATAAAAAATAGGAAATTACTTCTGTAGGGAATGTCACAGATCCTCTCTGTATTATAATAGGATAACAGACAAATATAAAGCAAAGCAAAACAGCAATAAGAAAGAGAAAACAGGGTAAGAAAGTTGGAAGTTCCTGCCTTCCAATCAGAATTAAAATCTTCCCTTAAAATGTAGGTAGAGACGGATGCATTTTCCCCAAGGGAAAAATAAAGCTGAAACTATTAATGAAACCCACCTGAAGTTACCAGTTAGTCATCAGTTGAAATCTAAATAAACCTTATTTTCCTTGGAATCCTGTAGGAGAGAAGTCTTTTTACCAAACAGCAAGGAATGCACATGAGGAGGAAGCACACCATTCACCCTGCAAATCAGTACGGGAGCGAGCCACGGATGCTCGCGGAGGTTTCTGCCATCTTTTATGGACACAAATCCTGAAGCTGCACCCAGCCACCCTGGCTGCTTCACTAACGAGGCCGTGCCTGTGCATCCACCTCCTCCTCACTGCCACTTCTGTAACAGTAAATAGTCTTGTCTGCTGTGCCCCTTCCTTCTCTGTGTACAAACATCTTATTGTCCAAAATAAGATCTCTCATTTAGCCTTTAATATAGCTGCCTGTCAAAGAAGGCTTTCCAAGGGTTTCCTTTTCCCTTCCTTCATGAATCTAAAAAAAAAAATAAATACAGTGACTGAATTTGAGCAGAAACTGTCTTTTGCTTTGACTACTAACCTTAAAAAAAGATTACATTTATTTGGTCAATTCTTTGTGATGGATAGCATCTTCTTATAAAGAAATGTGGACAATTTCTTTTGTAATTGGATCTTGATTCGTTATAGCAGAGCTTCCAGATACTCGCACAACACATACTAAACAATGTCACAGAAAGCATCATCAAGAAGCAAAGGGTACAAAGTCAAGCGCTTGAAAGCGGGGAATCACCTGTGACCTTAACACAGCTGCCTCGTGCAGCGGCAGCACCAGACAGCGTAACCACACGTACACCTATTTTTCCCACAGAGCCGTTGGCTCATGCACTGTGCAGGATGAATGAATGCTGTCCACAGAAAGAGCAGCTATTCAATATTTTGTTTTTTTCCCCTTTGTTTGTTGTGTGGTCCCATGCTTTATTTACTTCACATCATTCAAACACTACTCTGAAGACAGAATTACTAATTTCCTCCTCATCTTTTCTATGGAGTTAATCTCTCTAGTTTCTAATGGCTTCAGAAACAGTAAGAAATCTAATTTTCACAGCAACTCTGAGAAGCAGGGTGTGCGCGCACAGAATCTGGCCCACATAAAACTACCATGCGTTATGCAGAAGATCACTGCATATTGGACTGAAAACTGCCTTGGGCAGTGAATTTTCCTTCCCATGGTAAAGTGCCATGTTTATCAATAAATCCATAAAGAACAGTTGTAACGTTACAACATGTCTTAGTTTTTCTGAACATCATGCCACAAAACCCTGCCTTCATGCTATTTAAAAGACACCTCCTAAAAATGAGAAACTATTTCCTGCTACTTAACGTGGGTACGAACAAGTCGATGGAGACAGGCTAGGTAGTAATGTGCAGCCAAGAAAGGCCAGGGCCAGATCCAAATTCCACTGAAGTGCAAGGAATGCCTACTCTCTGGAGGACTGACTGATCAGGCCCTAAAAGCTAATGGCGCAGTTTTTGCTGAAAACAGACAAACTCTTTTTCAGAAGTATGTTTTCTGCTAGTGGAGGGGTCTAGAGGCTTCTTTATGCAGGCTAGCCTGGTGTTCTCTGTTCTAAAATCTTTTGTGCAAGCCACATAGAAATGATGCTATAGATTGCCAGGGATTTAGAAATATCAGCGGTGTTAGCACAGTTTTAATCACAGGATAAATGTGGTGCAAAATAGGATTTTTAGGTAACAGCCTCTATTCTGGGTGAATGTTACAGCCAAACGTCTCAGCAGGGTGATTTTGTAACCTCTTTGGAGAAAGCATTTACAGTGATATATTTATATATGGTACCTCAGAGAATATTTTTTAGTGTCAAAGGAGAAAATCTTTTGCAGAGGGCTTCAGATACTGGTCAAACCTTGTTAATTAGTCAGGCTGTCAGCTTGTCAGATGAATTATATGGATTTGCAGGTAATAGCTCATTAACAAGAAATAGCTACTGCTAATTATAACAAGGTCATGAAAGCAATATCATTCCAAATTTATGAACGAATTAAAAATAATAAGGCAAGTGTCTTTTCATCTGAATGCAGATTAAATGAGTAGTAAATGTCTTTTCTCAGTATAAAGTAGTTGGTTCTGGTAGTTGAAGTTATAGCTAGGTATCTCTTTTACTGGAAGATGAGATTAAATTAGAAAGGCCCCACTAATTTAACTTTACCCATTATTTAACCATGCATACTGATTCACAACAAGTACTACTCAGCCCTTACCAGTTATCCTCTTCTATGCTAAGATCTTTCTTAAACAACCATGTGTGCAATTACAGAATTTTGTTTTCTAGATTAGCTGGTAAATGGGTTTAAGTGCCACAAAATATCACGTTTGTAATAAATTACGCTGCTCTGCAATGTGGTTTAGCCTAAGGTAATAACAAATGTAACTTCTTTTGAACTAACAATTTACAATTTGCACAAAGGCAAATGTTTGTGTATTTAAATGCTCCTGGAAGTTTCTGTTTGACATTCTGAAACTGGCAATATTGACATAGAACATAAAGGATTAAGCACTAGTATGGGGATGCTCTGCTTTTTGGGGGATGGAAACAAAAGTCATTCCAGTCCCCTTTTCCCCTTGTATGACATACTACTTCTGAATAATATTGAAGCCCACTGCCTAACCACTGTTCCCTTTTGCAGTACAAAATTGTGGGTGACATTAAATCCCATAGGAAATTTACTACTGATTTCGGGAGGGCACAAAACTGTAATTGCATAAACACATTTAATATCTTGCTGAGGCCAGAATCTTAGATAGCCTTCTAAAATCCACAACTCCTGGGCAGTTTAAAAGGTTACAGTACCTAAATGTCTGCCTGGCCATCAGGCAGATTTTATTACCCTGGTAGCAGAGATGATGGAATAGGTGGCAAGTCTGTGAACCTCCATCACATTTTACAGCCTGGCATATATAACTTCCACTTGCCACCAGCTTCCCTTTAATAATACAGGCTGTAAAATGCACGGGCTGTTCTGTCTCATCTTGCTGTGGGCTCTGTCTCCAGCACTGGGGAGCCTTGATTGTCCAGCATCAACAGCCAAAACCACAATTTGACAAACAGAGCTCCAATTCTCACTCTTGAAACAAGAAGCCAGTCATGCCCTGAACCTGCCTGTTGGGAGAAGCAGGGCAGTGAATCAGAAAGACTGATACATAGCATAGAAAATTCTGGTCCCCAAAACAGTCACTAGCTTGCTTTCTTTTCTTTTATTCACAGACCCAGCTGTGGACAGTGGTTTCTTCCTGGTGACTAGTGTGGGAAGAGAGGAAGTTGCTAAAGCATTTTCAGGAGTAGTTTGTAATAATGTCTCAGTGACAAATTCCAGCAGAATTAGCAAAAAAGGCAGTTGTTATACATATTTTCACTACTGAACGTAATACAATGTGAAGCAGCAAATTGGGACTTTCATTTTGCCTCATGGTGAAGGAAATTTCACTGCAATCTCCCATACCTGAAGGTCTTCCGCTATATTGCCAAAACCCAAAGACAACATTTCCTCTATGAAATGTAAACATAAAGCAGTTCAAAATCTGGCCTGAAGTTCCTATCTACAATATTTTTAACTATCCCTACTGAACACAGAATGGTTTCCCTGCCAAGGAATTCTGCAAGGCAAAAAAGGAAAAGAATAGCTTGTTTTGTATAAAAATGGTAACATTTTTGGAATATGGAACCCTACTGGATAGTTTTCCATGAGGATTAAAATTTCTGTTTGGAACATATAAGCCTCTAATATGTTTCTCACAGTAGCTGAGATAATGGTTCATTTCTGTTTCTTTGGTGGGAAGTATTCCCGTTGAATAGAGTCTTAAATGCTAAAACAAAGAAAGCTCATAAGCGCAATAGAAAAACAAGCAGTGTGTGGATTTAAAAACAGAAACAAAACTCATTTTACCTCTTAGGAAAAGCTTTGTAGAAATGTGCTTAGTACAATTGCAAAAAATTACAACTACACCAGCATTACCAGCCAAGAAAGCCTCATTAATTTTAAAGATGAAAAGGCAGAGCCAATTCCAAATTACACTTGTTGCAGTATAACATATATAACATATGAAAAAGCAAGGGATTGAAGTCATCCCTAGACACCACACATGGTTCAAATTTCCAAAGTGCTTTTGTGTGTACAGTAAAACATTCTCCTATTACACATTTGCATTTCAGTTGTTTGAAAGGCTACCTGTTTTTTAAAGTAAATAAAATGGACAACAAGCACTGATGTTCTCTGCCAGTGATGATGATCTCCAGTGCAACTGAGCTCCCAAAGCAAAATGGGAAATGATTGATCCTCCTGGTTAGTACCACGATTCTTAAAGAAAGCCGGTTCTTTACTTAAAAAACTTTGTTACATTTGAAGAATTATTCTCTGGTTAACTTCTTCCATCACTGCCTACCAAAAGTAGTTATATAATCTGAAGCAGTATCAATAAAATAAAAAGACATTCTTTCCCTCTGCACTGCAGACCTACCACGGGGCATACCTTGTCAAAGTTGCACAAACTTCACAAAGCCTTATCACTTATTCTGCTTAAGGATATATCTGCATCATAACTAACAGACGACCACCGCTGCGCTCTAAATGTTCACCAGGGCCTAACTGCCTTTTCTGTAAGTATCCTGAAAGCTGAGGAGCTCAGCTTAAAGGATTTCACCCCAAACTGCTGAGTGCTGGAATCCCACTTTAGGCAAAACACTGTGTGTTTTGGGTTGTGCAACCAACAGCCAAAAGGTAAAAAGAAATACGGAACAATTTCTTTCAACATAAATATTTGAGGCTTTTCCATTTCCTTGAGTACCAGCTTCTTGAGAGTGTACCACTTCTGCCAACCAGCAGTTCACAACCACCCTCCTGCACCCCTCAATGCCCACCCCTCTGCCCCTGCCCTGGGAGGAGCTTGCAATTTATCTATAAGAGGCAGAATTCTGCTCCCAGCCAGAATCCCCCCAAAAGAGGCTTAACAGAGACAGGCTTTCTATATTAGAAGTCACACTAGGACAATGCTCTTGGTTTTTTTATCTAGTCAGTTTTACAGTATAAATAGCAACATTTATCACTGCTTTTATCTCAATCTGTCAAACTACCCCGTACCTACTAAAAACTGCTGTAGCACTATGAAATGGAATGAGTAGAAATAATTCTAGGTTTATTACTGAAGTGAGGGTTTTGTTTACACCTAAAGGCTCTGTCTCAATTTCACCGTAGTCAGAAGCCTGAAGCCATCAAACATGTGGCAATTAAACATTTGGGGGAAAAAAGGCAAATGTAAATCAGAGATTGAAGGAGACATTTGTAGATAACATAGTGAGTTCCTAGGGATTTCTATCTGCTCTGGAATTTTTCATCTTAGCAGGACTATAAGCACCGAAAGTTTTAATGAACATTAACAAACTATAATTCATGTCTCTATTTCGTCTGCACAGCCCTACTTCACATGAGATTTGGCAACTGAGTCCCAGTCTTGGCACCAATCTATCGTGTGCTCTCTGCTCCGTACGCTGCTCACCATCTGCCCAAGCAACAGCCGGGAAAGCTCCCCCGTCACAGCCCTCCAGCCCTCTGAATTATACATGCCGCTTTCAGCTGCCCCCGACATGCTGGGATGAGGCGAGCCAGGCCAGTGCTGACCTGAACCAAATCGCGGGCTGATCCATCTCGCATGTTTCCTACAAGAGTGTGGCTGGACCAAACGGCTGCTGCGTTATTGCTGAGAAGCCGTGACATATTGTTTAACGGCTGATTACTTAAAACATTAAATGTGATGAAAGGAGGACCCGTGCACCCCAAAAGGGAAGTGGGACATAGGACTTTCCATGAAGTTCTAACGAACAACGAGGACCATCTTGCCAATTTTAAGAAACCCCTCACACAGCATTTTTTTTTTCTGGAAAATGCAGCTCCAGTAAAGATTTGTCATTTTCTTTAATTTATAACTATTTTGTACAGATAAATGTATAGATTGTGCTGGTATACCCAAATAAATAGATGTACAATAGATTATGTGGGTACACACTGATACTTAAGGGGCAGGGAGAAGGAAGGGAAACTCAGTCACAAGAGTTACAACCAGTTGCCAAAAGGACCACCAACATATAAATGCAGACTAAATTAGTGGTAAGGATTTATCTAAAATCGCTCTGCCTGTGAAAGGCAGTAATCAGTAACACAAACACCTAAATGTGTGTGTGTGTATGTTTTACCTGGGAAATTCACAATCCACAAACACTGGTGATTCTTTTTCCCACTTAAGAAATGACACAAGCAAAGCACAGAAGGATGATCAATGTTTCTCATGGCCTAATGGATAAAGCAAGACAGAGTGATGGAAATCTGGGTTTTACTCCTAGCTCTGCCACCAGCCTGCTGCGTGTCCTTGGACAAGTCTGTGGGTGCCAGTTTCCCCATCTGTAGAGCACTGGGCCCCTTGGTATCAAGCTTTGAGCTGGAGACACTGTAGCAGATTTACCTTGAGCCAACCTACCTCTAGCGCAGCTGGTGCTGAGCTGGAACTATGACATCCATCTGGATTCTTCTTGCCCTTGCAGAATTGCCTGACTATCCCTGTGCCCTGCTCTGCAAGGCTCCCAGCAGAAGGTGTAGTATTTTGGGCTGAGCCAATACAGAATTGCAGGACCAGCTTGGATTTGGTGCTGCTCCCAAGCTAGAAAGCTCTTCTGAAGCCTGGATGGCTGGGGAGCAAATACATTTACATCCAGATGGGCTTATTAGCTCTAACTCTGCATGGACCTTCCCACAATCTGCAACTACTCCCAGAAGAAGCATTCAGTGCGTCCACCCTAGACCTCCCCAAGCTCTTCCTGAAGGATCACAGCACAGAAAAGCCCCAGGCTGGCTCAGCACATGCTTCAGCTCCATGCTGCACGAAAGCAGAGACTGCACAGGCCAACTAGAGACCCAGCTCCATTCCTCTGCCTTCCTGCCACACAGCTCGATGGCAAGGAGCGCGTTATTATTTACCTCTTCCTGCTGAGCCCTACAAATGCCGTCAGAGAGAAGGTGTGTAGGTTTGAATTATTATGTTGGAGGAAGGAATCTTCCAGTGTCTCAGAACCTGAGTGCTGTACACTACATCTAAATGTGCTCTGTCAAAGCCTTCCTGCTCATTCATACCAGTGGTCCCACTGAAATCAATAAGGCAGGCAAGATTTGGCCTGCTGTTACTAAGCTAGAAGCAAAGAGAACCTAATTTTTCAAGGACTGTATTAACTGATTACAACAAATTAGTCTCTGGTGAACCTGCTTACAATTCGGGTATTTTGTTTTATTGATGGCTTTAGAAGTTGTTAAACACCTGGCTCTTGCTACCGAAAAAGATTTAAACCAGAATATTTATGGAGAAAAATAAATGATCATATGGATGAGTGGGGCCTTTGTGTGCTAGCTAAGTAAAAGTCTGAGCACTTACAGAACTTAGCTGCAAACCTCCTACTAACTTCAGAGCTGAAATCTGCAGGGATATGGCACAGAAACTCAGCATGGCTTTACCAACCGAGTTTTTAATCTCTTAATTTCTTCTTCCTGCCCGTATAGTTTATACCTTGTAGGTGCTGAGTTCCCACTCTGTCTCAATCCTTAATGAACACCACTAACAAAAATAACTACTATACCAATAAAAATGGAGATTTTAAAAAAGATTGTTACATATTCTCATTAATCAATTGATTTTTAAATGACTTTTATTTGGTTTATATTTAGGTGGACTCTCAAAACACATAAAGGGTAGTCAAACCTTCCTTAAAGATCACCATGATTTAGCATCACGTAGAATCATAGAATCATTTAGGTTGGAAAAGACCTTTGAGATCAAGCTCAACTTTAACCCAGGACTGCCAAATCCAACACTAAACCATATCCCTAAGCACAACATCTACACATTTTTTTAAACACTTCCAGGGATGGTGATCCCAATACCACATCTTTTAGATGCATTAAAAGCCACGCTTAATTCTGCATTTTAAATATTCAATAGTATGTCTCTAGGAACATTTTTCACTTTAGTTATATTAACATGTTCTGACAAGTGAACATAATAATGAGATTAACAGCCCAGCTGTGAAACAAAACTCCTGAATACTGTAACTTCTGCCACATGAGCAGTTATGTTTTGACAGGTTTGGTGAGCTGCTTTGACTTGCCCTTTATCCAGTCAGCCTCCTGCAAAAGGAATATGAGGACTCTTCAAAAACCACAATATGTCTGTCTATTCATGTCACTGTGAAGAGCCTGTGCCCCAAACTCATGAGCCTCTGAAGATCTGGACTTTGACTATTTCCTCTCTTCCAGTAAAATGCAAAAGATAAGCACAAATCTTTGATTATGAACAAACTCTTTACTGGTTTACAACATGTAGATAGAGTTGTACAAATCACAAGGCGAGGGGACGCCAACTATGGGCATGAATGCTTTGTCAGCTAGGACTGAACCTTAAAAGTAGGTGCTCCATAGGAAGGGCTGCAAAGTTGAATACTTCTGCTAATCTATATTTTCATCAGTCACCTGCAAATAAACACAAGATCACGTGCTGACATATGTGCAGGTGACAAACTGGCTCAGTGATGCATCATGAGGAGGACAAGCCAGTGAAAATCGTGGGTATCACTGGCAAGCTGTACCCAGTCAAATTAAGTACATTTTAATTTAGTCAAAAGCAAGGCCTTTAGAAATAAGAAATGCAAATCTACTTGGAAGAAAGAGGATGCTTCTGCAACTCCAGAAAGGATCTGCATTGTGAAGAACTATACACAGATATATCTACACATACACATCAGCTCCCAGTATTACCTTAATTTTACAGAAATGCTAATTTATTCCTTAAATTTGAATACTGAAGGGCAACAAGAAGAAGTAGGGAAGTGTATACAGTGCTTGTGAGACTTTGTGTTAGCACACAGGGTGTTCACATCTTGTCTCAGAAAAAAATGGAGAGAATACAGAAAGCAGCCCCAAAACCTTGAGTACACGGACTCTATGGAAAAACCCATACAGTGAGACTGCAGAACTCTCAATACATTTAGTTTATAAAAAAGAAGACTGACAAGTGACTAGTTTATACACTGTAAGCACCTTGCCAGGGAGAAAACAAACACTGGGTACACTTACAGTCTCTCCTGTCTAGCAGGGAAATTACACAAGAACAACTAATGGCTGGGAACTGAAGTCAGACAAATTCATTTGGGAAACAAGGCATTACTTTTGCATGCTGAG
This sequence comes from Falco rusticolus, assembly GCF_015220075.1. Classification (NCBI taxonomy): domain Eukaryota; kingdom Metazoa; phylum Chordata; class Aves; order Falconiformes; family Falconidae; genus Falco; species Falco rusticolus. The sequence goes on along the minus strand of NC_051200.1, from coordinate 8,393,980 downwards.
CCAAGCAATGTAGTGAGTTCTCCATTTCTTTACTTTTCAGCTGGAAGATGCCTTTGGACAATAAGCATTGCACAGGCACAAGTTCTTGGGCTCAATCTGGGAGTACCAGGGTAAGCTCACATACAGGGGATCAAATACAATGATCTTCCATTTTATTCTGACTTTAAAGTAAATAAATTTACCCATGTACCCAGACCTTTTGCAACTGCCAAAAAGATCTAACACTTTCCTTTAATTATAAAACACTGCAGGGCAGCACTGGGGACCTATTAGCACTAGTGACAAATTTGCAAATAACAGGTAGCAACACCATTCTCAACAACCAGACGTGAAAATGGTCTGCCATCACTGCTGATGAGGGGACAGGCTATGTTAAGGTACTGGGTTTGCATGGCAAATTTTTGGTAGAGAGGGTTCTACAGGGGTGGTTTCCACAAGAAGATTCTAGAAGCTTCCCCTGCATCTGATAGAGCCAAGGCCAGCTGGCTCCAAGAGGGACCTGCCACTGGCCAAGGCCATCAGCGATGGTGGTAGAGCCTCTAAGATAAAGTATTTAAGAAGGGGGAAAAGTTACTGTGCAGCAGCCATTGCAGCTGGAGAGAAGAGTGAGAATATGTGAGAGCAACAACTCTGCAGCCCCCCAGGCCAGGGCAGAAGGAGGTCGGGGGGGGGGGGGGGGGGGGGGGGCTCCGCGCACCAGAGCAGAGATTCCCTGGCAGCCCATGGTGAAGCCGCCAGTGGGACAGGCTGTGCCCCCAGCCCATGGAGGTCCATGGTGGAGCAGACCCCTTCTACAGCCCAGGCAGGGCCCCTCTGGGTCAGAGGGTGCCCACAGGAGGCCATGACCTGTGGAAAGCCCGCACTGGGGCAGCTCCTGGCAGGGCCTGTGGCCCCGTGGGGAGGAGCCCGGGCTGGGGACCCTGCGGGGACCTCCTGGGGCTGTCCTTGTGGCGGGGACTCAGGTTGGAGAAGTTCATGGAGATCTGTCTCCCATGGGAGGGACCCCACGCTGGAGCTGGGAAGAGTGTGAGGAGCCTCCTGCTGAGGAGGATGGAGCAGCAGAGACAAGGTGTGATGAACTGACCGCAGCCCCCATTCCCCATCCCCCTGTGCCACTGATGGGGGAGGAAGCAGAGAACTCTGGAGTGAAGTTGAGCCCAGGAAGAAGGGGGGGGGGGGGGGGTAGGGAAGGTGGTTTTAAGTTTTAGTTTTATTTCTCATTATCTGACTCCAATTTGATTGGTAATAAATTAAACTCGTTTCCCCAAGTTGAGTCTGTTGCCCGTGATGGTAATCAGCGAGTGATCCCTCCCTGTCCTTATCTCAAACCATGAGCTTTTTGTTATGTTTTCTTCCCCCTGTTCGGCTGAGGAGGGGAGTGATCAAGTGTTTTTTGTGGGCACCTGGTATCCAGCCAGGGTCAACTCACCACAATCAGTAAACTTTAATATTATGCGGTGAAGGGAGCTCATTTAGTATTGTTAGTTCCTCCCTGGTGATATTTCCCACAATATCTCATTGGCAGCTTGATGCTCTTCTTTGAACTGGATCTAGTTCTGCCCGTAAGGGGCTTCCCAAGTCTGTTCAGTTCACTTTTAGCATGCCAGAAGACTTACAATACACTTAGATTGGCTCCATTGTCAATCAGCAACAGACACGATACTGCCAAGTGTGGAGAAAATCAACAGCATGCCACCGTAGAAAAGAAGGAAATCCCAAGCCTAAAAGCTCAGCAAATTATATTGGGAAAACCTGCTTCAGCACTTCAGGCTATTTGGGTAGCCTTTCTGCACCAAACATCACAAACGATCCAAAAAAGAAAGACTTGTGTCTGCATGTATATTAGGTAGCACCTCACTGTGCTGGGAGCCCCTTTAGCTTGTATCCATGTTGCTTTTGTAAATGGTTAGAGGTGTCCCTAAATTACCCCTCTTGAACAATGTTAATTTCTCCAATGAAACCCTTATGGACTTAAAGGTGATTTTACATGAGTGAAAAATCCAAGCAGATTTTGGAACAGATCTTGAAATAGGAAACATCCACTCATTTTTAAATGAGGTACTGCAAACAGAGAAAATAAATTAAATGAAACAGCATTGTCTCTGCAACATAAAGCATGGTCTAATGTTCTTGCTCTGGTCATGTCTCCAAAGGCTTGTTAGCTGATTTCACTTGAATTAGCTTCATTTGGAGACAAAAAAAAAAGAAAAAAAAAAAAAAAGAGAGAAAATTAAAAAGAAAGAGAAAAAAGGAATCTTAACAAGCTGGCATGAGAGATCTGTACAACAAACTGAGAGTTTGCTTACTCATTTTGTCTTATTATTATGTATAAAAGCTGAAGAGGGGAGCTGCTCAAACATGTCTTAGACATTTCTCTGTCTACTATGCCCTTACCAGTGCTGGTAAGCAGTCACTGCAGTAATAGCAGTGCGGCATACTTCCCCATCCCGGGATTACTGCAGCATATATTTTGCCATGAAATTCCAGAGGAGTGCCTATGTTCCCCACCTGGGTGAAGTGCCTGAATGAAGCTTAACATGTCACATGTCAACTCCCCAAGCTGCATTTCAGTGATGCATGGGCTCTGGCAGGTCCACAGCATGGGCCAGGTGGAGATCCCTCACACCTTAGTGCATAGGAAGGGTGTCACTGAGGACACCACCGTAGGGCCTGTGACACCATAGGGTTTAGTGTCTCACATCAAGCTTGTCATTGCAGCACCTGCAAAAGATACTGAAGAATTTCCCTATGCCCTGCAGCTCCTGAATCATAAACTCTCCTGATCCTGGTCCTAACTACTACTGGGACAACTGAATCAGATGACAAGAACCAGAACGATGGCGCTCTGTACTAATTTAGCATTTCTTCTTCTCTCCCTCAAGCAGAGCAGAATTAGCCTTTTGTTACAGAAGCCAAAGCTGTAGTTTATTTAACTAAAGAAAGATGACGAGCACTCTACATCAGCCTTGACCTAGCACTCTAAATGGAAAGGCACTCCTTCAATACAAAGTATTATAGGCATCTGCAGACTCTCTCTGTCAAAGAAAATTTTTGCATATGAGTTTTTGGAAAGCAGAAGGCTATTTATTTAAAAAGATAGGTTTCTAGTGAAAGTGTATTTCAAAAATAAAGCCAAGTTTATTAATTTATATACAAATGAATTTCCAAACGAGGTTAGCCTGCAGTTCATTACATGAATTAATAGATTTTTAAGTGCTGAAGCTAGCCATCATTAACATCACCCAGCCTGGCCTCTGGTGTAACATAATGGTGGGATTTGGAAATAGAAAACACATGATCATTAAAGAAACTGCAACAAGGAAAGAGCTACTACATATTTTGGGGACTAAAGCACAAGCAATAGAAGCTCCTCTTGTATCAGGAGAAGGTTGCAGCCCTGAAACTTCCACGCAGTTAATACAGGATTGCCAGGCCAGACTCTTCTGCAGAAAGTTCCTTCCATGTGGGTGCACACGTGTCTCAGTTCCCACCCAGACCTCAAAGATTACAGGCCACTGAAGAATTAGTAGCAGTAGGTGAAATCCTTATGGTTTCTCAAAGCACTGGCCGGAGATGACCATATTTTGTATTTGAGGCCTCAGATTAGCTCTCCAGCTCTATCTGGCAAAGCACAAATGCACAGGTTGGAATAAAAAGAAGCCCCAGATTTGATGCCTACCAGGGGACATAAGCATATGCTCAAGTATTTCACAATGGCCTTCAAGCACAACCTTTGCCAAACTAAGCCCTAAAATTTCAATTTTTTACTGACTGTCATTACAGCAAAAAGCTAACAGATTGCCTAATGCATCTCACACAACCAGCAGTCTGCTTGCTGTCCCGCCTTAGCTCTGTACGCTCTCCCTGTAAATCCGCACAACTGTGATTTCTAGGTGACTGGAAATTATCGGCGCACGGTACTTAAGGTGAAGGGGGGGGGGGGAAAAGGCGGTGGTAGGGGAAGGATTGGTTTTGAAAATAGATGATAATCAGAATTAACATTCCAAGCTAGTTTAACTAGAAGAGGATTTGACCTGAGCTGTCTCACTGGCAGTAACTCTCAGAGCCAGGAGATAAAACAACAGATGTCCCTGCAGAGCTACTAAATGATCGGTACTTCCACCAGCCCCGAGCAACGGTGGGAGGTTATTTTCCCTCTGGAGGAATTAGGGTGGCAAACCAGCATTCAGATGGTTAAAAAGGAGATGGACTAAAGAAAGTGAGTTTCAGAAATTCCTCGAGTAGGCAGATAAATTTAGCAACTACAATTCAAACAGCCATTGATTTCAGCAGGATGAGAATTGAACTCCCTGGTCACTACCATCATATTTTCCTTGTAATTTTCACTGCCCTTTAAAAGCTGAATTTTGCCATGTGTGCAATGGCCAGGACAATAGTGAAAAGTGGTTCAGTGCTGTGACCTCAGATGATCCATTTTGGCAGTGGCAAGAAGGTAGAGCAGATATTCCTCTGACTTCCTTTTAAAACACGTCCCTAAAGCCAAAGAAATTATACTGCTTTAGAGGTAGCAAAGGAAAACTATTTGTTAGATTGACTGCTGCTATTTCATCTATTTAATGTTGCTGGTGTAATGTCTCTACCCATTTTGTGACTTGAGTTCTTATTTATGCTTGTAAATCTGTGCTTAACATTTTACATTATTACAGAAATAAGCTTCTTTTAAATGTTCTGCTATTTTTTATTTATTTTTATTAGAACATGCAAATCCTCACTGGCTTAGCTTCCAAGTGAACACATCAACTCCCAAACCCTTTTTGCTTCTGAAATAATCGTTTTATTGTCTGTGGCATTTTGCAAGTTGTTTTTTTATTACAGTCTGGTCTTTTGGGGTTACTTGTAATGTGCCATCTCGAACTGCCTTACTGGTCACTCAGGAAGATTAATTCGGTAATTACAGGAATCGTCATTAGTGGGCTGAGGCACTTCTGAACCACCTCTTTAATCACATACCAGAGTTACCAGGGCTCTGTCCTCTGCTAAGGTAGAATGTTTGTGCAGAAGATCACAAACAGCACCTGAATTCCTGTTCCTGCATCCTCCTGCAGGGAAAGTCTTACTTGACTTTACCTCATCAGCCCTGATCACATAAGCACGGCACATCGTTCTCCAGCACGCTCTGGTCTGGAGTACACACAAAGGCATCAGAAAAGCATAACCTGGCCCAACAGAATAATTGGTTTAAAATGGATGTGAGTTCCTCTCTAGCAGAGGGAAGCAAACAGAGAATGACTAATCACTCTGGCTGCAGGATTGTGTTCCTGCACCATGTAAAACCAGGGAAAGTTTATTTTAACTGCCATTAGGATCAGATCAAGCCCGCCATGGTCTGTTTTCAGGTCACTTGCTGCTTTTACTTATGCCAAGGCAGCATCAGTGCCTTATTTCCCAAGAACAGTAGGATCTTAATAAACAAGTTCTTGAAAAGACCCTGCATCCAAAGCTACTCTTTTTCTTCTTTTCAGCAACTTCTGAATTAAACATGAGATTTTCAGTCCTCCCTTAAACTCTGGCAACAGGCTACATCCCTCTGTCTCTGAGGAAATGACTTTTGTGTAGCCTTAGCTCCCTTTCTCCTTCTAGCCCTTTGAATAGCAAACCATAGTTAGTGTCTATATAAGAAACATTCTTTCTAGCTGTTGAAGGCTGCAGCTCACCGTTTCTCTTTCTTAGGACTACTTATTTAGCACCTCTCTTCCACCTACACATTTCTTCTTTAAGATTATTCATATTTTTTCTCTAGGGGGAATTATTTCAGAGGAGCTGTTCTTGACAGGAGAACAAATGTTTAAGACCTGAACCCATTGCTTTTACATTCCTGGCAAGAATAAAAATTCATAGTCACCTTTTGTAAAGTAAGAACTTAAATCTGACTTCAAAAAGCAGAAAAGATGTTAGAAAAGACGAAAAAGCCAGGAAGGATGCTTTTTCCTCTTTAGTCTCCTTATTTAACTACAGTGCATCTCAACACTTTCGAGATAAATTTTGGCAGTACCAATACTCAAGCTCCCAGAATCCCCAATTTGCACAACAGTGACGCACTACATGGACAGACTGGAAATATGGAGTGCCACCAGCTAGCATGGTAGGAATTAATTTACATTACTTTAACATGAATTTAAATTAAGCAACACCTGATTATGCACATCCCAGTACACAATATTAATGCCATGCTATTAATAACACTTCTAAAGGTTTGGGCCACCTAATTCTAAGATCCATCATAACAAACCAGAGCATATTGAACAACTCCAGAGTACATTTGTTAAAGTATCCAAGTGAATTAGTACTTGGTGTTCCATTGATTTTTCTCACAGATGTCTAAATCACTAATGTATATTGCCAAACACCATGGGGCTAACACATCCCAACACAGAGTAAAACACCAGGCACCCAGTTAGTCCTTTCAGTTCAAGCAGCTGGGAGTGCCCAATTTTAGAACTGTTCAAGGAGAGAAGTTAAACATGTACTAACAACCATTGCTGAGCAGGGAAGTACATTCCCGCTGTCAGGGAGTTCCTCTGGATATGTTAGAACGAACACATAAAGCAGGAGGGAAGCCAGGTCACACATGCAATCCCAGAGGTGAAACAGTTCATTTGAGGGCAAGGCGGTTTATGGCAAGTTGTTATTTTAATGATATTTTTGTGTATCAATGCATACTCACTTGAGATTGCCTATGTTCTTACCCCCAAAATATGAACTGTGCAAGAATGATAGTGGGTCAAGCACCTGGCTTGATATCTGAAGGTCTTCCAAAACGACAAACGAGGTGCCTGGTGCCTTCCCCTCTGATTCTGTACTGGACAGTAGAGACAAGGGATGCTCCACTATCTTCTCCAAGCTGTCCTGTCTTCTAGGAGCCTGAGCTGAGCGATGGGGTCTGCCCTGGGCGTCGTTTGTGACCGCTGTCAGTCTCTTGTGATTACTGCTTCCCTGCTGACAGGGTATAATGGCAAATGCTTCTAGAGAAGATGCAACTTTTATTTGCAAGAACCCAGTAGTATAAGTACCCAGTATTTTCACATTAAAACCATCCAAAACTGATAAGCTACTCCATAACAGTAAAGGATACTTTTCAGAATAATCAGACCTAGTTTAGGGCTTCCACTAGTACAAAAACACATTGCAGCGCAGTAACCAATCAGTCACTGCTTCACCTCTTCTTCTACCAACATCTTTTCGACCATCAAAATTTTTAGCACGTCTGACTTATTCTGGGCAGCTTTTTTACATAGTATAAATCTGCTACAAGAGATCTTGGACTCAGTACGTCTTTATTTTATTACAGCAGTGGAGAAAGAGCCATCTAAAGTCTCTTCATATCAGCAGTTGTGTCAGTCTGTGTAGTTTTTATCACCCCAGACAACTGCCACCATGAGCAAAAGAGGCTCAGGAAAGATGACATTCATTCTTTAAAGCTGATAGCTGTAAAACAAGGTTCTTAGGACTGCAAAGAGAAAAACATCTCAAAGCTTGGTGCACCCTAGTAATCAAGCGAGTTGCATGTTTCTTTTTAATTCTCAGATGTCTGTAGGCTTTTCCCTTTCACAGCATTGCCTCTGACAGCTGACAGATTAGGTGCCACTCACAATTAAAGCTGCAGGAAAACTAAAAAGATCATGTTTCTTTTGATGTCTATCTCTACACTCTGAGCTTGTAATCGAAAGCTCATTTAGCAGGTTACAAATACCTAGTCAATGATGATAGCTTACCATTGTTGGGATTTAGCATGAGATGAAAGCCTGCAAGTAAGAAGGTTCAGATCTACCTCTATTGTAATTTAGAAAATGCTGGTGTCCTCTGTGTACATGCGCCTCTTGACTCAGAGTCCACCTGGCCCATTTGCTGTACGTTCTCTGTGTCCTTGCCCTTTAAACGGTGACAAGGTATCAGGAACACTGGGCAAAGAGATCCACAATGCCAGGCACCAGCCAGTGACTAAGATGATGGGCAAAGCCTGGACAGGCCTGATGAAACATCCTCCCAGCAAGCTGACCACTGGCTGCCTTTCACTTCACCTTGAAACTTCAAGAGAAGGGAACTGGGAGTCTGCAGACAGGCTGGGGAATGTCAGTGTGGCAGAAAAATGGGGCACTTCAGGGACCTGGTGTGTGGAGGCTGAGCTGTGGGGAAGGAAGATCAAATCAGGACTGGAGTTAACGTTAAAGAGTGGAACAAAACCACTCTGGAGAACTGCAAGGGTATGGAAAGGTACGGCTGTGTGCTCGCTCTAGCTGCTAGGTACACATTTAAGACAGTGGTGGTTGTGCCGTTTCTGGTTTTTTTCCCCCAAGCCCTACAGCTCTCATTTTGAGAGATTCTGACCTCCCCCAAACCCCCACTGCAGCAGCTCCTGCCTCAGCATGCTCATGGGAAAGTACAATCTGCACTTCAAAGTGAAGAGGCTCTGGGAGGCTTAGATGCTCCACAAGCTATTGCAGACTTGGAGACAGCCCCAAGGAGGGAATGAAGAGGAGCAAGGAAAAAGCAGAGACCTAGTCCAGACCCATGTAAACCAAAGGGAGCTTTTTCCATCAGCTTCCTCAAGAGCAGGCTCTGGCGGGGGGAGATGAAGGACAGAGTTGCGAAATTGTTTTGAAAAAATCCTACTTGCACTATTTTCCTAGTTGTGCTGTTTTCAACTACTTTTTTATTAGTCACTCTTGGATGACACATCCAAGTCTATTTTGTTTTATCATTCTCTTGGGATGACCTAATCGCATAAGAAATAGGGAGGTTGTTCATGTCTAATCAGATGGCTGTGTGATTAACTCATTCACAGGCATTTTAAAGGCAATTTTATAAATGCATGTAAAGGCCTTTGTCTCCAAACTTGAAAAGTCTATTTCAGTGTGTGTACACAGTCAGGCTGAGTCACTCCCTTTCTGCTAGTCAGCGAAAAGACATCCTATTATAGGACACTGAACTCTTATCTATTTGCTGGTTACATTTATAGTTCAGAAAGACTCTGATTATTTATTTATTTTTGCCCGCTGCACAGATTTAGTGCCTGGGGACAAACGAGCTAGGTGACACCAGTGTCAGGCCTGCCCAGAAACTATTTTTAAAAAACAACGCTTTTAAACCCAACTTCCTCCTGTATAGAGGAGGCAGCATTGCACAGCAGTACCAAGAACTGGGGAGCCCTTGTTCCAAAGCGGAGGAGCTCGGGAAGAACAGATGCAGAGCCCAGTCATGCCTCGCATCAGAAAATTCTGTGCCTCTCCTACAAAATGGAGAGGGCAGCAGCTTCTCTGCCCTCATCCATGAGTATGTGCCGTACCCTGCATGCTGGCATCCTAGTCCTGCGTGAGCTTTCAGGATATTGGGAGCACGGAAATGATTATTTCCACTGTGGCAGCACTTAGGGGTCCCAATCCACTGTAGAACAGTGAAATATTAAGAATACTGCTTTAACACAGACGTGCCCTTTTTTAAAAAACTAGTAACATAATTCTTCCTCCAGAAGGAAAATGCACGTAGCTATTCACAGCTTTACACTAGGTTTTTCCCCTGGGTTTTATAACATGGCTGAGACCGTGGGTGAATAGCAGCATGCAGATTCCAAAGGGAAAGCTTATAAATCTTAGCAAAAAAAAATTTCCATTATTAGCAGAATGAAAGTACTTCTTCAGTCAATAGCTCTGAGAAGAGCAAAGGTATAATTCTCCCCCAGGTTATGATTAATTTTGTTGTAAGAACAAAGACAAAACTTACAGCCAGTGAGTGAAAGTACTATAACAAAACTTGACACTTAGCAGATTTAATTAAAGTACAGATTTCTTAAATCCATTTCCCATTATTATTCTTCTTTAGAAGCTCATTAGGCAATAGCAGATGTCACCGCTGTACAAATCTAGATACACATGCACAGATATCATAATTAGAAGATTTCTTAGGTCTCAGTAAAAGTTGTCTATTGATGAATGAAAAAGAAGATTTGCTCCAAATACTTTTCAACATTTAAACCTAAACCAAATCAACTTACTACCAGAATTAAATGGTAGCTCTCCACCACAGGGATTACCTGTAGTGAAAAATTCAAAAAGGTCTTGACTTGCAAACATTTTTGGGTGCACGGGAAGCATGCGTACCCTGTGCAGCGCAGTAGCATGCAGAGATCAGCGAAGCACCACTCAGATCAGAACTGAAGGTGGCACAGCTGTCAGCACATGGTTTAATAACTTAGCTAAAGCTGCTTCCCAAATTCATCCTCACTTCTCTAGGTGGTGTTGCTATGACTCTGCCAGACTGCTCAGTACTATCACAGAGGTAGCTTTGCTCTGTGTGGTGGCCGCAGTTACAGCACTAGGCATACTTCTGCACGGTGAAGTACAACGTATGGGACTGACTTGCAGTCCCAGGGTCCCAGGTCCCCCTTTAGGCTGGGCAGAGGAGAGGTGGCCTTCACCTCTCACTCTGGTGAGTTGCTCTCTGTAGGCATTTCCAGGGTACTCCTAGAGAAGACCAATTTTTAGATGAGCTGGGAGGAGACACAACACTGAAAACACCACAGTTCAGGCTTTCTATTAACAACTCACAAGAGCTTGCTAAGGAAAATTAATCTTGACCCATTCTTTCCTCTCCATACTTACATTTCCTTGCAGCTCACTATCCCCCCATGCATACCCAGCTGAACCAATAAGGTCCTACAAAAAGCATCTGCTAACCAGACAGCTCACTTCTTGTACTAACTGTTCTTAACTTATGCTCAGCAAACAGTGCTGTTGAGATCATACAGGGCAGCTCTGTGCTTCAAGTGAAGCATGGGGGCCTAAATAAATAGGGCTTTACCATTAACTCTTCAAAAAGGCCAAGTCTGAAACCCACTGAAGTAAAAAACAAGATCTTATGATTTTAACAGGCTTTGAGTGAGTCACCAAAAGTCTTCGGCCATGTTAGCTACTGTCTCAGCACTTGTACACTGGGGTATGCACAGCAGTAATAATAATATATATTTCAGCTGTATTTGCATTAGCAGCATATCTATTTTGCAATAAAGGAACCTTCAATGTGTAAAAAGACATTAGTAGAAAAGTCAAAGTGTCCCTCTAATAAATGTAAATTTATTTAGCACTGGCAAAATGCAGTTTGTACTATCAATCTTCATGTTGAAGACCAAAGAACGAATTTAAGACCTTTCCTTACATTATTACATTGCAATAAATAAAAAATACAGTATGCAGGGAAGATGCTATTGTGCTCCATGTAAATGGCTTGTGAGAGGATTTTCAAAAAGCACCTATACAATCTGAAGACTCTCTGGTTTCCATTGAAAAATCAGGGATATCTGTACTTCTACAGCATTTGGATTTGCATTGAAAATCCCATCCCTCTGTGAGTTTCTCTGGTAACAGTACCTGATAATTCTTTTTCCACTCTACAACTCCTGTCTTTCCTTTTACTAACATTAGCAAAAACCTAATTCCTGCCGAGTAGTGTACTGTTGCTGACTTCTGATACACAAGCTGAATCAGCTCCTGGATATCTACAGCTATTTTCTTTTTTAATCCATATCTCTTTTTGCTGAGCTGCTTCATGCTGTTATTGTTATTCCTTGCAACAATGGGGGCAGAACTGTCTGTATCAATGCATAATAGATTAGTTGCAATAATAAGTCTTTTCAAGGCATCCCAGCTTCATTCAAATGAAAAGCACCCACTTTGGAAAGATAAAACCCAAAGGTGATTATTACCTGACTTGAAAACAACAAAAAGATGAGAAGCAAACTGCTCACATGGGATTCAACTAATATTTAAAAGGTAAAAATGCAGGAAAGATTGATGCCATTTAACGTTTTACCGGTTGTAAATGAAGTCTTAGACATTTAAATTAAATGATGCATTTGTACACAGGAAATATCTAAGATTAATAACACTATGAAGACATCAGTTCTTGCCACAGCAATAAAAGGAAGTTTCAAATGCAAACCACTGAATGATATTTAGTTACTGTGGAACTGATTTCAGTTTAAAAAGCTGGAGGAAGTATAGCTGCATAGAAGATCTCAACCTGGAGTTTACAGGCAACTCTGACCCAGGATAATGATCAGCATTTACCAGGAAGTGAAAATGGACCACTCTGCTCCAGCCTGCCAGACAGTCTCCTTCCTGCCCTGGGAGGTGTTTCTAAACCAGGCGAGCCTGTGGCACTGCGGTACCCACAGGGGAGTGGAGCCAGGTTCACGATGCAACTGTGAGCAGCAGGCACAAGAGGAATGCTTTTGAAAAAACAGACAATCCAGCTCAGGATTAACAACTACTATGTAGCTGTGGAATTTATTCAACTAAATACAAGGCTTTCTGCCCTCAATCCAGCTTTTAAGCAGTTTTTGGCTTTTGGCCCATTCCCACTTCAAGGCTCCTCTTAAGATGATTTATCTCTCCTTTAATGAAGACAAGCCCATTTCCTCATCACGAAAATTTCATAGCCAGTGGGAACCCTCCACATACTTTCTTAGCACTACCAAAACGTCTCAGAGACTAGTGGGCTTTGGCAAATTCAAAGCGGCAAAGAAGGCAACATCCCCAGGTTTGTCCTTAAAAAAAAAACCCTGATGATCCCAGGTAAGAGGTAACTTGATTTGGCTTAAGACAACAGATCCACCAGCAAAATAAATCACAACTAGCGCTAGCTGTTTTTTATCCTCTTTCCTCTTCATAGGTCAGATGCTAGGAAGAAGTACTTTTCTATAGACAGAGTGAAAGCAAAAGTTGAAACCTGTTCTCTCCTACAGGTGACCTGGACCGGACTAACAGAGCTGTCTGTGCCCCAAACCACAGCTGGTCTCTGCCTGTCCAGATGGATCAGAGAGGCTGGATCCAACTGTTTTGTCCATGTAGGCAAGCCCCAAATAATGACAGCAAACACAACACCTGTGAGAGGCTGGATGTTCATCTGACTGTGAAGGCTTATCATTTGGTCAAATTGAACAGATTTTCTATGGAATGCCAAACGACACATTCCTCTCCATTCCTCTCCATTAACTTTCCTCTCCAAACTAGGAAGTTTTTGTTTACAAAGCCCTAGTTAAACAGAATATTTTATTTTGCTTTGCTCCCAGATACACCTGAGTTGCTTGGATTTAAATTGATTGATTGTCTGGAGCACACTCCCACAGAATGGGAAATATGAGTTCAAAGGTTAAATTTTACCCAAATTAAATGAAAACAAATGAAAACAGTGTTTTATAGTGGAGAGTGTCTGACTATCTTAATTAGACAACAATATGAGAACTGCTTATAAAGCAGAAAGTCTACTACCACTTCTTAGCAACATTTAGTGAACATCCACAAAGCGTATGCCAAATATGCTAGAGTTGGAAAGAACTAGAAACAAAAGTATAAGATTTCATGTTGTTCATTCACGTATTAAAAAACCAAACCAAACCAAACCAAACAAACCCCCACACAGTCCAGGACTTACTCCAGCTCTGGGGTAGGAGGGTGGGATGATATTCATCACTTTGTCAGGTCATGCTGGACAGTCCTTGTTCTGTCAAATGAGCCAGGATACACTCTTGCTCCCAAGGCTGAGAGCTGAGTAAATGAGCCATGTTCCGTAAAACTGGTTGTGCTGCCCTCATAGATTGTAAACAAGTTTAACAAATTTAAAGTAATGAATTTGTCCTGGTTTTCAAATGCCAAATGTGGACTTTAAATCAGACAGCTATGAATGTATGATATGCATTCCTCACTATCAGTGCAAATGGGTTGATAACATCAATTTTACACCAACTGTCCATACCACAGTTGTAGATACCAGAAAAAAAAACCCAAACCCAACAAACTCAAACCATAGAACACGAGGGAAAGCTGTGAAGTGATTGTCATTTCCATTAACAAATTCTGAACCTGGACCGCAGGAGCCACATAGAAGTGGGTTTTAGCATACACAAAAAAGTAGTTCTGAGAGGGGTAAGACATGTTTTGGACTGTTACCTGACAGCACAAGCTATATTCCATTTGCAGTTTTCAGATAAAGGCAGATAGTAAGTGATATAACACTGTATTCATGTGAACATGAACTGAGCTAGTGTTCTGTGAGTAGAAATTAGGGCTCTATGTCAGGCACCCTCAGTATTTCTGAACAGTGTCTTTGTCTTAAATCTTCAAGGCCTGAAGATATTCTTCAGCTATAGTGTTCCCAGTGGTGTCGCAATATATGGAAATAATGTGCCTCTGTGGCATGGAGGTGTTTCAAAATGGAATTTTTAAATGCTTTTAGGCTTTGAAAGTTCTGCCTGAACAAAGTATACCAGTGTTTTCTGTAACAGTCTTGGCATTACCCACAAGGTACAAGGGATACAGAAGAGGAACTTCTGCCGTTGTGAAAAGTAGCAATATGTGAACGTGGAAATACTGATTTCAGTGGACCCTAAGTTAGATCAGCTTTCTGAAATATCTACCCAGAGGCTTGATTTACCTACAGGACTCAGTCCTTAGGCACGCTTTCTGACATCAACCATACATACCTCAGGGGTTTCTTTTGATTGAGAGTAAGCTCACATACATACTGGTCGGATAACTATTGGTTCATCTATAAGCAGTCATTAGATTTACAAATCTAACTTGCAGCATCTAAATCACTAGGGTAAACGATTTGAAAAACAAGCAGACAGTGCCGTAAACCACTGAGCTGACTGGCACATTCTGAAAGCATTTTGCATAACTCTAATTCTTTGAAAGCAGTGACTCCTACAAGAAGCTGCCACTTGGCACAACGTTAAACCCTTCTGCTTTGCCTTGGGCTGTTAGCTGACTAAATGATCATTAATTCTTCGGAAATAACAAATACCTCTGAGATTACCACTTTAAGGTTGAAGGGAACCTATTTTGGTACAAGCAATGCAGAGAAATATGATATGAGGTTTCTGCAGTGTATTAATACTTCTAATTATCTTGGACACACATTTTAATGTGGTGGATATAGCCAGGATTTAAAAAAAAAAAACAAAAATCAGTAATATCTATTTGGGTTGCAATATACTTATTCAAGCATTCGCTGTGGCTAAGGCAGTCTCCAAGCTCAGGTCATTAGTTCTCACAATGTGCCAAGGATCCAACGTGCCAGAGCTCACCCATAAAATTCCATCAATGTGTTCATAAGTTAGGATGTTGGACCTTAGGTCTTCCGTATGCTAGCTATAACCATTACCAGAAAATCAAAGTTGACACCTGCCCACTCCACGAGGACATGAGAAGCACGGAAGCAGGAGAATCCCTCTGACAGAGAAGGCAAAGGTTCTACATGGGGAGGATGGTCCAGGCAGGCTAGGGGTGGTTGATATGCTCCACAGTGCATCATGCTGACTATTTGAAGAGAAGCACTTCCTCTCACACACACGTGTAGGACTGCTTTCATGGTTTCAAGCAGCCAGACTTTACTTCTTGGGTGTAGGATGCTATCTTAACTTGGAGGCTTTGCACAGGGGTGATGGCATGGCAGAGTGCATAGGAAAACTGTCTTTCTCTCAGCCCCTCGTTACAAGGAAGGTCAGGATTTGGCCTCTCCATTTAAATATAGTTCTCAAATACCTAAAAATCAAAATCCCTTTCTGGACTAGATAATTAGAAATCTCTAGCTTTCTCAACTGATGGTACTGATGACTTCCATAATTTTACATTAAAATAAATACTTAAAGACACAATGATTTGTCCAATCTGCAAGCATTTTGCACCCTGTTAAAATGAGATCAAAGTGACACATCAGTAGTTTGCCTTTGTCTTTTCTCATTATAGCCAACATTTTTTGTTACTTGTCACATCAGTTTGCTGGAACATTGATGTCGTCAGTAGCTAATGGTTGATATAGTTGATTCCTTGAAAGTCATTCAGCATTCGTCAGTCTCCTTTGTTCCTTCAGACTAATATAATATGGCAGCTTAGACACAGGCATAATTATCCCATGAGTTGGCTGCGCTTCTATATTCACATAGTCTTTTCTTGCCTTTTCCAAGAAGTCTTTGTCAGACATTGCAGATGATTCAAAGACAGCTTGAGAAAACTATCATCCCCTTCCCCAAGGAATTTCATCATCTTTGGATAAGGCTGTACCAAGTCAGAGCTCTGGGCCCAGGTCCTTAGCAGGAACCTCAGCTCTACCACACTACCCTTGGCAGCAAGGGCACAGCAACCGTGTAGTGGTTAAGTCCTAGTTCCAGTGAAACGCTATGAATAAGTCTGTGTTCAAAGGTTTCCTCATCTTACAGGCATCAAAAGTAACTCTGAGTGAAGGAAACCACCACAACAGGATGTGTTCTTTTGCTACTTGGAGCAACTGCTGAGCTGCAGGTGTTTTGCAACTGACTGAAACTGGAGCTTGTTTCATCAGAGCGGCCTCATCTCACTTATGCTGACACCTTCAGTGCTACTCTGTGATCTTAATGTGTATTTAGCATAAAAAAGAAAATAATCAGAGCCATGAAGCAATTGTTCCCTCCCCCAAAACAACTCCTTAGAGTTTGCAAAGGACTGTTAGAAATTCAACGCTTACATGAAACCTGCAGCAATGTGCTATGAAAGCATAACAAAGATTTTTACCAATGTCATAATCTATTCAAAACAATACGGATTACCACCAAATCGCTTTACAACTCTGCTCTCTGAAGTGCCAAATCTCCAAGGAGACACACATACCATATTATCTACCACTTTAACACAACACACTGGAAAATAGATGCCAGAGAAGAGAACAGGAACTATGTAATTAACAGTCACTGTGAAGTAAATGGGAGAAGTAGTTAAATGGGGCTGGCAGCTGCGCACACTCAAAGTTTCCACTTGATTTTGAAATAATGAGCTTTTTATTTATAGGACATAATTCTGACTCATGTTGCAATAACCTGAGGGCAGACCTTAGCCCCACTGATGTCAAAGGGACTGTCTTGTCTTCAGTAAGTGGCCTGATTTGCAGAAGTAGAGAGGTGCCCAGTGGGAAATCATGTCTGAGCAGGCAAGGCACCTAGCAGGCACCAAAAAAATGCTAACAGTTGGCAGCCTCTTCCATATAGCCACGTATGCTGCATCCATCCACCCTCGAACCTATCTGCATTTTTTGGCACATGCATGACCTTTGTAAGCGTAGCACTGTAGGATTCTGCCAGTGGCAGAATACTGACAGAATCTGACTTACTACACAGTAAAGTAGGGAACTGTGCTGTTTACAAAAGAATGATGCAAACTAGGGTATTGACAAATGACTAACACCCAGGATTTTCCCTAATAATTCTGTGTATTACCAAACACACTAAACAGAAGCAAAACTTCATGAGTTCAACACCACCTCTCCATTAGTGTCCAGAAAAATAATTTAGAAATGCAGTTTACTCTGAATGATGAAGATACAAGAAATATGCCTCTCTCATGATCTGTTCTTGTGTAATATACATGACAAATGATATTGTGTTCATTTATAAAGGGCTTAGAAAAGAGTTAGTGGCTAAGATTATACTGAGGGATTCCAACTTCTGCCTTTATGGAGCATAACAGGGTTAGACACAGTGGCATCTCAGCCAGTCAGAACTATGACAGTAACACAATGTATGGGATGACATCAAACTGGAAGATTTTCAGACAGAATCAAATTGGGACAACTGAAACAAAAGCAAAAAATCAGCAAGTACCTGCAGAAAAGCTGTCTAACTATTCTAAACCGCATGAAACAGATGTGATGAGATTAGATTTTTAAACTATTTGCAGGGAAGACTTCTACATTTAAAAACAATCAAAGTCTTTCATGCAGCAGCCTATAATAATTCCTCTTAGGCACGGAGCAGAATATCTGCAGTAAGTATGAGTATTCACTAGTCCAGAAGAAGAAGTAGTATATAACAATTTTCCAACCATTACCTATAGCAAAGCCTTATTTTAAAAGACAACTATTTTTCTCATGCTGCTATAGCATTAAAATCAGTAATGCAGAGTTATGTAATGAGGGATTGAACAAAACGTAAGTCTCTATTTAGAAATACAGATAATCTATTTAATACACATAATTTAAGGAGTAATAGCCCAATGCTCTAAATCTACATCTCAGAAATATTTAAAAACTTGCAAGAAAATAAAGCCAGTACCACTTTCTTCACCCAGGAGCTGTTCAAAGCACACTCAGAAGGAGATGGCATTCAGAGCAGAGTGCAATGACTTTGCAAATTCCTCTCCTTTCTTCTTCTTCTTCTTCTGTGTATTGATGTGCTGTGGTACAGATCATATGCCAATACTTTTCCAATGCGTTTTTTTTTTATAGTCAGACATTTACTTTTAAAACTCCCTGTCTTTACAGCTGAGAATTGTGTCCTTGTCCAGCTCTGCCTCTGATGTGATGCCTGCAGGGCATGGGAAAGCGGGCGGGCAGGGGGGTCTGTGACCTGAGTTTGCCGCAAGCTTCCCCTGGGGTGCACAGGTGGACTACAGCTTTTGGTTTAAATGAAACAATAGCCTCTGGTTAAAGGCTGAGTCTGGGCTAGGAGTCACCAACACTGAAGGTCAAAAATGAGCAGGCCAGACTCCGCAGGCTCTCCTCCTCCTTTCCCTTAGGCTCTTCTCTGGACTATGAGCTGCTTGGAATTACCTCTTTCTCAAACAAACCTACCCATACAGGAAAAACCAACCAACCAAATATCCCCTTCCCCAAGACTTTTGAAATCTCACAGCTCAAAGCAGAACAGCAACCAGACATCCCCAATGGACCTCTTTTCCCCAGAGCATCACATTTACAAAAGAAATTTAAGAATCCTTCCCCAGCAAAGCTTGTGCAGCAGCAGCCCAGCCCACTTCCAGCTTTGTTACTACAGAACTGAAACGGGGTGAACAGTCCCCAGAAATTTTCATTTCACTGAATATTAATATAATTTGAGAATACCCATGCACTCCTATTGCATGATCCCTGCCCCTTATCTGAGTTGAAGTTAAAGCATTTGCACTTTCCACTTTAAAGAACATGCAAGATGGCTGGGGGAAAGCATGAAGGGGAACTTTCCGATTACTTCTGAGTAAGGATTACACAGATGAGACCATAAATAATATCAAAGCTATTGAAATGACCTGACAGGACAGTACGATTTATTTCATAGTTTATCTGAACGTTTTGTGAGACGATGGAGTGAAGCTTGAGCGTTCAATTTAATCCCTTCCTCCTTTTTTTATTGAGTCAGGAGATGTTTAAAGAAATTTATGTAGCTGTTAGAAAGTCAGAATTTTTAATAAGTGGCAGAGAAAAAGAGATTACAGCGAGGAAAAGACGCAGAGAACACAATACTGTACATAAGAAAAAAAAAGCTTTGTAGTGACTTTTCCTGTGAAGGCAGAGGGACACAAGTTATTTTTCGGGATTTATCCATACAGTTTCCTCAATGACTATCTGCAACCGACTAAAGGAGGAAAAAAATTAATGAAAAAATATAAAAGGACAGGTTGGGAACCTTGCTGTAGAAATGCAATACATGGATGCAGAACCTTCCAGGGGCACAGTGTACGTATGTGAATAATTGCGTGTGAGATAGTGATCAAGTACAGTCAGGCTCTGTATGTTGACTTACTATCTGCCCAAAAGCAGAATTCTGTTCCTCAGCTGTCCATATGCATGGACAGTGGAGTAAAATTTTATTTCCACTAGTACCGGCTTTATCCTTGACTTCTCCAGGGCCAGCATTTCACCTTTAACACTGAATTCTCAGCCTAAATTAAGGTGAGGATAGCAGCTGAGAGAGTTTCATTAACTCTTATGCAAAATGTTTTCAGGGTTGTGGGCATGCCCACTTAGAAAGACATTTCTCTGAATCTTTACCTTTTTTTCTCCAGTTAAGGGATGCTTTTGAAATGGTTAAAAAGCCAAATTCATAGTATCGCCCTCATTCACTTCAGATTTACTGTCGATAGCTAATTAAAAATTCATCTCAGATTTAAACAAATGGAGAATAATTTAGATTTAAATCTCATGTAACTGTAGTTTTAAACACTTTCTTGCAAGCAAAATATCATATATATGCAGAAATCTGTTTCCAAGCTTCTGCATGAAGTATAAACAGCAATAATTCATCTCTAAAGGACAGCTGAAATATGCACTGCTTTGAATTCTTTCAATATTGTGCACAAGGGATTGGTGAAGAGAATCAAGTGCCTTATGCTGCCTGGCTGTATGTATCAGATGGATAACAATAAAACAGAAAACAAAATCATTTAGAACCCTTTTAGGCCCATATGCTCAACTTCACAGGCAATAATCAACAATAACCATAATACTGTGTGATTCAAGGCAAGGAACTGGAGAGAGAATCTGGGCTCATTAGGAGGAGAGTTACGTAACCCAAGTGTACAACCGCTTGCTGCCCTACTTGTGGCACAGCTTTGTGCAATCCTGAAGATACACACGTATGTACAGACCCATCCCTTTACACACACCCAATACAGATTAACTGGAAGACACACATACTTGCCGATAAATAAGTAAGAGAAGAAAAGTCAGGATCTGCGATGAGTTTCAAAGTAACTCTGCCAGTTTTCAGGGAGTGGCAAGCATAGATGCCAGTATTTGAATGTAATTGTAGGAAAATTATTCAGACTTTAATAAAATGTATACATCTGAGTAAATGGTCAGGAGAAGTGATGTAACCTACTTATGCACCTCACTTTTAAGACAGCTCTCCTGGGTTGGATGCTAGGTAGAGCCATTTCTTAATTCTCTCCTTGTTCTTTGCTCTTATTTTTTTTTTCTTTTTTTTAATATCCTCCGTTCCTCACCAGGACCCTTCCATTTTGTTTTTCTTCTCATGATAGGTGATAACCCTTTCTGTAGCTTTCTGTTTCTCTCCTCCTGTCCTTCTGCCATTTCTTTTTTGTCTTTTCTTTTTCTCCCAAACAGCTTTTCCTTTCCTTCCCTCCACCCCCTGCCCCACTTCTTATCGTATCTCCTCATGTCTCTCCCTTTCTCTCCTGCTGTTACATTATTCTCATTTCACTGCCTTTCATAGGCTGTGCATCTCAGAATGGTTAAATTATACCAGAGACCCTGTGCAGGATCCTTGTTGGACTCCCAAGAAAAGGACAAATCTCCCAACCCCATCATTTTCACAATATTTTTTTTTTGAGACATTTAATTTTTTTTAATGCCAGCATTATGAATTCTTCATGCCAATCAAAGCCTACTTACTCTCAGAGTAGCACGTGAAAACATTGACAACTAAGATAGGGAAATGGAGAGTGGCCCTAAAAGAAGTAAACAGAACAGTTCTGAAGGTCGCTGAAGAACATATGGCTGACTAGCCATAGTCTTTATGGTTGGAGCTGCAGGTTATATTTAAATGAAATCCCTTTCATGACTGTTAAACACTTTATTGTACATAATTATTAAGCTTTAATTCCTCGTCACTGGTTCTTCCTTTTTTGGGCTGGGAGAATTCTATTAAGTCATACAATCCATGGCAAATACAGCAATGGATGTAAGATGTTCTGGGTCTATATTACAGCATAATTGCTCTAATTTATTTTTAATAACAATAACTAGGTCATAATTAATTACCCCTTTTGTCTGACTACCCAACAGCAGCATACTGCAGGCAAAGGGACAAGTTATTTGAATAAGGCGATGGCTCTGCTAAAGTTTGCATCATTTTCTCCAACGGATGGGAATGTTGGGAAGCAGTAGAGGGCTGGTTGGAAAAGCAGCAACTCAACTTGGGCAAAGTTCATTTGCAGCCAATGAAACCGGGTCATTAACAGCCCTGTATAAAATGCTAGGTCCAGATTTAACGATTTCTCTGGCAGTTTGCCATACCTTTGAAAATTTGGCTCTTTACCCCTGAGAAATGGGGAAAAAGCATATTGCCTCCAGAGATGTGCAAAACTGATAGCACTACTGTATGTTAAAAAAAGCCACGGCCTAAAATGCAACAACTAAAAGTCAAGGAACTAAATGAAAAAAAAGCAGGTAAAAATCTAAGAGCATCTGTTTTCATTTTATCAGGGTATCTCAGCACCTGAAGTTGCAGACAACTGTAAAACCATCAGGTACACCCATTCCTAGTACAGCTATTTATGAACTCATCTTTCAGGTAATACAGACCAAACTTGAGATTTACTAAATAGGATAAGGCTTTATAGGCCCCTAGGCAAACCACAAAATTTATATATTACTTTTTTTCTTATGAGAAGCAGAATCAGACTATGCTTTTCCATTTCCTTGGGAATAGCTCAAAAATCTTTCTTTTTAGACTCCTTCCTTCATAAAATACCAAATGGAGGAAAAAGGCAGGTTACTCTGAACTCCAGGAACAGCTAACTCCACAGTCTATTTTCCTCTCCTACATTAAAATGATTCAAAATGGAATTTGCTAGCAGAAAATCAGATCTAACTGCATTACAACAACAACTTTTGGAATCAAATCCCTCTTTGCAGGCATTTAGGCATATGTAACTAGAGCTTAGCCCTTATTTATAGAGAAATAAAAACAGAAATAGAGTCGGCACATAAAAAGCAAGCATAATCTGATATTTGTTTTGTGTAAACTCAGACCATCAGAGGAGGTTATTAAAACTATATATTACCTCAGAATCTTCACATACAAGTACAGACAGTCAACACTAAGAACAAGAAACTATCTTGGAATATAAGATACCTTTATATTAGCATAACTACATAGCAGGGAGTGCACTGGCATATCTATTTCCATTTTTTAAAAACCCACTTAATAAATCACATCTTTGCCATGCAGGTGCATCTCCCAGATTTGCAGCTGTTACAAGTTAGCAAGTTTGCAGCAAGCAAACCTGGAGGCCTAGGAGATGTTTTGGGGTGGGAGTCCTATGGTACACGAGCCACCTTTGATTCTGGAGTAAGACAATCATTCGGTCCCTGGGGTCTACATCTCAAAAATACTCTAGTTTGCACAGTTAGTAGAAACAGGACATTTTAGCCTGAATTAGGCCATTTTCTCTCATATACTGTTCCCCTACAGAGTGTACTTGAAAATAACGGAGCATTCCCACAGAATTAACAATTTTAGACCAGAATTTCACTCTGGCTGTGCACCAAGGCCTAGATGCTGTTGATTTTAAGGGGCTACGACCACTCAAAACATTTTGAAATTAAGTCACTTCTATAACTGCAGGCTCAAGAGGTTAACACTGGGCATCCAGCTTCTCTGGAGATGACAGAGGCAGAAGGGCCCACTGATCTCCCACTGGGACCTATCTCATTACACAACTCACAGGATGAGTTCAGGCTGCAGCATATCCTGAATCACGCAAAGCCCAATTCCTGGCTTAAGAATCAACACTAACGGAGAGCCACAGGCTGATGACTTGCTGTACTGCTTTATTATCTTCCCTGGTAAAAGTATGTGCTGTAAGTCTAGCGTACACTCATCTAGTGTCAACACACAGTAATCAGATCTTGTTATACACTTCAGCTTAATAGACACAAGAGCTCTCCATCACCAAATTTCAATTCCCTCTATGTGTAATTCACAGACTAAGGTATGTGGCACTGTGTTAAACACGGCAGAGTTCCTAGACCTTTTACACTTCCCCATTCTTTAGCCTTTCTTACGGGTCTCCCTTGATTTCCCTCCATGTACTCAGCTTCTCTGAAGCGCTAACAACCAGACCTGGAAACTGTATTGCTCTAAGGACCCCATCAAGATGCCAGACACTGAAATATCTCCGGTCCTACATGTGCATACTCCCTAGGGACTGTATTAGTCCTTCTGGTCACAGTAGCACTCCTAAAGTGCTTCCCAAGCAGGCTCCCTCAGTCTGTACTCTTAGAGGCATGACTAATTTAGCTGTACTGAAATGCCTGTTGAATGGTAACTCATAAGCAAAGCCTTCTTCACTATTGGCTTCTGACTTTTTCACTAAAGTGTCCTCTAACTTTTCCCAATTCTTAGCCACAATTTTTATGTCCTACAAATTCATTTGCCACATCATTTCTGTCGACACTGACTGTGGCTCCTTTAAAGCCGCTGTTAGTCATCTGCATTTTGTCACAGGCAATACAACTGAAACTTTTCAACAAAATTGATATAAAAAAAGAATTTCTCAATATAACAAAGCATCCCACCACTAATAACTGTTCAGATGACTACAGATTTGGAAGAGCAGGGACTGGGAGCTCTCTCTTCTATCTTTCTTGCCGCCCTCCTGCCCCTGCCAATCTAATTTCTCTTGGCAGAGCAGCCAGAGTAAGCACAAAATACCACTGGATGCTTCTGTGGAGCTGAGATCCACAGGGAAGGGGAACAGAAGCTACTGAAACAGCGCTGGTGGTTGCTGACACCATCCAAATGTTGCATGACAATCAGACCAAACAACACTATGGAGACTTACTGTAAATTAAGCTCTCTGGGAAATGGGAGTAGAGGGATGGGTACATCAGCAGAGACTGTGGCATAAGATGAAGCATAAGCACCACAACGTTATGATAGTATCAGTGACAAATAAAGCTGATACCATGCAGTATTACTCATATTTAGAAGGGTTTTTTCACCCATTTGGGCATTATAAATATAATGTAGAAACAAAATTGCCAAATCGTAGGCCTTTTACATCTACTTAAACTCAAATAGCTTTTAGCACTCTGGTCTATTCCTCTTTGCCACTCAGGACGAAGCTATCGCATAAATCCCCCGCTAAGGATATAGTACTTTAAGGGAATGCTTTATTGCTGACAAAGTGTGATTTCCAGCTTGCCACAATGGGAATGAGATGCAACATGATGGATCAGCTCCCCCAGCCCTTAACTAACAGGGAAGGGCTTCACAACAGGTCATCCTGTTGCCCAATGCAAAACCATGGTCTGCAGACACCAACCCATTCCCCACCCTGCTCTTTCACGGCTACAGCACCAACTGATATGCATCCATCAGAAAATGCTTCTAGGTTCTCAGAAACAGCAAATGCCACTTCTGACAGATGGCTCCTCCTCCCGTCATATGCTCTTAAATAGGATATAAACATAGATTTTAACACTCCCATCATGCAAATCATTCCCATCAGATTTCTATTCTATCAACTAGGTTGAATTTAAGCCCATAAATGTGCCATTCTCTTTCTTGTTGTTTATTATCCAGGTTTCTTGCATGGGCGTGTAAACATTAAACAACCACAAAAAAATCTTTACATCCCCTGATGGCTTGATTAATTTTATTCTTGACATCTTGATTTTTTGCTAAATGACTGCTCATTTGTTCTCTTTCCACCTTCCTTGTTTGTTGCTATTTAAATGCCTGCTAGACTACTTCATTCATTCATCTTTGACGGGTGCTTATGAAGTCTCTGGATATGAGAAACCCTCAGAGTCTCACATTTCTACTGTTGTGGGTCTGCACTTTGAAAAGAGGTCCCTGGAATTTGTTTTCACAAGGAAAATGCACATCTTTAGAACACAGTTACCACAGGGAACACGTAAGAGCTGCAGAGACAGCTTTTCCCAATGTGCTCAAAGGAATTATGCCAGGACATAACCTCAGAATTAGGCTGCTTGTAATCCAAAAGGCTGCAAGTTAGCATGCCTTAGAAAGTTACACAAATTACTGGAACATGATAACTGACAATATATGCAGTTTCAGCTGTTTACAAATGTGATCGTTTATTTAAACTATCCTAAAGGGAAAAAACCCAAATAAAGAACACCCACACCCCCCAAAAAATACCACCAACGAAACTCAACATTGCAAGAGGAAAACCAAAGGTTTCTACTTACTAAAATTCACTGTCTCTAGAAATGGCCCAGTAAGTCCCCATGCACATAAAAAGGAAAAGGCCAAACACAGAGTTGTGTGGTCCCTTTTTAAAAAACATACAGAATCACAAGACAGGCTGTGGACTTCAAACACCCTTGCTGCACTGAAATCTGCCAGAGACAAGTAATACTAGAAGACACAGAGTTGGGAGGGGGGGAGGGGGGCAGGGGGTGGGGGAATCCAGACTGGGGAATATACAGGGATCATATCATGAAGGAATACTTGCAATTAAGGCCTGACTCTCTGGGCATCAGTCAATGTTTTATTAATGTGCATGTGTCTCTGTTCTCATTTAAAACACAACTGGACAACAAAAATACGTGAGGCTTTACACATCATATCAAAGGGTTTTATTTTCCCAGGGTTAAATGAACTGAGACTGGTTGATTCACAGAACAAGAATGAACAAAACTCAAGGAAAAATGTAAAAAGAAAAATCACTGAGTTTCTGCTGGTGCAATTGTGTTTTCTCTTTTTGAACATATGAGAGGAGCGTTCATTCATATTCTGAATGGAAAAAGGCAACTGAAACAGGTGGTCTATTACTAGATCCATTAAACAAGAGATTTATGCATTACATATCCATCTTGAGGCAATTAGGCTGATCATTTTTTTTCCTCTTTTATGGCTTCATTGAAAACTTCTGGCAATAAAGCAATTAAAAAGTAACTATCCAAGCATTTATCTATGATATCAAAGACAACCAGCCTTTCTTTTATCAGAAAAAAGCTGATTCCCTTTCCATCCTTAGAACGTACAAATATACAGGCAACATTCACCGTTAAGACAGTGACATAATGCTGCCATTGTCCAAAGTCTGAATGGTGAATGATGGGGTACGGACTTGCTAAACCATTGTTTTCTTTCTATTTTGGAAAATGATCCTTTTAAGTTTGACTTTAATCTCAGAAGGCACGGGAACAGCAAGCAAAGAAATGAAGGTGCCAGAGAAGTAATCTTGAAGTAACCTCCTTGCTGCATGTGTTGCAAGGGCACTTGCAGCTTTGGGTTTCTACAGATGCTGTCCTTGTAGGTGAGCACAAAATCTGCAAGGAATAATGACTTTCAAAACTCAGGTTGATGTGACATATGGAGTCAGCCAGACAGTAAAGCATAAAAGTTTGGCTCCAGCAATAAGATGCAGGTGCTACAATGCTGTCTTTTTGGAGGTGTTTCACATGAATGGTGGAAGCCAGTCTGTGATGCAGGTCAAAAGGCCCCACAGCCTCTTCTCTCCCAAGAAGAGTTGACAGTAAAGGGATTTATGGACTGCAGTCCTCATAGTCCTCCCTCCCAAAAATTCAATTTGTAGATTCTTTCCTAAATGTAACCACTGAGTGAATGGAAGTTAGTTCGTCTGTCAATAATTTAGATAATCCAGACACTGGGCACATGCCAATTGAGAGCAGACTACAGAGACCGATACAGTTGCTTCAGCTCTAAGTGCCTGCTGCGGATGCAAGATTGTACCTGAGCATGGCCTGGAAGCAGCTCTTTGGAAGTCACAGGACAAAATATTTCCTCATTCTTTGTAGCAACAACTCTGCCTACTTTACGAAAGATAGAAGGAGACCCTAGTGCACACGATGACTGTGGTGATTCAGGTGCTTGGTCAGGGCAGAGTGGGATCCAGGGTGCCAAGTGGCTGTGTGAAGTCCTCTCCTCCTCCTCTGCAGGAAAGATCTACAACTCAGTGACTTTTCTCCGAAAGTGGCAAGTAAAGAAGGAAAGACTGAAACAAACAGAAGCTTGTTTAAGTGAGATTTTGCTGTTCCTAGGAGCTACCCTTCCCCTGTCCTCTTGCATTACAACAAAAAGAAATGCTCTTTAATGCAGGAGCTCTGAAAAGCAGGCCAGAAACAGTCTGAGGTGAACAGTCCAAATATCACAGTGACAGAAAGGTAAATCTATTTCAGGTAAATCTGGTTCAGTGCGGTTAAAAGCAACATCAACAGTGTTCATTGGGCTTAAGAAACAAATATGAACACCCAAACCAATGAACCCAACCTGCCCCATGTGCCAGTAAGCCTCGCTTGTGCACAGGCATGTGCCACTGAACAGCAGCTTTCTTCAGTTTGCTTTGTCCATCTCCTGTGGATGATTGGAACTGCAATGATGGAAATCCCAAGCATGTGAAAGGTTTTAAGCTCAAAACCCTAGTCTCTAAAGCCCCTATGAGACCAGAAACTATACTTGCCACTTCCTCCAGAGTGGCTTATTCACTAGTAGAAGACAACGCAAAATCACTTAAATCACCCAAAAGGTTGGAAAGTTTCCAGCCATACCTACATGTTTCATGATTTCCTTACATTCCTTATGGATCATAAATCTTTAAGGGACCTGAGGATGGAAATCAAAAAGGCTTCAACTGAACCTGTTAGAGCACGTCCAGAGGAGGCAAGATGATCAGAGGGCTGGAGCACCTTTCCTATGAGGAAAGGCTGAGAGAGTTGGGGTTGCTCAGCCTGGAGAAGAGAAGGCTCCAGGGAGACCTTATTGTGGCTGTTCAGTACTTAAAGGGGGCTTAAAAGAAAGATGAGGACAAACCTTTTAGCAGGGCCTGTTGCTATAGGACAAGGGGTAATGGTTTTAAACTGAAAGAGGGTAGATTTAGACGAGGTGTAAGGAAGAAGTTTTTTATAATGAGGGTGGTGAAACAGTGGAACAGGGTGCCCAGAGTGGTGGTAAGTGCCCCATCCCTGGAAACATTCAAGGTCGGGTTGGATGGGGCTCTGAGCGACCTGATGCAGTTGAAGATGTCCCTGCTCATTGCAGGGCAATTGGACGAGATGACACTTAAGGTCCCTTTAAACCCAAACTGGTCTACAATTCTATGACCTTTGGTGCTACAGATGATAACATCTCTCTAACCACACACATTAATACATGCCAACAGCAAAGATCAGAAGTGAACTTTAGAAGCAGACAAAAGAAAACCATTTTAATAATTGGATTATGGAGTACAAATTAACTGCAATTAAATGGTCCACAGGAAATAGGGAGATAGAAGGTTATGTATACTGCCAAATTCATCAACATCTTAAGATTTTAACATGAGTCTCAATCTTTTTAAAATATCTGGTTTCTTAAATCATAACACAGCGAATACTGAACAAGGAAGGGCCTAGAGAGATCAGCTCCTCCATCCCTAGCTCCCAAGGCTGGTCAAGCCAGCAACACCCAGCTTCATTTTCCTGCTGCCACTCTTGAGTAAACGATTATACAGTCTGTTCTCTATTGTGTGGATAGCGAGGTGTGGGATGACCTGGAAAGCCAAAAATCCATTAACATGGGTACTATGGGATATACTACGGGAAACTGAGAAGCTGGATAGTATTTTTCAAAGCACATTCTAACAATGCTCCTACAGGTAGAGTGCAATCTACAGTCACAAGAAACAAAAGGCAAACCTCCCCTTGAATCTGACAACTCAGTCTTGCGATTTATAGATACCCAACTAATGACTTCTGAAAGCTGGTAATTCTGTGTATCTTAAAAAGCAGCATGCACAGCTACAAAATATTCTATAGGATTAACCCCTCTACTAAATCCAGCAATTACAAACCACCTTACCATATTCAGTTCAGAGGCAGAGTGACAGCAGAGCACACATTGCAAACAGAGCTCTTGGTCTTGTTCCACCCTACATTAGGTAAGTTCAATAAGTTCTGGAAGTACTGCAGCACGTTGTGAATGATGGATGAAATGAAAAATCTCTGTTCAGTGCTCAGCAAGTAGCCAACTCCCTTCTGTGCTGCATCACTTGCTTTCAAGGTACTTAATATGCAACTTTGGTGAGAAACATTCAGAAAATCCCAGTGAGCCCAGATGTCTCAAAAATATAAATAGAACATTGCAATTTTTGTCCCAGGGCCTCAGCTGTTTTTACTCAATTTTACTTTTATTTTTGCCTACCTCTATCCAGTGGCCTCCCTTGTCACAGTACACAGTGCATTATGGACTCAAAACATA